>NC_133063.1:50027809-51277809 GCF_048771995.1 Taeniopygia guttata | reverse complement strand
ACTTCAGAAGAGACGAAGAGATGTGTTTGTTTTCCTGGATAAATAGTTATTGTAGAAATAATGGAACTGAGGTCATGAATATGTACATAGATATTTCCAAAGTTTGCGGGCAATAAAATGACACCTCCACCCTGACCTCTTTGGGCTGCTCTCAGTTTCATTCCTGTGTTAGTGCTTTGGTCTTTAGGGAGTACTGCACCAGAACTTGAGACCAGAGACTCAGTAAGGCACAGCAGATATGGGAGTATCTTTCCATGTTGATGCTTTTCTGTGTGAAACTCACTTCGAGAAGGTAACCTGGTTTTGTGAGCCTTCATTTCCCGTATTGCTGACTGAATTTCTAAGTGCTTCTATCTCTAGGTGTCAGGACAGAAGGTGAACACAAACACTGTTTAAGATGCCCTTGAACATCCAAAGATGTACTTATGCAAGTGCTAACCTCCATCCAGGGCAGAAGAGTGAGATTGTTTTGAGGATACCCTGTAGAAAACCTTTGAGAATCAGGTACAAAATGGAGAGCAGTCCTCCAGTGACAGGCAGTGAGCTCCCACACTTGTGAAAAACTCCTTTCTTTAGTCACCTTGGTGACAACATGAGTGCATACTTTGTTGTTCTGGTCTAGACCCTTCAGTGGTCTCATCACCTTGCCTGCTTGCAGATGAGCTGACAGCCTGCTGGGCACCTCAGCAGCTGTATGCAGCTTTGCTAAAAAGTGAGTTATCCCAAGCAGTGCTCTTTGCTGTCATGTCCCCTAAGTTTCAGGCAACTGATTTACATGACCTCCCATCTAACATTCAATATAGATGCAATTGTGCTGTTCTCAAGCCTTGGCTTTGGTGTAAGGTCTACCAGGGCCCACCTGCACCTAACATTTCTGTTAATGCTAAGTGTGATGCTTGTCTGTGAGCTTCTTCTCTAATTGCAAATGGCTTTTTTTATAAGACTGCTTTTGTAAAAAGCTGCTTTTACACTATGTGAAGTGTCTTTCCTTTGTAATATTTTAAAATTTAATAACTCTTTAGTAACTCCTTTTTATTCTGGTACAAAGAAATGAAAAAAATAGTTTCTCAACTAGAAGGTTTTAGCCATCTGCTTTATGTATTGTGAGCACTGACTTGCAGCTCACAGCTGTGGCTTGTTTCTGCATGGCTGGGAGAAACCAGGCATCTCCTGGGGTCCCAGTGGGGCTGGAGGGGCTGCCCTAAGTGAGCTGTGAGTGCTGAGGTTTAGAAGATGCTCTCTGGAGGGTAGAACACGATATTTTTCACATAACTTTAAAAATCCCACCCGGCAGCAATGATAGAGATAGTGATGACTATTTTGATTTCCTATGACAAATTTACACAATGCAATAAGGATCTGGCAGAACATCACTTGGCTAATTTTGTGCTCAAGTTTTGTACAACAATTCTTGGCAAGCTCAGAGTTTTAAAAAAATCTGCAAAGGCAACCAGAAAATGAAGATATGCAAGAAACTCTGAGGTTTTTTCCAAGGATATGGATGACCTTGGATCCCAACAAATTGGGAAATATGTTTTGAGGACTCTGACATCTTGGCAAATATCTGCAAGTCCAATGGAGTCAAGGGGATCCAATGCAGGATTGCCCTCTGCATGGAATCCTTGCTGGGTATTTGGAAGGTGAGAGATTCTATTTACTATTGTGATGTTTTTGGGGGCAAACTACTTCCTTGATTTGTCCTTGCCATTGCTGATTTTGTTCTGCATGTGTGTATTCTCTTATTTACCATTTCAATCCCTACCTTGGCACCTCAGTCATGAGGTGGTGCCCATGCTGCAGGACAGAGGCTCACAGTCCTTGTCTGCTGGCAGTACTCCCCCAGGGTCAGAGAACTGATCTCACCATCGAGGGCAAAAGGGAAACAGCTGTAAATAAGCTCAAAAGTATTTGGACTATTGCTTTCTCTGGGAGCCCTCCTTTTGTGGAGATGGTGCAGCAGCAGACAGGTATTTTGCCTGAGCCTGGACTCTGTCTCCTGTTTCCTCATGAAAGCAGTAATTAATGAGTTACGAGCATGAGCCTTCTTGCCAAATTCTCACTCTCTTGCAGTCAGACTGAAAGCAGAGAAGTTGCACAGCTCTCTGGGGCAGCACAAGGAGATCTGCAGTGCATTGAGCCACTGTGGCCCCCTGCAAATGTTCTTTGATTCCTCTTGGCTCATTCTGGGCAGCTGCCTTGGTACAAAGAGGTGGTTCTCCACACTTCTGTAAAACACATATCCCTGGGGGTGCAGGTGCAGAGGCCATTTCATTCTGAGCACTCCTGCCACCAGATCAATTTGCCTTCATTAAAACATAACCAAATCAAACAAAGCCTCTGGCCTTTCATTTGAAAGACTGCAGCAAACCACATCAGGATGGCATGAGTCTGCAACATACACTGACTTTTCAGGTAACAATCTTACAGTAAGTTAGAAAGGAGGATTTTTTTTTTTTTTGTTGGCTTCAATGCACATGGGTTACAAGACCTGTGGAAAAGTGTTCTGTGGGGTTTGTTCAGTTTCTTTAAACTGTTGAATTACCCTCTCATGGCCTAATATTTATGTGGCTTCTGGTGCACTGATGGGTTGGTGCTTTGCTCACTGATGAGAATATAGAGCATTTCTTTGTGTACAGCACACTGACAGAGAAAAAAAGTAATTGTTGTGTAGGGCTTCATCTCTTTTTGCAGATGGCATTATTGGTGCAAGAAGCCAGGAAGTCAGGTAAGGAAAAAGAATGTGTCTGCTCTCATCTCAAGATTGCTATATCCTCTGCCTTATCATATTTTTTATTTTATTGTACTTAAATCTCTCTGAAAGGCTTGTTCGTTCATGAGCGTTCCATGTAAAAAGTGCTGCAAGTTCTCACTGCACAACAGTGTGAAGACCTACTGCCTTCCTTTGCTAAGGGAGGAAGCAATGGTTGGATAGATGTAATTTCATTTCTTTTTTTACAGCAAAGGATAAAAATCATAATAACATATGTGTCTAAAAACCTTAAAGAAAAAAAACAATTGCACAATTAATTTCAAACTTTTTGAAACTAACTATTTTGGAGTATTGTTTTGAAAAAAATACTTTGGTTTTTAAATGTCCTACTGAATTTGAGGGGGATTTTTGAGGTAAACCAAATTTATAATGCTCCACTGTAACAGCCTATCAGATTTAGTGTTGATTGACTCTCAGGATGAGGTTTGCAGTTTTTAATTACTACATCTTTTTTCTGGATTTTTTTTAACCAAATATTATTACTTCCTAAACCTTGCCTATAACCTTCTGTCTCAGCAAATAAAGTTTGATTGACCACTGGAGTGAGAAACAGGCTTGATGTACTATTTCTACTGCTGGTGGAAAATTCAGATGAGCTTTAAATAGTGATGGCTTGCAGTTTCAACCAGCTAGTCAAAACTTTAAGATGGGAGAATTCACTGCAACAAAATGCTTATGCAAAGGGTGTTTATAGGCATGTAAAAATTAATTGTTAACGGGCTAATAGATCAGGCTGCCTAGTCTTAAGCTCTTGTTTCTTGTTTTACATACTGTATAGGAAGAAGTCTCATATTTTTATTCTTATTTCTAGAAAATATCTTCTAAGCAATGAAGAACAGTAACAGATCTTTATTTGTCACATCCAAAATAATTTATAAGCAACTTCTGAAACAGAAATAGCCCACAATTGTGTTAGTACTCCTGATAAATAAGTGGCCAAAAATCCCATAGTGACTTCTGGTCCTTGAAGTATTGATTGAATTACTGATATGTCTATCATGCATGATTCTTCCTTTCTAGGTACCCTGCTTAGCACCTTGGTATTTTGAATCAGATTTATAGATTCTGCATTTTAGAAGAGACATCTCTGTAAGAATTGTGGCATAACTAAGTGATAGTTTCTTGAGCTTTTGTTGCTTGTCTCTGTGATGTAGATGGACACCTTTTCCATGCCCATGACTGTGCCAATGCACTTGGTCCTGCTGAGCCTGGTTATTGGGAGCAGCGAGGGGTGCTACTGTGAACATTACCCATGGGGGTCATGGTCTGCCTGTTCACAGAGCTGCAATTTCGGGACACAGACCAGGCACAGGTAGGGCCAAGCCATCTCACTACTTCTATGTTTATTTTCTGTGAAAAATAACACTTCTGAAGAGGGGCACCCATGTCTGAAGCTCCACCTTCCACAATATATTGAGAAAAATTGTCATGCCTGGGTGTTTATCAGATAAATAGATCATCTTTGAATTGCAATGTTTTAAATAGACAAAATTTTAAACATCACTGCCTGTGAGTCAGGGAGGGAAGAGGAGGGCTGGAATTAAATTATCCTTGAGATCCCTTCCGACTCAGACCATTCTAATCCTATGAGCCAGTGACTCTAATCAAACCAATATCTGCTAATAGATGTAATGAGGGGAGGACAGCCAGGGCCGACACTGGCCTTGCTGGCAGTGTGCTTTGGGTGTTCAGCCCCCGGGGACACATGAGGCTCCGGGGGCCCTGCACTGGCACAATGCCACAGGAGGGCAGAGATCCAAATTTCCTCCCTGCACCATTAGTTTTATGACAACAGATGATGTAAAATAAAGATTCAGTAGCATCAAATTTGATGCAGCACTGTGGTATAATCTAAACTTGTGAGAAATCCCCTCTTTTCCTCCTGGCTCTGTCTGTAGCTATCCTCTGGGACATCTGAGATGATATGAATCAAAAATAATTGCTCCTTAAATTTAAGGCATATTTGGATTTTTCTTGTATTCAACATTCTGCAAATGCATACTATCTCTCAGGGTTTCTTAGTTGGGTTCAAATAATTTTGTCAGCCTTCACCTACAAGTAGAGAATACCTACAATCTATCTACTCTTTCCTAGCATATTTTTTAATCTTTTTTTTTAGGCAAATAAGAATGGATGAATATTATAGCCAAAACTTCTGTGATCAGTTGTGCACAAAACAAGAATCTCGTACATGTAACCAGCAAACATGTCCTATCAACTGTCAGCTTGGAGACTTTGGCCCTTGGTCAGAATGTGACCCATGTGTTAAAAAACAAGTAGGTAGAAAATGTGGGCTAAATGCAAGAAATTATGCTAAGGATATCTCTTGTTTCAACTTTATTGAAATTGATCTGGAAAATGAGAGTTTAAGTTAACAAGGGAAATTGATTATTAATTATATAGCAGGAGCTGGAGAGAACAAGTTAAAATAAGATCAAACCAGAAAGGGGTTTAGTAGAGTAAATCTATTTATGAGACTGGTTGTGATGCTTACCATAAACTTGCTTCAAAGTTTATACTGCCATAGTTAAAGGTGAATTTTTCACATGAAGAATCAACTAAACTGTAAAGTGTTCATGTCTGCTTAAGCAGGAGAGAGTCACAGAATCTTATCTTATCCATAACATTCTGTATGTTCTAAAGAACAAGAAAAATGGAATCAAATAATCTCTTGAAAAGAGTCAACAAATCCTAAGTGCTGCTGGCTAGAAATTCTCAGCCTGTATCTTGTGCTGATAGTCACAATCAGTTTGAGATTGCTGAGAGCACACAGCATGCACAAACCCCCCCCCACCTCCACAAGTAGATGTACTAATATCTGTGGGACAAACACCTAAGATGGTGTTTTTTACTCTTGGGCTTTTCTCTGTTAACAATGGTAGACTTAGAGGTGAGACAGTAGAGAGGGAAGAAATGAAAAATCAGGTAAAAGTGAATTGGACCTAAACAAACCAAGCCCTGTCAAATGTAAGGTTCTAGAGGACAGAGGGAAGTGACAGCAGATTGTGTGGGGTAGTTGTACGGCTGGTGGGTATGACCTTTGAAGCTGACTGTGAGAGCAGGTCCGAGGTTCTGCATAAACACAGCCTATGTCCTTCTGCATGTACCCCTTGGTTTCAGAAATTCATGCCTGAAAAGCAACACTGAAAAACTTGTCAGACATCGTAAGTATATCTTTACATATATATCTAACTTTTTGATGCCCAAATAGGGTGAGAAAGACACACAAAAGCTGTTCTACATGTGAGAGATGAACCAGTCTGTGGGGGTGCAAGTAAGATGGGCAGTATGAGAGCAGAAAAAGAAAAATCTGTGAGAAACTGGGAGACAGAAAGCTTTAAGAGGTGAAAGGGAGTGTTCCTCTCAACTGGACTGATTTCAATACCCTCTTATAAACCCAAGTTTCTTACCTTATATCACTATATAAATGTATTAATTTTTATTAGTTTTAAATATTGATGCAACATATATGCTTCTTTAAACAAAAAGGTGCTTTTGTGGGCTGTGGTCCATTTTCCCCTACAAACTATAAAGACCACTGCTTGTGACATTTATAAATAGGAATAACCAACAGAATAGAGGACCTGGCTTACTGTTTAAGAGTGAAGACTAGTATAAGCAAGTTCCCATTGTGGGGAGGGATAAGGAAATGGAAGTTCTGACAAATAACATTGTGAGTGTTATGGAACTGATATGGAGCGTAAGAAGTGGTTCTCATGAGCTTGAAAACTTTCTGGTGTTGCTCTTTGCACTCTCCCTTCAGAGTCACTCGGTTACTGATTTTCACTAGAATCATCCTGCCCTGCCCCAGGGTCTGTCTACAGGGAGAGAAATCTTCAAGGAACCGAACTTTTCCAGTGGGAAAATTCTTAGAGGAGAAACCATTCAGGCACACACAGACAGGTCTCACCAGAAGTCCTGTGAAGTGGAGTGGAAAATATATCTGAAGTGGTTTATCTATCACCCTTCAACTTTACTGTTCTGTGTAGAGGGTGCTATCTCAGGGAAAGAAAACTCAATGAGCTCCCAGGAAGTCTCAGGAAAAGCTTTTTTGTCTTTGCAAGTCATCCAGTTCTCCTCAGACAAGTGGTCCCACATGTAGGAGTCAAGCCAGCTGGGTTGTCAATGTCAGGGTATTTCTAATTCAACAAAGATGGTAAAGAGCAGGAAAAATCTCTGTAAGCCTCTTCTCACATAATTTCCTACTGTATATACTGAAGATACAGGGATGGAATTTCTGATTCCTTTGGTTATGTAGACCAGTTATTCTGCAGTTTAATAAATTATGCTTCATCAGGACTAATGAAGCTCTTGGATATCAGTTCCCTGGCTGCCTCACCTGGGATGATGGTATGGTAGAATGGAAGGACAAGAATGACTGATTATTTCCTTCAGGGCTGTGGTTCTGATAAAGCTTCAGCAGCACTGGGCTGTGTGGCTCTGCCTGGGGTGGGACTTAGCTACAAACAGCTCACAAAAACAACCCTGTTTATTTGTTCTGTCTTTCAGTTCCGTTCCCGGCAACTCCTGCGACCATCCCAGTTTGGGGGCCAGGCCTGTACTGAGCCACTGGTGGATTCCCGCCCATGTTTCCCAGCTAAGCTCTGCAACATAGTGGAAGTTGACTGCAAGAATAAATTTCGGTGTGACAGTGGTAATGATAAACCCCATTGTGTAACTGCAGTATTACCATTTATTCAAATTTTAGTACTGAGACAAAAGACATCCATACTTTCCATATATGAATTCCAGGGAAAATGGACCAGGGAGAAAAGTCTACGTGAGGATTTTATATGTATTAGTAACAGATTCTTCTATAAGTAATTAAAATGCAGGCCCTAGCCAGGGGTGTCACTAGGATCCTGATAGCTGGACAGTAGCACTGTTCCAATTATATTTCTTTGCCCAAATTTTTAACATACAAATATAACTTTAGAGTTTGTCTGAACATAAATTCTCACTATTTTTATTAGGTTTGTGGCTATTTCTTGTTTGCTTCAATTTAAATATACCTCATTAAACAAAATTATTTTACACACATATCCTTGTGCTAAACTTAAAATTAAGCCTTTGCAGTTTTGAAACAAGACAAAACTCGCAGAATTGAAGTAATAATTTCTTAATTGGGATAATCCTGGCTTTATGATAATTCAGTGCTAACATCTATGGCAAGCTCACACCTTTGCAAGGGAAAAAGACAAGGCTGCCCTTTTCTTCATTTAGACACGATGAACCTTTGCTCCTGCTGTTTCTCTTGTGCAGGTCGCTGTATTTCAAAAACACTGGAATGTAATGGAGAAAATGACTGTGGGGACAACTCTGATGAAAGAAACTGTGGAAGGAAAAAGACTGTGTGTAACCGCAAGTATGAGAGCATCCCCGGCGTGCAATTAATAGGCAGTGGGTAAGCCAATTCTGCTAATCTTTTTGTAAGCTTTAGTTGTTACCTCACTAATTTACATTAACAAAATAATTCCCAGTAAGCATGTGAGAGCATTCATCAAAACATATAATGTCTCAGATTAAAACTGGCAAGAAATTATAAAAATACCCCAAAAAAATTAGAGTAGGACTACCCTGCTGCATCTTCCAGTCCTGCTCTGCACTGCTGGTAGACCAGAAAAAGAGGTGTCAAGAAACACTCTCTCTGAGTGACTTGTTCCATCTCACAGCAATCAGAGAATGTATGGGCAGTTTCCAGCTCATGGGATTACTTACCTGTACATCATGCCAAGTTTTTCAGAGATTTTGAGGATGTTCGTCTAGAGCTGTTTGTCTGTGTGATGTTTCAGGATACCAACTACTTTCACACTATTAATTAAAGCAATATAAAGCTTAAACATGGGAGTCCTGTCCCTAGCAGACTTGCATTTTTTAATTGAATTTTGAACTCAGTGTGGTCCAGTAACATCACTTATGGTAGAAATAGAGAACCAGTAGCTCATTTTCCTAGAACCATTTTTAGGTTCTCCACTTAAGACTGACTGCCTAACTTTGGGGTTATCAGTAAGGTTAGGCACTGCTGGAAAGTAGGCAACTGGATTGATGCTACTGCATTTTTCAGGTGAATTCAGAGTGAATGAGAAGTTGTTGTAATTCCTTTAAAAGTAGTAACAAGATGCTCATGCTCTCAATCGAATCTAGAACACCTCAATGCAGCTGTATACTATGAAATGTTTCAAGTCCATACATCTTCCTGGAGTTGTTTAATCTCTGGAAATAAATTTTTGTTAGATTTCACATTCTCACGGGAGAGAGCCGAGGGGAAGTTCTTGGCAACTCATTCAATGGAGGACAATGCACAATAGTGAAGCGCAATGAGACAAGGAAATTGTATCGTGTCCCTGCGAATCTGGAGGCTGTCAGCTTTCAGGTACTCTCAAGCAGCAGCTCCTAGCCATAAAACCCTCACAGTAATCACAATCCAAAATAAGTGTTCAAGTGTTAGGTAGTACTGCATGTTTTAGAACAAAATTTCTCAACCTGGTGAGGCTTGAACTTGCTTCAGTTGATGTGTGGAAAGGGGATAAATATTCATGTTCCACTCATGCTTTTCAGATCTGTGTTAACTCAATGCACCTTATATCAGAGTCAATATGATTGATTTGAGCTTCTCCTGCTTCCAGTGGCTGCAGCCTTACTTTGTTCTGACCTGGTACCAAGGGCCTTCTCCTAGCCACACATCATCTAGGCAGAGGTTTGTTCAACTCCAAAGCTTATTCCAGCATCACTTCTGTGTACTTGAAGAACCAATGGCTGCCGCTACTGACTCCTGCAGCCTTGGGCTCCAGTTCCTCCCTGAGCTATTTCAACCCCTCAGTCCTACCTGTTCCCTGCCCAGCCCCCCACAGAGAAGCAAGGAATGAAGGCAGGCACTGAGCCTGGAAAGCAGGAGGACAAAATACACACAGCTTGGAGAGGAGCCTTACAGGACAGGTTTGGGGAATTACCAAAATGAACCTGGAGTGTATCTTGCAAAAAATCTAGGAAGAACTAATGCCCCTTTTATGGACACTAGCATGCAGAAAATGCCTTCAATACTGTGGCACAACATCTGGCTGTGTACATATGAGCAGGCCCCGTTTGAAGCCAATAGATGCTGCATTGGAAAAAAAAGAATGCAGGATGTGAAAAAAGCTCAACGAATGGATGAAAACTGATGACTTTTGCCACAGGTGTTGTGAGATTTTAGGATTACTTTAACAGAGGCTACTGAAAAAAGAACACCCTGCTGCATTCCACAGAAGCTGTAATTGAATTGGCCATGACATGCAGGATATGTCAACAATGGTGAAGAATTACTGTTTGCAAAAATATTCAGAGGGGAAAACCAACCTTTGATTTGCCCAGGTCTCTTTATAGCTAGTAAAATTCATTAAGTTACTGATGTCCATTTGCAGAACTGTTAAGGGTTTGTGAAACTCACTTTTAGGAGTGTAATCTTTATCTTTTAACATTTAGAGCAGCTTCTCATATAGAAAGGTCACTGGACTGGACCTTCCTGGAACTCCAGTCTATTTTCCTGCAAAAGCATATGACTTCTTGAAAAATGGAAGGGGGTAGGGAGAAAGGGCCACCTAATTTCCCAAAACCCTTAGCAGCCCTATTAAGCAAACCAGGTCTAGAGGAGGGAAAAAATATCATTTTTCAAAAACACAGAGGGATTTTGCCAAATTTTGGGAAATAAGTAATTTCTGATCTGATGCTGAGGTTCTTGGTGTTTTGCTCAACACCACCACTGGAGGTTAACAACTTGATCAGCAGGTTTGCTCTCAATTCCTCTTTATCTGCCTTTAATCCATCATGCAGTGTAGGTGCTAACAGTCCAACCACGCTCTAAGACTCTCCTGTGGAATCCTGTTCATTCTTCTAGCTGGAAATTGAGAAGAAAGGTCAGGAAGCACCAGACTCTGTCTCGTAAAATATAGAAGCCATAGGGTTGGGAAGCAGTCATGATGTGGGCACAACATGTATGTCTGGAATTCTTTTAAAAGTATGTTGGAATGTGTTGAAAGCTATTCCTATGATTTAGGGCCTAGCAGTGAGAAGTTTCAGAAGAAAGTGCTACATTTTTGTTGTTGTTGTTGTATAAACAACTATTAGTAAGTCTGGTTCTTAGCTTGTATTAATTTTGCCTCTTAGCCTTTCTTAGTCTCATCTTTTTGTAGCTTACTTTCACATCTCAAAAAAACAGGCATATTTTTTCCATTAAAAACATCAAAAAATCAAGTATTCTTCGCTTAATAGTTTTCTGTTTCACATTATCATTTATGCAAATGCATCGTGCTTTACCGAATCTCCAGGTAACAGATGAAGAGGATGATGTAACATCAGATTTCTACAAAGATTTAATTCCCCTGAGTGATAGTGCTTATGACAGTAGTTCATCCACTCGTAGAGATAAACATTCTTCTGGTATCCCATTTTTATTCTCAAGAAAGAGACGGATCCAGGTTACATCATCTTCCTCCTTCAAGAAAGCTATTGAAGCCTCATATGAAAAGGTAATTTAATGTTTCCTTCAGTTTCCTTCTTTCAGTTGATTTGTGTCTGCTCATTTCAGAACTGAGCTGCCAAAGGCTACTTTCCCTACCAAGACATTGACCCACTAGAATTAAGTATTAAAAAAATCCTCTTGTGATACTACAAAATATTCCTGGTTGTAACACACCTTTTGTAATGCATAATGGGTTTTTTCTGGGTTTAGTACAGAAAACATAGGCTTATTCCACTTTTAAAAACACAGATTTGACATTATCATATTGGGTGACTCCTTCCCCTATCCTAATTATAGATTAAGAGGGCATAATACCTAACACAGTAGCAGACAACTCAAAAAATAAAGGAAGTGCAGTCAAGAATGTTATACTTATGCATGTACTGGGTATTAATCTACATTATTTTTTTATTTGCTAAGTTTATTTTGGTAAGTTTATTTTTGGGGAACAGTGGCTTCTTATTGGCTCAAGCTCAGACCACAGCTAATTATGAAAATGCTAATTTAGTTTAAATTTTCAACAGAAAAGTTATTTTGTGTATAAATTGATTCTCAGCATTGTTGTCATGGAAGGTGGTGAGGTACAGGAACAGGTTGCCCATACAAGCTGAGGACACCCTATCCCTGGAAGTGTTCAGGGCCGGGTTTGATGGGGCTTTGGTCCAGTGGAAATTGTTTCTGCCCACAGCAGTGTTGTTGAACCTAGATGGTCTTTAAGGTCCCTTCCAACCCAAACCATTCCATGATTCTGTGAAATCACAGAAACCCACCAATAACTTAGTCTGGTGCTGGCTAAAGATGACACAGTTTAAAATCCTTTCTTAACGATCCACAGCAGGACTATTACCTTGAGTCTTCCTTGTGTTATCCACTGTATCAGACAGGAAGCCTCTATTTTTATCTCTGTCTCTATAAATTGTATTAGTGAGTGTTTGTAGGTAGATGTGTACTTGTGTATGTTTGACAGGCCTACAAGTCAATTTGCAACACTTTCTTATATAGTGAAAAAATAAGACTATATTGATCACTTAAAAGGAGGGAGGAATTTTCCAGTGCTTTGGGACATCTCATTCAGACCTATATGTTAAAATATGTATAAATAAGATATTAATACTCTTGGTTCCTCTAGTTTCTGCATTTACCTCCCTCTGAAGGTGCTAAGATTACCCTTTTCTTATTTCTAGAATTCCAACTTTATTAGAGTCCATAAACTAATTTCTGTTGCAAACTTCACAATGAAACAGTCAGATCTGCAGCTATCAGACATCTTTCTAAAAGCACTTAACCACCTGCCCCTGGAGTACAACTATGCTTTATACAGCAGAATATTTGATGACTTTGGCACTCATTACTACACCTCTGGGAAGATGGGTGGTTCCTATGATATTCTTTACCAGTACAGCTCGGAGGAACTGCGGAACTCAGGTATGTAAACTTTAACAAGAAAATATCATTATTTGTTTAACAGCTTTTCTTTTCCCTGTTTTTAGGACTTCGCCACAAAGTTCTCCAACAGGCTCATTAATTGCTCGCATTGCTTACATATAGAGCAAGAATAAATTTTTGCTCTACACTGTATTTGAAAAGTTCAGGAGTTCCCTTATTTGCTAAATGTCACTGTGTTCAGGGAAACCACTTAAGACCTTCAGACCCAGACAAGGTGCCACCAGGAAGTGTGTTCTAGCATCCTATATCATGGGACTGAAGTCTGAGAGGTATAAGGAGTACTTTTGGGATTGCAGTCAATAAAGTTGATGGTTCGGATTAGAAATTACTTTAAAATTTTCCCAAGACTGCTAGACTATCAAAATTAAGACAACACCACAAAAATGGAAATCTAAAGTTAAAAGCTGTGATCTTTAATGCCACTACTGTCACTTGCACAGGCATGGGAGGGCAGCTGAAGCATGCCTCTGTCCAACACTGTATGTAGGGCAGCATGTGCCTGCTGTAGTAAAGTCTCCAGTGGCAAGTGAGGAGCATGGAAAGCTGCTGGCTCATCTCAGTGTGGGAGCCTGGGCATGATGCTTGCCATGTATCATGGTTATGTTGATAAAGATGCTGCTCTGTGGTATTTCTAGGCCTGTCAATTGAGGAATCAACAGAATGTGTCCGAACAGAAACAACCAGGCGCGTGTTCTTCAGGAAGAAAAAGAAAGTCAGTACCAGATGCACCACAAACAGGATGACTGTGACACATGAAGGTGACCATGATGAGAACAGGGCCATGTCCTGTTACTTACCCTGAGAGATACCATTTCCCTCAGCTGCCCCAGGTGACCTCTCAGCTTTGTTGAACTACAGATGCTCTTCTACCACTGTCAGAGCAGCCAGTGTTTCTTTGTCTGCCTCTGATACAAGCACTGAAAGCATATTGTCATTTGCAAAAGAAATTATTATGTAGGTGTGCTATTTCTCTGCTCTGGAGTGCCATCACTGGGGATCTGGTGTCACTGGCTGTCCAGTTGGTCACAGATCTGCCAAACATTACCCCTCATTCTGGGTCTAGGGCCAGGAATACTGATCTGTAAAATGAACAAAGGCTAGAAATTTGTGTCTATGACTCAGTTCCTGATCTTTTTTAAGGGTTGTGCAGAGGTCATTGAGAGAGTTGGGCTGCAATAACAAACTCCCTGACTTTCCTTTCCCACCTTCCTCATGCCAAGCAGATATTTAGGTACCGGGGGGACACAGAAATGTGTCTCAGAAACTGCAGAAATCTGGTGCTTTTTCCATGAGAATGGCAGGAGTCATACTCTGCATCACTAAGGATAGGAATTTCATCACTTCCACCATGTTTTTGTCCTCAGTAGTTGATTAGTATCTTTAACTTAGATGTTTACAGCTAGGACTAAACCTGCCATGCTGTGTTTTCTAGAAGTATCCTCCTGCCATGCTGTGTGCTCTAGAGGAGACTACTGCATCCTCTGCATTTTTCACTACTGTCTTACACTCTGAATATCCCCATGGCTCAGGTCTGAAACACTTTCCTTTGAAATATTATCACAGGTTTCTGTCATAGCAGGCAGGGATTGTTCTTCTGAGCTTTGACTTCTTTTTTTCCAATGATAGTTTCAAAAAATTATTCTTAATATATTCTTTAATATCCTCTTATACTTTTTCTTATAGTTAGTGTTGTCACATATGATGTCTTTGGAAGCCTTTGTCTGAAAATACTGTAATGAAATTGTCTTTCAGGTTCCATTTTGGAGTCAGCTGAACGATCAGTTTCCCTGGTAAAAGGTGGTAGGTCAGAGTATGCAGCAGCTCTGGCCTGGGAGAAAAAGGGGTCTTTTCCAGAACACAGAGTCTTCACAGACTGGCTGGAATCAACAAAGGACAATCCTGTGGTGATTGACTTTGAGGTAAGAGAAGAACAAGAAAAACACTCAAATAGCAAAGACTAACTGCTCTTCACAGAGCCGTGCAGATATTTTTTCCTGTAAACAGGGATGATGCTGTGTGCGATATGAATGTACATAAATATGGGCAGAAAATAAACATACAGAACTTTTATTAGGACAGCTTCTTATGCATGTTGGTTTATAAGGCACACCAGTTTTGCATTGTCCATGAACAGTGGCATTAAGAGTGAGGAGTGTGAATTACTTGCTCCAGCACCAGCAGGAGCTCAGGCATAGGCAGAGGTAAGTTATCTTGCAGGAAAAAAGTGCATTGTATCATTCCCTTGTCAGGCCTACATCGCAAAGTGTGTGACATAGCTAAACTGAAATAAAACAGCAATGCCCTCTATCTCTGTCCTGTTTGTTAACGCAGCATGCCAGTGCTGCTGTGAGTGCACCAAGCTGTCTCCCTCCCCAGCTGCCACAGCAGCTGCTCAGCAGCACTATGAGCAAACATCAAAACCTGCCTGAATGCAGAAATCCACTGAGGTTTCTCTTGCTGCAGCTGCTGAACTCCTGAAGGCAGCACAGGAATGTCTGACATGACAGGGACTGGGATGTAAAGCAAACCTTACATCACATAGTGATGCGATGTGTGGTAGAGAGCATCCTGAATTTTAGGACATAGTATCCCTCTTGGTTGATTCTCCCTTGGCTCACAGAGTCCTAAATTGAGGAGATAAAAGCATTATGAACAGGATAACATATATGTATAACACTGTTGTGCTCCTTTAAAACATCCATAATTCCTGTGTGACACAGCTTTGTATGCAGGCTCTATCTCCTTTAAAATGCTCTGGCTACCCCAGTGAGGGCCCTGATGTGTTTCGGCTCCTGCTGACTGAACAGCTCTCTGCCAGGTGTCCCCCATCGTGGAGCTGGTGAGGAACGTGCCGTGTGCGGTGACCAAGCGCCGCCATCTGCGGCGGGCCCTAAGGGAGCACGCGGGCACGTTTGACCCATGCCGCTGCGCCCCGTGCCCCAACAACGGCAGGCCCGTGCTCTCGGGGACCGCGTGCCTCTGCCTGTGCCCGGCTGGCACCTACGGCGCCAACTGCGAGACGCGGGCTCCGGGTTACACGTCAGGTACTTGGGCTGATGGCAGCAGCGCGCAAATCTGGGCCTTCTGCTATCTCTTTGTCAGACATTAATCTGCCATAACGTGCCCTTGCTAGATCCACAGCACTTCTTGCCACATGGTGATGTCCAAAAAGCATAAGGATAAATGTAGGGATGACAAATTAAGAAATCAAACTGAATAGCCATGACTCCAAGAACAGTGTAAGACATGGTACAATATTCCTTAGCTACATAATTAAGCTAATGTGAAATAACCTATTCAGCAATAAGGGGGAAGCTGAGATCAAAAGTAATTGATGCAAAAAATAAGGAAACCCATTGCTTAGTTTTCCCTATAGCCTTTTATGCTTAAGACTAAAAGGCTAATGAACATAAAAATTGTTGATTACAGTTTAGAAGGAAAACTCAGTTATCATAAGGAGAAAGAACATAGTCACCATTCTGGAGAATTTAAAGAGCAATTTAATGTAAAAACATTTTTAAATTAAATTGGCATTTGTTCCATAACTAAGAGAAACAAAGGAGATGTTATATGTGTTTATATTCCTGAACCAAAAGAGAACATAAGGAAAAGTCACTTAGATAGGTAGAGTTCTCATTATCTGACCTTGATAGAATAATATTTTGAAAGAAATAAACAACTGGAGATAGAGATAGATACAGAAAGTCTATTGCATGCAGAAAAGAAAGTGTGTGTAAGGAAATGAAGTTATGCCTGCTTCGTGGTGGTACAGGTAATAGATGCCAGCAGTTATGAAGAAACACTAATAGTAATGTTTTAACTGACATAGAATGCAGATTTGGGATTTAGACATGATGTTAGAACTCAGACTTATTTGAAAACTCATTAAATAATGACCTATTTAAGAAACTTGTCAGTACCATGAAAACACACACATCTGTGAGTACAGTAAGAGTATAAAATATGCCGCTTCTGAGATTTAATGTTATTTGCAATCAAAACTAAGAGGTAAATGTACTTTAGGGTTTTATGAAGCAGCTGGAATGATGCAACCTACTGCCTTAGCCTTAACAATTTTAAATTTTCTGAAAATGGCTAATATGAATTTACCATCATCCCTCTCACATGTGGCCCTAAAAGAAATATTGTGTATGGTACTGGTCTGCCAAGATGGTGTCTCTTTAATTCCTTGCAGTTGCTGTTGATGGGCGATGGAGCTGCTGGTCTGAATGGAGTCCATGTGATGCTTCCTTCAAAAAAAGAAGGACCCGGGAGTGCAATAACCCCTCTCCAATGAATGGTGGTAAGCCATGTGAAGGGCAGCAGGAAGAAGAGGAGGACTGTTATGTCTCTGTGTTCACAGACAGGTAAAAAGATCAAAAGATTTCCTTAGTCATGGATAACTAACTGGTATAGTTAAGGAGCACTCCAGAGTGGCTCTGTGACTACCAGGGAGAAATAGCAGACATCTTTCCCCTCTGAATTTCTTTGGGGAAGTATAGAAAAGGCAAACTCTGAAAATCTCTGCTATTTGCTTCACATTTGGATTTATTAATTTTTTATTCCTAGAAAACTGCTGATAAATTGCATACTAAAGTATGCCTATAGATTTTGTATGCTGCTTTGAGTGGCTTAGTTTCTAAAGCCAAGGAGAAATCTTTTCCTTCTTTTTATTGGAGTTCACAGTTTTTATTTTTTTCCCTATTCCCTCTTTTCTTAGAGGTTTAGATCTGAACTCAGTCACAGAGAGAGTTTGGATGAAGCTACGAAGGTTTCCACTTCAAGTATTCTAGATGTACCTTTTTTAGCATGATTTCAACTTCAAATTCTAACCTCAAACTGGGCAGTTTTTTTCCTCTTCAAGCCCAAGACTTCAGTTTTTTACCTCTCCAGAGTGAATAGGAGAGGATAAAAAGCAGTGGGCTCCACAGTTCTTGTTACTCAGACACCACGGGCTGTACAGCTCCATGATCACAGAGACCAGCCACCTTTAATCATTGCCTGGGGGCGACAAGAATTACATGGATTATTTAGTGACTTCCTGTTTTGTTGTTCTTTGCTCCCTCTTTTTCTTGCTGTATAAAAACATTTAATTAGTTATGCTGATAAATGCATTTAGCACTTTTTTACTGCTCTCATGCTCTTGCCCCTATCAACCTCCAGTTTTGTCCACCATCTTTTGTTTAACAGAATAAAATTATAGGGGGAGGATGACAGGACACACTTGCATACCTTCTGAGTTGCAATTCCGGCAATTCTGGCAATTCTACCATTGTTACTTGGTGACAGGAATGCTTAAGATACAGCCGTACAGCAAATTTTCACTTTTCAGAGGTGCTCCTTGTATAAATGATGATGAAGCCAAGAGAGAAGAGAACGTCTTGATTGGTGAACCTGAGTCTGGATGTTCTAGGCCAGACCCACCAGAATACGGCTTTATAAGGGTGAGCATGAAAAATGATACAGAAGCAATGTGTAGTAGTTGCAGAGATTGGACATTTTATAGTTTCTCTGCTGCATGTCCCTGATATCCAATCTAGCTACTGTGCTAGTGAAAGTGCTATGTTCAAGGAATGCTGCAGGACTCTAGCCCACCACACTACATCAGCAACTGGAGAAAAGTCAAGGTAAAATTAATTTCAAGTTGTCCTTGAATCCTTGTTTGGTAACCATGACATCAGTTACTACAATTAGAAAGAGTTATCATTATATTGGTGAGTGGATGACTCATATTTCAGAGTAGGAAATGCATGCATTCATTACATCTTATCAGGATTTTGCTATTGTTCCTTTGACAATGCCCAGTCTCGTTACCATAGATCCTTGCAGAGCTTTGTGGTGTGGGTTTCTTAAATTTTTTTAATTTTTTTTTTTTTTTTTTTTTAAAGAATGAAAAGAACCAGTATGCTGTTGGGGAGGAAGTTGAAATTGCTTGTGTGAGTGGGCATAGCCTCACTGGCTATCAATACCTTCAGTGTCTGCCAGATCAAACCTGGACACAGCAACATATTGAGTGCCAACGTAAGAAAGAGAAAATTAACAAAATGCACAGCAACAAAATAGAAGGGGAAGAAAGCATACAAAAAAGATTCTTATAAAGGTCTTTTAAAAACAAATCTCTAACATTTTTGAAAAGATAGCATTTGAAGAAGGTATTTTATGTAGACGTGGTGAAAACATCATGAGTCACTACATCACTCCCCTCTCAGTTCAGAAGTGTTACTATTATGTGCTTTGTAAGGAGATTGTAATATGCAGTGCATTAGAAAATCCTCAGATGGATGCTGCGAGGTTCTTCTCTTTTCTAGTTTTAAATAGCTTTAACAAAAGGACTTACCTTATGTTTTCAGACTTACATAGATACGTTTAGGTTGATACAGTTATGAAGAAGAAATGATTCCTACAGAAATTTTTCTACTATCTTCTATATTAAATGGATTATGTGTTTCTAACCATGACCTCCCAGGTTGCATTGAAAATCACTACTATAAATCAAGGCCTTTAAGGATTTATAGGTCAGTTAAGAATTAAGGATCAGAACTGGTTTGTATTAGCTAACAAGATTTCAATAGTTTTCTAAAACTTGGTATAATTTCATTGACTTAGTCTTCATTTTAACAAAAAAAAAGTACCTGAATATACTTATGAGTTTTCTATTGCCGTTGACTTTCTTCTATTAACAAAAGAGAAATTAAAACATGCTGTTATATGCCATTTTATTTTTAAACAGAAAAATTAAATTACTTATATTGGCATACATTAGAAATATTTTGTTGTTATTTAGTTATTACTTGAAAAATATTTTAAAGACTATGACAATGCACTAAAAATTTCTAGACTTAATTATGTTAAATTTTTATTAGTTTTAAATGTCAGACAAATGTTCAGTATTACTGAGTGTCTTTATATATGGTTCTTCAGATAAAGCATTATGACTTTCTGTAAATATCCACACAGCATTAAATCAACAAGAATGATGCCTTTTTTTATTGTTTGTTACAGCCTCAGTATGCCTCAGGCCACCAATATCTGACAGTGTCACAATTTCCCCATTTAAGCAACAGTACAACATTGGTGAAACAATGAAGCTGAGCTGCCAAGCTGGGTTTATAGTCACTGGTCACACAAAGTATACCTGTGGGAAAGACCTGTCCTGGATACCTCCTATTTTGAGGTCTATTACATGTGAAAAAGGTTAGTATGCCTGCAAATACTTACTGTTTCCATATTGCCGGTATTAACAGTACTGTTTATTTCAACTAGCTAGAACTAGAAGGCTGATGACTGGATTTAAGACCTATAGCAACTGTTCATTAATTTTAATTTTACTTTATGTTTCCCACGATGACAGAAATTCAGCTCTAAGCTTCTGCATTAAGTTCAGAATTTTTGGATGCAGTGTACTGTAAATGTTAATAATGAAATCGAGACACTGCAACTGCTTAAAATCAAAACCAAATCAAACCGAACCCCAACTACATTAACAAAGCTTTATGAAAGCAAAGTAGGAAAATGCATTCTATTGAAACTTCAGCTGCTCTTGTTATTTTCCAGTAATTTTTACAAAGACAGATGAAAATACTTCTAGCGTGCCAACCAGGGAGCTTTTGAAAAGAGAAACTTAGGACAAATAGAAATAAATCCATTATAGATTTTATGGTAGGAGTGTAAAATATTTCCGTTCACTCCTTACTAGTTACAGTAATTCTCATTTGTTGTTTCAGATATGCTAACCAAAATTAGAGGTATTTGCAGTCTAGGACAAAAGCAGGTTGGATCTCAGTGTGTTTGTATGTCTCCAGAAGAAGATTGTGGGTAAGTACTGTAATTAGAAATCAAAGTTTCTCTAATGATAGACCAAGAGGCCATTGTGACACTGAAGAGGAAGAGCAGGAAAAGACAACTGCAAATCAAGACTGCTCTCTGTTCAGATATTAGCTAGCTGTTCCTCTATATTCAAATTACAGTCCTGTTTGTAGTCTGTGAAATAAGTAACAATAACAGAATTACAGAATGGGTCAGGAGACCGCAGCGGTCTCCTGGCCCCACCTCCCTGCTCAAGCAGTGCCATCCCAGACCACATGGCACAGAATTGTGTCAAGATGGTGCTTGGGTGTGTCCAGTGAGGGAGACTCCACAACCTCTCTTTGCAAACTGTTCAATCCACAGTAATCCACTTCCTCATATTCAGGTGGAATATCTTCCCTTTGCCTCTTGTCCTATTGCTCGGCACCACTGAGCAGAGCCCGGTCCCTGCTCTGACCCCTCCCGGCAGGCACTGACAGACAGGGATGAGGCCCCTCTCAGTCGTCTCTTCTCAAGGCGGACAGGGCCAGCTTCCACAGCTTTTTCTCGTAATAGAGATACTCCAGCCCTTTGATCATCTTTGTAACCCTCCACTGGACCCGCTCCAGGAGTTCCATGCCTGTGTTGTGCTGAGGAGGCCAGAACTGGGCACAGCTCTCCACATATGCCTCACCACAGCCGAGTTGATATGCAGGGTCACCTCCCATAATCTGCTGGCAATGCTCTCTCTAATGAACCCAATTACATTACTGTAATGAGACACCACAGCACATCCTTTTAATTTACACCGCTCTCTGCTCCTGGAAACTCTGGAAACGGAGACTCCTGGAAACTCTTCTCTTTATTTCACCAATGTCATCACCATGCACAAGGAGCATGTGAGAACTATGATCTCTAAGATTCTTTCCAATCCAAACCATTCTATGATTTTATGATACTCTTTTTGGAAAATGACTAAGCTCCACAAAATGATGCTGCTTGGAAATGCATGCACCTTCTAGGAATTAATTCACTCAGTAGCCAAAAGCAATGCAGAAAAAAGGAAACTACAAGCCACATGACTGCTTTTCCCTGCCCTTGGTCCCAAGACACCTGTGCTTCAGAGATAGAGTTGCACACACAGCTGCAGGGATGCATTGACACAGAAAAGCCACCCAGGCCCAGTGGAAATTTTACATCCTTGTGGAGGTCACAGCTTCTCCTTTTTCTTGTACAGACACATGTCCTTCACCTCCCAACAGCTGGACAGGACCAAAGCTTCCCCTTTCCACAGCACTTGTTTTATCAGGTCCGGGTCCTGCAGTAGCTAGGGCAGTCTTAGGTCTTTAGGTGAATCTCCAGCCTGGCCATGGCTTTGCTGTGTTTCATCCGATGCTGATGTACTGTTTAAAAGTATGGACTTGTTCTATAGCCTGCTAAAATAATTTTTGTTTTCTTCCATTGGGCAGCCACTACTCAGAAGACATCTGTGTGCTACATGCTGCTACTGAACAGAATGTAACCAAGCCCAGCTGTCAGTACTCAGCTGAAATGTGCCTTGGAGTGCAGTCATTTAATTTCTTGCATGCTGGCCCTTGCCATGGTAATTCCAACCTAGACTGGGCTATTGAGAGGGCAAAGCTCTCTACAAATAGCTTGAAGAAAGTGCCCTGTGGCTATGACACCTGCTATGACTGGGAGGATTGTCAAGGTATGACTTCTGAATGGTGAGATTCAGTCATCCCTTTGGATCTAAAAGTAAAATGTGCTGACTTTCACCGCTCCAAGAACATGATTTACAGACATTATGGTCTCTCTGGGCACACAGAGTTTGAAATGGTCAGTCCTATGTCACTGCTACCTAGGATTACACTTAGATATGTGCCTTTTCCCTTTACTCACATCTAGTGTAGTGTTGTTACCACTAGAAAGGCACAAGAGGAACCTGAAAATTAAGAGAACTTTTCCAGGAGAATTAACATTTAAATTTTTAATCACAAAAATGTAATTGGTAATATTTTCACCCATTCCTTGTAAGGCTACTGGTTCTTAGTTTGTACTTCAGGAATTAATTTGGGCCACACCCTCTATAACATGTAATTAAATTGTGAAATTAAATCATTATACTACTTCAAAAGCAAGACTGGGGCTATTAGTCTTAATGGGATTTTAATGGTAAAATTTGCAAATACCCATATGTGAAAATTGTGTTTATCAAGAGTGAAAAACCTAAGAGGATTATTTTCTAAACAATATTGTGCAGCTTGGCTATTTACTGTGTAACCAGGTGATAAGAGCAGTAGGTTTTTCTGTAAATGTCTGAGGTGCTGACTGGCTCTGTGCATATCAAGTGTTTGCCAGGTAAAGGCTGAGTGACAGACACGCTCACTCCATCCCGTGCTGCCAGACACAAATCTGATTCTTATCGCACCTGCTCTACTTAATGATAAATAAAGCAACAGCAGTGTGCAGCAATCCTAAGCCTCTGTTCTGAAGATGTAAGATTTCTGCAGCCAAGAATTTGAAGTAAATATGGCTGTAAAATTACTGCATGACCTGTTGTCCCTTGTGGGCTCAAGCAGAGGGTATGACCAGGTGTGTCCATCTGGTGGAACCACTAGGTACCATGTGCTTCTGGGAAAAAGGTGGTAATTTTTAAAAAAATTACTTATTCCAGAGCCTCTAAGAAGCCTAGTTCTGCTTCTACTGTGCAAGTGTCTTCAAGCTTGATCTTGTGCCAGCACTTCAGTGTTTCTCTCTCTAAAGCATACAGAGGAGCCCTATTCAGAAAAATAAGAGAAAGGGGAGAAAAATATATTAAATAAGGTTAGTTGTCAGTGTGGTGCTCAAGAGATTAGAACTGGGCTCTTTACTGTCTCTGCAGAAGTCCACTTTTCATGAGTGTGCACAAACATTTAGGAAATGAATGTTTTGTTTTTCCTGAAAGTGAGTAGCTGGTATCAACACAGGAACAGAACATACTGCAGAGAAGGTACTGCAGTACCATGAAAGAAGCTAAATGTAGGAAAGCACACATTTTTCATGTTTTAAAAAACTGAAGGCAGAAACTCTGCCTAGGGAATTTCTGGGAAAGAATATAAAGAGTGATTAGATCAGATCAGAAATGATCAGATTAGATCAGAAATAGGTAATGAAATAACCAGCAGGACTGAGCTTTACCACAGACCAGCAGTGGGTAGCTTAGTATTCATAAAGAGAGCTTTAATGAAATCGGAGCTGGCACAATATGGACCTTAAGACTCCATTTCATGGCAAGATTATGTTCAAGGATAATTGGAAAAAGAAAGTGAACTTAATATATCTTTGTTTAGAAGAAAAGTCAGGGAAAGACAGTGGATAAAAATAGTTAAATCAATTCTGCTTTTGTATGGGCCATTGCTGAAAAAAATGTTATTTAAAGCTGATTATGCCTCTATTCCTAATGTCCAACCATCCAGTGAATGCTTTACAGGCTTTTTGTAACTAATATATCACAAACATCTACTAGTGTTTTTCCCTGTTGGACTCCAAAATGTCATCAAAGTATAAAATCTGGTTTTAGTCATCACATTTACTGCTATATTTCCACACATTAATTCCAGAGACGCAGACCCAGTGCTTCTGCTTGATGCCTTACCAGTGCCCCAAAGGAGAGATCCGCCCTCACTGCATCGAAATGGAGACGACAGGGAGGAAGAGGACAGTCAGTCATTGCGTGCTGGCAGCCATGAAGTGTGCTGGCATCAAACTGCAGGTGCTGGAGCAGGGGAGCTGCCTACCATAACCCATTTGCTCTCTGCAGATACCATAATCATTGCATCAAATGCAAACTGAGCCACCCAGGAAAAGCTTGGTTGGTTAAGAAAGGATAAGTAAATCAAAACAAAATGATGAGGAAAAAAAAAAAAATCCAGCTTGCTTAACAGGTTTTTGGGAGAAGGGTGGCAGCGATTTTTTTCTGTCTGAAAATTACCTGGGTTTGGGAGTATAAGGGACAACTTGTCATTGCTGGCACCTCTGGGGATGTGCAGAAGAAGGGAGGGAAACAAATGGAAAGGGAGAAAAAGAAATATTGCCTTTGGTCTCCCCTCCCCTAGAGCTGGATGAGACTTTTCCTTTCTTCAGCCATTTGTTGCTTTGTCGTTGTGACAGCTTGTGACTACTGTTCACTCTTGTCTCACTGGCTGAGTACCTGCTGTATCACACAGGCAGACAGAGCAAGCACTTCAGCACCGCTTCTCACATCAAATGGGGAAGGGGTAGCAAGAGGTTACATGCAGTCACAGTACAAATGGTAGTACCAAACACCGAAAACCACAATTATGCAATGACTGAGTGAAGTCATCAAGGTGATGTGATTTTCAATTGGAGTAGCTGAAGGGAGGAGGTGTTTGCTTCCTGTGTTTGTTCACTGGGTTTCAGCTTTAGGCAGAAAGCCTGAAGCCTAAAGCTTGGTGAATTTCTATGGTACCCCTCAATGTGAATTAAGAATGTTTGTACTTTAAATATAAAATAAACATTTAATGCACTGGGCAGAGTCCTACTGCAATATGTGGTTCTACTTGGAGTTGTTGTACTTGGAGTCTGCAGAAATACATCACATCAGATTCCTTGCATACACCTGCATCAGCATCCAACCTGAGAGCAATTGCATGGGGTACCTCAGCCCATCCATGGTCCATGCCCCCAGCATTGCTTGGGCACAAATCATTACTTCTGAGCAGTTGCAACTAGAATGTTCTCTTTAGAACTCAGAATTTCACAAATCTGAGTATAAATCTGCCTTTTAAGAAGGGGAAAACGGAACTCCACTTCTTTCTATACCAACAGACATCAGAACAATGACAATTAGGAAAATAGCCCCACAAAATTATAGAAAAGAATAATAGAATTTGCTGGAAAGGACCCATATGGATCATCAAAGTCCAGCTGGCCCTGCACAGGACACCCCAAGAATCACACAATATGCCTGCGAGCATTATCAAAATGCTTCTTGGATACAGACAGCTTGATGCTATGACCACTGCCCTGAGGAGCTGTGCCCAACCAGCCTCTGGGTGAAAAGCCTTCTTCTAATGGCCGTAAACCTCCCCTGACACAACTCCAGGCCGTTCCCTCTGGTCCTGTCACTGTCACCACAGAGAAGAGATCAGTGCCTGCTCCTCTTCCCCTTACAAGGAAGTTGTAACTGCAGTGAGGTCTCCCCTCAGCCTCCTCCAGGCTGAACAGACCAAGTGCCCTCAGCTACTCCTTGTACAGCCTCCCCTCCAGACCCTTCACCATCCTCATGGCCCTCCTTTCGACACTCTCTAATAGTTTAGTATGTTTTTTTATGTTGTGGCACCCAAAAGTGCCCCCAGCACTCGAGCTGAGGCTGCCCCAGTGCAGAGCAGAGCAGAGCAGAACAATCCCCTCCTGTCCCGGCTGTTGATGCTGTGCCTGATGCCCCCAGGGCAGGGTTGGCCCTCCTGGCTGCCAGGGCACTGCTGGCTCCTGCTCAGGCCACCATTGACCAGGAGCCCCAGGGCCCTTTCCATGGCAGTGCTTTCCAGCATCACATTTCCCAGTCTGTCCATACATCCAGCATTGACCTATCTCAGATGCAGAATCCAACATTGTTTAACTTCATAATGTTGGTGATTGATCAGCCCTTTCATCAAGGGTTTCTCTGCAGGTTCTCTCTGCCTTGGAAGGAGTCAACACCTTCTCCCAAATTAGTATCATCTGCAGATGTGGTATCCCTTCCAGTTCTGCATTCAAAGTCATTTTTGAAGATTTACAGGGCCTGTGATGGAGCCCTGAAGAACTTCATACGTGACCAGTTGCCAGTCTGATGTGACTCCATTCACTACAATCTTTAATGTCTGACACATCAACCAGTTGCTGACCCTGAGCATTTCTCAGGGTGATATTCACCCTGAGATCTCACCCTGATATTTCTCATGATGCCTGAGAAACATCCATTACTGAACAACCTGCCCTATGTGTAAATGTCACACCTTGCCAGAGGCTGGGCAAAGTCACCTGGGAGCTGTGAGTGGGCTAGATGTAAAGTGATTATCTTTTCCTACAAAGAAACATATTTGGGATGTTGTCAAGCTCCCTAAAGGAGCAGCTGGTCTCTACATGATGGAGCTCAAGATGAAGAAATTAATCCTGCTGCTAAATACAATAAATGTATGCTTTCTTGCTTAATATGTATAGTAAGAATTTTTATAAAAGGCAGAGATAGGCTTTCCTTTGTAGTTCTGTAGCTCTTTCCTCCAGCTGAAAATCTATAATAATACACTAGCAGTGACTAGGAGTGAGTTGCAAATTCAGTTATGTTTAGATTCGTTTTTAGTGCCCTTGTTTCTTTCTGCTGGTTGCATTCTGTGGGGGAAGAATCACTCAGAATGGTTGTGTATGCTCTCTGCACCACCAACAAACAATGAAGATTTCTTGCTCCTGATCTTCTAACCTAAATACTATCTTTTCATTACAGGCCTCTGATTCTAGTTGGCAGTCTAGCAAAGTTTCTGATAAAGGAATTTTTTATCCCTGATACTTTTCATCATGATAAATTGTCAGACGAAGTTATTTCCTAGTGAACAGAAGGCAGCCACTCACCTGCCGCTCACTAATAAGGGAATGATTTTGCCATACACTCAATCCAGAGGATTCAACATGCTGAATCAGAGGATTTCCTGTATGCTGAATTATTGGGATTTTTACTGTTGGCTTCAGCAGGGTCTGGATTGCACTTTGCAAGGACTTTGGGTTTGCTCCTGTGCTCTGTCACAGGGATCCCCAACCCTTAGATCAAGGACTGAAGTTCTTTAATATTTCCTGCAATGTCTGTCTTTCTCTTAGATATGATGACTTATATGAGGTTATGATTGGTTTTTTTGTTCACTCTGGGCAGGAAATGCCATCCCTCCTTTGCCATTGTAAGCTCCAAGTAACCTACCTGGCTAGATGGATCATTGCCTTGGCTTGTAACTTATAATTGGAGAAGATACAGCAAATGTGAAATAAATCTGTGTGGGTATCCTAGATCACAGAGACCTTACCAATTCTCAAAGGACATCTTTCTTGGTAATGTAGCTTCTTTACTGCACAGAAAAAAACCCTATCTACTTGGTCATAACAGTAGAGAGGAAGCATCATCCAAAATAAATATAATGAGCCTTTCCACACAAATTTCCATACAAATTCCAACATGTCTAATTTTTCACTAGCACAAGAGTGTGTGCAATATATATAGTATACACTTACCAGGGACTGAGCAGCTGAGACATGATTCAATGGCTGGACAATTAGCTCTGCTGTTTGTCTCACCATGGCTTCTGTATAAATACTTATTGTAATGTAGAATGCAAAATTTGAGCAAATATGGAAGAGAACTGACTAGTGTCTGTTATATTGTCTATCTTTATGCAACCTCAGAAAGGGGTAATCCAGGGTTTTCTTTTCATGAAGGTAAATTAAATATATAGGTTTAGATATCAACTACCAAATTTTTGCTGCTGAGCCACATCTTAGTTATAGTAATTATTGTTCCTTGTTGCAAATATGAAAACATCTGGTAATAAATGTTTGAATCCTGGTGTCTTTATATTTCAGATGCTGTGAGAGTGATAATTGTCTCTTGATTTAAGATTTTGGTGCAAAATAAGACTATTAAATGCAAAATCGCTAGACACTGTAAAGACAATAGAAAATAGGCACTACAGTTTTGCTAGTAACACTTTCCTAGTGAATGATAAAACAGAGACCATCTTAGCCAGTGTTTTTCCAGTAAGTTCTGGCAAAACCCACTGCTTTCCAGTGCACTCTCAGGTTTGCATTCCAGAAAGGGCAGGGATGCATCTCCAGGAGCAGGATAAATTGTGGCATTCATGATAGCTCCAGCTCAACATTTTCAGTTGTGTATTAAGGGGGAGCAAAAGTCCATCACATTTCTCATCACCCAGATGTCCTTGAGCAGTAGGCTTTGACTATTTTTTTCAGAAAAGGGAAGCTTCAACTGTATCTGTAACAGAAACAATTCCGTTTCACTGATGAAGGGTTATGGAATAAAGATTCCACAAATAACATGTTTTTAAAACCAATAGCTAACTAAATGAATGAAACTTGTGTTCACAGATGTCAATTTTACTATAAGAGGGGGTCTTCGAACAGCTCCCAAGGCTGTGTGTTCATATGTGGGTTGACGTGAAGATTTTCAGCACAGATAGATCTGAGCAAACTGATCTTCATTATTTGATTACTATAAATGAGATGCCCTCAAAAGGTGTATGGCTGCACCCTAGTTAATAATCTTTGGCTGTTCTTTTAGTTTGAGGAGAGAAACAGACCTTTAGAAGACAGAATTTCTGTCTTAGACATCTCAAGCTGGGTGAGTCATGTCCTAATGGTGCCTGTCTTCCTGTGCTGACTTTGAAGGAAGGTAGGGGGTGACTAGGACAAATACAAATATTTATGCTATAGATTTCCAAAACTGGATAGAACTTCTGTTTTTGAAAGAGAATATGTTTAAGATATTTAATTTATACTTAATTTCCAGCACGAAATTATTTGTCTTCCAGTTCGGCACTATTTGTATCACCACTTCTTTGCTCCATCGACAAAAGACCAAAGCTGTTGTGGGGTTCAGCAATGTGATAATTCAAGGCTGGCTCCTGCAAGAGTGCTGAGCACCAAACGAGGTGCCTGTGCATCCTTCCCACTGCATGTTCTGTCAACCAGAAACCAGCCAGAGTTATTGACACATGGGTGGGAGAGATGAAGGTGTCTGTATGAGACAGCCAGCCATGAGCAGAACAGGGATGAGGGATGTGTGGCTGTTGTGCATCCTGCCCAGCTCATTACCCAGAGAGCCCAATTTCTCCTGGACCTGCAATAACCAAACCCAGAGCAGACAGAACTTGGTATTAACTCAACAGTGGTTCATTTTTTAATTAAGCCTTGTTGCTAAAATTCCCATTCTATCTTTGGAAGATGATACTTCAATAACTTGTGGGGTAGCAGAACCTTTCACCCAGCATCATCCTTATCTGGGGAAATAATTTACCCAGAGCATATATGATATCTCAAGCATTAAGGCATGAGGGGTGCAGGGACACTTATGGCCCAGACCAGCTTCTCATGGGAATTCCCCATCTATCCATGGCCCAGAAAACTGTTTCAGCCTCTCAAGGCTATCAAGCCCTGCTCCTCCTGATCAATGACCTTGCTGGTTGGGATCCCTGCCCATGGACTAATAAACCAGGCTGGTCTCGGCTTGTCCCCATCCTCAGGAAGGTGCCCAGAGCTGAGGGCAGCCAGGGTCTCCAGGTATGGGGTGGGGAGTGGACCTGTTGGAATGAACCCTGAGGAGGCCACAAAGATGATTGGGTCCTGGAACATCTCTCCTGTGAGGAAAGACTGACAGAGTTGGGGCTGTTCAGCCTGGAGAAGACTACTGAAAGATGTTATAGCATCTTCCACAGTATCTAAATGGGGCCCACAGGAGAGCTGCAGAGGGACTTTTTACAAGAGCATGTAGTGATAGGACAAGGGGAAACGACTTCAAGGTGAAAGATGGCAGATTTTGATTAGATGTTAGGAAGACATTCTTTAGTGTGAATGTGCTGGGGCACTGGAACAGCCCCAGAGAAATTGTGGATACCTCAGGCTGAATAGCACGTTGAACAACCTGGTCTAGTGATAGATATCCTTGCCCATGGAATGGGGATTGGATTAGAAGATATTTAATGGGCCTTCCAACCACAAGCATTTTATGATTTCATGATTGGTTTGAGCTACCAGATATTGCTTGCTGTCCTGGAGGTCCCTAGGGAGACACGGCCCCTATGGCATGCAGGAAGATGAAGAAATGCACATTTATCAGTAAATCAAAAACGTGTCAGCAAGTACAAACTTACAATGATATTTTCTTTACTGGGTACATAACCTGGTTACCAGGGACTTTCTCCCTCTCATGTTCTCTGCTGCTGAGACATCGCTAAATAATAGAATCAGTCTTCCTCTTTTATTAGATTCTTCTGTAAGTATAGTGTAATTGTGCAGCAGATAGAAGAGCCTTAGCTTTTACATAATACTTTACTTTTCAGACAAAGCAAGTACAAAAAATTATCACACGAGTGATTGTGGTTAACTGGGCACCAAGTGTGAATTTCAGACCCATGTGTTAAGGTCAATGTGATCCATGTGTTAAAACCCACTCAGGGTGGAAATAAAACTGATTATGTGCAGCTTCCTCAGTTCACTGGCTGTTTATGTGTATTGCAGGAAGGGTTTCTGACACAGTACTGTAAAGCAGCCGATCTGTAGCTTCATATTACCAGTCCCAAGAGAGAGCTGCAATAAACAGTAAAGCAGAAATGAGATCTGTTCCTGGAAATCAGCTCAGCTAGAGGCAATTGAAACTTATAGCAGAATCAACCATGACTGACTGGTTGAAAGCACTTAATTTTTTGTTTTTCTCAATTTTCACAACTGCCATTGATGAGGCACATCTAATCAGGAAGATCGAGGTTATATTAAGGAGGTGGCATATGTGTCACTGTCAAAGCCTCTTTCCAGAAATGAGTCACTGAACACACCACCAGCCACTCTGGGATGTGCAGGACTGAGGAAGGCCCTGACATCATTGAAGCCCATCAATGCTTCCCCCAGCACAGCTAGATAAGATTACAGAAAGGTGGTGATCTTGGTTTACCAGGAAAAATATCTATTAGAAAAACACATCTTGTCCAAGGACTACAGGGACAAAGAACCATGACGTACGATGTTGCTATCGTGGCTGATGGATTCAACAGGCATTCTTCAGATTTTAGAAGGTAAAAGTAAGCTGGCCTTCTATCAGGTTTAGGGAGTACAGAGCTCTAGAGATACTTGTGTCCTTGTCAAAGCTGTAGAATAGAAGATAATGAAGCCATGTGCTCAGTACTTTATTGAAAATGTCTCAATGACCCATAACCTCTCTTTCTCCATCTTGGTCCCTTTAACTGTGACATTGACATGAATTGGCTATTGAAAAGAGGAAGTCTTAGTGAGGATTGGACAGAGACTTGCTACCAGTGGGAAATGGATTCTATATAACTATCAAATGCCTTGATTTAGATTCACATTTTCAATGCTAAATTTGATGGCCAGTCCTTGGATTAACAAAAATTCTATGATTTCTAGTTACAAAGCTTTGTACTGCATGTAATGACCTGCTGATTTCATTTGCAAAGGTTTGAAAGTTAGAATGAGAAATAAGTACCTGACAAATATGTACATCTCATAAAATCATTTTGGGAGCTAAAAAAGTATTTAGCAAATAAATAGCACTTCAGAGTTGGGCTTCAGCAATGGCCTAATTTCCTGGAAGTATTTCAGAACAGTTACTATATAAAGCAGTAGCATTTAAGATTTAATTTCTTGTGTAAGTTCAGGATACTTTTAGAGAGAAGTGGTTTTTGTTCTGTGTTCCCAGAAGCAGCAGAGAAGGGTCACCATAACATTGCAGCCATTTCTCTCCTCTGTCAAGCAGCCTGGTAGTATCACTGTTGCTAAAATGAAAGAGGACCAGGCTATGTGGTCTAGAAAGTGACACATGATTATCCTTCCTGTTGAATTATTTAATGTGATTTTGGTCTGTACTGGCTGGTTCTCTCCCAAAAGAACATTTGAGGCCAACTAAACCACTCACATGGGCCAGGGACTGTTTCCAGTAAGACAACTCTTTTTGTGGGGTTTGCTGGCTGGATGTGAACTGACCTAAATCCCTTTTTCTCTGGGACTACAAAATAAGGCCTGTCCAGTTTTATTTACTGTTGCAATCACTGGTTATTTGCTTTTTCCCAGGAATTCCTAGACTTGATTTACTTTATCCACATGCCCATATCTGTTGTGAAACTCCCTAGCATGCATTAAGGATGGACAACAGTCCATTAGGGCCAAACAACAGTCCAAAGGGTCAGAGCTCAGGGCCAGAGAAATGTTCCAGTTTTTGGAGTATAAACAAAACATAACACAGTGTTTCAGTCATCTGAGATGTCTAAAAAGGGGCTGGGAAATTTTAAGAAGCCGAGATGTCTTCTCAGTATTGACCAAATCCTCAAGCACTATTCCCTATGTGTCTTCAGGCTCTTTTAAGTAAAACCTGCATGGTACAATACCTGATGGTATTAGATTATAATCACCTCATATCCTTAGTTTTGTTTGCTAGGGAATAATTTCTTAATAAATACATGTGAAATCCTGGGTTATTGGATTAGCATCTGTGAACACAGGTTGTTTTGTCTGTGAAATTCCTCTGAGAGTTACTGTGTCAACATTTGTTGTGCAATGCTTTTATTTGCTGTGTAACAGGGTGAGACAAGCAGTGAGTTTTCCCATAAATGTGAATTTTTTCTTGGTTAACACAGCTTGCAGGGCCCTGCTAAAAATGTCAGGGTAGTGGCTGCATTCCTTACTGGCTTGATGGGTGTACCTGGGGGGTGTGTGCAGGTATGTGTGTGCCCACAGGTGCAAAACTACACATTTACTGGCGGGACTGGAAATGCTTTAGCACTGGCCAACTCCAGTACATGTCTTAGTATCTTGGCTTAGTTTTTAGCCTTATGATATATGTCCTATCATTCTAAAATCAATGAGACCTGAGAAAAACTTTGAGTGCAGCAGCAAAACAACACAAGCAGTCAGTCCTTGTTGGTCCTTGCAGTTGTGGCTGGCACTGCTGGCCCCAGGTCTTTATTTGTGCCACCTCTTAACAGCCTTAAAGATGGCTGAAGTCTCAAAGCGCTGCCCGGTGTTCACGTTAATCCATTCCAACCTCCTCAGTGCTTATTAGCTAGCCAACATATTTCCCCTGTGAAGCTACATGGTCTCCAGACCAGGCTATCTTGTGTCTAGACAGCTTAAAGAGCAGGAAGAGTTGGTATACATAGCCTAAAACTATCTTGGGATTCACACAGATCCAGTTGTCTCAGAATGAGACTTTATTTGTGAGTTTCCATAAAATCTAGTAGAAGAAATAATGTAGTGAGAGAAAAAGAATAAAAAGTATAATCATTCTGCAGATAATGTTCCTAAAATTTCCCTCTGAGAGACACAATACCTCTCCCTCTTGCTACAGTCAGTGTTTGAAGGATCAGGAGAAGTTTGATTGCATCTTGGTTGGAGCTTTGCATACTGAGAAAGACATTATCCAGTATGTGTGTCCTGGGAACAATGGTATATAGTGAAATAAAGATGACAATCCTGTTTCAGGTCTGTATCAACATGTATGTGTCCTGGGAGAGCATGTAAATAAATTCACTCTCACTCAAGATATGCCAGCTTTGGCATCTTTTTCTATTTGGAGAGGATTTGCAGCAGCCTTTGCTTCTACATGAGCCTGGACTAACTGCACAAGTAGAATGCTATAACCAGCTTTATGTACATCCCAGTATTTACACAGCTCTACTCATCATAAGATTTGATAACCAAAGTAATAATTCACAAAATGAAAGAACATTGCTTGTGTTGGTTAGCTGTCTGTTGGGATCAATAATGCCTGTAGTATGAGCAAATTCAGTTATCAACATAAATAGCGTAATTATTCAGAAAGTGAATAATACAATCACTTTAAAACACTTGGTGTAATTGATGTCAATAGTAAATTATAAAACCATGGCTTTGCTTTACCAGAAGCTACTGATCAAGTCTTGTTAAACAATCACTGACCAAAAGCACTGCTGGCAGCTGTTTGCTACTGCTTATCTCATGCTAAATGTTACTTTGCATATTCACACAAGGCTGCATAATAAAAATCCATTTGGAGACGTGCTAAAGTGTGTTGATAGTTTTCTCTTGCATGCTGTGACATAGAACTCTGCTCACTGGCCCCTGACCACAAGAAGTGAAAACAGCCACCTGAGGAGGACATGCAGAAGAGCAGGTCTCAGAAGCTGAGCAATGAGCAATTAGCATGTCTCCTGAGTTAAGCCAGAAGATCCAGTGTGCCAACAGCATTCTTCTGCTGGTCAGAAATAAAACTTCTTTGTGTTTTGCAGTAGAGAGAGAAAGAAACCAATAGCAGTTTATATTCCTGTGCCCCCTGTCATACACAGTAATGGCTCTGCTGTTACTTACAGTGGCAGTTCATCATAGAGCCACAGCGTGGTGGGAAAGGAGCTGGTCTGTAACAGCATTATGAACGTGGTGATGCAATGGCTTTAGGTGGTAGTGAGACCAGGGCAGGAGGTTATTGAATAAGATTATCTTTGGGCTGGAGAGAGAATGAAGAAACAAGTGATGCAACAGCACTCAGACTGAAAGAAATTGGCAAAATAATCAGGTGTAAAGAAATTGTGACGGTGTTTGGTCAGCAAGCAAAGGGAAACAGCAAATTAAGCCCTGCAAGAAGAGATGGACGAGTGGAAGTGCACTGGCAAAAGCTGTCTAAAGAACACATTAAGAGAACAGGGACAAAAGGGACTTCTCAGTGGTGGGGAAAAATATATCTTGTAAATGTTATTTTTGACAGCTTTTTCTAGTTTTCAAAGTATGTTCTATCTCAAAATATTTTTCTTTCAGTTAATGGTGTTTTGCTTTTGGCAGGGCACTAAACTGCTGCTCTGTTTTCACCTGCAAGGGTCTTGCCCTGGGCTGCAAATCAGGGAATCACAGCATCCTGCTTCATGCATCTCTCATTCTGTAAGGTAAAGGATGCCTATGGGTCTCAGTGGATGAGCTCAAGGAGCCTGGAGAAGCACACTGAAGAAATACAGTCTCCAGTGAAAAAGAGATTTGCAAAGGATACCTCACTTTACTAGTGCTACTATTACTACTTTAACAATAGCAGGTTGGTAGCCATGCTATCCTTCAGTTAGTCTCCAGATATACACAGGTCCCAAATCTTGTCTATGCAGGTGGACTTCCATCTGGCAGGAATTTGGGAAGATTCTCCCACTCACTGTATAGGCAGACAAATTTCCTATAACTCTGCAGATGTTAAATTTTTGCTCCCAAAAATTTAGGAAAAAATATATCAGAAAAGTTTTATTCCTTCCTAGGTTTCTATTAGCTTTTTTGCTGTTCTGCCTGGAGATATTCCACATCTTGTGCTTAACCTGCAGGCACTACTCCTCTGTGATAGTCCTGGTGTATCCTTCCCACCTTCACTTCTAGGGCATCTCCTTTTTTTTTCCAGCTTGTCATATTTCACAAAGGAAACCTGTCACATGGTTATTTGAGCAGAAGTCTAGTTTTGTGGTCCCTTCAATAGTATATGAACCTATAGTTTATCTTTTAAAAACATGCAATGCATCATTAGATCTGAAAGGTATGGATTCTTCATTATCTTTCACGAAAATAGGCAGGTGGGGAGAGGAAGATCTCTCCTATGTCTGCCCCAAGGGGACAGACACAATGCAGACTTACTTCCTATTACTCCGATTATCTACACCAAAATAAATTCCTAGAAAAACAAGTTTTAATAGTGTTGCTGCTTAGAATATCACCTTTTTTTGCAAGAAAGCAACAAAGGCTGAATTTCATCCCACATTCTGATATCTTTACCAAATAGTGTTAACTAGGAGGAATTTTTTCAGCATTCCTGTTTTATAGAGATTGAATTCCTTCAATCCCTACATTCTGTTCTTGTACCTGCTGCTCTGCAATAGGCAAGCCTTTTGCCTGAGCAGTTTGTGATATCTTCCGAGTCACTAGTCTCAGATGATCTTAACAGTGTGGATAACAAGCTTACCCCACCTGTGGGAATCCAGGGCTTCCCTCTGGCTGCCCTGGCAGGTCTGGGACCCTGGCAGGGGGTCAGGAACCCCCCTGTACAGAGCCCCCAGAGACACTGTCTGTGATCTCTGTCCATGGAAAAGAGTTTTCAATCTTACAGGATGAATTACAAGCTCTGAGTGTTTGATATGAGTAATAATTAAGTGTGGCACAGGTGCAAAAGTAAAATTTTAGGTTTCTAGATTAGGGGTTCAAAGGGGACAAGATGGAGGAAATTGGGTGTGTCTTGTCCTTTTTCTCTTTCTTCATGCCCTCCATGTTTCACTGTGGTGTTGGCATTTTTCTATTGGTTTAGGCTGGGGACATGCTGTTCAACGTAGATGATAGATATTGGCACATTATTGTAATTATAGCACATGTAGTTTCTGGTATATAATGTTTGTACCATCCCACTGAGGGGCAGAGCCCCACACGCTGCCCTGCAGGACAGACCTGCGGCAGGGCAGCAGAACATGTTATAGATAAGCAAAAATAAACAACCTTGAAAACAGCACAGACGAATTATGGCTTCTTCTTTGGCTACGGGGCAGAAAGACAGAGACTTTCTACAGTCTCGGAATCATCAATACCCACAGATTCCAACACCACCTACCTAGATCTGTTTGGCTTACATCAATCTGAGTTAAATTTAATCTATCACAGCTGTTCAAAGCTCAGGTCATCTAATATTAAACTCCTCCTAAGTATCCTGATACATGGTCACAGGGAAAATGCATGGTCATTCAATTCAGGTAAAAAAGGGGGTTATCACTCTCTGCTAGATAATTTTGCTAAGCTTAATGATTCCATGGAACCATGGTACCCCTCTTTTTCCCCTCATCTGACACTCATTCATCTGATTTTGGTTTCTTACTGAGAAAAAAATTCTTGCATGTATTTTTCCGTTTAATATCAGTATGGTGGACCACAGTGACTGGAGATGTTTCTATACTGAAAGGGACAGTGTGACCAGCAGACATGCATACCATAGGAATGACTGTGTGACTGGACAGTGTCATCCCAGACACTGGTCCTACATGAACCTGTTTTTCTTTTAATGAATAGTCATATTCCTTTGAGAAAACTTCTTACATTTCCTCCCATGCAGCATTAGGGAGCCAGCTAGTTGGTTAAAAACAAACAAAAGCCCATAATATCTAATCTAAAATGCTGTAAGATGTACTCAGGTTTTCAGGAGGGGTAATGGAACTGAAATGCCCCTGATGTGGCAGGGAAGTCACAAGTCAGGCAGGGAAAGGAATGTGGCATCACAGTAGGAAGGAGAGCAGATCCTTGCTGGACACCTTCATTCCGGCAGCAGGAGGGAATGTGCCTGTGAGCAGCCCACAGCGAAGAAGCTGACTTGGCTTAGAAGTAGGAGGGGAAAAGATGGAGTGGGTAAGTAGAAAGAAAAAGGAAAGAGAAAAAGTATTCAGATGGTTCAGATAAACAGTGAAATGTCAGGGACCGCATGAAGCATCTGAAATGCAGCCTTCATTAATATTTTGGCTGCCTTATCTCAGACTAATTTATTTTATGGACATGGAGAGCTGTTCCTGCTGATGTATTGAGATGATTATCTGGCAACTTTATTGTTCTTTGAAACAGGAATTCTTAATGTTTCTTGAGGCTCTGTGCTGGTTTTCCACATTTCCCCGTGTTTGAAGACATGAATCACCAAGTCACCATATCTCTGTGCTATCTATCAGGAAATTTCCACATGATTTTTTTCTTGCCTTGAGCAGATATAGAAGCTATTGCTACCCAGTAGACTCATGGTCCAATCACATAAATACCACCAGAAAAAGGTTAGAAATTGTGGACAAGAGACTTGAGAGTAATCAAGTAACCAAACATCTGAGTGCTCTACAAACTACTATTTATTACTCCAGAGCAAATTATATAGACAAAATAGCTGACTAAATTAATTTGGATTTTATTCTACTTATTTTCATCTGTTTGCTACTCACAAAAATTTATTATTTGCTCAAGAAGAAAAAATAACCAAAACCCACAACTGATATTATTTTCCAGACAGCTGGAAAAGGTTATAAAGGTCAGGAGGTCCTTTCAGTTAGCGTGCGGCAACCTTCCCCTCCAACATGGCTACCTGCACAAGAAAGAGTCTCCAAGGAAAGCCACTCCTGTTCTGGCTTACTCTTTATTGCCAGCATTAAAGAAAGCAAAGCTTTATCCAGCTGAGGGTAGGGTTTATGCATGGAAACTACTGGTAGAAACGTGATAAACAAGAGATGCTATCTTACTATATTACTGGTAGTAACAAATAAAATCCGTTGCTTTGAAAGCATGCATACATATAATACATGTTGATGGTACTGCACTTGGTTGAACATCCACTTGGTATCCAGCCCTTTGTCCTTGTTTGCATCCAAGAATGGTCAGAAGGGATGGGACTGCCAGCACGGGTACCTGAATGTACTTGAAATATGTTAGCAAAGTTGTCATGGTCCAGCTATGCCAGAGAGAGTGCTTAGCTCTGTAAGGAAAGAGTGTAGGAGACTTCTTTTATTCAGGAATAATCTTTGAAGATTATCCAGTGGTATCTCCAAGGGGACTGCATGCAGAACATCTTCATTGCTGTAAAGATGTGTTTTCTCTAATAGGTGCCTTTGAGAAAATTTTGCTAAGGCAGAAGACCTCTTTGTACAATTGTCTGTAAGAAACCAGCCTTGGCACAAACATAAATGCATGTGAGAAATGTAACTGAGTTACCTGTGCTTACAGGTGTAGCTCATTACAATATTAATAGTAGTAATAATAATAATAATAATAATAATAATAATAATAATAATAATGGTGATTTTTCATGAAGTGGTTCTATGTATAAGAAGCTGCAAGCATAGATGTATTCTCATTACTTTAATATGGCTTTACTATTAATGCACATTGTTTTGACATTTGAGTGTGTCTCAAGTCTTATGTCTCATGCGAGGCTCAAGAACATGTTCAGTTCCATGCAGTCTGTTTGCTCAGCTGAGTAGTGTATGGTGGAAAGAAGCTGCTTTATTAAAAGAGAAGAATCATACCTCTTACTCTGTGAAGCTTAATCTGTATGTTTTGGTAATCTAAATCTATGCAGTGCAAGCATATGTTTGTGTGGCTTTAAGAAAAGCATATTGACAATGTCAGACATGGTAATCCATCACTATAATAGCTACTTTGGCAATCACAATTCAGCAATACTTTTTAATTCTGATGGAAATATGAAGCAAATCTGCCAGTAGTAAGGCTGGTGCCTAAGTAAGAGCTCTGTTGTGAGCAGTTGTGACAAGTGCATCTTGGTCTAACAAAGAGCCTCAGGCCTTGATTCAGATCTGAATTTAGAGCTGACCAGATGCACAATCTCTGATGGATTTCACAGCAGAGCTTCCATTTGGCAGAGCAAGGTTCAAAGTATGTCCTGACCAAGAGCTGACACATTTTTGACATATCCTCCAGCAATAAGCAAAATAAAGCATAACATATCTTATTTACTCTGTGTATCACAGGGCCATATGCTGACAAGGATGACAGTCTCCCCTCGGCACCTGAGCAGCCCAACCTCGCACTCGGTCATGGTCCGACGGGCAGCAGAGCCACTCACTTCAGCACAGACCTGGGCACCTCCCTCCTCACACAGCCGATCTTCATCACAAACACAGATGTTGGATGGCACTAAGCAAAACCACAGAGGAAAAACACTCAGGATAGCAACCATGTCACCAGAAAAAAAAACCCCAGACAAGGAAATCTATAGGACTGAAAGCAATTTTCTGGAGGGTGCTCAGCTTTTACAAGAAAGACATGGACCTGTTGGAGCAGAATCAGAGGAAACCACAAAATTTATCAGAGGGCTGGAGTGCCCTACACAAAATGGCTGAGAGAGTTACCGTTGTTCAGCCTGGAGAAGAGAGAGCTTTGGGGAGACTTTATAGCACCTTCCAGTATCTAAAGGGGGGCTTATAAGAAAGACAGGGATAGACATTTTAATAGGGGGTGCAATGCTACAACAAAAGGTAATGGTTTTAATCTAAAGGAGACCATATTCAGAGCAGATATGAAGAAGAAATTTTTTAGGATGAAGGTGGTGAAACACAGGATCAAGCTGGCCAGAGAGATGGTTAAGGCCCATCCCTGGAAACATTCAAGACCATGTTGGACAGGGCTCTAAGCAACCTGGCCTAGTTGAAGACATCCTGGGTGATTGCAAGGGGGTAGGATCTTTACAATCTTTACAAGTCCCTTCCAATGCAAAGCTTCCTGTCATTCTTTCCTTAACCTAATTCCCTAATTCTTTCAGTAACATTAGCTGATATTCAGACTTAGTGAAAAAACTAGAAGTGGAAACAAATTGTGGACTGCTGGGCCTTCCTCTGCTTGGAGAGGCTGATCATGCCTGTGGGAAAAACTTGCTCAAGGTGTCTCAAAACCTTCTCTGATGTTAACTCTTGAACTGGTCCATGTATCCACTATCCTAGATCTACTATCATCATGTAAGATGCGAAATTTGGTTTTGGACACTAAGAAACTGATCATGCAAACTCTTACAACTGGTATCTATATTTTCATACAGATAGTTTCATGAAGATCAAAGAATCTACTCCTATAAGTAAATGTGTGTAGCTGTATCAGTGACATTCAGGTAAGAAGATTCCACCGGATATTTATTTTTCATAACTGTGGTTTTTTTGGTTTTTTTTTTTGTTGTTGTTTGTTTGGTTGGGGTTTTTTTTGTGTTGTATGCAATTTTTTTGCCCGTGTTTGTCTTTGCTGAAGCTCCAGACAGTTTTGACTTCCTTGTTATCATTTTTGTCTGTTCAACCCTGCTAGACAAAACAGATGAAGTCCTATCTAGTAATCCTTTTTCTTTTCAAATTGTGACAGTAATCGTGCCTCTAGCTTGGCCACTTCTAAACCCCTAATTTATTAGTTCATATTTCCATTCCTGGCAACCCTTCATTAAGTGCAATGTAGCATAGGACACTCAGGGAAAATAAATCAGGGATTTGAAAACTTCCACTGCAGACTGATTACAAAAAACAGGAACTATTTCCTCTGAGGGAAGAGACCTCACCTTTAATCATTACATGAGAAACTGGGCATAGACAGTGAACAAACTGTATAAACCTACAACAGTAACTGGCTTTCCCAGCCAGCATACAATAAGACTTCTAATTTCTAACCACAGGATCCTGCTGGGGAGACTGCTTGGCAAATTTCAAGAAAAGATTAGTTACACCCGTGGGCAGTAAGGGTTCCTGCAATGCTGTTTTAAGGAATCTGAACAGATAGATACAGTGAAAAAGAGTATGGTAGGGGTTTCACCCGGAGGAGAAAGTGGACCAAAAGGATGATTCACTTAACAGGGACTAGGAATAAGCTTTTTCTGTACATAGTACAATTTGTTACAATATCCTGCAGGGCTGTCTTTCCCTGGTGGAAGACTCCTGTCATGTTTGGATACCAAACATGTTTGGCTAATGGTTTGAGCCAGCTTAGCAATGCCTGGTTCTTCTGGGAGGGACTGCAGATACTATACCAGGACAGACCAACTGCCCAACTACTAATGTGTAAGTGGGGATAAGGATTTCCATTTGGTCATATGAACAATTTTGCTTACAGTTGTGAAGAATCTCTTACCATTGCATTTTTCCCATGAACGGCAAGATCCACATGGTATTTCAGCTGCCTGGGGTACTTTGCAGTTTTCTGCATTAGTCAGAGAGTATTTTCTGCCCATGCACTCCAAGGCATGCATCTTGCAAACAGTTAAAGGTGTGTGTCTCTTGGTTCTTTGATCTGTAGCACAAGTGTCCAGGGAAGGACTGAAAACAAAAACACGAATTGCACTATTTAAATGTGCTTTATCTTGGTAACTCTTAAAAAGAGCTGAGGGACTGGAAAACATTCAGAGTCTAGTTACAACTTCTCTGTTCACTTAAATACCTCCTAAGAGTACAGCAAAGAACTCAAGACATAGACATACAGACAGTGCAGACTTCTTCTTTTTCCACAGCATGCTGTACCTCAGCAGAGTCAAGATCTGTCCCATCTGAAGGACAGGGATATTATCATCTTTTTGTCATTGACCTCAGCAGCAGTGAGAGAGAGACTTCAGTTAAAAGTATTTCAGATCTCAATTATTCTCTACTTTAAGACACATGCATAAACATAAGTACATATACAGAAAACATTTCTTATACATATATGACATATACAAACATGCACATACAATATTTTACAAGTATTTCTTAATTTTAAGGTGATCAAATGTACTTTAAGATTTTTATTCTGCTGTCTTTTAAAATGCTCAGCTTTTACTAAATAATACCTTATAATCGACCATCAGAAACCAAAGATATTTCTGGAAATACACATATATCTCCACAGACATTTTAAGAAAAAAATTACCCATAAAAATTGTTTATTTCTTGAAATGTGGATAGAGCTTTGACACCCACATAAATGAGCTTTTAAAACTGGTAATAACATTTCTTGGACAACCTTAAATGGTTGCTTTGGGGACAGTTCCAGGAAGTTGCCACCATTCGTGTTTCATGCTCCAAGTGTAGGAGGGAAGTAAAATACCCTTCCATTACTTCAGTTCTAGGAAGTCGTCATTATTTGTGTTTCATGTTCCAAGTGTAGGAGGGGAGGGAAAAAAAACCCTTCCATTATTTCTGAGTTTTAATCTCGCACTCCCAGCTTCTCTTGTTCTCAATGCAATCAGCAGTATTTGTGTGGAATGAACAAAAGAGGGACTACCTGGAGCAAAGCATGCCTGTGCTCTCCTGGATTTACTTTACAGGCAGGGGTAAGGGACTTCACAGAGTACCAGAGAGCAGAGATAGGCTCCCAGGGGATGGAGAGCTTTGAAATTCAGACCTAAAGCCTAATTTTCAGCAGAGCTCCTCATTTTAAGCTCACAAACATTTCCATTGAAACTTTTGGTACTTTTGGTGTGTAATAGGCCAGTTCTGAACATCATACTCAGCTAAACAGGTACTTGGTGGGGATAAGAGGCTGATGAAGTACAGGTAAATGGCCCTAATGAGGAATGGGCAAATGTCCCTAATGAGCTTCATGAGGGTCACTGAAGGGAAGGGGAATGCCTGTAGAAGGAGAGAAGAGAAAAGTCTAGTAAGAATGCCAGAACTCAAACCTTGCTGACTTAATGGTCAGGCATTAAGATAACTTTCTTTCTTTTTCTTTTTCTTTTTTTTTTTTCCCTTTTTTTTTTTCCTCTTTATTAGGAAGTAGGTTTTGATCTATAAGTAAGGCACTAAGAAAAAGAGCCTTCTCCAAGCAGTGGGAGTGGTTTTTAAAAAGATGACTTTGAAGCCTTTTAGAAGAGCTGGCTTTTAGAGAATTTTTTAAATACCTGTAGCATAGTGCATCTTTAAGGTATTTAAAATATTGCATGGATTTCATTAGCTGAGCCTGAAAAGTTTGGTGCATACACCAGTGACCAAATATTTTTATGAACTGAATTATCTCTCCCACTTATGTTAGCATCCTCACCCACAAGCTGAGGTCCCTTAACTGCTGTCCTGGGTCAAAATGACAGCTACTAAATCCTGAGTAAAGTTTGTTGCATGAATTTTCATTAATCCTCTTTTGTTAATATAAAGAATGAGTTTAACCCTCTTAATCTGAGGCACAAGAGAACAAACCAAGGGATTTATAGCAGCAGGCACCTGATAAAGGAAACAGGTGCACTTGCATGCATTGTACAGTTTGGTCATCTGGCTGTACAGTCCCTAAGATAGTGGAACCCTGATTTTTATGTGAAAATTATCTTTAAAGACAGACAGAAGTATAAGTAAAACTCCCTGTTTTTATATATATCATCTTAAAGAACAAAGTGTGTTCCAGGGAAAACAGTTGTATTTAATCTGTAATTATTTTTTTTTATTATGTTTAAAATTCTTCAGATGTCTTCTTTACTTGCCGAAGTGATAAATCCCAAGTTATCACTTGGGCAAGTAAATCTGAGTCTTAAGGTCAAAGTTTCACAGAAAAGGCAGTTTAATTTGCCTAAAAACATTAAGATCAGACCTCTGCACTAATCTGTCAGCTTTGCACCACTTTAGCTACATCCAAAAGAGGAAAGGGAGTTGATTTAACCAGCTGCCAAAGTTTGAACCCAGGAGTTCAGGGACCATGTTGCCAAACTCCCACTAGAGTTCAATGTCTCATACTGTCTTGAGAGTGATTTACATATTTGCTACAGCTGGGTCAGCAGAAGAAAGACAGTGGAAATCAACATGTTAAGATGCATAAGAGAAAGGACAGAGAATCTTCACTCATAAGAGAAATTAATAATTTGCACTCACTGCTGAAAGTATAATTCCCAAGGTTGGGAATAGCACATCAGTGCAATAAAATTTTTTAGAGCCAAGGAATAGTCCTTGTGTAAAGTGAATGTGAGAAATTCAATACATTTTACCTGACAAAATAAGGTTAAGGATAAGAACAATATTTTACTGAAGCACATCTTGTGAGAAATTAAATAATATCTGTTAAGTCCATAAATACCTTCGCTACCTTTCACCAACAATAAGAGGTAGGAAACTTTTGCTGAAAAATTCATCATGCTGGGAATTATTTTAACTTCCTGGAATTACATTTGAGATGAGAAGTTTTAATGTAACACAGCCCAGAAACTCTCAGGAGAGACATAGCTGCTTTGTAAACAAATTTGAAGAAAAAAAAGAGGCAATATGTTTCCTGTGGAGAGAGCTCTTAGCTATCGGAGGCTGAGGTTCCATCTGTATTAACACACCATGCTCTTGCCCCTTCCATGTGTTAGGGACAATTTACACAGAGTAGCTGGTGTCCCTCTTTGCCCCAGAAGATGGGAACTACATCAGAATGGGAATGGTCTCTCATCCTCGTCACTCCCAAGCTGTGCCTGGGAATTATACAGGAACTGACCCTTGTCAAAGGTCTACCAAGAACTGCTATAGCAATTTAGTTGCTCTGCTGCAGCTAAATTTTCTTGGATCATTCCCTTGCTCTCATTGATGAGGACAGATGTAGCCTAAGGCACCCTACCACAAGGGACAAATTACCAGGCTGTTCTAGGGTTCCTCTGCTGTTATGGGCAGTCTTTGTAGCTAGTCTCTTGGAAAGTGAAAGGATGGAGGAGAGGTCTGAAACCATGGTTTTCCTGGATTACCACATGAACTCTTTTCGCCCAAAACACTCTTCAGAGAAGAGGCTGTTGCTGAAAGTCACTGCGAAAAACAATGCAAGTTAATTCTGCTCTCTGAGGAAAGATCGGACCAAGATCTGTTTACACGCTTTACTCCTACAGCCTTATAGCGGGCTGGAACATTAGTCTGCTTTGACAGCTGATGATTTATCCCTCTATCATTAGATGCATTATTTCAAGACAGTGTAATGATGGCATGAGGTAACAGAAATGACTGTTATCTATATTCTTGACATTTTAAACATAATTATAAAAAAATATAAACAGGCAAGCAATAGATTAATTACAAATGAAGCTTCAATACATAGCTAAATGGAATTAATTTAACCTCCAAGGTTACTGTTGGATTCCCCTGTATTCTGTGTAACTGACCTCAACACATACATAAACCAGAAAAGGAGTTGTTGATCCTTTTAAATAACTGTTGAGAGAAAAGAGCAGGATCAGATCACTTGAAGCATTTAGGTGTAAGGATAGCAACAGAACTAGATTGCAGCATTATTACAAGCATGGCACTTACCTTTACACACAGGACAATGGCCTCTGACTCTAGGGAGCTACCCAGTGGATCTGCATCTGAAGTAAGCTCACCAATTTTAATTTTGAGATTTTCAGAGTTCTAATCTTGCCTTAAAATCAGAGTCATCATGCAGAGCACTCCTGGTCTATGTGTCTGATGGGAAGTACCCATGCTGTGCTGGAAGTTCTACCTTGAAATCATTTGAAACATCTTCACAGTTTCTTCCTCCCACTACACATGGCTAAGACTTATTTGGTCTATTATCCTGAAGCTTCCAAACTACTCAACTCAGTTACATAAATCTCACCAGATTTCATCTCTAGAGCCCACACCCACTTTATAGGAGTGACTTGACAGGAAATGTCATCCAGCCTATGCAAACCAACCCAGATGCTGGAGTGCTAAACTCATTGGCACATCTGTTCATCAGTGCCATTTGGTCTCAGGTGTCTTCTTGTTATTCCTCCATTTTTGTTCTCTTCCTTTTGTGTTTCTCAAAGAACTGAGAAACTTACTAATTTCCTTACATTATTTCTTCTGCATTGCTTATTGAAGAATATAGACTTAGATTAAACAGGAAACAGCAAACTAATATGCAAGTTATGAAGTCAGGAAAAGTGACAGGACTGATCTGTGAAAACTACTGTGTAAATGTGAGATGAAATTATATTACTGTGTCTTTCATAACCCCTAATCTCTCAGAAGTGAAAAGAAATCTGCTTTATTTCACTAGTTTATTGCTTTGATGGTTTGTGTCCCAAGGGCCTCTGTTCTAACTTCTCCTCAATCCTCTAAATCTTAAAAATATAATTTTATCTTTTTTCATCTATTTCACAGATCAAGCAAAATTATGCCTTCATCCAACCAAATTCCAGCACTGCTAAAACCCACTGATAGTTCTGACAAGGCAGGTAAGTCAATGAGGAGAACACTGATTGAGGTGTAAAGCAAACGAAGTACATCTCTTCCTCATGTAAGTAAAGTTTTCTCTGAAAAGTTAAAAAAATTAATTGGTCTTGAGTAAAGTGAGAATCTAATTACCAAACTGAGTTTGAACTTACCCACACTCATAGGGCATTTTGCACACACATTGTGACTGATATACTTTCTCCCATGGCTGACATTTAGGCTCTGTCACTTCTGTTCTCACACTGGGCACTGAAGTAGAAGAACACACAGATACTGAGGGTCAGGAAAAAAAGATCTGCTATGAAATTATCTGTTGAGTTTAAAAGGCACTGAATTATATAGTCATGACATAAAGTCACACCCTACATGGTCATTAAAAGTATCCACTACAGGGAGTAATCAACAGTATTAAAAATATATTATACACTTTGCAAAGTTACGGTTCAGTAATCTACCCATGGGTCGCCAGCCAGATGGAAAGAGACAGGTACTATGTTAAAACTTAAACACTCATCTCATTTCTGCAACAGTTATTTGTTTCTACCAAATTTAGCACTGCTGAATCACAGCTGGGAACAGTTTTGTCATTGTGTTTCAGAATTATTGACTTCACTGTTGTCACTAGAAAAGCTAAGGATCCAAAACCCTTTGTGAACCCAAACACCTTTATACACTGATAGTAATTAAAATTACAAGTTCTATCATCAGTCCTGAGTTTGTACCAACTTTTAAAATAATAATAATAGCAAGTGTTGGGGAATTTTCATGATTGCAGGTGTACCATTCTTTAAGTACAGAGCTGTACTCCAAATTTTGCTAAACATTTATTTGTAGGTTTATGTAGCATGTTAACAGCAAAACTTTGCTAAATCCATACGGACACAATTTCCAAGGAGGTTTTTTCCTGATTTTTTTTTCAGATTGCTTGTCTGCTAACATGAAAATTCAGTACTCCAGATTGTTGCCTTTCCTTAAAAAACACCTTTCTTACAGATTAAGACTTGCTAAGCAAAACAGACAAACTACCAGAGAAGAGGAAAAAAAAAAAAAGTAAGAATTGCAGTACATTATGATACAGACAGCTAGCATTACCCTGTCTTCCCGCAGAGGGGAAATTTTCATCAAAAATTACTGCATTTTCTTTATCCTCTGGGTAGTTGGTTGCATAGTGACTAAACACTCCCATCCAAACATATGTATGCCATCGTGTCTGTGAATACTTATCTTCATAATTTTTACCCTTCTTATCTCATACTCCTTGAGTTTTTAATGGTTGTTAATCCAATTGTCGTTCCTCATTTTTTTAACTTTTGGACTAACATAATGCTTCCATACAGCCAAACATAAGCTGTTTTTCTTTCTGATGGAAGCATTTGAAACTTTCCAATTATTTCTGAAATTTGAGAACATGTAGTTAGCAAAAAACCAAAAACTAGATGAAAATCAGTCTCTGAGGCTAAGCCTGAGTAACTGATACCAGCAGTTCAGCACTGCTGCTCTGGCAGTTCAGCAGCAGCAAGTCACTTATGTACAGCTATGTTATTCCTTCAGAAATCACTACAGTTCCTGTTGATGTGTTTATGACAACAGATGACTTACACCAGGAATCTCACAGGACTGCTGCCTTCTGAAGTCTAAGCCTGACTGTCACCTTCCTCTTTCTGCAGTTGAGGCAATGTCAGCAGCATTGGCTGATAAGAAGAGGACAGAAAAAAATGTAGGCGATATGCCTAGTCTCCTGCAGCAGTGACTGTTGTCCCTAGTCAAGGGTCTCCCCAGGTGAATATCCGGGACCTCAGGTGAAGATATGGCACACTTGAAGCATAAGCTGCTTGGGTGCCTCTGTGTCACTGATCAGCATCACAACAGTGCTCAAGAGACATTCTTGTCTGTCTTCCCTGGCTGGAAAAGATGACTTAGGACTGCTTGGTGCTATAGCCTATTTCCCTTTCTGCCACTGCCTACCCATATCAAACTAGAGCTTAAACAGCATGAACTGAAGATATAGTCTATTTCCTGCCGCTTCCAGTTCCTGGATATTTATTTTGTATCAGTTGCCTTATTGCCAGATCAGCAAAAGCAGTAACCCAGCCCTGTCTTCCTCTTTCACTAGAGGCTCTGGTGCATGGAACAGCTTCCAGATAGAAAAACTCTTAAGGTGTAGCTCACATGGTGCTAGTGTTATAGAATGTGTGAAAAGTGAAACATATTTGGGTAGCAGAACAGACAGCATAAATCCCTGGCAATCTCTTAAAACAGTGACAACACTCGATAGCAATAGGGGAGTGGGAAGCAAAAGCCTAAATGAAACTTCAATGAAAAGCCTTCAGGTGTCTTGTTTGAACAGACCACAGAAAACACATCCCCATGTTTTCTGTGCTTCTTGCTGGTGATGTAAGTATGGCTTCTCTATCACTATTTTAGCAATATCTCCGTATATACCTGAACTACATAAAGCTTAGTTGGAAAGAAACTCCAGGAAAGAAACTCCTGCATTGTCCTTGAGGACTGCAGTGGCTTACCTGGTCTCTTGCACTGGATAGTCTTTACATCAGGAGACCACTTGAGGCTGGGCTCACACAAAATGGAGTGTGCCCCTTCCAAGTGTGTGCCGTGTGGACAAGACAGAGTTATTCTTTCACCAATCTCGTAGGTAGGTTTCCATGGCTCTCCTTGCAAACCCCCCTCCAGCTCAGGCAGGAGACAAGCAGTTTCTGTGGATTAAGGCATTTGACACAGCCACAGAAAATCAGTGGACTGCATAAAGTAGTAATGTATTTTATTTTCTCCTTAAAAAATTAAATGGTGAGGTTAGCTGACTTTCCTGTAGAAACATATCAGTCAGGATATTAACTCACCACACTAGTCAAACATGCAAAACTAAGAACACAGAGACAATATCTTCTCCTATTGCCTGGACATGCAGCCCTAGCTGTATGAGGGCTTCCCTCTCCTTAGGACTCAAGTTTCCGTTGACAGTTCCCACTAGGCAATAGCTTCCTAGTAGAGGGATATCACACATATGGGACCCTGGGAGAACATGTCCAGGTACACACAGGGATGGCCTTAAAACTAGACTTTATGAATGTGTTTCTAATCCAGCATTAGAATATCTGGATTCACACTAGAAGTCAATTTAGACCTGATTATATCTAGGGAACTGGGAAATACAGGTGTGTCTTCTCCCCTCATTGGAGCTGGAAAGCAGATGTTCTGAGATGTTCCATTGAAATTCAGAAATGGAGCTGTAGTTCAAAACAAGAATCAGTCAGACATACCTTGGCAATATCTCTCTCCAACTTGCCACTGTAAATTACTGTGACACTTAGCAACAGGATCACCAACAAGAGAATATCCATGTTTGCATGCATAAACAATGTTTTTCCCAACAGGATATGCATTTTCAGCATTCTGAAAGAAAACAAACATGTGAAATTTTGGATATAAAATACAAGAACTACTAGCAGCACTGAACTCTCTTTGATTCTGGAATGCAGTAGCTGAGGACAGTGAAAAGTAGTATTGCTACTCTACAACACAGCGATGAGAGGGTCTGGAATATTGGGGGCAATCCTGGTTATCAACTCACTAAATGTGATCAAAACGGGTATGGAACAGTGCTCTCCTGGTGTGTATAAACAAAGTGCAAATTTGGCTGTTATCAAACATTAGCAGGGCAGGATAAGATCTTGAACAGGCTTGGACTGGGGGGAGATCAGTGAAGAGTATATGGCTTTGCCAATTTTTAGGATGGCATGTTATCAGCTTTCTAAAGGTTAACAGGGACTTGAAGATACTGTTTTTTTCTCACTTTATATTTCACTGTCTTCTAAGGAGAGATCTTATGAAAAATTGAGATTACTCCATGAATTGCAGGGTTTTATATTTAGTTTGTGAACCAAAAATATCAATGTAGGAGACAATTGTTGATCACAAAAAAGATTTTGGATCTTGCCGTAGGTTGCAGTTGTGCAGAGGCAACTAATGAATTTTGAACTAATCCTTTTATCTATTTATTGAACACAGAGACTTGTGACAGCCTGATAACATGAAGAAGGCATAATCCATTCCTCCAAGGGAGGAATAGTCCCCCTTGTCAAAAAGGTTTAAGCAATGGTGAGCCAAGTACCTTGCCAGGTCTTCATTTCACTAGAAAAAACAGAATAGTGAGTTACAGAGGGAAGATTACTAAAATCTGTTTAAAATTTCATTATGGATTTCCTGAGCGACTGAGCATTTTTTCTCTCTAGTTTGTTGTGATTTGATATGTTATCCATGTGGCTCAGTAAATTTTTAATACATATATGGAAGAAAGGACAAGTAGATGACTTTTCTGTTTAGGTACTAGGGTCCAGAGAAGCAAAGATCTTGTTCTGGTTTTGAGGGTGGGACTTTTTTGGTTTTATCTAACTTTTAGTTTTAATCGTTTTGGACTGTGTCATGTAAACTTTAGACAGTGAAAAATGCTGCAAGAGTGGCTATTCACTAGGCCAGACGCTAAGCTTGCCAAGAGAAATACAAATTTGCAAGTGAACATCCATATTAACTGTAGAAAGGACATTGCAGGTAGAGATGGAATAGATAACAGAAAAATAGAAATAACTCACTTGAACAAATCCATTTTCTAAGCGAGGAGGAGGTGAACAAAATTCTGTAGGATTTATGGATAAATCAAAACAGTGTGGTTCAATCAAGCTATGAAGCAAACAAAAGTACAGTTTAGTTTGAATTTAGTCTTCCTTCCTTTCAAAATGCTACACTCCTCAGTGAAGCACATTTTCAAGACTCTTACACGTACATTTACATCACAATTATATTGAAATCAGGCATTGCCAGGCTATCCAAGAGAATGGTAAATGGAATGCTGTCAAGTTTACTGGCTCTTACCCCATTTTCTAGCCTTATCTACTGAGACATTCACAGCTTCTGAATTCCATTTTCTTTCAACTTAAATATTAAAGCTCACTAAGTGATCTCCTTGAATTCAATAGTTTATGCACCCCTCTGAGACAAATTTTTAAATCTTTCAGCAGTTGTCTCCAAGTGCTTTTTATTACTTACCGAAGATGCTGCAACTCTTCATCTTCGCACGCTCTGCTTTCATGCTGCTCTCCCAGGCAGGCCTTCCCACCACCACGTGGGGAAGGGTTGTTGCAGGTTCTACTCCTCGATTCCCTTCCCCCTGAACAAGGACTCCAGGAAGACCAGCAGCTCCAATGTCCATCAACAACATCTGTGTAACATTTGGGAATATTTGGTTTAGTGTGCAAACCACTCTCTTTAAACCACTCTCTCTTTAAAGCATTCCCACTGAGAGGTTTTAAAGGCACAGGCTGTTCAAAGCTAGTAATGGCTCCAACTGTGCCCTTACAGAAAATTCCAGATTGCAATAATCTCATCTTCCATCTTTAACCGGCTTTGACATAGGTATAATTCCACAGAGGCTATCTATTATCAGTGTCTGAGAGAATATAAAATCAGCTACCAGCTACTACTAATTATAAAATTAAAAAGAAAAAAAAAATTAAGTCATTGATTATTAATATAGGATATGTACTTACTTACAGATGGTAGCATTGAGCAGTTAGTATTGTCTACTGTATTCACACTAATAATAAAACCAGCTCTTTGCTAAGGATTGTTTAGACATGCTCAACAAAGACTCAGGCATGGCATGACCTCCCCATGCTGTTTGTTTGCAGTGGTGTCTCACCCCAGCAGCCACTGCATGGGCGTACAGTGGGACAGACAGATTCTGGAAGCAGGAGAGCACATTTTACCACTTCTAAATTCTCACAGGTTTAAAGAGTGCTCACCTGGCTGGTCCTGCACGAGAGTTCCCAGCTCACAAGCCGCTCCAAAGGTGTAAGGCTTGCAGTAACACACACACTGTGTTCCTTCCACAGCTGCCTCACCACCATTCTGGCAAGGCTGACATTTGCAGGGATCATTTTCAGCCATATATTCTTCAATGGCTTGTTTCAGGTAGTGCTTTTTGACTGAGGAGCAGGGCACTTCCTTTACCAGCTCATATAATGGTGTTAGCTACACACAGTAGGAAAACATGCATATTAAATAGTTATGACTGCACACTTCATGACACAAAATAATTTATGGCATATGCTTCTGTACATGGGAGTTAGCACATTAGATGCTCTAATTTGCTAATTAGCTAAAATCTTATGTTAGTATTTAATATCAGGCTTTTTATGAAAAGCCAGTTCTGCTTAAAAGCATCTTTTAAAGCTATTGTTATATCAGTCATGTTTAAATGTATTTGAGCTGTAGGAATACAGGTGAGATAAAAGTACAACATAGACCACCAATGCACAGTAACTTGAATTCTCACCCAGATGTTCCCAGCATAAAGAAAGGACATTTAAAGAGCCCACTATGGCATTTCATCAGACAGTGATCAACGGTAACAATAATTGAAACTATTTTGCCTTTAAATTTATTACTTTATTATATTATATGCTTTTACACTTTAGCCAAAAACTTTCTAACGTAAATATTTGGGGTTTATACCATTCTTGAGTATGTGGATGCTTCCCAAAAGGGACATAGACGAGGTAGCAGTGAGTAAGGCCATGCCCAGCTCTGAAGTGTCTGACTTGGAGTATCTCCAGTTATGCTAAACTTCTGGATGCAAAGTGAAGGAGGAGAGGTAAAAAGCGTATCCAGAAGTTGGCAAGTGAAGTGGAAGCCACACAGACATGCCCAGATCCATTCTGGGAAAGGGGCTATCTGAAATCTGGTCTTTCTCCAATGCTAACATGACCCTCTATTCCTAACCAGAACTCTACTCAATTCACTGAAGGCTGGTATTGACCTGTAATGGACTTAGATTTGTGATGCACCTGATCATATTAGCTTCACAGCATTTTCTTCCTGAGCACTTTCCTTTTTTACAAAGTGATCCGAAAACAAATGAATGTAGATCACGGCATGATTAATCACCAGCTGTAGTTTACTAATTCCTCCTCTTGGGGTGATCCCATCTGGTTACCTCTGCTTCAGGAGAATAGCCTTACCTTTTTTTTAATTACTCTGGGATAGTCTGTCACTGATGCAGCCCACAAGGTGTACATCCGACTGTTCCCAGCAGGATTATCCAGGTCTAGATAACTAAGGGCAGCAACAGCACTTGGGCTTCCTCCTTCTATGTAAGGGTCTCCTTTAATTTTATTGCCAGTGCTTCCTGCAGATTCAGGACGGGAAATACATAAAACATAGGTGTTGCTATGTTTACAAATGGAAATAGAAACAATACACACAAAACTCTGCTAGCAAGTAGTGAAAGGACTCACTGGTGCAGTTCAACCACCTGTGCCTGGATCAAGAGCTCCTACACTGATCATACATAGGTGGTATCTGTTTTTTTAGGTGTCTTGGCAACTCTAACTTTGGGTGTTCAGAAAAGTGCCATTTACTGGGAAAGCATTAGCAATAATTGACAAGAGCCAGAAGCCTTTTAAACCAGGCACTTGACATCTGGGTTTAGCATATTAGGACAGAATTCGCCAAAGTTATCAACACCTGCTTGTCATTTTGACAGCTATTTAGGATGAGATGAGAGATGGATACATGACAACTGTGTGACTCATCATGGAATATTTACCTGAAGAAGTCAGTAGCAGTTCATCAAGTTTGGTGCACTCCTTCTTCTTCTTTTTCACAATGAGTGCATTCCAGCCTGATGAGGTACACTTGTACAAGTCTGTTATGCTGACACCTGCAGATAATCCATCCATTAACAATTCTGTACAGAGAAGGTGTGTTGGATTCATTTCCAAGTTTCCCACTGTCTAGAGAGGTCAAGAAGTACTACACTTAAACTAGGAAGTAACTAACTAGCATTTGTATACGGTGGGAAGATCCATGCATTGCTAAAGCTTATGGATGGATGCTCAGAGGTGTGAGGTTTATCTGGACACAGTTTACAGTATAATTTATTTTCTCAGCAGTCCATAATTCTATAGCACTGCTCCAACTGATTACCATTATAGGCACCACTCTGGGGTTTGCTCTGCAATTTTTTCTGCTTTACACAGTTTTACCCAACCTTGATCTCCACATAGCCTTTAAACTTTAACATTGTTTGATAGTTATATTCAAGTTCAGCCTGAGTAGGCCCTAAACTGACTATAATTTTGTGGGAATCCAGGGCTTCCCTCTGGCTGCCCTGGCAGGTCTGGGACCCTGGCAGGGGTCAGGAACCCCCCTGGACAGAGCCCCCAGAGACACTGTCTCTGATCTCTGTCCATGGAGAGGAGTTTTCAATCTTACAGGATGAATTACAAGCTTTGAGTGTTTGATGAGAGTAATAATTAAGCGTGACACGGGTGCAAAAGTAAAATTTTAGGTTTCTAGATTAGGGGTTCAGAGGGGACAAGATGGAGGAATTGGGTGTGTCTTGTCCTTTTCCTCCTTCTTCATGCCCTCCATGTTTCACTGTGGTGTTGGCATTTTTCTATTGGTTTAGGCTGGGGACACACTATTCAACGTAGGTGACAGATATTGGCACATTATTGTAAATATAGCACACGTAGTTTCTGGTATATAATGTTTATAACATCCCACTGGGGGCAGAGCCCCACACGCTGCCCTGCAGGACAGACCTGCGGCAGGGCAGCAGAACATGTTAGAGATAAGCAAGAATAAACAACCTTGAAAACAGCACAGACAAATTATGGCTTCTTCTTTGGCAACAGGGCAGAAAGACAGAGACTTTCTACAATCTCGGAATCACCAATACCCACAGATTCCGACAAATGGCGTCCCTGGATGGGCTTCAGCAAAAAGAACAAGAAGAAACACCAAACAACCTCCAACCTTCATCAGCAGAGAAAAACAAAATAAAGAAAGGAAGAAGAACAGAGCACACATGCTCTCTGCAAATTCCAAGAAGAGAGGGAAGCCCTGGATTCCCACATAATTTTTTTATATATATACCCAGAGCACTACAGGTTACAAACCTGGATCTAGAACTAAATGCTGTGGTTTAAGCATATTTTTAGTGCATATTAAGTATATTTTTAAGCATATTTTTTAGTGTCCTTTCTTTTGACCATGAAGAGAATGTAGTAACTTGTAGAAGTGTGTTACTTGATTTTAGACATTAGCTGGAAAAACATACATATGAATTTTTATTCTTGATTACTGACTTTGCTTTCTGCAACAAACACTCTATTACTCTACCTTCTGCTTTCATTTTGTCAGTATCCATATAAAAAATGACTTTGTAATGTCCTCCTAGAGACCCAGAGTGTAAGAAGTGTGTTCCAAAATGTTCAATAAGTCTTCGGTAGATGCTGTACTCGTAGACAACTGGAAGGTTGAACAGTTCCTTCCAGAAAGGCTCCGCAAGAGTGAGAAAGTCTGGGTGGTTGTTAATAAACTGAGCAACTTCCACACTGTTCTCAACAACCATCAGCTGCTTACCCTGGGGGAAGGAAAAGTCATCAGTCATGCTCCATGTGACTATCTGAGTGGCTCCTCATAGCCAGATGGCACACATATTCTATTGGCAACTAACCAACATCTTCATAGAGCTGTTAGATACGTCTAAGCAACACAAATGCAAAAAGAACACCCTAAAGTCATGCAATATGGTTAGACCTTTATTTATAATTGCTGCAACATTTTTCTTTTACTCCTGTGTACTTGAAAACTAGCATAAGGACAAGTGAGATCTCACCCTTCAAAGAAAATGGTGGCTTCCAGAATCAGAAGCCTGGCAGAAGAAGGTTAACAAGCTTTGTCTGAAAGCAAACCACAGGCAGTACAGTTTTTCTTTGCACCCTGTTTTGCCTACGTAAGGCTTTTGTTGTAAGGGATTCTAGACATTTTAAGGATGCATCTTAATTATAAAATCCAATATGCCTCTACAATACTGTTCAATTTAGACTCTCAAAGTTGCTTTTGAACTTGGTTATGCTGAGTCTCAAAATATGTCATTGTTAGTGTCTGCTTGGGGGCCATAAAATGCATACATTTGTTACTTGATTTTATTTTCTCTAAGACAGAGGTTGTACTTCATAATTGAAAATTACTCTCAAATTATTTATCTAATGCTCCTTTTAAAATAAGTTAAAGGCATAAGCCCTGTGACCTTCTGGTTGGTAAAGACACCAGATTTCCCTCTTAATGGAGTTCTACTAATGGAAAATGCATTATAAAATAAGTTAATTTTAACCACAGAAATATTTCAATCTTTTTGCCCCACTATACCGACCAAGATGTAGCAGGAAAAAAAAAGGGCAGTAAACCACTTGAAACAAAGAAAAAAATATGAATCAATTATGAGAAGAAACCAATGATTTCTTCCTTAAATAGGGAGAAAAACAGGGAGTAAATAAATAAATTACTACTAAATAGGTAAGACAGAGGAAGTAGAAACAGCAGCCACCTCCTCTGGATTGATAAGCAAACCAGTGATCTCTTTTTAAAGGTTTTATTGGATATTTACTATCATGCACATTGTGACAAAAATGTGTTTATAAAACAAACGTTTTCATCTCACTACATAAGCACATTAATAAAATAATGAAAATATTTATGCAAAATACTAAGCTACAGGGACAAGCTAGACATACCTTTTGCAGATTTTTATTCTCTGTGTGCTTGTATTTGTTTGAATTTTCATACCGCTCTACATGCTTCATATAAGACCAGGTGCTGTTGAAAAACTCATAACTGAAATCATTTTGAACTTTAACCTAGAAGGTGAAAGACAGACATCTGTATGAAGACCTTAATGTAGGATTTAAAAACTATAATATATAGAGCAGAGCGAGGCCTTTCTGATGCAAAATAAGCTGATATGTTTTTCAGGCTGAATCCATTTTAGATTTCATAAAAAGTACTGCATACTATTGGAAAAGCATGTAAATGCATTGGATTGTTTGGCATGCTTCTGATAAATGTGAGGCAAACCAAACCACTGAGACTGACTTCAAACAAAATATCTCTGGAAGATGTACAAAAAGCATCCAAAGCCCTGTATTTCACCCCTCAAAGCACTTCTTAAGGTGATTCAGGTCACTGCTTATGCTAAGGAGATTAGCTTTACATTCAGTCTAACTGTGAGAGATTTAGAAATCACATCTAAGAAATTAATCTTTTTTTTCCTTTTATTTTAGCAATATACACATCAATTTATGTTTCAATAATAAGCAAATGCAGAGAGGGCACAGGTGTCATGAATTCTGTCTAGGGAAGCAAATCTGCCAAAGGCCCCTGCAAGCTTTGTACCGTTCTCCCAGTTTTAATCTTGATTGTAAATGCAAAGTTATTCTTAATGGAAACATACCTGAAAATTATAAGCGAGAATACTTTCACTCAGCCTGTAGTACTCTCTCCTATCGCCACTAAAGACCTTTCTGCATTGCCCTCCAAAGCTTTTTGTATGAATGACTCTTCCCATAGTTTCACCAGTAATAATATCAAAGCTACAAAAAGAAAAAATATGTCATTAAGACATATTACTGAGCCATTATAACTGAGCCATTATTTGCTGTATCTGCAAACCATGGTCACAGGCTGAATTAACCATGGGCTTATCACCTGATATACTTTTATACATGCAGAATTGCAGTATGCATAGCATGTTACAGCATTGAAAGGGAAAAGTTGGTCTTGATTTGTCAACAAAAATTAACACAACATTATGTATATAGATTAAGACATTTATATCTATCTCAACTAATTTTAAGTTTTATTGTTTGAACCATTACTGCAACACAGGAACAACAGGGCGTCCATTCCAAAATGGGGGAGGGGGGATGGTTATTATATATGAGGTGTATTTCATTACAAGTGATAAATCAACACCAAAGAAACTTAAAACAATTATTTTGCTAGGTTGCAGTTCGGATGTATAAACAGAAATCCGTTTGAATCTAGAGTGCTAAATTCAACAGCAATGAACAAAAAGAATGAACATTGCTGGCTCATTTTTTCCGTGCTGAAGATCATGTGTTACTAGTTGAAATTTCATGTAATATTTTTGTAGCTGTCTTTCAATAGCAGGAACGAAACACTGAAAGCTTTATTCAGTGCTTCAGGTAAAAGAACCTGTACATTTAGACTGAACCCCTGGCATGGTGGAAGCAGTTGAGCACTTTTGCATATGGGATGTTTCACCATAAGCCCAGAAAATCTGTACACCTAGAGCTTGCAAATACATTAAAATGTAAGTATATTTGGTACCACTATTACTGAGCCTAGCACAGAACATTACCCTGCTCCTGTAAGTTCTGAATTCAGAGGTGTTTTGTCAATATCACATACAGTTTTCCTCTCTTCACATCGATCTTCATCTGCACCATCATCCTCACAGTCCTGATCACCATTGCACACTAGGGATCTGCTAATGCACTGACCTAAATTCAGACAAACATGTATGGGGAAAGAGGTGTTTGTTAGTTTAAAAATAGATCACCTAAAATCAAAGCAGAAGTCCTATTAATCTACTACATTAATTAGCACATTCACTCCCATGATGAACAGACTGTGCCCACGAGGGCTTGTGAAGCATTATATGTAGACATAAAGAAATAGCACATAGCACACTTGAGAGAGCCATAGCCATTCAAGACTTGTGATGTATCAATGAAACAGTTGACTTCTAGATCTGCTTCCTAAGCTTTCACCTTTTGATCCAATCCCTTTGGTGATTAACTGTGATTGGCACCCTAGTAGTACCAAAACATGTTTATCATGGTCGTCTGTGATAAATATCTACCTAAGAGATAATGTGATCCTCTGAGAAGGTAATGGGAGCTGCTTGGATACATTTTACGGAGCGTTAGTTTCCATGATCCAGGTCATTTCATATTTGGAAATAGCCTAGAACAACTGCAAGACATCAGTGTAAGGTTGCATTCTTAACTACCTTTTTATAATTCTTGAGCAAACAAGTAAGGGAGAATGAGTTAGAGAGGGTACCAGGGCTATAGCATATGATATTCAGTGCTCTGCAATATTCCAGATTAAATTAAAATCATGCATAGTTGAGGCTGAAAACAAAGGAAACATTCACCTAAGTCAAATTCATCTGTAGATTAAGAACACTGCAAATACATTGCCCATTTACTGAAGTTGAAAGATAAAAACATTATTTTCTTAACCTCATAAGTATAAAATATTGAAAATGGTCTTGGATGGTACCTGAGAAACACCTGAACCGATCACCACAGCCATCTTCTGTTGGGCATCCCCTTGTGGGGGTGCATGGTCTTGTTTCCAAGGCATGCCCAGGGCAGGGGTTTCCTCCATACTGGCCATAAACTGCCACTGTCCGTCTCCTAATCTGAATGCAAATCAAAGGAGATCTTAGAAAATCCAGATGCAAAGCCAGAATAGTTTGCTACTGTGAAGACAGTGCTACTACTCCAGACATTCACTATTTTTTTTGAGAACAGCCGCACCTGGTATTACCACCTGGTATTACATGGTATTACCACCATATGGTAGCAAACTCTCAAGTTAATAGAAAGACAGCTTTTGTCTTTAATGTCTTTAGACTGGTGCACGAGTTTGGCTTGATTTGTTCAAAAATCAAATATGTAACTGAAGTCAAGAGAAAGCTGCTAAGAAATTAAAGTGGTTTTTTTACATTTTTAATAGGACTAACTATGAGGAAGATGATAAAATCTTACATCCAGTGGGCTAGTTTTCATTTCTAAAAAAAGTAAATACTGTCTCATTTCACATCTTTAATTTTCACTTTTTAATTGATGTAAAATCAAAGTAAATGAGAAGGAAAATCAAACAAAAGTGTCTTGCACATCTACAGAGTTGCATTGTGAAAATCAACTCGTTTTAATAGAAGGTAACACTCTGCAACCAAGTTTTCTTCCCTTGACATGATACCATTAATGAAAAATCAGTGGAATTGGTACAAACCATCATCAGTGGAGGAATATTTGTGTTTACCAGACAGCTCAGCTGAGCTTTTTGAAACTATCACCAAAATAAAAGGAACACAAATTATTTCACAACATGAACATCATAGCTTGGAAACATATTGGGACAGACTGGAGGATTTATCTTAGTTCTTTACTCTTTGGCCTTCTTGTTCTGTTGGGGCTTTTGTCTGAGCACCTGATTTGGGGATGTAACGTTTCAGTGGCTTCTTAATTACTGGGGGAAAAAGTACATGTCAATGAGGTTATGAATAAAGAAAAGATATGTCCATCTATACCTGTTTTTGCGTACAGCCATTGCACTCGGACCAAGGGCCAAAAGAATTCCAGCGGCAGTGGATTGAAGAAGGGCTGCTCCGGTATTGGTTTTTGTATTAAAAAAAGCAAACAAAAACAAAACAAACCACATCAAAAGAAAAACAACAAAAAACCCACCCACGCCACCCCCAAAGAAACAAAAAACAAAAGAAAGGGGAGTGGAATATAATCAGGGATTTCCATCCATAAGCGCAAGTGCGAAACTTTCCTAAAAGGCAAAGCAAACCTTCAATAATAATTGGGGGTATGATCAGGTTTACTATAAAAACACTTGGATTTGCTTTTCATGTGTAAGAATTAAATCAGGCCCAGCTTGGCCTTTATTGCCATGTAAAGAAGAAACTAGACACATTCACCTAGCCTAAAGATCAGCAACAAAACAAATTGCCAGTTGCCAAGGGAGGTTTTGGGGATGCAACTTGTCCCTAGGACTCAGGCTGGTTTGGTATAAGCTGTGCTGTGCTTCACAGACATGGGTTGCTGTGCCTCACACCACCACTGTGTACCCTCGTCCCCAAGGATGGCTGACTCCTCTAGGCAGACGTTGAAGGACACCATAATGCCTCACTGTGGTTGTCACTTGTGGCAAAGCCAGAGCTGACACCAAACAGTTTGTATTTCTCCCAGGAAATACACCTCATGACTCCTTGAAACCCTGCCTCACATCAAGCACCACAATCATACATGCTTGACTTTCACCATGTATTTTATTAAACAAATATTCACCTGGAAAAAATGGGAAAGAAGCCTGAAATTTCCAGCAGCAGAAAAATCCTCAGCACCTGAGAAAAAAAAGGAAGTAAGTAGAAATTTACTTTGCTTTTCTACTTTTGCCTTCCTTTTTTAGGTCATGCAATTGTTCAAGGTTTCTGCAATCTATACACTAGTCAGCTTAAGAAATATAAGGAAAATGTCACACAGACTTTTCAGCTTTGTTGTGCAAGCTTGATTTTAAATTTTCTTCTTTCTTGCAATGCTGTCCAATTACTTTTTTTTAGCTATTTCTCCATATAAATTAATATTTCATTGCACTTTCCATAGTCACTTCATCAGTACAAATTAAGTAAGCAATTTTCTTACCTTCATGTTAGACAAAATAGCCAGATATACAGCAATTACCAGGGAAAATGCACTTCTAGCATTTTCAATTTGGAAGGCAAAGGAGTCAGTCAGTCTGTCTGTTGCTGTTCATCTCTTCTCATTCTGCCTTGCTACCCTGCTTTTCTTTCCCTAAAAGGGTTGAATATTGCCAAGGAATTTTAACCTTAACCCATCTAGTTCTCTCCAGGGACACAGTCTGCTTTGGGAGCTGTTCCGTATTTTTAAGACACATAAATCAAGGCTTGGATATATTAACTGGGGCTGGCAGAAAATTATGAGCTCTTACTGAAAGAAGAATCATTTTTCTTTTTCTTCTCATACTTTTTTTCCTCTGAACAAGGCCGTTGAGGGATCCCACATGCACTACACCATGGCTAAATTCACAGCTGCAGCAGGAAGAACTGCTCTAGGATAATGCTCATGTTGCTAAGGTTTCATTTTAAGCACAAATCTTCATTCTCCACTTCCAAAATCATGCTGATTTTTGTGTATCAAATTTCACAGTGAAAATCACCTTATGGGTCTGAATGCAAGTTTTGGTCAATTCTGGCCTGGTTCTGCATGTTTTTTGTGGAGATACTCATAAAAAAATAAAAGCAGTTAATTTTCCCTTTCCTTATCATGCCATGTCCTCTTATTTTTTGTTTTGATATTTTTTCCACTTTTCAGAGCTGATCCACTGCAGTAACAGCACAAAAATGCCAATGAAAATGCTGGGGAAATTTACCTTAATTTATCCTACTATAGCCCAGATAAAGCCCTCATGGGAAACAAGCACCCCTATGTGAAGACGCCTCATATACTAGATCTCAGCTACTATACCAATTTTGTACTGCTTACACATTCCTCAGAAAATTAAATGCTTCATGTCATAGCATCACAATATGGTGAGTTCTAAGCCCTGCACTCAGTCGACATGCTCTGCTTTCCTTAAGAAGATGCCTAGATCTTGGGTCACTCTATTCCACTCACGTGAGACATGCCTATGTCCACACTTAGAGCCAATTTTGATGAGCTAGAGCCTGTCTTTAGGATTTTTCAGGTTTAGCAACTATGAATCTCTTTGATAATGTAATTCACAGACTTTCAACACTTCTGTACATATTTTATTGCTTTTCATCAAAATCCTCATGATTCTATTTAGTTTATGACAAATTCGTGCAACATTGACAGTGATTATTTGCCTACAAATGAAATTATTAAAACTGAGTTAAGACATTAAATAGCTGGCCCATAATACAGGAACTGCAAAGAATATTTCATCTATCCAGATATATGTCTTAATCTTTCAGTCAGCTGTTTTAATGGCTTAGATAGCAATTTCACTTTTTGTAAGTATATCATTAGTTATAATAACCCTTAAGACCAAGATATATTGTAATTTGGCCCCAAGAAAACATGCAAATAAATATAAACAAGGACAAGTAGAGCTAGCAAAAATGGTGTGAGTGTTGGTAGGGATCTCGTCTCAATTAATAGGTAGTCAAATCATTCCTCATACCAGTATTATATTCAAATGAGTTTATATTGATAGACTATCTTCCTACAAAAAGTATTTCAGCAAGACAAAAATGTTACTCTGGCAGATGCTGTCTAATAGTCCTTTTAGTACACATTTTCAGGTATTTCAACCAAATTATTTTATCTTCTGTTCTTTGGGAATAGGACCATGTTGGGAAGGGTAGATAAATATGATTAAGATCCACAATAGTACAGCCAGGACGAATATAACGCCCCCTACTGGCTGGACAATAACCCTCACCTACAGAGGGGTCCAAAAGCCAAATGGACTGTTCCATCTCACCCCCCAGAATGTATGGTTCACCCCACACCTGTAACCCTCCCCTGAACCATCAGGTGTCTGTGACCCCATTGGCCCAGGTCCTGTTCCAGCCCACCTTGGAGCCCCCTTTGATAAAGGCTCTCCGGGGGGCTGGACGTTCTCTTGGATCTTCCCCTCTCCTCCTGGAACTTCCTCCGGGAGTCCCTGCTCCTCTCTTTGTCTCTTCCCTCCCCCATCACCTCAGGCCCAGCCACGTGCTGCTACACAGTTTTTCCTACTCTTCAGAGTAGGAAAAACGAAGAACCTGAAGCAACATGGTGCAAACCAGAGGGAGGATAGAGCTAGATTTGTGCTGCTCCTAGGACTGCAAGTCCACAGGCCCCATGGCACTTCACTGCTTTGCAGTGGATGGGTGTTCAGTCTCTTCTCTAGGGCAGAGGGACTGGGAATGGCTGATTCATAGGGTATTTACATCAGCTTTTTTCTACTTAGCATTGAAGATCTGAACCATTTATATAGTTTCTTACTTTTTTTGTGTGTGTTATCGACACTTAAGGCAATATGCAGCAGCATAAACATCTACTCACACTTGAATTTTGTGACTGTGCAACACCTAGTACAGTCTCAAATTGACGAACATGCAGTTCTACAATAACATCAATTATAATAAAAGGCCTGATTGGGGAGCTCCCCAATGACTTCCCCTTATGGCAGGGTAGTACAGGTCAGAGAGCAATTTACAGAGAGGTGGAAGCTTATTTTCCCTTACTGTTTGTGAAAATGGCATCAATCTAGTAACCATTTTACTGTCTTATCAGCAACTTTCGGTTCTTGCTAAACATTTCTTCAGTGTGTTAATAAATAAACCTTTCAAATGAATAAAATAAATAAATTTTTTAAAATCAAAAACTATATTTTAGGGGATTAAAAGTGGAGTAGTTTAAGAGACACAGAGGGTTAGCCATAAGCCAGGGCGCTTTTTGTCTTCCATAAAATGATAGTCCTAGCACAGGAGTGATTAATGCAATGCTTCATTTGCTGGGCTAATGATATCCTGCCTGGTCTAGAGACAGCCTGAAATGTTATTGTCTGTATTCTACTTCACACTAAGGTCAGCCAGAATATAATGATATCAATGATATTTCCCTGTAGACTTCTGGCCTTTTATAGGATTGATGCTAAGGTTACTCAATAGTTTACCAAGCTTTAAATAGTCTCGTGTCTTCATTGTCCAAGTTCATTATGTATTACAGCCCTAAAGACAGTCTGCTCTATGACTACTGCAAATGCCAAAGTTCCAATGACAATTGAGTGGAGAAAGAACATCCTGTTATTATGGTTTTGAATTGTGAAATTGACTTGAGAGAGTTTTTGTATTTGTTTCTGTATGCTAAGGCAATCTCGCTTTCTTTTTTTAAAGCTTTTCAATTGCCTGTTTTGCTTTTAATGTATTTGCTGCATTTCAGGGATTAATGACAATGCCTTGGGATGTGTCTCCATGAAATATGTCAAATAACATTACTGCTGTGCTAACTTTAATGCAAATGATTCTCTCTCAGGGGACCTTGTAGAAGGATATTGCCTTAGATACTGGAATTTGTATGCTGCAGTAGCTACACCAAACAAACAAGGGCTGTGAGGGTTCTGGTTTGAAAGAACTGGGTTAGAACAAAAGAGCTCAAGTTATTAGGATTCAAGACTCAGAGAGCTTTAGTAGTATACTGGCAATACATGAGACTTGTCCAGAGCACAGACATTTCAGGCTGTATGTACACAAAGGTCATCCCTGGGCAAACAAATAATTACTATTCTTTAGAGTTATGTTCTGATCTTAGACAAAAGACATGGTGAATAAACACTGCAGCTTGAATCTGCCCAAAGTTGAGTTACTGTTCTGTTTTTTCCACATCTTTGCCTGCTTTTATTCACAATCAACATCATGTGCTTGCTTCTTCTGCATGTCTGATGCTGGCTTTGGCACACTTCAGTCCTCTCTGAGCCAGTTTAATTTATCATAATAGCAGAAAATCAATCCAGGGGGAAAAAAAAATCTGAGTGTGTTTGAGCTGTTTTTGAGTTAGGTCTTCTCCCAGAAAGATCCAGTGAGCAACAGACCCATGGAGAGGGTAAAAACATACACAGTCACAGAAAAGAGAGATGGGACAAAGGAGGTGGAAAGTAGGAAAATAAGGAGGGCAAGAGGAGAACCTTCTGTTTGCTGATGCAGCTAGCCACTGCATCTTCTCAAGTGCCAGTGAACCACCCCCTTGCACAAACTCTTCTGGTTTCTGCTTATCCTAGACTAGCAGATAGTGCTCACTGCTTCAAGAGGCTCCCCTGGACAGGACTGTGCCATCCAAATGCGCATATACCTAGCGATCAGTTGCCTAGACAGGCCCGATTTAGCTGTTCATTGAACGTGAATATTTATCTTTCATTGTTACTGTTACTGATACTTGCCTCCCTGAGACATTCTACCTTCAGGCTGACAAAAACTGCTCAGATTCAGACCATCTGTCTGGGGAGATGACAGCAAAGAAAGTATGGCTAGAAAACATGAGAGGGATTTTCAATGGTCTTCATCACCAAGGGTTGGGAGCTTGGATCCACTCTTAGTCCTTCTCAGCCTGAAAATCTTGTCCACAGAGCTCACAGGGGTGAAGGGCTTCTACACAAATTTTTCTGAAAGCTCACCTGCCAGCTGTGTGCAGAAGTACTGTGCCTACAGAAGATCCATAGGCTCTCATGTATACAGCAACAGCACACCTACATAAAGCAGATAAATTTAATGAAACAAAGGGCTGGTATCATGATTTTAGCACTTTAAATATGCTAACACAGGAAGAGTCACATGAAACAGGCTAGAGTGAAAGTATTATTCCATTTGGGTTAACAGTGACACAGAACTACACACAGTGTATAAAGGTATGTATTAGAGGTTAAACTACAGGGAGGACTGCAGACCCTGTTCTAAGCAATTACACCTCAGGCCCAAACAAAACCAATTTTTCAAAAGAATCCAATGATTTTACTTTTTGTTGATTTTTCCCATTATTTTTCTACATTGTTTACTCTAAGTTTAAATCCTACAGTTTAATAAATTCATGAGGTGCTTTATATACTGAGAAAGCAGTATCTCACACTGATAATCCAGATCTCTTCTGGCCTGAGGTCTTTGTGCTTTTTAAAATATCATCTCCTTCTGATTTCTCTGTAGAGTGAATAGAATGTCACATATCAACCATTAGCAACCTTGCCCATGCTTTTATATTTCTGGTTCTTTCTGTATCAGTGAATATATTCTAGACATATTATTGTAACTAGCTGAAAAGGTAAAATCCCTCAAGCACCAAACATTGAACAAAATCTTTCATCAAAGTCCATTAGTCTCCCTCTGAAACAAGTATCTTGAAATTAAAACCCTAAAAATGTTTTCCAATAAGCAGAACAAAGTCTCCTTTCCTATAAAGGAGAGTTGGGGAACAAAATGAAGGCAGGACTTCAAAGAAACACATCTTATTAGGATATCTTTTTGAACTACAGCATTTTTAGGACCATCTGAAATTCATTTTCATTTTCTCAGCTTACTTGAGAAGTCAGTAACTAACACTAACTACTACTGTGAAACTTCCTGGAATAAGCTTTTATGGATATCTTCCATCTGGAAAAAAAGTTCAACAGATAAAGTAAGGTTTTGCAAACTTTCATAGAGGCAACAGAGATGTAGTGCATTGTGTAGAAATAGAATTGACATAGCCTTGACTCTGGCTCACCCACATTCTGGATTGGCTATGCATACAACCACCATCAATTGAAAACACATACCAGTAATAAAAAAGGGATAATGCAGTTGCAGAGATTCACCCGAGACCAGAGAAGTTTAGATGTGCCCAACATTTTCTATTTTTTCGACAACAAGCTTATAAGTGTAGTGAGTTATTCTGATTTCTGTCTGTACTTGCAGTTCAGTTAAAAGGAGCAGGACTGAAGCACAGGGTCACTGTGACCATACTAAAGACATGCTTTTTTATTTCCAGATATAAAATTCTCAGAAAACCTCTTCCTATCCAGCCATCCAATTATTTTATGTAACAGTTTTGATTGGTTGGAGTTATATAAATAGGAAATGTTTTATCTGAGAGTGGAGACTATATCACTAAACACCTCTGAAAGAAACTTCATTTCTGGAGATTGGACTTGTCTCCACTTAGCCTGAGAAGACAACCCATTCTGTGCTTATTTGGTTGAAAGACCATCATGAAAGTAATCAAAAGTATGGTGTTTCTAATATAGGTGGAGGTTCTGTAGAACTTCTAAAACCTATAAAAAAGTATTCAGCAAACAGCAATCTCCAAACTTTTCAGAACTAGCAAATACCTTTGAGATTTTTATAAATTATATTTTTAAAAAATGAGATAAATACTGAAAATTCCAAAGAGAGAATGTAAAATATAAGGTTTGTGATAGCAACAGACAAGGAAGCCTCCTGATTCATCATTTGTAGGGCCTCATGGCAAGAGAGGTACACAATTCTGCCCATTTTTTGGTGAATACATATTTCGTCTTCTGAGACAGTAATGAAAGTGGGTGTGCTGTTTTTGCTGGGGTAGAGTTAATTTTTTTCACAGTGGCTAGTACAGGGCTGTTTTGGATTTGTGCTGGACAAAGGGTTGACAATACAGAGGTGTTTTTATTATTGCTGATCAGGATTGCATACAGTCAAGGCCTTTTCTACTTTTCCTACTGCCTTGCTGGTGAGGAAGCTGGGCCTTATGGTTAATTGGGAAGAAGCACAGCTGGGAGAGCCAACCCAAGGGATATTCCAGACCATATGACATCATGCTCAGTACATAAAGAGGGGAGAAGAAGGTGGTACTGGGGGACATTTGGAGTGATGATGTTTGTCTTCACAAGACATAGCCATTATGTGTGATGGGGCTCTGCTCTCCTGGAGATGGCTGAACATCTACCTGATCATGTGCAGCAGTGAAAGAATTCCTTATTTAGCTTTGCTTGTTTGCACAGCAATTCCCCTGTTAAACCCTCTTTATCTGATCCCATGACATCACAGACTTTCACCCTTCCAGTTCTCTCCTCAATCCCACTGCTGTGGTGTGAGCAAGCAGATGCATGGGGCTCAGTTGCTGAAAGCGGGCTTTAAGCTGGGACACCAGGACAGGGAAATACTTCCATGTAAAAGCATGTGTCATCCATGAGAAAGGGACCCTGAGAAAGGTTGGTGGTCAGTTTTGCACTGAGGTCAATTACAAACTTGTAAAATGGTCGAGACACAGAGCAGAAAAAGTAAATTACCGATATTGTTACTTGGAGGGCTACCATATTTATTCTGCTGTTAAAATAATATAAGTAGGCTTAGACTTGTCACAGTTTTGTGACCTTTACACAGTGCATCATTTTCTCAGACATTTTTCCCTTTTTGAGCAGGTACTTTTTTGGCTACATATCTTCCTAACATATATTCAAGCTCTGCTAAAAACTGCACAATTAGTTAACAAGGACTAACTAAAGGGATAAGCCAAATCTGTACATATTGGCATATTCTCCACCATCTGCCAGGGAAGTTGAGTTTGCCTTGCATCCTCTGAAAGGTGTCCATGCTAGGTGTGTTAGTCTATCTAGGTCCTGTGGCCACAGGATTGTAAGTTCCATTTTACCTTCAAAAAGCTCCATTTCTTTTCTGTGTCCTCTTTACACACACTAATAAGGTTAGCCACTATCTTGTCCTCTATTTTTGGTAATGCGAATTAGTGTAAGAGGGAAATTGTACATGGGTGTTAGGGGAATTCCCTGATGGAGCCAGTATGCCTCAGTTCCAGTAAATGCAAATCTGAAAATGCCTGGTACAGGGAAAACATTCCAGAATAAACAGAAGATAGCATTTGTAACTGCAAAGTTGAGCTGACCTTTGTTAGCAATTCATTTGTACTTAGGGAATGTTCTCAGCCAGTGAAAATAATAAAATGCAACAGTGATTTTGAAAAAGGAAAGTGAACTTAGGAATAAGCCTTTATCTTCAGTAAACATAAAACTTAAATGTATCTGTTCCACTGCAAAGCCTTTTTTTTTTTTTTACAGCTTGTGTTTCACATGCAAAAATTAAAAGCAACCCCCACAAATTCATACAAGGTAAAGAGTGTTAAGCTAGTGACAGTTTTTTATACTTTTATACTTTTGTTTTATACTTTATTTCTAGAGAAGGGACAGGATAACCAGGGAAAGCAATAATTTGTAGTAGTCCTAGAGCAAGAAAAATGTAAATTCTTTAGGATTCCTGAAGTGAGATATAAGATAAAGTAAATACATATACACACAACTAATATATTAGGCTAAATTTGCTGGTTTTCAGATCAAGTATGAGTGCCCCAATTTTCTTCAATGCCCTATCTTTGACTTTCCACTTAACTGTAGACACTTACCCTTCTTCCTGAGTATTAGATTGAAAGTAAAACTTGAAACTTATAAACAATAAATATCTGTGAGAAATGGATTTTTCCAAAAGAAAATCATATATCTTACAATTTGTGCACAACTTTGCATTTACTCACATAGGTTGATACTTCTAATTGTAATAAAATTTGAAAATTTACCATATGCTGTACCAGTTCTTTTAACACTAACAGGGAGCCAAACCTGGATGAATCCTGTAAAACTGAATTACCTGCTTACCCTGGGAGACAGAAAGCAGTTTAAAAAGGCATGTCTCTGTGTTTCTCCATGATTTCCAGGAAGAGAATATCAAGCCATGTTCTAAGGAATGGATGGTGAGAAGTAAAATCATTCACATTTAGTAAAATCAGATTATTATGAAAGATAGTCATTCATATATGCACTTATAACATAGCTGAGAAACACAAGGAGGAAATGTAATACGGGAGACATACCTAGCCCAGCATTTATGTAAGTACCCAAGCATTTAATTCCATTTAAAAAGTGAGAAAATTGAGAGGGTAAAATATTCAGACATTTACTCCCAACACTCTGCAGGAAAGAGATGCTTTTTTCCTAGCCAGTTGATACTGTATTTTTCCAAAGATTATGCCCATGTATCATTCATACAGAACATTTGGAAGTATAGAAGAACTGACATTGTAAGTAATGTTTAGACATTCCACTTCCAAGTTAGCAAATTTCAACCATAATGCCTGGTCTTAGGTATAGGCTGTGTCTAGCTATAAGTGAGACAAGTTTTGATATTTTTTTAGTACAAAAGAAAGGAAAGAAAACATTTTTAGAAGAGCTAAGTGTGTACCATCTGTGTATGTGTCTGCACAGAAAGATACACACAAGTATCACAGAATATTCTGAGTTAGAAAGGACCCACAAGGATGATCGAGCCCAGCTCTTATCCCATACAGGCCCATACAGGGAACAAAACCACAACCTTGGTATTATTAGCATCATGATCCGACCTACTGAGCTAATCTCAGGATCATGACTAGGTAACATTTGCTTTTCAAAAATAAATCTTTTTCAAGAATAAATCTTTTGGGTTAATGTGCTTCAGAATAACTCCAAAAATGCAAGTCAGAGACTTACATAAGATGGGAAAAGGATGGATGCTTAAAATGAAAGGCTGTCAGTGGGCATGTAAGAAAGGGGACAGAATACTTATTTGGCCAGCCACCACAAAAAAAGAGCCACCACTATGAGAAAAGTAGACAAAATTTGAAAGTAGAATTAATGAAGATCTGACCTTTTTTTTTCCAAGTATAAAATTGGTCTAATGCATTTTTCTGAGAAAATGACAGCCTTAGAGATTAGAGATACAGTTATGTCTCTACAGTTACAGGCCTTTTATGAAATCACAGCATGACAAAAGTACAGCTGGAAGAAACCTCAGAAGGTCATCCAACTTATTTGCCTTCCCACTACAAGATCCATCAAATCTATGCCATTTCAGAAAACCATTTGACCAGCCTTTTCTCAAAAATTCCAGAACCATCAGAAGGAAAATTAAGTCTAGTACTTTGCAGCCTGTACTGATAGAAACATTTTCCTCACAATTCACTAAAATATATTCTGCTGCAATGTAAGAGGCATGTGGTTAGAAGTAGGCATTTCCACCTGGAATGTGATTCATACTGCAATACCAGATGGTGGTAGCTCAAATGCTTTTTGTACCTCTCCAATGAAAATTTTGCCCCAGGCTTGTGTGTGCATACATTTGTGCATTAATAATGCAACAAAATTTTAAGACAACAGTGTCAAATAAGACAAGATCAAGAAAGGTTGTTTTTTATCAAAATAATGGTAACGAGAATATTTTGTTGTTATAGAACTGAGAAGTAAATAGTTGTTACCTTGTAAAGGAACTTGTAAAGGAACTTCTCTTATGCACCCTGTTTGGTGCTCAGCCTAAACTGCCATGCAAGCACCTCTGCAAACAGTGAAACCCCCTCTGAGAATTTGGTGCAACAAAGCCCTACAACTCTGTACTGTATCTAAGCATAAGCATTAAACAGAAAGAAAAAATAATCAAAACTAAACAAAATCAGAACTAAATTAAAAAAAAAACCAAACAAAACAAAAAGAAAATAGGGTCATTTAAAATTCTGAATCTTCTGAATTCTTTTGCACTGTGTAGCAGGTATGTCCCAGACTTGTCCCTACCGCTGCTGAGAAGAGGTATGCTCTCCCTGTTCCCTGGCAGATGGCACAGGAAAGTTTCTACTGTGGTTTCTAGTGGGGAAGAAACCAGGATCTCCCCTGCAACTACTCTAAGATAAAGGTTAAAGGCAGCTGAGGAAATGGGCGGGGAGCTCTTCCTGCTATGTTTGTGATGATAGTCATGCTTCTGCTATGCAGGAGTATGCACAAGTATTACTGCTATTCCCAAGGTGATCTGAAGGCTACTATCTAATCTCTCTCTCTGATGCTGAGGAGTGGCAATAGAATAACAGAATGATTTGCACTGGAAGGGACCTTAGAGATCATCTTGTTCCACCCACCCCTGCCACAGTCAGGGACACGTTCTACTAGATCGACTCCATCCAGCCTAGTATTGAACACTTACATGGATGGGACACACACAGCTTCTCTGGGCAACCTCTCCCAGTGCATCTCTGCCCTGATAGGAAATAATTTCTTACTAATACCTAAACCTAACCTGCCTTTCTTCAGCTTAAGGCCATCCCCCTGTGTCCTACCCCTGCATGCCCTTGTAAAATGTCTCCCTTGTAATCCTACTTGTAAGCATCCTTTAGGTACTGGAAGGCTGCCATAGAAATGTAATTTAAAAATATTGAGTCGTTAAAATCTTTTCATCCCTTCCGCTATATTTTAACAAGCAATTTCAGAAGTTAATGTCAGCTGTTTCATTTTCTTGTATTCATTTTCATCTTAAACAAATAGAAAGACTTTTCTATTATGTTTATTAGCTTCTTAGCAGGATACAACAGGCTGATTCATAAACACTGCTGTTTGCTAAAATTTTCTGTTATTGTCATAAAGATGTAAGAACTGTACAGATAGCATTCATTAATATTTCAATTTATTAACCTAACGTACTGTTACTGTTTGAGAGTTTTTACTGAGTTGTTTAGTAGAAAGGTTTCACTTGAACTCTACTGTCATCTTGTGGTGACCAATGCTTCTGGTTCAAACTCACATACAAAAGTTTTCAAACTGAAGAATCTGGATATTATACAGATGTAGCTATGCTGCTTCTGCTTGCTAGGTAACAAATAACCAGTGTCTCCCCCACTAATTCCAACTGAGATATTTACCTCTGCAAATCAGGATGATAACAAGACACAAAGGCAACAAAACCAACCCTTATGAAAATGTTGCCCTTGAATTCCTCAGTTTTCCTGTAGGATTCCTGAAATGCTGTTACCTTTGTTAAAGTGTTTGATATTCAGGAGGATACCGAAAGGCATGCCTTTGATCTATGAGAGCACACTAAGAAATAAAGACTTCAGTTTGTCTGCACCACTGAAGATAATTGAAGATAATATTTAGTGCTGACTAGTTTCAAACATCTATATATAAAGGTTGAATTTTCACTATTCTCATCCCTTTAACTCATCCCTGCTTGAGTAAAGGATGCTACAGAAGCACCCAAGGGTGCACAAACAAGCGATGCCATATGATGACATTAGACAGAATTTGCTTGGATATCAGTTGCTCATTTGTCATACACTAGTCCTTTCAGCAATTCAAGTTCAGTAAAACCAGTTCAACTTCTCTGTTTTTTGTCACACACAGGGTGTGTCTGGCTGTACTGCACCCCAGTGATGGTGTGATGTGGTAGCATGACATCAAACCCAAGAAAACAAATGCCACTGGGGTTATTTGCTGCTCACATACCCTTTCCTCTCTTTGCCTAGGTAGTTCTGGTTCTGGTCTTTGAACTAGACTTAACTCTAAGGCTTATTTCTAAAGGCATATCTATTTTTTTACTGCAGTGTTTTAACTCCAACCAGATCAGCCAGGCTGTGGAACATTGTGCAGAACATGGTACTCAATAAACCCTAACCTAGAAGATTAATAGGATCACTGTATTCAGGCACAACAAAGGATTTTTTCCATCAGCAAACTTGTCTGGACCAAAATTGTTGTATGGAAGCTGTGATGGGATAACAGCTGCAGTGACAGACTCCGGTTTCCTACATCAAAAAGACAGTTCTGAAATTCATACATGCCACCTTCTAAATTTTGGATTACTTTCTATGCAACAAAGAAGCAGTGTGAATTAGTGCTGAATTTAGACTGGTGCCATTCAGCAGCAGCCTGTGGGTTCTGAGCAATAGGCAATGAACTCTGTTCTCCTCTGTATGCTTCACACAGGCTAAGACCTTCTGGAACAGTACTGGGTCAGCCACAGCTCTGCCCATTCTCTACCCTAAAAATATTCCCGAATACTAAATACAAATGCATGATGATAGCAACAATCTTTCTTTCTGAACAAGTTTGAAGACATGTAAATGAAAAAGATTATTTTTATCCCACAAAGGACAGAAATAATTCCTGCATATTCTTGCAGGCAGCCAAAACAACAGAATTCCTTTGGAGGCTGTTGCCATGGCACCCGTCCAACGTCCATGCCATCTTCCAGATTTCTGAGATTTAGTGAGAAAGAAAGAGCAAAGGAGGCACTAGATAAAAGGCACATAGCAAGGTTGCTGGGAGAAATATGACTCCAGTTCAGCCTGTAGGATGTATTCATACCATGTAAGTGGTTTGTTTGGAGCATTTCATCCATAGAACACTGTGATTTCTCTTTTGATTTCTGTTAATGAAGACAGAATTGCTATAAAATTGACTCTTTGTTGAGTCAATTCAGGGTAAAATTAGTTTTACCTAAATTCAGCTACCTATGTGCCCAGCTTAAGGGGTCTTCCTAGTCTTCTCTAGGTAGAAGAAGGAATGAACCCTTCATGGAAGAAGGTTTCCTTCCAACGATCACCCTACTTCAGACACCTAATTTAAGATGGGATGATTTACCATTTGGAACAAATATCTCCTTTTTAACTACTGCAGGACCATGGATGGAGTAAATGTCTAGATTTCATGTGAGGTAAAATGAATACAGGAAAAGATTTCTGGTATTTCAGAAAGAGAAATTGCCACCCCAAAATGAGAGAACTGAGTGAATAGCCTAAGCCACACCTTTTTGGGTCAAGATGGCTTTTTCCCCCATTCCTCAACATTACCAGAGGTCAAAGGCCTCTGATTATATAAATTAGCGCCAAAAGAATTCAACAAGACGCTACACTCCAAAACAAGTGAGGATAAATTAATATTTAGACAATCATAAGAACATGATTTGTCCAGGAGTGAAAATGCAGCAGGTCAGACACAGCTTCACTAATTTGGAGACTGTGCCATGGGACTACCCCTTTTTCTGATCAATGAGCTCCATGTCACAGGGGTTCAACTCATTCATAGTGGGAGGGTTGCTCACAGTTTGTTGGCTTCTGGTGGGCCCAGACAGCTGTACTTGGGAAAAGCTGCATTTTTAACCAGTAAACAAGGATTAAGATCAAGCTTACCAGAAAAAGACATGTTTTTTTCAAGTTACCCAATTCTACAATCAAAGATAAATAAACTGGCTATAGCATCAATTTCTGCCTCTGTTTGATAAGATAATGGTCTGGTAATAAGATATACATAAATTACTCCAATTTCCCCTGAAATTAACTCTCTCAAGATAAAATTGTGTAGAGATTGTAAGTCTACTGAAGATGCATAGTAGGCAGGGACGTGAGAACTTAAATAGCAGATTTTCAGAGAATCACAGAATATGCTGAGTTGGAAGGGACCCCAGGGATCACCAACCAAATCTTGGCCCTGCACAAGACAGCCTCAGGAAACACATGATGTGTCTAGAGCATTGTCCTGATGCCATATGTCTAAATGTTTCTTGTACTCAGGCTCGGTGCTGTGACCACTTTTCTTTTTTGTGCCCATGATGTCGATTGCAATGCTTTTCCTCTCAGGCAGACTCGTGGAGATGCCAGGCAGACTCCACTTTTGATCTCCTGGAGGGATCTGGGGGAGGACATGGATAAAGTACAGGAGGGCCCACTGTTCAAGGCAGCTTACTTTGAAAGTTGTGTATTACAGGCAGGAGTTAAACCCTGTGCCTGAATTTCACTCATTAAAACTCACACATTAGACCTTATTGCTGTTTACAACCACCTCAAAGTGGGGTGGGGGCCGGTCTCTTCTACTGTGCTTACAGAGAGGACAACAAAAAAAATGATGTGCAACTAAGAGAGGGGAGATTCACGTTAAAAATTTTGTTGCTGCTCGGGTGGCCAAGGATTGGTTACCCGACAGGTGGTGGAATTGCTCTCCTTGGAAGCGTTCAAAGGGCGTCTGGGCCTGGCTTTGAGTGATGTGATTTAGGGGCTTAGAGGGGTAGCGCTGGGCGGACCGGTGCATTGTATGGTCTTGTAGATCTCTTCAAGAATTGGTGATTCTGTGGTTCTGTAAAAGGAATTTCGACTGTCGGTGTGCGCAGGGTCACGACTTGGCGCTGAGGCACTCGCCTGTCACCGAGCGCGCTGCCGCAGAGCTGCACCACCTACGCCGCGCTGTGCCCGCGGCGCTGCTGCCGCCCACCGGGCTCCGCGCCCGCCCCGTGACGCTGAGCCCGGCCCGGGCCCGCCCAAGCGGCCGCGCCGGAAGCGCTCGTGGGGCCGTGGCGGAAGCGGGGCGGAGCGCGGCCTCTTTGGTGCTGGCGGCCAGCGAAGATGGTGAGTGCTGGGCTCGCTCGCGGGCCATCCGCCGCCATCCGCCGCCATCCGCCGCCGCGCCAGGCCGGGGAGCCGCGGGGGCAGGCCGGGCCGCGGGGGGAGGCCCCGCGCCGTGCCGCGGCCGGGCTAGGCGGCGGGGCTTTGGCCGGGGGCTGGCGGCGGGCGCGGCTGCCGCGCCGGGCCGGGCAGGGCGGCCGTGGTGCGGCGTGGAGCCGCGGGCGCTCCGTGGTCTCCTGCTCCGTACCTGCTGCCGCTGTGGCCGAGCAGCCGGGCGGTAACGTATCAGGAGGGATTTCGGTCACTAGCGGTGAGTGTACGGCTGCTGCGTGTGAAGCGAGTCACTTTCCGTCGGGAGAGAGTGGTTTGCTGCTTTAGGGTAATGCGTGTGGGGAGAGGAGGGCCGGTGTAAACGTGCCGTGGCTCCGTGGTTTCTTCAGCACAGGGGCGGGGACACGTAACGAATGGCGGCAACGGGTCCTGAAAATGGAGGGTGCTCATAGTTAAAACTGAGTTGTGGTTCAGAGTTGAATGTGCCTCTGACGTGTTTACTCGGCTCGGTTTGTGCTCGGTTTTTTGAGGCTTGTTCTTTTGATTTTGTGACTTGGACGTGTTATTTCTATGTCTTGAAATGTTTTTCAGACGAAGGGTACGTCGTCATTTGGTAAGCGACGAAATAAGACACACACCCTGTGTCGTCGATGTGGGTCCAAGGCATACCATCTGCAAAAGTCGACTTGTGGGAAATGTGGTTACCCTGCTAAGCGTAAGAGAAAGTGTAAGTAAAAAACTTTTAACTGGCTCTAGTTCATAAAAACGTGTTTCTTCAGTACGTTGATTTGTTTTTCAGTCAAGGAGGAAAACTGTCATTTTGCAGTTTTATCATTTTTCATTTTGGAGCTTTGTTCAAATTAATGATAGTTTAACTATATGCTGGGTGATATGCACTATTAGTGCGTAAAAACTGATTTCAATTATAGTCAGGTTTTTTTTCCTTTGTCATCTTGAATAATAGTACCATACAAATGTAACATGGAACCAAAATTACTTGGTGCAAGTAAATAACAGTAACCTACATATTTTAGATAACTGGAGTGCAAAGGCTAAAAGACGCAACACCACTGGTACTGGTCGCATGAGGCACCTGAAAAAGGTCTACCGTCGATTCAGGTATAACATTTTATTGCAGACTAGCATGCTTGAAATCCTGCATAGACACCACTTAAAGATAAAATTCACCATTCAAAGTTAACATTTTTATTTTGTTTTAATACCACTTAACAGAGTACAGTCTTCATAAATATGTAATGAAATAATGTGCTTTATATGGTTGTATGCATTTTATCCTTCGATAATAAAAACACCTTACTGGTAAGACAAAGGGTGTTTAAAGTTGCAATGTTTATACTAAATGAAGATAGTACAGAACGTAAATGTTACTGTAGTAAGAAGCTCACATCTGAAAATTATTAGTGTGGTATTTTGTCTATTTGTGATTCAATTAAATAGATGATTACACTAAAGGTTCTAGAGATAAGTCTCAGACTGCACTCCAGCCCCCATTTGCTCCCTCAGAAAAAGTTCAGGACAGGGATAACTTATGGTCCCTCTCTTCATTTGGAGTTCAGTCAGCACTGATTAGATATTTCATCAGATCCTGAGTTACAAGTTTCTAAGACTTGCTATAAAGCCTTTGAGTTGTACTTGGGAGGTAGTAGGCGTGTTGTATGATTCCCATTTTGTATGAGTCCCATGGAATTCTGTAACTTCTGGTCTCACAAGAAGGCAATATGAAAAATATCATGTAATTCAGGAGTATTGTCATAAAAATGTAGCTTGGCTACATTAGCAAAAGGTAAGAGACTAAGTCTCAGTCGTGGGTTGAGGGATCTCAGTCCCTCAGTGGTTGAGGGTCAGTTAATTTGTTTTGGTTAGCTCGTTTTTTTTCCAAATGGCAGCCATAAAACACCATCCAGTCCAGTGTACAGTTGTAGCTTGCTTTCCACTGAGTGTTGCTCAAGTAGAAATGTCATCCAAAATCAAGTTCAGGGCTGAAAGTGTGGTTGGAGGCACAGAGGATTTTTGTAAGAAATAGTCTTCAGAAACAGGACCTCTTTAATCAAAAGGAGTGTGAACTAAGATATGCTTTCAGCAGGTGAGCTATATTTGCAGTGTTTGCTCAGATAATGAAATCTTCCTGTTTCAAGAACTCAAATTTACTTCAGCAGAAGAGAATAAAAACCATACTACTTATTCAAGACAATTATTAACAATGTGTTTCTTTTTAAAAAGGTCTGAACGGGTGAGCTCTAGTGTTTTCAGTGCATTACTGAGATAAATTGAAAAAAGCTAGTGAGCTTCATCTAAAACATGAGTGACAGAAAATAACCTGGAGCAGGAATCAACTTCTCAAAAAGTGGTAATGATATTTCTACTTGCAGGAACGGATTCCGTGAGGGAACGACACCGAAGCCCAAGAGAGCAGCTGTTGCAGCCTCCAGTTCATCTTAAAGACTCATCTATTTGTTAAAATAAATGGTCTTAACCAGAAAATCTGTCACCTTTTTTTACTTACTTCACTGAAATGCAGTATTCATGAAAATACATAAATACTTAAAAATACAAATTCCGAACTGATTAATTTAAAACATTTTACTCTTCATTTAGTAGGACCATAATCTTTGCACTGAACTGAAAAAGAGGCTTGTCTATATTACTCAAAGGATGTCTCCTGTTAGAGAAGTGGAATATTGGTACTGTGGATTTGCCCTGTGTGCCTTTGATCTCAGTATGCTGTAGCATGGAGAGCCAGAATTGTGTTTTGAAGATAGTAGCTATTAAAATGGCTCTATGTGCTGTTTTGGGAGGTGTTAGTGAAAGAGGGATTTCCACTTCTGTTCTTTATTTACTGCTGTGTGGTACTGGAAAGCCTGCAGAGGTGCTGCTTAGTGTGTGGATCATTGCTTCTTGGGCAAAAAGAAGCTCCCAAGCCTGGAGCATGTGTACTGCAGATACAGGGGGTTGGAGATCTGCTGTGGGTGGGACAAAATTGCCTGAATGGCCTGATGGGGTTGGTGTGGAAAGCTGCACACAGATCTGAGTTAACTCTGATATGTTTAGATAATAAATTAATATCTGACAGTAGTCGGTTGAAGTTACATAAAAATTACAGATAAATGTATTTTTACCCTACATTGTGTGTTACTGGCATTCAAGCTCACACTAAGAAAGTGATTATAAGGTGCTACTATGAAAGTTTGGGGAATTGCAGTAGTTACTGCAAGGTTTTACAGGACTTTCATACTGCCTTTCAGAGACAATAATAGAAACTGAAAAACATGTGATGCTTCAAGCTTCTGAGGCTGTTCTCATTGCAGTTGATTTTGTGATAAAAGCAGAATATTGCTTTGTCACTACTGTATGATCAGCAGTTAATGTATCAACTGTAAAATCACAGACATTTTCAGCCAGGTGTGAAATTAGAATGCTTGACTGCACTTTCTCAGGTGTTCAAATGGAGTTAGAACTTTTGGATAATCCAGTTTATCAACTTGGGCTGTTTCTAAACTGAAAAATCATTTGCTTGCAAATAGACTGCTTGCTCCAGGTTCAATTGGTCCATCTAAGAAAGTCGAAATGCAAGTGGTAGTGATGCTGTTAAAATACACTGCACAATACTGGCCATTCCCAGGGCTAAGGAGTGCCCCTGAAATGAGGTTTTTGGTGATGTTTGGCAGACACATCCATATAGGGAGGAAGTAATCATAAATGTGTCCTTATTCTCTGACAATAAACTCAAGACCATTATAAAATTGGGTCAGCAGGATTCTAAGGAAGGGCTTTTTGAGTGTGTTGGATGGTGGTATGATGGGTATTCTGACTGGGTGGGAGTGAAAGCCTTTCCATGACAGGTCAGGTGACCTTTCCGTAGCGTGGGGTTTTGCTCTAAATAGCCTGTTTGACCTGCGGACATGATAAAACACTGTAAGGGCAAGTGCTTAGCTACTTGCTGCTGTTACCTATTGGCTTCTCATGAATTCTCCTCCTGAAAAATGAACATTAGTATAATAAGCAATACACCATGGTAACAGTAATTGAAAAGTCCAATGACTTGGAGTAACTGAAACCCATTATTTCAGGGAGAAGTTTACTTGCAGCAAGAGTGAATTTTATGGACAAGAATTTTGACAGCCATTTCCAATTGTTTTAAAATTCTTGGTGAGGGGCAGGAAAAATCAGTTTTTGTGGATTTTATGTCCTATTCAGAAAGGATTGTGTACTTCATGTGTCAGCTATATTTGCACTGTACAGGAAATATATTTTGATGCCCTTCTGTTCTTTGTAGTATGTTTTTAAATATTGAAAGGCTGCTTTGCTGGTTGCTCAGTGTATAATCTTTTGCTGAAATATTTTTAAGCATTTTAACTTGAGGGTTATGAATTGAACCTATGCATAATGCTTACCATATACTTTATGTATACAGAAGTATTGTCATACACAGTCTGTAAAGTGTGATTTTTGCATCCTTCAGACTGATAGATAGTATAGTCCAAATTACATCAGAAATTACATTTCCTATTGTTCAGTGTACAAGTCTCACTTTTTAGAAGTGTGTTGGATGCCGGTTTCTTAAAGGCAGAGAGGTGTTCAAGTGACCACAGTGGTTAAAGATGGACTGCCGTTGGTAAAAGATCCTTGTGTGGAGATGTGTTATGTCTCCAAACACCTCCTCCACCCCCTCACCCCCACTCCATCAAAACTGCCCTTGAACTTATCAGAAGCACTGTCTATAGCACAGCCTTTGTTGCCTAACGAAGGAGGGTGACAAGACAGTAAGTCATCCCCTGGTAGCCTGGGAATGTTACCTGCCTGAAACAGCCTGAGAGGAACAATATCATGCTTACAGACTTCGGAAAATTTCCAGTAATTACTGCCTTGGATGGCGGCCAATATGGAAACTGCTGGAGGACTAAAGTCAGTCATCGTGGAACCTATAAACAGTGATCCTGAGTGAGGTCTTTAGATCTCCCTGGCACAACAGCAGGCTGCATGAGCATCTCCCTGCAGGAGAGTTCAGCAATTCTTAGGTTCTAGGAGATAGTGCATGAGACCCACTGCCCTCTGAGTGCGAGTGGAACAGAGCTGGCAGATCTTGAAGTGTGTGTTCCAGGAAGCAAGAGCTCTCAATTCCCATCTGTAAGAAACCACGAAAGGAAAGCCAAAAGCATGGCTGAGTCAAGACCTGCTTGCCAAACTGAAGGGCAAGAAGGAAATAAAAAGACAAGGAGGCAGGAGAAGGTATATTGGAACGAGCATAGGGACATTGCTCAGTTGTGACAGGATAGAGCTAGGAAGGCAAGGTGTGGCTAAAGCAAGCCTGGGAAGGGATGTAAGAGGAAGAAGGGTGTCTGTAGGCATGAGAGCCATAAGGGAAGGTTAAAGTGTAATTTGCCCCACAGTGAACATGGCATTGGTGACATAGGAGGATTGAGTGCACCCTCTGAGAATTTGCACAATCTGAGTGGCGTGGCTGTGATATGTCCAAGGAACAAGATACCATGAAGAAGGACATGGTCAAGATCAAGCCAGCTCATGTGAATTTAAAGGTGCCCAGCAAGGCCAAGAGTAAGGTCCTGCACTCAAGGCAAATTGTAGCTGAGAAATAAAGGGATTGAGAGATACTCTTTGAAGAAGGATTGAGGTAAAATAAATGGTGCTTGAAAAGCTGGACACGTGCCAGCAATGTGCACTTGCAGCCCAGAAACCAGAAAGACAACCGCATCCAGGGCTGCATCCAGAGCAGTGTGGCCAGCAGGTCAAGTGAGGTCATTCTGCTGCTCTGTCTTTCTGTTTACAGAGAGACTTCATTCAGCTCTGAGATCCCCAGGACAGGAAAGACACGGTTCTGTTGGACCATGCCCCGAGAAGGGCCACAGAGATGATTCAGGGGGCTGCAGCACCTCTCCTATGAATCCAGAGAGTTGGAATTAGCCAGCCTGGAGAATAGAAGGCTCCAGGAAGCCATTCAATATTTGTAGAAGACCTGGAAGAAAAATGGGGACAGACCTATTAGTAGGGCCTGCAGTTACAGGACAAGGAGTAATTGTTTTAAATGAAAGGAGAGTCGATTCAGACTATGTAAAAGGAAGAAGTCTTTTTCTATGAGGCTGCTGAGACATTGGAACATGCTCCCCAGAGAAGCAATATACTCAATATCGCAGAGAAGCTATAATATTCCCACTCCCTGGGAGTGTTTCAGAAGAGATTGGACTGGGCTCTGAGCAGCTTGGTCTAGTTGAAGAAACCCTGGCTGATTGCAGGGTAGGTTGGATTAGGTAGAGGATCTTTACAGATGCCTTCCAACCCAAACCATTCTGTGATTGTGTGATTTCTGCAGTGTCAACTTAGAAACTAGAAACAGAAGAACAGATAAAAGCCTAGAGCTGGGCAAAACATACACTTTTATGGGGAGGAGAGGGGAAGTGAAAATAGTACCAGGAGCTTGTGGAAGAAATGTGCTGTACATTCAGTGGTAATGAAGAGTCAGAAGTCAAAGAGAGAAGGGCAAGCAGCATGTGCCTGTTTGCAAAGCGCACCAATGATGCCAACGAAGTCTTAATACCAGATAGAAACAAGTCACATTAATGTTCCCCCTTTCATATTGTTAGTAAAGCTGAGAATGTTTTCTGTTTTGTCTTCAATCCTTTGTTTTCTTGTCTAATTATTATGTCATCTCCCACTCCTGGTCTCCTTACTGGCCCTGAACTGTGCAGTGGCCATTGCAGTGTCTGGGCATACATGCGTCAGGAAAGTCTTGCTGTATCCCTGAACCACAGCATTGGCTCCCTGTGTGTCACAAAGGGCACACATGCCAGGTCTCCACGCTGGTGGCACTTGTAACACCAGACTGGGTAACAGCTCTGGGGGATGTTTCCACAGAGTAGCAGTTCTATTTATGCTAAAGTACTCTGATCTTCCTACTTATGGGAATAAATCATTGAAAATATAGAAACAATTTACATTTAAAAGAAAGAAATTGTACTAGGGGAATTAACAGCCATTTTCTGTCTCAAAATCAGGTTATGGAGATAATTGACAGAAATCATTAAGTCAGCTTTAAGTTCATTTTTTGTTTTAAATGCTGTCTTAAAAGTAGAGGCATGCCCAGTTGAATAAACAAACAGAAAAATTGGTTTTAAAATAGTGCATGGGTTTTTCAAGATAAATAGTGTAATGGAGAAGTTATCAGAAAGTAAGTTGGCCTCATAGATTCATGGAATAATTTCTCTGCTATGTTTTGTTCCTACAGCTATTCTAAGAGGACAACCTGCTGCCCACACCCTCACAATACATTATTCAAAGTTGCACTGTTGGCCAAAAAAGCTCAGTCTTCCAATATGACTCTTACATGCAAAAGGTGGGAGAGGAAACGCTACTGCTGATTAGTATTGTAAAGTGTTTATCACTACCTTTCACACTGAGTAAAGTTCAGGTAGCTGTGTATGTATTGTACATAAGCATCAAATACTAAAATATGAATCCATTGTGATCTTACTATAAGGCTTGGTCTAGATTATGCTTTATTTGACACAGGCTGGGAGACTTTACCTATTGTAGATTTTATGCTTTTATTCTTTTTTTAAAAGCAACTTGATGCTCAAGGTGTGACAAAGAACTTTGAGTAAAACTGAATGCAGTGATATAAGCATAAAAGTCGCAGTACAAATGGGCAAAATATTTTGGTGATACTAATTTTTGGCTGCAAATATAAAAGTCATGAATGGCTTCTACAGTCTAGTTCCTGTCTGACTCTAACAGCTCATTCATTTTCATTTTCTAAAATGTTCTGGTATCTGAGTGATTAAGAGATTACTTAGTAATTAATGAAATGATATCACTTTCTAGTATAGACCTGTAGAGCTTTTTGAAGTCTCATTGTATTGTTCTTGATCAGGACAATAGCTTGAGTTAAAGCTAAAAATAGCTTGTAATCATTTGGTATCAAGACACTAACAATCTCTGCAGACATCCCAAATAATTCTTCCCCCTTCAGCTAGCTATGGCTTAATCCATTCTTTCTTTTCCCACTGTGATATTCAACACATAATTTTCTCCTCATACTACAATGAAAGTTTCCAAAAGGTTAAAGTAATGCTTTTTGCATCACAAAATAAAACTTGCCAGTTTTTCTTTTCCTGATGTTAGATTGCTATCCAATCCCACTGTGAAAATAAAGATTTTCCCCAAAATCTCAGATCATGAACTATGCTAGTTTGTATATTCTGATTTTTGTGTGTGTTTGCTACTTGTGATGTACAAGATTTTTAGAGCCAAAGATCTAACATCAGGCAAAATAATTTCTATAATTATGCTTCAAATCTTGTACAATTCTATTGTAGTGTAGTGTAATGTTACTATTGTAGTATAGCAGGATGCTCAAAGTTGGGTAAAACCGCTCAGGCTTTGTCTTGTTAGCAAAAGTTATCAGAGGTGGATGGAGGAAGAGTGTCACGCTGCTTTTGGTGTTGAAGAATGCTGAGACCAGCCTGACTCAACTATTCAAAGTTAAACATCCTGAGGATGTGAGAAACAATATTTCCTGCCAGAAATTGGCCCTGATGAGGATGTGGCTAAGTTCCTGAGAAATGAACCCACAAATGACAATGCAGATGACTGAAGAGATAGCTCAGATAGCTGCTGAGCTACAGGCTGATGAGCTGACACAGATGAGCTAGAAACATCTGGCTGACAATCACTTTGTATATGTGGCATATATATTACAAGAGCTCAGTCCCACTTTTTAATGCACCCATGTCTGACACATCCCTTCCCTTTCCAGAGTGAGGATATGAAGATTTCTCTCTTGAGTGGGAACACACCTCAAGGGAGAAATCTTCAGTACTCCCTATGAAATTTTTTATGCCATTAGCATAGAGAAATTTTTAAAAATATACAATTTTTGCATATATGAGAATTTCTGGTCTTCAACTGTTAAATTAATGACTATAACATAAGTAATATTGAAGGCTCTCTGAATTGGATTTAGGACCATTACTAGAATAAAATTGTCCAAACTTTCTTGCTGTCTAATGTATTTGTCTATTTGCAAACACATTCAGGGGCTATGTGTAGGGAAGAGAAACCATTTTAGATTTAATAATTCCCTAGTCTGGAGCACTAGGGAAAGGCAGTGAAGGCATGGGAGTTGCCCATAACCTTCCTTGTCAATTGATGATCTCTTCATTTGAAAATACCCACCCAATAGTCTCTCCTTCTCCAGGTTTATGCGTTTCTTTCAATGCAGGGTTGGAATGTGAATAAAAAAAAAAAAATCCAGTTATAGTCAACAAAAAAAGAACTATGATCTTCAGTGTATAGAAAATACTCAATGTATGGAATGGAAGGCAAGTTAGTGGCTTAAATGCAATGTGAATGAGCAGTGAGAGTGGCTGGCAGGGCAAGCCAGACGGCAGAATACATGGTCAAGGTAGTTAAAGGACTCCTACTTTTCTTCATATTCCTGTAACAGGGTCTGTATGTGTGAAGAGGACCTGAGGAGAACAAATAGATTTTCTTTAGAAGGCTATTGGAAACACAGACTTGGGACGTCCATTTTATGAGGGCGGCCTCGCTGCTGACGAGCAGCACCGCCCGCCCCGCGCCCCGCTGGGCGGCCCAGCGGGCCCGCTCCCCCCGGGGCACCCGTGGGCCGGCCCGGCCTCCCCCAGAGCCGCAATGGTTGGTCCTAGGCCAGGGCGGGAGGGAGGTCGGCACGCCGGCCGCTTCCGGGTTGGGCGCGGGCGGGCGCTCTGTGGTTGCTCCTCCCGTCGGCGTTCTGGCGTGGCGCGGGCGGGCGCTATGCGCAGGCTCGGCCCTTGCCTCAAGATGGCGGCGGTGGCGGATAAACAGAAGCACGAGCACGGCCGGGTGAAGATTGGGCATTATATCCTGGGCGACACGCTGGGCGTCGGCACCTTCGGGAAAGTCAAGGGTGAGTGGGGCCGCGGGGCGATCGGCGGCCCGTCAGCGCGGCCCCGGCTCCGGGAGCACCGCGCGGAGCGGGGCTTGTACGGGCTGAGTTGCCGGGGTGGGACTTGCGGTCCCGCTGCGGGATGCAGCGGCTGGAGAGAAACAGCTTTCTCATCTTCGCTTGCGGAAATAACCGCTGGGCGCTGAATGCTGCCTCTGTGTCGAACAACACCGAGCGTGTAACGAAAGTAGGAAGTCTTAAATCCTCGAGCTTCGTATATAGCATTTTGATGCTCAAGTATGAACTCTCGCTGCCCTTGTAAGGAAGGCAAGATTACTCTCTCAACAGAGAAATAAGCGTAAAAAGATGGGTCTGAGAGTGTTGGATTATTTGGTAACACAGCTGATGTGCAGATGCGGAAAACTTCATGTTCAATCCGCTTGACCAGTGGTTAACAAAGTTGGTTTTTTTTTCAGCTCAGATTTAAAAAAAAATTTTCCTGTGTAGGGCTATGGATGCCATACTGCTTATTTGGAGGCTAGTAGAAATAAGGTAGGATTTAAACTTCCCCATAGTGCCATTCACCGCAGGACTAAGCATTAGTTTTCCTGTCGTACTGCTTGTGAGAACTTAAAATATTGGGGCAAGCAAATAAAAAACATCCTTTCTCAAACGAGTAGAGCTCAGGCTTATCTCTTCATAAGGGTTGTGGTTCTTAATAGGTACATAAAAACCCCAGCTGTCCCCCCCTTCTTCCCCCCCCCCCCCCCCGTGTAGATAATCCATTGTATCTGCTCTGCACAACCTCTTTTAGCTATTGATGAGTTATGAAAAAAATCAATAAGGTATAGTAAATAGGATGATAATTTGCTCTAGGAAAGCAGTAAAAATATCTGGAAAGCGCAGCCCTTCAAGTCTCTTTTTCAAGGGAAGCTTATAAAAGGACAGCTCCAGCCATTTTGGAATAGTGACCCTTCCCCTCCCCCTCCCCGGTCTGGCAATTCCCATTCTTTTCTGTGGGAACTTAGTACTTCCTTGAGTAGAGAGAAAAGAGGTGATGCAGCAGACAAGCATTAAGTTCTCTTTCCTCATGGAAGGACTGCCTGCTTGAGGGGAGGGGTCAAAGCTGTGTTTGTTTTGTGGTTTTTTTACCCAACATACCACAGAAGACTAAGATTAACATACCATCAATGTTCTAGTATGATCCTAAATTTAGGAGAGTGCTGTTGCGCTACTGCTTTTCTTGTCCCCATATTATGTACTGTGTTACTTTTGTCTTGCTTCAGCTGTGCTTAATAAGGAACATTTTATCTATGATGCACTGGTTTTCCTCTTCAGCACACGTTTTCTTCATTTAATAGCAGATCTACAATTGTTTTTCCTGTTTTCATAATTTCCTTCTCTGGTGATATGGTTTCATCAATTGATACAAGGTGAAGAACATGTATTCACTTCTTAAAATTCAATTAGCATATACCTTGAGCTCAGGTTATGTAGGGGGTCAGACATATGGCTAAGCTAATGTTTTACTCTAACAGTGGTGGCAACCTGGAAAAATCAAACTGGACAGTCAGTGCTTTATTTGATGATTGTGAAAGGTCTCCTGCCGTTGCTTTCTGATGAACTCACGCTGCTTATAGCTGTCACTGGTGTGATTCTGTCCAGTTTACAATTTTCACCTGTCTCTGCCACTCTGAATTAATTCTGAGTGACTTGGTTTACCTGACTGTGCCTCAGATGGGCAGTCGCAGAAATGGCTGTTCTGAGACATAATCTAGGCAAAGCTAAAATGCCACTGAAGTGAAAAGCTGACATGGAAGAATACTGAATCTAAACCAATTGTATGAGACACATTCATGTCCAGACTTTACTAGAATTCAGTGTAAAACCTTTTAAGCACTGCTGATATTTCCTCCTGAAACTAGATGCAAACTTATTTCCAGAAACTTTTTTTTCAAAGTTATCTTTCATAAAAGGAAGAGTACTCAGGCTTCCAGTGGTCCATACTCAGAATATGAGGGCTATTACTTACGGCTCTAAATATACAATAATTGTTCCAGCTCTCTGTATCTAGAGTATCAACACTGTGCTGTATAGGTTGCAAACCAAGTGGTCTGGGTCAAGGCAACAATAAGAGACACTTGTGAACAAATGAACACTGTAGGTCCCTATGGTATCTAATGTGCAGCAAGGTGGCTTTGCATAGCATGCACTATTCTTGTTAGTGAAAAAATTTGTTTAGCTCATACTCTTAAAGACTGCTTCCCTCTGAGCTTTGGATTGGCTTTTTGGCCTGCTGCAAATTTTTTCATTAAATGCAACATTGCCTTCAGATTATTTTTTTTTCCTCTAAAAACTTAATGACTGATACCTGCATTTCATAAGTATGTTGTATTTGGTCTTCATGGCCTCAAAATCAGTTTTTTCTAATCGAAAAACTTTTGAACAAGATAGAGACTTGTCCTCCTGCACTTCTACAGTTAATAATAAGTTGCTGTTGCTTTGAGACTCTGTCGCTGTCATGAAAATGTTGATGCTATGCAAAGCCATATTATCAGAAAAAAAAAAAAGAAATATAGGAATATACTGGGTCTCTTAAATGAATTTTTTTTTTTTTTTTTTTTTGCAGAGATTATTTTGAAGGACTGATAGCTAGTTGAGCATTAGGGTGTGTTCCCTTTTATAGGTAAAACTTCCATCAGGTGGTGATGCAAAGTAGATTTCAGGAAGGTAACAGTGGCTGCTTACGTTTCTACATGATGTTATCATCTGGGGTGATGCTTTCACTTCTGTCCTAATGTTGAATTCAAAAGTGTCAGCAGTCTGTTACCAGCTGGTATCTGCTGTTTTACCGGTAACAGATACCTTGAACTCTATCCAGGAAAGGCTACTTGTATCTTAAAAGGCTAATTTGTTATAATTTCAAATTGAGTAAAAGTAATCCCAACATTTCTGAAGAAAATAGAGATTGAATTTGAAATGTCTTAAGCAAGAGAATAGACTTTTTGTGATCTTTCTGCACCAGCATTGAACCACACTATGTTTTCATTAAAATAATTTATCCAGAGCTGATGGAGTTGAAGAAGCAGTAAATCGTATTTTCTTTCAGTGAATAAAACTAAGGCATGAGGCCCACAGCCTTGAAGGCTATGACAGCTAGAATTGGTTTCAATCAACTGCAAATGTTAGTTTAATTACTTTGAAAGAAAAAATTGTTTTGAAAAGCTCTTTTCTTATGTGGCTTGCATATTGAACTTAGATTGTAGCTGATGAATTTCTAATGTTTTTCTGAGTGCTAATGGAATTCCAATCTAAGGTAGACTGACAAATCAGAAATGAAACAAAATGGCTTAAAAATGAGATTTTATAACCCAGTGCATATTAGAACTGTGTATTTATATTCTAAACTGTAGACTTGGTCAAATATGTATGTTTTTTACTGTAATAAACACCTTCTAAAATGTACTTTGTACAACAAGAGAAGAGAGAGTCGTGTGTTTGACCAAAAGATTTTTGCTTGGTTTCTAAGAAGTTGTTTCTTACTAACCAGAACAAATGTTGTATTTTAACTTACTGATTAAAGTTGTGGGGGGCTTTTTGGTTTTTTTCTGTTTGTTTGTTTAGGTTTTTAACATTTTTTTCAAATACTCCTGGTGTATTTCAGTTCCCGTTATGGATGGGTAAAGACTTTACAATTAGAATAATTGCTTTTCTAATTTTTTTCATATTTTATGATGATTCTTAACTCCTGAGGGTTTGAACATAGGTGATATAATTTATTTGGTTCCTTTAAACTTCAATCACATTTGAATAAAAGAGAGGGAATGTGATTGCTTTGATTGTAGGTCTGGTTCAAAGCAAGTAGTTCTCATACATTTCTAGACACTCACCTGCCACTGCTTTGTGGTGTCTCTAGAGTTTGCTGTGGATTAAGCTTTGTCCTGCATTCCTCAGTAGTGCAAATAAGCCTGCCCAGGACTTTGTTTATTGTGGCCACTGTTAGATAATGGCCCCACTGAATGAGGGGATGTCTTTTCATCCTAGTCAGAGCTCTTCTGTTTTTTCAGGTACTAGGCATTTCTCAGTGCAGCATTGTGATGGTTCTGGGTCTTGGGTAATCCATTGTTTAGTTCCCTACAGACTGCTTAATTTTATAGGTGGCCATCATCTTGTAAGAATAAGCACACAGATGCTTATTATTATCTTCTGCCTCTCTGCTACAAACTTCTTACTTGCATTGGTTTTTAGCTTGATATAGAGGCAGAAGGCAGCAGGAAGGTCTTTTGTGCTGGAATGAGATTTACAGATTAATGGGTGTTTGTTTGTTCTACCCAGATTATATTTTGAACACAGAAAGATTTTTGTGGATCACTGCTGCTTAATCATAGCTTCCCGTGGATATATTTAAATAAAACTTGAAGCCCAGGACTTATTTAAATTCTCAAGCAAGGGTAGGCACCCAAATGAGTGAGTATTGTGATCATCACAGTTCTGTTACAAATGTCTATTCACGTGGACAAAGGTGAGCCATGTGTGTGTCTGGAGAATCTGGCTTATCTTTGGAAGGTAGAAGTCAGGGTGGTACGGCAAATTAATGGTATTATAATCACTGCATGTGGCAGCCATGCAGGTAGGGAAGCCTTCTAGTAAAAAAGATACTTTGCTTCTCGCTGTTCCATCTGTGATCGTGTTTTGGGTTTCAGAAAAATATGCTGATGGACTTTGCCGTGACTACTCCCAATAGCACTTGCAAAGTTAGGGACTCTAAGAGAGGTAACTTACTGTGAAATAGTTTATACTTTTTAGTTCCTCTGTTTAAAGAACAATGAAACCATCCTTAGTTTCTTTTCCACTTCTAGGAATGCATCAGGTTGCATGTTTGCATTGTTTTTTCTTGTTTCTGTTCTATTTTTTATGCATTTCTCATCACATTTGCCACTTATTTAAATAGAATAAAGCTCTGGTGTTAACTGCACAGGATGTGGAGCTGTCAGACTGCTCCAAAGATGGATACATTTTTATAAGTAAACTGATCAGGTATTTACGCTGGTAATTCAGAGCAATTGCTGAAGCAGGCTTCTTGCAGATGAAGGAGAAGAGGTACAGGAAAACATGTTTGAGTGGGTTGCCAAATAGGCCAAAAGCTTGGAGTGACTTACACAGGGAGAGAAAATGCTCTCTCAAATTAGCAAGGGTGGGAGGGTTTAGGGATATGCTTTTTTGTTTGTTTTTTTTCTTTTTTTTTAAACCAGTATTGCAAAAAATGTTATGCTGCAAGACTTCTGCTGGTTAGGTTTAAAGAAGTACTTCCATGTATACATCTTCTAATGATAGAATAGTGGGAGAAATTGGAGTAGGGCTGAAGAAATTCCATACCATCTGTTTTTCAACCTCCCCAAGGATAATGGGGATATGTGGAATGCTAGTGTTATGGCTATATTCTAAAAGAAGAAGTCATGTCATAACTGAGCAATTGAAAACCTTGACTGAATACTTCCTTGTTTCTTGCAGTTGGAAAACATGAGTTAACTGGGCATAAAGTTGCCGTGAAGATCCTGAATCGACAGAAGATTCGCAGCCTTGATGTTGTAGGCAAAATCCGCAGGGAGATTCAGAACCTCAAACTCTTCAGGCATCCTCATATAATTAAGCTGTAAGTTTTGCTTACTGTAATCAAACTTACTTAGGCAGTAATCTCTTTTTGCTCTCACTGATCTGAAATACACTTAAAGGGCAATGTAGTTTGTTAAACTACAAACAGTATCTTGTCAGAAAAGTAACCAGCTTCGAAGTATGCAGCTGTGCCCTCTGTAATGTGTTTTCACAAAGCTGATCTTTACTGCAGGCTGGAGAGTTTCCATTAGATATTTGCTTAGGCATTCTTTGGACAGGTGTATGAAAGGTAATGTCATGACAGATATTTCTAATAACAGTCATCTCTCAGCTTAGTGGGTACTTAATTTTACTTTTTCTGTTTATGTTGATCTTTTTTTTTTCCCCTTGGAAAATAAGTTACTAAGAACAAGAGTGTAAAGGTCATTTTTATATAGGTTTATTGTATCTTCTCAAAGTGTTTTTAGTGATGCACTGGTCAGTGATATATGTTTTTTCAGTGTAGGTGGTGCTCTGCAAGATTTTCTGAATTAAGGATGTAAAGTTTGATAAATGTAATTGCTATTTCAGAAATCTTCAGTGTAGTGGCTACCCTTTGTCTAAATGTGGTATTTAAAATGTGCCTGATTACATCTCTTAGTTGACCAATAGTTCATCAGTGGATTTCAGAGTAAAACTATGTTCCAGAGTAGACCCCTCATGTCTCATCTGTGGTAATAAATTATAAGTAACATAGATTTTCTTTGACTCTAATTTCCTGTTAAAATAATCTGCACTTCCAGAGTGTGGGTGAATTCCACTGTCTTAGTAATGATGTGCGCGTTTGTTTTATTGGTAGAATTTTGTCTAAAGATCCCACTGCCACTGGCAGATTGCCGTGTCTCTGTACTCCCTTTAATTCAGCAACAGCTGTTACACTGAAGCTAAATTATATTGTGTAAGGTCAACTCACCCACTTCTTCAGAGGGCTAGTTTTCAGAAGACTGTTGAGCTGATTTGTCAGCAAAATTGCTAGTGCTTTCAGTTAATCTATGAATGGGTCCAAAGGGCATACCTATAGCAGGAACAGAATAGGAAGTGTCAGTGCACCAAGTGACATACCAGGGTGAAAGAGGAATGTGTGCTTGTGGTGTTGCTAAACAGTTCAGCAGATTTGAGATGATAGTTTCTTTATCAGGGAATCACAGGTAAATTTTTTTCTTTTGCATGTGGAATGCTGTAAAGAGAACAAATTAAACAATTTTTAGGTAAGGATATTAGAAAAAATCAAAATCTCTTAAATTTTGATTTTGTCATTAAACTTATTATTTCAAAGCTTCAAACCTATGTTTTTAAAATTTAATTGAAGTAGAATGATAAAAATATAACAATCAGAGATCCATACTCTTAAATATTACTGTTCATTATTATTAAGAGAAAATTTTTTCCTAGTCTTGAAGTGCACTTTTTCATTTATGGCAAGTGAATTTTTTTGCATGTTAACGTTGAAATGTATTTATTTTTGCAACACTAGCAAAGTCCTTTTGTGGTCCTTTTCCACTGCATCAAGCTGTTGATGAGGCAGCACTGTCTTATACAGTCTTATAGTCTTAAACAGTCTTAAGGAAATCACTTGTTCCTCTGAAAGAGCAAGGGCTGATATTCCTGATAGGGATTACAAATTTTCTGCTGCTCTTTGAAATGGTGGCATCACACAGTGAGAGTAAAAAGCTCCTGAAAAATATTAGCATTCCAGTAGCTGTAGACTGATTGATAGCTATTTTAAAGTATATTTTTTATCTGATTATTTGTATGACTTTAGTTTTAACTAAATGTTACTAGTGTTTTACTGGATGTATAGACTAATAGATACTTTCTCTTATTAGGTACCAAGTCATCAGTACACCCACTGACATTTTCATGGTGATGGAATATGTTTCAGGAGGAGAACTGTTTGATTATATCTGTAAAAATGGAAGGGTAAGAAGTAGTCCAGCTCTGCAAATCAGTGGCTTGCATTGTGTTACTGCATTTGCAACGTTCCTGTGTCACTCTACACTGAGGGGCCAGACTTTTGGGAATCTTTTTGGATATCTTTGTCAGAATGATACAATAAAAAATTTTCTCAAAAGAATATTATGATTTGTGTATAGCACAGCATTTATGATATAAATGCATAGCATTTATGATTAGAGTAGCATAGGATTTCTATGAGCAGAATGAATATTAGTATAGTTTATAAGTAGTGTAGTAAAGAATTTTTACACAACCTAACTTGGGATGTCTATTCTCCTAGACCTGCTGTAGATCTGGTCAAATCTTAATACATATTTTGCTCTGTCCATATAACAGTCACAGTCTAGCCTTGAAAGTCATAGGGGTGAACACAAGTCACTCAGTATTCAAAGGAGGCAGAGGATGTGTGTGGCCATTGAGAAGTCCTGAGTTTCATTCCAATTTAGGACTCATAACTGATGTTAAAGACATTGCTCTGGCTGCTGTTGCAGTTCCATATGCCATGGCAGAGTCATCCATGGCTCTGTGCCTGAGAACTAAATGCTGCTGGGACAGCAGATAATCAGCCTGGCACCCAGGAATCTTGAGGATGGTAGAGAGGGGAAGAGGAAAACTGGTTTGTTTGTTTCACAGGACCTCCAGGGCCTGACAAAGAGGCAGAGGGCAAGAACACATGACTTGCATGGTCACAGAATGGCTGCTTGCCTCACTGAGTGGCATTAATTAAGCTAACCACATTATCATGGGCTGGGAGCAAGGGGTACTGGTTACATCTTGTTAAATGTGGGTGTGTTTTCTTTTATTCAGTTTTGATTTTGCTGCTATCAAGTAAAATATATTTTATGACTGTGGTTTTTTTTTAAGTACAAATGGTTGTATGTTAACACATTCCAAATCTTTGTGTGACTTTGTCATAGCATTATTCCTTTCTGCTAATCTACAATTTACAGTGGCTGAAAATAAACCAGATAAATGTGTGCCCAGTTGGAGTAGCTGAAAACTGTTTATCTAGTATATCCCAGTATTAGAAAGCTACAATTGTCCCCTTATTATTGTCTTCTACTATTAGAACAGCTTATGTGCAAGATCTGAAGTCCCTTTTTACAGACTAGGTATATAGGATACTTCAGTTTTTGGCACAAACTGATGTGAATTATGGGTCTTTATAGGAAATGCCCACCTATGTCTGCTGTTTGGGACTAGCTGCTGATAGCATAAAAAGCATCTGAAAATTATAATTTCTGTGCTGCATTTCAGCAGCTTTTGCCAGCTTAAATCTTGTGCTGTGCTTAAACATCAAACTGATAATTCCAGTTATACAAAGCTAAGTGTTTGAGTGCTAATGGTTCTTATTAGTGAGTAGGTATCATGTGCCAAACCCAGTTTCAAAAGTGTCATTAAGAACTTCCAGTTACTTTCTGAGTAAGTGGGTATGTTTTGTTTGAGTCACTTTAGAGCTGTGGTACAAACAAAATGATGTAAGATATGAAGCTGCTTGCTACAAGTTCTGATAATCTGCTATTTAAAGTATCAAATGATAAGTATAATTGATAAGTTTAGGTCATGGGAAAGTTTTCTCTGGCTGGTAAAAATGAAAAACAAGTTAACTGCCATTGTCTCTTAATTATTTAAAATCTTGGTCTGTTTTAGCTTGATGAGAAAGAAAGTAGACGTTTATTTCAGCAAATCCTTTCTGGTGTGGATTACTGTCACAGGCACATGGTAGTACATAGAGATCTGAAGCCTGAAAATGTGCTTCTTGATGCACATATGAATGCCAAGATAGCTGACTTTGGTAAGTATTGCTTTATTTTTCTATCTGATTGCATTTCTGGCGTTAGATCCTGTTAATAACAATAGGAAACGTCAAGCAAAGTATGTATAATTTAATATCTTGGTGGGGATACAATAGAAGAACATGAAGAAAATAGATGTAAAGCAAAATGATATTCTTGATCACTTATTGAACTTGTTTTCCTCTCAAGCTGTCTTGCTTTCTCTTGAGGTATTTTCTGTGACTGGCTGAAATTGGGAACTGATTAGTTTGGTTTTACTTAACCAATTTCTCTATTTTCTCTAAACTTAGTTTCTGATCTTTCTTCTTCAGAACTCATTCCTTTTCCGTTTCACCATATGTAAAATGTAGATGCTTAGCTCTCCTGGAAGAACAGTGCAGGGGCAATTAATCATCTTTAAGAAGCTACAGTGCTATAGAAAAATACACTAGTCTTCCTGATTTGTTTATGCCAGCTGTTCATGTCACAGCTGCAGAGAAGCCTTGAAGCTAGGTGTTGGAACCATCTGAGTCAGGAAACCTCACCACATAAGCACAGTAAGGTATCCATGCTGCTTTGTCATGACAGATCTTTTGTAGACATATTGGATAATACCTGCTTATGTAGGTCTCCAGTGAAAGGTGTTAGGTAATGCTGAGAATTTGAAGTATGTTTTAGAAGTATGGTGTTCAATTGTGTGCACCCTGGGAATCATATTGTGAAGAAAATTATTTGGGTGAAACAGCTCACGTGGTAAAGAAATTAAGTACAGTGACTTACAAAAATATCTTCCTGTAACAGCGTCAGTAAAACTGTAGGACTCATTTATTCATGAGCTTAATAATAGCTTTTGTATATTAGAATATGAAAGCTAGCCAAGCTGTACTCTTTCCTCTCTACATACCCTGCTGACCCATAAAAGGGCATAATTCCTTCTTGGAGACTGAGTTCTTTGGCTTATGGTAGTCTTGATCATGCAGCCTCACTGAGGAAACTAGAAGAAAATTTCTACATTTGTTAGACTATACTGAGTGCTGGTGAATACAGGTGGCCTGATTTTAAAGCACACGTCAGGTATCTGAAAAGCAAACTACTAAACTACAGTGATGCAGGAAACAGATGCATAGTGTAGGGCTGTAAATTGTAGTAAAATCATGTTTACTCCTCAGTTCCCTTCTTCTGTGTAACCTCTAACAGATTTTTGGGGAATTTATGTGGTAGCATTTCCCACTTTGGCATTTTAGAAGTAAATGAGAATTTTAGTACTTTCTTGTTAATGATCAAAATCCTATCTTTCTATACTGCTTCATCTCCCTTAGAACAACTTTTTTCTCTTGTCATACCTGTGTCATCCAAATTTTACTGTTCTAGTCTAGGAATGAATATATTCTCTAGTATCTCAAGGCTGTGGGCAGTAATATATTGATGTTACTCAGATTTCTGGTAAAATATATGGAGGATTATGTGGCATGCTCATAAAAAATTCCCTAATTCCAAATAATACTATTTCTTAACTGGAATAAATTTGTTATTTTTCTAATTTGAATCACTAGTGGTTTGTTCTAGGTGGTATATGCAGTGTGAAATAATTTTGCTCCCTTAATTTTTAGTAGTTACTCTTATACACTTTCAGGTCTATCAAATATGATGTCAGATGGAGAATTTTTAAGAACAAGCTGTGGTTCCCCTAACTATGCTGCACCAGAAGTAATTTCTGGAAGGTAGTTTCTTTTATATTGGATACATGTATGCATGTACTTCAGTCATGTTGCTGCTTGATTTTAAAGGGTACAAAAGTAATTCAGCTGACAAGCTTGATGCTGAGAAACTGAGGGCTGTTAGTGGTATGGATAATTTTTAAAATGTTTAAAGCTCCTGTGAGCTAGCTTTGAATAGTTCCTATAAGGTAGAGGTGATGTCTAATGCCCTTAATGCATTGTGTACACTCTGCCTGAATTGCTTTAAAAATCTCATGTACAGCTCAGATCTCTGAAGCTGAGGTTCAGAGTTACAGGCAGAGCCTGCTGTGAAGTTGAGTAGTAGTGAAATACCTGCTGCAGAGTATATACTCATTTTGGAGGTAACTTCCCTTTTTGTAAGCCCTGATTGCCAAATCTGCTTTCAGCTACCTACCCTAATATTGCCTCCTGTTGATTGGAGGCCAAATGTCTGGTTTACTCTGGCAGGGGCATAGAATATGCAACATGTTCTGCTATATGGACTTAAACTTTTCAGCCACAATTTGGGGGATAACTGACTTCACACAGATTCCTCTAAAACACAAATAACAGTATATAATGTGGGCTTTTGTAATAGTAGATGCATGTTTCTTTCAGTTTGACATTGTGTGAGATTGCACTGTGGATTATTGTTACACATTAGAGAGGAAACTGTATTTGTGCCCTGTTATATATTAGAAAGGGAAGAGTACTGAAGTCCAAGGGAGGCACAGAATAGAACTGAAATGGTATAGTTCTTGCAAAATCAGTTGCCCCGAGTTCACATGCTTTTGATTACTGTGAGACAATGGAAAAATGATAGAAAACATATTCAAATGTATTAAACACAAATCACTAATAATTATTATTTTTCACAGGTTATATGCAGGTCCAGAAGTAGATATTTGGAGCAGTGGGGTTATTCTCTATGCTTTGTTATGTGGAACGCTTCCATTTGATGATGATCATGTGCCAACCCTTTTTAAGAAGATATGTGATGGTATCTTTTATACCCCTCAGTACCTGAATCCATCTGTAATTAGTCTCTTGAAGCACATGCTGCAAGTGGATCCAATGAAAAGAGCAACAATCAGAGACATTAGGTAAAACACTTGCTGATGTCTGATCACAAGATCCTGGAATTACAATAACGCAAATATGCAGAACAAAGAAGTTAGTCATACAGCTTGTCTATGTTTTCTAGACTGAGATGAAAAATTCAGCTTCTGATGTCTTGGTTTTATCTCCTGTAGTGCTGATCTGCAGTAGACAATGAAGTATCTATTGGAGATCATAGTAAAGCAAATTATTTATATTATATATGGAAATTCTGAGACTCTTGAGGTTTAAGATTGCCATAGCAAATCTGTTTACTTGCATAACAGTTTGCAAAGATTACACTATATAGACTTCTCTGGGGGAAGAAAATTCTCTTTGCTGCTAGGAACCAGTGTACTCTACTGTAAATGTCTCTCTAATCTGATAACTACTGCTTTTATTCATCTTTCTTCAGGCTCTGGAAAGTTATTTGTTAAGACTGTGAATAGTCCACATGTAAGGCAACAATTTCTAGCTTCAAAGCACTGGCAAGGATTTGTGTATGAATGGTAATTACTTCACCAAGTACTGATAAATTAAAGTTTGTAGGTAGAGAGAGTCATCATGGGCTCCAGATTCCAAGAGATGATTCTGGAGAAGTTGATTGTATTGACACATGTGCTCTGGATCAAATTAAAAAAAAAATATTGGTGAGACAAATGTACTTCATGCAGCAGCTTAATATTCTTTGCAAGAAGCTCCAAAGAAAGAATGTTGCTATACTACCATAGTGAAAATGCTTTTCCTTTTAGGGTTGGAAGTTAGGAAATTAGCATTGTTTGTTTTCTCAGTGGAACAAAAAATGTGGCATACTTATCCCTTACTACTTTATTACAATGGGAAGTACTTCCTTGCAGAGATGAAATCACTGTGAGAACTAAGCATTGTAAAACTTGAATGGTTGGGAGCTTAGCTTACCTCAGTTGTGTTAAATAAATAGTGTGTGGAAAAGAAGTGGTGTGAAACAGATGTTGAAAAAAGTTGGTTACAGAATATGAATGGAATTTGAATCCAAAACAGCTCTGTCCTATTATCCATATGACATGTCACCTCACAGTTTAAAGGACAAACTGAGTTGAATACCTTAATTCTTCTAGGGGTTGTATGTATGTGCATGCAGGGGGAAAGGCTTGGTTCCATGAATAGTAACAATTATTCCTCTGGGTTCAGTCATCCCAGCTATGGCTGAGCCTTTGTTGTGGTATGGAAATACATTTTTCTGCTTCCAAATTAACTTTTTCTGATTAAGCTATATTTTGCTCAGCACATGTGTGCTGAGGCACAGTGTTCTCGGGATCACACTGAGTAGAGCTTAGTGCAGTGTGCCCATTTGGGCTGGAATAGTGTTGAATTTTTTCACAGTAACTGTATTTTGAATTTGGACTGAAAATAGTTTTGCTGACAGTTGGATGTTGTAGTTACTGCTGAGCAGGGCTTGCACAGAGCCAGTCTTTTCTACTTATTACATTGTCCCAACAGAGCAGGCTGGAGGTGCACAAGGAATTGAGAGGGGACACTGCTGGAGCAGCGGACCCCAACTGACCACAGGCATATTCCATACCATATGGAGTCATACTCTGCAGTAAAAATAAGAGGAAGGCTGATGGGGCTGGTCTGCTGGTTGTCAAACATTTTGTGATGAGCAATTGTTTTTATCTGCATTATTTGTCTTTCTTGGGTTTACTTGTCACCTCTCTTGTGTTTTTGGATTTCTTCTTTTTGCTTAGAATTTAAAAAAAAAAAAATTCTAATTATTAAATTAGCAACCCTAATTTGTCTCAACCCTCAAGTTTTTTTGCACTTCTACTCTTCTGATTCTGCCCCTTATATCCCTGGAGAGGACCAAGCAGGTGACCATGTGGTACTTAGTTGCTGGCTGGGGTTAAACCATAGCAGTCCTGTTTGATACCCAGTGTGGGGCTTGAAGGTGTTGAGATAAAAACAGATTTGAACAGAGCATATTAGGTAAAATGATTATAAATTCTGTCTGTTATAATGGTTGTTTGTCAGAATATTGATTTTTCTGTTCTCAGTATTGATTTATCTGATCTCTTCTGTGTTCTATTTTTTGCTGTACATGTTGAAGATTTGGGGGTTTTTTTGCTATTTACTGTGCTAGGTACTGCTTAGTGACTTTCTTTGGTTGGGTGGTGTTTTGTTTTTTGGGGGATTTTTTTGTTGTTGTTGCTGTTTTTGGTGGATTTTTTGTGGGTTTTTTGTTTAAGTTTTGTTTTAAATTTTTTTTTAATTTTGAGTTTTTTTTGAATTAGAACATTGGCCTTGAGCTTAATCTGGTATTTGGGCTCTGTACTGAAATTGTGACTGTGTTTTGTCTCAGGGAGGCAATTAACAATGATATATCTTTGTTTTATATATGGGTTTTTTTTTGGTCTGTGGCACAAATGCAGAATGGCACCTTCACTACATTCTTCTGTGGTGATTTCTCCATCACTGCCATAACTTCAGTATCTTGAATATCCTTGGGCAGTCAAAATATTTCTACTGGTATTTCTTAGGAGCATAGTTTAGGCTTTTTGGAAGATTAACAAGCTATTTTGGAACATCTCCCAGGCCTCACAGCAGTATGGTTTTGGGTGGGTGGTAAGGCATGTGGGAGAAAATGTGCAGGTAGGACATGACAGAAATTGCATTTCATCATGAAGTGATAGAATGTTTGAAAGAAAGATGCTGTTGCAAGGAGGCCTGGCTTATAACACTGTGCTGGGACCTGGCCTGTTCCCATTGAACACTACTCAATACTAATCAGCACCCTGAAAGAGAAGAGTGGATTACTGAGTCTAAAAACATATCAACAGACACTTTGACTAAGACAGAAACCCAGCTTTCAACTATATCACTTGCTCCTATAACTAAAAATAGACAACCAAAGAAAAAGTAATCTTGTTTGGTCAGGAATGAAGAAGCTTCTAGGAAGGAACAAGAGAGGGAATCAGAAGGATCAACCCTTTCTGCAGCAAAACAGTCACAAGAATAGGAGAAGGAAGGTACTGAAATTATACATGAGAAAGTAACCAACTGGTGTCTATTCCTAAGCAATTTATGAGATAGCAAAAATATTTTTTTCAGTCTCCTGCAAAATATCTAGTAAAATCTTGTCCATGCAGTGGTTACTTTATGTACTGTTTTATTGTCTGTGCTACAAGGGGTCTTGGACTGGCAACCGTTATTCTTTCTTCCAGCGCTGACTAAAATTCATTTTATATTTTAAAGGAATTTCCTGTTAAAAATGTTTTCTTTACTTACATATACTCAGAATTTTTTTATTTTTAAATCTAGGGAACATGAATGGTTTAAACAGGATCTTCCAAAATACTTGTTTCCTGAAGATCCATCTTACAGTTCTACTATGATTGATGATGAAGCCTTAAAAGAAGTGTGTGAGAAGTTCGAATGCACTGAAGAGGAAGTACTAAGTTGTCTGTACAGCCGAAATCATCAGGACCCTCTAGCTGTTGCTTATCACCTTATTATAGATAACAGAAGAATAATGAACGAGGCCAAAGACTTCTACTTGGCCACAAGTCCACCAGATTCTTTTCTGGATGATCACCACCTGTCTCGCCCTCACCCTGAACGAGTGCCATTTTTAGTAGCGGAAGCACCACGTCCTCGCCACACCCTTGATGAGCTGAATCCACAGAAATCAAAACACCAAGGTGTAAGACGGGCTAAATGGCACTTGGGAATACGGAGTCAGAGTCGACCAAATGATATTATGGCTGAAGTTTGCAGAGCAATTAAACAGCTGGATTATGAATGGAAGGTAACAAAGTAGAGGAACTTTACAGTAAATAACAATGCATTTTGGTTTGAGTGGTGTAGTTACATAGCCCAGACATCTGAAATTGTTTTAATATTCTGGCATTAATCTCATGTGCCTGTCCTGTCTGTGTTTGCTGTGCCAGAAGGGTTTTGAGGGGAGAATGTACATGCTGAGAGGAAAAAAAGTCATACTAAAGTTTTGTCTTGGGGCTCTAGGATTGCTCTTGGCTAAAAAAACACCTACAACCCTCAAATCCAACAGGTAATGAAATCTGAAATCACTTTATATATACTAGTGAGTTGAAAAGGACAAAAACAATATGTAGTGATTTTCAAGCAGTTCTGGTTAACTGACTCAAATCTCTTTCATACTAGGTTGTAAATCCATATTATCTGCGTGTTCGGAGGAAGAATCCAGTAACAAGTGCATATTCCAAAATGAGTCTCCAGTTGTATCAGGTGGACAGCAGAACATACTTACTGGACTTCCGTAGTATTGATGGTATGTGAAGAGTTATTTAAGTTAAATGAGTTGTAGGGGAAATCATTCTACTTGGAATCATGTCTTTGTTTACTTATTTAGAAGTTAAGTTAAAAGTTAATGCTGCCCTTTTTTTTATTTTAAACCAATCTGACCTGTGTTAGTGTTTCCTTATTCCTTCCTGGACTTGTGTTCCTGTGATACCTGCTTAGCTGCTGCATCCCATTTACTTTTTTGCTATATCAGCTCCTGAGGAGCTCCATTTATTGTCTGAATCAGAACTAATACCAGTAGTGTGAAAGGGGACAGGATTGTTGGAGGCGAGATTGGGACCAACTTAAGCTGCCTTTGGAACCTCACACCAAATTTAAACATTAATTTAGATCTGAAGTAAGCATGGGAACAGTGTTTTCTAGTGAAGATCAGCATGACATCTAGGCATTTAAATTTGACTTGGACTGTACCTCACTGTACTGCATCTGACTGAGATGGAGTTAGTTTTCTTCCTTGCAGCCTACATGGTACTGTTTTGGATCTGTGGCTAAAACAGTATTGATAACACACTGCTGCTGAGTGTTGCTCAGCAGCACTGGCATAGTATCCAGCCTTTCTTTTTCCGCACTGTTGTGTTGGCAGGGGAGCAGCAGCTCTGCAGAGCTGAGCCATATTGAACAAAGGGACGTTCAGTGCTGTATTATGTTATGCCTAGCAAAGAAAGGGCTTTTGGGGAAGGTAACCTTTAGACTGGTTGGGCATCAGACTGCTTTAGAGATAGTGAGTGGTTGTCTTTGCCCCCCTTTGCCACTTTCTCACCCACACTTTACTTAAAACTGTTTCTTTCTGCCCATGAGTTTACTCACTTTTGCCCTTCCAATTTTCTTCCCCTTTGCTCTGAGATATCAGCTGCAAGGCAAAGTTAACCTACCAGTTCTAGTTTTAGTGGCTAAAATTTGAGGTAGGAATTTTATGCTTACAGGAACTAAAATCTTGAAAGCATATAGTTTAACCTGTAGAAAAATATATTTTATGGAGTAACATTAACACAGTATACAAAACCTGGTTAGATGAAGTGAGCATAGGAGCTAATGGAGGCTGAACACTTGTTTGTGGGCATAGTAGACTAAATGAAAACTACCTACAGCCACTGGTATAGATGGCATACCTAGGAAAACATTGTGTGGAAAAAAGGAAATTGTTTTGGACTGCTTAGAGCCATGCAGCTGTGGGAGGGCAGCCTGCTACATTCCTGGTTTCCCCTTGTAAGGAAATACAACCCAAGGGCACAGATTTGGGGTATCTCTTCCAGTAGTTAAACTGATTTGACATTCCTTCTCTCTGCCATGGTGAACGGTTCTTTGTTCCTCTTAACAATTTGTAAATTTAAGTATCTTAGTGTAAACAAGAGATACTGCCTTTTCGCCAGTTTCTCCTGAAATAATTTTTCAAGAGCCAGCTTAGAGCCAAGTTAATGTTCAGTATTTAAAATAAGAATAGAGATGCTTCAGCAGAACACTACTATTAAGATGAAACTATTTTTTCTTCATACTGAAGGTAAAGATAAGTTGGTGCAGCCTAAATATACAGTCTATGGTAAAAACTTTTCAAAAGAGAAGAATAAATGAATGCAGATGCTAACAAGTATAATGTTGTAATGAATTATCATAAAATACAAATAATAACAATATATAAATACCCAAAAGAGAACAAAAATAGAATAAAAATAAAGTAGATTATAGAAAAAATATCTACAAACTGCTATTGAACTTAATCTTATGATGCTGACCTGTTTTTGTTTTAAGTAATCTAAATTGAACAAGTGGCTGCTGAAATCAGTTCATAAAAAATACAATTAGTATTAGTCTGAACTAGATGTAAATAGTTCTGGAGTACAGCTCAGAGCACAGAAAGAATTAGCATAGGTACATTTGCTGTTGTGCTACTATGTATACAAGCTTTTATTTTGTATCAAATACTGTTTGCAAAAGCTGTTCATTTATTAATCAAGATTTTAAAAGACAAGATTTTGAAGTGTGAGAAGGGGAAGATATTTGCTCTTCCTAAAGTGGATTTTGATACCAGTACCAAATTTTCCTCTTCTCTTCCCTTGTTCCCAGATGAAATTGCTGAAGTGAAGTCTGGGACTGCAACTCCACAGAGATCAGGTTCTGTGAGCAACTATAAATCTTGTCCAAAAGATTCAGATGCTGATGCCCAAGGAAAATCTGCGGATACATCCCTTACCTCATCAGTGAACTCTTCGCTTGACTCTTCCACAGCTGATGTAACTCCAAGACCAGGGAGTCATACAATTGAGTTTTTTGAGATGTGTGCAAATCTTATTAAGATACTTGCACAGTAATTTTGAAGATGGGCTTATTTCTTTTAGAGCAATAAGCATGCCTAAATCATAGTCATATGCTTCCAATTATAATAAAGTGAAATTAACTAAGGCGCTGAAAAAGCCACAGAATGCAATTTGCATGGGGATAAAATATTTATGGGCAGTTAACATGTATTATTTTGAAGCTGGAGTGAATTCTGATTGCCTGCTGTCCAATAGGATGACACAGGTACAGGAAATAACATGCCTTTTGGGGATAGTGTTTGTAACATTTTACCTTGAGTGCAAAATAGGCTGCCTATAACATTTAAGCTAGATGGACCTTGTTTTTTTTTTTTATCTAGTTATACATATATCTGATGCACTGTAAGTTAACATACATGTACTAGTTCAGTGATACCAGTATGACTTATTGGTCACCCTCTGCAGTTGTGACTCAGAACTATCAGCATCTCCTAACAGATGTTAATGTGTTAAAACTGCTATGTTTCTTTCCCCTTATTTGACAAAAAATAATAAAGAATACTATGATGTGTTACAATGTACTACTTTCAACAAAAAGTTTTATTAAAAGTATGCAAATCTGGCCTGTTGGAAATGTTGTAGCTGCTCTATAATGAATTGAGGGTGAAAAGGTGAAAAGGTGAAAATTCTGAGGACAGTGAGTAGAATTATTGAGTCCATAACAGTGGCAGGAGACTTAACGCTGAGAAGACGTGGTATCCCATATTTTGGGCTAAACCAAAATGTTGCTTTGTGGAGAAACTGTGAGGAAGCTCCTCTTTGTACATGTTATCTTAGTGTGCTAGCAGCACAGCAGCTCCCCACTGCTATTGCAGGCTGAGAATCCTTTTTCTTAGAAACATATCCCTGTAGTTAAGAGTAGAGCCTAGGGCTGTTTCATGCTATTCTAGAATCTGAAATTTACAGGTTTTTAACATATATGTTCATACTTTGATACAGCTGGTTATCACATTAACTTATGCTATACTATATAGTATTCAGTATGAAGTCAAAACCACATACGCAGGTTTCTAATTTTTCCCAGGCAACCTTCATGGGAAACTTAGCTATTTAATGTAACTGGTTTAAACAGTCTAACTTTTCAGTTGAGCATTGAAAACTGACCATGACGACTTGAGTGCTAGTTTTTAATAGTAGATTGCAATTCCCCATAATAAAAGTCCTTCTGCATTTATGGTTTTTGCAGCATTTCAGGAATAAACCTGAACTTCATATGTTAAAATCACAGGTAGTACTTGGATGAAAATCTTTAGTCTCTTTAAATTGGATATAATTAGCCATGGTTCCATTTTCATCTGGCACGTATTAGACATAAACAATCATAAAATACTTAGTTTTGCATTCAAGACTTAATGCTTGCTTCAAAATAATATTCTTAACTTACATAGTTTCAAAGGTTGCTCCCCCAGGAAGAGGCTGGAACTCCAGGCCTTAGTATGAACAGTGAAACCTGGGCTCTTCACATGGATAGAAATTCTTACCAATGGCTGAGATTTTATCCATGGGTAACTGCTAGCTACAGATATAGGAACATTTTAAATCCTGGCCAGCTGGCTGCAGTTCAGAAATTCATATGCGCAAAATCAGAAGAAACGTAAGGCTGTTTTTAAGCCCCTGAACTGCTGTAACTGTGTTTTGAACTGGGTGATTGCAAGGTCTGTCTAATAGGTGGGTACAAGTTTACAACTTCATTTTTTTATCCTCATGTGTCACAGATGGTGCCTGTAGGGACATTGGCTGTATCACTGTACCTTAAAGTGGAAGATTTTCCAGAGTGGAAGTTAGTATCAGAAGTTAAACCCCAAAACTGTCGGAATCTGTGGGTATTGGTGATTCCGAGATTGTAGAAAGTCTCTGTCTTTCTGCCCCGTTGCCAAAGAAGAAGCCATAGTTCGTCTGTGCTGGTTTCAAGGTTGTTTATTTTTGCTTATCTATAACAAGTTCTGCTGCCCTGCCGCAGGTCTGTCCTGCAGGGCAGTGTGCGGGGCTCTGCCCCTCAGTGGGATGGTACAAACATTATATACCAGAAATTACGTGTACTATATTTACAATAATGTGCCAATATCTATCATCTACGTTGAATAGTATGTCCCTAGCCTAAACCAATAGAAAAATGCCAACATCACCAAGAACATGGAGGTAAGGAAGAAGAAGGAGGAAGAACAGGATCAGGCCCACTTTCCTCCATCTTAGAACTCCTGACCCCCCTGTACAAAGTAAAACCCCCCTGTACAGGTGTTAAAACCCCCCTGTACAATACTAAAAAATTTTACCCTCTAATTTGTGACTACTTTTACTATATCATCTAACCCTCTGTGACTGCTTGTTCCGCCTTTAAAGTTGGTAATTCATTCCATGGTTCAAACTCAAAATCACAGCTGTTTTCAGCTGCTTGCCAGGGTCTAAAATGCTTCTGACCAAGGCCTGGAACCTCTAAAAATGTCTGAGGGACATTTTGAGTTCCGACATCTCCCCTCTCTGTTTGAACCTGAAACACCCGCTTTATCATGCTGTTCAAGGTCTTTCAAATACACACGAAAATGCATGGTAGAACAAGCAGAAGAACTACAAGTCCTATAAGAATATAAAATGCTATTTTCAAAAGTTCTTTCCACAATGGTGAGATATCAAAAAAGCCAAACAAATCATCCCATCAGGACCCTGTAACTTTGTTCAATTTGCTAATATTACTTTGTATTTGTTTTATATTTTTATGAATAGATTTTGAATGATTGGACAAGTTCATGCAGCACATCCCCTCAAATTCCTCACATCCGTGCCCATGTGTCAGCAGCAAATGATCAATTGCCGCCCTGTTTTGAAGCGCTGCTTGCCTTGCACTGTTGATGTCTGTTAACATGTCACTCAGTGCAAACGAAATGGCACGACTGTGTTTCCTCAACCAATATGCTATACGATCCAATTGTGTCAAGGCCACCCCTGATGCTGCTTGGAATGAGAAAATTGCTACTGCAATTCTCCGAGACTTGTCCCAGGTAGAAACATCATCATCATAATTTGAACTATATTTTTCAAGGGATCCTTTCCTTTTTGAACCAAGAACACCTCTTTGACAACTTTGTCCATGGTCTGCCTCATGCACTGAGGCAAGGACAGCACAAACATTAGAAGAATTACAATATTTTGTAATTACATACAACTATTTTCAAAATCTCTTTTCTACAACTGTGAAAGGTGAAACAAATTGAACACACCATCTACCTATGATTTAATTTTTCTCCAGGTGTGTTTGGTCCTCTGATATCTCTTTAAATTTATCACTCTTGTGTCCATGTGTTTACAATAGATGTTCAATTACTGTTTTGTTCTCATTTTTCACTGCTAGCTAACAAATCATTCGATGCAAAAGAAATGACATGGGCATCTTTACTCTGCCCACAACCTCTTTTGATCCAACTGCACCAAGGCTCTTTTTGATGCCACCTGCTGTGAAAGCAGAACCACTCAGTTTTTCCGAGCCTTTTTTCTTGGTATTAACATTATCATTGTCACAATTTGGATCGCTTCATTCATCAGATTTTTTTTTTCTCCTTGCTCTCTTATCAAGGTCATGCTGTGTGTTAACAAAAGATCTTTCAATGCTGCATGGACCACCCTTGATTTTTGCAGGGATAGCAGGCCAAATCCTGTCCCCGCAAATGAAAAACATTCCCTTCAGTAAAGTGGCTGGATGTTGAAAGGATGGTTTGCTTGTCATTTTGGTATGATTGCACCAAGATGACGCATTTTTATAAAAAGGCTGATTCGGAGTGACATCTATTGTATGATTATCTGTCTTTGCCACTCCTGATGAATTAAATTTGATGCACCATTTCATTTTTGTTGACCCAAAATGTCCAAATCCAGAGGTTCAAAGTGAGCCACAGGAAGGAATTGTGTCCAAACATGTCATCCCTCCACAGGGTCTGAAAGAAACTTCAGAACCCCTGGAAGGATGTCCCCTGGGACTGACCATCCCTCCACTGGCACACCTACCAAGCATGTTGAAAATGGTTTCTCTGGTTTCGAATGGGTCAGGCAAATGCTGTCCAGACCAGTTGCTTTTGCCAAAGTCTCCCACACTTTTTCCCTGGGTTGTCTCATGGGAAAATCTGTCCTGTTGCCCAAAGCAACAGGTGAAAGGATGAAGCACATGAACACTATCTGTCTGAATCCCATGTCCATGTCCCCACCCTCTGTGAGAAACCCCGCAATGCAGCAACACTCAAACAACACTTGATTTCTCAGAAAAAAACCCAAGTCTCTGGGTGATCAATCGTTGTCCGACGAGACGTCTGCAGCGTTGTTGTCTGCCTTCGTCTGCGTGCTTGCTTCTCTGCTTCTCGGGTCCACGTCCACTGGCGTCTGCACCCGATAAGGTTACATGTGCTTTGCTGGCATTCACTTCAGTCCTCGTCCTGTAGAAACACAAGCGAAACCCTCGCCCCAAGTTATTAATGTAAATGAACCTTCAATCTGTCCTGACTCTGGACTTCTGATTAAAACGAAAGGATTTTTCCTTAGTTTTTCCTGTGGGCTGTTTGTAACATATCTGACAATTATTAGAGTGGGCTTTGAGAAAAAAAACATTTAAAAAATTCAACACATTTGTTCAACCCTGCCTCATCCCTTTTCTGTCCATCCAAGTGGATTTCAGGGTGTGATGTGTTCTTTGCTTGCTTGACCTGAGGGAGAATGAAGAATATTGAAAATATGTTTGACTCTCTGTTTTTTCAAAAATTTGTCAAGCACCTTGCTTGTATAAATTGGACCATTATCTGTTTCTATTTCTTGTTGCACTCCTAATGATGTAAATGCTTATAAAAAATGTTTGCAGGTATGTTCTGTGGTCTCTCCTGTATATAATGATGCAAAAATCGCCCCTAAAAATGTATCAATTGAAATATGGATATTTTCGAGCCTCTCAAAAGATGGGTATTTTGTGACATCAGCTTGCCACAGCTGAAGGCTTTTACAAACCTTTCAGATTGTCCATTCCTGTAAATACAGGAGATTGCACAAACTGGCTCTCTGGCAAGCAGATTTCCTTTGTCTGACTTTCAGAAGGGTGAAAGGTTCCCATCAATGCCTGTGCATTTTTGTGAAAACATGCATGGCTCAATTTTGCCTGCTCAAAAATGTTTGGCAGTGTCTGCAAGATGGGCATTGTGAGCCTATCTACATGAGCATTCTCTTTTACTAAAAACCTCGGAGGTGAAGAATGCACTCTGATGTGTTTATTAATGTTCTCTGTTTTTCTAGGATTATTTTCATGCATAATAGATATGAATATAAAATTTCCTTGTCTGTATGTTTTAAAAGCGATTTCTCTAATTGTTTGACCACATTTGCAACATACACTAAACTTGTGATCAGATTGAGGGTTCCTAAAATAACTGAAAAACCCCTGACTATTGTTACCAATTTTTCAACTTGTGGTGAACCTTGTATCATTGTGATACCTGATTCTCATCTCCCTGTTTTTTGATTTTTCCATGTGACCACTGATTTGTGAGTTTTTTTCCAAACCATCAGTGAATACTGTCATTTCTTCCACTGGTTCCTGGCTTCTCTTTTGTTTTTTGTTTTTTTTTTTCCTGAAACCCACTTTTACATTTAACATTTTGTGTGTTGGAAAACGAACTGTGCGAACTTCTGAATGCCCTAACAACGTGATTGAAAAATCCTGCGACTTTGGATTGTCCACTCAAAATATTTCTTCTTTAAATGTAAATGAATGATTAAGAAATCTTTCCCTGACATTGTCAGCAATCTGGTCTCTGCCACAATAATGATCTGAGCTCCCATCTTTAAATCTGTAAGAATTGCTTTTTGAGGGTCTGCAAACTAAAAAATCCCACTTTCAATTTCTGTGGAAACATTAACAAAATCCTTGCTCAAAGCTACTTATTTGAACGATTTTTTTTTTTTCTCTCAATTTTATCTGTCCAGTGTCTAGCACTCTCTTCATATTTTTCTCAATGATCAGCAAAATCAAGTCTACATCAAGTCTACAAAATAATTATATCAAGAGATTAAAACATACAAAATCTTCAACCTCATTTCAGCCTTATTTCAGGCACTTCTTCACTCCTTTTCTTTTTTCTTTTTCCTTTTTTTCTCTCTTTCTCTTCTTCTCTTTTGAAACAAGAAAGTTGAAATATAAAACATAATATAGAACAAGACAAAATATCTCAATAATAAAATGCATAAAACTTATCAAAATCGATAACAATTCAAGAAAATTCAAAAGAAAGATATTCTAAATAGCATATATAAAAATGAACAAAGCATGATCATTAGAAACATTGTGCCAGCATTTCAGAGTCTGCAAACAGCTGAAACATTTGTTTCCAGTGAAAATCCTTGGCATCCCTTCCCGGGCAGGGCTGGCAAGTTTCACCTCAAAACTGTGTCAGCTGTAACATTTGTAGAATCGAATTGATGGGTCAAAAATGACCTGCATATCATTCATTTTTGTGCAGAAACCTCTGAATTTTGCTGGCAAACTCATCTGTCCAAGTTAAAATCAGGGTCTGGCCAGGACCCAAACTTTAAACTGGAGAGATGTCCCTTAACATATTATATAAAACAAAACTTACACTAACAATACATATATAATACTTAAAACATAACAACCTATTATAACATTTTCTTATAAAATAAACACTTGAAGTTCAAACCGATAAACTGGTCAAATGACACAAAGATTCATTTTTCTTGAAACTCTTTTGAAGGAAAAGTATGTCAATTGAAGAAATCGTAAGATTAACAATGGCAAGAGGTTGTCAGAATGCTTCAGGCACCTCTCTCTGAGATTTTCTGAAAAACATTTGAGAATGATGAAAAATAGAAATGCAATGATTCCACTCACAAGAGATATAAAAACGAATCAGGAAGTTCACCTAGAAAAATGCACAATACAGTTAAAATCCAAAATGAAACTTCAGAACTGGCATGTTACCTGGATAAGATTACATAAACAATAATAAAACATACGAGAATTCACTATGAAAAAACGAAGCACAAATCTTCACCTGATAACATGATGAAATTTCTTAACAATAACGTTTATAGAACACTTATATAGTTAAAAATAAAGGATCTGAAAACAAATGCCTTTTTTGTATCACTATACAAAGAAATAACAGACTATAAAACTGATTTTTAAACGATAAAGTCAATCTCAGAAAACTCAAAATAAATTCTTTTACAACTCTTATATACTGATAAACTTATAATAAAACAGAAAATACTAAAACAAAACCAAGAATCCAATAAATCCAATAACTTCTCCTTAAATCAATGTTCATTATTACTTTGTGAACTGTTTCAGACAAAACCTTCTCATCCTTAAAGAAAAACAACTAAACTTTGCTGCTAAATAAACTTGACCTTTGAAAAACTTAAAATAATTTTTGAATTAAATAGTACTTAAACTCAATATATAACAATTTTAATAAAGAATCCCTAAATTATATTAACTTTATGAAATCCATATGTATCAAATTAACAATATATAAATCCATTATCAATTAAACCTTTATAAACTTAACTTCTTCAGGGCCCAAACCTAAAATAAACTTAAAGTGATATACTCTAATTAAACAATACTTAACTTAAACGCAAACCAACTATATAAAAATCAATTCTATCATTAATAAAACGTTAAAATACAACCTAACTTAAACCTTAATATAATAAATTACTAACATTTCATGCTATTTAATTCTCTATTTCAATTTTCATTATGATATCTCTTTTTCACAATGTGTTCCACAATTATTACTTATCATCACACCGGCTGGGCGTGTCTGCTCGATCAATTCTGTGACCTAACTGAAAAAATCTGGGGTTGGTGTTTAGAAACATTGGGGAGATTTGAAAAAGGCCTTGTGTTGGCTGGTTTTCAAAAAGCGACTGCTGATGGAATTTCATTTCAGGGTGAAAATTGGGAGTCCCATTCCTCAGCATTGCTGCAGGATATTTGCTGCTTGTAAAAAATTGTTTGCTGTGGCTCTTGTGATTTTTTGTTTGCCGCGGCATGAGAGCACTGGGAGCACTTTTGGTGCAGTCAAACCCCGCTTCTGCCTGCGTTAGGATGGCTGTGCCCCTCTCTCTTGCTCACACCCTCCGTGCTCACACCCGCTGTCAGCTGTGCCGAACCAGCGCCTGCAGTTTTCTCCAAACCCAGCACCCACATTCTCAGCCACTTCCGCGTTCGCTTTAACTCTCGCAGACGCATGCGCAGCCTTGATTCACCCTCTCTGTTTGTGTCGCCATGGGAACAAGGGAAGGAACTCCCGAACCGACCGCGCCCGCCCACACCGGCTCCGCGCGGCCGTCCCTCGGGAATGTCCCCCCCCATTCTCTCTGTCAGGCCTGGCGCTGCCTCGGTTTTCGCTCTGGGTCGGCCCGCGCTGTCCCCCGAGCTGCTGCCGGTCCCAGCGCGATTCGGCGCTCTGCTGACGTCATCAGCGCGCGCCGCCGCGTTCCGCGCTGTCGCAGCCCCGCGCCGCGTCCCGCCCGGCCCCGCGCCGCTCGGGTCTCCCCCCGCGGTCACCGCGCAGTCTGCGGACGGCTGGCTGGCGGCCACCGCCGCCCCCGACGCCGTCTGCGCCCGTGCCCGTGCGTTCGAAATGCAAGAGATCTCCGCTCCGACTTCCGGGTTTTGCTCTACCGTCTCGCGCATGCGCGCTGCCATGGCCGCGGCGACAGGAGAGTCCAGCTCTCCGTCCAGCCGCCGGCCTGGCCAGCGCCGCTGCTGCGAATTGGGAGCTATTCCCCGGCACCTGCCGGACGGTGCTTTCGCACTCTCACGGATTCCCATCATGGAACGCATCACTGGGCGCTCCGGGCGTCTGACCGCCCCATCCGCGCTTCCGCCGCCTCCTGCGTCCGCTGGTTCCCACTGCCCCCCCCCCCTCGCCTGCACCGCGGGCTGTTTTGAACTCCCCACCCGCGCAGCTGCGAGAGTTCTCTCCTCTCTCTCACTTTTCCCTCCGCTCTGCACTCACGACTGCACCCTCCCCCCAGGAGCCGCCGGCGCCGCTGCCCCCCCACTGTGGGTTTGGACTCGGACAGTGGCCAGTCCTTTCCCCCACCGAGGGCTGCGTCTGTGCCTAGCTTGTCTCACTGTCTGGGGATTTTCTGCAGCTGAGGAGCTTAGAAATTGAGATTTGAGGAGTCTTGAGGAATAGTGTGAACCTGGGGACACAGGACATGATGGGACACCACCCCCCCTGATCGTCTTCGGGAGGCAATTTGCTTCCCCTGGTGAGGAAAATTGCCCGAAGCTGCTGGCTGGGCCATCTTCCTCCTTGTGCTCCCATAGGAGCCTTAGCTGTTTAGTCTAAAATGCCGCGTTGTGAAAATGACTCTTATTGTCCTTGCTGAAGGCAAAAGTTTTTGCGGCAGTCTTATCTTTTTTTTTTTCTTTTTTCTGTGGCTCGGTAATACAGTTGCTTATTGATCCCTTACGAAAATTTAACTCAAACAAAAGATGTACATCTGTGTGCGGGTGAGTATACTGCACCCACAATAACAAAGCTTTCATCTCATTTGAGGCTATCTCTACCAGATGGGTAAAAGTCTTGCCCTGTAGGGCTGAAAAAAAATATTTTTTGTCTGTCCTTGGGAGCATCCCTTCCCCATGTTCTTAATTTCAACCATTCTCACCAAAAGCTGAGTCACCACGAGGTCAGTCCGGAGATGGCACTGTTCATCGTCCAGCAGGTCACAGGCGAGAAATCCCAGGCGCGCTTCTGGTTTTCCTCCTCCTGGCTGTCCTCCAGACGAGCTGTCTTGGTGAAGGTCAGGTTCTTATCTTGAGCTTTCTGCTCCCTCTCCTCCCAGAATCTGCCGAGAGCATTTGTGCTCTGTTCCTCTTCCTTTCTTTATTTTTTTGTTTTTCTCTGCTGATGAAGGTTGGAGGTTGTTTGCTGTTTCTTCTTGTTCTTCTTGCTGATGCCCACCCAGGGACGCCAATTGTCGGAATCTGTGGGTATTGGTGATTCCGAGATTGTAGAAAGTCTCTGTCTTTCTGCCCCGTTGCCAAAGAAGAAGCCATAGTTCGTCTGTGCTGGTTTCAAGGTTGTTTATTTTTGCTTATCTATAACAAGTTCTGCTGCCCTGCCGCAGGTCTGTCCTGCAGGGCAGTGTGCGGGGCTCTGCCCCTCAGTGGGATGGTACAAACATTATATACCAGAAATTACGTGTACTATATTTACAATAATGTGCCAATATCTATCATCTACGTTGAATAGTATGTCCCTAGCCTAAACCAATAGAAAAATGCCAACATCACCAAGAACATGGAGGTAAGGAAGAAGAAGGAGGAAGAACAGGATCAGGCCCACTTTCCTCCATCTTAGAACTCCTGACCCCCCTGTACAAAGTAAAACCCCCCTGTACAGGTGTTAAAACCCCCCTGTACAATACTAAAAAATTTTACCCTCTAATTTGTGACTACTTTTACTATATCATCTAACCCTCTGTGACTGCTTGTTCCGCCTTTAAAGTTGGTAATTCATTCCATGGTTCAAACTCAAAATCACAGCTGTTTTCAGCTGCTTGCCAGGGTCTAAAATGCTTCTGACCAAGGCCTGGAACCTCTAAAAATGTCTGAGGGACATTTTGAGTTCCGACACAAAACTAAGATGCCAACGTTAGGGACCAATTGCAAATCCTACAAAGAAGTCCTGTCTTTAGTCTTGTAAGAATTGCTACTGATATACTGAATAAATCAATGTGTTCATTTTTGTTACCCTTTATTTTGGAATTATTAAGTATTGCACTTGTATAAACACTACAAATGCACAGATTTTTAAATTGTAGCAATTCCTCATCTGGAATTGGTTTGGGATCACTTGCATATATTAAACTACTTATAAATGCTGTCTGGTCCTTGTAATGCTGACAGCACACGAAAGGTGTAAAGATGCAAAATAGTTCTTAATTTGATATATCTTTTCATCCCTCTTGTGCTTTAAGACAACCCTGATTTGCCCTTAGTTTTGGTATCAGAAAGTTAAAGCAAGTTTCTGGCAGAAGTGTACAATATATGTAGTTGTAAATAAAAGTACATTTTTATAGTAGCTCAATTTTGATGGCCAAAGGTTTTCTGATTTAATTGAGATTTTTATAGGGAAGGGGAGGGGTAGAAAGGGGCACTGACAACCAAGTTGAACCCAGTTGCCTGTTGTGTGGCTTTCCTATGCTTTGTAGATCTTGCTGTTGAAATTGCTTTCTTCATCAGTTTCTTCCTACTGATCTTGCAGACCTTTAGGATTGCACTAGAAGCTCCCAATAGGCTGTGAAATGAAACTTCACTATTAGAGCTGCCGGAGTTGGAAGGTAGTTTATGCAGATACACAAACTGGTAAAGTGCGTTACTCTGCATTCCCAAGCTTACTCTTGTTGGAGTACAATGAGTTACCTTGTCTTTGTATTGTAATTTTTTCAGTAACATGGATGAAGCTAGGCTGTCCATGTGCAATATAAATCACTAGATAATGGATAAAAATTCATCTTGGTGGTGCAATATGAAGAAAAAAATCCTTTCATGTTTGTCTTACTATGAGTGTTTAATACAAACTTTGAGCTAAATTTTATTTTACCAGTTGATTACCATTGTAAGATACAAAGTCCTGTTCTTTAACAAAGATGTGCCTACTTCCTGTTAATTTCTTTTGACAAAGCTGAATGGCAAAAATGCTTGTTTCTAACTGTATAACTTTTTAAGCTTTCAAAACTAAAAACTAAGTAAACATGAAATACTGAACCATCTTGTTTGAAACTGTGTACTTGCCGTTTTCTAGTGTTATATGTAAGTAGACAAGAACTGTTACACTAGTTTTAAAACCACCAGCTGTTACAATTATAGAAAAAGCAGCAAAATGACAAAAATTACAGCAGATTACCCAGCTGGACAGGCTGGTGCACCAGCTATACTCGCCTGATCCGACTGACCCTTTCCCCCTCGGTCTTGTAAACTTATGCTGCAGAAAAGGCATTGGAGACGGAAGTAACACTGACCACGTCTTTTGTGCCCCTATCGTGATGCCCATCACCTCCTCTCGCATCTTCACTCAGCGTTTCCCTCGCACCACAGATGGGGCTTTCCTGTCGGTATTGGTCCCTGCAAGTAGGGACCAGCTTTAAACACTGCCGCCCTACTGTTTTAAACCCTGCCTTCTCTTTTTCTTGAGTTTTTTTGTTGTTTCTTAATTGTTATTATTATTATTTTGTATTTTTGGGAGGGGGAGGAGTCGAGATTTTTTTGTTTGTGTTTTTGTTTTGTGTTGGATTTTTTTTATGGTTTTCGTTTTTTTTTTTCGGGGGAGGATGGTGGTTTTTGTGGGGTTTTTTTGGTTTTTTTTTTTTTTAATTTTTTTTTTTTATTTTTCCGTGTTCTAGTTGTGGTGGTGTTTTTTTTCCCGTTTAGAGGAAAAATGCGTGTTTGAGAGCCTGGGTCACTTCTCCTTACGGGACTTCCCGGCCGGAGCCGGCTGTCCGGGGTGGGTGCTGCGGTCCCCGGGCGCAGTGGGTACAGGCGGGGGCCATCCGGGCCGTCCCGCACCTATCCCGTGTGACACTCGAGCACCCCGGGCGGTGGCAGCCCAGGCCCGGCTGCTTTGTCCCCTTCGCCCCCGCTCTCTACCGCTCCTGGTACGCACAGGAGCGGGGGCACGCTGCCGCCCCGCGCCCGGGAGAACTACAGCTCCCGGCTGTCCCGGCTGTCCCGGCTGTCCCGGCCGCCGCCCTTCCTCCTTCCTGCTCCTGCCCGGTTCCTGCCGTGCCGCCCGCCTTTCCGCTTCCCGCCGGGAGAGGCAGCCCGCGGCAGCGCCAGGTAGCGCCGGGGTGTCAGGGCTGTGCGTGCTCAGCGGCTGCTCAGGGGCAGCCGAGCGGCTGAGCTTTGTGTGGGGCAGTGCCGCTCTGTACTGCTGTTTTAGCTTCGAGATGAGCGAGGGGTGGTTTTCCTGCTGTGTACTCAAAAGCAAAATTACCTAACTGCTTAAAATGCATTCTTCCTAGTTGTACGGATGGCTTCTTTTGGGTGGAAGAGAAAGATTGGTGAGAAGGTCTCAAAAGCTACTTCTCAGCAGTTCGAAGCAGAAGCTGCGGATGACAAGGATGCGGCTGATGATGATAGTAACTGGGTGCTCGCAGCAAAGAGAAGAAAGGAAGTTCTTGTAGAAGATTGTATAAGGAAGAGTAAGGAGCTCAAGGATGAAGGGGCAGATTTGGCTGAAAATAGGAGGTACTCATGTTGTCTTACTCTTTTTTTCATTGACTGAAAAGCTGCTGCATTATATTTTAATCTCTTCTCTAAACACTAGTAACTTGCTAGTATCTGCACGGATAATTTCCATAATATGAAAAGTGATAATTTCTTTCATTCTGCCTTTATTGTCGGCTACTAAATAAGTTTTTGTCTTTGGTCAGCTGGGAAACAAAGTAAATATTCCAATTTATCTTTGCATGTTCTCATAACAACAACAAAGGTTGCCACTTGGGGTGTAGTGATCATGAAATTAGAATTCTCAATATTTGGTGAAATCAGGAGGAATATCAATAAGACTTTTACACTGGACTTCCAGAGAGCAGACTTTGGGCTATTTAGGAGACTTATTCTGAGAGTTCCTTGGGAAGCAGCCCTTGGAAACAAAGGAGTTCAGGAAAGGTGGATGTGCTTCAAAACAGAGATTTAGAGGGCACAGGAACAGGCTGTCCCTGTGCCAGAAGATGAGACAACGAGGCAAATGTCCAGCCTGGATGGGCAATGAGGTTTCTAAGGAATGTAGGAATAAAAAGAGGATCCATCATATTTGGAAGGAGGGTCAGGCGTCTCAGGAAATATTTAAGGAGGTTGCTAGGGCACATAGAAAAAGAAATAGAGGTGCCAAAGCTCAGTTCAAAGTTAATTTGGCAACTTTTGTGAAGGATAACAAAAAATGTTTTTACAAATATATTTATGGCAAAAAGGAAGGGTAAGATCATCCTTTGTTCTTTACTGGATGTGTGAGGGAACTTTGTAACTGCTGGTGAAGAGAAGGCAGAGGTGCTTAATGCCTTCTTTGCCTCAGTCTTTAGTGGGAAGCCTTGGGATAACTGTCCTCTGGTGTCAGGAAGCAGAATGGTGCCCCTGTTATGCAGAAAGAGGCAGTCAGAAAACTGCTGAGCTGCTTGGGTGTTCATAAATCTATGGGACCAGATGGGATCCATCCCAGGGTCCCAGATAAACATGCAAAGCTTCTCTCCATCATTTACCAGCAGTCCTGGCTCACTAGTGAGGTTCCACATGACTGGAAACTGGCCAATGTGACACCCATTCACAAAAACAAGACCAGTCAGCCTGACCTCAGTACCTGGTAAGGTAATAGAGCAGTTAATATTGAGTGTCATCAATACAGCATCTACGGGATGGCCAGGGTATCAGACCCAGCCAGCATGGGTTTAGGAGGGGTAGGTCATGTTGACCAACGTGCTCTCCTTTTATGACCAGGTGACCCGCCTGGTGGATGTGGGAAAGGCTGCGGATGTTGTCTATCTGGACTTTGACAAGGCCTTTGACACCATCTCCCACAGCACATTCCTGGAACAGCTGGCAGCTCATGGCTTGGACAGGAGCACTCTTTGCTGAGTTCAGAACTGGCTGGATGGCCGGGCCCAGAGAGTGGTGGTGAACAGTGCTGCATCCAGCTGGTGGCCTGTCACCAGTGGTGTCCTTCAGGGCTCTGTGCTGGGGCCAGTCCTGTTCAGTATGTTTATTGACTACATGGATGAGGGTATTGAGTCTTCCATCAGTAAATTTGCAAATGACACTAAGCAGGGAGTGTGTGTTGAGCTGTTGGAAGGTAGGCAGGCTCTGCAGAGAGACCTGAAATGGTTAGATGGATGGGCAGAGTCTAACAAGAAGTTTCGTAAGTCCAAATGCCGAGTCCTGCATTTTGGCCACAATAACTCCCTGCAGCGTTATAGGCTGGGGATGGTGCAGCTGGACCATGCCCAGGCAGAAAGGGACCTGGGGGTACTGGTGGCAGCCAGCTGAACATGAGCCAGCACTGTGCCCTGGTTGCCAAGAAGGCCAAGGGCATCCTGGCCTGTATGAGGAGCAGTGTGGCCAGCGGAGCAGGGAGGTCATTCTTCCCCTGTACTCAGCACTGGTGGGGCCACACCTTGAGTGCTGTGTCCAGTTCTCACTCCTCAGTTTGGGATGGATGTTGAGGCGCTTGAGTGCATCCAGAGGAGGCAACAGGGCTGGTGAGGGGCTTGGAACACAAGCCCTGAGAGGAAGGGCTGAGGGAGCTGGGGTTGGTTAGCCTGGAGAAAAAGAGACTCAGAGGTGACCTTATCACTCTCTACAACTCCCTGAAGAGTAGCTGTAGTCAGGTGGGGGTTGGTCTCTTTCTCCAGGCAGCCACTGACAGAACCAGAGGACACAGTCTTAAGCTGTGCCAAGGGTAATGTAGGTTGGATATTAGGAATAAGTTTTTTATGGAAAGAGTGATAAAGAACTGCAATGATCTGCCTGGAGAGGTGGTGGAGTCCCCATCCCTGGATGTGTTTAAAAAGAGGCTGGGTACGGCACTTGCTGCCATGGTTTAGTTGAGGTGTTGGGGCATGGGTTGGACTTGATGATCTTGAAAGTCTCTTCCAGCCTAGTGTTTCTGTGATTACAGAAGTCAAGAGATAAAATAATGACTGGATCTGAAAGCTGAAAGGCTAAATAGGATGCAGGGTGATAAGCCATACTACAACTAACACTTCAGCCACTCTTGGAAGTGTGTCTTTTTCCCTTAATGGGAGTAAGCCTATTTGCCTGTGCACAGGCAAATACTGCCAAGCAGCTAATGTGCTGTTAATCAGCCTAGTGCTTTAAGTGAGGTACAGGGAGATTCTGTGAGCACCCTCTGAGTATTGGGAGTTTGCCAGTTCTGGAGGGGTATTGCAAGAGTGGTTGGATTGTCTTGTTGTGCTTCAAGAAGCAAGTCTTTTTGGAGTCAAGGTGTATTAGGAGAGGGAGAGGTGGTCTATGAATTTTATATATTAACTACATTCTTTGGCCAGAAATTCACTGGAGGTGGAAGAAGCAGTTCTGAGAGTAGTCCCTTTGAAATCTTCAGAATTCTTTGACATATGAATGTTTATCCTTTCTTTTCTTTTAAGAGCATCGTTATTCCTGGTAGAAATATTACTGAGATGTCAGTAGGTGCTCCTGTGCTGCTAAGCATTTTGTCTTAAGAAGTATCATGCTAAAAAAGAGGTTTCCTGGGCAATGTGGAAAAGAGAACAACTTGGAAATTTAATGCAGGCAAGTTTATATATCATAATAAACATACCGTGTGTATGGTTGGGTCTCATTTTAAAAAAAAAAGTAATGAATAAATACAAAATCTCTTTGAGAAAAGGCTTATTTTCAAATATTTAGATACAGTTTCCTCTTTTGTGGACACTATTCAGTGAGTGACTTCAGTTGATTCTTTCATGTTCCTGAGGCCTATAATTTCTGAATAAAATTTTAAAGCCTTTAAAAGTTGAGTTTTAATTAAAACCAAATTAAACTTAGTAAGTTTTAAGCATCCTGCCATTGTATTAACCAGTAGATTTAATGCAGTAGTTGCATAAGTGTGTTACATTAATAGTTGAAAACACAGAATGTATAAATTAATAGTCAATTAACATCTCTGTTTTTAACACCAGAAGTAAATCATAGATTGGTCTACAGAAAGGTGTATCCATTCTGTCCTTTCAGGAATCTAGAGATTGCTAAATATTTTTATTTAATCTTGCATCGCTAATACATCCTGTATTTACCTATATTAAACAGATTTACTTTTTTTATTTCTGTCTTCTCTTTTACATATGCCTTCCTTGTATTTTGCTTTGGATGTTGCATATCTTTCCTCTGTGTTCTTTTTTGATTTTTTTGGTGTATTTTTTGAAGTGCAGTAAGTCTCTTGACAGAGAGAGTGGCAGATACTCTGTTTTAGATGTGGTTTAGGGCAGGGACATACTGAACAGCAGGTTCTCACTTGAAGTTACTCCAGCATGCTCTACAGTTCAGGTAGTAATGGTGATATGGTGCTGTTGGGGTACCTAACTTTCATACAGATATTCTCTTTAAAAAACAATATTCACATAGGCTTTAGTCTTTCTGACAAAAGTGGTTGCTGTGATTGCATTCAGGCCTAGACTGCATAGGTCTGTTTCTTGAAATACGCATTTGTACACTCATGTAGATAATTGTATACTTAAGGTGGATTGTGTCATGAAATATCAAAGTGTGGTGACAGTTAAAAAAGAACTGAGTTGGATTGTGTACTATTCTAAAAGAAAAGCAAAGATCTAGCACTAGAAAGTAACAAGGTTGGATCTTGGTTGGTGTTACTTGTGGAGTGAAGGAGATCCTAAAAGAAAAATTTGTGAAGAAGCAGGGGGTGAAAAAAAAGAAAGAATGGAAGTAAGAAATTATGGTAGAGAGACTCTGAGGTAACATGCATGGCAGAAATTAATATGATTAATTTTATAAGCAGGCCCATTATTGCTTAGCTAAAATAGTCAGTATCACATTTATGTTTTATTAGTCTGCTCAGCTTATATTTTGGGTAAGGGAAGGCAGTGATGGTGTTACAAGCCCCACCATGGTTTTGTTAGTCTCTGTGTAAACCATAAGCCTGTTTATATGGCTAAGTGAGATCTCACTGTTCAGTGTTTATAAGGTTGGGTCTCAGTGCTTCTCTGGGGGAGGGAATAATGAATGAGCTTCTCAGGCATCAGAATTTATGCAGTCTGTGTTATTTGCTTGCTGTCAAATTTGGGAAGTGGTATGGGGAGATTGTTTGGGAGGTGGTGAAAACCCTCTGTGGGTTTTCAGCTTTCGTGGAGCTGTTTGAAGAGTATTTGTACCTGCTGTAATGTGTGTACGTGAACCTGATAAACCAAGACAGACAAACAGAAGAAAAGCAGTGATGAAGACAACAGTTTCTGATCCGTATTTCGCATTTTTTTGTGGGATGGGAAGAAAGATTAAGAGTCTACCAGAAAAACATGTTAAAATAAGCTGATCGTCACAGTGAAAAACACTGTTAAGGAGACTTTAACCTAGAAATTTGATAAGTAGGCAGTGTTGAGGATGGCTTGTAAATGAGTAATCTTGTCAGAACAGCAAGAAAAGGCAGATGTGTATTTGTATGCTTGTTTGATGTGAGAAGGAGCAGGGAAACAAATATGTACAAACATACAGTCTTTTGGGAACAGGCGCATGGTGCTATTCTTTAGGCTGTCATATGCAAAGCAAGGAGATGGCCTTTGATGATCCCTGTGGATTCCTTCCAACTCAGGGTATTCTGTGAATTCTATGAACAGAATATTGTTTGTTGGTGGAAAGTATAAAGAATATTCTAAAGCAGAATTTCTTTTGCTTATAGGGAACTTAAAATACTGGTGAATTATCCATCTTGAGACACCGCATATGGATGTACCCACATACACTGGAGTTTAAAAAAAAGACAACTGAAAGCAATACCAAACCCAGCAACCCCAATCCAGTTTTTCTGTGTTGATAGTCCTACACTGTTTTAAATCCAACCTAAGTTCACATGTTCTGCTTTAGTATTTTGAACATAGCAATTTGCCATTACAGTGTTATTTAACTGGGAGGGAGGTAAGCCTTTGGCTCTGGCCACATGGTTAAAAATGGTTGAGATGCAGGTAAACAGTGAAGTATGATGCCCTTAAATACATGGCATGTGAGAGCTAAAAGCAGGAAGAAAAACTTCTGTCAGACTTGTTTCCTCAGTGTAAATGAGTTGCCTGTCTGTGCAGTGGCTCTGCAGCCATCCCTGTGCTGCTTTCAAACCAGACTTCTGTAGCTGCCCAGTAAGTGGCGATAGAGCTCTTCTCAGTGTGCCCTGAAGAGGTGCAGGATTTCTGTTGGAAGTTGATGCTGTTGGGTTTAAATTCTCAATGATTTGCATTTTTTTCTTTCAATTTTGCCAAATGCAAGTTAATATTGCTTTTGCTTCTGATGATATTTATGCACTAAAAAAGAGTAAAGATTTCCATCTTGATTGGGAAGGTCGTGTTTTCAGCTGGAACACTCCTACATTAGAGGTTCCCCTATATATATATAAAAAAATCTTTCACTTTGGGTGTCTAGATTAGACTGATTAATAATATTTTATTTCTCATTTCTCTTAGCTTTTGCAATAGCAAATTAAACAAGGACATGTCAAAGTGCAGTGACTAGACCAGATAGCAGGCCAATTTTCATGAAACTGTTTACTTTTCTGGAGGGATTAAGTTTTTAGAATTGCTTCATTTTCTAATCTATTGAAAAGAACTGAACTTTTCTGAAGGGTAATTTTTCCACATTTTAGCAGCTGAGATTTTTTTCTCTGATGTGAATGCCAGCATGACTCCCAGATGTGTAGTTAGTGATTCTTCAGCTATATACACTGTAATTGAGTTTGTTTTTCTCACTAGACATTGTAGGTTGTCAGATGATGAGGCACACACCTTTCAAAAGTATGCTTAGTGTAGTGGTAAGTCAAGTGTTTACTGAAAATATATGTCTTAACAGGTGGAGCAGATTTTAACAGTTGCATTTATTCCATTTACCCATGTGTTTTAGGTTTAGATTATAGTAAATACTTGATTAAAAATCAGTTATGAAAGTAATAAAATTGTTTTCAGATTATATTACTAATTAATTTTGATGGAACTAAGATGGCAAAGGATAGACATCATTGTGTTGAAATTGCTTTTCAAGTTTCAGTCAATAAAACTGATGTTACTTACATAATACAGTGTTAATGAAGAGGTTTCCCAGCTGTCTTTGGCAATAACCTTTCATCAGTTTAATCAGCTGAGTTACATTGTAGAGTAGCCTAGAAAAAAATATGTTGTGTTGGAGAGAAGAGGGATCCAGGGAGAGCAGGTAGCATTTGTTTCAAGTTTTCTCCCCTAAACTCAAGAGTAGTTCTTCCCGATGAAACCATGAAAAAGTGAATAAGAGTGCTATGTGGATATATAGGAAGGTCCTGACAAAATCCAGACCTAAAACAGTTATTTACAAGAGGTGAGAGCAGAGTTGTGTAACCCAGTCGGACCACAGAGACTCTGAGTATGCAGGGGCAGGGATGAAGTTAGCAAAGCCAAAGCCCATGTGGAGTTGAATCTGGGGAGGATTGTGAAGGGCAGCAAGAAGAAAGGCTTGTACAGCAACAAAAGAAACACAAGGAAAAAACTGGGTCTTCCACTGAACAAGGTGGAGAATCTAGTGACAAAGGATGCAGAACAGGCATCCGCTGTCTGCTTTGCCTTGGTCTTTACTGTAAGTGTTGCCTTCAGGAACCTCAGGTCCAACTGACCGCAGGGAAAGTCTGGCTCAAGGAAGACTTACCCTTTGTGAGTCGGACTAAAGTGTTTAGATAAACCTGATGTATAGAAGTTTTTGGTACCTAATGGGGTCCATCTCGGAGTGCTGCAGGAGCTGGTTGATAACATCACAAAGAATCTGCAATTGCACTTGAAAGGTTCTGACAACAGGGCATGGTTTGTGGGAGCTGACAGACTGATGGGGAGTGGTGTGGATTGTCCAGCTGTGTTGATACTATGGACAGGAGCCTAAGCAACCTCCTTTAGCTGACCCTGCTTTGAGTAGCTGATTGGATTAGATGATCTCTAGAGTTTCATTCCAATCTTGGCCTTTTTGTAAGTATATCCCATTAAAACTTCAGAATTTAGAATACAGATAATAGTTTCTGTGGTTTTTAAAATTTTGATTGACTAGTACAGGTATCTTTGGTGGAATACTTCCAGTGAGGAGACAGATTTAAAAAAATGCACTGCCTTCTTAACATCTCTGCTAACTGATCTCATTTAAAGCAAAGATGCTTTAAATTTAAAATAATTAAAATTCAGTAGATAATCTAAGAGTCTATGAACTTTAGTGTCTGGCTTCAAGAATAAATTGTAAATTTCTGTTAGGCTGCTGTTATAGTATATTGGCAGTGTTGACATTTTCATAAGAATAATCTGAATGCCCTACACAGTTTGCATTTTTATGACTAAGTGTAGGAGAAATTGCTGGAAAATGCTTATAATAAAATCTGAAGTATGTTGTAAGTACTCATACCTACTGTTCCTTGTAGGCTGAAAATAAGTTAGAAAATAAGTATGAGTTTGGATGCAATTTGCATACCAGGTATAATTAGCTATTATATGTAATGCTTACATCCTTCAGAGTGAATTACCAATACCAGTGTTCTGCAAACAAAATGAAAAGTTTTAGTATCAGTAATGGTTTGATTAGATTGAGAGTTTTCTTGGGTCTCTCATGCAAAATGCAGAGAACATAAGTATATTTCACACTGTAAATAAAATTATACAATGCAAATAGGGGCTTGATTAAAACTGTCATGAGTTCTAGTCAAAGTACCTGATCACTTTTTAAAGTTTTTCAGTGTTTAGCATTACTGTCTATTTTGTGTCTGTATAAAACTTCCTAACTGTTACGCTTCCTTGGGAATGCTGTACTCATCATATGCTCGCTAAAGAGACAAAGGATGTGTAAGCTGGAAGTCCTGGATGCAGAACACATGAGCTGAAACAGAAAAGACTGAACAAGTACAGACTTTGTACCTTTGTTTTTTGGAGAAAGCATGTTACAGCATCTCTCATATTAGTCAAAATGTATGGGGTTTTTTTTCAGGCCTCATAACCTTTCTACAGAATTAAAAAAGTGTAGAGAGTGTTTTGCAGTGCCCTCCTGTGGTGTAAAGTAAAACATTCATTTTTTTGTCTTAGTTAATTTTTATTGCTAGCTTTATTTTGTTCATCACTTACTAATAGAGTTGCTGTTTCATGGTCATGCATCTAGCTGGCCCCTTTCATTGAGAAGTAAGTTTTTTGCAACTGCTTAAGTAGTTATTCTTGTTTAAGTTGTTATTTATCTTTAAATTAGCTATTTTCATTCTGGGAAACATTATTTTCCAACAGCTGGTTATTATTTGTCAAAGCAGGAGTTCAGTTATGAAATTGTTACTAATTTACTGCAGATTTTTCTGAGAGTGAGTGCAAGAATTGTAGATTATTCAAGCTGTACCCAGAGTTTGAATAATTTTGAGAGTATTTTTTTGTTAGAATTGTTGTTCCTTGAGGGTATTGAAATGTGATACCATATGAGCCATCTGTATTTGAATGTGTGCATATTTCTGTGTATATGTATGTATTTGTAAATAGAAGCAGAAGGAACATTCATCTGCCAGCTGTAGACTGTGGAATCATTTATATATGTATTTATAGATATATTTTTCTTCAGAGAATTCGTAATTTAATTGATGCCTATGTATCATCCTGTATAGTTTAGGCCGTTGTTGTCAGCCAAGATAAGAATCAGTATTCATTCAAGATCTCTTGACAGTGACAAAGAGGTACAGCCTGTGGGGTGACTGCAGGGTGGCCACAGTCCTGTAAACACCTCAGGTGAGTATCTAAACATAGGTGATGGCGTGAGAGGAATTGGGCCTATTAGCACTTTTTTGGAGGTGAAGGAAGAGCAGTTTGTGTTACCTGCCTTTGTATTTATGTCTAGAGAGTCTATTCCTTCTGTGCATGAAATATAATTTACAGAATTTTATGAAGGAAAAGCTGTGTTTTTCATTGGATATGTCCTGTGTAGTTTTTTTTACATAAACTCTTCAAAAATATTTCTGTTTACTTAACATTTCCCCCCATATTTAAATATGTAGAGAGTGTTACGGGAACTGAAGAAGCATATAAAAATAGGTTCTTAAGTGTTTCATCAGTATGTATTAATTTTTAAAGTATATGTTAATGTCTCTTTGTAGAGTGTTCATGCCTTACAGTTCCCTTTTTCTGTCCTTTATATATGAATGAATACTTGTCTCAGATTTTTAAAGGCAGTAAGCAATAATTTCTAGATTTTTACATTACTTGCTTGTCCTATTGTTTTGTCCCATTTGTAGCATGCTTTCCAGACAAGTTTTGTTTATGACTCAGTAGGACAGTTAAATCTAATCCCAGAATGCCTCTGTGGTACTACTTAACTATATAACATACTAGATTGTAAATAAATAACATAAAAATAAAAATATTGATGTCTCATTACTTTTATTTTTGTTACCATTATGATAATATTTTGCATTTAATTTTTATCACTCATTATCATAGCTGTGCTTGAAAAAATTAAAATATGTGAAAGCACCTGGGCTGGCATATTTCTAGCCTTGTAAAGTATACAAAGGTGGAGTAATTAATGCTGCCATGTTTTACTTAATATTTCTGGCAGTCTGATTTGCCTTGAATCTGAGGTTTATATGCCACCTGCCAGTCTTTGAGATGTTTTCCTACATGAACATTCACAACCTGCTGCTGCATATGAGGGACAATGAGTGTACCTAGCAGAGTGCTACTGGTGTATTTTTTTTTTTCTCCTCCCAAGTGCTGTGTTGAGGTGAAGGGCTTCAGTGTATCTCTCACAGTTGGCTTGATTTCTGAAACTGTCTTTATTCCTGTTCTCTTCCTGCATGTAGCTGTGATAAACTATCTGAGACAAGGATTGTCTCTTTAAAAAAGTGACATGGTGGCAGTATAGCCAGCGCAATTGCCATCCAGCAACAATCAACTTCTGCTAGCAAGTCTCTATTGGTAGGTGGCAACTAGAGGTTCATGTGAATTCTTGGATGCACTTCTACCTATCAGGTTAAAGAACATGCTTGAACTTAGAAATTTTGCCTACAACTTCAGTTAGAAATCCTAATGGTGCAGCTTTATAATGTAGGCAATTATTCTTTATATGGCTAGCATAGTACAATTTAGCAAAACCTAGTGATTTACAGTAATAATCTAAGCATTTTTTATGGAGAAATACAAACTGGGGGCTTTTCCACATCCTTCATAGAATCACCTGTATTAATGATACCATGTATTACAACATGGATACTACAAAATGTGATCATATCTCACTTTTTTAAGTGACAGTTTTGTTGTTCAGATCTAGTGTTAAATACATCTAATTTCTTTTACTTGAATAATAAAACCTTTGAATTTTGAAATATTTTTTTTCATAATATTATTTTTCTTCATAGGGGAAGCGTAGGGAAAAATATTAAGTGGTTTCCTAATTTAATAACTTTAGCCAGTTGCTCTTTAAATCTAGTTGTTGTTGCTGACAAAGATAATATCCCCCTCCACTGCCATTAACTGTCTCTGTCATTCATGGAATTTAATTTTGAAATAGTAATTTAGTATCCCTTGCCCAATCCTTACTGAACATGATGTGTCCGTATCTTCCAAAATTAAATGTGCTGATTTTAAGGGATTGTAATTGCCCATTTGGTTCAGTTTTTTTCTGCAGAAGTAGGATATGGCAGTGTACTTTGTTACGAGGTTTTGGTTCCTGTGTATATGTCCGCTTGTCTTCTAGTGCCCTAAATGGTGTCCTCCATATCCTGTGGCATATTGTGACAGTATCCTTAAACTGAAAAGGATGCTTGGCAGTAAAGACATAAAATAAAAGCTCTCTATCAACATCTTGTTAGCCAAGTCTTTTGAGTGGTATACTCAAACAGCAAATGTGGAAATTTGAGAGTGGTGCATTCTCAGTTTACATTGTAGAAATATTTGATATTGTAGGACTGATGGTTGTTAATGAGTTGACTTCATAACATCAGCTACTACCACAAGAATGACTGCTTGGAAGGGTCCTGTAAAGTAACATGTGGTCATCAAATTTACAGGAACTTAATTTATTGTGTATCTTGACTTCCTCTATTGTTTTTGTCCCATTGATTTATTTGTGTGGCAGTTAACAGTGCAGTAATTTTGTAGACAGTTGTTAAATTATGCCAGGGCAGAGTTAACTGAAAGCTAGCGCTGGTGTATGCATTCTCCCTAGCTTTGGTTGTTTGCAATTACCTGGTCAAAGATTGCAGTTCTATCACTGGGTAAACTGATTTGAGTTGGGGGTCAATGTGACCGAGTTCTGCTTCCTTTTCATTTCCACTATTTTTCCATGGTCCCCTTTTTTTTTGTTTGTTTGTTTGTTTGTTTTTGTTTTGTTTTGTTTTGTTTTGTTTTGTTTTTACCCTGGGGGAAGCCAGTTCAAAGCACCAGTTAGTCACAGCACTGCAAAGGAAGCCTGTCTGGAAAATAGTCTCTTTCTGGTTGCTGCTTCTGATCTGGTTCATAAATGCTTTTGACAAAATAGCCAGAAAAATGGGAGTGAGTGGCCAAACAGCAGGGGAGGAGAAGTTATTTCATTTATGCTGTGTTGTTGTCTAGTTGTTGCCTGTGTTATGTTACTGTATTGCACGTAAAATTTGAAATTATTATCTGTGAATTTGTTTGCTCTTGCAGTTGTTAAACTTTTTAAATACTCATCTGTTTTCAAATGAGTCTTTTTGTCTCACTTCAGCTGTTAGATTATGAACAAACTACTTCTTATTAGTTCATCGGGACTTTACTAGCAGTTATTTTCTCCAAATTTAGCAGTACAAACTAAAGTACACTTTTTGATGGGGGCTGGGGTGCAGAGAGAGTCCTAACACGACAAAAATGTTAAAATATATTGTCAGTTACTTTTGGTAAATCATCTGACCATATGAAATTGGTGATAGATATTGTGTATTTTTCTTAGTAGGCATTTGGGTGACCAATACATTTGTCCTGGTCTGAAAGAGAAGATTCAGTATTTACAGTATCATCCTCAGTTTTATACTATTGTGTTTAAATACTGAGATTCAGATATTTTAGACAGGAACCATACCTTTCCACCTCTGAATGCTGTCCGGTACACTTGTAACATATAGTCAAAGAAGTAATGCAAGCCTCCTCTCTTTCTTTTTGTGGCTTCTGAAAAACAGTCACAAAGTTTTCTCTTTTGCACTCAGTTCAAACTAATAATTTTTACAGGCTGCCATTCTTAGCACAAATTGTATATATTTTCATGCCAGTCTGTGGAGTTCTACTGTGTCTAGCAACTAAATGACAAGTATTAAAACAATGTTTTGTCTTTGACCTGTCAGCTGGGAATAGAAATCCAGTGTAGTAGACCATGGCTGGCTTAAGATTTTTGTCTTCTGCAAAAATTAGGAAATTACATTTAAACAAAATGTAGTTCATAGTTGTGGGGTTTTTTTTCAGCTACAGTCTTTGGATAAGAGATCTTGGCAGTGAATAATGGATTGTATTCAGCTGGCTCCACAGTCCTATTTTTACTGTTAAAAATAGGAGACACCAGTTAAATACATTCAATAGCATAAGCTTACTAGAAGGAATCTGCAGCCTTTCCTTCTCTGTAAACTGTATTTGTGTGGAAGATTTAATACAAACTTTTATTTTCCTGGGAATTTGCTCTCGTGACGATAAATTCACCTTCAGTGAATTTGGATGTTGATATATATGTTTTTATATTGGTTCCATTCTAGGCTATGAGTTAAAGTCATCTGTTTGTCAGAAGATTAACCTTTCCTGGTGTTGCTCACATAATTTATTTTCCTGGATATATTTGAAATATTGTATATTTTAAAATAAATCTGTCATTCAGTTAAGTGTTTCAACTTCGTACTTAAATTTGATTAATATTTACTGAGACCTCAAAAAGGATTTAAATAAGGGCTTGATAAAGAAAAGGTGTACATAAAGCATTGTAGGGGTGGGATCACATGCTGAGATTGAAATGAAAATTTTCCAGTCCAGAAAATAAACTTTGTTTTAGTCAGCCTCTGCTAGACCATCTTTCTATCACTGTCAGATTAGAAAGTATTTTTGCAGAGCTCTGAGTATGAAGGTGATAGGATGCTGTTTGTTGAAATGGATTTTTTAATAGTGCATTGAGTTTCATTACTATCACAGCATCTGTTTTGTTTGGTAAAGTAATTATCCTGTGTAATTCCAGTGTAAAACTCTCCAGTGTAGTTGTCCAAATGGAGAATTACACCGGGGAGTTGCCTGGTGATTTAAAACAAACTGTTGGACAGGTCATAACCTTGATTAGGCTGTTGATTTGCTTGGAGCAAAAGCTTTTATACTGATGCAAAGCAGGGACAGGAAAGTAAACTGAGGTAGGTGAGGAGAGTGCAGAACAACTTTTTAAGGACTTACCAGAAGGGTGCAGAGTCATTGGAAGACATTTGCCTTTCAGAAATATGGCAAAATTCTGATACTTCTCAATATTGTGAGTGGAATTTAATGAATGAAGTTTCAGAAATTACTTATTTTAGTAACGGATTTATTTTGTGAGAAAAGAAAAGACAACTAATTTTCTCACTTTTCAAAAGTGAGAAAGGAATTGCAAGCAATACTGGAAAAAATTTAGAAGTGCGGTTGGTATAAATAATGAAGGAAATTGATACTAAAATTGAACAATAATAATTGAACTGTCCTAATTAATTTACCGATTTTCTGTAATAATAATTAAGGAAGTTTTATGAAAATTACTGGTATTATTACATTAAGAATTGTGTAAGTATGAAAAATCTTTAACCTGGCCCTTTTTTTCTGCATAATTTATTGGTTTTTATTGTTTAACTGATTGTGAGAGTGTCCAGGTTACTCAGTTTTGTTCTTTATGTTCTGATAATAAGTTGAGATTGAGAGAGAAAAATCATAAATATTCAGGAAAACTGGGAAAAAAACACCAAGGTGAGGTAGTATATGTCTAAGTCTAATGAACATTCATTGATGCTGTTAGAGTTTGTAGAGCCATAAATTCAGGAAAAGGAATTGTAGAGATAGACTTTTGTAAGTCAGACTTAAGTATGTTCATTACATCAGTGTAATCAACCTCATGTGTAAAGGGAGAAGGTAGTAAAGAGTATATGTTAAAGGGCATATTTTTATAATTGAGACACAGGTCTGTTCTCCAGAATGCAGGAAGCCATCAAGCTTTGCTTCTTTTTTTTTTTTTTTTTTTTTTTTTTTTTTCTCTGAAGGGATCTTCCAGTTTATAGATGCTTTACAGCCCTGTGCATTTTCACAGCAATCTTGTCTCTGTTGCCCTGTTTGCTTTCTTGAAAATGTGTTGTAAATCTATTTGTGGTACTATCTTTCAGAACTCAAAATATTCTTTGTGGATGTTTCCTGCTAGGTGGAGCATAGGATTTGCGTCATAAATTAAAACCAAGAGGGAGAAAGAATCTTACAAGTTAAAATTCAGAAGCATGGGATAATCGGAACAAGGCAGTGAAGTAGGAATACTTGTTCCGATTATCCCATGCTTCTGAATTAGGAATACTTCAGTGAAGTAGGAACTTCAGTGCCTTGTCAGCTAGTCAGCACAGATAAGAACATTTGATATGTTAATATTCTGTTGAAACTTTAACGTTTTATTTTGCATTGCATACTGTACTATGGAAAAAACATTGAAAAATATAGTTCCAATAGTTCTTGCTGTTCCTCTTTTGACAGGAATTGCTTTATTGTGCAAAATGACAGTGCCAGCCAAAACCATCCAGCTGAATGATTCCTGAAAGGTTGCATTTCAGTAGAAACAGCATTGTAAGTGATTAGACAGCTCTGTCACAGGTCTTGAAGCACGAACGTGACTCGTCTGACTCTTTGCAGAACGTTTTTGTCTAGTGACACTGAAGGCCACCGCAGCTTGCTGATGTAGTGCTGGTGGAGAATAGTTGCTGCTCTTCTTGCCACTTTCATGTGGATGAGTTCTTAGTTATTGGGAGATTTAGAACTGTGATAGTTTCCTTAATTCTAGGTAGTGATACCCAGTCTCCATACAGTCTGTATATTTATGTTTTTTATGTCCTTGCAGAGAGATTGTTCTGTTTATTACACATCTATATTTTACTTATTTCAGGAGACATCATGGCTTTTGCTGACTAGTATTTGCATTAGTACTTTACAGTAATTTGAAATCAATACTTTCTAGTAGTATCAGCTGTGGGAGCTTACCTGCCTACTTAACTTCATGGAACTTTAATGAAAAAATACTCTTCAAGTATGAAAATACATTAAAGAAGTATACATTTCTCCTATCTTTGTCTTTCTGTCTGTTTTTGTCTATAAATTGTGTTGTCATTATTCATCAGCAAACATTGTAAAGAGGCTGTAAGTAATAAAAAGAAAGAAAATGAAGCGAAATTACGTTATTTAACATAGAGAAAAAAAGCATGTCAACTAGATGAGATGGAACTGATCAGAATATAATGTGAGCAGACTGTTGTTTTCTTGAATCATCTCTCCCAAAATGTTTTATTATGTTAATACCCTGCTTTTGGCCATCATAATTTGCCAGTAAATAATTTTGAGAAAGATAGAGGAATGCTGGTATTTAAAGCCCAGCATTTAATGAATTTTTTTGGTCTATTGACTTAATTTTTGGTCTGTTGCCTTAATTTCTGTGTCAGATTTCTGAGAACAGTTAGGATCATAATGTTAAGTAAGAGAGAGCTGTCTGCCATCTGTGGCCAAATAATTAAAAGGTTAAAAAGAATAAATGTCTTCACATCTAAGAGCCAAAGACACCTATCATTTTTGCCTCTACTACTGTGTGTCTAAAGGGTATCTGAACAAGTGATTCTCAAGACCAGAGTATTGCTTCAAATGCAGCATAACAGTTTTTTCCTGCTGCTGTTGAAAATCGTTTGAGGAACTAAAGCATTCTATTTAGAATTTCATTCCAGCAATAAAATGTGTTACTTCTTTATGAGTACTTAAATATAAGTACTTAAATAAGTACTTAAAATGCTACAGCTATTGCAATGTCTGATACTTGATTTATATTAATTGCAGCTTCTGTTTAGAATACTGAAATGGAGAACCTGTTTTTACTGAAACAATACAGTTAATTTTTGTTTGAAGCTTAGGATAGTCAGTTCTTACTGCTTAAATAATGAAAATAGCAGTCTGAGATGTAATAAAAATTTATTTCCTTCTTGTATTTTCATGCTGTTCCTGTTTCTTCCTGTTTATTTGGGCTTAGTACAGTGCTCTCACCTATAAAATGATTATCAATACCCAATATTAATTATGTTAAATTACAATTCGGGTGTTTAACAAAGCACCCCACATGTTCATAGATGGTTGGAAAGCACGTTTTAGACCCTGTAGAGGGATTCTTAAGTGCTATCTTTTTTACCAGTTGTGGTCTAATCTGATACTAATGTTGAACATAAAAGCATTTGAAATTGAATTTTAACTACATGAATGTAATTACTATTTATACTTTTTAATGTTCATAAATGAACTCTTGTTAATGTTTTTCTGTGCGAGAATATTTTTCAGAGGTGTGGAATGTCTTGACAACTGCTGTTCTTAAGCACTCTAATATGACTTTCAGTATGTGAATATAACTCTTGTTTCCTCTGTATCAACAAGTCCACTGTTAGTACTGCCTTTCTAAATAGAAGACAGGTATGTTACCTAACTGGCAGCTATAGATATCGGAGAATTACAGGGGAAAGGTTTGCCTGTCAGTAGAGAAGTTCTCAAATGTTGCATGCGATCTGGTGGATTCATTGTGCATTTTTACACATCTTTGTGTTCTATTTTGTAATTGACAGTTTAGTGTTAATAGAATACAGGTAGAAACAGATTATTTCTTTTGTCTCTTCTTGAAGGTCAAATATTTATCCATACTGCACCTTCAAGTTTTTATGTGGTAAAAACCTAAATACTTCTCACTGCAGTCTGTCTGTTAATATTTCTATAGTTAGTCAGCTATGCAGTCAGTGACAGTAGTCACTTGTCATTGAAAACTTGTGGTTTTTTATGACAAAACTAAACCAGCAAAACTTAATTGAAAGAAGTGTAATTTCTTGGAGTTCCTTTCCTCCCCTCTGCATAACGCTCTCATGTCTTGAGTTAACAGCTTGTAGCAATAACTTGAAATATTGGGTATTCTCACTTTAAAAATACAGTACCAAGTTCTCAGGACTATGCCATATGATTAGCAGTGTATTTTTAGCCCTTCTGACATCATGATGTAATCTATTGCAGGTGAGTAAATTCCTCTATGTTATATAAGTTTTCTACTAAATCCATACTTAGAGAGAAAATTACGAGAGGATTTGCAGCAGGGCCAGAAACAAAGCTGTAGAATATCCAGTATCTAGAATATTGCATGTGCTTGGTGTCTTTTAAATAAGATTTTGTTCAGTAATGCGCAACTTACTTGTTCTGTTTCCCTGAATAAAAAGAGTTTTTTAAAAGAAAAATATGTGCTTTGAACTTGTTTGTTAACCAACTCTAGAATTCTCTTTGACCTTAAGTGATGATGTCATTTTTGAAGACTAAAGACAAATGTAGGCACATGCTTACATGCTTCCCAAAGACTCCCTTGGGGACAAGGCCCTGAAATTGCACACACTAATGGCCTGGGAATGAAAGTGGTTTTATTTTGTTTGACCCAGGAAAAACAAATGTTGTGGAAGTTAGCTTCAAGAGATTTGATTATCACCTAGCTGTTTTGTATTTGTGTTGCAAATTTTCTTGTCTTATTCAGATAACTGCAGTATCTGAGTGAGGTGGACCATGAAACAGTGCTTCACCAGGTTGTAAAGAATAGGATAAAGTAAGTCAAAGGCAGGAGAGCCCGCAGTTCACAATTAGTATAAAATGTATTTATAAAAGACAGTTTTGCTTGCTCCTCATTTCCTCTCTCATTTGTTGTTTTAATTTTGTACTGCAATATATTCCATTCCTGTGTCTCAAAACAATGACTGTGAAAAAGTAGTGAGTAATTTTTTTGAGATTATGTTTCCATGTCATATATAAGGGAATAAAATTTTATTCCTGTGTGATGGAGTGTCTGTCAGTGATAATACCAGAATCCTGATTCTGTAGCTTTTGTTTTAGGGTGCTTGCTTTTTACATGAACTTGTTCATCTTTCTTCAGTATTGTATTTCATAGTTTTTCTTTGACATAGGTAGTTTCAAAATTGCATTTGCCTAATAGATACAGTATAGAAATTAGCCATATCTACATTTGTGACTGGAGTAAAAACTTGGAAACTGGTGAGTGCTGCTTACATGAAAAATGCGGTCTTGTAGTTCATTGTGATGATAGATGGTAATTACTTTTGGCACATGATGAAATGGTAATTCCCATCTGTTCTTCTGTGGAAGTTGTTGCAAGAGAGAGGTGTCTTTGAAATACTTGTATAGCTATTTAATTTTCTGGTATGTTCAGCTGATTCACTTGTAGCAGAGCTGTGTGTTCACTGTATAAACCAGGCTTATTTTCACTTTGTGCACTACAAGTGTTCAGGTGTCAATGTCCTGATTTTGAATAGTCTAGTATGTGCAAAAACAGTAACTCTGAATATGTAGGGTTGGAAATTATGTACTTCAGGTATGTGTATGCTGTTTTGCCACTGTAAATTCAGAAGAGTTTATTTTCTCAAAGGGTAGCTGCAGTGAGTTTGTTTATGTCTCCTTTACTGTGGGGTAAGAGCCATATGTATGGTCAAGTGCCATTGAGGAATTGCCATGCACCTCCTCTGTAGCCCTGCCTCACTGAGAGTGTTAAATTAAAATCTTTTGTTGAAAGGTCTAGTGGATAGTAGAGCAGCTGTTTTTTTTCATACAGAATCAGAAGTGACCTTTGACCCTTTACCACAAAATGACTATTTTTTTGTGCTGCAGTGATAATGTTTCACCAATAGTTGTCAGAATCATCTGACAAAAATTGTGAAGTTGCTAAAACTTCAAAAGAACATTTTAAACACAGGAAGCAAGATAGTAAGGTGTACCAGTCCTACAAATGTTACCAGGCTATGTGTGCTATGGGCATGAATTTTCTGTGAGTGTTTAAGCAAACAACTTCTTGTCGCTTATTTATGAACTGTTCTGTAAATGCTTCTAAGTGCTGTACATCTCCCTCCTCACCCCTAGCTTTGAAAACCTCACTGTGTTAGAGGAATCTGAAGTTGTTAAACACAAAAAAGTCTTGTTACATTCATTCTCCTTTTTCCTTCTTAGTTTCCTCATTCACCTGTTGTTTATATTTTTTCTCCCTGAGTCTAAGCCTGCATCATCTCCCAGCTTAAAAAGGGAAGTATATTCCTGTAATTCAACTTCTGCTTTAATTTTCATTTCTCTTTTTATGTAGTCTGTATAATTACTGACTAGTGTTCTTTCCTCTGGTTTCCAGCAAATTCGGAATTTGACCCTGCACTAGGTTAAAATTGTTCTAGATGGTGTTGCTGACGGCCATAGACCATTCATGTTCCTCCTCTGTAATAGGAATCTTTGACAATGAGATATATACTTTTTAAAATTTGCTGTCCCTTTTTTATCTTTGTCAGCGTTTTTCCTTATTATCTTGTAACATTTGGTTGTGGGAGTATCTGTCCAAGTCTAAAAAAAATCCCAGGACTTCTGTTTCTTCATGCCTTCTCCTGACACTGTACTCCTGTACTCTGCCTCTCTCCTGCACATATGTCTAACTTTATCTGAGTTTGATACCACCTCTTCTTTTTGCTATATATGCAGATATTTTCAGTGTCATTTTGATTATGTCCTGTCTGACTCTGTTCCTGAAGCATCAGCCTGTAGCAAGGCTGAAAATAAAAATCTAGAACTCTAAATGTTGAATGAGCTGTGGTGCTACTTTTTAGTGTTTTGTGTATGTGATTCAAAAATTGATCTCTGTGTAATCTGAATATTAGGTTTTTTACCAAGAAGCCTCAAACATTTTTTAAAATTTGTTTTGGTAATCTTATTTAAGAGTTAAAGAGATCCTGTTTTCCTAGGAGTGGTGTTGAAAAAGTGAAGTGTAAGCACGAGATGTTTGTTTCAGAAAGTTTGGCAAGCTGTAGAAAAACGTGCCAAATTTCTGCAGCTCCCAGATGGTCAGGAGGAAATCTGAAGAGAGCAGTTTCAGTACTTTAGGGAAGCTGTGGGATTTCATGGGCTGTAAAATAAAAAATGTCTAAATCTATCAGGTCTTTTGTCCTGAAGCATTCCAGATGTATCCAGTTGTCAATAATTTATTTCTTTTTACAGCTTTGCAATAAAGAAGAGAAAATGCTAATTAAATTCTGATTGTAACTGTAATTTTTTTGTAGTGAAGTATACTACTTGGCTGAAATCACAGTGGGGAGATGAGAATACTGTATCTGTGTATAATACTTACTCACATAACTAGAATTCTGTATTTCAAAATACTTACACTTTGTTACAAGTTATACTTATAACTTAATACTTTGTATTAATGTTTAGATGCTTAGTTGCAATGAACATATGCACAAAGGTTTTAATTTTTCTGGAAATACTGTTTTCATAACTTATTAAAAACAGGTTATGTCCATTATTAGTGTTCTGTGATATAGTTAATATCATACAAATATAGTTAATATTATACAAATAGTTAAATTTGTAGCCATCTCAGAGATCTAAAAATTAATGGGTCTATTTTTGTCACTTTATATTTTGCCTACAATTGGTTTCCATTTAGCCAAGAGATAATAATATCATAAATCATGTATCACTGGTTTTGCTGATAACTTAGTATCATACAATACTAGTGAACTCAAGATTTTTGTACTCTGGCTTCTGCTTGAAACAGGGTCAACTACAGTAAGTTGCTCAGGACACTGTCAAGTTGAGTTTTGGATATCTCCAGTGATGGAGATATGCTTAAACAGAATTTTCTGTGCTTCAATTTGTACCTATTGCTTCTTGTCCTGTCACTGTGTATGTCTGAGAAGAATCTGATTCCATCTCCTGAACTTTCTGCTCCACTTCCAAATTGGGTAATTTTGCACCATGGGAAGATTCCTTTGAGCCTCCCCTTCTTCAGGCTGCATAGTCCTGTTTCTCTTAGCCTCTCCTTATATGACAGATGCTCCAAGCCCTAAGCAGATGTCATATTTATATCAAAGCTTTCCTTTTCAAAACTACATCTCCTCACAGTGGTAAAGTACAGTGGTAAAGCTGTACAGTTCAGCTCAAAAAAAGATCCTGAGAAACAGTAAAATGATCTATTTTGAAATTGTTTTATTTCGCAACACTACCCCTATGTTAACTCTTTTCTTATTTCAGCCAAGGTTTATGGTTTTCATAGAGCATTTACTGGAACACTGAGTTTATAATACTATCTTTTATCCCTAGGAATCTTTTTCAGTATGGTGTTCGATATTTAATATAATCTTTTATATAATCTTTTCCTTCAGAAGAATGAGGTAGAACATTCTTTGATTAATGGACTACCTTTTTATAAATAATTTTTCCTAAATTTGCATTTCTAGAGCAAGCAACAATGGCTTATTTTTGCTTAGTAAGGATAATATCCTTAGTTTCTCCTAGAGCAGCAATAGAAATGTCTTTTTCTCCGAGTATTTAAAAGAATAGAACAGACATGTTTTATCAGACCTTCTTCTAAAGGAAATAAATGCATTGAAAAGAAGACAATTTCACAGGCCTGTGATATCTGCAGACTGCAAACTGATAGTCAGCAGTCCTGTGTAGGTGGAACCTTTCCTTCACCAGCCCTCTGATGTTGTGTTCTTAGTTTGAGAAGTGATTCTGGCATTCTGTTGTTCCTTCTCTTGTATTATACTTTCTGAGGCTCGCAGGCAGAGTTACATAATTTACTGTTCACACACAGAACACAAATAACATAGTGTTTCTGTGAATGTACTAGTTTTTTTCCCTTGTCTCTTGGCAGACTGTTGGCAGATCAGCAGCAAAACCCAGCAGGATTTGGGAGATATTAGCTTATATTTGATCCTTCTTTCAGAGTTAGCAGGCTCTTGCTTTGAGTTTTATCACATTCAGATTGGTGCTTTGAGTAATTTTCTTCCCTTCATAGAAGTAAGAATGAAGGTTTCTGAAATGCAACTTCTTTTCTTACATCTTTTTGCTTGCTGAGTGCCAGTACTGGTCCCTCCTCTCTGGTTACTGATGTTATTACTGTAATTCCTCTATTCTCCAAAACATCTTTTTAACAAAACTCTTTTTGCTGTACTCACAATATTGCACCTTCTGCATGGCCAGGACACCACCTAACTGAGCTGGGGACCCGTATTCATGCAGTCTATTTGCAAATCTGTGTTAGGTCTTGAACTAAACTATGATCTTGTGCAAAACTAGTCTCCATTAAGTAAACAGCAGCATAAAGCTTCTACTGAGGCATATAGAAAATGTCATGATGTTTTCTTTAGGGTGAACACCTGCCCATGGGGCATGAACTGAGATGAAAAATGTGCAGCTGGTGCCTAAACTTAGAGTAAATGTGAAAATTTATTGAAGCATCCTTTGCTTAGCACTCAAACATCACACATTATTAGTGTAATTTGCAAACTAATAATACCTGAATCGTAGTGACAGTGTGACTTCAGTTGCGTTGCTTTTTCTATTCTGAATTGGTTCAGCAGTTTCTGAAGTGTTCATGAGACTGCTCTGGCAAACCTGCAGCTGTAATACAGCCCAGAGGAGTGAAAATAGGGGAGAGGAAAAGGAAGGAACAGTGGAGAGTAGGGGAAGATAAAAACTGTTTAGTATGAAGGGCATGTGAAAATTGCTGTAGTTTTACTTATACCATATTAAAACTGAAGCAGGTGTATCTCCCAAGACTAACTGTTTTCATACCTTTGCAGTGTAATTAATATAAATACAGGCACAGTTCCATAACAAATGTGGATTTTGAAGTTTCAGAGAACATGTGATAACCCCACAGACTTATTAATGTTGATGAAAGACCACCTTTATTGCTAAAAGACATTGCTGTAGTTGCATCTCATTGTTCTTCATCGTGGTTGAAGTTTTACCTCTTTGTTCAAGGAAAAAAAGTTACATTTTATTGGTTTTCATCAACTCTTCTGTTTTGTTCTTTTTCCTAGGAAAGGGCAACATGATGAATGCTTTCTCAAAGAGTGCTTTCAGTACAGCTGAAAATAGTTTACTTTCAACTTCCTTCTTATATTTGTATACCAAAGTTGTTTATATGTTTTTAGTCTTACATTATCTTACAGTACAGAAATGTAGGCTTTTCAGAATGAAATGATTTTGACAGTTACGGAAATTGGACTCAAGATTTCTAGTTGTAAGTCATTAAGCTTTGCCTCAGTTTTCCAGTGTTGCCTTGTAAATTCACTCGAGGTCAATTCTGTAGTAGTATTTACCATCCATTTGATCAGAATAAAAACAGTTCCTGAAAACAGTTCAAAATGTTTTATGGTGAAGTAAATTAGAAAAATAATTAATACTAATCATATGCCATAGCACTTTCTTTAGGACAATGTCAGGATATAAAAAGAAATATTCAGTCACTTTAAATATGTTGACATTTTAATGTTGTTTTAACTACAGGTACAGAGAGGCTCTTGTCAAGTGGGATGAAGCACTTCAGTTAACTCCAGAGGATGCTACACTTTATGAGATGAAATCACAGGTAAAGCGTGACAATTCCTTGCCAGTTTAGAAATTAGAAAAGAAGACACTGTGTTTCTGAACGGATACTGGGCATTGTTCAGTTGTGTGCAGGAACAACAACACAATTTAGGTATTTTGTTTTTACCAGCTAACAGGGCATCTTTTAACAGAAATTGGAATAATGGTGTTCTCCTAGTCAGTCACAATAAACATCTTGGTTGGGTTATGAATTGGGGTGCTACATTGCGGGGAAAAAAATTATGTTGGAGGGATCAAGGAGAGCCTTAGCCAAGAGAGATAGATCAGCAAATCTGACCATTAAAAATCTGCCTGCTCTTTCTAAAAATTTGGCTTAATACTATCTGCTGTTAATACTAAACATGGGTACTGTGTGCAAATGGTTTGCTTCAATCTGGTTTTGTATTAAGTGTTACACAGATAAATCAGTCATGTAAAAGACTGTAGTATCTAATCTAAACCTGCTGTCTTTCAGTTGGAAGCTGTTTCCCCTTATCCTATCACTACATCCTTGTAAAAAGTACAATTCCAGCTTTCTTGTTATTCCCATAGGAGCCCTTTGGATTCTAGGAAGCATCTCAACAGGCCCCACAGGTCCAGCAAGTGGTTTTAAAAAGCTACATTGTTTGAGGAAGAAAGGAAAAGAGAAAAAAAAAAATTGGTGAATTTATTATGTAACTTTTAGGAAGTTTGCTGTTACTGTTAGTTACTGTTTAGATTTAAAATCTTCATTGTTACTCTAATTCTTCTATTGTGTAAAAACTCCAATCAAGACTCTAACACCCCTACTTCCCCAAAAAAGAAGCCAAAAAAAAAAAACCCAAACCCCAACAAATCCCAATAACTAATGCTGGTTCTTTCCCATCGTCTAGTGGCTGCTTTTTCTAATGGATATTACCACATTTGCTCCTCACCGACATCTTGTCTGGTGAAGTGAAGAAAGTCTGATTTTGCAAAAGAATTAATACAATAATCATTACTTCATTTCAAGACAATGAATAGTGAAGGATGCTTTTGTTTTATGTAACTGCAGAAGGTTTAGCTCTTACTAGGTTATGCATTTGGTTTGAGAGATTCTTTATGGCTTAAAGGTTTTTCTTTAAATTGTGTTGGGAGAAGTGTGTTGTTGTCTTTCCATAAGTGGTAGTGTAAGAGAAAAGATCTGTCTACTCTAGTGAAATGGCTGGAAAAGAGTTGCACAAATGGCATGAGCGAGTAGCAATATTACTCTTCTACCTCCAGCAACCTTTGGCAAGGGCCTTCTCTGTGTTTAGAAATGGTTGAAAGATTTTTCTTCAACAAATTTGTTTCAATGCTTTCTGTTTCTGTGTGTATTTCTAATATCTGCAGAGCTATGTATTAAGGAATTTCAAATTCTGATTATGCATTTTTAGAAGATGAAGGTTAATACAATTCTGCTTTAATTAGCAGCAGATTGCTATAAAGGGTGTTAACTTACATAGCAGTTCCTTTATAAGTTTAATTTTTAACTTCACTAGTAAAGAAGATCTTCACGTCTGCTAAGATGTGAATATGATATTGGTAAATTTTATCATCACAATTTAAAGATCTAACTGTTTTGAATATAACAGCTGTTAAAATTTCAGTTTTTAAATTGTTAAATTTTCAATTTACAGTTCTGCTCGGTGGGACAAATTAGTGAACAGCTCCCTTGTTAACTGTTTTTTATTATAGGCTTATGTGAATGCAAGAATTTAAGATAGGTCCCCAAAAGCATTATGTTTAATTGAAATTACACCAAAAGTAAGTATTTTCACACTGAAAATAGCAGGAGAACTGTGAAGTGTGTAAGCTTACCTGGATCTGAGCTATGATGCACTGAATTATCCAAAGAAGTGCTTACTTACTTATTATCGAAAGAGGTGCTTACTACAATGTGCTTCCATCTGTGCTCCAGTAATAATACTGAGGTTGTTGTACTTGGCCCCCTAGTACCTGTATTTCAGCAAAATGACAAAGGTGAGTTAGAGGCACACAGCTTTTCTGCTGACCAAGAGGAACTGAGAAACAGCTGTGTTACTCTGGGTCATCTTGTGAATTATCTGTTCTACTGATACAAGTGGAGAATAATGAAGGCTGAAAAAACTGAAAAAAAAAGCTGAAGAAGCCCAGGCCTCTCTTCTACCATGCTTTTGCTTTCTTTCTGAGAAGTTCTCAGCAGTTGCACCATTTCTTTTTGATTTCACTTTCTTGCATTGCATAACACTTGTTACACTGTGAATAAGAATACAAGGAAAGCTTGTGTACAAAATATACATTTATAAAATTATTTATTGAATCTTTTTAATAAAACATGTCATGTTTCATTTGGTAACATCTCTTTCATACATGCAAATAATTATTGCAGATTTTTTTTTTGCAGTAGGACTTATGCTTACTGGAAGCTCTTTAGTAGAATGTGTAATTTGATACCTTTGTATTTCTAAAAGCACTGATGTGAGCTGTAGCAATTCACTTTTGTCAAAATAGAAATATGTAATTCATTCAAAAAATATTGTGGCCAGTATTTAAAAGATACTGTCTTAGAGCTGACTGTTTTATTCCAGTCCAGCATACCAGCACAAACACTGCAGCTGTTACAGTGTAGCTCAGTGGAAATGTTTTGGAGGAGCTGTACACCAGCTTCAGAAAGGCCTTGACCAGTACTGGGTCTATAAAAATCCCCCTGTCTTGATATATGTGTCACATACTAGAGGAGGAGGTTCATGTTTGGAATGCCTTTGTGAAATATACAAAGATTCTTTATGGTCTGTATTAATTTTCTATCAGTGAGAAAATGTCTCTTCCTGAAGTAAATCTGTTGGACTATTAACATTGGATGATGAAGTGGGGTTTTTTTGCACAGGCTTGAGTATCTGTCTTACATCCTTACATTTATTAGGATAACCTTATGTTGGGTTACACAGCAGCTTTTCCATTCTTTAGGGTTTCCTTTCTCAACAGCAAACAACATTTTCAAAACTGAATTGTTTAATATGCGGCTCAGAAAAGTATGATAATGGCACTGTAGGAATTTGTAAATGTTTCTGGTAGGTTCCCAAAGATCTGTATTTTAACAGATGTAGAATGAATGTCTTTCAGTACTTCTGAAGAGCAGAAGTAGTGTTTAAAGTTCCTAGTTGTCAAAGATACTTGAAATAAGTGTATTTCCAGAAAATCACATGGGAACTGTGGAATTGCTCAATTGCTTCAAGAAACCATAGAATTTGATGAGATTTTTTTCCATTGCTCTCAGCTACTCTTTGATCCATTTAAAGATTTTTATGGTTTTTGAGAGGTTAGGGGTGCAGTTTTCTTTGCATGCAAGATCTGTCAGTTTACATACTTGACACTTCATCACCAGCCTAAGCTGCTTCCCCATTGCAAGGACAATGGCTGGAAACGAAATGCTTAATGTTTATGCCCGTTTATTTCTGCATTTTTGTTGAAAAGCAAAAATCTTTGAAAAAGACTCAACAGGAGTAACCTAATATAAGTAGTATTGTAAGTATATTCAAAAAAATATATAAAGACTGCCTATGTTGATGCGGCCACTAAGACTCCTTGAAATTATTTGTAGGCTGAATTCCTTAAATATTGGCTGGATTATTTTATTGCTGATTTGAATTACAAAGATGGAGGAGCAGACTTTGACATACTCTTTGATTTTTATCTTAATGTTCGGTGGCTGGACCATGTGGGACATTTTTGGGTGAAGAGGGATATCAAAGGACTTGGTACATTGTGATGTTATATAACGAACCATCCTGGGAGCGAGACTTGGTTCTATTCAGTACTACTTCTGAGAATTCACCTGGTTTATGTTGCTTATCTCGTGACACTTGCACCTCAGATCTCAGATAACTGTGCAACTATGAGAGGTTTTTTAAAGTACACGATACAGTTTTTTAATATATATTTTTAGAAACAAGTAAATTCAAATGTAAACCAGCAGTTGAGTTCCTTTTAGTAATTTTTTGGATGTTTTGTCATCAGCTCTATAAGAATCTAGTTTCCTTCAATGCTGCATCCTCAATTTGCATTCATTGAACAGGACCAGGATTTCAGATATATGTCACTTCTTTGTTTTTATATATGAAACCCATAATCTTCAAATATTCCACTGTCTCTCTCTTCTAAAGGCTTTCTTAATGTTGAACTTAAGAAATAATATCAACTTCTACACATCAGTCTTCCTACTTAAGAAATTACAAGGTTTCTAAGACATGACCAGACTTAGTTTAGATTATAAGAAATCAGCTAGTAAGTGCTGATTATTTTAAGTTTGTTTTTCTTAGATTGGGATGTGTACAGAGAATAGTGAACTGTCAAAACATTAGTGTGAACTTGAGAAATCTAAATTACAATAAAGCATTTCTGTGTGGTGCAATGATAGTTGCTTTGAAGTGTGGATAAATGTAAACTACTTATGGGTGGAATCAATTTTATTCATCTGTTTTTTGAAATGTGTTACTGGATGGAAAAAGGAATTGGGTCAGTTTCACTGAATGTGGACTGTATCTATATATAGTGATTCAGCTTCATTTAAAACCAGAACTTACTCAGATTCATAACACTTCCAAAATATTGTGGGCAGAACATTATGGGTCACTCTTCTGCCTGGATTTCTAATAGTTGGTCAGTCTCCTGATGAGAGTTTCTATGTTTAATTGGTTTTTTGCCATTGAGTTCTTCTAATTCTTCTCTCTTGTATGACTTTTTCTAAAGATATGTTAAACTAAGTTATTATAGGACGTGGATGATACTGTTTTAAAGCATGTAATAAGGATAAATTTCTTTGGGTAAAGCAAGTCCTGAAAATCCACTTACTGAACATCTTTATAAGATGTTCCCCTCCAGTCACTTATGACACGTACATATGTGTGTGTGTGTGTGTGTGTGTGTGTGTGTGCACAGTGAGAGTCTTGAGATGTTTTTTCTGCTTCATAATTTTTTTTCCTAATTATAAGATTGTTTTCTAATAGAGTATTATCACTATATATATGTATCTCACTATATATACACCCATCACTTTATATGTACACTATATATATATATTATGAGTGTGTGTTTGTGTATACACATATGTGTATACACACATACTTGAAGTGGCTGCATGTTGAGCATGTGACCGGCACGCTGTGTGACAAGGGGGGGCTACAGCACGTGTGACTCCTGTTTGCCTTTGTCTTGCCCTTGTGTCTGTACCCCAGAGCACCACTTCTCAAATCTGTGCACAGGAAATCTTTGTGCTAGCAGTGGTTTTTATTCCTTGTTCACTGTGGGTTTTTTGGGTGTAGAATAGTTTCCAAGTAGCATACAGGGGTGTTTATTAAAGTGATAATGATAGAGTCTTGGGTAGAGTAACCCAAGACAAGGCTGCACACATTCATGTCTGCCACTGTAGGTTCATTTTGATGACCTCTTCACCTGAGAAAAAAAGTGTAGGAAAATAGTGTGCATTAATAAGTATATTCATTATACTGGCTGACAAGTGTAGCTGAGTCATTTTATTAATAACTGAAAAAACTACCTGTGTTGGGTAAAAATGCGTATAGATTCAAATGTGTGCTTGTTTGAATGTACTTTGAGAATCTAATGCCAAAGTTATTAGGAGCAAAGTAATTACTACATGATCTGGAAGAGCATTTTTAAAGCAGCTGTTGATGCTGGTGCACACTGTAGTCATAAATAGAAGTGGGATAATTGCCTTTATTAGTAAAGTAATAATTCAGTAAACAAACCAGCAAAATTCATTAAAAACTACAAAAGATTTTTTTAAGCACTTACACAGATGTTTTGTAATTAAGTTTTCAGTAGGAAGTACTGGTAGGAAATACAGAGTACTTGGGATGCATAAAAATGTTCCTGTGAATGTATACTTGGATTTGTTTCTCTTATAAGAGAGAATAAATACATTAAGACACTGATGTAGAAGATAGCTGATAGATTCAGAATCCCTTCATCTTGGTAGGATGTACACCTATCCACTAGTAACAGTTTGATTCATTTCCCACATCTGCTGCAGAAAACGGAAAATGCCCATACAAATGTAATTAATCTGAAATTTTTGGAAAACACATGACATTCATCATGGACTTTTATACAAAATGCAGTCATTGATAACTGTTGAGCGGGAAAAAGGGGGAAGATGATAGACTGCTGTAGATTGTTTTTCTAAAGAATTTTTAGGTACTTCTGAATTCTAAGATACAGTCCACTGAATGGAATTGAAATGAAGCCATAAGACTAGTCTTAAGAAAAATTTAGTCATACTAGATTGATACTAGCAGAAGTATCAATCCAAAGGGTTATTCAGAAGCTATGCTTATGATGTTTCTTGGTTTTTCAGTCCAGGGTTGCTTTCTGTAGTAAATCTTTGCCTTCCCCTTTCCCTCTTCCTCTTTTTTTAGTGTACTGCTCACCTCTATGCTGTGCATGTACTATTTGTTAGAGTAAATACTCAAGATCACGTTTGAATCCTCCTTTACTCCACACTCATATTTATCTATTTAATATATCAGAGAACAGTAAGGTTAAATAAATCTGTTTTGAACTTCAGCAATAGTCCTAACATGTTCTAATATTATTCATCATAGTTGTGGTCAGTTGGGATGAAAGTGGTTGCCCACGCATGAGTCTAACCCTGTGGTTGACATTCTCATCATACTGCAGGAATGCAGTTGTCATTTGTTTCTTACACTGGTATATATCACCATAGCATGTGGGTGTCTGAAATGATCTCAGAGTGATGCAGGTCTTCAGGTGATGTGCCAGTCTCATGGTGGTATTGGAAACATAAGGCAAACTTTGAACCACATTGTGTGTTGCTAACTGTGATTTATTGCCTTAGTTATGGAGATTCAACGCAGGGAGAATAATCCTGTGGTAACTGCTGAGTAACAGAGATTTTCACATTCAGAAACCACTTTTTTCCTTACTTAATGTAGATGACTTCATGTGTAAGTTAGGCTCTGCAGAATGCTTGTTCTCTAAATACAGCAGTCATTGTTAAAGGTCTGTTTCCATACTGAGTTACAGGGATTGTTTCTGTAGTTGTATCATGTGCACCGCACTGTTTCTGGTAGATTACAGCTCTTTATTAAAAAGAATAAATACAGTCCAGGAGTTTTCAATAGTACTTGCACATTTATTATCTTTAGCTCTCCATGTGTTTCTCTTTCTGACTATTCTGTTATGCTTCTATAGGCTCTGGGGTTTGTTGACTGGGAGAGACACCTTCAGAAGCAGTTAATCTACTGCTAATAGCATTGCTTAAATAGTTTGGGTGACTTATCCTCTAGCATGCCTGTTTCTCTCTGTGGGGATTGAAATTAATCTGGGTGACTATCTGAGGTCAGACAAGTAACTTTTAACTAAAAAAACCTGGATAAGGTGAATCTTAGTTATTGAAACAGTGGTTGTTGTATGGGTAATCCCAGAAGAATTAAATTTCTTTTCAGTTTTGCTTATTTTTCTTCCTCTTCTTTTTCTATTTCTGATATAGGTCCTGATGTCTTTACATGAAATGTTCCCAGCGGTGCATGCAGCAGAAATGGCTGTTCAGAGAAACCCACGTTCCTGGGATGCTTGGCAGACTTTGGGACGTGCCCAGCTTGGATTAGGAGAGATAGCACTGGTATCTACTATATATATGTATATCCTTATGGTGACTTGAACGCAGACAAGGAAAAAGTTCATTATTTCCAGTATTCCCTCTGCTTTATTGTGTTTCACACATGGTTCCTGTGTGGTTTTGTTGCTGGACTTGTGGAAGACCAGTCTAGCTTGAAGATTTTTGTATCATATGGCTTTATGCAATAGAACAATTATGCTGACATAACTGCACATACTACATTCTGGGTACTGCTACAGTGCAGCTCACCATAGCTTAATGAGGATAATGTGAAGTCCAAGGATCACCTGATAATTCAGGCTCAGTTTTTACACCTGCCTGCTTACAAAATTCTATTGTCTTGTTTTCCTTGTGTCCTGCTTATGCAGCAAATAATGTGTGCTCATTCCTGTTTTCCTCTGGCTCCTTGACCTCAAATGGTGGCTGAGGTTGCTTCTTTATTTAGTAAGAGAGCAGAAAGCCAGGGATGCTCTGCAGTAGCTGAAGTGCATCTTTTTTTATTGTGGTGTAATATTTTTTTGTTAGTTTCTATGAAAACTCAATAAGTGAACTTTCAAATTCAGACACATTCTCAGAGGTCCATTAAAAAAAACATTTGTATCATGACCTCTTAGATGAAAAAAGATACTGGTTGTTTTTTGAATAGAAGTAGCTGTGTGCTGCTTTGATACAATTAATTTTGTTGGTAATTTAGAGTGGTTTTGCAAAGTTACAATGTTTGGTCTGAAAATTTTCAAGAATTGAAAAAATGATAGGGTTTTTTTGATGAAGGTTAAAAATTCATACAAAACTAATTTTTAAAATGTAGTAAGAGGCAGTGTTAAAAACCCCAAACCAACTAGAACAAATGCAAACTATGTGAATCACCTAGAGTCACAGAACGGTTTGGCTTGGAGGGAGCCTTAAAGATCATCTAATTCCAACCCCATCTAGCCTGGCCTTGAACATTCCCAGAGATGAGGCATCCACAGCTTCTCTGGGCAACCTGTTCCAGGTTCTCATCACTTTCACAGTAAAGACTATCTTCCTAACACCCACATTTCCCCCATTTCAGTTTATTCCCATAACTCCTTGTTTCTACAGTCTCTGACGAAGAGTCCCTCTCCAGCTTCCCTGTATTCCCCCTTCAGATACTGGCAGGTTGCCATGAGGTGTCCACACAACCTTCTCTTCTCCAGGCGGAACAGCCCCAACCTTCTCACCCCATCCTCACTGGGGGGGGTGCTTCAGTCCTGTTAGACCAAGCCTAAGACGAAGGCTGTGTGTTACAGATGTGCAGTGTGCACCCTTTGTTGGTGCAGTACCATAATATGAAATATCTCATATAAATCCATGCATATCTGCATTTCAGCAGTGGTGACATTCCATGGCTTTTGTGGTGTAGAAGGGTAGGGTTGATGGTCTGGTCTGTCTGGATCTTTTCCTTCTAAGAGTATGAAACTGTCTCTGTAAATTATGCCTGAGAATTTTAAATGCACTAGTTTCAGGAAAACTAGAATTTTATTTCCTACAAGCATTCTAAGTAATTGATACTGCCTATTCTGTAAAAACTGCTATAGTTGCTGTAATATCAGTTATAAATAGTAATATACATGTACTAGTTACACCCAGCAGGTTGATTCATCAAATCCTGTAAGATTTTTCTACATAGACAAGTCATGAAGCACCAGTGGGACTGGATATCTTGAGTGCTGGGGACCTAGTGTTCATATTATATTAATTTTGTCTTATTTTAGAGTAGCACTTCTGGTGCTTTCTTAGAATGGATTGTTGAGCTTAATCAGAAAAGGATCTAGTTTATGTATCTGAGACTATTCAGTTATGCAAAGCAAAGCATTTTAAGTGGGAACAATCAGAGATTTGCATCAAAGCACTTCATTCATCTGAAACATTGTTCTAGGTGCTCCTTAATTGTTAAATTGACCTTACTATGGTGAAGAGAGAGGGAGAGAGGAGGGGTTATCACAAGTAGTTTGCCCTCTTAGTTTTTGTTTGTCTCTGAGTAGGGAGCTTGAGGTGTGGAAGCTCCTGGTGGTGTTCCCCGTGCTGTGGTACTTCGTTGCCATGCTTCATTGAACTGCCTTCTGATAAATATTTTTCACATACAGAGAAGTTGGGGAGGTCTTCTAAAATGCAAATAATGTTCACTATTTGTTTTTTAACCAAGTGATTTTTTAGGAATCTTAAGAGCCTAAAACTGAAGGAGTTTAAAAATAAGAAGTTAGTTCATAGTTACTGAACTTGTGGAGTCTTCTAGACCAAATAGTTTAAGTCATAATTATCCTTTTTCCACTAGTCTTTCATTGCAACAATTTTCTTTTTTCCCTGCATCATATTTTTTACAAAGAAAAGTTAATAAAGCACAAATATCAAGGCATTTTTAGGGTTTTTCTTTTTTGAGATTTAGGAATTACTGTCCTTCTCAAGAACTGCTTTCTCTGCTTCTTTGTTTCATTTCTTCCCCACCAACATCTGTCTTCATTACCCACATCCTGCCAAATGATCTGTTGTGAATATTTTTATTACTTCATAATGAATGATGCATTTTTTCTTAGGGAAAAAACCTATTTACTGTATTTAGTTTGAAGTTTCCCAGGTCTAAAATGTTGCTTCCAAACAACTATAATATATATTATGAGCTGTGTAAAAATAAAAGAAAGATTTGCTTGGATTTAGTTTTTGTCAAACTTGTGACAAAAAGAATGAGCTAAACCAGGCCCTTTTTATTTAGCTTTTATGAAAGTTTTTTGTTCTTTTTTTCGGAATTTAATAAATAGGATAATTCAACAGTAATACTTAAATGTGAGCAAGGAAAACTTTATTTCTGTAAAGGCAGAAATTCCTTAAAATCTACAAATCAATGTGCAGAGCATACCAGTAAACCTGCAATGTGAATGTAGTAACTGTAGAAATATAGCCAGGCTTGCAGTATTTCTCTCATTTCATTGCAAATACTTGGTTTTACAAATTAAATTTCCTATATGGCTGATAACATCTTAACTAGTTAACAATTTCACACCAATAGCTTCATTACAAGAGTTCCTCCTGTGAGACAGGGTAAGCCCCATGCTTTGATTAATCAAGGGAAAAAAAAACCAAACTAAAACCAAACAAAAGCAATATTAAAAAGAAAACCCAAAACTAATCACAAAAAAAAAAAAAAAAAATCAAGACTGAATGAAAGGACTGAGTCTACCACCATGGAGAAATTCATCAGCCCTGCAAGATGGTCATAGGCAGCCAGCTCAGTGACCCTGCTTGAACAGGTGACCTTAGAAGGTCCTGGCCACCCTCAGACGTCTTGTGGTTCTGTGACTTTGGCTTTACCCCATTCTAGGGCCCTGGCAAATCTGGAGTACTGAGGATCACAAAGTTGAGAGGACAACTCGTGCATGGGTTTTGTTTGATGTTTTGAAGGGTGTGGTTTCCTGTATTCCTGCTAAGCAGTTAGGGCTTTAGCAGTCTTCAAGTGTGACACAACATTTTGTCAAAAGAGTCATGCCTTGACAATATGAATCCTCAGATCAGCCCTTTCCTTTCATCTCTCTTGAAAGAAATAGTTTTGGGTCTTTTAGATAATGATGGAAGTTTTGTACTCCCAGAGAGAGAAATGTCTGTGCTCTATTGGAATGCAGCTAATTAACATAACTACTCTGAATTTGAGATAATTTTTCAACATGTTACAAATGTTAGCATTTAGAAACATAGAGTGTTTTGGTAATAAAAAGGAAATTGGTGGTTGGCCTTCCACTGAAAAGTCAAAGTATTTAGAAAATGCTAAGTTAATAGAGAAAGTACCATGCTTTTTCATTTAAAGTGGGGTTCTGTTAAATTATTTTCAACTTTAAACAGTCCTACTGAGTTATTGAAGTAATAGTCAGTAATGTAAGCATCCCCAGGAAGGTTTTGTGTTAATCCTCTCCATCTACTATAGAGTAAATGTTTGTTTTAACCACTGTTGGAAATCATAAATATATTTTGTTATAGTGATTGTTAATTCACAAAAAGATCTTCTAGTCAGAGGTGATTTTTATTTTCCATCAAGAAAGCTGAAGGGTAAACAAGTCTCCAAAAGTTTAAATGCCCTTTTCAGCTAGATTTCTGCCAGGGGTACTCACTTTTTGTAAGTGATTGTGGCTGATTTAGCTGGTGCCTACCTTTGTCAGATGCTCAGGACTTTCGAGGAGTGGATTTCTCAACACTGAGACCTTGTAATTGAAAGCTTTAGCTATATCAGATGCACAGGATAAGACAAACAGGAATGTTGAACAAGGTTTATTTGACCATTGTTTTAAAATTCCTGTAATAATTTTGGCACTAATTTGGTAATAAAGAAGTAAATGTGTTCTTGGATTTTCTGGATTTGCAAGGTAAGTACTGATAACACTTAAGCTTTATTTTCATTGGCTAACTATGTCAATTTTTAGAATGGGATTGATTTTTGTGGTTATTGTTTCCTTTGTCTTCCTGGATTATATCCTTGTGTCTGGTAGACCACAGTGTAAGAGGTCTGTGTGGTAGAGGCAGCCTGAAGCAGTGATTCAGCAAAACATGCAGCAGCCTTGCAGGGGTGTGCACCTAGGTGGAAGGGCAGAAGGATGGTAAATGTGAGGAAAGAGGACTGTGAGGAAATGAATTGGTGCAAAATGACATCTGTGAAATCTGTCACCGAAGCAAAAGAAAGTACAGGAGGATACAAATTTCTTCAAAAAGAGAAAAAGGAAGTTGTGGAAGTGGGGATATCTCACTCACATCTACCAGATGAAAACAAAGACTCTTATGCATTTGTAATTTATTTAACCAAATCCCAATAAGCATAAGGCAAAAATAGTCTTTTACATCTGGAAAATTACTGTATTTCAAGTACTTTCTCCAGAACAGGAGATCTCCAGAACCTTTGAATAAAATGGTTTTGGAAATGTAAGAAGGACAAAATACTGTGTTCACCTCATTTTGTAAGACACTAGAATTACTTTCGATGAAATTTCCAGAGAGAATTTTTTTATTGAAAAGCAGAAATAATCTGAACAGAAAATTACACAGAAAAGTTCAAGATAACAGTTTAAAGTAAAAAAAATAAATTTAAAAAAAATCTGCCATTCAGATTAACTATAGAAGCTATTAAACTAGAGTAAAAATACCTGAAAGGATGGGACTTTTTTTCTTGTTTGAAGGAGAGAACTATCATGAAGAGTCTTTAAGTATATGAAAATGTCTTATTTCTCTATTTTCTGCATTACTGCGATAAATGCTTCTGTAAAAATGAGTTATTATGTTCACGGTGAGTAGTACAAAAATAAGACTCAAATTCCAGTAATATATTGTCATAGAATCATAGCAAGCTTTGGTTTGGAAGGGACCTTGAAAAGTCCTCTAGTCCAACCCCCTGCAATCAGCCAGGGCATCTTCAGCTAGACCAGCACTTGCTCAGAGCCCTGTCCAGCCTGGCCTTAAAGGTTTCCAGGGACAGGGCATTAACCATCTCTCTGGGCAACCTGTTACAGCATCTCAGTAAATCACTGTAAACAGTATCTTCCTTACATCTAGCCTGAATCTACCCTTTTTTCAGTTTAAAGGCATTATCCCTTGTTCTATCACTGCATGTCCTTGTGTAAGTCCTTCTCCAGCTCTTCTGTGGGTCTTTACAGGTACTGGAAGGCTGTTGTAAGGTGTCAGTGAACCCTTCTCTCTCCAGGCTCAATAGCCCCAGTGCTCCCAAAGTGTCCTCACAGGAGTTGTGCTCCAGGCCCCTGATCCTATTTGCTGCTTCCTCTGGGCTGTCTCCAGCATGTCCCTGTCCCTCCCGTGCTGGGAGCCCAGGGCTGGATGCAGGGCTCCAGGTGGGTCTCAGCAGAGCAGAGCAGAGGGGCAGAATCCCCTCCCTCCCCTGCTGCCCACGGGGCTCTGGATGCAGCCCAGGACACGTTTGGCTCTCTGGGCTCTGAGTGCTGTAAAAACACACAAAATTTTTCCATATTAAAGATAATTTAACACAGAAAAAGATTACTTACTTTACCAGTAGACATCCTTTGAAACAGGTCAGAAAGCGTCTGCCTAGTGTAATATAAAGGTCTACCACATACTTTGGTAGCAGATACAGCTCTTAAAATTCTGGCTTTTTTGGGGGGTTCTGAAGGCTATGCAGACCAGCAGAGGAGACCCTATTCATTGGACAAATGGAAGACTGTTTGCTACAGAATACTGTTTATAGTGAGACAAAATGTAAAGTACTTCAAAAATACAGATATGTCAAATACTGTAATTCCATAACAAAGAATGTCTCGCAGAAGGTTTTACATTGCACTTCCTTACAGAAGCAAAAGCAAATACATGACTGTACTGATAAAAAGCCCTGTAGTCCTTATATGCAGGGTCTCTAAAATTACAGCTCCTCTTTAAAATGAGGCTAAAAATACCTGTTTTATGTAGTGTCACTGTGTTTTCCTAAGTATAACAAGAAATTGGAGAAGAATATTTACATCTCCATTAGGGGAAGAGTTAAAAGTACCACTGTTCTTTTCTTTTGTCATAATACAAATGAATGGCTTTGGGCACTGTTCCAGTGGCAGCATAAAATTTTAAATGCATGACAAATGTGTATTTTTCAGTTTTACATTACTGCTTTAAAATTAATCCCACTGATCTTTTGTAGCACTTAAAAATTCACTTTATCATTTTGTTATTTCTTTATAAAAATGTCAAGCACAAAAACTCTTTTCTAATAGATTTACTAAGATGATCTTTTTATGCTGTATTGTATGAATCATCAAAGTAACTTTGATGCTTACCAAATGTTATTTATTGTGCATAAACATAACTATATAGACAGGTTTTAATGAGGAGACCTCTTTCTTGGAAAGCTTAAAAGCAAATGGTGTTTGTTTATATTTTGTTTTCAGCAGAAATACAAATATTAGCATTTAGTGTTTACTTGTTGTTCATGTGTCCCTGAAAATTAAAAGCTAGCAAAGTTGAATAAAGTAACACTTTTTTACAAGAACTAAACTTCAGTTCTTCTTTTGTTTAAAGTTCAGCGTGCTCCTGCACGTCAGAGCTGTCTGTGGACCAATAATCAAGCTTTTTTTTTTCTATCTGGAGTTGAAAGGCTGCTTTTTACAACAGCAGTAATACTGATAGCATAGGCAGCATTTCTTAAATCTGATTTTGTATCTCTTTCTTCTGAGTTCCCATCATATGGAGTCCATATATTCATCTGTGCCATCAGAAGGATGAACTATCAATTTCTGTCAATGCAGAAGAAAAGTTGTGATTTTTCCAAATTAATTGGCATAATCCAGTATAAATATATTATCTGATATATTATAAACTGCTTATAAGATATTATAAACTATTTATAATATATTATAAACTACAACAGACTATGTAAACTGTGGTTTACCATGTCTTTAAAGTTTTAATATTCAAGTTGTGAGAGGTCTTCCCAAATATCATACCAATCCATATCATCACAGTTTTCCCATCTTACAGGAAAGCTTCTGTAAATGTAATAAAAGACTTTGGTTACTAAGGTGACCAATTTTCATAACTGACTGTACAGTCATAAACGTGAAATACACTCATGCTTTTGTGTACATGTACCTAAGTTTGAGGAGGTAGGTTCATCCTTGACCACTGTTAAGATAACTACAAGACAAATACAACTGTAATTCTTGGTGTAGCTGTTTTCTAGTATTGTAGCGACCTCTTATTTTAGATGGTCACACTTCTTTGTTTTTAATTTCACAGTTTCTCTGTTGAGGATTTGTATTTGTATTTTCCCAGCTGAACTCTTAAGAAAGGAGAAGCATCACTAACTACACTTACTTCTACTAATATTATGTTGTTTATGAGGTTATAGAAGCTCTTTCTTAGAGCAACTCTTGAAGTTTGGAGTTCATTTGGCTCCTTCTGCACATTTATTTATATGTTTTTATAACCACATGCCTATTACAGAAACTCTTTAATGTGGATAGTTTCAGTGTAGAGTTAGATCTGCATGTGAAATTACTACATTCTAATTTAAAGGCAGCAATACCAGTGATACTTCAAAATTCCAGTCATCCATTTTCTGTATTTCTTTAAACCATATCTGTCTGCTTTTACCTGTACTTATATCTGATGATGAAAGAAATGTGGAATAGGAAACCATCCAAAAAATTGTTTTTCCTCTTACCTTTTTAATAACAACATTGTTTTTTATATTTGAACTCTTTATTTGTGCCCTTGTTGCCAGGTACCTAGTTTATTAATGCATTTTTGTCTTTTCAGACACAATTATTTGGGGGTGAGGCTGCTATTGAACCAAGATGAGGGAAGATTGCTCCAATAAAGACGGGAGTAAAACATCTTTTGGCTTTGCTTAAATTAAATATATAATTTTTTTGTTGTTTTCAATTTTTATGAATAAGGTAGGCTTTAAAGTGTCCCATCTTTGTTTCTTCCTTGTTCTCCTTCTAGGCAATCCGTAGCTTCCAGGTATCCTTACACATCTTTCCAATGAACCCAGAAGTATGGAAAGAAGACCTTTCCTGGGCAAGAAAACTACAGGAACAGCAGAAGGCCACAAAGACTGAGTCAGTGCACGCACTGGCAAAAGGAGAGGAGCTTGTACAAGACTCAGTCCCAGACTATGACTTTGAAAGTGATGAAATTGTGGCAGTCTGTGCTGCCATTGCAGAGAAGGAGAAAGCTCTTTCAGCAGCTAAAACAATGGTGATTGTGTCTGCTTCAGGCACAGTAGAGACTGTTACCGAGCAGGACAATTGTTCTGCAGCTCCTGATGAAACCCTTTTCATCAGGGCCCGGTAGGGCAGCCTCATGGGTTGGCATGCCCATAGTTTTAAGAACTGCTGTTACTTACTGTATTTTGCTTGCTTTGTGCTTGTTCTTTTTTTTTTATTAAATGGTAGGATAGCCCACAAAAGTTAAAAAATTGAAGGTTTTCTTTTTTTTTTAAGTAAAAAAGCAATGACTGAGTTGTTGTTCCATCTGTACTTGCAAAAAGAAAGCCAAGAGTTGATTCTAAAAATTCCAAATTCTTACAAACAAATGTAATGTTGAAATGCTTAGCTGCATTCTAACAGCTGCTTTCATCTTTGTGTATTTCATAATTTTACAAGTTAATGTGTACATTTTCCCAGTAATTAGGAAAGTTTTATTTAAACTGTAAAAGTTCTGTGGTTTATCCCTAGCTGGCAACTCAGCCCCAAACAGCTGACTGCCTCCTGGTGGAATGGGGGGGGAGAATTGGAAGAGTAAAAGTGAAAAATCTTGTGGGCTGAGATGGATGCAGCCTAATAGGGAAAGCAAAAGCTGCACATGCAAGCAAGGAAAAACAAGAGATTCACCCAGCAGTTCCCATGGGAAGGCAGGTGTTCAGCCATCCCTAGGGAAGCAAGGCTACATGATGTGTGACTTGGGAAGACACGTAGAATATCCTCCCTTCCCCTATCTCCTTTCCTCAGTTCTGTGTATTGTGCTGTGAGATTGAATATCCCTGTCATCAGTTGGACTCAGCTGTTCTGGCTTATCTCTTCCAGCTTCTTGTGTAGCCCCAGTCTTCTCACTGGTGGGATGGGGTGAGGAACAGGAAAAGGCCTTGACCTGGTGCAAGCACTGCTCAGCAATAATGAAAACAACTTGCGTTATCAACACTTGCCAGCACAAAATCAAAATGTAGCCCCCTACTTGAAACTCTGAAGAAAATTAAATCTATCCCAGCCAAAACCAGCACAAAAGAAGGAATGTTTAAAAATTACTTCAGTCACTATGAAATGACATTATTTTTCTTCCAGTAAAAGTCTGAACTGTTTTCTGTTATTGACAGTCTTTGTTTTCATTAAGATTACTTGTTCTATGAGAAATTTTCCTATGAAGCAGGGATGGATTATTATTTTGTATGTCTGTGTGTGACAGATCTGATTTGTAGCCAAATCAAGTAGAAACCTTCATATTGCTTTCCTCAGTGAGTGAGTTAAACACTTTCTGATTAGATGAAAGGAAATTTTTACCAACCAAGGCCCAGAATGCTTAGTTACAACTAAATGTTTCACCAAAAGAAAGAACACTGTTTGTGACTGAAACTGGCCTTTCCTTATCTTGTGTGCTCTGCTAGAGACATCACCAAAAGTGGAATGGTGGGTGTAGAAGATATGGCTGAATTGTATCGTGTTTGGGGCTTTTTTTTCCTAGTGAGGCTAATCTGATAAAGGGAGTCAGTTTGCTTTTCCTAATCCTTATGACCTGCCATTAAAAGTATGCTCTTAGGGGAAAAAAGCCAGTTTTCCAGGACAGCACTGTTGGAGTCTTCCTTTTTGTCCTTTTTTGATTTTGGATGCAGAGGTGGGCAATGAGGCATACCCTAGGAAATTTTTTTTAATGTTGCTTTTTTTTCAGGGGAAGGTGGCAATTGGTTCCTCACACAGGCATTTCAAAGAAATTAAATCAAGCTATTTCTTTCATGTGCTCTGTGCTGAGACTGTTTTTATTTTATTGTCTTGGAGACATGGTAGAGATGATCATATCCAAAAATTAGTGGAAAAAATGGTCCACCGAGGAATTCCTGAAGAATTCAGTTTGGGAACATGTAATTTGTACATGATTTTGATAAAATTTTATATGATAATACATAGTTTTGTATACAAGTGAAACTTCTGCAATCAGTAATCTCTGCACTTTCCAAGTCTGATTTCTAATTTCAAAATAACACATTTTAAAAGAAAATAATGTTGCTTGAGAAGTATAATGTTTTTGCAGTGGAAAATGCTTGGCAAAAAAGCTATCTGAAGTAATACTTTCTGTTTATCTGATATCAGAATATATTTAAGAAGATACGCACAGTTTTTAAAAAATACTTAATTGCCCTGTTGTACTAAGTTTTAATTAATTTTTTGCAAGATTCTCCCTGAATGTTTTTTGTATTTCTGAATTTTTAGATCTGTGCTTGCATGAGCACACATTCACACAAAATCACACCTTTTACTATCTTCTGAGGATTCCAAATAATTAGAGCTACAGTGGCATAAATCATTAAGAAATGTAAAACATCATCATGCTACATTTTTATTTCTTCATTAAGTTCAGAATGATTTAAAAACGCTTACTGGATAGGCACGTGATTAAGATACAGTTTGATAGTTCAAATTTTTAGAGTTGAAGGATTTCTTAATCTTTCTCCTATCAACTTAATCTAGTCAGCTGTAGGAAGAGTTAGCGTGAGAGGGATTTGGGCAGATTTCTTCAAAGAAGAGATCTTCTCTGGCTGGAAAACGAGATGTGTAAAATGCTCTAGGGTACATTTTCATTTTGAAGGAGCTTGGCTGCATCCACCTCATCTTTTCTTTCTTTGGGCTTTGTAATTGCGTCAGTGTTCTGTCTTTACTCATACAGGAAGGACTGCTACCCTTCTCTTAGAGGCCTGTGTTATCACAGAATCTTTTTCCACTGAAATGATTCACAAAGTTCCTATTGACTTCAACGCTGCAGGGCCAGACTACTGGAGGGGTGTACATCTGCACCACCAGGCTGTGCCGCGCTCGAGGGCTGGTGGTTTCCATCTCATGTACTAAATGTGTTTTCCTTCTAATTAGATTAGGTTATGAATTCTAGGTATTGTCAGAACTAGGTATTGCCAGTGTTTTGTAAAGCAGTTAAGTTCCTGGGACACTCTTTTCAAACTGGAGAGAAGTTCAGATATTGATGATTTCAACATTGTTTTTGTACAGCATGCCATGTTTTGCATGTATGTAATTTTCTGGATCAGTTTGTGGTTTGAATAAAATACTGGCTTCTGCTGCTTAGTGATGCTGCTTATTCTTTGGGTTATAACAAAAATAAGTATTATTTCCCACTCCAGAATGTTCCTCATTTAGTAATTGGCTTTTGTCTCTGGTGAACATGTTAATTTATTTTAGTAAAAAAGAAAAGATATCTTGGGGAAAAATATTTAACAAAAGGTGGTGCTCAGAGCTTTTAAACCTTTCAGGGATATCCACATGAGATGGAGCAAAAGGAGATATTATCCAAAACAGGATATTAGTGAAATACACTCCCTCTTCGACATTAGAAAATGATTTTATTGTCTGTCATTAACATTAGTGGCAGTGACTGCAGCAGCTTTCATGTGTTTGCCTTCCATATGAATCACATAGTAAAATGCTAAACTGTTTCAAGAGGAAAGAACAAGAACAACACTGGGTTAGATGGATTAATTTTGCTTGATTAAAAAACCGACAGTTAAACATTCAGATATATTTTTCCCTTTGAGTCCCTTTGTATCCAGTGGAAAGAAATACACAGCCTCACAGGGCCACTCATATGCCTTGTTAGATAAGTATCAGAATGAGTTGAATCAGCCTCCCAAGGTGCCTAATTATTTCCCTTGACTACAAAGGAAGCTCAAGATGACTGACTGGCAGTTAACCTCAAATGCTGAAACCGAGCATGTGACTTCCACTCTGATAGATTGGAGATAATTACCTTTTAAAACCTTAAATGTACTGAGAGAAATAAATCCTTTCTGACAGTATTAGAGGGTAAAAAAGGAATAAAGATTGGATAACACAACAGTGACTCTTACGTGATAATACCTTAAGACACTGGATTTTAAAAGTAGTCATGGAGAGGGATAGAAAGCAAATGGAGAAGTTTACTCTAGGTTTAGAGATCAAGATCAGAGAGGTAGCACTGGAAACTTGCTTGCGCACACAAGGTAAGTTCCCTCCCAATCCTAAAACCAAGGGAGAGGAGGTAAAATACTAGCATTGAGATGCTATCTTTATTTTAATTTCACAGAATTGCTATAAAACTATAATAGACTGTAGTTAGGACTGGGGCACAGGAAAGCAGAAGCATGTGGACTTCGTTTGTTGACAGGTTGCAGGAACTATGTGTTTACTGTAGGTCACAGTCATATTAATATGGTGTTCCGAGATGTGCTGGAGTCCCTGGGCTGGTACCTCCAGAGGGGCTGATGGGCATGGGTGACTGCTGAATCCTGACAGGTGTGCTGCCTGGCAGGATTCAGGCTCTTAGGAAATCTAGGTGCTAGGCTAGGAGGTGTAAGGGTTGTAAAGGAAAAATGATCAAAAGGAAAGATTAGATGAGGGGATTGAGCTTTGGTTTCACAAAGCAGGAGATTCACTGAGTTTCTAGGTCTGTAAAGCTGGCAGGCCAACAAGAGAGCATGGGGTGCAAAGGCCTGGTGGTATTTGGTAGCTTTAATAGTAAATCTGCCTTAAGGGGACCAGGTTTGCTGTTGTGTCTGACAGCAAAAATAAAACCTCAAAAGCTTCCTGACTTAGGATGTTGGCTGTGCCATTTGAAGACAGCAGATCCTGGGCACTGGCACTGGGCCTGTAGTGCCAGTTCGGGTCAGGCAGCACTGGTGTTCCCGACAGCAGGAATGTGTGAGCCTGATTTAAAACAGCCAAAGCCCTCTGAGAGTACACCCTACACCCTTAACCGTTCAGAGTTGGAGAGATCCATTACCATGGATCAGAGATTCAAACTAATCTACCGATCTTCACAGAAACCACTGTCTGGTACAGATACTGGCTCTCATCCTGCCTGTGGTGGGTGGAACCTCCAAGCCCTGCCACAGGACAGGGGCTTCAATTGAGTTAGGGCTGGGGTTTGGGGTGTGGTTGCGGGGCTGGAGGTCAAAAGCAGCGTCTGTAAAGGGTTCAGCAAAGCCATGATCTGGGATGTGTGGGCAGGACAGACTGCTGGAAGGGAGGGAGGGAGACTGCTGGTCACAGGACTAGCAGGGTGGACAGAGTTTGAGAGATACAAGTTTGGTATGAGAAATTTTTGATTCAGTACATTTTCTGTAAACATGGAGGAATGGAGAATGTGGATGGTGATGTGAAAGGCCATTCTGAGGGAATATGGAACTCTGGGGTTTGGGTGAGATAGGGGAGATATTTATGTGTGAGAAAGGAAACCCTTTTGTATACATGGAAACTAGTCATAATACCTAGCAAGAAAATAACCTTTTAACCTCCATATAGCAAATTAGACTCTTCAAACTTGCAGCCTCATTTTAGACTTGTTAAGTCAGAGAGGCCAAGGAATGTTGTTCATTCCTTATAATGTGCCTCTGGTCAGCATTGTAAGGAGCTAAACCTGAGTGGGACTGTGAGGCAGGTGAGAGAGATGTCTCTACTGTCACCCTAAAAAAGGCATACTTGCCCAGTCCTTCTGCCCAACTGCTCCTGAACACTCATCTGTGTTTGCAACAAGACAACAGAAGGGCTCCAATTTTGCATTTGTGCACTGCCATGGAGCTGTGGCCGGCAATCCCAGTATTTGCTCAGAAGACTTCGTGGGCCATTTGGGAATCATGGAATTCATTTCTGAGGGAGTTCATGTTAATAATGAGTCTAGTCCACTACTGACACGTTGTGAATGCTGGGGGCAGGAGGAGGACCTCAGGCCTATTGTGCTTGCCAAAGGAAGCTACTTAAGATGATCTATTCTTGCTTAAAGTTCTTTCAGACCGTGTGTAGTTCTCATCAGTAATGATGACAAGGAGTAATAAAAGTATGTTAATGAAGTAATTTTTAAAACAGTGAATCCCTGCTTATTTAAATACTAAAAACACTATAGATCCTTGATTCTGTCATTGCATAAAGTACCAATAATATTGGTGTGCTGCTGTGGGCCAGCTGCAAAGGTGTGGTTGCATCTTGGTACATGTGGTGTTTTCTGCCTATGGCAGTCCCACCTTCCCGCTCTGCCAGGTGCTATTTCCTGCCTTGGGAAGTATGGTGAGTCTGTTCTATTTGTTGGTCACTAGCAACAGACCATAGTGAGGTGGTTTAATTGCAAAGAATTCAGGCAGATCTTTATCTGTAGCTGCAGTAGGAGCTTGGGTAATACTATTCTCTAGCTCAACTGGTGAAAAGTGGCTGTTGCTGCTGCAAATATTTGTGTACAGATTTAAGTTCACTTTCTATATGTATGAAGGCAAATAAGCTCAACTACCCTGTTAAAGGAAAATGTCTTTGTTCAAATAAAGAATTTCTGTGGCTCTGTGTCAGTGCTCTTTGAGATAGTTTTGAAGACTGCTGCTTCTTGCCGATGATGATCAGGCTGTGGTGTTTTGGAAACTTGCAGGACAACGTATGTTTTGGCAGTAACTGAGTGCAAAGCATTCCAAGATGGGAGGCTTGTTAAGGCAAGGAGTTGGCACTGAATGGCAGACTCATATAGACATCTGAGATCAAGCAGAACATTTCCATTTAATTGTGATCCCCAAAGTTGCTTTTGTTGGTACAACTGCTTAAACATATCAACATTAAGGCTCAAGATTTTCATTACAATGTAGCATTCACATAAAAACACTTTAAGCAGCATAACATACTTTGTATTTGACAAAACGTCCCCCAAATATCTGTACAGAATTATTTTAATACACAGTATTTCTGGAACAAGATCTAACCCTTACAACATAAAACACAAAACTCCTTTTTGTCAGTGGTTAACAGCTGGTTTTGGTGATGTGTTTGTCATCAAAACTGTAGCAACAAATGCTTTTCAAGGTGTTTAAGACTGCTATATAGTTCTATATAAGCTATACTTTAAATTAAAATTCTGCTTCCATGGTTTCATACATTTATTTGATGGCGTATCAGATTACACAGTCATAATATTCTATTTACTATTTAAAGTAAAATGATAAATGTTATGAAAAAATACCTTTATTACATCAGTGATGATTTAACTAAAGTGAATATTAAGACTATTAACCGGGAGTTGAAAGTTTCGGGCCCTGATATTGAAAGCACTTCTATATGTCCTTAACTTTATATGTAAGGAGTCTCCCTGGCAGCAGAGGGACCACTCTGATGGGCAATGTTAAGTGTGTGCCTAAGGTGTGCAGACTGTGGGCCAAAGTACTCAGAGAGGTGCACATGTGTTACACAGAAAAACGTTCTCAGAACATAAATAAAATCTGATTTTTTTAGTATATACATATACTGAAAACTAATATTCTTAACTGGAAGGATGTGTTTTCTTTTTCTCTTAGAAAGGCATATATTCCCATTTCACTCAGAAAGTGCTTATGTATTCTCAGCTCGAGAATTATCTCATCAGCTGTGAATCTAGCATGAACAAGAAATCTAAGGTAAGAATGCCTTATCAGCAGGAAATACTGAGGGAAGAGAAGGCTGGCAATCATTTCTGTACACCTTGTATTCCTAACAAACCTTCTCATAGAGAAGAATACACTTTTAAATATTTTCTATCCTGACATATATACAATAATAAAAATTCACATTTTCATGCTTTAGTGAGACACTTTAAAATCCTACTGCAGGCAGCTCTCAGAGTAGCTGTGTCCAGTTCCTAGCAGCTGCCTCATATTCAGCTCTAGTACCAGAAGCTTAAATTCTTGATAGCTGAGCAGCCATGGGGAAGGAGCAAGAACAATTCTACCAGACTTGGAAAGGGAAAGAAAAAAAAAAAAAAAAGCAAGTGATGGGGTCTTTCTATTTCCAGAGGCACAGTAGCTGTCCTGTGTCCTACAAGACAAGGCAGTTCATGTTTCCAGTCCCATCAGACCTGCTTTATACCATTTCCGATGCAGGGCCCAAGTGCAATGTCTGTGCCACACAGTCCTCAGTAGTCTAAAGGAAATGTACCCATCACACAGCAAGAGAAAAATTAGCCCTTTGAAGCACAGCTGAACCCCTCTTCCCACGAATAGGCAGAACACCTATCTATTGCACCAGTTTTTCCAATGTACCAGGAAGTATCCCCAGGGTTGATGCCTTTCATGGCTATCTATATGCACTTTTCTGACAAATTCAATGTCTCTGTGGGGAAGGTGACCTGGAGAGGGCCACTCTTGGGTGCAGAGCTGGCCCCGCCACCAGAGCTGATTTCGCTCACCAGGAAGACGCTCTCAGAGTCGTGTCCCTGTGAGGAGTCTGAGGTGTCGGAGCTCCGCAGTGTCCTTACGGAGGTGGTGTCAGACTGAGCCGAGCTGGCGCTGGGGCCTGGGAGAAGCACACGGCCCCCGACACTGCTCTCGCTCAGCTCTGGAGGGTACAGCAGCGTCTGGGAGGTGCTGCTGATCTCCCTCAGCTCGCGCGAGATGAAGGAGGGCGACTGGCTGGACACGGCAGAGGAGGTCCTGCGCCCATCCACACAGTTGAAGTTGCCCCCTGAGTGCTGCCTCCGAGCCCCTCCAATGCGGCAGAAGAGGCATTTGATCTTCTCGATGGCTTTGCTGAGCACAGTCTTGCGGAGGAGGATGTAGATCCACGGGTCCAAAATGGGGTTCACTGAGGCAATGCGGATGGCTTGCAGGTCAGGGTTTTGCCTGACATCTTCCACCGATGCAGGCCGGTACAGCTGGTTCACAAAGACACGGACCTACCCAAGGAGAAGGGGGAAAAGGAAGACACGATTATCTAATTGCATCAGGATAGAAAAGCTTACTTCAAAGCAGAGATCTAGATCTGCAGATGTAAGCTACGACAGAAGAGCAGGCTGGCAAAGTTAGGTATCTCAGATTGGCAGCCATGAATTAGTTTATGGAAACAGCAAAATAAAACCAGATGAAAATTGTACCACCTTTGCTTGTTACATGTAGAAAAAGACTGGGTTTTTCTCTCTCTTTCACCTCGTATGTAATCCCTGAACCTCCAAATTTTGGCTGGTGTCTTTAAAATTTTCCAGGAACAAAGATGTAGACCTGAATCCTGCTTCCTTGGTACACATCAAGCCTCATGCAACCTGCAAATAGGTAACTGACTGGGGAGACCTGACCAGTTCCTCTAGCAATAATCACTTAGAAATGAACTGAAACACATGATAATCCATGTACATGAGACTCTGTAAGCAAGTCCTGAGTTGTCAGTTCCCAAGTTTAGAAATGTATTTTCCTGGCACCTGTCCTTACTGGAACTGTTTATATAACTGCAAGTGTTTGCTTGCTGCAGCATGGTTTAGAAAAACAGAAACGTAAAAAAAAAAAAAAAGGGGAAGAAAACCCCAAAAAGACAGGTCGCCCAGCTAGGAGATTTTTAACAGGCCAAGATATTGAGATTATTTCAGCACTGGACTACACTGTTCTCCTACACAAGTCAGTATTTTGGCTTTACTTACAAAAATACTGACAAAGTGGTCAAGAGTTTAAGATGTTGAAGTTGATGTGTGAAGTGACTATTTAATTAGCGATTCTAGTTTATCATGCACAAATTTTAAAACTGAAGGGCCCTGTCTTCTACACAGAAATGTATTCTTTAGTTTACTCTGCTAGTTTCTTCTTCAGCTGGTATCTTTCCTTGTTTAGAAACCACTCTTGTAAATACTGCTGTAAGGCACAGTCCAAAATGGCATAAATTGTTGTGTTGATTAGTCTCAAATAGCTCTTCTCCATTTTAGCAAGACCTAAGCAGTGTCCAGTTAGAGAAAGGCTTAGGAAAGCCACTGAAAAGTGAATAATGGAAGATTTTATTTTCTTCAGGTTTCTTACAGTAAGTCAAAATAAATCCCTTAATTATATTTTTATCTGATACGTAAAAATCTAGTAGCAAAATTACGAGGTTTTTAGAATCTCATCCTTGGCTCCTGAAATGAAGGCCTTCCTAGCTATGAGGTTACAGTCATGGAGGCAAGCAAGCATTTAAATAAATGAGCCAAATTAGAATAGCCCTCATAAGTAATTTTTTTACATGTCCTTCACGTGAAGCCATCCAAATCTCAATTCTTGAGAAATTTTCTTGCAGGAGGGCAATGTGGTGGCATTCAGCCCTGTCAATATTCAGAGATGGAATATTCTCCAAAGCTTTCAGTGGTATGTTTAGAATAACACAGAGTCCCTCTGTGGAAGCCCTCTGCCTGCAGTCTCTCTCAAATGGACTGTCAAACTGAAGATTGAGTATACTTCCTTTCTTAGTACTTTTCTCTTGGTTTATGGGTAACCTAGTGAACTCAAGGTACGGGAAAATGTTGAATTTAAAAAGAAATATAGTGATGCCAGTTTTATCCACAGTTACTTTTCTAAGGATTTATAACACTGCAGATGTCTTTCTGACTACTAATTTCTTGGCCTTAGTGATCTGTTTCATTCTGGTGCTTCAAAGAGTATTCCTATGCATGATGAACTTATATTTATGGCTTTTGAAAAAAAAAATTGTTAAGAATCTTTCCTCCTTTTTTTAATATTTGGCTTTATTTTAAACTATTTTAGACATAATTTTATTTTTCATCATTAATTTTATTTATAAATAACTCAATAATAATTTTATTTATAAGATCGTAATTTTGTTATTTTATTTTATTATTCTGACTGTTTGTTCTGTAAGCAGCTTTCCCTATTTGTGTACGATTTAAGTTCACGTTTAAGTTTCCCTATTTATGCTGTAAATAAAGGACTCGTAAATAAATTATTGATAAATAAGTTGTTGCTCCCCGGCAAGGCCGCTAGATGGCGCAGCTGCCCCGCGGCGGGTGCGGATCTCTGCGCAGTATTTGCGTGTGCGCGGATAATGTGAATTACATGTACGAGGTGTGTGTGTGCGTATGTACAACAGGTATGTGTTTATGTGCATGATGCGTGCACACGTACAGCAGGTGTGTGCATTTGTGTAATATGTATGTGTGTATGTCTATAAAGTGTAGATATGTATAATGAGTATATGTCCATAGGTATAATATGCATATATATGTACATGTATAATGTGTAGATATATATAATGTCTATGTGTGTATATGTGTAGTGTGTATAACAAATCCACCCAGACCACATGGAAACCAGAAGGCATACTTTGAAGAAAGCTGAAGAAATACGCAGTTCTACTTGGAGACCTAGCCTACTTTTTTTTTTTTTTTTTTTTTCACTCGGAGCTGTAGTTACACGTCAGTGATTTAATAGTCGGATTGTTCTTTTGATAAGCAGCACGTGAAATTGAGGTACCTATTCCACCTCTATCTGCTACCTGGCAGACTTTATGGAAAGACAAAAATGTCTCCCAGTGTTCACTCTGTGGCTGAAAAGGATTATTGCTAATGGTACAGGACAGCTCGTTTTATGCTCCCTGCATGCTGTATTTCCTTTTGACAGCTACACAGCATGTGGAGGTTAACGATTCACAGAGTGAACCTAGTCAGTGAAAACTCCGATTGTACAAAACTGTTTCTACTTCCCAGCAGAGTTCCATAGAAAATGAATTCCCCAGAATGTCATATGTATTTATCAGTTCAGACCTATTGTTGTCTTACATTAATCACAATAGAGTAAAAATTTACCCGTGTAGGAACATAAGTTCTATCCTTCTTTACTTATTGGTGAAACAACATTTAGTAAAGAATCACTTAAAATTACAGCAAGACATGTACCCTCTTTTGGCTACAAGTCCCCTGCTGCAGAAGGTAACATGATAAAAGGTATTGCTGGTCATCTTCTCAGCAAGTGCAAGTAAGTGGAATGCGCTGCTAAGTAAATTATCTAATCTGATGTTTGGATTTGTGCAATTTGAAATCCTAACTAAAAAAGGAAGCAAACTAGAACAATTCAGGTCTCTAAAAAATAGGATTTGTATATTAGGTTTGCAGCTGTAGAATTCAGACAACATATCTTAAGAGTACTAGCAGTGAATTTGCAATTAAGAACTACACAGCTCTAAGGTACATCAAGTCCATGCTCCAGACAGGCACTTTTAAGATCAGAGTTCCTTGTGCTGTTTGCGCTTTTCCTTTTTACTAACTACAGATGCAAGTCATGATTTCTAATCCTATGAGGCATTATAAAGTGACTTTTATAGTTACAGTCACACTTGTAATTGTTTCCACAGCTTCCACCTGCCCTCAAAATCTCCCCACATGCTGATATGATAAATTAAAAAAACATATGGTAGTAAGCAGGAACAAGTTTTGCAGCTCCACAAGCCAATAACCTTTGCCCTTCAAGGTCTTACTGTCTGCTTGGTGACTACTGCCAAAAAATCATGCCTGACACCTTGCAGGTGGTCACGGACAGTCCCTGATACTGAAAAGCTGAAACTAGCCAAGCCAAGCCAATTAGATCAATTAAATATCAAGTTAGACAATCCTAATAATTTCATGCAATTAACAAGATGTACACCCTGAAACATTACATTTTATTTTTCATATCACCACAATTTAACAACAATGTTCAGTGGTCAGAATGAGAAAAAGATCACACACTTAAAATTTTTAGGAGTATCTGACAGACTGCTGGAGTGAATTCAAGACTTTGAGTAGTGTGTGCCCATTTATTCTTGAAACAGCTTGTTGTTTTTAGAAAGGCTAGATAAAATTTTCTGCTCTCTTCTTGATAAAATCTCTTCTAATATAACTTATTCCATACATTTTACACTATTCAATTCTCATTTCTAAAAAGCTCAAAATATTTTAAGAGATGACATAAGCCCTGTGGAGCCAAGACACGAGTCAGCACATAAGTTACGTGCTTTTCTTACTTAATTTTTAAACTATTGTCAGATTCATGTCTTTCACACCCTCTTCTGCACATTGAGAACACACCATTTTATATAAAGTTTCCTTCAAAAATCTATTTTTCATTGATCTTTTCTTCCTTGATATACTTGATCAGCCTTCTCTCAAGTTCATTTAGCATTTTGCATAACCCCCCATAATTTTGTTACAGCACTTGTTACCTTAAACTTTTGCAATTTTATCAATAATCACTAAAACCCTAAACTACCCTATGTGCAAATCATATGATGAAGCATTTCATTAATAAAACCTGCTGTTATCTGTGACTCAGTTATTTCAGGCTTGTTTAGTATTTCAGATCTGGAAATTTTTTTCTATCAAACCATAATAAGTGGCTCCTGTTGGATTGACCCCATCTGCTATCTTACTATCTTATGAAAGTGTTTGCTCTAAAATGTTAGAGGTTTATGTGTCTCTTTCAGAAGTTGCTTTTCTTTGACTTACTTGATGGTTCATTGAGCTGAAATCATCAGTGGGAAGTCAGCTCATCAAAAGAGAACTTAAGTCACAAAGCACCCTCTGAGCCTGCTTTGTGTATCTGAATCATGCTGGCACCACTTTTATGCCTCTTTATGACTGCCAGGCTGACCTGAGGACTCCTTAAAACTCCTCCGAGTCATGAAAATATAAGTCTATTAGCATATATTAGTCTATTAGTCTATATTAGTAATCTACCTACTTTGCCTAGTGGCTCTTTCTAGGGATTTATACTACAAAGGTGTCACTTCTCTGAGTTTCCCCATTCTTAACCTCAGTGTCCGTGCAGCCAGAGGGCTTAACACAGCAGCATCATGTTCACCATGGCACAAAGCAGCACAAGTGGCTGTGGCTTATTCCCGTAGAGGGAGGCAAAAGACTTTAAAAAGCTACTTAACAATGAGGAAATTTAACCACACTGGACACTGTGATGATGTGTACATATGTGGTTATTTGGGTTTATTTTTTAGAAAAAGCTTCCTTTTATTTTTAGTCATCTATCTAAATGAAATGAGAGTTTCTTACGTCATTTTAGATAAAGAAAATACATACTGCTTTAGCAGGTAAAAGCTAACTTATGTGAACATTGCCAAGGTAACACTCTGACTTTGTATGAAAGTGAAATCAAGATCTATGAGAGCTTTACAACTTTTATCACCTGCACCTTCACATACTTCTGCTATATACAAGTTTTTCACCAGCTACTGTTTAAATAATAAACCTTTTGCCTCACCCAGGTTCATTAATTTTAACTCTCAACAATCCTGTTCACTTTCTGGTAAACCCTCCCTCTTGATTCCTGCCCCTTTTTCCTGAAGTATTATTTAAAAGACTGCCTAGGTGCAAATGGATATTTCATTTTGCGTTTCACATTCAGACTTCTCAGCACTCCTCTATCTGCTTTGCTACAGGATAAGGCTTGGCTTGTTTTCTGAAGCTGCTTAAGTCCACCACATCATGACACTGTATTTAATTCAGAGAACTTGTTCTCTGCATTTACCAAGCACCTCTTTTGAAAATGCGGTATTTTTTCTCTTGTGAAGTAGCTGTTTTGATGATTAATCAAATTAAGTACTGTCACCCCCCAGTACTGTCAGGGTTTCGGCCACCTGATGCATCCCGGTGCAGTGAGTCCGCTTACCCCTGTCGTTTCTGGAGCTGGACTGCAGGGCAGGCTGGCACAGTTCCTCTGTCTAAGGCATGTTCTCCTCCTGGGGACACCCCGTGTGCAGCTCAGGCAGCACCGGCTCAGTCACGCCCTGCCACCACCCCAAGTGACAATGCCGAAGGAGAGGAGATGGCCTTTGCTAACGGCTGGGACCCTGGTGCTGCAGCACAGCCACTCTTCACTAGCTCCTGTTTGTCAGTAATGGGGCAGCAATGACCAACCCTGCCATTACAGCTTCTCTGAGCAGGGGGACAGACTCGCTGACACCCGAGTCCTGTTCACATGCACTTCTCCAAACTTCCTTACAGCGATATACATACACTGTTTTGCATCTCCAGATGGCCAGCTCAATTTGACATACATGGCACCCCCTCTCTATGACAGGGATCACCCTACTGACAAGAAACCTCCTTTAAAGAGTCCTTCTAAAAACAACTTCTGTCTGACAGCCACTGCTTTAGTCCCTACACTGTGTTTTGTAAGATGGCAAATAGGGCAAGCCAACTATTTGTTTAATGTCTCTGAGCCAGACTAGTACAGGATTTTTGACAAGCTTTATTACGGCTGTTGGCAAGCAAGAACTCCGCCTCTAGCTGGTGGACTTGGGATTTTTTGTCTTCCTGAAGATAAGGTGGAGGAATAGAAAAAGTAGATCCTGTGTGTTCAATTTAATAATGCTAATTGTATCAACCTTTTCAGAAAAAGAGCAAACAGTTAGTTGTAATGTTTGACATTTCAGCGTGATCTCAAGGTTTACATGGGCCAGATTCCTCCAACATTCATTTCACTGAGCAATACACCAACAGGTGGTTCCACTGAGTTCACTCCTCCCACTGTGTGGGGAACTCTTGAAAGGATGCCTGTGTGGGATCTACCCCAGAGATGGTGCATGAATCCCTGAGGAGTGGAAGCTCAGGTTTTGGTTGCGAAGAACTCTGTGCATTGCTACTGCCAAGTGAACACAACTCTGTCCTCCTTTTGCACATCAGGGACTCTTGCACCCAACAGCAACAGCATGCACATTTTAAAGACACACTGAACAGTCAGAAATGCAGGCCAGCCCCAAGCCTCACTTAACACAAATTAATTTTGCAGGTGGACTTTAAAGTGCCTTTAGCACTCAGGATTTTACTATGTAGATTCCAGTTGAACAGTGAAATGATTGAGATTTTTGGCACTCTATTTTACTCAAGTAAAGGACTCTAGAACTTAAGATAAGCTTTCTTTTTGTGAAAATGTAAATTTACCCAACTTTCTCTTATCATGCATGTATGCTAACAGCCATTGAGTTATTGTAACAAATTGTGACATCAACTATAGGTGCCACAAATAAGCCTTTATTCCAACAGGAACCTGTTTGACAAACAGACTAGGAGAAGAAAAGATTCTGCAGTAAGGGTGATGGAACAGAAGAAGGGCTGCATGATGTTACTCACCACCAGAGGAATGGAGCAGATGACCACGACCAGGGAAGTGGCAATGAGCAGAATAACCATCTGGATTTCTGCTCCAGCCATCCGACGGAAGCTCCGGCGTCTGCGAAAGTCAGATAAACGGCTGGAGGTGGTGTCTGTCCCCAAGGACGTGCGTCGCATGAACTGGCGGTGCATGCGAATGAGGGCCACGCACACCAGGATGTTGCAGATCACAGTCACCAGGATCAGGAAGGAGCTGAAGCCCGCGTACATATAGGAATATGCGGCATGAGTGGACACCTTTGTTCGCCAGTCTATGAAACACCAAGTGTAAGGGTACTGCAAAGTAGATTTGCCGAGCCCCATGCTGGGGAGGGCGCAGAACAGCACGTTGGAAGCATAGATGGCAAAGAGCGTGAGTCCTGCCAGCTTCTTGTCTACGTAATGGTTGTAGAAATAGGCATGGTTGATGGCCAGGTACCTCTCTATAGACATGGCGCAGATAATGCTGAGGCCAGAGAGCCCAAAGAAGAGGAGGATGAAGGAGCTGTACTCACACAGTGCAGCTCCTCCTGGCCATTGGTTCTGCAGGTAAGTGGCAATTGTGACCGGACTCACCAGGCAGGTCCCCAAGAGATCTGTGACTGCCAGTCCACAGACCAGTGTGTAGAAAGTGGTCTCCTTCTGCTCCTTCCTGGACTTGCAGAGCACCACGATGGCTATGAGGTTGCCCACCACACCGAAGATGAACATGACAGTGGGGATAGTGGGGGGCTTCCCGCCTTCGGCCCCGCTGGCAGTCCCGTTGGCAGAGCCGTTCGCAGGTGGCATGGTGGTGGGGTCGAATGACATGATACCCACGCTGCAGCTGGCGAGCTGAGAGACGGCAAGATCGGGTCCGAAAAGAAAAAGCCGAGAAGGGGAGGAGAGAGGGTAGTATAGTGCGAAAGTAAAAGTTCAAATGCGCGAGAAGTTTTCTTTAAAAAAAAAAAAAAAAAAAAAAAGAAGCGGTGTGCTTCAGTTAAAGAAAGAAAAAAAAGTCCTAAAATGAGGCCGAACCGGGGTGCCGTCCGTCAACCACCGACCGCAGCCGAGAGAGCCGGGGCTGCCTCTTCCTGACGCAGCGCTCCGCGCCCAGCCCGGAGGGGGATCGAGGCGGCCCGAGAGGAGCCGCCTCACCGCCTCTCGCACCGACGCCGGGGAGCGCTCAGCGTGGCGCTGGGGCAGCGGCTCCAGGTGTCCCCGGGGCGGCGTGAGAAGGTGCCGGAGCGCGGTGGCCGTAGCTCATCCCCCGCCGCCGGCCGGCGGTGCGCTGCGCTGCGCGGAGCAGAGCGGCGCCGGGTGCGGGGCGCGGGCACCGTCTCCGCTGCCGCGGCGCTCCCGCCGAGTTTCGCCGCGGAGGGCGGGGGCGGCCCGGGCCGCTCCGCCGCCGCTCCCCGCCCTCTCGCCCCATTGGCCGCGCCGGGCAGGGCAGGTTGCGCGGGGCGGGGGCGGCGGGGCCGGAGGCGGCGGGGGCACCTGTGCGTGCGGCCGGCCCCAAGGCGCGGCCCCCGCGCCCCTCTGCCCCTCGGGTGCGGCCGGCGGCAGCGCGGGCTGCTCGCTCCGAAAGGGCCACGGCGCTGACGGCGTTGGCCGCGGAGCTGGGCTGGCGCTTGCCCGGCCCGCCGTGCTCCAGCGTAGGACCCGGGGAGGGGTCCCGCTGTCCGTGTGCCGGGCCGAGCCCGTGTCACCCCCACGGCCGCCGGGCCGCGCATCACAGAGTGGCGCGGTGCGACGGGGTGATGCCGCACAGGACGGGCGGCAGCCGATGCTCCGGCATCAGGGCGGCATGTCCCGCTGCCAGAGGGCAGATCTGCTATACTGCCTGTTTCTGGCCTCTGTTAGTGTGGGTACCGAGCACAGGAAGTGTGTGTGTGTACGTTCAAGGCACGTATATATGTGTCTGTACCGAGAATTTGTTCGGTCTTGTCTGTGAGACGATCGTGTGTTAATTGGAAATGGGGTTACACTTGCTGGCTAAGCCCTACGATTATAGTCAGTCTTATCCAGGCTGATAAAAGCGCAGCACTCACTATGCAGTGCCCGTGTGCAGCTTTCACCCAAGTGGTGATGGTGGTGATGTAGTCTCTAGTCCAGAAATGGCCATACAAGACCTACAACCACAGGTATGGCCATAGGAGTTTCTGTGCTAGTGACCTGTGCTATCACACTCAGGGATGAATCTTCACATTGTGCTGGATTTCACACCTGCTGGTCTATTGCCCTTGTGGACTTGGTGACTTTAGTTGCTACAAAGAACACAAAACCTCTGTCCCAAAACATGTCATTTGTATCCTTAGAAGAATCTCTTCTCTGGTGTAAAAGCAAAATGTATTATGAAACTCTATTATTTGTCAGTCTTATCATCTTCCATCTCTTTTATTTCTTTTAAGCCTATGAAAATGATGCCTGTGGACTTGGTATCAGTAAAGTCATGATAACATCATAATATGCTGATGACAAAAGTACTGACAGAACAAAATATATGAGGACAAGTTTGTACTGTGGAAAAGACAACTAAGGGTTTTACTTTTCAGTTCTATATGGGCAGACTTGAAGAAAAAAAAGCTGGTTTTGATTTGATCAGGTTTTATTTAGTGTTGTAATCTAACTGCTTTGAAAACTGAAATGCAGTTTTACAAAAACCTTGATTTTTACTTAACACATATAGGGATAAAGAAACTATAGCAGTGGTGGTGGTCTGGTCTGCTCAGAGAAAACAAACAGCACTTTTCCTTACATTTTGCTGGTATTGGTGGCTCTTTGTTTTTTACAAAAATAGAAAGTCATTCTGTCACAAGCACAGGCGTACACGTGGAAGTAGAGGTTGACCAGTTTGCCTAACTATCAGAAGGAAATTAGAAGCACTTCAAAAGAATTTCCAAAGTAAATGCAGCACAAAGGTTGTTGTTGCTTTTAAACAATTTTCTAACTGTTGCAGGGAAGCTGAGCCAGGTGCAAAGCAAGCTCTGGTTTCAGGAGGTGTCATTGCATGTTCTTTCTCAACAGTCCTTTTTTCATACACCAGGACTTTGGAGCTTTGGCATTAGAGACCATTATCTGGGATTAATTTAACACATGTGCAGCAGTATTTACCAGTATGGAAAAAGATCTTTCTTGCTTCCCTGAAGCACTGCAAAACTTTTTCATGACTAAAGGCAGAGGAAATTATTTTTGTTTCTTTGTTGCTGCTTTTTTTAAAACTTTTTTTCTTATCTTCACATCCCATTTTATGAGATATTTTGCCCTCCTCATAACAGATGGTGTGTCTTAACAAGGCTCAGTCTATAGCAGAGGCCCTTCCTGTGTACATGAGTGTGGGTGTGAAAGAGTGAATGCTATATTTTGTTCTATAAGGTCTGTCTTACACTGCATACACCTGAAGAACTAATTAAAAAGTGGAGGAAAGTCAGGAAATCAATGAGGAAACAACAACAAAAAAAAAAACTAAACCAAAAGCAAAACCAACAAAAAACACAAATAAACAAAAAACAAACAAACAAAAAAACCAAACCCACAGAACTGTACAAAAAAGGTATAGCTTTAAATGCAAGGATACTATGATCAGTTTTGTGAAAGAGTGTTAGTTCTTTAACTAGAGAACAGGATAGAAATCAGTCACACAATTGTGGGATTGGGTTTCTGGGAATGTGAGCTTACTCTGTCTACCCATTGTCTAGCTTTCAGAGTTATTAGAAAAATACAGTTTCCCACTGAACTAATGGTTTTGATATGTAGAGCTCCTAGTTAAGATGTAAAGCATAATCACGTGAAATCTTTAGTCTTCAGAGCAAAGCAGACACAGTGGAATTGAAGTGGAACTGAAAAAATGAAGAAATTCCACTTGTAACATGAGTTGTCCTCCTCTCCTAGCAGAAATGTCACACGTTGTAGCATTGAGTAACCACCAAAGAGCTTCTGTTTGTGAGGAAACCACTTACGTGAGAAGTCAAAATATCACAAATTAAAAATAAAAGCTTTGAAGGGTAATCATATTTGGAAAAAACCTTCAGTGAATTTCAAAAATTATAGATTAGAAATTATTAAGACAGTCAAAATATTTAGGATTTATTCTTAATTGCCTCAGAGTAAACTTTTTCTCATTATAATGCTAGAGTTTTTAGAAGATTAGTCGTGACACACATTAGTCAACTACTGTAGCTTGATCAGTTGAGATGAATAACTAACTGTGGTCATATTTCTAGCTTGATGAAAGATTTTAATTAAAATATTTGACTTAATTTCTTTTTTTTCTATGACATATTTATTCAGCATGTCTCCCTTGTATATCCCTTGTATCTCCTTTAGCTGGCTTAGGCCTCCAAACCTTACCTGCATTGCTAGGGGCAGCTGGAACATAGCCTAAAAAAAACTATGCAAAGGCATTTCTGCTGTTTGTAACTGTTATTTTAATACTGAAATCCCCATGTAGACATTTTAATTGATGGGTATTTTCTGGCATTGCTTCTATGAGCTCCACTTCCAGAGGAGTGATGTCTTCAGCAGGCAGTAGAAGTCTATATACAGCCAATTTTGGAAACTTTGGACTGCTCTTAGCATGCTACAGGTCTGAAAAACATTTTGCATGTTAATTGCCCATTACATATTTGGAGTTCAGTAACATTCTGGACCTACTCAAGAATTTGTCAGCCTTTCTTCTTTCGTGGAAAATTTGTTGTGGGAAGTGTTATTTCTGCTTTTTTGCTTAATTTTTGTTATCATGCTTTTGCCACATAAAGTTTTTTTCAGGAAAAAAACAACTGTTAGAGTAAACTCTGTCTGTATGCCAGAATAAGATCATTATTAATAGACAATGGAGATAGACTGAACCAAATGTTGCATAACAGTCTTTAATTAATAATTAGAACAGAAAAATTAAGCAAGGAGTAAGCTGAAAAACTATTTCAGAGGACTTGGGGAATTCTGTAATGTCACTTGAACAGAAGTAGCATTGTAAGTAGATAAAAATTTTATACTTTAAAACATAGAATATTCTCCTGTCCTCATACTTTTGTGTAAAATCATCACAGATGGTAACAGTTGGGTTTGTCTTTTTTTTTTTTTTTTTTTTTTTTTTGAGGAGTTCTAGTTATTACTAATATTACTAGAATTATTACTAGCACTTTAGCACTTCTGGCAGTTTTCCTTTGTTCTTGATAAAATATTGTGATGAGTGGGGGCTTTTCCAGGGTGGGGTAGTTTTTTGTGTAGTGGAAGCAGTGCTGTCCCATTCCTGCTCCTCGTGCTCCATGCCTGTCTAGGAGAGAGCTGCAGAGTGCCACTGCCAGGGGACCCAGTGGTGCATCCCCATGGGACACTGTAACACAGCTCTATAATTTACTCCACAGTCATATGTTCCATATTAGTCAATCATGCTACTGAAGTTTGGGGGTTTTTTGACTGTGTAAGCAATACTGTTAATCTGTGTAGTACACTGGGTTTTTCCTCTGTAATAACGCCGGTTGCTGTGCTAATTCGTAATTCTATTTTAGCAGTTATGAAGTCTGCATTAGTTGTTAAAATACTTAAATTTAGCATTTCAATCTGCTTCTTTGGAACGGTGTATGTTAAAATAGATTATCCTTCAGCTGTTGCTTATACTGCCTTATTTATTTATTTATTTTTAAGTTGGCAGTCTTACTTGCCTTTCAGAGGCCAACAGCAAAAATCGGAAGTTCATAGAAGAACACTTATAAATAGCTGCCAACATATTTTCTTTTTTCAGAGCCCTTAAAGTACTTTTGACTATTTCAGGCATTACCTGATGTGTTACATGTAGCCAGCTAAGCCAGATCCTATGCAGAAAAATATGTTTCAAGTTAAATTCCTCTTTGGCACAAACTGCTACGATTGCTGAAGTAAACTAGTAGTTTAGGATATATGCTGGATGAGTTGTACAGGTGCCTTGGAATCTGCTTGGTTAATATTAGTAATTGGAATTGTTTTGTATTTTTTACACTTTCCGTGGCTGATGCTGCATGCTGTTTCATTTTGTTGTGAGGAGGTACTGTAACTGGCAGCTACTGTGCTGCAGCAGCAGAAACAGCCCAGCCCTGCGCAGGAAGCAGTTGTGTGGCAGGTCCTGTTCCAGTCTAGCTGTTCTGCAGATTTTCCATGAGAGATGATAGGACTGAAGACCCTTTCCAAAGATCCTGGTTGTAACTGTATGACAGTATCTGTGTGCCAGAAATTTAAACAAAGTGTCAGGCTTTCTCATGGTTAATTTTGGGGTTTTTTTTGGGTGGTGTGATAGCATTATGTCAGGGTGTGATACACTCCCATATTCTGTGGATGTGAAGAAAGAATCAGAGCTTTGCATTTCTGTTTGGAAGTTGAAGCTTTTATTGGGTACTAAAAACTGTATACCAAAGGCACCTGTGATGAAATCAGTGGACCTGTGATTTTTGTAATTGGTTTAACATGGAAGTGGCTTAATTCATGATATGGTTTTGTAGCATTCCTTTCTCTGTTGTCATACTCGGCTTCATTTTTTGTTCAACGCGTTCATGTAAAATAAGCTGTTTTTTCTCTGGCAAATATATTGCCTGTGTACAAACTGTGTTCTGTGTCTATCCTGGTGAAATGGTCCAAGAAGATAGTCAGTGATTTCGAGGTGAAGTTTGTTTCCTTCCATGAAGATACTGGGACCATTTTGGAAAGAGGGCAGAACCCTTCATAGTTTGTGGCTGAGTCTCTGCTACCTTTGCCATGTAGGGGCTGGCTTGGGCATATGACGTGAGGATAGATGTGGGTTACAATCACCTGAAAGTTTAATAGAAGTTTCTCCTTGTACCATCCTGCCCATTGTGCGGCTGGACTTGAAAGTGTTTCCAGCTGTCAGGATGGACTAGCATCTAGTAGTTGCAATGTATTTTCTGTTTCCTGGTGGAAGAATTATCTGAATAAATGCTAAGGCTGGGCTCCTTGAGAAAGATTTTTTTCTTTTTCTTAATACTTGCTATTGCAATTATTCAGAAAGGGTTTGTACACTGTGTAACTACTGTATGTGATCAACTCTTGCATGGCGTGAATTATGTCACATTAAATATTGAATTCTGAAAGATTACAGGACCAAGAAAAATAATAGAAACCAGCAAGTTATTGTATATTATCTGTTACTCAGCAGCTTGGTTCTTAGAAAAATCTACTAAAGCTCCCTGAAAAAAAGGCTATTTTTGTGGGAATGATTCATGTATTAGGCGAGTCAGTTATCTTTCACTAAGAGGACACTGGCTGCAAAATCACTGGAATAAGCTCCAGCTTTAGTAAGTCTGTAGCAAGTGACGAACTGTATTTGCAGCAGAATGTTTTTAAGAAGATCCAAAAGAAGTTTTCAAGGAAATGTTTTCATGCCTGTAAATTCTCTGTTATTCCAGCAGAGGGTAGTTTATCCTCTAGGAAGCTAGGTGTGTTGAAAGAATGATTGGGAAAGGTAACTTAATGATTCCCATTTCCTCGTGTTTTAGATAGGGCAATAAAAATTAACTTCAATAGACTGACCTCATCAGATTAACAAATACTAAAACATATTGTTAGGCTATGGTATGTTCTTAGGCTGGTACTTGAAAAGGCAGCCAAATTCAATAGTAGTCCCATTTCTGTCCTGCTACCAAGGGCTTCATTTTCCCTTCAAGAATTACTGCAGTTTGCTTGTGCTGAGAGAAGTTGCATTATCAGCTTAAGAGCTATTTCACTTTCATTTGTCAGCTAGTGAAGTAGATACAACATCAAGCATTTTTTAATTTCAAATACATAAAATCACTCTAGTTGAAGAGGTTTTGGCTTGTTTACAGTTGCTTAAAAGCCTTTCTGCCACCGTACTCACTGCTGCAGCAACTGTTGTTGAGGAGAATATATGTTTGCAGTTTGTCGTGGTATCCACCTGCAGCAGCTCCCTGCTCTGCTCACTGGCAGTGGGTGTGGACTGGCTCTTTCTATGTTCTTCTCTTCTGTAAGATTTTGTTTTAAATCAGTCATCAGGAAGCAGTCCTGAAGTAAGCTTTTGTGGCTTGCAGTCCTGAGGTGCAGCAGAAACTCTTGTGACATGACAGCATGAGTGAGAGCTGAATATTTGAAAGGGCAGCAGAAGTTCAGTTACCACATTTTAATGAAGCCCTGTTACTCGGAATTTGTTTCCATTCAAAGCAGTGTTTTAGCTCTTCATGCATGTTGGCCTTTTTTGCCTTATTTCTAAAAGAAATATACTAATATGTATATTTTCATTTATCTCAGTAAAAGGTGTAATATGATTAATACTATGCTGCATATTTTAATCTTAAATTTCTATATAATTTACTCTTAAAAAAAAAAATCATACAAGGAGCATTCCTGTAAGAAACCTGTGAATATGGTCAGTGCCAATCATGTCTATGCTTCCATGGCTAGCTGGAGCTTGACGTTACTATCACCTGGAACTTTCCCTGTGGTGCTCCAGGGAAGCACAGGGAGCTTCACAGGACTTCTATCTTTCTTTCTTGCTTGCTTGCTTTCTGATAGCTCTGTAATTCACATCTAGCTGTATCCCTCTGTGTTACAGATTTCCCCCTCCTTTTCTAGTTTTGAATTTTAGAAATGACACATTTTTGGTTTCTACTTATAATTTTAATTTCTTGGGTAAAAATGTCCTAACTATATCAGGGATGAATAATATGTCTGAATTCTTTATTTTGGAGCAGTACAGGTATAACCACTTAACTTTCTTCTATATTTTACACTAATATGCTAGATGATCAAAGGAATATAGAAAAACCTTTGCATGGATCTGGAGAAGACATATGTTATGCTGTCTACCAGTTATACAAGAAGCCTAGGCAATTAATCTCTTAGTGCAGGCACTTTGGTAAGCTATTTTACTAACATGGAATGATTCCAGACCTGAATACCAATCCAAGATCATTTTTGTCTAAACATTAGACATACAAAAGAAGGAGGAGGAACCCTGGACAGCTTTTCCAAAGTCATACACAGTGTTAGTGCCAGATTTGCTACTTGCAAGTCCCTTGCAATCTTGTGGTACTTGTTGCCTTTCAAAGTAGAAATAACTTTGGAGGAGACAGACCCATTTATAGTTTACTTAAAGTATTTAGTTTGTACTTTTTTGTTTTTTCACTGGTAAGCAGTTTGCAAAGCACTAATGCCTGGTTAATTGGGACTGTAAGCTTTTCACACAGATGAGGAATGTTTGTGCTAGGAATTAATATATTTTAAATATAAGTAAACTTTGAACCACTGCACTCCATAACAACAGTTCACCATTTATGAAAGATATGTATTAGCTTAGTAATATTTTTGAGATGCTTGTAAGTGAATATTCATATGTGCTTCTTAAATTTATATATCTTATTCATTATTCTGATATTTGGCTATGGTAGTGTTGCAGACTGGAACAAAAATGATCTCCATTTTCTTTAGAAATGCAGATAGATAATAGTTTTAAATAATATACACATTGGATTCCTGATGCTGTTTCCTTCACCAGCTGGAAAGCCTCTCACTGCTGGAAAGGCATTCAGTATGTTTGACATTAAGGGTGGGGGAATGTTTGTGTAATTATAAATGTTAGACTTGCAAATACGCCTTTTGATTGCAACAGCCTGAACTTCCACATGTCAACAGGAATTTTAACTTCACAAGATAATCCTTGGCTTAGGTACCTTGGCACCTTTCTCTTTTCTATATTAATTCAATACTTATATCACCAAATTGTAGCTGAATTTTACGTGTGTGCACATGAGACATTTGGATATTGTAAACACTCTTGACTAAACCTTGGGTTGCTCCAGCTGCTGTGTGCAGCTGTAACAGTTTTGGTATTGCTATGAAAGCTGAAATCGCACAGCATGTGAGTAATTACCTGTGATCCTACAGGCTTGTGATATCTTGTGCAGTGCTGCTGAGCCTGGTGTTAATTCTAGAAAGGCTGCTGGTTGCTGAGGTCTGAACATTTTCAAGGAGCTCTGTTTGATTCTTTCCTAGTTATGTAGCACAAAACTTCAGTGCTTTACAAGATCTCCACAGGGCTTCACAGGTGGGTTATTTTTAATATGGTGGTATTATTTTTAAATTTCAGCTGAAGAAATTATTTAAGAACCCGATTATGGTTATAGGAAGCAGAGTGGCTGCAGCTTTCATCTGATCTGAGGAGGAAAGAAAGAAAGAAGATTGAGGCTGCAACTGTTTAGTGAAGGATTCAGTTTAGGACTATTAGCTTTAGGATGGCAAATGAAGTGTTTGTGTTCTTCCCATCCTTTCATAGATAAACTGAATTTCACATGCATGACATCTGTTGTCAAATCCTGGGAGTGATCTCCGAAAAATGATAGCTCAGGATATCTTAAGTATTTCGAGAGACCCCTTGAGACATGCTGACAAGAAAGAAAAAAAAAGAAATGCAAAGGACGATATTTCTTATTGGATGATAAAGGCCTCTGGAGATCTCAAAGGTTTATGCCATCTCTTTTGTAATTTCTTCCTGCATGTGTGATATGCTTACTGCAGTAGTGCTGCAGCCTCACCCACATGAACAGGTGCAAACATAGCAATGCTGTGGGACACCCTTTCTGACATGGCAAATCTCAAAGGAATGTGTGTGATGTATCACTCACTTCATGGACATGTATGCCATGCAGAGAGCATTCCTGCATAATGTCCTGATGCATATTAATTAGACAAGCAAGATACTCATGTGATGTAAATTACATCCTTTCTTGGACATGTACTGATTCATATCTCAAGTCAGAATCTAACCCAGTATGCCCTTTTTGGTATGTTCAGGGAGAGAGAATGTTTTATTTTAGTGATTAATTGTTCATCATGTTAATTTTATTAGTGTGATGAGAGAAGGAATATTATCTGTAAAGGCTGTGGAAAGATAGTAGCTTTCAAGAGAACTGGTGTAGCACACAAATTGTAGGAAGCTTGGTGATAAGACTGTAAATGTTGTAAGAAAGAACATAATAGGAACACATGGAGGAGGGGAGTTGGGGAAAATTTGTTTTGTAGGACCACTTCTTTTTCTTGGAACTTCATTATTTGTATATCCTAAAGGTCGTCTTCACTCTGTTTCCTCATGACTTTCTGTTGGATTACAGTGAATACTCTCAGTCTGGGCTGTTCACTCTGTTGTCTTTTGTGCACCCAGAATTGTGCTGACCCCAAGTGATCAAGGTATTTTCCCACTCTGGCGGTGACACTGTGCTTCTTGATCTCTTCTCTAAGCTGCTGGGCATACACTCACAAATTAAAATATGAAAAGTTGCTGTGGCTTCACGCTTTGCTAGGTGAAGCACCTCTATACCTAGGTGCTTGGTATTTCTGAATTTGCATCATTAAGGTTAGATTAGGAAAAGTTAGTCAAATGGCAAATCCCAGCAAGCTGAATGGAGAGCTTGAAAACAGGGAATACCTTAAATAGTGTCATTGCCTGGGACCCGTGTCCTTCAAGACAGGCTCCCTTTCCTGAAATTACCATTTTTACTTTTCCTTTTTTGTTCAAAAACTCTTACTGTTCTGTTGCTGGCTTGCCACTCCCAACATGTGCTATGCACAACCTCAGCAGTTAAAAGGCAGCAGGCTTGCATTCAGTTCCTTCCTCTGCCTGAGGGAGCTCTAATCAGCATCTCCTATCTTCCAGGAAAGTATCCTGGATATAAAATACTGAGGTGGGATGGTTGCAGTGTCTCCTCTTGAAGGTGTTTTGCTGTGCGTGGAATAATTAATATTAATTGGGAGTGTGAAGTAAGATCAGTTTGCAGATTAGCTCACTCTGGGAGCAGAGAGACAAGAGTTTTAAGCCCTAGCTCCACAGAGTGTTTGTTGTTAGTCCTGCCTGATTTTAGTGCCATCCAGGCCCCTTCAGCCTGGTTTTCTGAGAATGTCTGTGATTATAATGCTACAGTTAAGGGAAGCAGAAGAATGTGGAACTATACATAGATATGGACAGAAGTGAAACTGATTAAAGTTAAAATAGTACTAAAGATGTCAGCTCTCTTGAGCAATAGCATCTGAGTGTGCTGATAGGCAGGTTTAATTAACAAGGATGATGCTGAGTATCTAATTTGGGACTTAAGTACCAAATTAAGCATCTAAATCCTACGTCTAGTGTACTCACACTGATCTAACCATAAATGTCAATGCATGCTGAAAATATATTTTTGCAATCCCATGCAGCCTCTTGTGCTGCTATCACTGCTTTGCTCCTTTTTGTGTTTTATGTATCGCTCAAACCTCCTCCTTGTGTCTCTTGCTTTCACATCTTTCCATATCCTTTTGTTTTATCAAGAATCCCTCAGTTCCTTTTTGCTAGATTCCACATCTAAAATTGCTTCTTTAAATACACTGTGCCATGTATCAAAGCCGATTTTCTTACCAGTGGTTCCTGCAGGTTGTTTTTGTATGGCAATGATGGTATCAATGCTCTTTCTGCTCACTTTTTTTCTTACAGGAACTAATCTATTTATTTAATCTGAATTATTATCCTAGATTAATATTTTACTGGATTGTCATTGGTAATCACCTTTTGAGAGATTACTTGTTCATCCAGTAACATATAAAATATATAAATATATAAATAGTAGAAATTATCTGTAGTAATAATATTTTTATCAATGATTTAATCTCTTCCAGTGTTTAGGTTAAAGGATTTTGTTCTATTTCCTTAATAAGTATGACCATCAATAAAATAAGGTGTTTTTTCCTCCCCAGTTTCATTACTGGTTCAGAAGGAAGTGGGATGATAATTGTATTTTCAAGATGTAATCTGATATACTTTTAGTTACGAAGTGCTAAGTATAGAGTAGTGCCTTCTGTTTTCAAAGTTGGGATGGATGTTAAAGTTAGCACTTTACTGCAGACTAATTTTTTTCAGCAGAACCCGGTCAAGAAAGATAAATTGGTTATGGTAGCTAGCCTTCACTGTCACAAGGCTTTGCTAGTACATAGTATGCTTGTAAGACTCTTCCAGTAGCTAAGAGAGTGCCACAATAAAATACTTCAGAAATTTCTGTAATAAAATACGTGACTTCTGTAAACTCTACTGTGTTGAAATTGTTAATACAAAAGATGATGTTACAGACATCAATTTTTGGAGCTGTTCCTATTCAGGAAGTTTAAAAGCCAGAGGCAGCTGTAGTGAATATTTTGAAAAAATTAGGTATTTTGAAAAGTATGTCTGTTCCTGCAGGGCCTTATTGGAAGTTCTGAGCATTGTGTTTTGTCTGGGAATGAGAAGAGAATGCGTTAGAGCAATACCTAAGCTCTTACAAATTAGAAAACCTGATATCAAGTGCTTTTTAATAGTAACCAGAAACCTGTTCAGCTGTCTGAAATATCTAACAGCATGGCAGATTAATGAGTATTTTAGTGATGCAGAGAACTGCAGTATCTATTTTAGCAATGTGAACTTTTAAAAATTCTACTTGTTTTATCTGAAGGACACACAGATAGTAGTATCATTCCATGTTAAAAGAAATGAATCATCATGACAATTTGAGAACACCAGTAGAGGTAATTTTGACTAAATGCTTGCCCACTGATTAAAAAGCATGATGCATTTTCATTCAGCCCCAAAATAAGTTATCTATGTCTTTTATCTGTGCCGAGATAGTGTGAGAAGCACGTTCTCTTTTAATACTTTTTTTAAAGGTTTGTACTATTAATTTAATTTTTTTTATTTTTGCCCTGCCTTAAGCCAACTAATTACAAATATGGTTTTCATTCAGGTGGATGAACTCACTTTACTGTACTCAAGGTGTTTAGCTTGCAATAATTTCTGGCATCATAATTCAAATATAAATTAACTGCTTCTACACTTTTTTATTCTCCATCTCCCAAATGATTTAGTATTAATGGCAAAACCTGTTTCTCCTTGTGAACTTACCAATAAAGCAGTTATGATACTGGTGTAAGGGGAAAAAGTATCCAGATATGCTTGGAATTGCCCAATTAGCCATATCTTTCTAATTTCCCTGTAGTAGGGAAGTAGTGAAAAGAGCTTTTGATATCCAGCCAAGAAAGTTGCATCACAAAGGTTTTAAAATGACAAATTAAATTCCATTAATTGTGACCTGTTTCTATGAAACTATAGTGATGTTCCTAAGTCACAACAAATTGAAGTCATACTGTGCTGTACCTGGCTTGTGCTTTCAGGATATTTATGTTATCAGAATATTTGCTGGCTGGTTGAGCTGAAGGTATGTTGAAAATGTTATTAACCATTGTCATGATGAGATGCACAAATGGCACCTTTCTTTTTGTCAGCTATTTTTCACTCACATTTTTGTTCTTTTTTGATCTTGACACTGTTTGTGTCTTTTAAACTTCATTCTTCACATTGTTTTTTTTGTTTTTTTTTTTTTTTTTAAGGGGCCTCATTTGATTTCATCTTTCTAATTTGTTCATTTCCTCAGAGAGACATGAACAGTGTGCGGACCTAAGAAAAAAGTGTTGGATAACAATAGCATAAAGTAGCACTTGTGTGACAGCTACAAGGCCTCGCACAGAGTTTTTTATTTCATTCGAAAATCTGGCTTTTATAAACCCTTTTTCTTAAGTTGGGTACATGTTTATAACCCCTGACTCTCTCACTTGGGGATATTATTGGAAACAGTGCAGAGAAGTTAAAACCAATCTAGGGCATGTCTCCTGTCTTCAGATCACCAAATTCAAAGCCATTTCTGAACTCCTGTGGGGCATATGGTTTTGGGGAAGATTGCAGAGGGGCATAAAAGAAGAACTATATCCTAAATTTAAATTTAATTTCCTCCATGCATTTTAAAGTGGCCTCTAGAAGTTTGTTTAGCAGAATCCTTAGACTCAACAGAACTCTTGAGCACTAATGAGATACAGAAAGATAAATACACTTCATAATAAATTCATGTTACTATCCACTCAGAGCAAATTTTAGCAAAGCAAATGAAAATTAAATATTTATAAATAAAATGAACTGAATTGCAAAACAAATTTCAGTCTTTAAGAGGAAGGGGAAGCCTTCTGAAAGCTAAAATTGCTGTTACAGTAACTGGAAGGCTCAAATATTGCACAAGAGATTTTGCCTGACAGCAGATGAACAGTTTAGGGAAATGAGCAACCGAGCAGCTCTGTTTCCAGTAGAAGTAATAGGCTCAGCAGATTTCTTGTGGAGTTTACAACCTCAGGAACAGAGGGCTACCAAGGTGATTTATATTTTTGCTAGTTTTAAGCCTTAATGATTTATGCGTAAGAAGCACACTGAAAAATGCTGCTGACAGTTTTAGAAAAACTGAGTTAGACCTCAGTAGAATTGTCTTCTCAGTAGGGGTACATACTCTTACCATTCCTCTCTGCTTTTCAACTTGCTCTTGCTATTTAATCTTCAAATTTTTTCTGAGACTTTGCCATGGTGGATGTATGTTGTCCTTTTGCTAAAAATAAACTTGCTGTTTAAGAAGAATTAACAAAGAATTTGCTTGATGTCCTGCTGAAAACCTGCATTCCACTGATAGGCCTTTCAGTTTTAGATGGCTGAAAGACAGATCTTTGTCTTCAAAGAGATTAGATTGCAAATAAAAGACCAATATGGAAATTTTCACCCAAATAATGACCCTGTGCAGATCTATACTTGTTGATCTGTACTGTAGGGGACAATAAAAATACTTTTAATGATATTCAGGCCAGGATGAGACACTTAGGAATATCTGAGAGGAAATTCATTGCTTGGCTCCAGTACAGCCTTTCAATGATGCAGTGAAAGAAAGGAACATTTTGAAATACCTCCTCTGTCAGATAGCCTCAATTTTGCTTTTCAAGAATGTTTCTCTGGCAAGTCCAGCATTTCCCTATTTGTCTCTTAAGTCAGAGGCCTACCCATGTCACCATTTCCTTTGTAGTTATAAGGTTCTCCCACGAGCTTCTCTGTACTTTTTCTTCTGAGTAATGATTTTTCTCCTACTTTTTTCATTTTCTTCTTTTTTTTTTTTTCTCTTTCTGTCACCATACCTGCAATTTTCAGTGACTTCTGTGAACACTGACACTTGGTGTTACCTCATGTCTCTTGTATCCCTGATGATGCATATCTGCATTCTTAGTACACTGTAAACTAGGAAAAATGCCCAGGTGTTTTGTTTTATCCCTTTCCAAATTTGCAAATACAGATGTACTCCTATTGCAATAGTACTTCATAATGTAAATATTTTCTATGCATATATTGCATATAGTACCTTTTGTTTAAAGAAAAAAAAAAACTGCTGTTGTTTTTTTACACAGTTAATCCTTCCTGAATTAGATTTGAACATGTGAAAAAAAAAAAAAAAAGAATTAATAAATCTTTTTTTCGCTAAGGGTTATTTTCTGGCATTAAAATAAGGAGACACCTTCTCCCAGCAGAATTGGGGAACAGATAGTTCTAAACCCTCAGCAATCATATTTCTTTGTTGAAGTATTTATTTTAAAATTCAATATAGTTAGCAAATTAAGTCTGTAATCAGGACTGGACAACACCCTGGAACAGAAGTAAAAGTGAACAAATTGACTGAGGTTGGGATTGTCTTTCTGATTGCATAATAGTGAATGTGTGTCAGCAGGAGGGACAGAGAGAAGAGCAGGGAGATCAGAAGCTCTTGGGAAGGTGTTACTGTGTGAGTGTGCTGGCAGTTTCAGGGACTGCATTGCTTTGAGCGTGTGGCCAAGTGGGGCTAATTCCAGTGGTTAAAGCACAGCTGCGTAAACCAGCTGAGACTCAGAGATAAAATTAGGTTTCAGATACATTTTTAAAGAGGTGTTACCAATACCTAATTTTGCTGGCAGATAGAGATTTCTTGGACTGGAGAGCAGACAGTAAGGCTAGAGGGCCAGGGCTGAAGTGCTCTTATTCAGGGTGTCAAGAACCATGTGCCAGGATCAGACCTGGGGCACTTAGGGTCTCATGGTCATCACTTTGTAAGCTCTAGGACAGAGAAGTAATTTAGACTTTGTGTTCTTAGACTGGCTGGTGGCAATCGGTTTCAAAAGGGGACTTGCACCAAGTGCAAGTGATGATTTATAAGAAATTTGAAAGATTTGATGCAGTCTTCTCAAGCCTTATAAAAACCCTGAAAATTCTTACCAAAATCATAATTTCAATGGAAATTGAAAACCATAACATCAAGTTTTATTCTATGTACATTTATGAATCCTCATACTTAAAACATCAACCTCTTCTTTAATCTGAAATATAAAATATCCAATCTCAAAAGATTTGAAATATCAACTCTTGGAAGTTTTAACACAGGAATTGCAAAAATGTATGTACCAGATTATTTTCTATACTTTTTGATATATAATATTTTCATTTTTTCTAAAAATACAGTTATTTCTTAAAAATTATTTATTGAGACTGTCTCGTGCTTAGAAAGCCTGCGGCATCAGCTTTGAGGGTTCTTAACTTTTTTAACTAATACTAATGATATAAGTTGTAACAAAAGCAAGTCATGGCACAGTACAGCAGGGATTTAGAAATTCTATGCACTGTTCATGAAGTGCTTTTTGTCTCTCAGATTCTGTGACTATCAATTCTGCAGAAGCAATCTAAAGTCTTCTTAAATTGTTACTCCAGGACTTTCTGAGGTGGAACTCAGAGGCGCATGAAGCAGCTTAGGACTTCAGTGTTGTGAAAGTTTAAAGATGGACCTAACTGGCTGCACTAATGCACTAAAGGCAAGGACAGAAGCATCTTACATTTAGAGGCTTGCTTCGATGATTGCATCTTCATTAGGAAGAAGTTTTGGGCAGAAAATTGAATGTTGTGTAAAATTTTTTCCTCCACCAGCACCATGGGAAAAACCTCATTACCATGCCCCACGTAGTGTAGAGATATTTGAGATAAATAAGCAGGTTTCAGACTTCAGTAGTCTTACAGTGTTATCTACATTTATTTTATAAGGGGAAGTCTTTCTCCAGTTTAAGAATCAGTTTTGTCACCATTTTAGATTAAACTGGGTGCAGGCTGCTGCTCTATACGTGAAGATTTTTTTGTTTCCCTGTAGGTGTTTGTTGACTCACATTGAAGTTTATGTTTCAGAAAGATTGTTGCCTGGAGTGCTTTCACCTCAATTTGGAGGCTAATTTTCACCTTAATCTGTATCTTGATCTCATTGAATGTGAGCATCCAAATGCCTGTAGGAATGTGCAGCTGAGAGAGGATGGGGCTCCTTCCTTTCAGCAGCTGCCTGAGTTCAGGAGTGTGTCAGGTTCCATAGAGATGTCCCCTGACAACATGTAGAATTGTCCTCTGGGAGTGTCAGACCATGTCCTCTGACCACAGAAAGAATCTTCTTATCTTGCTAAAACAGTATTTTTTACCTTAAATGGTAAATACAAGGGTGATAAATCCTGCTCCCAGAGTCCATATTTCAGAGTGTGGTATTATGTAAGGGAGGACTTGTGCTGGATATGAGCAGGTACCTTTAGGAAAACAGCATTAATTTAAAAATCAGTTTCCATGACATTTTCTAAGTTTACTTCATATTCATAGAAATCTCTTAAATTAATTTTTTATATTATTTAATTTGATTTATCTTTAAAAAGAGTCATGTTGCACAGAAAAATCATTTTATTGTGATCTGGATTTCCTTCTAGAAAAAAATATGGAAGATGAGTTTGATTCTGAAAACTGCTGCCCATGTGAATAACACCATGCAATGAACAACTAGAAAATTGGTGTCAAAATTTGGAGTGACCCCATGGTCTTTAAATTATTAATGTTGAATCCAGGTGCCTTCAGCATTAATATCTTTGGGTTTAATTGGTAAGTAGTTCATAAATCTGTGTCTTGCTTTTTCTTTAGTCTCTTTGTGTTTCATATTGTTGTTTGCCCACTGATTTTGGTTTAATTTCCCAGGTGAGTATTTTTTCTTTCAACTTTTTCCTAGTGTATTTCAGAAGTCCGCAAAATATGTGAAGAATATAGAAGGAAAAGCTGTGGGTTTATTTACCGCAGCGTGTTTTTCCAAGAATGCTTTGTGAATAGTTATCTTTTTTTCAATGGAAAAAATACTTTCTTAATCATTGTGGGAAGGTGACAATGCTTCAGTCACTGTAAATAAAACAGAATTCTCTTACAGTATTCTCTTTCAATAAACCCCAGGGCTTTTTTGTACTGTAAGCATTACAAAGATATTACTCATTAATCATAATCTGGAACTGAGCTTCAACTTTAGCTTTCAAACCTGTTCCAAGGAACAGAAAAGAAAAAGACTAGGGAACTTTTTGTATGGACATGTCCTCTGGCCGGATGTTTTTTCACCATGGAGGTAAACTTTCTTTGTGTGCTTTGGCTCTTGTTTTGAACTGCGCATTCTGGAGAAACAAAATAAAGAAAAAAAGAGGCTTACAGAAGCATGCTATTGACCTGAACACAGCTACTACAGAGCTTCCAATTTTCATGGTATTAAAGAACAAAGAGACTTCACTGAAGGACTGGGTAATAAAATGAAATAATGGAAAATGTGTCTATGAGGTTAAAATAATTGTAGTGATACAATACTGTGAAGACTAGGCCAAAAGCACAAACGGATGATTTGTTCTTAAATTTTGTTGCCAGTGTCTTCTGTTGTTAAAAACAACTCAGTAAAACATTATCTCAGAATCAAAAGAGAGCATTCTTAATGTCTGTCTTGCTTATGATAATGCTGATTCAAACCTTTGTTATCCAAATAATTTGTAAACTTACCTGTTTATCATTTACAAACTTGCCTGTGAGAATCACATGTTCAGCAACCTGCCTACAAGACCTGAATTCTGTTCATATTGTTCAATATCAACTGGTACAAATTCTTTGGATCAATTTGCCATTGTCATTTAGGCTCAATTACTTCATGCATGTGAAATGGCACTGATTCAAATGGAATTAAATGTGTGGGACTGTTCTGTGGATGAAAGGTGGAATTTTCTTAGCTGTTTCTTCGATAGAAGATCTGTCTGCTTTTTTCTATGCTTTTTAAGAAGGCAAGTTAAATAAATTCAACAGCATATCACTGCTTGTGCCTTTCATTTTTATGTGTGGTCACTATAAAGTAAGAGAGTTGTTCCACAGCTAACATTTTCATCTCAAGATGCAAAGCCATAGACACCTAAGGTGATGTTTTCTGGCTGTATGTCTTTGAAGCTAAGCTTAATTTTCAAAGTTTTGGCTTTTGAAACTTTTATCTTGTTTATCTGTGATGTGTTAGCAGCCTCTGCCTGTGTTACCTTTCTATGCCTCTTGAGCACTGAGAACAAAACCATCTTAAAGTTCTTCTTCAGGATGAATTTTACTAAGGATTGACACCAAAACTCAAGTGCAACGTAAAAATAACAGTTTAGTCAGGCTCTGGACCTGAACATTCCAGAGATATTCATCCTATTTAGTTTGTATGACCAGAGCATTGATATGTACTTCTCTTGTTTATAAACCATTCTAGCAAATGGTAAGTATGGAAAATACTGCATAGAAAAAAATATCTTTTTGTTGCTTTGGCTTAAATTGTGTGGCTAATCTTCTTGATTGCCTTTGATGGACTCAGTTAGGATTAGGGTATTGGTCATTGATCTCCTATACTGGGAAAGTGCCATTTATCATTACTGATGACTGTAGAGGTACAAAAGTGTACAAATTGTTGAACATATTTGTATCTAGGAGGCCTGATTTTATATTTTTAAGGTGGTATTTTGGAACAATGTGATGTTATTTGATAATTGTTTCACTTGACATCTGTATTGCTTTCATTTTGCTTCTTTTGATGGCTTGGACTGCAGATATGTGTCCCCTTACTAAAAAAGTGAGATGAATGCAATAAAGGAGGAGTTGGTTTAAGTAAAATAATATGAATGTGCCTTTCCCCACTTATTTAGAAAACCGCTTTTTGTTAGCATTTCTTCATTGGTGTTTCATTCTGGACAATTCCAATGAAAAGAAGGTTGACAAATAAAGCCTGTACAATCATAAGGTATATAAACTTGGCACTTCACTCAAGCTTGATGTTTATTCAATTTTCCTTTTATAGAAAATGGTTCTTGTGAACAAAAACCAAATGATGTCTATGTTTGATTCAACAAACACAGCTGGTGTGTGCATCCTTGAAGTCACTTGAGTTGCTTATTATCTTGACATTAGTACTACTGGGTTCTACTAGATGAAGTACTAGAAATACACCTGACTTATTTTGATCCCTTCTTCACCTTCATTTATACACTGAAGTGTCAGATCATACAATTTCTATAATTCTACCTTTTCCAAAGTGCATTATAGCCTTAGGTCTTCCCTCTGGACCCCTCACCCTCAGCACAAGGTCTTTGCAGCAATGTTCCTGAATACATAGCTGAATTTCATCATTCACTGAGCGAATTGTGATCCTGGGAATAGGAAAAAAAGAGTACAGAGGCAATAGACTAATTAATCTGTGGAATAGGATTTTTTTTCATCCTCATTAGTTGTAAAGAACAAAATAACATCAGAAGGTTTTTGTTTTTTAATTGATGACTGGCAGAAAGGAGGACTCCATATTTTTAATGTCTGTGCACATCTATATTATGATGTAAGAAGGAAATTCCCTGCTGCTTAGAGAATATATCCAAGACCTGTAAAAGTTAAAGAGCGTGGGGTTTTCATACAGAAAGGGAATTGCTTTAAATATCAGCAACTAATTTACCCCCAATAGCAGAATCTCATACAGGAAATGAATTCAAAAGATCTCTCTTACAATATGAAGATGTGTAGTCATCCTGAAGTGAGTAGATTTCCTGTGGCCTTTTAGACACTAACTGCAATAAAACAAGCACTTAAAATTTTCTGTTTATGAAATTAAAGCTCATGCAGTTGTACTTCTATGAGTAAGATTTATGGTTAAATGTAATAAAAAGTGCAGGCCAGCCTGAGTCACAGCATTATTCCCTACAGGGAACCACTGCAGTCGGTGGGCAGTACTATTGTCGTCAGTGGGACTGTTGAGTCTCTGGAAGGGTTGTACAGATGGACTTTGCAGATAGGTTGGAGTTTATTCAGAGGGAGTATGTCAACATTAATTTCTGGCAAAATTAATCTGCCCGACATTAAGGATTGTGTAAAAGTGAAGTTAAAATGTATTCAGTGAGGCTTGGTGTTGTACTCACCTGTCTGTGTCAGGAATGCTGTGTGCGTGTATCACCAGTTTCATCACAGTCCATTCAGTAGCTGTATATTTATATACAGAGCCTTTACATGCACAGCACAATTTAATTCCAAGAGCCTCAAAACTGGAACAGGTTTCTGCATGACTCTTTTCCCTTTTTCTTAGATAAACTCATACCTCCTCACTTGTGCAATGGATCAAAGTGATCTATTTTGCATTAGAATATTTTAAATGGTGTGAGTAGCTCCTGACTATCAATATTAATCATTTACCAACATGAATCCATACCATGTGTGTACAGAAGGGCAAACTAAACAATCTGGTAGGTGATATGGTTTTCATATAGATATGGAATGGGTCTGTTCATTTGCATGAGAATGAACAATATTTGCTATTTTCATTTCAAGAAGGCACTGGAATGTCACTTGTAATCCAGGGTTGAATCCCCTTAAAAGAGAAGTCCATGGTTTGGATTGAGGTTTGTGGATCAGGACTATGCTCTGAGCCATCAGAATGTGGTTGCCATTGAACCTGGCAAATGTAAAGTGGTGTGAGTGTTGAACTCATGCCACACAGACCTCCAGGTCCGAATTGGCTAACGTTGCTTATGCCTCACTGAATCCACTTTTACAGGGGACACACTCATACTAAGCTCAAAGGAGGACTGGAACTAGAAATGAGAAAAGACAGACAGGAGCTCTGCCTTCTAAATAGCTACCCATCTTTTTTAATATGACGATAGTGTGGGCAGTTTAATGTTTTTCAGCCTTTGCTATACCAAATAATTCCAAAAATGGCAGAAAGTAACGTGGAGGTGTGAAGCAAATAATATGCACTACAAAAAGTATGTGTATTTGAATTAGAATATAAACACTTGCACAATCCCAAACAAGTAAGTATTTTTCCCACTAACCTTCATAGCAAATTTGCTGTTGATTCATTAGGGTCAGGAATTTACCTTGAAACAGAAATTGAGGTGGAGAGAGAAGTTAATTGGTAGCAGCTCTACTTGTCATCAGTGAAAGTGCAAATGGATTTTCTAATGCATGCTATTATCTTGAATATATGGTATGCTGTGGTAGCACACTGTGTGCCATATGCCTCACCCTTTCATGTTACACCCCCTCATTTTTAATGACTTGTTCTGTATATTAAATTCCAAGAGTGAGACTGGCACATTCTTTACACAGCTGAATTGACACGTCTGAAGCTGCCTCTGGCTACTGCTTATAGACTGCCTTGCCCTTCTTTCATGGAGAATATGTTTTGCCTAATTTTAGTCATGCAAACCCTTCAGCGTGATGTTGTCATAAAGCCTTGCGTAGTAGAAGGCAGCAGTCTGTCTCCTTGGCCATATATGGCTTTTACGTTGTTGCCATATGCCTGCTCTGCCATTACCTGAGTATCACATGCATTTCATTTTGTGTGAACTAAGCACATTAGAGGGGAAGGAGAAAGTTTCCTACAAGAGAGAAAACTATCTATCTACTTGGGACTTACATAATGAGAGTAATTAAAAATAAGGAAAAGTAACTATAATTAATTATATTTTATGTTATGTGCCCCCCACTGTAAAGAAGAAAATACCTCCATAATTTAAAAATAATGTAGCTCAGACACTGGTAGTCAGGGGCAGGGTTCCATGAGCTGTTTTTTGCCAGAAAGCTGTACCAGGACATTTGAAGGCTTTAGAACGGGGTCTTCTCTGCTGCTGTATCCCCAGAGCAGCCACCACTGTGCCCTGGCCTAGGCAGCTGTCTGGGAAACTCTCAGGCAGTTTCAGGGCAAGGGTGGGGAGTGGGCTCTGTCTAACATCTAATTCCATGTTGTGCCCTCTCTGCTTTGTGGACACAGGCACTTCAGTACTAGAGACCTGATGAGTTCATTGCCAGGTGGCCTCAGTGTCAGGAAATGGCCTCAGTGTCAGAAAAAATTTGCTTGTATATACTTATATATGAAAAAAATATATATAAACAAACAAAAATTACACATATATAAAAACAAAAACATTACTTCTGTAAAGAGAAGATTTGCAAATCATATGCAGCTAGTAATTTATTTTGAATATCAGTGGGCCCTGAAAGTGTAACTTCTGTTAGTGTCTCTAAAAGTTGTGCTAAAGGTGTTTAGTCACTCAAGCACACACTTTGAAGTACAAGTTAGTTTACTAAGTGCCTTTGTGGAGCCTCAAACTACAGTCTCTCTTTGAGTCACTTTTTTGGACTGAGTTTTCATTTTCCCATCTGTTTTCAGAATGTCAACTCAGCTTTAAAACCTAAGTGTGCTTTTTCTGAGGTCTATGCTAGTACACCTTTGTTTTCATGCATAGTTGTTCTATTTTAGAGAAAGCGTAACTTATTGTGTTTTCACATTTAAATAGGTTAGTTGGCACTCTACAGGCCTACAATTTGTCTTTACCTAAGCTTGACCTCTGTATTCACATCTCTGCCTTTTTTTTTCTGTATGTATAGATTTTATAGTTGTGCTCAGAGAATTCTTGTACCTTCATTTATTTTAACATTCATTCCTGTCATTCTCAAATTCAGCTTTGATGGTGGATTTTGACAACCTCTCATAAACTGCTTTTCACTGTTTATTTCCATTTCATCCTAACAGCTTTTTTCTAATCCATCTCCATTGCTGTACATGGCCCATCACTCTTCTTCTCTGACAGATATAGGGAAAGGACCAGAGTAAAATCAGTTTTGTTCTTGGTTTATTTCAGCAAGTTGCATTCAACTCTGTCCATTACCATTTAGTTGAGGAAGTAGGAGAAATTGCTTCTAAAACAAAGGGTAATCTCCTTCTATGTTTGGTTTTTTCCTTAATCTTAACTGGTTTACTTTTCCATACAAATTTTTTTTTAAACATTGATAGTTCTTAAATTTTTTTGCTTAATTCCTTTGTACTGTATAGAAAAAAGGACATAATATTTAGTTAGTATAATGTTTATGCTTCATACATATTAATTATGTGTTTCAATTTCAAATGTTTTTGTGTCAATTAATGACCTTGTTCTTGAGTCATGAATCAGGGATAAGGAGAAACTTTATTTGCTTTCTCCGTGCTTCATCACAGTGCACATTTGTCATTGTTGGCCTGGTCCTTTCAGAAGAAAATATTTTTTTATCCTTTCTGATTGTTGTGTGTGAGGTGTCTAGCCCTTTGATCATTTACACTGCTTTTCTCTGAACCTTGCCTAGTTCTGCAGTATCCTTTTTGAGACTGGGTAATCAGAAGCATGTACAGCATTCCAGGTGAGACTCCACCACTGATTTATATCATAGCATTACAATACTTATTGCATTATTCACCGTCCTATGTCTTATCCTTCAAAACATCATGTCTGCTTTTTTTACCACAGCTCAGCATTGAGCTGAGGTCCTTAATGAGTTTTCTACAATGATACCAGACTATTTTCAAATGTTCATACAGTTAATTTAGGATGATGAAAGTACACTCTTCCTTTTTTCTTCTGTCCAATGTGGGTTATTTTGTAAGTAACATCGAGTTTCATTTGCCACTTTGGCGATTACTTTAGTTTCTCTTGTAAACTTCTCACACTCTTGTCTGGACTTGACCACCCTAAATAACTTTGAAGCACCTGCAGTTTTCCTTGCTTACTACTCACCCTTTGTCCTAGTTTTGTTTCGATTATACTTGAAAAGAAATAAACACCTTGATTTTATACTGTTCAACGTATATTTTCAGTAAAGTAAATTGAATTCACCATTGTTGCTTTTTTTTCTGTGTATTAATCAATTTTGATAATTAAAATATTTCACAGTTCACATTTTTAACAGGCTCTACTTATATTTTGAAAGGGATTTATTTGAAATCTGATATTTTAGAATGTTTTATTAAGGTACACACCAACTCATGTTCTGTGCATGGTGACTTGTAACACATGAACTCCTGGCTTCTCAGAGTACTGCTGCATAAATCTACTTCTCTAATTTTCACCCCCCTGTCATATTTTTCCATGGTGAAAAGAACAGAGGTCTTGTGTTCTTACAGTGTACTTCATATTGTTTCACCCATTCCTTAAGGTCTCTGATGATGCCTCTCAAGCCATTTGTCTCAGATCTTAACCAGACCTTACTCTTACAAAATTTTCCTGAACATTTCCAGACTTTCCTGTTACTTTCCTAATCACTGTTCCAGAAATGGCTTTTTTTAAAGTAATGGCTTCTTTGCCTGTCCATCCAAGACACAGGGCACAGATTATTCCCTTTTTATTTTTGCTATCACACTATCTGTAGTCTGCTTTTAGATTTCACCTTGACTCTTCTTCTATAGGGTGATCGTTCTCAATAATTTTTTCAGAGTTCATGAGCTCTATGTTTCTAATTTTTATTTTCCTGTGCTGTATAATTTTCAGATCATGCACAACTTCTGCGCAGTGCAGTTCTACAGACTGGACACAGCTGACACTTTTCCAAAGCTGAGCAGAACCAAAGAAGGTAGTCACATAACGCTTATCTCAGGAAGGCAGTTTCAAGTACTGAAAAGCAAAAACATTGAGAGTGTCAAAGAGAAGGAAAGTCCCAGATCTGCAGTTTGTTCCACTAATGCTTCCAGGGGAAGGTTCCATTGATGTTCCCAGATACCTGTCATCAGCTGACATCTCTGAATTTCAGTTTGTCTCCTGAGACTTTGCTGTTGGTCCTGAAAAGTGCATTTGCTGGGAGAAGTAGTGTGAATACCTTCAGCAAGTTTGGCTTTGTTTACTTTTTTCTATTATTCTATATTATGATATTGCTGAGCATCCCAGCTGATATTTTCACTGTAGAAGTACTACTGCAGTATCATTCCACACAATGTTTAAAAGTCTGTGAAATACCTGAGCTAAATATCTTGGGTTTTTTTTAAAAGAGCTTTCAAGGATGAGACTACAAAAAAATTAAAACACTGTTTTCATTTTATTAGTGGGATGATTCTTTGTCTTCCTTATTTGGGCAGGAATGAGAAGGCCCATGCCCTCTCTGGTAAAAATTATTTGCTTAAACTTTTTCACCTTTTTCATAAACAACTAGATGACAGTTTTGACACGTATTCTATTATTGGGTAGTAATGGAGGAAATATGTGGAAAATGTAACACTGGCTTTACAGATCCCACATAATGAAGTCTGTCTTCGAAGAGAGGTTGGCAAATTGTGGTGGAGAAAGCTGTTTTTATGTAGTATTTATCAGATAGAAGAGGATTAGGTTGTAATGTATTTTAGGCATTGTTACTTTAAATAAAAGTCATAATTTGAGGAACCCTTGGAAAGTCACTGTATTTATGTGAATTGAACAAGATAGAATAGTCCTAGTATTGCTGCCATTTGGATATTGACAAAGATTTTAGGATTGTCAGGCATTAATGAGCCTGGGCTCTAAAACTCCACCAATTGTTTTTCAGGCTTTCTTGTGGGGAGGGTGGGGAGGAAGTATCTGTGTTGAAGTCTTAGGTATGAGAGCAATTCACACCAACATGCCCAACCAGAATTAAGTAGCTCTGTTGCTGATAATCACATAACTGTGGGGTTGAGCTTGCAATGCAATGTATGTTTGGAAAGCTATGTAAAACTCAAATGGCCACTTAGCACATTGAAATTTCCTACCCCAGCTACTGTTCTATCTATTCTCAAGCCAGCCAGTGTTTGTACATAAGCTGCAGTAAGTCTCTTAAATGCAGTCTAAATACTTCAAGATTTTTGTTAGTACTGTTGGAGGATTTCCATTAGGACAGTATGAGCACATTTATCTTTTTATTTTAAACTATGTAGATATTTTTGGGAAGTTTGTACTGTAGTTCTGCCCTCTGTTCCATGGGCTTAGAATATGTAGAATATGCATAAACTTCACCTGATAACCTCTGATTTCCTGCACTTCAACTGCAATTGACATGCACATATCTCTGCTCATAAAACTTGGATATGAAATGTCTATAATAGATCCAGATAATTCTTATTACAGGATGGACAATATAGGTTGAATGTCCTTCACACATGCTGCACAGTACATATTTGTTCATTATGATAAGCTGCCCATAAACCCATCTGTATTAACATCTGCCATCTGTTTTGCTTCTTGCATAGTCACATAATGTGGCTGTCTGAGAATCACTGGATTATTCTACCTGACAGTTTTATCATCCTTGGTTTTTGTTTGCATAAATCTCCCCTCCTATTTCTAAACATATCCTGCTTGTCTTGTTAACTCTATCACCTATCAGCTCTTCCTAAATATGCATAAATATAATCCCAAAGATAAAATCCTACCACTTTTCACCAGTCTGAACATATGTAAATTTTAGATGTCTACATTTATTTCTCACCCTTAGGACAATATTCTTTGAAAGGGGACATTAATGCTGAAGGAACATACTTATACAACTCATCTTGGGAGGTACACAGGTGATTACTGTAATTAGGAAAGGCGAGCCCAGTATATAATGCACAAGTAAACACATTCAGAAGTAACTGCTCAGCACTGGATTTAATTGTGTGACCATGTCCCAATTGCAGGAATTTTGCAAGAGCTCTGAGATTTTGATGGTTCTGTGCCAGCTGAGAGTTGCTGAAGGCATGTCCAAAAGTATTCAACTTGTAGCTTTTGGGAGGAAACTCTCGCTTGTGGAGTCTGCTGCTCACCCTCTTCTTCCCTTTCCTACAATTAATTTTCAGTGACTAGCTATGTCAGGCTGCGAGCTCCAAACCCACCTTGTGCAGTAAGACCCCTGTGCAATTATGGCACAGAACAAGCTGGGCCGAGGCAGTTTAAAGATCTTAGATCTGAGGACCTTGGGATGTCATTAGTGTAGCAATGCCCACGATTACGAGCTCGGTATGAGTTAGGCTGAAGAGCTCTGTGCCGGCACCACACTGCTCCCAGCTCTGGAGGTGGCTTGTATGGAAGCATTTCTGCTGTCCCTGCAAGGCACTGCTTTACCTGTATTGGCACACTTTTTAACCTCTCTGCTAACTTCACTTTTAATCTCTGTCTCAATTTATGCTTTACAGCCTTAATTGTTATCTATTTCACTGCCTTTCCTGAGAAAGGCTGTTCTTACAGGTCTGTTAATGTGTGGAAAAGGGTTTATCATGTCATATGTAACAGCTATTTCATTCTGTTTGGGCTAAATCAATGCAGTTTGTTAGCATTTTTTAACCAATGTATTTCAAGATAGATCTTAGTGCAAATACATAAGACTGGTATGTCATAATGCTAAGATATAAGACACGAGCGAAATCAAATACAAAATCAATGTTGTTGCAAAAGTATTCAATGATAAAAAATGTCCATTCAAAAAATGTTTGTTTGAGCAATTACTGTTTCAGTTGTATGTCTTTTGCCATGATATGTTCCATCGTGACAACGAATGTAAGTACCCTTGCTTTTTTAGGTTTATGATGAGTATAACTTACACAACACCAGTTCTACCCATGGACCTATTCATTTTCTATTGCACTATTATTCTCATGTGTGATTAGTCTGACTGAATGCTTTTTCTTTTGTTTTATTCTCATTAAGCCAGATGTCCACATTTGTGGGCTAATTTGGAAACATGAGACAGAATTTATTCCTTATACCAATGGAGACATCTGCTCCATTGTGGAATGACAAGGTCTGGGACTGCGAATGAGCCTGCAGTTCAGGAAAAAAGTGTTCTCAGGCAGGAAGATGAATCCTTCTTCCTTAGGGGAAAAAAAATCCCAGTCTACTCATTAATATCTCTGCTGGCATCTGCTGTGATGCTAAACGGCTCATCATGACATGATGACCAATAAATCCAGGTGACTGAAACCACCAGGTTCATATCCCTTGTCCCTGATATGTAAGCTAGACTTGTAGCTAGTATAACTTGAATATTCAGAAATAATGCTTAAGTAAAATTGATTTTAAAGGAATGAGACAAAAATGACAGAAGCTTGCTATCACATGCTTCATGCAAATGGTGTTTCTCCAGAATGCTGATAGGCTTCTGATAAATCCATTAGATCTGTCTGAGCTCCACAGTGATTCTTCTGGATGGCAAATGTCAACAAGCCTATTGAGGAATCTAACTTCTCAGCTTATTCCTTAAGCACGTGTCACTCATATTTAAATACAAGTATAGTTAGTATCTCTCTGAATTCTGTAGGTAGGTTTCATCTTGCCAGTGTCATCCCTGTTTGGTTCTAGTTGTACTAAAAGAAGCAAAACCAGTGAGCTGGTGACGTTAATGTGGCTCATGTCTGGTGTACAGTTTAGCTATATAAGTATGTCTGATTTGACTTTATTGAGAAAATATAAATATTTTGATCACATGCCAGAAATATGAGATTAACTCTTCTAATTAATAAAAAGATAAAAAAACAAATGAGGCACAAAGTTCCCAAGTACATACACCCACACAACCCCAGCATCCACCTACACTGGAGTGTGTAGGAAGCCTCACAGATGTTTCTTTATCAGGATCAGATAGTTGTTTTCCACACTGAAAGCAAACTCAGACCTTAAGAAGGTGTAGATGTCTGAAGTCTGAAAAAAATATAGTGAATCTCCTCTTATATCTACCAACGTCTACATTAATTCAATTTTAATTACTTCAGTAACTGTGCTTCTATACAGGCAAGATTCAAATGTTTAATTTTAAAATTTTTACACCAGTGTGAAAGTCTTGAGTAATGAGGGCAGCTGATTTAAACAGCGCTTGGCAGTAACAGCTTTCTGGCTAAAGCAAACTAGAAATATTTATTTGGAATCATCAAATATTTCAGGTTTTCAATCACCAAGTGTTGCATGGCACAGTAGTGTGAACTTATTTGATTTTCATTCACCATAATTTCTCTGATTTTTAAAAAATATTTGTTTCTTCTGTCATATCTAAAATTAGGCTGTATTTATTTTTAGAAGGAAATGCAATTTTTCTACTTGCTGTGTCATAATTAAGGCTATCAGTATTCTTAAATTATTGTCATAAGTTGTCCATAGAGATAACCATATAATAAATTCTAATTCCTAATATTCTAATATTCTAATAACCATACCCATAACTGTAGAATAGTATTCTAATTTCTTTTTAAAAATACAGTGAATTGGCTCTTTTATATACTCTCATTTGCTGTGAGCAGCAATTGATTTTGATATTTTGTTCTCAACAGACTACTTGGAGAGCAAAACTGGTTTTTTCATAGCAAGTAGGAAAATTCTTCTTTCTCATTGTGACATTGATAGTACAGCATATGGCAAAGATTCATTGTTCAGGCTCAGCCCACTCATTAAACAAGTGAAAAGTTTATTATATACATACATAAACTTTGGTCTGGTTCTGCAAACATTCATTGCTAGAGTACAGCTTACAGCGAGTCTTGGTTACTAAAGTCAGTATTTTAGGGTGTGGATTCCAGAGCTAAGTAGGAGAGGTTTCCAATGTTGCATTAGGAAGCTCACAGGCTAGGTTTCATGCTCTTGTGAAATGCTCCTGCTATCAAGAGATTTTGCAACTTACATGCATTGACTCCTGCAGATGATCAATACAGGAACCCTTTCTTTAGGCATCTGCTTTCCCAGAGGTTTATAATACCACTCTTTCTATTTTGGGATAAAGTCTGGACAAACAGGATCATAAATTCAGATCACATCTCCTAAATGCAGGGCTGATGATGAATTAGGCAAGAAAGTAAATTTTTTTACATTTATTTATTTAGGATAATACCTATCCTTATTTTTAAGACTAGTTTGGTGATGTTCCAGTGAAGTCAGCAGAAGTCCTCCCTCTAACTTTAACAGAGGAAATGCTTTGGTTTTATTAAATGTATTTAATATAAAATCCCTGAAAAGAGAGCCATCTGAGTTTTTCTTTGAAGTTTTAAGAAAAGGCTGGAGTTAAAATAGAACACTTAACTACTCCAGCAACTGAGAATTTCCTGCAGCATAAATTCATGGCTATCCTGTATTCTGTCATCAGAGTATTAACCTGACAATAAAACGTCCTGCAGTGGTGTTCGTGAATGCTGCTTCTTGGGTGGGAAGGACATCAGATGAAAAGATTTTGTTAAGACTGCCAAACTATATTCAACTGTTCAACTGTGTAAGAAAAGGTGTGGAGTTTTAAGAAATATTTTTTGTGTCTTTAAAAACATTTTTTTTTAGTAATTTTGGCCAGATTTTTTTTTTTTTTTTTTTTTTTTTTTTTTTTGTGGTGAATCACAGCAGGCCAATGTAATTGTGGCTTTCTCTTATACTAATATGTTAGGTAGTTTATCTCTTTACTACAAAGACCCAGCTGACCGAGGCAATACGTTATCCACCTGCAAAGGTGATCAGCTGGTGGACCAACAAATGCACAAGACTATTCTGTCCTGGTAGCTCCAACAGCACTGATTAGAGCTCAGTCTGATTTGATCTACTTGGTTATTAACCCTTGGAAGGTAGGGAGGACTGCTGTGGAATCCATAGCAAAACAAATCCTGAATCTGGAGGAAATGGAATATATCAATTCCTCTACGCAGAAGACTACTGGAGAATTCATATTTTACTGTTTGCAACCCTCTTTTTTTCTAAAGAGTTTTTTAGTTGGAGAGGAAGATTGTTGTTTTTTGTTAGCAACAAGTTTTTACTATATTTCCTAAAATTACCAGGAAAATAGTGGTAAGAAGAGTTGCAGTCATATAATCACAGAACAATTTGGATTGAAAGGAACCTTAAAGACCATGTAGTTCCAACCCCCTGCCGTTGACAAGGAACCTTCCACTAGACCAGGTTACTCAAAGCCCCATCCAGCTTGGCCTAGTTACATAATCAGCGCTTATTGAGGTGTTTTGGTTTTTTTCTTTTCCTGGTGAAAGTACCAACTGGTTCTGTTGGGGTTTTTTCCTGCTACTCCAAATACTTTGTTTCTTTTGTAATCAAAATATGTTTCTCACATACAGTGACATTTCATAGCAGATTTTACCAAAAATTTCAGTATATGTATTTGGTTGCTTAGCAGTTTATGTGTATAAAAATGTAAACCCATTAAACCAAAATGAGAGTAACATTAGAGTTAGTAACTTGAAGCTGCTGGGAATTGGTATTGTCTCAATCAACTGGTTTGTATGATTTATTTTTTAAAAGGTGATATGAGCATTCTAAACTTAGAGAAGATAAAAACCAATATAAGAAGATAAAAACCAAGCTGAAATAATATCAGCTCCTGTAATGTAGCAGCTCTTTTTTCTCAACAGTGGATTTTGATAAGAAAGTCCCTGTTCTGAAATATTATTCAAGAATATTTTTATAGTGTTTGTGAAGAGTTGTTCTAAATCTTTTTGACAGGACTTTGCAAAATGTGCTATGTAAATTTTCCGCTGACATGACATCAACAAATTGTACAGTGGGTATGGCCCACTTGTTTATTATAATAGAACAAGTGCATTTGGATGCTAAAAATTGTGAGGTGGATATCTTTTCAGAGTTGTGCTGCCACAAGGTATAAGTGAAGAGATATATAATTTATTATTTTTAATCAAATTCATAGATAACCACCTTGTTTTAAACAAATGCAGTGTCAGTAATCTTGCTTGGCATACTGTGAAAAAATAGCATGTATTAAAAAATGCTTAGCATGAACTTTGTCAGATATTTATTCAACAAAGCCTTTAAAAGGTGTGGTGTAGTGATATTTTGAAAATTGTTAAGGAGTACGGTTAAGGGTCTTATTTCAATCCTTACTCACAGTTTCGGTTGTTAGTTCCTGTGTGAGTCAGTCCAGTCAGGTGTCTCAGTACTTGCTTGCATGGACCTCACTGGGACTGCTCAGATGCTTTAAGTTATTCTTATTATTAAAATGATCTAGATGAAAATCTAAGCCCTGATCTCCAAGCTGTTAGCTGAGCCCTAAGGCTCTAAGGCTGAGACTTAGAAGCTCATGTTTGTTAATGAACATCACTCCATTAGCCTTTTTGGGAACGCATTATAACCTTGCCACCTGGGCAAAGCTTGTGTATTGGCCAAGAAATCAATTGCTGGTGTTTCTAGATGCGAAGGACTCCATACAGCCTGGAAAAGAGACTCCTTCAGAAAATCACCTGGACATTAAGAACTCTTCAATACTCTCACTTTCCTATCTCATGACCATAATCTTCGCTTTCATCTTAAATTAGAAATAATCTAATGCTTTCTTGATTACAGAGTGAAAAGGTATCTGTTACAGTGATATATTCAGTAAGTATCATATCTTACAGCAGGTCTGCCTTTATGCATGCTGTTCTATCAGTGACCCATTCTTTTTGTTGTCTTCAAGTATCCCTCTTACTTCTCAGCACATTCTGAGATCTATATGGAATTACACTGCCTCCTGCATGACCATGTGCCCAGTGCTGGGGAGACATTTCCCCACTGCAGTCCTATTCTGCAAGCCTCTTGCAATAATGTGTGGTATCTTTTTTCCTAAAGCCCACTTTTAGGGTGGGCTTTTACAAGAAGGAGCCAATCTGGTAACCACATATTTGGTACAGCTAAAATCAAGTTACCGAGAACATAAAGCCAAGTAGGATTGCAATTTTCTGCCTACCAGCCCTTCAAGTGTGAAGAAAAGAAAAGGTAATTTGAAGCAAACCTCAGTTTTGTATAACTCTCATAAAGGACTTCTCCTTTTACTATCTATGAAGTATTTTGAAAATTGCATTATAATGATAAAGCAGATTTGAGAGGTAATGTCAGGACTGTCTCACACAGACAGTGAGAGACTTATTCAACTGAGTGCTTACCAGGTTTATTTCAGTACCTCAGGTCACAGGTCATAGAAATGTGGTTGAAACTCTGTAAATTTTTAGTCACACTTTGTGCTCCAAGGAAGACGATCAACATTAGGTCAGCAAAGCCTTAGTCTAGCCAAGTCTTAAAAACCTGCAAGGATGTAGATTCCACAACTTCTTTAGTTGCCTCTTCTAGTGCTCCTCTGCTGTCATACCTGTAGAGTCTTTTTAGAGCAAGTAAAATTCACAGCTGTAATAAGTCTGTACAGAGTCCAAAAATATTTCTCAAAAAAGCAAGCAGGCACAATAAATTCACAAACATTTTAGTCTGCCATAATCCAGTGATAATATTTAAGGAAGTGGAGTATAAGTGGGAGTGGTACTACATGGCAGTGGGAAAGGCTGCTGGATAATTAATAAGGCCTTCCCGTTATCAATTTCAGTTCTGGTCTACATTTCAACAAAATAATTAGGAAACTATTTCTATGACATATTCTTTGCTTCACAACTGGTAATACCAAAGTGCTATTTCTGAAATAAATTGAATGCTGGTGGAAAGGTGCATGTCAGAGATAAAAGATCTTCAGTACTGGAAGAAAATGTTTTTATACCCCTATGCAAACATCAGCACCTCTTGCAAGTATGAGAAAGTTCAAACAGTAACACAAAATGCCAGATTTAGCCTGCTTTTTATAACCAGCTATGCCACAGCAGAAATCATTGGTTCTGAAATTCTTTGTAAACCCAGTAAAATTTTCTGAAAAAACACATATGTTTCACTATGTAGGTCCCTGAAAAATTTTGTGTCCTGTAGGAAAGTGTATCTTTCTCTGATCTTGACAAGCTTGTTTATAAACAAGGAATACAATTTGTAACATTAAAAACATTGTTCCTTTACCATATTCATTTGCAATGGATAGCTGTCTTATGTTTTGTTCTTAAATGTGTTATAATTCACAGCTTATCTGAATTCAGGAAAAATCTTTGAACTGAAAAAATTTTCAAGCTCTTCTAGGTACCATTTGGTGCCTGAGAGAGAAAATGGAATAAAGTGCTTTAAAAAGCATTTGAAGGGCTACAAGCATTAGAAGCCAAAACCTAAAAGCTTTGATGATGAGATAATCACTATTTTCATATTTTCTTGTGGTGTAGCAGTCACTGTGCCCTCTGCATTTTGTTCCTGAGAGAAATGTTAACAATGTCCCACAATTCATCAAGGAGATATCCATGTGTTTTTCCTCCTTGTGAAGGAACAGGGTCTTTCTGACTGGCTGAGTATCTGCATCGGTAGGGCTATCTTTGCTGCACTCTTTCCCCTTATTATTATTCAAGATTATAGACTACAGTTTCTGTAACTGATTATCTTTAAGGATGTGATCCAGCCTTCATTGAAGCCAGGAGAGAAACGTGTCTGGCTGAAAGAGATTTATTGCTGTAAATGAACTGTATGACTGCATGGACTTCCAAGGGTAAGGCCCACTTGAGAGTCCACTTTGAGGGTGGCATTCTAAAGGCCTTAATTTAAATTCCTTATTGTGCATCTGAGCAAACTGTGTGCTCCAGATAAATGTGGAGAGCATTTGTGCTCTTAAAACAGGGCTATAATCCACCATAAAATGTGCAGCTTTTAATATTTAAAAGTAACAGACTCAGCATTTCAATCTGTCACTCTAAAGTAGTGTGCCTGTGTTGCCACACTAGACTGTGTTACTTGGTGAGGAAAGTAAAATTACATCAGGAAGCTAGAAATACTCACGGAGTTCACAGTTGTATGCTGGCACTATTTTGGCTTTCAAGCTGTACAAAAGCAATTCCACCATTAGTTATTTATCAGTAGATTGAAAACTCTTTTACATATGCTTTGTGTTACAGAAGTTAGTGTTTCCTTTTGCCTTCCATGGGCTTGATATTCACCTAATGCTGTTTCCACACAAGCATTTTTAAACAGACTGAAAATCTGCCAAAACAACTGAGGCGGAATCAGTCCCAGCAGTATCATCTCCAGGAACTGTGTGAACTTAGGTGTCTTGATGTTTCAGAAGCATCAAATTTAGTTTTCTATTAGAGGGGTTTCACTACATTTTAAAATTAAAATGTATTCCTTTGTTAAGTAAAAGGCATGTGTGAAATTTTTGCCATGTTCATTATCTTTATGGAAGGTATTCTCTCATAAGGCATATTTATTCCAAATCTAGGATAGGTGGGTAATCACTATCCCTTACATAGTGATTGCCTTTGTCTTAGTAGTTGGTGAATGTCTTTAAATAGGCTCCTGCTAAAATGCTGAAAGGCAAAAATGTATTCCAAGTATAATAACAATGGTATGTAAAGATGAATACACTTAAGAAAAACCTTCCTTCTTTAAATTTCCTTCCCTAGTATCTTCTTTCATGGAGAATTTCCTATACAGATGATGTTGCTGACAAAAATCTGAATTCAATGGGTAGAACAAATGTCACTAACTAAAGCTTTATGCATTAGCAGCCTTAATGCAAAAGCTGGACCAAGGCAGAAAGGGCCATGTCCCTTTGAGTTTTTTGAGTGTGCGTACAGATAACAAAGGTAATTAGAATACACTGGCATCTCCCTAACTGCCAGATGGTACCATGACACTTCACTTGTAATTGCTTTAATTGAGAACAGAAAGAAGTAGAAAGAATTTTTTTTTTCCTTGGCTCTATGTCTTGAGAAAACGAACTACCTTAGAAGTTTTAACTGGTGGGAGAGCAGCATTGTAAGACGAGAGAAATAGAGAGTGAAAGCCAAGCCACAAATAACTGCAACATTGTGATCCCTTAAGCCCCACAGTTAAGAAAGGAAAAAAAAAAATCTCCTCGTTGAGAATTCAGAGCGGGCAGGGGAAATAAAATGGGTGAACCACAAGATGGAAAACCGGTTCCAGACTATGATGTTCTAGTGACGCAAGCTGAGAAAGGTGCTGCGGCACAACGGCGTTCTCCTGAGACCCGGCAATAGTCATTCCTATAGGAGAGAAACCACATGAAGACAGTGAGTAAGGGAAATTTTAACAGTAAAGTAGACTGGAAGAGACTGAAAATCCAAGCTGTTTTCATAAAGCAATTCCATGTCTGAGTGTAAAACAATGAGCCCTTATCCATGAGTGAAATGATGATTGAGCACGTACTGGGTGTTCTGCTCAGCAGCCGACAAAGTAAAGGAAAAAAAGTGGAGGGGAAAAGATAAGTAATCCTATAAAAAGTTCTGCTTGGGTGAAAGCAGAATTCTGGTAGGGAAAATTTAGCGAATATGTCCACAGTGGACACGGGTGAGTGGAGGAGTTAGGAGTCTTTCTCATAATGAAGAACGGATCAATTCCTGGATCAAGTTCTGTCTCGCATAATTATAGATCTATCAAAAGTGGCCTGAAATCAGAGGTACCAGATCCTCTGTCACCCATTATGAAGGATTAATCTCTACTAAGTAATTTGTAGATAATCCAAAGAAGTCAATTTTTTTCTTTTCTTGATAAGACACTTTCCTTGTTTAAGTTAAAGAGCCTTAATCATGGTGACTGATGAGATGTAGGAGCAATCTTTGTCTCATTTGTCTTCATAGAAGACCCTTCCCATAAATGTTGAATATGATTCTTGATCAGGATGATTGTAGAAGGTTAGATGGTAAGTCATCTTGTCTACAGATGCCAGCATTAGCTTTTTTGACATTAGCATTGTGCTAATAATACTCCAGATTGTGGGTTTGATCCCCATAGATTTGATGTTCCTTGTGGGTCCCGTCCAATTCAAAATACTCTGGGATTCTGTAATAAGGAATTTACCATATGTCTTCTCTGAACGACATGGGGAATTGAAGAGTCTCTGGACTAGTCTCCCACATTGCATATTCTGAGATTATAACCTCAAATCCATATAAATGAAGCATTTGCTAAAACCTATATATTTCCCTTGTTCTACAAGCATTACATTTTTACTTCTCTCTCTTTTTTTTTTTTTTTTAATTGTCTTCATTACCTGATACCTCCCTTTACGTTCTGAAGACTGTAAAGTTAAATTGTTACATTCTTGGTACAGATTTGCCTCCTTCCCTGAGATGGAAAATTTACACCGAATAGGTATGGCTTAATTTAATATTTTCATACTTATATCCTATAATGTTTGATCACTTCTATGAGTGCTTAGTCATGGCACCACAGAACACTTTGTGCTTAATACTAAACTTATGCATAAGTTCTTGGAACTGGGTTAGGGTGCATATGAGGAGCAAACTGAATCTGAAGGGAAAAAAAATGTTAAGACTGAGTCCTAAAATTTGCTATTGGCTAATGAAATGTGAATTATTACAAACTTAGTTGTCTTTGATTATATACTGTTCAAAACAAGGTAAAAAAATGCCTGTTAAAAGCTTTTAGACAGTTTTTCATTGACCGTTCTCTGTATAAATGCATGAAGAACATAGTACTTCCAGTTTCAGATTGGTCCTAATTCAGTGTTATATTTCCAAATTTTTTACTTGTACAATTATTTAATGTGAACAAGTGATTTCCTCTTATCCTCCCAAATGTTGGAGGGTAAGAGGACTGTTGTAACCAATTAGGTCTTTACCTGATTCTGCAATTTGCTGTGCCTTTCATCCCTTTGCTGCAGTGGAGGGTCTGTGTGCTCTCTCCCCAATCAGAAAACAATGAAGAGTGCATACACTGGAGACTGGGGGTTGATATCTGAGGATCACTGGCATCTTAATCTTCAAAAAAAGCCCCACTCTTTAATTCCTTCTTGATTGGTGAACTAACCTCAAACAGGGTGAATAGAATTGTGGCCTCTTTCTATATCTGAGTATGGAAATAAAGCAACTATTTCTGCTCTTTTCTTCACATTAAGAAACACTTTGGAAGCCTTATGGCTGTATCAGCATTTATCTAAGTGTCGGATTTATCCCTCCTTGGTATCAGACAGACCAGGGTCCAAATCCTGGGCCATGCCCTCTGTCGAAGTTGTGGCACTATATGTACTGTTTGTGGACAAACACATCTCTGCAGAGAAACTCTTCTAAACGTCCTTCTCCTTTTTTGACAATTTCATAGCCTTTACTATTCCTCCATGTAATCCCAGTCTCTGCTTGGAAGAGATTGGAGTCTCCGACTGGGAAATCCAAATGTTTCAAGAAGAGACAGTCTGATCATGCCAGGTGAAAGAGGACTTAGAAGGAGTTCACATAGAAATACATGGTAAACAAAGGAGAATGATCAAAACCCACAACCCAAGCTGGAGTTCATTCCCATATCATTCATGCACTTTTAAAGTAGATACTTCGCCTACAGGTAAAATCCTAAAGTTTGAGCCACAGCTAAGTAGACACAATTCATAAGTGGGTCTAAGTGCATGCTCAGCTGCAAGAAAGAAACTTCAATGAAACTTTGTGTGATATGTCACAATAGGTCACACTGGGCCTGATGAGAAGATCAAACCTATTTCTGTGTGTAAATGCTTTGCTGGATTGTAATCTAGACTTACAAACATTAAACTTTACAATATTTAACTAATGACACTGAAAGCCAAAGTTGAGGTTCCAAGTACAGATATGATCAAGTCAATCCATCTCAATAAACAGCAATAAAGGTATTAATTCTTTATGGGGGGTTACTGGGAAATTACTGTCTATCTATCTATCTATCTATCTATCTATCTATCTATCTATCTATCTATCTATCTATCTATCTATCTATCTATCTATCTATCCATCCATCCATCCATCCATCCATCCATCCATCCATCCATCCATCCATACATACATATATACATATATATATACACACAGTAATTTCCCAGCAATCCCCCATAAAAAATTCATATATATAATTTTCTCTCAGCCCTAATGAGATTGCATCTGGAGTTCTGTGTCCAGTTCCGGGCTCCTCAGCACAAGAGAGACTTGAAGCTCCTGGAGCAGGGCCAGCAGATAGCTACAGAGTTGATCGAGGAAGTGAAGGCTCTCTCTTATGAGGACAGGCTGAGGTATCTGGGGCTGTTCAGTCTCAGGAAAAGAGAGCCGAGAAGGGACCTCATTCCTGTCTGTCAGTGTCTGCAGGGAGGGATCAGTGCTGAGCAACAGGACAAGAGGCAAGGAGAAGTGAGTGATGCACAGGAAGGTTCACCTGAACATGAGGAGGAACTTCTTTACTGTGCAGTGCCTGAGCAATGGAACAGTTTGCCCACAGAGGCTGTGGAGTCTCCCTCTCTGGAGATATCCGACTTTTTTTGATGCAATCCTGTGCCATGTGCTATGGGATGGCCCTGCTTGGGCAGGGGATTGGACCAGGTGACCATAACGGCCCTTCCTACCCGACCTATCCTGTAGTCCTGTGACTTGTTTCATGCTTGGCTACCACTTATATTTCATAGTTAGTTTGTTATTGCTAGCTTTATCAGCAGTGGATTTTGTGTTAGGGACACATGTCCTTAGGAATGAAATAGAGAGATTCAGGGATGAGAGATTATTGATGTAATGCCAAGTAAAAGAAATTTATCCCTGTAAAATATATGAATTATTCATAATGTAATTAAAGTGCTTAAAGCTAAATGAAGTTCATCTCATGTTTGTTCAGTATGTGATATGAAAATATTTTTTAACTGAGTAAATGAATTTATTTAAATCAATAATTAACACACTCTAGAAAGAAATAGAATCAATATTTTAATAATTTTAATTGTAACTAAGTTTTTTTTAATGTCAGTGTTTTTACTTTGACTTATTTAATCTTGATAAAGATAATAAGAACCATTTTTTGAACCATTAATTTACATTTTTCTCAACTGAAAGGAATGGAAAAGCAAATATATGGCAGAAATCAATATCAGGGGGAATTATGGAAAATTTAAATCACTTGACATTGTTATCTGTTTATTGTTCTGTACCTTGTCAGCCACAGACCACCCAAAGACACTTTGCTTATTAGAAACTCAAAAAGAGATGATATGTGCTAGAATAGAATCTTAACTGAGATTCATTGCCCTTGAAGCAGAGGCTGCACAGAGTGAGAACTAATAACTAGTAATTAATTTAAAAACCTAACAGATCAAACAGATCTACACAGTAATTTTGAGAAGTAGCTACTAAAACTGTTCTTGGGGGAAGGAAAGAAGGAAGGAAATTCTTTCATTCCTAGTGCACAAGGAATCCAAATTCTTTGGGATTTACAATGAAGGGCAGCCAAACATTTTCTGTAAAAAGGAAGAAAGGGCTGTACTAAATAAGTGCTAGCCTCTGAGAGTGAAATATGTAGAACTCCAAATAAAGAAGGATGTATTATTTTCAGCTATATTAAGATGCTGCAAAAGTAGGAAAGCACTTAAGAGTGCTTGTAATTTAATTTAATTTAAATTATGCGTGTTTCATTTTCATGTATTCAATTTTAATTTAATTGAATGTAACAGAAAGACTTCTCATGACTTCTTTATGGTTCGGATCAAATATAACACTTAGAAGAGAAGTTTCCATTAAATGGTGTTCACTTACTTTTTCATAGCATTAAATAGCATGACTCATTATTGGCGTAATATAAATAAAAGTCTGGGATCAGAGATTTCTAATTTCTTAAATGATAAAATTAGTTTAATAAATATAATAGTTAACCAACAGAGTTACATTTTAGTAGTTAAGAACATAAAAAGTGTTCAGTTATGACTAGTTATTTGCAGTTGTGTTAAATGTTTTAATCATACATAAAACTTCTCAATACATGCCAAATAGCCAGGAGTTTATTTTAAATCTCCTTGCCTCATGGTTTTTAGGATGAAGTCACATATGCAGATATTGTTATCCATGTCTTTTGATTGCCAGAATTATTTTCAGTTTGAAAGGTCTCTTGCAACAGTTTGTTGCAGAAGCATCACACAACATCTGTCGTATGTGACAGCCTCTTGGTATTTAGCAGACACATCTCTTTATGTTGAAGAGAGCAAAGACTACATGAGAACTGGAGGCTTTCATATAGGATGGCCTTCAACAAGTGGAGTAAATGCTGGTGCAACAATTTGTCTGAAAACACCTCTCTTGTCAGATGGTACAGCTGAAACTTCCCCTGTAGATGTTATTCTATGTTACTTGAAATTCTGGACAGAAATTTCCTATCCATTCATCCATCCAGCCATTCAAAGATATACATATATACCTGTTTAAGTAACAAGTTTTCAAAACTTTTATAAGTGTAGAAATGAAATTCTATCAGAGATTATATCAATCAGACTGCAAATTATATTGGCAAATACAGGATTTAAAATTCCAGTGGGATTGAAAGGACAAGATGAGCAACCATATCTAGTTGAAGGGAGCAACCATATCTAGTTGCAACCATACCGTTGCAAGGGAGTTGAATTTGATAGTCCTTAAAGGTCCCTTCCATCTCAATTAATCTACGATTCTAAAATTATATGATTTTTATGATTCTATGAGTCTAATGAAAATAATTTAAATTATTCAACAATTCCTGAAGTAGATTGAAAGAATATCTAGAATGTAGTATATTTTTCAATCTCTCACAACTCAGATAAGCTTCAGGCACTGTAAATGTTTTTTATGTCAGTCTTTGTTTTCTTAGTCAGTGAATTTTTACACAACGTAAGGAAACCTTAATGAGAATAGCAAGCCCTCATTCTGCCAGAACCCTATGGTTATCATTCATGCTACTCCTTCATTTTTCCTCTTTTTGTACACTTAGAGAAAAATTATCATGACCTTGGACTTTTCTTTCCATCAGTGAGAACTGCTCAGATATTAACCTCGCTTAATTTTTTTAAAGTTACTTAGGTTTGAATTTTATTTAGCATCATCTCCCTTTTTCTGCTATATTATTTTCAAAAGTAAGTTCCCTGATGATTTCCTTGGCTGAGGTTTAATTCCATCTGTTCTGTTGGTAACTGCTAGGTTCTTAGTATCAATTCAAAAGAATTATTCTTTGAGAATATTCCTTCACAAATTTAGTTTCTATTAATGAGTTAATGTTTTAACATTATAACTGTAGTTACATCAAAAATCATTAGATAGCCAGTCTTGAACTGGTGCCTGTTTCAAAGGAATGTGAGAATAAATGTTATGCTTTATGTGTTATTTCTCAGACTCCTCTAGTAATTTTTTTTAAGCGTTTTTTTTTTTTTCCAAGATCATACTTGTCAGAAACCAGTTTGGAAAATCAAGTGCTTGTATTTCTATATCCTATATCCTTGAGCACTGTCTGTCTTTATTTCGGCATGGCAGCCTTGTGTCACAGCTCCACTTACGATGTTTCATTGGCTGAGAATGTAGAACTTGTGGTTTTGGCTGGAATAATTCCTGAACTAGCTGAGACACTGTTGCATAAAACGCCAGGGGTATTTTTCTGCTCTATCATCCACTGACCTCAGAGACAGGAGTAGTGAACCAGTTCTCCCGTACAAGTGGTAATGCTTGTGTTATGGTTTTGCTTGGCTGGAAAACTTCTTGGGCACATCACAATTTTGTCCCAGCAGAACAAACCATGAAATGTAACAAGAGACTTGGATAACCTCTAGCCTCTGTGTACGCATGATTTTTTCCCTAAAGAAACAAATGGAATGGTGCTTTACACATCATTACCACTCCTCCTCAATTGAGGCTGATTCACAATCCACTGTAGTCAGTTTTAGGACTCTGCTTTACTGACGGGTCCATCATGAGAAAATCCTCAGTGTGAATTGGAAGAGCTAACAGTGCTCTGGTTCCTGATCTTCACTAGGGATGAGAGGGAAAGAATTTAAATCTGGTTGCCATATATTGTTGAACTGCTCATTGTATATTTCCTCTCCTACCTATTTAATTTTCTTTATAATTTTCCTAATACAGAAAAAGAACTGACATAAATAATATTAAGTCTTTTTTTTTCATATTATTTCTTACTGTGGGTTGTTTCCATCTACTTCTGCTTCCTTTATTTGTCATGTTATTGATTTATGAGTTGAAAATTCAATCACAATATTTTTCAATGACCATTGAAATTCTTGCATAGTCTCCAGTGCACTCTGAAATACGTCTGAATGCTGCATAACTTCTTGTAATTTATCATGTGGTAGAAGGGCATAAAGTAATTTTACTGCCTGCTCCAAAGATTTAAAAATAACCCTTAATCTCACATACTACTTATTAAATCACAATAATGTAGATCTTGCACAGGTAATAATAACATTAATTAATTAATTAATTAATAACCATACTACAAGCAAATAAAATTGTAGATAATATGTTTGTACACTGTTTAATGTTTATGTGCCCAAGTTTACATACAGTTCACTTGCAAGATTAATCCTTGCTTTTAGGTTAAAAAGTGGAGTGTAGTGTCAATATGTGGTTGAAATGAGTGAGTCAGTGGTTGCATAGAAGGGTGTGAGAACACTGACTGTTAGGACTGCTCTCTAGCAATAACTTGCATGAAACAACCCAGACAGTAACAGCATAGGAAAGTGAATCCTTTCAGAGTTGTTCACTGGAGCTGTTTAATTTATGGGCATACATGTGGACCATATAACCATGCACTTGTTTAACACCTGAATTCCATTCTGAGCTATTTAAAAATTGTTCCATTAGCAACAGATTCTGGCATTTGACCTAGTCCTATCAGCAGTGGAGACTTACCAGAAAAGTAGTTATTAACTTATGTTAAACAAAATTTCAGGCAAACTGAGTCTCCCTCAAGAGCAGCACAGAAGAGAAAGCAGTTTAACCTGCAGAAGATACCTTTGGGTAAACTCAGAAAAGGCAAGAACTAGGAAATTTATCCCTGTTGGGAAATCATTTGAAGAAGAAAACATTGAAGGAGTAATGATTTTCCCAGCAAAAATCTGGGCAATACAGTCAGCAAAAGAACAATGAATCAATGCAATAAACCAAGTTCTGGAGAAATGCTCACAAATTATGTCAGTCAGGATTTTGACACTGCAGTGATTGAAATATCTATTTGGCACATGCTTAACTTTAAACTTGTGAGTCAGTCCAATGAATGATATTAAAATTAGACAGATTCTGCAGAAAACTGGTCAAAACCATTTATTTTCCTATTAATTAAACCTGTTTTACACCCCCACCCCCCCCTTATTTAAAGTGCAAACACTTTCTGATTCATTGTGGGTAAGAGACATGCATTTTTTTTCGTTATACAGTCAATGTCTTCCTGCAGGCCCATATAGTATGTACATCCTTATGCTTATTTGACATATCTATAAGATAGATAACATACATACATCAACATTGTATGTGCATGTTACTTTTTCTTCCCCTGAAAATGAAATATAAAATATTTTCAAGCTGTGTTAAACAAAACCTTCTCTGTCATGCCAGCTCTGTTCTCTGTAAATGCTGCTTGTGCCTCAGAATCCTTTGTGGACTCCTATTGCCTGCAGAGACTCTACTCGTGCATGAGCCTTAACTTCTGTGTCACTCTAGCAGGTCTACTGTAGGGAAGAGTGACCTTGTTAAATTAATTTCTAACTGGAACATATAAGTGAGCTGCTAGTGTAGCTCTCATAATCCATTAGGAATTATTTTTATTTTTTATTGATTATTTTTATTTTGTTATTGTTCCTGTTGAATCTGCTGTATCAGATGGAGATATTCTCCTGTATACAGAAGTTACTGCTATTGAGTGCAGCATTTGAGTCACTGCTTTGCTTGCATCAGCTGGAAGATGCTCTTTGTGCATCTCATAATGACTTACCCTGCTGACTCCTCTGATTCAATCTTTTGAAAAGGATAGTGTTGCTCTTCCCTGTTTGTAAATCAGACCATGTTGGGCTGAGGGCTTTACCCACCAGCTTTGTAAACAAATGCTGCTGGGCTTAGACTTTTATCTGCTTTTAATCCCATATCTTTAAATATGGGATGTGATGACTATTGCCTATTAGCTGCTATCTGCAAATAACTTTTGTGTGACTGTGTCTAAAGCTGATCTTTCTGGTTGTTGTTGGAGCAATGCCCAAGAATCAAGACAGAGGGTAAGTAAAATGGCTTTGCTTGAGGAAAATACTGTGAAACACAGCAAGATGCAGAAATGGAGATAGCTGCAGTACGTGCCTCAAAACTCATGAGTGGTCAGCACTGGAGATCCAGCTCATGCTGGGAGAGAACAACCAATTGAATTATCTCAGAGAGAGCCCAGTAACTATGTAGCTATGGTACAGAAAATCCCCAAGACTACAGAGCAGTATAGGTAGACACAGTAGTATAGAATAAACACTGGGATGGTCTTATGATGGAGTGCCATCTGCAAAGCAGCAAGGTTCTCTGCAGAGGAGTTCTTTTTATGTAGCTGATCCCTGTATCTGCAGTTTTGAGAATAATGCTTTCCTGTGGAAGAGGTTAAAATAAAGCTAAACCTTGAAGGGACTCCAGCTTCCTTTATTATCTCTGAAATTGTCACTGATTCAAAGAAAAACTCAAAGCATTCTGTAATGTTTTTTTCTCCATGGTTTTGGCAGCATTACACTGTTACTGAAGCTCTTCATCTGTTAAATGTCTGGAAAACCGTGTAGATATTACACATAACTAGGGCAGTCACTTCCCTTTGTGTCTCATCCAGCAACCCAGTATGACTTGTGCAATCTAGAATGGCAAGAATTAACAAGACACATCTGAGGAAACGTGAGACCAACCTCCCAGCTAATAAAACAGAAGACAGTTGATCAAATAAAAACATCTGCAAATTTTATTTTTCTTGTCTTTGATTAAGCATGACACAGACTAAGAGTGAGAAGCTTGTAAAGCCTAGACAGCGCTAGATCTTATAAAGATGCAATTAGCTCCTTTCAGCCACTCATTTTTTCTGTCGAAGAACCAGGCCAACTGCATGTGTGCTTCCTTCCTCTCATCAGAAGTGGATGATAGGATGAGGGACCTGTGGCTGAAGGGCATGCACTACACCACCACACTGCACCTTTTCCAATGAGAGAAGCAATAATGCTAGCCCTTTACGCACTTGAAAGTTCAAAGGTTCACTCTTTCCTGACCCACTTAGTCCTGGGACCTTCCAACCCAGAATGTAACGAAAATCAATATAAAATAAGACTCCAAGATACTGAAATAAAAGGGATCTTCTTTTCATTAACATTTTTTTCCTTCATAGGAGAAGGAAATATTTGATATCTGCTCTGTGCATGACAGAGATGATTTCCGCTGCAGACTGGCTATTAAGTGTCTTTTAAGGTAGATGGCATCGTGCTGGGCTCTAGGGAAGGGTGCTGCAGCCTGGCTTCACACTGGTGGTTTAGGAATATGGCATTTGTGAAAAACTGTTAAAGCTGTCTGCATCAGGCTACAGGTAGTGCTTCTACATAGTGTGGGGCATGCTATAACTTTTCTTCTGCTGAAAAAGACAAACCCACAATTCTTACCCCTCAGCAGGGTGTGAGAACTTTTCAGCTCACCCATAGCCCATCAAAAAATTAAGATTCAGAGACCAAAAGGGTTTCTTGCTTTGTAGCCAAGTGTCACTTTGCTACAAAGAAAGAGAAATAACTTGAATTTTGAACCCTTTTCTCAGAAATTGTTTTATAATTTGCAAAAGCAAATGAAAAAAATGATGGGAACCTCAAAGAGAGATTATCTAGTGTTCCTGAAGAACATGTGTTTCTGAAAGCTGCAAGCAACAAAAATGTCTCTCTCCCCTTGTGGAAATTATTGCAATACTTCCCCCCCCCCCCCCCCCACCCTCCCCCCCCACACCCCTCCCCCCAGTGTTAAGATGATTTTCCATTATTTGACAGAGATATTTCTCCCCAGAAAATGAAAAATGATTTCTTTTTAAAATCTATTTTCGCCACTGAAACAAGCTGTTTCTTTTTGCAGCAAATTCGTATGTGTTTAAAGATGGTTCCTACCTGCAGGTTAAATATTCCTGTCCTTTCTCCTATTTATTCTTTCTGTAGGTATGATAGTATTGTTTTCTTGTACGGATCCTATGCAGCTAGTTCACAGTTTTTGAAGCGTAGTTCAGGGAACTGAATACGCCGTTCCATCAAAGGCCTGACTAAAGATCAGTAAAGCAGAAAACAAGACTTGTGGATAAACATCTGAGTATGGCCTTGTCTGTTTTTTGGCAAGACCAGTACTTTGTTGACTCATATTCAGCTAGTGATTCATTATTATCTGTTCTTGGACAAAATGCATAAACAAGGTTTATCCCTAAGGATAATCTTATATGAGACAGTCCTATATACTGAGTTTTTCCCTTCAAGACCTAAAAAATTTCTAATTCATGGGAATTCGTGATGGCATTTAGTTTTAGACTAAATGAAAAAACCAAAATTCTCTCATTTCAGGTACACGAATCACATATCTGGAGTATCACTTAGTCCTTCTATGCTACATCATCATAAGCACTGTTTTTTGTTATATAAGAGTGATAATTTGTCAAACTGGATACCACCCTTCCTGCTAAAAACACTCTGCTAGTGAGGGGGCTGAGTTTGGAAACTTTTTTCAAACTTTCTTTTTCCTGTAAGCCTGGGAAGGCAAAGTGCTATGGAAAACATTCACATGTTTGTAGTCTAAATTTTACACTCAGAGTTTCTGAAGAAACTGTAGACAAAGCTGAGCAAGTTTTGAAAATGTGCTCCTTTTCAATTTTTACTTTTTTTTCCCATGTTTTGAATCAGAGAATCTAGACTTCTCAGAATCACAGAACATCCTGAGTTGTAAGGAACCCACATGGAATACCAACTCTGTCTCCCAGCCCTTCACAGGAATTCCTCCATGTGCCTGAGAACAGGTTTCTTGAAGTCTGTTGAAGCCCAAACACTTCTTTAAGTCTTCCAGGCTTTGTGCTGTGATCATTTCTTTGGGGAGCCTGTTCCGGTGCCCAGCCACCCTTTGGATGAAGAGTCTTTTCTTGATACCCAACCTAAACCTCCCCTGGCTCAGCTTTAGGCCATTCTCTTGGGTCCTGTCACTGTCTCCACAGACCAGAGATCAGTGCCCGCCCCTCCTCTTCCCCCCACAAGAAATCTGTAACTGCAGAGAGGTGTTCCCTCAGTCTCCTCCAGGTTGGACAGGCTGAGTGACCTCAGCCACTAATTCAGCTTTGCCTCAAGGCCCCTTTGAATCCTTATGGCCCTCTTTTGGACATTCCCTAATAGTTTCATGTCTTTTTTACACTGTAGCATCCAAAACTTCCCCCAGCACTTGAGCTGAGGCCACTCCCACGCAGAGCAGAGTGGGACAATCCCCTCCACTGTCTGGCTGGTGATGCTGTCCCTGATGCCCCAGATGGCCCTCTTGCCTGCCAGGGCACTGCTGGCTCATCGATCAGGACCTCCAGGGCCCTTTCCATGGCACTGCTGTTCAGCCTTTCATTTCAGTCTGTCCATACATCCAGGGCTGCCCCATTCCAGGTGCAGAATCTGGCACTTTCCCTTGTTGAACTTCATGTTGTTGGTAATTGCCCATCTCTCTAAGTGGCTGAGGTCTCTCTGCAGCACCTACCTGCCCTCAGAGGAGTCAACAGCTCCTCCCGGTTTTTGTATCATCCGTGAATTTGCTCAGTGTCTCTTCCAGTCCTGAGTCCAAGTTATTTCTGAAGATGTTGAAGAGCACAGGGCTGAGGATGGAGCCCTGTGGAGCCCCAGTAGTGACAAATCACCAGCCTGATGTCACTGCAGTCACTGTAACCCTTTGTGTCCCAGCCATGAGCCAGCTCACACATCACAGGATATGTTTATCCAGCTGTGGGCTGGACACTTCCTCTGGAAATACTCTGTGAGAGACAGCATCAAAAACTTTGCTGAAATGCACAAAGATTCCATCAACTGGATCCCCTTGGTCAGCTAGATGTGTTACCTTGTCATGAGAGGAAATCAGGTTTGATAAGCAGGACTTTCCCATCCTGAAGCTGTGCTGGCTGTGACCAATGACTGTGTTGTGCCAGAATAATCTTCTCCATAACTTTACCAGACACTGAAGTGAGGCTGACAGGTCTGTAGTTTCTGGATACTCCTTGCTCTTCTTGAAAACAGGGGCAATGTTTGCCAGCTTTCAGACAGCTGAGACCTCTTGGAATTCCCAAGACTGCTTAAAAATTGAGACAGGCTTTCTGATGACATCAGCCAGGAATTTGAGGGTTCTTGGATGAACCCCATCAGGCCCCATGGATTTGTAGGGAACTGGAACAGCAGGTCACACACAATTTCAGGACTGAGCGTGGGTTGATCATTCACGATCATGATCCTCCAGCTCAGGGCACCAAAACCACCTTGGTCCATCTCTTGTGTAAGATTGCAGTATTTGGAATCTTACCATCATATTATTCTCATTTATATGTAAAATATATATTATCTATTATATTTTATTAGAGTAAGATCTTAATTTTAGTGATGGTCTCTGTAAAAATGTGTCCAAACTACCTAATTCTTGATTTTAGTACAGTGAGACAATCAAAGCAGTTAAGAGGCCTCAGTTCTTTCCCTTTCCCTTTCCCTTTCCCTTTCCCTTTCCCTTTCCCTTTCCCTTTCCCTTTCCCTTTCCCTTTCCCTTTCCCTTTCCCTTTCCCTTTCCCTTTCCCTTTCCCTTTCCCTTTCCCTTTCCCTTTCCCTTTCCCTTTCCCTTTCCCTTTCCCTTTCCCTTTCCCTTTCCCTTTCCCTTTCCCTTTCCCTTTCCCTCCCTTCCTTTTTTGTTTTATTTTTTTTCTTTTTTCTTCTTTCTTCCCTTCTTTCTTTCTTTCCTCATTATGTAAGAGATCTTTCTAGATCTCATTACAGCATTAGCTGTGGGTCTAAAGCTTTAAAAACGAGGTGTTTGGAAACCTAATCTCCAGAGATGGTGAAGGTTTGGAGCTGTGTCAATCCTAAGAGGATATATGGTGCCCATATACTTGTTATCAAGGTCTGTGAAGTATTTCAGAATTTAGATTTCCCTTTTCAGTCTCTCCAGAATTACATGAGCTAAGAAAGTTTTAAAATACTTTTCTTAAACATGTACAGGTTTTCCAAGATACGGGCTCGTTTTACATTGAACGCTGGTTACAACAGGAAAAAATAAGGAAAAGGCTTTATTTTATGACCTCCAGATGCTGTTATTTTCAGTTCATATAGACAGAAACATTGGGAATTGTGTCAGGACTGTTAACAGGAAAATTCTTTCTGTGTGCTTACTTGATCATGAATTGCCAGATACTCTTGGCATTGTAAAAACAGTGCAGACTCAGAATATCATGCAGACATAGTTTTCTAATTCAAGAACTTAAAAAATTTGGATTAAATTCCTAAAATTGGGAACTCTTCTGAAGTGTTTGAAGCTGCTTTATTACTAATTTGGCTTTATTAATTTCACCTTGTCAGCTTATCCAATTGCACTTTAGACTGATACTTAGCTACTAAATTAACTTCTTCAAATCTGGGCACTAACATTCTGCATTTTTCACGTAATTAATAGGTAAGTTCATTCATTGAGTCTTAATGATTTATTCAACCATCCAAAACAGATTTGAGCTGCTAGTGTATTTAGTCACTAAGAGTATAAAACTGTTGATTTAAAAAGTGACACTAAATCTGGAAAAAGAATCCAGAATTTCTGCTAGAACATACTAAATTTATTTAAATAACTTCAAATACATAGGAAGTACAGAAATGCTGAAGTATAGAAAATGTAGAAACATTTAGTTATGACTATTTAGACAGCAAAATGCATTTTGTTCTGCCTGCTTTTTCAGGTTTTTCTGCCTTGCATCTTATATAAACTATAAGCACTGTGTTGATTATTTGCATTTATATAAAGTTAAAGGGATATCAGTAAAATAGACAATTTGAGATTGATAATGCTCAAATAAATATCAAATAATAGTAATACCAATTTTTAATTCAGAGAGTAAAATTACACCTTCATATCTTGAATGGGGAAATTAGATTTCTAAAACAAGTTATGATGGGTAGGGATTTTATCTGTGATTATATTTGTAAAAAAAATCTTTTTTCATAACATAAGAGAAGAAGTTTATCTAGTCAAACTCTTGTTTGGCAAATACATAATCAAAATGAGCTCTTCAGAAAATGTGCACTAAATCCTTCAAATGTACTCTTCAATTCAGAGAGGTTTTTTTCTGTTTTAAATTGGAAATCCCAGAAAAAGTAATCATTTGGTGAATCTGAGACAAAAGTACATCTTCTTAGATCACCCCATCATCTAAGCTGTTTAGTCTGTTTCTTCTTATTATGCTTATTTTCCTGGCAAAATGTGACTAGGAAACAATAATCTGGCAATTCAAATATAAAGAAATCATGCAGGAGACAGCATTGGGGAATAATAAGATGTGGTGTGACAAGTTGTAGCGTTAGCTATAGATTCTAGTTAATTTTTATAGGAAATGTAAAACTAATATTTGTCCATTCTTGCAAAATTTCTTCTTCATAAGTATATGCTTTATATTTTGTGCCTGTTGTAGAAATATCTGTTAATTGCATGCACTTTTTAAATTAAAATATTATCAAGGGATAAATTCTGCAATTAATTACTAGGGTGTGAACTTCAACAAACTTTAATACATTTCCTAGAATTCGCCTCTATTTTAGAGACAATAGAATTTTGTGCTCAATTCAATTTTCTAATTGAGTTTATGAGAGGGGAAATGGCAAATCACAGGAAAATTGCCTGTCACCGTGGCAAAATTTTTATTGGATATCTTTCTGGCATTAAGTCTTTACTGCTGGGAAATAGCTGGGAAGATTTCCCTCAGTGGTTTGGTGCAGCAGATAGGTCTGAGGAGGTGGGTAAAGTTGAGGTTGTGTCAAGCAAGCATTAGACAGTGTAGGTAGACTTTGGGCCAGATGCCATTTTCCAGAAAGCGCTGAATAAACTCGGATGTGAAGCTGCAGAAGAGCTGGCCAAGGTTGCTGCCAATCGCTGCAGTTTAAGAGCAGGGTGCTGTGCAATCCCATCTGGAAAAAGAGGTGTGTAGGAGTCTGGGGAACCACAGACCACAGTGGGTCTCATTTCTATACCTGATGAAATGCTAAATGCACAATAAAGAATGTGATGAGTGTGTGTGCATGAATGAACATGACCGGTTGGGAGGGAATCAGCATGGCTTCTGCTAAATTAATCTTGTCTCGCTGGCCTGCTGGAGCTCTCTGAGGGCAGGTATAAAGTACAAATATAAAAGAGGGCCAGAGATGCACTTTGGTTTCTGTCACAGATTATTAAAGAGATTATTAAAGAAATCAAGGTGCCAGAAGGTTGGATAAGAGTGTTTCCCAGAGGCTGAAGGTTAGTTAAAGACAAGAAAGCAAATAGTATTATAAACTTAAACTCTGCTTAGATCCTTCAGCCTTTATTTTTTCATGTATTTTATACTTTATGGACAATCAGTTCATTGTGTATATAGACATTTAGTGAAATTTACTATGGAATAGGTTTCTAATTTTTCTTCTACCTTATAGATCTGTTCCCTTTGAAAATGTCTTGAAAATATTTGCTGATTTCAAAGAATGCTTGTTATCAGTATCAGCCTTCAAACAACTTGGTCACAAATGTTCTTAGAAGTATTTATTTATGAGTAGTTTGGTAAAACTGCTAAAATATATGAATGCTCCAATATTTAATAAAAGTGTTGGGCTTTTCAATGCATAGATAAAGAGTAGTTGTTTAAAAAAAAATTTCATAGAATATTCTGGGTTGGATTTTGAGTGTAAAGTTATGTTATTGCTTTTCCAGTAAGTCTTCTATACTGCAAAGTATGGGGGATGAGCATGCAAAATAATATTTTTATGAAGCCCAGCTAAGTTTTCCCAGGGGTTTCAATAACTGCGTCATTCAATTTCAGTGTAATTGTGATGCACATAAGGGTAGCAGAGAACAAATAAAATATTCTGTATTATCTTTAGCAATGTATGTGTCATGTATGCAGGTTAGAAAGCAATACACACACACAAGCACAGCTTAGAAAAGCCATAATAAAATTGTCCCAGTACTGGGCAAATTTTCCACAAAAATGGATACATAAGATAATATTTAAATATTATTAATTGTGATTTATGCATGAACTTTTTCTATACAAACTCACATGGAGCTTGTCATCACGACCAATGGGATCCTTTTCTATATCCCCATGTTAAAACTAATTTATGTAAAAATTTTCAAGGAAAATATATTGAAGCAGTGTCGTAGCAACTAGAATCTTGTATGTCATACACAGACTTGAACATACCAGCTGACATAGTTTCAAGCCACCACAAGTGTTTTCTCCAACCTGGTAATATTTTTCAGAAAAAATAATAAAACAATAATATGTGCTTGTACCTGTCAGAAGCTGGAAGCAGCCACCTGTGTTTTCTGCTCTGTAGTACTGCCTAAGCAAGGCTTTTAAAACAGGTGGGGTCATTGGCCTTCCTTACTTATGTTTCTGGTGCAGCAGCTGACTAATGATCAGGCTGTGTCTAGGAAACAGCAGAATTTTGGAGGAAAGTCCTCTCCATTGATAAAAAAGTAATATGTTTTGGTGGTATCCAAAAAAATGTAAAATTTTGGGTTTTTTAGTGTCTCCCTCCATCATGCTCCCCTCAGAAATTTATTTCAATTTGAGAATTCTCCAAGGCTCTCACTATAATCATTTGGACACTGGAATTAATCTATTCTGGAAACAGGTAAGTGCTAATGTGTTTAAATCTGAGGTTAAGAGAGTTAAGGATAGGAGGATTCTTTTTTTCCTTGAGGGAAGGAGTAGTAACAAACACATTATAATCTGCTTTTTGACTTTCTCCCTCTTTGTGAACTGGCTGGACCCTGTACCCATTAAACTGTTTATGGCAGAGAATTTCAAATGTGATCTCATTGAAATGTGAGGTTCTGGTGAAGAACATGCAAAAAGCCACAGATATGGATATGTTTTTGCTTGCACTGAAATGCTTTTTCAGCACTTTACTGCAGTAATATGATTTGTAGCCATTTTGAGTCTCACTGACCTCATCTACAGGACAATAAAGGGATCCAGTGAAGAACCTATTCTGCATTGGTTCTTAGAAATTTTGCTCCAGAGACATGGTTTGGGGATTCTACATATCAAAAAACAAGACTGTAACAAAGTTTGGAAAGGTAATATACTGGATCTAGAATGTCCTTCATTTTCCCCTGTTGTTCTCAATGGTATTTGTCATGAGGTTAGTCTGTTTTTTTGCCAGCTAACCCATGGTATCTTTACAGACACATAAACTCTGTCTTTATGTTGTTAAAATATCATATTTCCTAGCATTGAGATAGGATCACTTACATAAATGTTTACCAGAAAATGAGGGGCTTCAAGTCAGTTTGAAGAAACAGAGATTGTCACTAGATAAAGGTTTCCTTCTGTCATTTGGGCTCAGCCAAAACACAGAGCCCATGATCACAGTATTCAACCCTTCAAAACACATTGCTCATGTGCAATATGCCTCTTGTGAATGGCCTGTTCTAACTCTTGATCCGTGTTTGGGAATTATTTGGGAGCAATTATTTGTCATGCAGCTTATCTCAGGGTTTCACTAATAGGTGGTCAAGTCCTATTGCCCAGGACATCCACACAGCTGTACAATGAGATAATGGCAACAGAGGCCGGGTTGCATTTTTGTACCTGAAATATCCCAAAGCCTGGGAATTATCTAAACTAAATTAGAGACTTTAAACTAAAAGACTTCAAACAAAAGTTAAAAATAAAACTGCAGAGAGCATTGAAAGTTTAGATTCAGTATGAATCTTCATAGCTTCAAAGTTGTCCGTTAATTTTAAGTGTTCACATGACTTCAAGGAAGAGTGTCTTGTTCATGTACTACACAATGAGAAACCAGAAAGGAGGTACTCTACCAGTTTCTTCTTTTAGCTTCCTTTTTTTTCAGAAAGACTATTTATGTGTGACTTTGCTTTATTTTCTGGCATAACTTCCCCCAAATATCTGGCAAACCATGTAGTGAAAGTTATTTGAAGAGCTCGATGGACACTAACTGACATTTAATCTAAGTCTTGCAAACAGTGTGTCTGAAGCTTTTAATTGCCATGCTAATTGCAAACATCGAAGTATTTCACTATTCTTTTGATAGAAAGTGTAGGCATGTGTATCCATGTGAAATCTCGTTGTATACACAAAAGGCCACACTCACTGAAATCTGTGACTGTTGACATTTCTGAGTTGAAAATTGCTGATCAATGCTAGGGAAGGATCAGATCATCTTTTTAATGTATGCATGTATGTCTCCTAAAATTCTTCAATGATATTTTTCCATATCCAAGTGCAGCAATACCCTTGAAGAATATATTTAGGGTCACAGGACATGTTATTTCACATATTAATAAATAACTTCAGTAAATATTCTAGAACAAGTCATGAGAGATTGAGACTCTGATGTCCCATGAATAAGTACTCCTTTTATTTTAAACATAGAAATAATGCACAGATGAAGAAACAAAAACTGACTACAATAAAATTGCCCATAATTTCTAACACATGTGGCAATAATTAACTGTGTATTTTGGCAGTAGCTTTCCTTGCTTAGCAACTCTAAAATGAGACATTCTGGATATTTTCTCTAGGGAGCTGAGTGCATTTCAGTTTTTGGAATGTTGATAACACTATAAAAACTACCACTCTGTTTACTTCAACTTTGTTTAATGCAATTTCTTTAATCTTTTTGGTTTAGCTTTTAAGGCCCAGCTTTGTTCCCATTGAAATCAGACAAAAAAAACCCCTAAAACCAAATATATATAATCCCATTTGGGCTATCCTAGATGTTACACAATAACAGCTCTTGGATCCCCAATGCAAGAGGGACATGGACATGCTGGAGCATGGCCATAGGAGGCCACTAAGTTGATCACAGGGCTGGCACATCTCTTTTATGATGTTCCATCTGAGAGGTTTTATCAGCCAGGAGAAGATAAGGCTTCAGGGAGACCTTAGTACACAGACCCCTTCTGCTACATAAAGGAGACTTACAGTAAATCTGGACTGGGACATTTTATAAGGACATGTAGTGACAGAGAAAGACGAATGGCTTTAAATTGAAGGAGGGCAGGTTTAGATTAGTTATTGGGAAGAAATTCATTACTCAGAGGGTGGTGAGGCACTGGCACAAGTTACCCAGAGGGCTTCTGGATGCACCATTTTGACAGTGTTCAAGGCTAGGTTGGATGAGGCTCTGACTAACTTGATCTGATGGAAGGTGTCCTTGACTATCATGTGACGTGTGAAACTGGATGATCTTTATGGTTCCTTCCAACCAAAACCATTCTATGAGTCTGTAAATATTTACTTTACATTTGGGGTTACAAAGATAGTCAATTGCAATGTTGGGCCCTGATCCCTGATGTCTGTAGGGCATCTGACATCAGTTGCTTTGCTCAGGTAAGAAAGCTCTGCTTAAAATCACGAAACTTTGTGAGGTAAATGTCTAAATGTCTGTAAGATAAATATTATAGAATCTACAGCTCTAGAGAGTTTTCAGACAACTTCTATTGTTACTTTTCTACTGATGTCTAGAATATTCTCCCTTAATAAAAACAAACCCAACAAACCTCAAAACTAAACTACTAAATTTAATGAGCTAAAAAAAATTATTTAGGTGGGTGCTGAGCACTTTCTGAAAGTGCTTCCTAGAGTTTTCAAAGTCCTACTATACTTTATAATCCCACAGGAGGTTCAGATTCCTCAAGGTGTCAAGTTACCCAGCACACACAAGCATTTACTAATTGAAATAGCTAGAGTATTTTGTGCAGGGATCTGCTTCTGAAAGAAAGCTGATTTTCATTAATGATCGATTTTATTTAAATTACCAGTGTCTACAGAAATTACTGACTTGTGTCCAGTAAACTTCCTGATTTCAGTTGAAAGAGAATGCTTAAACTTAAAAAAAAAAATTATAATGTTTTTCAGATAAGGAAATGGAAACAACTGTTTTATGCTGTGGCACTACATAGTTTTGAAAAAAAAGTACTTTTTGGCATTACTGCTGAATATAAATATTCATGTAAAATAGAAAATTAGAATGGTAAGAACAGAATTTAAAACAAAGAGAGAGCTTGCATGGAGTGATTCTATATTTTGCAATAATATTAATTCAAATATTCAGGGCAGATTGCAGTTTCTGGTAAGTAAAGGTCTTACAAAATTTCTCCGTTCTGAGTTTATGTGGTTGAGAGGTACTATTTATCCACATTGTTTATGGTTAATGCCAATTTGTCTTGTTCTCATCAAAGTGTATGTCTGCTTTCCTATGTCATTTGAAACTTGTACAACACAACTCTCATTATTTGGGATCTTTTCCAGAAAGTTATGTGATACTGCCTAGTTCTGGAAGTTAGTGAGTTAGCCTGTACATCTTGGTTTCCATCCCACATTTACTTTTTTACTTTTTTTTTTTTTTTTTTTTTTTAATATTCCTTAGATTTCAGAATACAGTTTGGAGTATTTTACAAATAGAGGTGAAAATTTTTTGTGTTGAGAATTCTGTAACTCTGACAATATTTCCCATGCAGGTATGCTTTCTATGCTAGTAGTTGAAAGAAAGCTTTCATCAGTACAGTCTTTGACTATATTACAAGAGTTGCTTGCCAATCTTTGCAGCATAACAGAACAAATCCAATCCATGTTGTACATATTGATTTAAGAATTTTAGGAATTTTCACAGAGAAAAAAAAAGGCAGCAAATTTTTCTCAAGGAAAGAATGCTATTAATCAGAAACATCAGGCATTACCAGTCCTTACCAGGAAAGGGTTTAGCTGGAATTGCAATGTGGTATTTTTAATAGTGTAAAAAAAAAAAAAAAAAAAGAAAAAAGAAAAGAATTTTTTATTTAATTTTTTTTTTGGTGACATCATTTCTATGTCAGTGAGGAAAATGCAGTGAAAACTTTTAATGTTACAATGATCAAGAAATTGCAGTGTAGTTTCCAGGAAGGTGGTGTGATACTGTTACAAATCTGAATCTGTCTGTTTAGAGCTTGGCTCAAAAATTCTAATGTAAGTTATGAATAAACTTGAAAGCAGAGTTGCATGAAATATAACAGTGAGAGAAATAAGTGCCTTTAGGAAAAGGGCAGGGAGATTTCACTTTTTGCAGAACAGCTCATTGACAGACTTTGTACTCAGCTGGTTTTGCCACAAACCAGTTTCTGTTTCCTAGAAGTACTGAACTAAATAGCAAATGTTTAATGTACTTTGTGCACTTTATATGCACATAATATACATATACAGCTTATAATTTACTGTGAGCAATATGTCATTTACTGTTTGTTGACATAAACAGAGATTTACAAAAAGTAAGTTAAAAGGGAAGGTGTATTCTTTCCTAGTTAATGCTCCAGGATGGCATTCTGGAGTTGTGGCTGTACTTGTAATTTTTTCCAATAACATTTTAAAGTTTGGACAAGTATTTTCATCCTTACCATCTCATCTGTGCCTTTTCTTTGGACACAACCTTGACAGCATACATATAAGGTAAAAATACGTTAATTTCATTAGTGCTTTTGAATACTTTTGAAGAACAGTGATGGTGCTTCATTCCTGTCTGCAATCCCTTCAGCTTCTCTCAAAAGCATGTGTCTGGGTTCCAAACAGAAAACAACAATGAAAAGAGGTGTTACCTATATTAATTACAGAGAGAAATTTAATTTAAAAATTAATAAAAGAATATTAGTATACCCTCATTCCAGAATCCTAAAAAAGCTACTGAGGAATTGTTTAGCTGTGTGCCTGAAGAGAGCTTCAGATCTTCCTGTTACTCATTCTCAGAGAGCTACAAATTAAAGATTGACTCCTACTGAAAACAGCTGGGAACAAATGTGTGTGGTTCCCGTGGCAGTGTCTATAAAAGGTACAACTATAGAGCAGCATTAGCATGAGCACTGGTAGTTGTGCAGCTGATCCTCAGAGCTTTGCAGTGATTGTGGATTGCTGCTGTGCCTCAGACAGCATTAAATGTGTTTAGTGCACTCAGGTTTGATATTTCTTCCTAAGGAGAAGGAAGTAAATATTAGGTGCTTGTGATGGAGGAAAAGAACTTGTGTGACCTTTGCTTCATGGGAAAGCAATGCCAGCTTTTGTTCCTCCAGAGTGCTGGGCCAACATATGTCTTTGTCAACCCTGCCAGATATTTGGGCAGAGAGTGCATAGACTTTACACTAGCTGAGATTCAGCTATGATGACTGAATTCCAGGGAGATGCCCCCTCCTTGTAGAGAGATTTCAGGAAATAACATGTAGCTAGCAGCAGCTTATTGTGCCTGTCCAAAGAGCATCAGATAATGAGACCCTCTAGGACATGTGTGACTGTTTCTCTTTTCCATTTTCAGGCTATCCCCCAGTACAAATAGTGACATTTGACAAATAAAAGACATCACTGAGGACTCCAATAGGAAAAACCAAGATTAGCAATTCAAAATTTTCTACACTGTAGAAGGTGGGAAGAAATTATTACATCATTCAGGATCATGGAGAACTTTTTTCTTCGATTCATTTCACTTGTCATCACAGTTCTTCAATGCCAGCTAAATTTTTCAGCCCTGTGGTGGGAGCTGATATCCAGTAAACTCAGAGGGAATTTTATTAGAACTGAAGGCACAATGTGACTTTTTAAACATAATACAATACCTACTTTTCACTTCCAGTTGAAAGTCTTTCTCACAGATGTTTTGCTAAGATTTGAATAGGATTTTGCTACCAGCCTTCTTTTTCCTTTCCCTGGCAAGTTTCTTGCAAAAACTAGTATGGAATATGAAAAATAAATGTATTTTCCAGGAGGTGAGGCCTCGAGAATGGTTTCAGTTTAAATACATTAGCACAAAGAAACAGGAGGAGCAGAGAGCAAACTCCATAGAATAGGCTCACTAGAAATTTATTCAAGAACAAGCAGTTTGCACACTGCACATTTTAAAGAAAGGCATACGGATGAAAGATTTGCTAGTGATTCAAAGAATCTGTAAGTAGAAATAAGCTTTGCAGCAGTTGAGGTTTGTGCAATAAAGTCCATTCCAGGACCGTCCTTCAGCTCTGAATTTATACTGTCCCAATAGTGCCTTCCTGTGCATAGGCGGGCCCTTGCACATTTTGCTCAGTTTAGGTGCCTCTCTTCTTCATGTGCTAGAGAGGACTGAAAATTTGAAATCAGAAAAAAAATAGAAAAATAGAAAGTTTTGAGTCCAGTCAGGAGTATTCAATCAGGAGACTTCTGTTGCTGTCTATTGAGGCAGTTATTTATATGAGTTACGATGTACCTAGGCTAAAAGTTAGGTTTCTGAAAATCAAGCACACTATTAGTTCTAAAGCAAATTAACTCTCAAGAACCTTCATCTTCAGGTTTCCAAATCTGAAAGACATTGAGTTAGCCTGGAAGAGAGCAGGTGTCTCATATTGGCTTTGCAGAGCACGTTAGGAGGTTAGTTATCCAAATGTCATGTACTGCTTTCTCACTCACTCCAGTGCCTCTGTTGAGCTGGGTCAGTACACACAAAGGATAAAATCCCAAACCATACAGTTACAATACCTGTATCATTATTCAGAAGTTATAAACTTATTATACACATTTTGCATTTCTTACAGAGTTTTGTGTTATCTGCAAAGCCTTATTCTCCCTGAGAATAAAGGAGAATATTCAAATGAAATAGAATAATCATAATAGTAATTGTAATAAAATCCTACATATTAAGTAATTTGCACAGATTGTCTTATGATATCCAGACTCATCTATTTTCCAGCAGGTTTTGAATCATGTGTTTTTAGAATATCTGTTCTCATTTCATTAAAGGTCATAGTTAGCTCTCAGGTTTGTGAAATAAAAAAGAGGTGAGGAAAAACAATATCTCATTACCTAAGACTGATCAGCCTAAGCTTTGTACTAACAGATTTTGATAATACTTCTTAAAAGTAACTTGTCACCAGACAAAGACAGGGAAGCACGTTACCTTGGATGGTGTCATGAGATCCTCCTCTGATCTCAGTATTACTATGAATATGGCATGATAAGGCTTTCAGATTTGTTATGCACAACTGAAGTTGTTGGCTATTTTCACAGTGCTCTGGTTTGTTAGATTGTAAAGCATGTTATTTGTTTCATCTTGGTTTTTAGTAACAGCAGACATTTTTATTTGTCTGGGTATTGTTAGGTTCATAGATCCACAACTGGATAGCTTCCATAAGGGAACTGAATGATAAGAGGATAACAAGCAGTTTTGTTTCCCTGGGACTGCTAAAACTCGTTTATCTTTGCTCTCATAGATGTTCACAAGTTGTTAATGAGGTAAAGGGAGGAAAAATATATTGACCTACTGTCAGAAGAGGATTCTCTTTGAATTAACTCTGTTTATTTTCTTGGACACTGCTGTAGTTCCTGACTTCCAATTTTAAGAAGAAATTTGTTATGTGTGTGTGGGGTTTTTTTTTTTTGGTTTTTTTTTTTTTTTTTTAATATGAAGAACTAAACATTAGCAGTTTTGCCATGGGCACTTGCCACATCAGACTTTGATGAAAAGAGATACAGAAGCTTTCTTTGACAACAGCTGTGGGACTTCAGCTGACTTTTCTTGCAGTCTCCAGAGTCTGATCCTGCTGCTGGCCCTTATGCTATCCCCTTTTCCCAAATCCACCACCATTCTATCTCCTCTTCCATTTCACTTGCCAAGCAGCTACTTAGGAAATCTCAGCAGAATTCAGGATCTGGCCTAGAATTGTCATCTGTTGATGTATTTCAGCAAATGATAAGTCAGAGCCTGAGAAATAGGCAAGGAGGGAAGAATAGAAAGGTTGCTTAATATTTGTAGATCCAGAGTATTTCCCTGCTGTTTTATACTTGTGAGTGGGTGTCACACTGTCTGTGCAGGTTTGTGTGGTTTTATTAGCTGCTGAGACTGAAAGTAAGCCTAAGTCTACATAACAATAGCAATTTGGCACTTATTTCTCAAAAAACCAATTTTATTGTTTATTAAGATAACAAAATTAAACCTTTACTAATATCTACTGTAGTAATTTAGGAAAGTTAAAATAAATGAATAATTAAATTTTGTTTGAGTCATCTGAAAATGAAACAAAAGCAGCACTGAAGTGTGCCTCTTTCCTTCTTGTACAGTGAAAGCATGAGAAAATTTATTTGTCCTATGTAGTCCAGATGGGTAAACTGGGATTGTACAGAAAATATGTTTTGAATAGCAGCATCTTCAGTTGCAAGAAAACAAATAAAATCAGAAAAAAATCTACAGCTGGTGCATTAGTTAATACATGGAAAGTATGTGTTTTCATGGATAGAGATCAAAATGGAACCAGGGATGATGATAGGTAATACTCATGGGTCAATTACTTTGCATAACTCATGATTACCTGAGGCATTAATAGGTTGATCAGAAAATAACATTACGTTGATAATCTAGCAGACACTTATTCTTCTGTTAACAGATTTAAAATTTGGTTATGTGCTTTGATTTATTTTTTTTTAATATGAGGAGTTTTTACGTGTTGTTAGTTTTATACATTTAACACTGTGAATGAACTGTAAGATATTACTGCTTATTTGCATAATAAGCTATCACATTTTAGTTTAAAATTATAACTCCAGTAAAAAATAAATATTAAATATTTTCCAACATGTTCTAGAACTAACCAGCTTTCAATCTTGATCTTGATCAAAACCAAGAAGAATAAAAGAATTGTCAATCTTTGTAGCAATAATCTATGAGGCTGGTAAATCTGGATAAAATTGATTTGATGTATAATCTCTAAAGAAATTGTTTGTAAAAAAAACCAACAAAACAAGATTCCTGCCTTCAACTTCTCAGCCTCTACTTCCTATCATCAGAGACTGGAGTAAAAATTAGCTTTCATTTGTATTTGGTGTGCTTTTTTAAAATACTGCTGTCTTGCTTTGTAATTTATTTTCCATTAATGTGTTGATTTCTTCCATTGATAAAGAGTGTCAAAGAGCTAATTAACTAAACAAATAACTTCATAATTAAAGTGTTCTTGTGAGTCTAAAATGCAGTGAAATAATAACAACAAAAATATCCGTCTCCACATGAAAGAAAATTAAGTTCTCTTTAGTAAGACCAGGAAGTTCCTCTCTGAAACCACATTATCTCACCTGTGAAGGTCATCTTTGCTGAATAGCATTTTTAAAATTCCCATCACATATTTTTAGCCTTCTTGAAACCCTCTAGATGTATATAAGGGAATTACGTTATTTGTATGATGAGTCTAAATTAACTGGCAATCTGGTAATTTTTCTGAGAAAAAATTATTCAATAGCCTACCATGAAGGAGAAAGCCAAGACCAAACCACCAAGTTTCCTCCACTCAAAATATCTCTCAGTTTCAAAAGAGGTCTTACATTTTCTTGGGTTTTTGAAAGTGCTTTACAACATCTTTCATCTTAGAGGCTATTAACTATGAGGTTCGTGCTTGGGAGTAACATATAAACCATAAAGATTAATGATTCAGTATTTAAAAGTACTGTGATTCTAAGAAACAGTTGTTAGCAGTCTCATTGAAAAAGAATATTTGTATTTTCCTCATAGCTTTTGTTCATACCAAGGAACATAAGTCACAATATGATTCTCTGTCAAATATGCTCATTAAGAAATTTAATGAGCCTAAAAGCAATCATGTTTGTAAATTATTACTAGTTAATTTATTGTATTAAACTACTAGTTAAACACTAATGTCTGCAACAGAATCACTAAGTTAATAAAATAGATTATTTAACATTTTAAAACCAAAACAAATCACATGGAATAAATGGAAAATATAAAATATTTCAATTTATGTTTCTATTAAATTGATATACTAATCTATAGTTCTTATGTAATGATTGTGCTGAGCAATGTGGTAGTTTTGCTTAAGATGCCTTTGAAATAGATGGGTATGTATTTCCAAGAAATACCTTGGTGGCTGCCATTTAAGAGCTAACTTTCATGGAATCACAAAATACCCTGAGTTGGACGAAACCCACAAGGATCTTCAAGTTCAACAGGCTGGTTTTATTTCATTATTCAAGAAAACTTCAGGTGTAAACTACTTTTACTGTGTAATATAGACAGTAATAGGTTTTAGACTGCCTTAAACAGAAAATATGTCTGGAACTCTGGATTGAAGCCAGAAGACCATAAAAATGAAATGTATTAAATGTAAGGTGATTAGGAAACCTGGAAATAAATTGAAAACTCTTTTTCTGTATACCAGATATCTTGTCACTGATGCTCACTAGGGCTATAGTCAAAGATCAGATTTTTAAAAAGTGGACAGATGGCTGAATAAGAGATGGATAGATTGTAAATTATGTATCTAAAAATGCAAAATGGCTTCAAAATCCTTGGCTAAGACACTGACTATCACGGCATAACCTTTGCCATACAAACCATTCAGAGAAATTTAAAAACAAACAGAATCCTTGAAGATTTGTCTTGTGTATATTTGCACCTACCTTGTACTCATTCCTCTCTATGCAGGAATCCCAAAATAAAGGAACATTGAAAAGCAAAGCAAAATGGAAAACACATTTTATAAGTGGCGCTCTGACTCTGCTTAGCATAGTCAGTGCATCCCAAAGGGCAGCTCTGAATTCAGCACAAGCCAGAAAAATTCCAGTCATCTTTAAAAAAATCTGGTGGTAAAGAGATAAACAATGTTATCCACACTAGGCCATATTGTGGAGCTTTTGACAATTCCCATGTCATCACAGAAAAAGCTTTTGTACTGGACATCAGGGTATCATGGCATCTGCAACTTCCCTTTAATTTTTCATAGAATCTTTGTCACCAAGGTGCAAAGTAGTGATTCTGGCATCTTCAGATGTTGGTAAAGTTCAAATTTCAATCAGCAGCCTTTACTACAGCAAGTGTTTAATTTTACATAAATAATTTACAAGCTGACACAAAGAAATGGATATTTCAGCCTGAAGCTGAAAGTTTCAGAGCACTACCCAGAGGTTATAGAGACAGTTGTTTCATCATAGTTTAACTATCAATGACAAAATCAGCAGCCACTGCATTAAATTAAGAATCAACAGACTAGTTGATTCTTATTTTGTTCTGCTGCCAATACAGTGTCTTACAAATTTAGAGACAAGATTTTTTCATTAATGTTTGAATTATCTTTGAATTAGATGAAGAAAAATGAACAGTAATGAATGCAGTTGTAAAAACACATTTTCAAAACAGTTCAGCTTGCACGTAAATATTTAACTAGGTATGCACTACTTGCAAGCTATAGACTTTAATGAAAATTGTTTTAAAAATATTGGAAATAGAATTAAGATTTATTGTCAAATGAAGAGAAAAAAAATATTGGAAGAAGTTGTCAAAGAAGGTAAAATATCCTGAGATTTCAAATTGATTCTCAGGGAAGTCCTGTCCTTCAAAGTTCAAAAAACAAATTAATATGGCACTTTGTGATATGATTTAGTGGGCATGGTGGTATTTGGTTGAAGGTTGAACTTTCTGAACCTAGAGGCCTCTTCCAAATTTTTCTACAATTCCATGATCTGAAAAACAATAAAAAAGCATAGAAGAATGTGTCTAAATTGACATCAGCTGCAGAGAACCAGTTTTGACCTATAACACAGAAAGACTACGAAGAAAGAGGAAGATAATATGAAGTGCTTGAGCAGCATAAGAGGATAGTTTGCTGATGGATTTTGAAGAAAGAGTAGAGATAGTTTCTAAAACCTTAAATACATTGTAAAATTACCATATCATAAATCTAACAATGTTTCTTTATGAGACATTCAGTTCTTTTGCATTTCTAAATAGTTTTTTATTACATCAAAATAATGGCCTCTTGCTCTACCAGCTCCATATGTAGACTGCAATTCCTCTTGGTCATCAGCAAATTAGTCATCTAGTCCAAAATTGGACGTTTAAGCTATCTCAGTAGTTTGTGGCAGAGAAGGACTATTTATTTTAGACAGGGTGGGTAGGATGTGTCGTTCTCGAGAAGTCTCTCCCTGGTTAACTATGACAGTAATTTATCCAGTCTGGGTACCTTTCATATGGGTAATATTTGGTGACATGAATCTAACCCACAGACAAAAAAACAGGACATTTGACACACTAGCTGGGACCTACATTACTGTAACAAGGAAAAAATGAGGCATATCTGTGTTAGTTTATAGACATGTTCTTATGTAGTTCACATGTGTGTAAAATTTGCAGTTTGGTCACTAAAATGAGTATGTATTTGTAATGTTTATGTCTGTGTTTCAGTGGCAAACATAAACCATTCTGATACAAAAGTGTTTCTTTCTGAATGCAACTTTTTTCTAGAGGGACTGACCATTTTCTTGCATGAAAACCAGTAAGCTTTGCCAGGTTTCCCCATACAATGCTGTTTTCTGAAGCTCTGTATGTTATGACATGCTGATGAAAGCCAATGTGATTCAGTAGAAAAACTTGTTCACAGAAACAGTCTCCTAATCCAGTCAGCTGTTTAATTGTAGATCTGGGAACAGCTTGCTTCTGCATATATTCAAATTTTAATTGTCTGCTTAGTATAGAACTTTGTATAATTTCTAAAATCCAGGAGCTGTATCGTAATTGTTTTTCGTCACACAGTCTACTACAATTCTAATGTGAGTGCACCTGCATGGATGCAGACAGTAGTTGTATTTAAACTAATGCTGTGCAATTGAAGTCATGTGAGATAAACTCTTCGAGGGATCTGGAGAAACATAAGTCCAAAAAAGCAGAAGTCCATTTCACACCACGTTTTTCACAAAAGGCTTCCATGTAGTTTTGTCTCCAGCTCCTGGATCAGGACTTCTGACTTAGTCTAGGATTTTCTGCAATTAAGTCTCGGATCTTCTGCAATTAGGCATTTCCTTGATCACACCTCCTAAACACCAGTGTCCTGAGGTTGTTCTGGGTGGTCAGACATCTTCCCCACCACCTTTAGACTCTTAGGCTTTTTCTGATGCAGGGTCTCTTCACACAAACAGACAACTAGGCAACTAGACTTGCCTTGAGACATCTCAGTCATGTGGGAACAAGGGGTTACAAACAGACTAAGGTTACAAAATATTGTCATCAGGGAGTGAATAAAGCCATAAGAGGGGGGTGAGAGAAAGCAGTCCTGGTCTTGCTACTGCTGCTGCTGCAGGTGCTGGCAAGAAATAATGAAAAGTGTCCTTGCTGTCAGAAAAACTCTGTTTCTTATAAATCTTGACTCTTGGTGGTGGAAACAGCACCAAGAAACTTGCCTTTCCAATGCATTGTGTGTCTGTGTCTGCTTTGCCAGTCTTGCAGAAAATTGCTCTAGGTGATTGCTGTCATCTTTGTCTAGAGCTGCTCCTGATTTTCTGTGTGAGAAATGCACTGTGCATGCAACGCCTGAATTCCCTTTGTGTAGATACGTAACTACTTTATCCTGGAAGATTTAGCTCACATACCTCACACAAGGCAGGTCAGAGAATCATGTTCCAACACAGACAGTACAGAGCCAAATTGACTTTTTTCATGGCAGTCCCTCAGAAAAGCTTGTTTATATTGTGCAAACAGCTTTCAGGGGAGGAAAAAGAGAACAATCAGTTATTCATACAACAGCATTGGTTTGGCTAGAGGAAATGTTCCTAAACCATTACAATTGTTTTTGAATGCTAGCCAGTGTGAAACACAGAAGTAATGTTAAATTAAATGCAGTTTCAAGTAGCTAGGGGTGAAGGAGCTTACCAGGGACAAATATCTACAAGCATTTGGGGTACCAGACAGACAAAAGGAAGAAAGTGAATTTTCTCAGGCAAGAAACTACAAACTAAAACTCTGTTTAATATGATGATATTAAAGGCACATTAAAAATGAAATACACAATATTAGGCCTTCTTAGCAATTTTTAGAGTAATTTTAACCTGAGGCATATTTAAGATTATTCTTTTTGTCTGATTTCTTTTAAGATGTGTCTTCACTTGCCCTTATCTAACACAATTGCTTTTAATTAAGGTAATCTGGATGTAGACTTGGCAGCTGTTGCAGTGGGGTAAATCACAACCAAGTCCTTGAGTGCAGAGCTGCAGTGAGGAAGGAAATGTCAGGGTGCCAGTTTACAAATGATGAATAACATTCTGCACTTCTGTATTAGAACTGGGTGAGTTGTCAGCTTCTCTTGAAGCTGACACAGGGGCACATGAGGACAGATACATCCCATCTATGCCATGGCATTTATCTGAAGCATCTAAACTAGGAGCTTACTTAACATTGCCCTCATTTCTATTTGGAGAGTACGAGCACATCTGGAAGGCAATTCAGCACACTTGGATCTGGCTGATTTCCTGAAGGTGCCCTCAGCTGGTTTCTTTGACTGTGCAGAGGATGGAGAGTGACTAGTGTGCTAGTTTATGTGCCCTAGGTAGGTCCACAGTTAGATGAGGAAATGTAGACCACCATCCTCTGCTGCTTGTTTGTATTCTCACCTTCAGTTAGGCTCCAAGGCTTTGCATACATTGAATAGAGATAAATGGATGATAGATAGATAGATAGATAGATAGATAGATAGATAGATAGATAGATAGATAGACAGATAGATATGAAAACCTTAACCAAAGGGCCAGAAAGCTTTTTGGAGAATTGCCTCAGCCAAGGAGAGCAGTGTGTATCAGGGTCATGATGCTATTAATACCTTGTGTAGCACAGCACCCACAGCTCTTAATCAAGGTACGTTGCTTTGCCTATGCCTTGTCCATATAAACAGGGACATTGTGTACAGTTTCCTACTACTAATAGGAGGACAGACAACTTCTTTAGGACACTTGTCTTGGAGTTCAGAGGAAAATTCTATGTATGGCCCTGCCCAAACTGGGATAATGTGCCATGGTTTCTTCTGTATGTGAGAATTTAGACTGTTCTTCCAAGGAGAAAGTTTTTATATATTTATCAGACACAGAAATTTGTTCAGGGTTTCAGAATGCATAACCAATATAGTACTATGGGCTTGAGGAGTTGAACAAGTTAGGGCTACATCCAAGTGGGAATTCAAAAGTTGCAATGCTGAGGCTTGCACAGCTAAGACATATAATCTCTGCAGTGGAGTCCAGAGCTGAAAGTGGCCCTTGTTCCCCTCTGCAATGCACAGGACTGACAGGTTGCCCAAAATCAGATTCAGAAGCACATTTAGTAGGGACTCATATGAATCAAAAGTAGGAAAGTCTGAGGACCACAGGGTGGCTACAGTAATTTGCTGTTTAATGTTAAACCAACAATAATATATGTACTAATAGTTCAGGATCTGGCAAAGGACTATTTTTCCTTGTGTCAGTCCAACACTAGTAACCCCGTTGGTTGAATTAATGACCATCTTATTAACAGAGCCTTTAATTCTTATGTACTTTTAAAGGACTTTAACAGCAGGAGAAAGCCAAAGGGTCTCTTCCCAGAAAAAAACAACCAAATGGGATGATGTTGGAAACAAGGCATGAGGAAACAGAAGCTGTGTTTGGTCTGTGTGCAAAGGTGCCGTTTCAATGGTTGTACAATTCCCACAGCAGTTTTGCAGTGCCAGGAAGAGTGAGTGGGCAGCAATTTGGATGAGGGTGCTCACACAAAGATCACAGGAGAAATGCTGGCAGCACTTCCCCTCTTGTTGTTTAGGGCTGTGACACAAAGTGGATGTGGTAGGATCAGTATTCAAGAGGGAGTACACAAATAATCCCTTGACTGAAAATAGTTCCACCATAATGTTAGTCATCTGGGGTAGAGCCCAAACCACAGCATACTGATTGAAGAAAGCCTGGGGCCTTGCCTAATCCAAAAGATGTGAAGCAGAAACAAGAACGGTCTGCTCTGCTGCAATGCACTGTGGGACCTGCAGCATCTCTATATTTGCTGCAGTTTGCATAGAAAATGTTACCTCCAAATGGAAAAAAAATTCTGTGCTTGTTTCACAGCTTCATGGTCTGGCTTACTGTGTTTCTTCAAGGGAAATGGGAGTGTTTTTTCCCTAAATATTTTTGTTATTTTAGTTACAACTTAGATTTAAAAGGGAATATGACAAGCCAGGACAAATTGATTTTTGTTAGAAGCAGCAAAAATAAGGCCTTTAGTTGGACGTAGAATCACCTTCTAATGCTAATAGAGAAAAAAATCCAAATTCAGAGTAAAGCAAAAAATTTATTAAAGCCCAAGCTTAAGTGGTTTTGAGAGTCTACTTGACTTCTGAACATTAACACAACAAATGGGCTGCTTGTCACATGAAATTTTTGCCCTGATGCTCTCAGAGACCCAAACCTAGACTGAATATGTGATACATTTTGGGCAGGTAGTCTATCTAAAATCTGTGCAGAAATTTCCCTTCTTCCACAGAGGAATCTTGTTTGCATGCATGGATTTATACTCAACATGCCCAAGTATTATTACAACTAATATAAACTATTATTGCCCTTAGTTAAGTTGGAAAATTTGATATGGAAGAAGAACTTCACTGCATCCCTATGATAGGTACAAAACCTATATCCCCCAAACCAGGCACCAGAAAACGTTTAATCTCTATTATGAACCAGAAATCTACTTCAGTGTCTTTGTTTATTTTTAACTAAAGGAGAAAATATAAGCAGGGAATACTTTGTAGGCTTATTTTGACATTATCCATATTTGTTTTCCCTCAAGAAAACTGGGGAAAGGAATCTAAATTAAATCAGCATGTGCATGTGTTCAAGTTGTTGCTCATTTTGATAGTATTAATTAATGTGGTGTTGTCAAACCAGGAGGCCATTTCAAATCTGTCCCTGCATGTCTCCTCTGGGCCAAAAGAATGAATAATTTCCATTCTGAAGTGGCCATGTCCATTCTGCACAGACAAGTAAACAAGCAGAAAAAAGGCAGAGTATTAGTCTCTTGGAGTTACTGTTGTATGTGTTGTCTCTTTCAGAGTGTCTGTGCTGTCATGCATCATTGCAAATGCCTCTTAAAAACCTGATGACATCCTGAGTCTGCAGCATGAGAAAAATTCTACAAATCGGAGTTCAATTACAAGAACAGCAGTACAAAATATAAGGCCAGAACAGATACGGATAGTCTTGCTTTGAGTTATTTATAAGACAAAAAAAAAAAAAAAAAAAAAAAGAGACGTTGATTAAATTATATTTTTTCTTTTGAGCATGTCATATATCTGTACCAGTCACGGGTTAGGAAAAACATTTCAGTTTTTAACAGGGATTAGAATATATCAGGAGTTGGATCCTTGACTTGGCTTTCACTTTTATTTCAGTTTGGGGAAACATGATCTCAATTGCTTCTTTGTTATTCAAAAAAGTTTAACTTTTATTGATGTAAATAAAAGAGGTTTTATGAGCAGCCCATATTTCACAATGATTTTAATTGAATCATCCCTTTTTGTAAACAGAGATTTCTATGAGAATTAACCAGAGTGTCTAGTTAAAAAAAAAAAAAAGTTATTTTTTTCAGAAAGAGGTAACATGTCAAATTCTCACACAAAAAACTCATCCTGATATTTTATATGAACCTTGATAGTTTTTGCAGCTGTACTAGTAAGTGAAGTCTGTTAAGCAATTGGTTGACACTGATCACATTTGAACATATTTCAAGCTCCTGTTTGGCTGCAGTCAGTGTGTTTTTGTGGGGCTTTTAGTTTTTTTGCTTCCTTGGAGGTTTTTTTGTTTTTTTGGGTTTTTTTTTGGTTTGTTTTTAAATGTTACACTGCTCTGTCATTGTTTCTTAGGTGTTTTGTTTTGTTGGTTTTTTTTAACCTTAAAATTGATTTATATAACTGACAACTCACTCTGCTTCACATATGTTTAAAAAGTCTAAAAATGTGTATCATTATAATGCTGGGGCTATGTTATACTTTGAAACTACATTAGAATAAATCAATGTACTGCTTAAAAAAAAAATTTAAATATATCAGTAAAAAAACATTATTTAATCAGATAGGTGCAGCTCTCTTTTCTGGAAATATTTGCATGAATTTAGCTTGCATGTTGTAAGCAATAGTTCTCTAATATGGATGGTTTTATACTGAGACAACTCCATTAGGGTTCTCTCAGTGTGAATAATTTTTTTCTTGGTGTTCAGCTGAAGCACGTGTTTTAGTCATATGGATGTTGGAAAAACTTGCTGGTGTCAAAAGCTGTGATTTAATGAGCTTAGACTGTTAAATTTCCAAAGCCAAATTAATATATTTTGCATTATAATGTGAAGTGATTATTTTATAATATTATATTTCATAAAGAATTATGTAGTTCTGAAACTCATTAGAGAGTTATAAAGATTCTAGCTGAGTATATTTGTAGTTTATCATGACATCAATTGATTTATATTAAAAGTCTAGCCTGGTCTGTATGAAATGAGTCATGTTCTCTGTTTTTGCACTATTAAATTCAGTGCATGTAACTGAGTAGGGAAATGGATTAATATTTGGTGAAGAATATTTTTCCACTAAACTAAGAACAATTACAATATAAAAAAGGAAAAACTATTTATTATAAACAATTAGGTATAGCTAAGATAATTATTACATGAATACTCCAAACAAATACAGGTAGTTCTCCTACCCGCAATACCCATCTCTTGTGGTAATTAACATTAACATGTAGAATAATTTCCAGATACTTTTGCCATAAGTATCCTAATTCTGTCATGCAGGTCACCTTACAAATGTTTGTTCTGCCTTACAGTTAATTATTTGAAAAAATACTATATTTGATGAGTATATGAGGTATATTATTACGCTAGACTGGTTTACAAAAAGTTTGCTTTGACAGAATGAGGAAAATAATATAGAGTAAAAAAGATGCTCACATTAATAAGGTTGTGGCAACAGTTAGTAGATGTGGAGCTCTGCTTAGGCACACCTAGGTAAACTGTAGGAATAATTTGTGTAAAGAAACTTCTACAGAAACCCATAAAGTACAGTTATATCACTGAAATCTACTTGGTTTATGCTGTCCCTATGCTTAGAATGTTATCATTATCAAATATATGTACTTCATGCAAACCTATTAAAATACCTTTTGATGCATTTTTGTTAAGTAGAACAAGTTTAACCATACTGTTATCATTCCTGTAGTCCTGGATTTAAAATATGTGGTTTCAACAGAAAACAGAGCAGAATCAGGCCTGGTGAGTGCCTTTTTAGAATTCTAAAATTTCTTGATTATATTAAGGGTCATGCTCTCCCAGCCTCTTGTTTTGATTCACCAGAGAGAGTTATTTGATCTCAAGATATTTACCTCAACACTTTCCAAAACACAATGCCACGTGAAAGCAAGGGTTCACAAAGAGTGAGGCTGGTGCCTGAAGGGACTCCTGTTTTGATTATAAACACTCTGTGGATTGTATCTTAACACACATTTTTATATTGATATTGTATATTTATGTTTATATAAATAGGTGTTGTGCTTCATTCATCACAGTTATGAGTCATCCTTCCAGACCACAATTTGATTCAAGTACCCTGATTCTCTGTGACCAAAATCAGACGACACTTTGTATGGATTGGGAGTAGATGGAAGGCAAAAGAAGTCCAGGACATTTAATGATAGAAAATATTATTCAAAAATTATTTGGATATTCTAGAAAAATGAACCCCTTTAGAGTTTGTCTTGATTCTGTGAAGTTTGAAAATGTATGGTTTTGACTTAAATTGACATAAAATATGCCCTGAGAAACAATAATTTTTAGATTTTATGCTATACTGACTTTGCAGGGACTCAAGTGCTGGGAGTAGGAGTGGAGTGGACTGAAACAGCACCCAGAAAATGCATGTCTATGGGCATGCCTTGTCTGGGCATATTAAATAAAAATCCATGTTGTACCACACTGGACTTTCAAATACCACATGATATTGAGACTTAAAAAAGAATATTCAAAGGAAAAACCACATTGTCCTTTTTTGTCCTTAAAGTAGCTTTGTTTGTGGCAGGCACGTGTTACAACACATAGGCAAGGCAGGTCATGATAGGCACAACGAATAACAAAGACAGGCATGACAATTTTTGAATCTGAGGGAAAAGGTAAGAGAACGACTGAAACTTGCAGCGCTGTCAATGTGGACAAGAGAAAATTACAGTGAAGGGCAGGTCTGTGGCAACTCACAGATATAAAAGAAATGGCCTGGGGAATTTGCTTGAAAAGACTCAAGTCCCTGTGTATTGTATGCACAGTGGTATAATTTCATTCATTCCAGGTCTCAAACAGAAACATGAATATTTTCAAAAATCAGGAAATGTGACAGGATGCCCACAAACGTCTACTAAGGGTGATGTAATACCTGGGTAAATTCTGTGTGTAGAATAAAAGAAGTGTATTGTATTTTTAGAGCTTGGAAATTCCTGTGATTCTAAATCTGCTCTGCTGTTAACAACCAGGATCATGTGGACTCTTTATGATGGAAATCTAGCATAACAAGACTTTTCTTGGTGAAGGAAAGTGTCATGCTCAGTGTTGCGTGAGTACTCTTACCCTTTTCCTTACTTTGGAGAAGAGGTTGCTGCATGCTCCTCTATGCATGTCCCAGGCTGAGGACAGCCTTTAAAGTGTGGGGCCGCCTTGAGGAGATGCCCTGGCTCTTTCTGTGTGCTTGGGGGAGAGCATGAGTTTGTTTCTGTAGTGTAACACAACTGTAATGCATTTGTGGCATGTACTTTTGTGGGAAAAAATCTTTACAAATTGCATTCCAGAGTGCTTCAAGTGTAATGCTAACATTTGCTTTGACAAATAGAAGGAGGAGTTCTTTGTACGCACATAGAAGCAAGTCGGTCACCAATCAGGTTGTCAAATACAGATCACTGTTTTAGTTGGATTACTGTATTTAGAATTTCATTCTCTTGTTTATATGAAATTGTGAAATTGCTTATTTTTGAAGTACTTGTTCATACAATTATAATTTCAAGGTCTTTATGGTTTCCCTATACTCAGTTTAGAGACAAAAAGAGCCTCTATAGAAGCAATGACAGCAAATTCAAATAATAATTATAATAAATGCTACCTAGTGAGAGCAAACAAGTAGCTCACAATCTCAATGGTGGAGAGAATGTGTTCTTCATAAAAGACAATGTACCTGTGCAGCACAGCATGTCCAGTGCAGCTCTTTGCAATATAGGATGGTATGTGATTATCTGAATGAGTGTTAGTGCTGTCCAGTCTGCCTTTAAGCTGCCTGCTCTTCCAGGGACACACACAGGGCCTTCGACATCAACTGCATCATAGCCCATGTGGCAACCTGTGACACGACAAGAACCACCAAAATAGAAATAGACACTGCTCACACCCAGGTTCCTGGAAGGCTTGCATGAGTTTCTATTTATCTTACAGTAGCTCACCTAAGCACTGCTGACCAACATCTGCTTTGAGCTGTGCTCCAATTTGCCATAGAGGAACGGGATCAGTTTCTAAGGTCTAAAATCTCTTGTCACTATGTTGGTCAAGCTTCTTGATTAGGTTCTCCACCCAAACGAAGGTTGTGCAGTGGAACATGCTCTCCAGGGAAGTTTGACACCAAACCTGCCAGAGCTCAAGAAGAGCTTGGGAAATGCTCTCAGGCAACATTGTTCAAGTCCTGGGGTTGTCCTGTGTCTGTGGTAGAAGCTGTGTTATGAATTGGGTAAGAACCATCTCAACTGCCTGCAGCTCCTACTGCCCTGCAGAAGATGCAGTAAACTTAGTTTTAATTGTATGATAAAGGTAATAATACCATGACATTAGTCCTATTGCCTTAACACAATTGTCCATTGTGTCCTTTCGGTATTCTAGGAGTAGCTTGGACATGGCCACTCCTTTTACTTTGCTAGGCTTAGCACTGTGACACACTGCCCTGAGGACAGCTGTCAGCACATATTTTGATAAAATGTATACACATCAAGCAAGATTTTCTACAGGGTGTCTGAAAGGAGAAGGTGGTATTGAGACTGATGATGGAAACCTTTTAAGTTTCATGTAACCTCCTGAATCAACCAACAGAAGACTTTGTTCTTCTGAGACTTTTCCCTCACTGTAGGGTCACGGGTTTTCCTGATTTTACTACTATTTACATTGGCCAGAGCATGTAAGAAGGCTTCCTCTGCTTTGGCTGCAGCTACCTTTGATTGCTTCTCTCTTCCTCTCAACTTGTTCCTTATGTCATGCATTTTAAGTGAGAAGGCAGAGAATCCGCATTTAGGGAAGCAAGGCAGAAATCAGAAACTTCCTCTAAACAGTGTAGGTTATGCAGATGCTAGGTTACAGTCATTGGTGTGTTTTATGCAATCTTCTGGAAGCAGTCTGGTCATTTTCCTAAGTAGAACAAAGACAAAGGCAAAAATAGGATCTAAATTAATGACCTAGAAACCCAAGGTGGTTACTAGAGCAATCTTTGAAGCAATTGTATACATGTTAACTGGGTCACATAAATTTGTGGTATGACAGCTCATACAAGGAAGTTATAAATAGATGTCAAGAGGAAGTAGCATAAGAAGTGACAAATATGAGGAAATGCAGGCAGAAAGATGACCTTTCAATTCTATTCTTCCCTTTTTAAAATATATTTTTAGCAGAAGACGTTGGTAGGAAGGGTGGCTCGGGGAGTTTAATGAAAGTAGCCCTTCCTCAGTCAGGAAAAACGTAACCTTTGACATATGGATTCATCAGCTGTCTGCTGGCACTTCATTTGCTGACCTGGTGACAGGAAATCTGATGTGTGCTAAGATTCTAGATGCTCCTGATTCCTCTGAGTGACTGGCAGAGAAAAGAATGAGGGTATGCCTGTATAACTTCTCTAATCTCCTTAGACAGTTACATCCTTAGGGATGTTTATTTCTATACACAAACAAACAAAAACTGGATTTTTGAGGTGTATTTCCAATATATGATGCATAGAAGGAGCTGATTTTAAAATGGGATAAATATTTCAACTACTCTGGCTATTAAACTATAGAGGTTCTGCCTCAACTAATGTTTTTAATTGCTTTATACAGAACAAATTGTTATTTGATTTCCAGCACTGATGGTGAGGGGATTTTTCCTTCACTTTGCTATGGATTTACCAACTTGTGCTCCTGACAGTTTTATCCCAGAGGTGGTTGCATGTTAGCAGTTGCTAGCAAGATTTTTCTGACAAAGAATTCACTGGTTGCATTGTCACTCATCTGCATAATGTATGTTCCATAATCTAAATATGGTTTTAACCAGCTTGAAAAACCACACCAAGCATCAAGATTATTTTCTGCCACAGTATTTTACAGAAGGTTTATATAAGAGATAGCATGTTTCATAAAAACGCCATGTTTAGCATAATACCAGAATGAGTCATGAGTTGAGATCACTTAACTTCTGAAATGTTTTTAGAAATTTAGATCCTTCCTGAGACATTTTGAAAACTGATTTAAAGGCAGCATTACAAATGCTTATTTCAGAATGAGCTATAAAGAAGGGAGTAAAGGAGAGGTTTCTCATGCTGGTTGAGTTCAAATGTGATATCTCAAAATATGCTGGGTCGTTTTAACATGTCCTTGGGGATGAAGCTCATCTGGGTGCAGTGAACCAGCACAAGGCCACATATTACTTAGCTGCATGGTTATTACTGTGCTTTACACTGGCCTGCTGCAGAATTTACTTATGTCCCTGTCTTTTACTAGCTAATCTCCCCAGACTTCTATTAGCTTTCTACAACTGGCCTTCCTTGTTCAAAGTAATCTCTAATCTTCTTAATCTTGTTCTTCCTGTACTTGAGGGGTTGTTTTTCTTCATTCTCTTGAATCCTTGATTTTGCACTTGATCCAAAGACCCATGTAACTCTGAGCCTGCCCCTCCAGTGTCACACAGCACATTGCATGCATGCCTGAGTTTATGGGGCCCTGGAATCTGGAGGAGGGTGGCCATGTCAGCACAGTGATGCCAAGCTCATTACTTGAGTGTGGTATCACACGCTGCTCTCTCCTGCTTCCAAGGCACAAGCGAGTAACGTGGCACTCTGCTCTGCCATGCAGACAGACCAGTTTGGGTATGTGCTAGCTCAGGTTCTCACTTTGCACACCCTTACACAATGCAGACATGCTTTGCAGTTCTGTTCGAGGGTTCTGCCCATCCTGAGTTCTAAACAGCTGTTAAAATCATGCTGATGTTAACTTTTGCTAGTTAAGTCATTGTTTGAGTGCAAAGAAGTTTCCACTTGAATATATGGTATTTTTTTCACCTGCACATGTTCTCAGTGGAGAACAACATGCTCAGGTGTTCTGGGAATCCAGCCCTCCACAGTATTGCTGGATTATATATACCTTGTAAAAGCATTTATATAACACAATTGCAAAAAAAAAGAACATTACTCGATTACGTACCAAAGTGACTCATCTCAGGTGTAGAACTTTGTGTAAAAGCCAAGTCAATTTTGTTGTGACATAATTTCTAACATGCAGAAATATTTACATGTTATTACACATCTTCTAGTTACAGCACTTACAATTATCCCGTCATGTTTCTAGGCTGCTTGATAGGCTGCAGTGCAGAGTAGACAGCTGTAACAAGAACTCCTGTTTCATATGAAATGTGCTGCCTTTAGATAGCTGATCTGTGTTGTTGTTTTTTATCTTAGCAGAAAGCAAGCAAGATGGAATAGTTCACTTGCAGAAGCAGCAAAAAATCATCTTGACAGCTCTCATAGCCTGAACTGTGTAAGCTTAATCTGCTCAGCATATCCTGGCATCCAAGCCTTGCCCTTTCCTGCTTTAAGTACAATGAAGCACGTGTGATGAGACAGACTGGTATAGTTGTGGATGTGAATGTACAGACTGCACTAGTTTGCTCCTTTACACTACACAGTCATGTCCCTGAGTGATACACTATCTACTCTGACGTAGGGAGCTGGATGGCCCTGGCCCTGTCTCTCTCCTTGTCTAGGTTAGCTGGAATCACAGACAGAAGGGATGTACTTCAACAGTACATGGAGGGTGAACTGTGGTATAAGGAAGGAAAAATTACTGTGACTCAGTCATCTAAATCTACATATTTTACTGACACTGTTAACCCCAAGTAGTTCAGATTTGTCATTTCTCTTTATCCTGAATTCTTTTGATATTTTCCTATCTCTCTTCTCCACAATTTACTTACCACACAGCCGAATCAGCTCTGGGGAGCCCTTGTGCTATAAAGTGGATTATAGTTTGCAAGTGTTCACTTGAACTTTCTTCAATACAACACATATCTGTTTACACAAGCAGAAGCTTATAGACTGACTAATTTTCTTGAAAAAAAAAAAAAAGAGAAAAACAGTTAATGAACTTATGGAGTGCCTTGCCAGTTTTCTTCAGGTATGACAGTCAAGAAGTTCAAACCAAGCACACCTAGTCCTAAGGCAAAACTCTTGAGCATTATAATTGCAACTGATGAAATAGATGGCAGTCACTCCTTATCTATAAGGAATGAAAGATTCTGCTAGGCATACCACATGTCTCTAAAGGTCATTTGTGAACTATTCCAACGATGTAAGTCTCAAAGGGGAATAAAATAAAAACCCCAGAGAAGTCTGAGTCCCTGGTATCCCAGAAAGCCAGTGGTCAGAAAGCAGAGTCATCAACACAAGTCTGGGGACTTCCCCCGCTGCCCTGGAAGACAAATGTTTCAGCACTCCAGGGGAAGTCATTGTTTCCACTTCTTTAAGCAGCACACACATAAGGCAAAGTGCATGATTAGATGCAGTGTGATCATTTTACACTGACAGAAGAAAAACTGGACCTCTCACTAAAGCAGACATACATCTATGGAGAGTTTTATTTTTGTCATTATTTCTCCCCAAATACATTTTTTTCTGTGCTGCAAATTGCTTCACCATGTTTTTCACTTGGAAAAGTGAGAATATTTTGATTGTTTTTTGGGTTCTGGCAGTGTAGAGAAGGTGACAGTTAGACCCTTCTGTTAGCCAGGACTCCTGGGAGACATTACAGTAAAGCCAGAATTGATTTGGCAAGTATGGACTATACTTATCACTGCATAAAGCATAAAAATGACAGTAATTGCTTGGATTTTAATGGTAGTGTTAAATAATAGAGAAGAAAAGCCTTACTATAAATACATCTGGAAATGTTCTTTTCATAGCATTAGAGATTCAAGGTCTATTGAATTCAGTGAAAATTTGGATTGACTTTGTAGTCTAAAACATCTAGATGATGTGTTGTACTATTAGCATCAGTTCTATAGGTAGTGCTCATCAGCTCAACTTATCTAGTTTTAACTGTGCTGAGTTGTTTTACTTCATCTGAGAATTTTGGGTTAGATCCAGCATGAAATTCTGATACCAACGGGTTTGGTGCCAAAGCAGCTAACTCCATCTGACTCCCACAGTGATATCTTGGATGGAATGGTATTTGTGTAGGCAAGATTCCTTCAGTGTGGGAACAGCCAGGTGTCTGAGAATGGTATCCTCAAACCCATAAGCTGTTGAGAGAGAGCCAAAAGGAAGGGTTTAGGATGAGGACATACTCTGGGTGGTTAGGTGGGGAAGTCTAGATTGTAATTTTGTAGTTAATTATGCTGTTCTTCCCCTTTTGTCAAATTGTACATTGTACTGGCCTGTATGTACATTTGTACATGGACTTTTATGCATCATTGTAAATTGTACATTTGTAGTAGCCTATTACTCATCTCCTATACTGAGCTTAAATGAGTTGTAACTACTTGGATGCTATAAGAACCTTGTTGATAGTACAGCAACAATTAGGAAAGAGTATTATGAATAATTAGGACCACAAATATGAATAATTTCTTTTTCTGGAAGTAAATACTCTCTTTTTACTTAAGAGCTCAGAATAAGGGAGAACACTGCATGAAGGTGTTAGCTGGTGACTCAAAACTTTTTAGTTTTTTGTTTGTTTCAGTTTTCTTAGCATCAGTCTTCCATCTTGACACCATCTTTAACACTAACCCACACCCTAGAATGGCATGCACACTTACAGACATGTGCATGTACACTGACAGAAGTATGTCAGGGGGACATAATAGATATTGACACTGTGCCTGGCTCAGGCCATTATTAATATTTAATTGTTGATAAATTTTTTAAGCTCCTGACAGCAGTGGGATGGATGTGGTAAGTAGGTAGAACACCTAGCAACACAGCAAACAAGGATATTGGCAGTGCACACCTGAACTGAATGGAATCACAGGGTTCCTGTCCTTAATCTCTTGCTTTATAAGGTGATTGTGGAAAGGCTCACCCATGAATCACACAATGCTGTCATCCTTACTTATCTGTTGGCAGTCTCTCTGAGGGCATGAATGTTATTGTAGCAGAGACCTTGATTAAACAGAAGAGAATGCTTTGGCTGTGTGAACCCTACAATAAAACCCATCTTACAAACTCATAAGAAAACTGAAAAAGTATGCACTCCAACAAACGGGAAGGATAGTAGTCTGCATCATTTTTCATGCAAACTAATTAACTTTACTGGAAAAGGGGCTATTTGGCAACATGGCAAAATAGTTTTCAGGGCCTGTGATGGCTTTTCTGCATGGCCTGCAGAAATGAAGGCTGCCTTGCAACACCGTTGAGTTCTCCTCTGTGCGCTAGTCTTATCTATATGGTAAAATATTTTATGAATACTTCTTAAACTTGAGAGGCCTACGATGTCTCAGTGTCTTTCTTCAGACATCCAGCAGTGGCCTTATGCAAAAGTCTCCTTTCCCAGTGAATTTATGCTCTCTGAAATCCCGCTAATAGTCTCTTACTTCTTTTGCAGAGTCCTGTTGTGAGATGTTAGCAACAGGCTGCCCCAGAGCTTCCTGGGAACAACACATTTCAGAATTTACAATCAATATTTGTGGCTGGATCATGTCACATCAAACTCCAGTGCATAAAAGCAGCATTGTAAAGCTGCATAACTATCAGGGCAACAAGTGACCTCAGGGTCAGGCCTGCAGAAACTGGTAACAAGATGTTTGGGGACCACTTTCTTGTGATGCTCAGAGTAACCACTGCAAGACTGAAAGAGTAGACAATGTTTGGAAGGAAGGTTTTGCAGTCTGCCACTTGTCTTGGAATGCCTTGGAAACGTGATCCAGAGACACTGATCTCTGACAGTCACCAATTAAAACACAAGTTCTAGAATATTTCTGCACTTCAACTTCCCTTAGGAGCTGTTTTTTCTTAAACCAGAACTGATTTTGAGACCCTCCCATCTACTCAGGATCTTGAGCACAAAAGGTGTTTTATTAATTTGAGTTTGAAGGCTGGTAATATATGGCTTTTTCTCCAGTCACAAGATTCAACAAACCCCACATTTTGGCACTTCCCTTTCTAAATCATCGCTGATGACAGAATTTAGGAGAGAGTTAGGTATCCAACCGAAGGAGAGTGCTTCTTACCATGCATTGTTACTTTCTTTTGCTGCCTAGTGAGTTAGAAATGCTTCCAGTCAGCGCTGGGAAGGACCTGGCTGGATGCCTTCTTGGAAGTGTGTGCATGAATACTGCCTACAGGGATACTTGAGCAATTGCAGGTAGGTCTAATCTTGCCCATTTGGTGTGTAAGGTTTGAAGGAAGATATTACAGTGATCAAAATCAATGACCTTCAAGGTCTGGCTTCTAGTTTTCTGGGTTTGAGTGGGAAACTATGAGTTCAAAGGATGACCCCCAGTCCCCCTTTGGCAAAGGTAAGAAAAAATAGTTCTAACAGGTAGCAAACTAATGGTTGTTCCTCCTACTTCATGGCTAGTCTGGAAAGGCATTCAGAAGGGCAGCTGTGGCCTGCAGCTGCATGTTGCTATGAATAGTGCCGGGCTGTTACCACCTGTCTTCCCACTGTGGGATCACCACACACTTGTACTTACCTTATTTGGCATGGGAGAGCTCCACCAGGGGCTTGCTGCGCCTGGAAACCGGTGCATGGCTGCATATGCTACATGCAACTACTCATGGTGTTGTGTCACGTGAATTTACCCTGTTGTTTTGGGGGCTTTGCTGCAACTGCTTTGGGTGTAGGTATCTAAATTCTGCCTCTGTCATACTAACATTTTGTTCCTTGATGGTTTTGTACATAGTACCTATGGGTTTTGATACCTAGAGCACACATATAAATATCAGTAGCATTATTCTCAGTAACCCTTCCCAAGGTGTGCAACGTTTGCTGGAAGACCTCTGAGCATCCTTCCCCAGATGCCTGGAATATCAAAGGCCTATATTAAAGCAATGCATAAAATCCTTCAGTTTGACCTTCAAAAACCAGATCGTCATTGCTTGAGGCTACCAGAGATGCCATTATGCAGGTTAGGAGAGACCCGAAGTTAGTGTAACCAGATAAACACAACTGCAAAGCCAATCCATTCAGACAGTTTTCCTTCTTTGAGAGGCTCATTTTTAAGTTCAGAATATCTCCTGAAAAGCCTGTCACTCTTATACTTTGTTATTTTTCTTATTATGCCCATATCATGTGAAATATCATGTAGAAACACAAATTGGTTTAGATTAAGCAAAATTTATCCCAGCTTATTAAATAAAAACCTCTTTTGTTCCTCCCTTGGAAAATGAATATTTCAAATATAATTTGAATTAGTTTTCAGACTATTTCATAACCCAGCATGCTGAATTACTTTCCCATCCCTTGGTTTTCAGCTAGGAGTTAGCTTACGGTCATGTCTACAGCCAATTCAATGTACAAATGAACCATCATATTCCTGGCTTGTCTCCTTCATCACTCTTCTTTAGACCCCACAATTTTCTTCTGGTCACCTTCTTCACCTCTGTGAATACAAATATACACCTCTTCTAAAATCCCTCATTAGATAGGGCAGTAGTCCTGTGGGTGCAAGACTCAAGCATGACCAGACACAAATTTTCAGGAGATCAATAAACCTGCAGAGTTTTCAGCCTTTTTGTAAAAAAAAAAAAAGAACTGAGTTGTTTTGGAGCTGCAACTCTGACTGGGGCTGGTAAAGAGGCAAAATCTGCTGAACACATGGTTTAGGTGGGACTTAATCATACTGCTGTCATATAAAATGTACGATTTCTGGATAAGGATGTCAAAACCCAGTAAGACAGACAAATGACTCAGGCTGACAGGTAGTTATACACAGAAATGCACTTACAAATCCAAAAAGGGAGCTTTTCATTGTGTTTTAGGACCTAAAAATACTTACGACTTTCTCCTTAAAAAGGAGACTTTCTCCTTTCTCCTTGTCAATTGCAATATCTCCTTTCTCTCTTATCCATGTCTATATTGTCTATTAAGGTCAACAGATCCTCAAAATTGGATGTATCTCTTATTCTCTGTTTGGTTTGCCAATAAATTCCAAGGAATCTTTCTCATTACTGCAGGCTTTTTGATAATTTGAAATATTGAAAGGAGTAGTAGAGAGGTACAAAGTGCTGAGGGAAAAATAAAGGGTTTTCTTTCTTCAGGGATCTTTTTGTAGTATTCTTTCATTCCTATCTTTGCAGAAATATCAACTTTCCAGAGATATGCAAATAGAACATTGTCAATAACAATGATACTTTCTGTCTTGACATTGTCAATAACAATGATACTTTCTGTCTTGACATTTTCACTGGTATTTTATTGCTTTACTTTTTTTAAAAAAAGCAGCAATCCCTATCAGAATGTGCTGATAAGGCAGATCTATCTTAAGCAAATATGTTGCTTTCACATATGGCTTATTCTTCAATAAACTTTTAAACTTTCCCAAAAGCCTTTGGATATTAATCATTGCTTGATTCCTGGGGGCTTTCAGTTTAATTTGCCTTTTCAATAGCTTTAGTGTTGGCAACATGTTCTCCCCAAAATGGTAAAATTGCTTGCTGTCAGACTGTGAAGCTGTTTTGCCAGAACAGGGTGGTAGCAGAAAGACTCTTGGCATGGCATTTCTGCAACCCTTAAGGAATTTCATGATCTTCAAGATGGACAAGATAAATCTCCAGTGAAGTGTTGACAGCCCTGAAATATTTAGGGTTATTAAGTCTAGAAAGCAGAGGACTTGGAAAACTTGAAAGCTGAGAGAGGCAGGCAAGGAATTGTATACAATCCCAGTCTTTCCTTGTATTATAGCATCTTGAAATGTCTCCCTGTTTCGTAAACCATGAAATGTGACTAAGAGATAGATGCAAGGCATAACAAAGGAAATGAAGATTTTTAAAGATTTAAAAAAATTTCTTTCATTTTAAAATTATAAGTGGTTGCTGTAAAGCAAGCAATAGGCATGTGAATACTAGCAAGGTGAAATTACTGCATATATGTCCTAATCCTAAAAAGATGTTTGAAAGAGTTTTGGTGTTAGTCTATTTTAGGACTGTGGGGTGTGGTTAAAGAAAGATTAACTAGCTAAACCTCAATTCAAACCTAACACAGACACAGTTTATTGCCATTTACCTTGACTTAGTAACAGGCAGGATTTGCTGTTGATTATGACTGACCTCACAGTGACTTCATATCATCAAACTTGTTTGTAGCAGCTTGTAGAATTTCAGGAAAACCACTTCTGTAGAAGATGAATATCCAGGCTACTGCCAACTGCTGTGAAAGCCTGACATATAGTGCTGCTGTCTCCTGCAGATTCCTCCGAAGTCTGGCAAATGTTGAGGGTAAAACAATAAACAAGTTTCCAGAACTTTTTTCATAACAAGTTGACACTGAAGCAAGCTGATAGAAGATTTCTGTGGAACAACAGTGGAAGTTTCTGACACTGATTCTGAGCTGCAAAATGTCAGAGCTTTAACTCATATTCATCACACTTGAAAGCTGATGAAAACTGCCAACTCTCAGCTGTCCAGACATCCTTTTACAGTATTCTGTAATTATTTTCTAGACTTTGATATAAAAGAACCCTCAGAACAGTTTCCATTTTAGGTATCCTGACATATGTTGGAGTTAAATGTAGTGGGGTCATGAAAGGGCTATTCACTTTGGCGTTATTTATTTCCACAAGGATGTCACAAAAAGCATATGCAAAGTGATAGTTCTGACTCAAAATTTTAGGACAGGCACCACTTTTAAGCTTTGCATGTGACCTTGTTTAAGAAAGGAAGATTTTCAATATTGTTCAGTAAATACTGGTGAGTGTCTGGGTGAACTTTTGACATTGGTACTGCTGTTTCAGAACATCTGCAGAAACACTGTATGTAATCCAATCAATAGGGAAAAAAATCTCTTTGTATTGTACCACCCTTTTGAGCATCTTTTACCCATAAAAACAACAACTATACCGTCTGAAGAATTAGATTTAACCTGGCATTCCCTCCTCTAGCAACACTTTATGTGAAGTTGCTCTTCTGATTTTGCAGAACTTCTGTAATCCATGGATTTCATTTTAAATACCTATTACTGGGGAGCAAAAGTGAATTGTTTCATGTTTTAATGTGAAGAAATCTTCACAGAGTTACTGTTTATAATTCAAATTTCTACTTTCAGCAGTACGTTGAACTAAGATTCCAGAGAAGTATTTAAAACCTGAGGGCTTGCATTTTTATCAGCAACTTTGAAATGTTTGAAATGGAAAACATTATTTCTTCTTACTCTGTGCTTATTTCTCTTTTCATGTGGCAAGAAGCTGTGAATCACCCAGTGTGTAGATTCCAATCACTTGTCTCTCCTATGCTTATCTTTATATGGATGGCAAATAAGAGTCAATGCTGAGTAAGTGCACGGAAATGCAAGCCACTTTGGAGTATCAAAATGAAAATTTACCCTTCTTTTGGCATCACTTTTCTGCTTTCCCCAACTTTATGAGTATGATGATTCTAACTGACATTTGTAAATTTTCTCAAGACTTCCAAGTCCAAAGGCCTAGTTGACTGTCATTCCACTCAGAAACCCCCCCCATACATTGCATCATTGTGCCATTGCAGAGACAATAGGAGTGGTAACTGTTTGTGAGTAAAAAGGGAAAGTTGTTTCTTCTTGAAGGCATTCATTGACAAACATACTAATAATGTCAAAGCAGAGATCAAAGACTATCCTGGAATTCACAGACATGTTTATGTTTTATGCCTTTAAGCTTTGATATGATTTTCTACTAAATTATTTTACAGCTTAGCCTTGTAAAAGTCCCAGATTTCCTGGTTTACATGCTTTCATTTAAAGTGGATTGAACTTGATCCATCTGTTTGATGAGACTATTGTGCCTTTGTCTTACTAGTAATAAAACTTCTGGGGGTAGGACATTGCATGTTTATCTGGCTGTTGCAGGAAACACTACCACTAACTCTTGAACAATGGGTCCTTCTATTGACTGTATAAATTATTTTTTCCAGAGCAAGAGAATAAAGATATCAGATAGTTATAAACAGTAAATTGAAGGACAGTTTGGGGTCAAAGTGCAAAAAGATGACTCAGATTTCTTTTCACCATGGTTGAGAAAAGGTACACAAATGCAGATGAAAACCACTGGTGTTTCCTTTAGAGCATGTGTGCCATGTTCTGATGTCTGACATCTCCCAGGGACTGAAGACCTCAGAACATACCTCTGCCTGCTCCAGCCAGCATGATCGTCTATGTAGACAAAAGGCCCTGAATTGTAATAATAAGCTAACCTATTTCAACTAACAAGACATGAAAATTAGCCATCATCCAATACAGAAAAGAACAAGTCTTTGTTTTACGAAGTCCCTGTTGGAATTGTGACATTGGACTGGAAGTGGCCCCAGAAGTGAGAGTTCATGCCTTGCATGCAGATGCAGAAAAATTTCTTGTGCATCACAGCCTTCTGCAGCCTGTTATTCACCAAACTTTTTCTGAAGTATTTTAACGTGTCAAGACTTTAGTACTAACCTCCAAAAATCACAGCAAAGCAATTTGCCAAAGGAGGAGAGCAGGAAAGATTACTTCCAAGACAGTGTTCACAGTCCTGTAAGAAAAAAGGGGGTGTTAAGCGATAATGCCCACAGGAGTCTGGAAAATAAGTGAATCCACTTCTATGGAATGATGCACTGCCTTCTCTGCTGCCAGCTGGACTTGGAGGAATAGTTCCTCCAGGTCTACCACTGAGAATATGAAAAGAACATTCTAATTAGACTGTGAGAGACTTTCAGAAGTCTTTGAATTTTCTTTCAATGAGGTGTGTTTTTCTGCTCCAGGAAATACCTCATTTATGTTTTATGTTCAGATCACAGTAGAGATACTTCACTTGTCCTTCACATGTCCTTCACCAAAATATTAGTTTCCATCTAAATAAAGTAAATTTGTGATGTCCTTCTGGGTAGTCCATATCAATACTAGAGCGTAGTAAGATGCAAGAATTTTGAAATGTATATCATTAACATAATTCCTTAAACAATTCTTGTAAGATCACTCAGGTTTAGGCCCTGTATGAGCTTTGATCCTCACACTATGAAAATCCCACTGGACATCCCAACAAGTATTTTCTTAACAGTGCTACTGCTTCCAGCACATTATGATAACAACAATATTTGGAGCAATGATCATAATTGGTATCAAGACCAAGACCTTCACAAAATATTTCCAAGGAGTTTTGTTGCCTTGCATTTTACTGTAAAACAATAGTGTGCTAAAACAATAGCAAAGATTTGGCAGAAAATTATTTGCTGCAAATTTCATATGTGAGGAGTGGGATAAAGCATAATGGAAGTTCAGTTAAGGGATGAGCATCTTTTCTAGATTCTTTTGATGCATTTTATTTCAATGCCAGCTGGTCTCAAAAAGCATCTATCCATGTAGAAGTATCCTTTGGGAGGACAAACTGCATTAAAAGCATTTCTATTATCAAGAATCTCTCTGAGTGAGATAATTGTTCAGCACACTGTGCTGTTTTTAAGATGTGATGCATAGGAAATGATGAAGTTTGTTTTGAGAAAGCTGGAAAAGCAGCTTTGTCTTCCTATGAGAAAATATATAAAATAAGCAAACACACATATACAAGGCCACATTATTATTATAATTTCAAAACACATTTACTTTTTGAAAATATTTGAGATGAGTTGATAAAATGTGATGGGATGAGGTGAATTCCCTTGAGATGAACCCTCCTAACCCTGCATTACCTGAGGAACTCCCAATAAGGGCTTTCTAGTGTATGTCTGCCTGGGAAGTTTGAACAAATCTTGGACTATCTGTTTTCAGACCTAAAGGCAAACTCAGTTTCTTTTCTCCATGAACTTACTACCAAAGACTTTAGGTGACAGCTACAAGAAAAGATGACAAATCAATTTAGAGAAAGAAGGAGAAAAGGTCTTCAGAATTTAGGGTTCAACTGCAAGGAAGATGATACTAGAGCTCATTTTCACTTGACTTTACCTCCTTAAATATATTTCCTTTGGTGCTGAGATACTGATCAGCATGCTACAGATACTGTAGATAGTCCTGATCCTGCTGACTGTGGTGGATCTAGAGAGACCCACAGATTTGCAACATGCCATACCAGTGACAGAGCCCTGTATGAGAAATTTGTCATTTTTTCCTTATGCCTTGCTTTTGGCTGTGGATTTTTTCCACAACAGTTAGAGATTCCAAAGGAAATAAGAGCAGAAGCAAATAAATGAATGGACTGCGGTTAGAAAAGGAAATATTTATTCAAATACAAGAATAATGCCAGTTGTAGAAATCTGGATGCTTCTCATGTGTTGTTGTTTCTGAGGACATCCAAATGGATGTTTACTTATGGTGAACAGTACCCAAAAAGTCTACAGCCATATATCATATTAATTCATCTGTTCTCAAAGTGCTATTGGATTTTCTCATAATTTTATTGTGCTATAGACTTAGTATTCCTTACCAGTCCTTTCCTATTTGTACACTGGTTTTTTTCCAGATACAGAGAATATTTCATTTACAGTTACCAGGAATCCAGCACACATAATTTGTGTTCACGTGTACTAGTACTTGTTAGCACATAATAATGATAGCATATTACAGAATTGTGTAGGAATAAAAAAGAAATTCACATGCTTGTTTAAATATTTGTGCATACAGTATGTGACTGGAAAGGCATTGTCATTAGAGTAGAAGATATGCATTTTGATATGCAAAATTGATCTGTTTTGAGATAAATGGGCTGTAAGATTCATTAATTTAGTACACTGGAAAGCAACCAGCAGCAATTTAATTTTCAATGAGTAACTAGAGATCAGCTTAGAATAGAGCAATAGTTAAGGTTATTTTAAAAAACCCCACACCATCCTCTCCCTAAATCAATACTCTTCTTGCCAATTTCTGTCATTTATATTGGCCTCAGAGGTCATGACATTGATGTACACAGCCTGAGAATAATAAAAATAACAATGATGGTGATAAAAGCACCCGAGAACTGTTACCACCACAAAATAAAGGTGAGAACAGTACTTTCTTTCTTTCTGAGTGTTTAGGGTGAACCAGTGACCTCTAAATTTATTTACAGTTGTTTTAGGTTCAAAATTCAGTTCAGAACATGTACATATGTACACAAAAATATTTTTCTTCCTGTTAACTGATTTTAAAGAATTCCACATTCCTTTGCTTTGTGATGGGTTTACTGCAATTCTGTAATTATTTTGTGTCTTAATGTCCCCTATATTAATTTCTCCTTTTATTTATTTTCCATTCCATACTACAGTTGAGTTGGAAAATTGTTGCTGTAAAAAATTTCTGGGTAATTTCCATGATTTGATCTGATGGTGGAAAAGCAGAATGGCTTGAGATGTTCCTCATCTTCAGGGCACTCACAATCTGTAATTTGAAAACCTGAAAGTCAAACCACCTCCTCTGGATGAGACCAAAACAGATCTATGGCCTTTCAGCATTGCAGATGGTGTCTGAACAATCAGAAAACCTTCCACACTGCCAAAGGGCTTTTAAGTATTCTGTATAACGGGGTTGAGAAAAAATGCTCTGAAATCTCAGCTATTTTTGCTAAGTGGAAAGATATGGTTCAAGTTGAAAGGGGATTGATGTTTTTCCTATCTCTCACTCCTTATACATCACATTCTCCCCCCGTTTTTCTCATCCATAATGCAGATGAGGTAACTTTTCTTTTAAAATGCAAATTTTAATTAATTTTAGGAATTAATTAAATGTCAGCCATCTTTACCAAACAATTTCTTCATCAAGCTCATGGAAGATGATGAAGCTTTGTAGCTATTTTACATACAGTTAAACAGTAACATTAGCTAGAAATAAAAAGTACAATCACAGAGTATGGCTACACCAATTCCAGTCCTTTTTATTATGCTGTCTTTATGAGTATGGCAGTACAGTGTGATGTATTTTCAGTTTTCAACATAATGCATGGGAAGAATCCTGTTTCAATGAAAGAGATGTGATCATATATTCTACTGCTTAGCATAGTAAATTAGATTTGTGTAGCAGAGTAGAAGTCAGCAGTCTTGTTTCAATACTACTACTACTACTACAAATTTATGAGCTTCTCTATGAAAATCCTTGTCCAAAATCACTTTAAGCAATATGACCAAACTTACATAGAAAGATTTTTCATTTAGGTTGCTAAATCTATATTTAGGTATCTGCTTGACTTTCCACTGCTGACAGCCAAATTGTGCTGGATTTATGTCAATTTTTGTACAGAAATCACTAAAATCTATGTGATAAGAAACACAGAACATCCTGAGTTGGATAGCACCCACAAGGGTCCAACTCCTGGATTGAGTCCAGCTTCTGGCTTTGCACAGGACCACCCCAATAATGTTTATGTGTCCCTAAGAATGTTGACCAAATGCTCCTTCAATTCTGGTAGGCTGGGTGTTGTTGACCAAAAGGATGTAATTCACTGGATCTAGAATTGCCAATGTGTTTTTGTTGATCCTGGTGTGTGTGTACCTGGGATATTAAATCATGCTAATATAAAAAAAGCTGTCAGAACTAAAACTATCTCACCCTTCATGCTCATCACCCCCAAAAAAGCAAGGTTGTTAGCTTGCACTTCAGCTTTGGTCTCTTGGTGTTCATGAGAATCTGCCTGTGGTTTTAAAGTAAAATGGAACATTTTGTTTTGAGAATCTGTCTCTGAGAAATTTGTGAATGGAATGAAGAAGAGCAAGAATAGCCAAACACTGTGTCAGTGTCTCATGTTCTCTCAGACCGGATCCCCAAGGACATGCTGTCAGTCAGGTTAACCCCTCTGCTCCCAGATCTTCCTGCCCCTGAGTAGCAGTGAGTGGCAAGATACAGCTCTCCAGAAGTCCCCACCATTACTTACTCATGACTCACAGCTGCAAACTTCTTGGATTTTACAAGAGAAAGTGAGACTGAGCGAACCCAGGAGAAAGAACAAGAATTACAAGTTTCATGAACCTGCATGGGAACTCATCACACTGGTTGGGCCCATTGTAACGCCCCAGGGGTAATTTTTACCCAATTTTTAATACTGAAGCCAATTATGAAATGGATGACAAAATCTTTTAAGCTGAAGTTAGGCCCATTCTTCATATTGAAGAAAAAACAGTCATTAGAAATAGCAGGAGCTACATTTCTAAATACTTCCACAGAGTATAATCCGTTAGTAAGGAATAATATAATGGTTTGTTTTATAACCAAATCATATATGCAGAGTAAGTTTCTCAGGGTAGCTGAAGGAATAGAAGAGGTTGTTCTGGCTGCCAAATGTGGTTGGTGAAGAACTGAAGTTAAGGTTAAATCTTAAAATAAAAGGTTTGAAGTCTTGTCTCACAGCAAAGCATAGAAAAAACATAAATGTACCATTAGCGTATATGCAGTTAGAAGAAGAATGCTTGCTGTTCAAATTGGTGTAAAAATGTAATTTCTCCCCAGAGAAGCCTCCCTTGGTCTTGTCAGGCACAGAAGCCAAATGCTATGATGCAGGCTTTCATACCCTTTAGGAGAGGGAAGGGAAGAAGGAGAGATGCTGTGGTTTCAGTATTGATTGGTGTGCTTTGCTTTGTCCCTGATCAACATGGAAGCAGGAAATGAGACTCAGGATTCCCCTCTCTGGGGAGAAAGAATTGTTTGCTAGAATGCAAAGCTGCACATCCTCCTGCATAGCCTCTTCTACCTTACTAATTATGTCTTTCTTGCTTCAAAGATGCACAACTTTGCAGCTGGGGAAGCAGTTTCCCCAGCGCAGCAGGCTTACCAGCTCAGGCTGAAGCCCTCTGAGCTCATGTCTTTCCTCTGGTATTTCACAAGCAGGTGCTCACAGGTGATCATGCCTCTAACCATAAAAGGGAGTTTCTAACCTGGCAGGTGACTGTGTTGCCTCATAGGAAAAGGGTTCCCTGTGCACATGCTCATTTTCCATTTTCTGACATAGACAAGAAAGAACTGCCATTTAAGTGAAACTAACCTCCCTCTGGTAAAGAGCTGCTTCCATGAAAGGAAAGGCATGGGGGCAAGAAGGTCTGACAGGGCTGCAAGTGCCTTGCCATGCTGCTGAAGAAAATCATGCTTCTATGTTTTAATTGAATAAACAAAAATAAAATAAACAATTTAATTAAATAAAATGTTTTAATAAACACTTTTTGTTTATTTTTGAAAAGTCAAAGAAAAAGGTTAATTTTGTGTCAAAACAAATAATTTTTGGAAACTACATCTGATCCCAAATACTTCAGGAATAAATAATACCATAATATCCCACATAAAAACACTGCTTCCTTAGAGGGACATAGGTAAGAAAAGCTAAATTATTTTTCCTGAACTGTTCAAATATTTATAGCTTTTTTGACGTAAAATAGAACCTTAGATAAAAAGAAGGTATGTTTAGAAATTTCAGACTCCTCAGATTGAGACGCATGTACATAGTATACTAAAACTGTATATGTTTAACATACATAGTACATTAAAACTGTGAACGTTTTCATTCAACTGCTCCTAGCTTTGTCAAAGGTAAAAACCTGCAGAAGAGACCTTGAATTTTTTTTACATGCTGTCACTCAAGAAAGACATGTGATTTTCTAAAACTGGGACAATCCTTGTAAGTTTGTAGTAAATGCTGACTTAATTTTTCCTATTTTTAGCTGGCGTAGGCTAAAGCAACCCTTGCAATCAGTATTGAATGGAGTCAGCAGGAAAGATCAAAGAGAAAGATTGCTGTGCAGTCTACATGGCCTTGTGCTGGGATTGACGTCAGTGCTACCTATTATCTGCAAACGTACATTCAGTGGAGACACGAGTAGATCTCTTTGGCTGCTATGTAAGTGAGTTGGGAATTGGACTTTACTCTCATTTGTGATTAGGAACTTCAATTCTGAATTGGAAAAAGTCTTTCTTCAAATTCATATGCTAGAGTATATAAAGGAAAATGTCTCTTAAATGCCTGCTAGTATAAATCTTCAGGTTGGATGCTTATAATAGGATGTCAATTGTTAATATTCCTGAGGCCACCTTACTTTATCTTTTGTGTACAATGCCTGCAGCCGTGAAAAATATATTGTGATTTAGTACCTGTCTAAGGAATGTGATTTAGATAAAAAGAATATGTTGATAATACCAAGGTAAAAACAACAGTGCTTGAGAAATTAGTTTTATAGTCCCTTAATGGATGTATGAATCAATACCTTTAGTTAAGACACCAGATATTAATTACTAATGTCTTTATGTTCCCTTCAATGTATTGTCCTTTCCAATTTATATTAAATTTTATGACTTAGGCTGTACTTTGCCTGTGGGATGGAGGTACTCACTGTTTGCTTTTCCTTTCCTTCCTGCAAAAGTGGGAATTACAATCCACTGGGGGCTTTTAGGCTGGGAGAACGATGGACACAATATCCTGAGGAGTAAGGCAATTACTCCTGCATCCTTAGAGGGCTCATGTTGAGTTTCAGTCTTTGAAATGGGAGCTGGGAAATGAGTTGGGCATGCATGGTGGCAGTTGGAAGGGGAAGGCATTGCAGAGGCACTTGCTGAAAGCTTTGGGAAAACACAAGCCGAGCCTTTCCAAACTGTTTCTGTCTCTGAATTTTTACTTTTACTTTTATTAATGTTGACCCTTACCTCTCAATTACCCTGAAATACCCTACAGTAAGTCCACTGAAGTTATAATTTTGTAAATTACCTTTAAGGGACTGTACCACTATCTTTGTTCCAGAATAGAGACTAATTCTGCTTATTACTGATTCTAAAAATGCATAAAGAAGTACTTGCTTTAGGTATTTGTTCTATGTATTAAACTTCATGGACTTAAGTTTAATTTAAACATATTCCTAACATGAAGAAACTGCCTCACTGCTTTATAAAGAAAGGATTTTTCAACAAGTTTTAATCCAAAATTAATTATCTAAATCCCTGTAAATTAAGTGGCTTTGTTCCTAGAGCTACTGAGCCCTAGCTCACTGACTTTATTCAGAGATGGAACAGCTCATTTATGCCCAAATTCAAAATATTAATCTCTTTTATAACAACTGAAAATGCATTTAATATTTCAATTTCATTGACTTGTGATGTGATGTTGTCATAAGATTAATCATGTTACCAAAGGGGGAAAAAAATTCAATATTCTGTAAAGAGCAATGGAGGAGGAATAACGAAGATTAGGAAACACTGCTAAAGATATTGGTGTGAAAAAATTACTATCTTAGCCTTACTTCGTAATGTACTCTATGAAGCCAGCATATTCTGGGGTAGTCAAAAGCATTTTCTCTATGTTATTTCTACACAAGCAGATCTCATTGGAGACAAATTATAGATCTGTAACTTTGTTCTGAACCAGAAAATTGTGTGGAACACAACTGTGGGTTTCTAAGACGAGTTTTAGTTGCAGCATTCTGTGCGTGATCTGGAATGAAGGCTTTCAAAGTCTAATCACTTCCTGTATCTTTATAGCATTAACTTGTCACATAGGCCCTTCAGGAAGTTAGGCTAGAAGAAAATTTTCTTTTCAAAAATATCTAATATTACTCCACCCTTTCTAAAATGCAAATTGCTTTTTTTCCCCTCCTTCTTCTTTCTAAGTTTTTTTCCTCCTTCTTCTCCAAAGTTTGATTTGATGCATCTCATACAACTCCATCCTGTGGATCTGACAAATGCCTGTGATTCTTTCTAATTACTGCAAAGCAGAGATCTTTGAAAAGTTTCAGAAGATAAAACTTATCTGAATTAAGATGTCAGATATAATAGCATTTGGGAATTATGCAAAAGTAGTACAGTTATGTAGATAATTTTGCTAAGAGGCAAATATTTGTGTTACAAAGACCCAGAATCACTGTGATATTTGAATAGCAAATAATATCTGGGTTTCTTGTGCACCTTGCATTTTCTTACATTTTTACATTTCTAAAATTGAAAAGTTTTTCATTCTTTTACTTTGAAGTTCAAGTTAAGGAAAAAAACCCTTCATAATTACCATGCACTTTAGGTACTGGGCTACTGCATAGAAGAAAGGCAGCTTGAGGATGGTGAAAAAAGCAAATGACTACTGGTATTCACTTTTACAGAGAACTTGAGCTTAAATTATATTTTGTAATGGTAGAACGGTTACCAGCTGGAATATTTTCTGCTGTGGACACAGAAGAAAAGCTCTCTGAGAAAAACACCAGAGCCAGGCAATAAAAGGTCCTTGTTCTTTTCACAGTCTTACCTGCAAACTTCTGTCCAGTTAACCTCCTGTAGGACAATTTCAGACAGCTCCTGAAATCATGTCAGTCTGTCTGTCCCTCCAGAATTACACAGAGTTACAATGCCTCAGGCCTGGGATGAACAAAATTCAACTCCGCACAAGCAGCAGCTCTTGTAGTCATTACTATGTTACCTTACTGACCAGAGAAGTTAAAAATACAATAATGCATAGAATGTTTGCAGTGTTATGGTAAAACCTGCATCATAACTGATGTATAAGGTGAAGAGGTAAAATTCTTATGCTCATGGCTTTATTAGACTGCATTTTTGGGTCACTTTTCCTGTCAGTGTGGTTTAATTAAACAGCACTCTCTAACAGTGTGCATCAGCAGTGTCAGTGGAAAAGGAAAAAAACACCGAGCAATGACGTTGTATTGACGCCGTAAGCCAGACAAAAGTGTCTCAATTAGATGCTGATTTGAGGAGTGAGAGGTTGTTGACTTCAGGGCTGGAGAATATGTTCTATTTTCTTTCTTTTGATGTGGACTCCCAGTAAACAAAACAGCAATGGTACAGAGGAAATCTGCCAAAAATATTGCCACAATGCTCATAGTAGCTGTAAAGAAGTTCACTGTGTTCTCTCTGACAGTGTCATTTGTGGTCCAAGCAGCAAGGATGTGAGCTGATCAAAAGGAAGATGTAATTGTGGTCTTTGTCGTTCTGCTGGCAGAATAATCTATATGGCACATCTGTGGATATCCTGTCAAATAAAACAAATGCACAAAGGCTTTGTGGCAGCATTGCAGACATGTACGGACACTTGTCCCACAGTTAGTCTTCAGGTGCATCCTCTCTGCATCTGTGAAGTTGTCTGGTTTAAAGAAAGTTATTATCAGGTATTTTGGATTCACACAAAATGTCACATTTCAGAAGTCCAGGTGTTCATCATACTTTACTACAATATGACTGCTTTGGTTGAGTCTTACCCAAAAGAAGCTAGGGTAAGGGTATTTAATACCTATAGATGCTCCCACCGGATAAGGTGATAATATGCTTAACACTTCTGAACATTGGACCTTGAAAATTTCAAGGTGATGTCCAGGTGTCAGTCATACTGTCATGTCTAGGACGTTCTTCAGCAAAAAAGAGTAGAACAAAAAAAGCCCCAGGGACCAGATTTTCAGATGCATGCTATTTCTTTTGTTCCAGTGGGCACAGCAAAGTTGGAGAGTGAGTTATACTGGCTGTGGGCTACCAGAGCCAGCCACAGGTGAACAGGTTGGGCACTGCCAGAGCCCCCATTGCCTTAGGTATGAAGTGCTTAGCTGAGAGAAGCCTTAAGTGTCTGATTTGAAACAAGTTCTTGTGCAAACCAGGAAGACCTAAGGTGGGAGAAATTAGTAATTGAGGTAGCATTGTTCAAGCTGGAGAAGAGAAGGCTCTGGGGAGATATTACTGTGGTCTTTCAGTACCCAAAAGATAGGGACAGACTTTAGTAGCAGACCGGCAGTGACAGGACATGGGGTAATCGTTTAAACTAAAAGAAGGTAGATTCAGAGGAGGTATAAGGAAGGCTTTTTCTTCAGTGACAATAGTGAAACTCTTGAACAGATTTCCCAGAGAAGTGTTGGATGTCCCGTCCCTGGAAACATTCAAGGTTGAACTGGACTCTGATCAACCTGGATGGTTGCAGGGGGTTGGACTAGGTGACCTTTAAAAGGTCACCTCCAACTCAAAATATTCCATGGTTCTATGAATTTTATGCCCCAGGACTGCTGCCTAGGTCAGTCTTTTATTCTTGTATGGGAAATGGGAGAAATACAAAATTAGTGTAAATGTGCCAAAAAATGACAGGTAAGCCAATGAACTAGTCTGTACTGACTTGTCTCTTCTTTCCTTGCCATCAGAGAGGAATTTGATTGCCAAGCTAATTTGTCTCTTACTCATTTTAAGAGGTCATAAATGAAGTTACTGCCAGGGATACAGCCATCCTAGAGGAAGTAGTGCCAGGATCTTTTTATCTATCCATTGACTGCGTGCTTCTGGAATAGCTGTCCAGGCCGTGTGCCAGGTCTGCCTGTGTGTGTGTATGAATGAGGAGCAGGTTGTTGCTTTAGCAGCTGCTGGGATAGAGCTGTCCTCTGCCTCCCTCTAAGCCTAAAGGTGTTAACCTTGAAGGACTCAGTTATTAGAAGTTTGCATATACACACCGGCAGATGCCTTGCAACCCATATTTTTGGTTAGATTTTTATAGTAAGAGGGAAACATTTGCTTATTTTATTTAAAAAGGTATATGAGGGGTTTATTTTTGCATGAAATATTTTTGTAGAATATTAAGGAATTCCTTGCCATCTGATGTTAAACCATGAAAAGACCATGATCTTCCAGTGGTCTTATATCCATCATACAATACATTCCCTTATGTGCTAATCTGGCTATAAGTAAATTAATCAGGTTGAAGCTGTTCTGTTTTTGGTTTTGTTTTTGTTGTTTTTTTTTTTTCCTTCTTAAATAAGGATGTATAATGAATATATAATAGAGAATTCATAATGTAATCTAGTGTTGAACCAGATGTCCAAGGAAAAAATTCATTTGCATGATGTTCACAAACCCTAGATAAGATCCTTAAATAGCCCTGTGACTAACTCCAATCCTATTTTTAGGTACTATTAAATCAAAGATATTAAAAGTTTTTGTCTTGTTTTGTCCTTACAGGTCTGCTTTCTGACAATAAATCCATTGCAGGCCAGGATAAGAAAAATCCAAAAATTGAGAACAAAGGCAGCAAAATACCATGTGAAAAAGTATATGCTGTTCAGCACTAAGAATAATATCCTGAAAGTATACAGAGTAATGTAGCCCATGTATAAGGTACCTTGATTTCATATTTACAAGTAGAAAAGCACTCTTAATACCTTATTGTTATCCTAACAACATATTCTGAACACCTTTAGTAGCCACTATTTTTCAGATATCTGAAAAATTTCTGATCACTTAAAAACTGTGAAAGCAAACATCCGCCTAAATAAATTTTAACTGCAGCATATACCTGATGTAAATGGTCAGAATTAAGTCAAGAGTACATGGAAGAAATATCTTTTTATTAGCACTTCTTATCATGTGTCCTTTATCTTATACAACATTGTCAAGGTACTAGTTTGTAGATTAGAGGAGCAAAGTGAAAAATACACTTGCTGATAGTATTCATCAGAGCAGCCATGCATTAGCAGATCCCTTGAGCAAGAAGCTTTCCTTTCAATATGTTCTCCAAATTCAACAACCAGAATTATTTCTATAAATCTGATTTTTTAAAATGTATTTCAACAGATGAAATCTTTGTAAAAATTAACTTAATGAGGCAGTTGGTTTTTCATGCCTCTCAATTCTCCCTCACAAAAAATGTTATTTTCAAGCTGACTCCTCTATTTCCCACGCAAATACATACGTCAGTCGCTTCCACCCAATGTGAGCACATAATCAGGGCCCAGACAGAATTATTGTCTCTGCGACTTTTTTGGAGGAAGTAGATGGAAATAAACCTACATTTTGAACAAAGATCTGAAATATGCCCCTTACTTCAAAGTGGTAGCAGCTATTTTTTCACCAAAGTAATATAAATATAATTTGATTATAACCCATACATTCTTGCAAACTGCTCAATGAAAATTTTCAGATATTCTCATACATAATGATATGAACATGAATGATAGCTATACTGTGTGGTGAGTAGGAAGAACACATAAATACATATTCACAGGTGAAGATGTTACATATAAACTGTTAATACTATTAAGCTGATTTTTCTTTTTAAAGTAATAAATTCAGTCCTATATGCTTCAAATTTCCATAACACTAGAAAGCCTAGTCATGGGATTAATTCCATGGCTACCTATACAGAGCTCATCTTATTTTTTGCTCAATGCATAAAGGTTGTATTGCAATGAATGCAGAGGAGTTACCTGCAGGGGAGTGATTTGTTACAAAAATTTTATAAGAAGTTAGAGTTCAAGGATGCTCTAAATTGTACACAGTAGATCTCTCTCCTTTGACTGTAGGGGGAGCTTCAGCAGTTGCCCAGATGATGTGATGGCTCTCTCCAGTGGTGCAGAGCCAGCACCAGCAAAGGCGCACCTCATTGTGAATAAACAGGATCCAACAAGGCTGGCCACCTCTTATACAGACTGAACAACAGGAAAATACTGAGGTGAAAGAGGAAGAGACATCTCTGTGTATTTATGTGTGTGTAAAGCTACAAGGTTTTACATTTAGTATACAATTCTACTGGTGAAATACATTAATCAAGATAACTGCAAAAGAGGAAAGGGAAAAATGACATTTAACACTAGCCCTTTCAGACAGAATATATTATTTCTGGATGTTTTAAAAACAGAAGGCTCCATGCAACACATCTGGTTTTTGTGGATCTCCTGTTGACTCCAGACTGAGTGCCACACAGTTGGTGGCTGGGTATAGGGAAGCTGAGATGCAATTAATATGCTAATTATAGTGGTCTGGTGTGTCTTTCCACTTTGATGTATATTCTCCTTTGTGAGACTATACATGTGTGTTTCTTACTATTTTGCCTATGGAGTAAATTCTGTCATAATCATGTGGAACCAAAGTGGAACATTTGGAAAATCAGAGCATGCACACTGCATGAACCTGTATGGATTGAAGGGCAAAGACAACATGCCAATATAACCCAGGAAAGTTGGAAAATAATTCCTGCTAGGCAGCAGAGACTAATAGCTAAATACAAAATGATGATATCTAACTTCTGTTCATTACAATAAGAACTTGTCATGTTTAGGAGAGTCATGCAGGTTCTGTGGAACTGCAGTAGGATCCTATATATAAATAATTAATCACATTTAATAGAAAAATATTCTCTCCAGTTTCCTTGGTTTTTTATAACTGCTACCTCTGTACGCTCAAATTAATTTATTTGAAGAACATGTTTTTGAAGAACAAAATCCCACTTCAACTTTATATATGTTTAAATTTGGTAATTATGGGAGTAGCTGATATTATCAGATCTTGTCCATTATTTTTATTTTAAGGATGAGAAATATTATCCTTAAGTTAAGGCCAGCATTTTCAAAGTACAAAAGTTTAGCTACTCCTGTGATTTGCAATAAGTCCTTTTCATAAAAACTTGTGAAGCAACTTACTCCTATGGAGTGTTAGAGTCTCTGAGTTCAGTTGACAACATTTCTAACTTTCAAACCAGTTAAACATCCACAATGACTCTATTTCCAGTACCTTTAAAATTTTTCTCAGAATAGCTTCATGATAGATACCTAATATTAAATTTCTCCAAATCTGGATGCTTCTAAAATAGATTTATGTGAGTCATTTGAAACCAGCCTGTGGAAGAAATCAGGTGTTTCTTGTTGTCTGGCCTACTACTAAACCCACTGACCTGTTTCCTCAGCAGTCTGGTACATATTTCTGGTTTACAGTACATGGAGATAGTGATTTTTCACTCAGCCGAGCAGCAAATGCCAAAGTGTAAAAACATACATCTCTATGTTGACTTAGAAAATAGTGCCAGATTATGAACTGAATAATCATGCTTTATGTAGCTCCCCAGTTCAACAAGCATTTTGGAACTAGTACTCCAGCCTGACTCAGAAAATATTTTTTACATACAGCCTTTTTTCAAACACAAGAGCACTTTTTCGTCAAGAAACCTGGGCATTTTTTTGGTTCATTTTCATTATAGACAATTTTGTACCTAGCAATCCAGCTTGCATTTCATAGAATCTAAAGCCATGGAATTAATCATAGAATCATGGAATCACAGACTCACAGAACCATTGAATCATAGATTGGCCTGGATGGAAGGGGACCTTAAATAATGATCATGTAATTCAGCCCTGCCTGCCATGGACAGGAACACCTTACATTACATCAGGGTGCTCACAGCCCCATTCAACCTGGCGTTGAACACTTCCGGGGATGGGACATTCACATACTCACTGAGCAACCTGGTCCAGTGCTTCACCACCCTCTTAGTAGAAAGTTTCTTTCTAATACCTAGTCATACCCTCTTTCAGTTTCAAGCCATTTCTCCTTGTCCTGCTCTTACAAAAAATATCTCTCCATAATTTTGTAAGATCACTTCAGGTACAGTCATGGCTCAGCATAAACAAGAACTGAGCTAAATTTAAAACAAAGATTTTAGAGTGAAAATTTGTTTCTTGTTTTTCTCTTCTTCTTCTTTCTCTTTTTTCCATAGTCATCTTAACTTTCTCTGAATTATTTAATTACTGTGTTCAAGTCTAATTTTATGAGTAAGAATTAGATTATTCTTCATTAATGGAGTAATGTGGATCTATCAGCAGTATTTTTCATCTTTAATGGTTGTGTATAAAATAATTATTTCAATGCCAAAGATCAGTCTTCTATATGTTAGCAGCAAATGTGTTTCCCAATAGAAAACTCTGCCACACAAAATTTTGTGACACACCTATGGGAATTAATGAGGCTTCTGTGTTAAAATCCTTAAGGGCAATCAAAAGGCTGTCACCCACTGTTAGCATAACAAGGACATGTGCTTCAGGGGAAGCAGTAGCTCATGAGAATATATTCGATCTTCTAGGGGATTTTAGTTCATTTGTGTTGGTGCTGCTGTTATTTCCACTTTAATGGACTATTTAGCCATTGGGATTTTAAAAGCCCTGGCAGCCAGCCTTGTGCAGTCCAAAGAGCTATCCTGGCTGTGCAGGCTGCATGTCTTGCTTGGCTCCAGCCTCTCCATGTTGCAGCCTGCATCTTGCACCAGGAAGCAAAATGAATATTAAAAAAGGCTGTGGAGAAGAACTGGAGTCAGGGCATTACCAAGCAACATGGGGACACAAAATTGTAGGGAATCAAGTTTCATCTGTGCTGTTGTTGCTCATAGAGCTGTTTGTTTTTCAGAGAGTAATCCATGTGCCATGAAGATGACAGATAGCTTTTTTTTATTTTCTTTTTAGGGTAATCTTTATCTTTCCTTTCTGGAGGTTTTGGTTTGTGTTCAAAATGAGAAAAGAGAAACAGAATTGTATAACAAACTGGCTGATGCACATCTGCACTTCAGCTCCAAGGCTAAGCAGCTATTTATTCTAACATAGTCTAGAGCCAAACAAGTGGGACTAATTCCTCTTCCTATCCTGGCCAGCCTCAGATTGCTGAGTTTGGTGCCAGAGGGTTCCTGCAGGAGACAGTGTCACCTGCACCTGGGTCACAGACAATCTTCATCTATGCATAGTGTGGTCCTGAGGCTGTCACTGCCCCTCCTGCCTTTGTGCTCCTTCTATGGAGGAAAAATAGCAGATAGCCCATGTAGCATCTCTGGTACTCCTCAGCTTGTCTGCTCCCATATATCTATACAGTCTCCAATTTATTACTCTTCACCTATTTGAATGGTCAAAGGGATGTCTGGGGATGTTTAGGAAAGGACTGATTTCTTTAGGGCTAATTGCTAAAGTGTAAATGTGCCCATCCTGCTGAGAAGGCTGAGGAGAGAAGTTGTGCTGCTCATAGCCCTCTGTAGTGCTGGGGTAAGGGTGATCTTGTGATTATGACGTGGAAATGCAAACAACTGACTAAGATGACAGAGACTTTATCCAGGTATAATTAGGCTTCAGTGTTTCCAACTGAGCAGCTGTGACATTGGCATGTCCCTACATTTTATATCCCTGTTAAGAAGTAGGACAGCGTGGGAATGTGGATGAATGTTTCTAGATGAATGGAACATGCAGAAAAACATCTCCATTTAATTTTATCTGCATTATTAGAGGTTGGAATTATCTGAGCATCTCATTGAGCTCACACTTGGGCCCTGCTTTGAATCCTATTGTACATACTGTCAGGAACAGAGCAATGTATTCTTTTCAGAAGAGTAGAAGTCTGACTGTTGTCCCCTCATAATCAGTTGATCTGGTTTTAATTTGCTCTGACCAAATCCAACATTTTTCTGTGAATGATTTGCATCCTGGAGGGACTATTCCTCTGCCCCCTCAAATAATGTTGCAACTGGAACAATACTTAGAACTTTTATAATGGTTTTTCTCTCGCTCTCTTTTTTTGTTTGTTTGTTTGTTTTGGGTTTTTTTTAAATAAATGGTCTCTGAACTGCTTTTTATTTTCTAGTTTCATGTCTATATTTTCAAGGCACACACAGGGACCCTTTCTCTCAGCTATAGCTATTTAATTTCCATTGAAACATGCAGTGAGCTAAGTTTGATTTTTTTTTTCCAAAAATGTATAGGGCTTTTTTAAAGGAAATTATTCCCTTTCTCTAAATATTAGTTCAAAATCAGGTCATAAGGAACCAAAGCTCTAAATCATATCCAGTGGGACTGCTATTGGAGCAAAACTCAACTCAGCTTCTTCTATCTAGCCCAAATTCATTCAGTTCAAGATAAAAGACTTCAAAAGAGTTTACATCAGCTTTAAGGTAGTGTAGGATTAGGTCCATAATCCTACATGTACTTAAGGTATTGCAGATGAACTTGGAGAGCACCTTCTCCCTCAATCATATCCTTCAGGCTCAGAAAGTTACTTTAAGCTGCATGTTTAGTATTTAATTATGTTTAAAATACAAGTCTTCAGTGAGCCTAATATGATTATTCCATATTATTGCTGCTCATTACACAGCTGTCACTGTTACCTTCTGTGGCTGTCAGCTTCTCAGCTCATCAGCTACCTTCTGTGGCTGATAAGATTTATACCATTATTTGAGAATTAAACTTGCAAAATTCTGTGCAAAATTCTCCTCAAGAAAGCGTTGTGCCAATTTTACCCTTAATGACTGCATACATATTTAAACAAATATGCAACATTTATATGCATATAAATATTTTAAATTGTTGAATTACAGCTTGAAAAGCCTTATAAGGAGCTTTAAATCAAGCACAGTGGAAAAGATAGCACAAGATTTTGTGGTTGCTGAATAGAGTCTTAAGAGATCCACAGTTCTGGTGCTGAATTTATTTAAGAGATTCTCCTCTTTAGACTTCACTGTTGTAAAGAGGTGGACATAGAGGGAGCTTAGATAACAATACTGACAAAAGAAATTAAGGTGGTAGCAACTCCATTCCAGATCAGGAATCAAGTTCCACAATACAGCAAAAACCAGAGGAGAAAGAATACTGCTAGAATGAAGGAAAGAGCTAGACAAATATATTATTTGAGAAGATAATCTGTGTTCATGATAAGGTGTCATGTGATTTTGTAAGCCTGCAATGTTAATTTCCCATGACCTCTTTTTTTTTTCTTGGTAAGACTATATAAAGAATATAAATTTTAATCTGATATACAGGTTTCCAAGAACACTATTGAATTTGCTTGCCAAAATCTGCTAGCTTCTTGTTACTGAGGTAAATAAACCAGAGAGTGCCTGAAAAAATTAATGTTGTGTGAGTGTGAAACAGAAGGAAATATAGCTGAAATTTAACTGAATATATATTCACCTGCAAACTCCCCATAGATGTGTGTGAATCCTCTGTTCTACATACTCAAACACAGAAACAAATAGATTTAACATCCTTGGTTTTCTTCTTTCCAGTAGCATCTGTGCTGCCAGCTCTCTGTAATCTCATAGTGTAGTACGGACCTAACTCTTGAGGGTATTTTATATTACTAATACTCCTTGGTAAAGATATTTATGTGGGTGAACAAAATATTTTTCATGGTGTACAGTGCACTTTTTGCAGCATATCACCTGGTGTAGTCTGAATAAAACTTCATGAATAAAAAGGAATTTCTCTAGTTTGGGGAGTTTTACCTGTAGGTTATTCAAATTATTTTACAAATAATTAAATTCCTCTTCAGATACAACAAAAAGTCTTTTCCAATAGGAAGTGTGAGGCAGCTGAAACTTGACTTTGTACCAGATGTCCACTAACAAAGTAATCTGAAGGACAAATAGAACAAAAGTAAATAACCATTCAAATGCTTACCTTGAACAATGGTGAGTCATTGCACAAGTGCTTTTGATATACATCCTTCTTCTGAAGCTGCCCAATTTAACTACACTTTGCTTCCCAAGTGTCTTGGACATGCATAACGGGGAGAGATCTTAAGAAAACCACTGTAGGAATTGTATTGCTTGGAAGGGAATTGGCTATATATTGAGACCAACTATAAAACTATCTGTCTTAAAATCCACCAGGTAAAGGACTTTGTCTAACAACCATAGCTAGTTTTTTTTCCCAAGTGGTAGATGGTCTTTATTATTGTAATAAAAATTTTACAGAACAAATTAAATTGAAATTTTTTCCTACCCCAGTGGGCAGGAAAGAAAATGGAATGATTTCTTCTTCCTGCTTTCCTAACCTAAGCAGCCCAACTGTTTCAAGCTACTCATCTTACTCTGAGAAAGTCCTTGGAAAGTGAACCAGATTTGCTTTCTCAGCTATTGTGCAGTTGCTGGCATAGTTGGTGTTAGGACTGAAGCTGTTTTTACAACACAAAGAAATTAAAAGAGCAACAACTGATTTGTGAGAGAATCTTGCATGAACTATGTTCATCATGCATTGACGTAAAACACACATAATTTCACAGTATGTGAGTATCCCCACCAGCCTATTTCATCACAGCGAACTTTGGGACCTTCAAAAATAGGTTACTTATATCCTGTTTCTTTCCACTTTACAAAAAGACTATCATAAGTGAATTTCATCAGTCCCAAAAGTGAGTGCAACAAACAAAATTGAGCTCTTCAGTTATCTCAGAAACTCAGTAGGCTAAGGGTCATGGAACCATAGGATGGTTTGTGTTGGAAGAGTCCTTAAAAATCACCTGGTTCCAGTCCCCGATGGAAACAGGGACAACTTGTACTAGACAAGATTTCTCCATCCAGCCTCTAATCAATTTGGTGACCCTCTTTGAGACTTACTCCAGCAGGTCCCTGTCCCTCCTGTGCTGGGAGCCCAGGGCTGGGTGCAGGGCTCCAGGTGGGTCTCAGCAGAGCAGAGCAGAGGGGCAGAATCCCCTCCCTCCCCTGCTGCCCACGGGGCTCTGGATGCAGCCCAGGACACGTTTGGCTCTCTGGGCTGTGAGTGCCATGGCTGGGCCATGTGCAGCCTCTCACCCACAGCACCCCCAAGCCCTTCTGGGCAGAGCTGCTCTGCGTCTGCTCATGCCCAGCCTGGGCTTGTACCAGGGGTTGTCCCAGCCCAGGTGCAGCACCAGCACTTGGCCTTGTTAAACCTCTTCACATTCTCAAGGGCCACTTCTTGAACTTGTCCAGGTCCCTTTGGATGGCATCCCATCCTTCAGAAGTGTCAAGTTGGTGTCATCTGCTAATTTTCTGAGAGGGCATTTGATCTCTTTATCTGCATCATTAATGAAGTTATTAAATAACAGTTCCAATACAGATCCCTGAGAGACTCCACTTATAACTGATTTCCATCATGACTCCAAGTCATTCATCAGTCTCCTCTGGATGTGACTGTGTAACCCCTTTCCTATCCATTTTAGCTGTCCTAAATCACGTCCCCATTCTCCATGTGTCTTAGCACAGCTTCTAGGAGTATGGTCCATGATCTTCCCAGGCATAGAGGTGAGGCTGACAAGTTGGTACGTCCCAGAGTCCCTATTTCTACTCTTTACAGCTGTGTTCTATGTTTTCCTTTTTCCAGTCTCCTGAGACTTCACCTGACTTGCATTACTTTTCAAATATCACGGACAGCTAAAACCATACAGAGGAATAAAAATTCAACCTGAAACAGGTAGTGGAAAATAGAGATGTAAAATCTTCAAAATAAGGTAAGGCTGTATTTTACTTCAGCTGGTGTGGAAAACAAATTCCACTCAACTTCTATAGAATTGACTTTATCCAATGTACTGTTGTATGAGTTAGTGTCAGACTACAACAACAAAAACTCAGTGTTCTCTCTAGAAACACACTTGTTGCTGTATTTGAACTCGCCAGGCTTTCTCTGTTGCTCCATGGAGTCTGTGCAACCAGCGCCGTGTCAATGGGTGTCTGGTCCCCTTTGCTGGAGGTCAGAGGTTGCACGGACACCATGGAGTAACAGGGTGTGCAGAGGGCCCCATGACAGCTATGTGTAGTCTGGGCTCCTCCAGTCCTTACCCTGCTACAGTCTCACTTGAGTCTGAAAACAGGAGTAAGGCAAGAGCAAAAAATATTAATGGGGTGCCTTAAATGCATTAATGTCATATCCTTTTGCCATGTCCTTTAATTCTCTCTAAGAACTTTGTATGCAATCAGTTCCTCTGAAGTAGTACTTAGAAATCTGAGCAAATAGACAATATCTGAATAGAAAAAGGGGTGTATTAAAACAATTCACTTCAGAACATCCACAGCCTACTATTATGAGCATTAGCATTGGGTAAGCACAGTAGGTTGAAATGGTTTACATCTGTAGGAGTTTGGTACCCTGCAGTTTGCTAATCCCCAGACATGTCTTTATCTAACAAAATATTTCATCTTCCTCTGCACAAAAGACATTACAATTAATTCTTTAAATTAGGAATTTCTAGTATTTAAATTGCTTTTATGATGTGTCTTCTGAGTTGCCGTTGAAAGAAGAAAAACTTACTAGGAGCCAAACAGCTGCCAGAATTAAGCCGAGTGTATTTAATTTGAAAGATAGAGCAAGTCTGCAGTTTTAGTCTAAAGCTGAAATGTCACAAGATTTAGAAATCCCACCTCTTGAAATTAGGCAGCAATCTTGACAGCTTCACATTTATTTAACTTACCTTATAAAAAGGTACGGTTTCTTAGAGCTATGTGTAGCTGTCAGTCACTGTCCTTTTAGTTCATAATTTATCAACAAAGATATATCAAATATTTTGCACCTATTATATGATTTTTCTCTATAAATATTTTGTATGTGTGTGTGTAAACTGCATTTTCTAAATCTTTGATTTCTATTTGTAAAGCACAAAGTAAACTATTAGCTTTATTTGTATCAACCTCCATAATAACATCTGTGCCGTGCTTGCCAAAAGCCCCATTAAAGATGTGTTTTGACACAGCAGTTCCTGTGACAGAATCTGTACCAGTTACTAGCAGCTGCAGCTACACTGGTTGCTGAAAATTAAACTAAACATATGGAGAGCTACTTGAAAAATGTGGTTTTGATACGCTGTCTAGAGTTTTGCAAAGTAAAATTTCAAGATTTAACTCAAAAATAACACTCCTTAAATCCCACTTTCAATCAGATTGAACCCACAGTTCGCTAATTTGTGTGAAAAGGAGGACACATTATTCAAATCCAGCTTGATTTGATTTTGATTTTGAAATGAACAGGAATACAATTCATGAGTAGTTTAGACTACAATTTAGTGAGGGCAAGGAAAAGAGGGCAGTAGATTGACTTCGTAATATGATCTAAAAATAAGAATTTAGACACTGCTCTGCTTAGAGAGAAATCCTGGTATCACAGGAGTCTTCTGAATAATCAGGGAAAAAAGCCTTTTTCAGAAGACATGCTTAGTTTCTTTCCATCCTAATCACTAAAATTTATATTTCCATAGGACATATTTATGTTTTCATTACTTGTTGTATATGAGCCATTACATTGTGAAAATCATAATAGAATAACACACAGCATAGAATTAGACATAAGCTCTTTTTTTGCTCAGTTCGTGTCTAGATTTGTAAAACAGACTCTCATCAGGGGAGGAAAGAAAAGCTGATGCAGCTAAATCACAAATTAATTGCTAAAATTTAGTCATACATTGCAAAATGTTCACCTAATTGCTGCCTTGAAAACCCTAGTGATAAAGAAAATAAACCTTCAGTACCATATTTTATTTCTAGTATTACACTTAAGAATTGTTTCTCTGTGTGTGCAGTGTGCCGCACTACTTTTTTCTGGGAACTGCAGATATTCTAAACATGAGAGGATAACATCAGTAGCAGGATTAAATTTTGATGAACCAGAAAATATTTTGTGATCAGAGGAGAGTTTTTTTCTCCTTTTGTGTTCTGGATGATAAATAATGGATTTCTGGCTGGTACTTGTCTCATCTGGACAGGTTCATTTTTACAAATACCCTATTATCCCTTTACCATGTTTCAGAATGCAGCAACCCAAAGAAGATTGTACTTACAGGCATCGAAGAAAATGTAGCTGAAATTTCTTATTATCTGTAGCTAGATAAAAAATAAAAACTTATATGCCATTAAAAAAAAATAAGGTGTATCTATAATAATTTAAAGACAGTGTGCTGTGGAAATAAATCCTATGGGTTTGGCTGAAAAAACATGTGCATCACACCTCAGGCATGAAGTGGAAATGCTGAGAAAAGTTTTCCCTGTCATCCCTTGTGGAAGAAAGGAATTGCAGCTACATGACCTGCATTGTATTTTCCAAATGGCCAAAAATAAAGATGGGATATAGTCAGTATGAAGAGGGAACAACAACAAAAAAAAAAAAAACCAAAAAAAAAAAAAACCAAAAAAACCCAAAAAAAACCATGCTAGCTTCAGGTCATTGTCTTGGCTATATATATTGCCTGAAGTATTAAAATTAAAATGCTGTCTACCAAAAGTTCCTACATTTTTTTTCTCAAAGCTGCAATTGAGTAAATGAAGTTTTTGTGGAAAACAGTTATTTTCAGTTATCTTATTCAGAAAAGTCGACTTTATTTTTCTGTTTTACTTTTTTGGACAGCATGACAGTAAGTCATAAAATAATCCAACACGCTTTTATAAATGGAATACTGCATAATGGCATCCTGATGTGACATCCAGCCCAGAAAATCTCAAGACGAAGTGAGATACTCAGGGAAATTACTCAGCAATGCATTCTGTGAAAGCAACACAATTTGGAGTAATGGGAAAATGCAACCAAGTTGCTTCTGACTTTTGCTTCCATCCCTGTCAGTGGTTGCCTCAATTAAAATTTGTATCCTACACAAGCAAAGCTATGATACAAAAACCTCACTGTCAGGACTTTTAACAATGTATTTTTTTCTTCATCTTTTGCTCGGAAATGGTTGAATCATGTTGGCTACAGTTTTCACAAAAAAAAAATCACTGAAGGCAGATAAGCAGATAAGAAAGTTGATGAAATGTTGTTCTAGACAGCATAAGTGATGAAAAAGATTTTAAAAGCAGGCATGAGATGCTGTACCTCCCACATGTCAGGAACTATAGTAGTAAAATTGTAATTCTAATTTAGTAGTAAAACTGTAATATAGTAGCAAAAACCAAAATGTTATTTAAATCTTAAAATTATGCAAGGGAATGATTTTTTTTTCCTTAAGCTTTTTGTAGAAATGGGATCTGGGGGGTCCTGTCCTGAGACTGGCAGCAGGAGGGGTCACTTGCACCTGGAAGTCAGTTTGATGTGCTTCATGGCAAGATGACAGAAGATGCAACCTATATTTCATAGTTTGGCTCTGAGACCACCTGTGTCCATCTCTTCACTGCTGCATGGTGTAATTTGCTCATTCAGTGCATGTCAGCAGGTGGATTTTAGCTGATTTCCTAGAAAAAAGACATTGTCAACTGGCCACAGTGGCTCTCTGACACAGCCGAGGTCTGACTCATGCTAGAGTCAGAAGTCTGGAAGTGGCTCCTTCCCTGAGACAGGATGTTCTCTACTGCCAGATTTCTCTGTGAGCTATTCATTTGTCTTCTGAATAGAATTACTCCTGCAATTTTTCTGACTTTGACTTTATAGTGAATATTCTAGTAAAATAACTTTCATCAGGCATTACTCAAAATACAGTTGTTTTCAACAGACAAAAGGTCTGAATGATGGTAGTAGACAAGAGAGGTACTAAAAACACACAGCCCCTTTTTTCACACTTATCAGGTCTCTCATGGCAATAGCCATAGAGGGTAAGAAAATAATAGACTTCAGAATCCAAACTCTGCCTCTGTAGCTGTGCAAATATGTCCTGATGTTGTCTAGTCTCCTCCTCAAGTGATGGTGATGATCAGTGCATGCAGACTCTGCAAACTGGTTTAGAAGTGTTTTTTTGTGTTTTATCTGGCACTGAAAGTGGCCTATCTACTTATCCTGCTTGCTGAAGAGAAGGAGGACAGGGCACTGGAAATATTTCTCTCTCTGCTCTGGGTTTCCATAAGCCAAGAGTCCTCCAGAAAAGGAAGAGCCAAAGAGAAATATTCCCAGTACCCTTTTCTGGCCTGAAGTGATGTGTGTGCCACATCTCAGGCTTCTCTCAGTAGCCCAACCCACCACATTTCCTTTAGCATGTTCTCACAATTCATGTGTTTTGGTGCCTGACTGCTCTCCTATGCACTCTTCTCATTTGCACCAAGCTAGTGAAACTTCCCAAACAGAACCAAGTGCTGGAGCCCTGCCAATGCTAAGTAGAGCAGAAGGATTTCTTCTTGTCTGGTGTGGTGTATTCCTCCAACTGGAAATTTGAATTTTCTTTGCAGTATCATGATGGGGACTCTTGTTCTGCCTGTGCTTCATAATGATGTTGGGATCCTTTTCTTCAGCTTGTTGCTCTTGTTCCCATGCAGTTGACACTTTTCTTCATATGGTACTCTGCAGTCTTCTGGTTCATCTGAGGTGTTTTGATTTCTCCTTGTCTGCTTCAATATGACAACTGTCAGTTTGTGCAATAAATCTCCTGTCTGTTCTCCTGCCCAGCTACCAGTACCAACTCAACAGGACAGGACCTTCAACAGCTGTCTGTTGCTCATCTTGCTGTTATCTTCTTTAGGAATATATATCTATACCTACATCTATGTATATATCTACATATATATATAAATCCAGTAATTTACGTAAATTCAGGTGGTCTGCAATGCCTTCATTCTAACTTTTATGAAAAAGCCCATTAATACCCTTTTCATTGTTTTAGTTCAAGAATTTTGAATTTTCAGCATTAACTACTCACCATTTCTGAGGTTGTTCTGGTCAGGCTTTTGGATTTTTATGTTGTTATAGTTTTTCTGTTTGGATTTATTTCTTTGTGGATGTTTTTGCTGTTGTTTGCTTGCTTAGGTTTTTCTTTTTTTTTTTTTTTTTCCTTTTTTAAATCCTAATTTGCCAGATTTATGTAGTTTAAATAAATAAATCTCTAGAAGGATGTGCTCTTTAATTTGCTCCTAATGTTTCTAGTTTGGAATAGCACCCTTTTGCCTTTGGTATTAGACAGATGGTTCTACTGAATCTTCTTAGTGAATATTGATACAATGAAGACAAAAAGGGTTTTGGCTTTATCCATCTCATTTGGCAATAGACTCCCCTCCTCCTGAATATGTGGCCACTGCTCATGCTGTTCTTCTTTCAGCTTCCAGAACAAATTTCTTCAGGTCTCTCATTAGCTGTATCTCTATTAGTGACTTGCCCTTTCTGCTTTCCAGCATAAATGCTTATTTACACATGTCGTCAGCAATCTGTCTTGGTGTTTTTGTGTTTGACCTTGGTGAAAGGCCCCTCTGCTCTTGCATCCTGCCTGTGTAATGGGGAATTTGATGCTGCTCTCACTTCTTCAGAGACTAACAGCTATTTGTAACTTCTTTATGCACTTGCAATTGTTTCTCAGCCCTTGGGCCTGGTCTTTTTAAACTTAGTTCTTGGCAGTCAACAATTTTTTTTTTTTTCCCTTTTATACTCGTGTTTCTTTTTCTTCTCCAAAAATTACTATTTAATTATTTTTCACTCAGTCTTGCCCTGTTTTATTTTTTCTGCTCCTCTGTTAGAATAGAAAGTAGGATACTGTTTTTGCCATCTATGACAAAATGCTCACATGTGTTCCAAGTACTCTTTGGATATTTCACGTCTTACTGTATTTTTCTGACAAATTATTTTCGGATATCTTATATTACATTTATCACCTGTATGACAGTGCAGAAGTACAAGAGACAACATCTGTTATATTTGGCAGCCATGATATACAGGGGAAATATGAGTAAATTTCTTATGAACAATGTCCTAAATTCAGGCAAATTCAGCTGGAAGTACCAAAATTCTTCAAGTAAATATTGCAGACTAAGTCTGGACAGAGTAATAAAAATTCCAAAATGAGACAGAGCTTGAGCTGAAATACGCCGCTTTTCATGGTCTGTACTTTTCAGGATAAAGTTCCTGATCCCCTGGAATAAAGGACATAGAAAGAAGGAAACTAGGCACTGACGACGTACAAGCACAGTGAGTACTTATGGGGAAGTCCTGAGCAAATAATTGAATAATAAATGTGTCTGGTGTCACGTGCCTTCTATTGAATACTAGTATATCAGATAGCTAAAATTAGAAAAGAAAGTAGTTTTGCAATGCCTCTTTAGTAGGTCATGCATTTGTTTCATTTGTTGACTGACACTGTAGCCCAGTTAGTGGTGTGTGACAGCTGCTGGTTTCTGGTCTTGCAGTTAATTGTGTTATGGCATCACCACAGGTTTCAGTTCATGTAACCTCTCCACCTCACATGGCTTGCTTTTAATGTTTTAAACTCCCTGAAAACTAGGAATGGAGATGAATTAATAATTTTATTAACAGTAAATATGATGTAAAAAAGAGGCATAAATTGGAGGCAGGTATAGGACTAGGAAATAATACTCTTCCAAAATTTGTATTAATATTTGTAAAAAATTTTAGATTCATCAAAATATTTCCTTTGATCTTTCCACATCTAATGTGAAACTATTGAGCAGTAATTACAGCCACGTGACTTTGTGAGGCATTTACTGTGAAGTACAAATTTGAGTAAATTTTATACATATGCCCATCCCCCAAGCTGGCCAAATATTTATGACTTTGAATAAATTATGTATGGAACAATTTCAGAATCTACCTAAAGAGGGAGGGAGATTCTGAAGAGAATGGTCTAACCTTTCATATTCAAGATCCAGAAAGCAAAGTTTCCTGTGGTAGTCTATTATTTCACAGATAGTTCTTCTGCAGTATGTTTTAATATTCCTTGTTATAAGTTTGTAGTGGTTCATTCTATGTACCCCATTTGGTTTCCCTAATGGTTCAGTCCTGAGTTGTTTATCACAGTTTTCCCTGCCAAAATGTATGTCAGCCCACTTGTCTGTCTCCCTGTATACCTCCCTTGTTCCCTTGTCTTATCCCTGTCTGTCAAAGATAGCACATCTTTTGGTTCTGGAGTGTTCCCTGTCTCTCATCCTTTCCTGGAAGAAGAATTGGGTTGTAAGGTTTGCTCCCTCCCCATGTTGGTTTCTACTGGGGAGCCCTTACCCTGCACCCCTCCCCTAATGCTCCCCTATTGCTCACAGGTTGTGTCCTCCCCGTGTTCCCTGTGTCCTTTAAAAGTAGTCCCTTCCTGTTCAGATTTGTCACTTGCTCTCCCCCGCTTGGAGATTAAATCTTTGGAGACTCAGACAAGTGTCCTTCTCTTATTTCTCTGCCTCGGTTTCCTCGTGCTCTATGCCCTGCTGCGCTCCCCATGCCGCAGCGATCACCGCCACCCGCACCAGTCTGGGCAGAGACTCGGGGGTGGCCAGTCAGGTGTTTCCCTCCGGCCACAAGCAGAACAGTGAGCCAGTGAACCTCCATCCCATGGCCACTGAGAGCCAGACACACTTTCCACTATTCTATTTATCCCTGATTCACCTGGGCAAGAAGATATATATGCTCAGAACACTATTTTTATGTCCAAATTTCAGAAAAGACTGATTCACTTTTAGCAAGTGTTTCTAGCTACATTCCTAGTTTAACAGCATGTATTTGTATTTATTTATTTACTTTTGCTTTAATATAGCAGAGGGATACTTTTGTTTCTAAAGATTATTTGATCTAGAATACCTAAGTATTACAAGTTTGTTTCTTACCAGGTAAAGTATGAAAAAGTAGCCATCTGACATTGCTTTTAAATTAAATTACATAAAGCACATATAAGCCACTGGAAAAGTATTTCCTGTTCTCTTCTCACATACATTTAAATGCTTATGCACAGTCATCTGCTCAAATGGAACCTGACAGCAATGTCAGCAGCAGTTTTCCAAAGCCAGCGCAGAAAGACAACATTTTTAAGGGAAGTACATATGAAGGAAAAACAAGTTAATTTAAAGGGGATTTTCAGAAATCCCTCATAAGAATCAGTAACACAGTGTTCATATGTAGATGCTAAGAGAACGTTCCGTATTACATCTGAAGCTACTTCAATCTTTAATGATTTCTACCCATGTTTACTGTTCTCATGAGCTAAGAACTCTAAGTTCAATTGAAGATAGGAACCTGAGAAAAATCTTCATTCAGTGTTGCTTTTTTTTGTTATGTTGTTTTGCAATATTTGTTTTTTCCTGGAAAACAGGATTAACAAAATTGTAAGAACTTGAAGGACTTGACCATGCAATGTGATACAGAAAAAGAAAAAGCCTCAACCATCATAAAATCCCAGAAGACAAATAATCTTTTATTTCCTTACTTTTTTTTTCTTTTTAAGGGAAGATGAAATCATGTTAATGAGTTTTGAATGCTTTGATGAGGCATCTCTCATGACTGAAAGGAAAGATCAGTAAGAAAAAGTCCCTATTTAAGTTCTTGCCTTTTTTTCTTTAGATCTGTTGAGGCCCTGAAATAATACTGTGTTTTACAGTCCTAATTTCTAATGAAATCATGTGGTTATGGAGCAACTCCAGCTTCCAGATGTCTCTAATCAGTCTGTCCACACAAAGCAAAGTCATCTTCAAAGTGAGCTAAGGCTATTTCAGTGCCTTGTCCAGATTAATATTGAATATTGTCAAGGATGGAGATTGCACAGTGTCCTGGACAACCTGTTGATGCCATCTTCTCTGTTAAAGCGGTTTTGGTTTTCATTGCTGCAAAGTGCAGTTATTGCCCTTTGTCTGCATCTGAGAGAAGAATCAGTGTCACTCATCACTTTAACCACCTGTTGGTCTGAAGACAACAGTGAAGCTCCTCCCTGGGAGAAGTTAGCTCAGCTACCCCGGTCTCTGCTGGTCTGGCATGTCCTCACTACAGTGGAACTCACTTGGCCCACCAGAGTCTGTCTTTGTTTCTTCTGCACTGGGGTCCAGAAACAGGCAGTGCTCTGTGCAGGCTGCAAAGGTGAGGTGATGGGAATATCTTGTCTACCTGTTTACTAGATGTGGGCTCACTAATATGGTCTGCATGTAGGATCAGGTTCTTTAAGGTTTAAAAATTTTCATTTGTATGTGGAACCAATATGTTTGCAGAGTTGTTTTCTCCAACAGTTCTAAGCAACATCTAACATTCTTCATTTGATTTTAGCTTAAGCTTTACAGCTTCATTTCTGTCCTTATTTGCTTCCCTTGGAGGACTTTGATGGAGAATATTCAGGTAGTTTAAACCTACATGAGATAAAACAAATGTTGGTTTTAGTACAGATGCGTTAATACAGACAATACAAAATTTAGTGCAGATGCATTAATATAGAGAATACAAAAATCAAACCACACTGAAACTTCAGTTTCACTCTTTACCTAAAACATGAGTCATTCACCCTTGAAAACTGAAAGATACTCAAAGTTTTTTATTGAATTGCTACATCTCCTCCACCACCTATCATTATGGCAATAGGCTACTCATTGTCTAGCTTAAAGTAGGTTCAATGATAAAAACTATAGAGTATGGACGGGAAAACTGGGCATGTATGCCAGAGAAGGAATTTAAAAGTGTCTGGACAAGTCAAGATCACATGCCCCTCTAGATGTCCTCTGAATGATGCAAAAGTTTTACACTGGAAATACAAAAATAAGGCTTATTGAGATAACCATAATAATTTTGATTAAATTATTAATGTTATACCATAACCATTCATTGAGTTCAACCAAAATTTATTCTTTCATGTAGTTACTTTTTAACCTGCACATCTTTTTAGGTCTTCATTTACTAGCAAAAGAGCCAAAACGGTGGCAGAAAGATGTTTTCATCTATTTCTGACTTAGCCAAAGCAGGAAACACTGAAAATGTAGGTTCAAGTATCTCATGTAATTTCCACTTTGGCTACCAAAGAGCTGAGTTGATTATACAATCAACAATCTGAATCACTAGAGTGTGATTATCATTCATTGTTAGTAACAAGTTGCACTCTTGTTAAACAATTATTGACTCACTTAGCTGACACAGCTAGAGACTTTAAATAGTTCTTGTTCTACCAGTTGCACCTCTATGGTTATGAAATAGTTTGTGACTTGCTCTGCTTGACTGTTTATTTTTCATTGCTTGATCTGGGTCATTTTTTACTGGATGCAAGCTGGTACTGTTTACTCATTTTATCCGAATGACTGAAAGTTTGAGATTTCTGAATGGGAATTTCACTTACATTAAATGTTATGAAATCCATAGTGGGCTGTTCTAAAGCTGATGAAAATTCTTGAATATATTAACATTTTAATTGTGAGCCCATAAATCACAGACAATTAAAGTCTGTGATTAGAAACCTTCCAGTTCTCATATTCCAGTCTTTGGACACACCACCAGCACCAGAATTTATCTCTGTTTATCTGAATTGCAAAGCCCATTCTACATCTTAATGGAAATAATTTGTGCTTCCATTTTAGCTACTTGGAAAAATGGATTGGCGCTCTTCACTCTGCATGAGTGAGCCAGCACCAGCTAAGAAGTTCTGTGTGTTGTCTGGATGGTGTGCTTTGATGTTTGCCAAATGCTTTAACCTGGTCAGGTTAGGGTAAAAGCAGGTAAAAGCATTTTATTTACAAAACCCAAACACAGCCAACATGGTTACAGAAGTAACAATGATTACTAGAAATAAAAGTAAACCATGCATATATTTTATTTTCTGGGGCTTTCCTTGAAGCTGGTTGCTGCTAGCAAGCTTCAGTCAGTTTAGTCAGTCTTCTTGGGTTAATCAAGGATTCATTTAAACTTACATCTTTTGTTCTTCCGGCCCTTTTTCTTCTCAAGTGAAAACATAAGTCTTTTCTTACATGGGAGACGGGTTTGACGTACTTATGCTGGGATTCTTAACCACTCCTGTGCTTAACTAAACAGCTAATAAATTATCCACCTCTATAATCCATCAGTTTTTCATTGTGGCCAGTGGATATTAATAAACTTTTCACAATATTTCACATGTAGCTCTTTATGAAGAATACATAACTTAACAACAATTGCATGAAAACCAAAATGCATTTAATGCCTGTGGCTCATTGCAGGCCCTTATTTGTGATATGAACAGATTGGATCAATAATATTAGGAAGGTAATTCAGGGTGTCTTATCTTCTAAGATCTTTTCTGTGCTTACTTGCATGCTGGCCTGATTCCACCATGGTTTTCAATTCTGTCATTGTTACATACTAGGCAGTTCCTTCTTGGGATTAGCCTTCTCGGAGGAAAAACCTGCCACCCATGGTGCCTCAAGCAATTCAGGAACCTGATAGAGGTTCCCACACGGCTCAGAGAGCAAGGCCTTGCCCAAGGAAGTTGGTGTTTAGTGAACATGTGGCCATGGTATCTAGAGGCAGGCAGTAACTGATCAATTTGGAGTGCACCAGGCTACCATAACCAGTGGTATCGAAACTTCAGGGGGGCATTCAGTATCACAGCTCATCCAGGACTGTTGACTCTAAAGTTCAAGCAGAGTAAGTCTAGTAGATTTTGAGTCTATGTTCTCCCAAATTCATGATGAAAGGAGTATAAATAATAAAGTACATAGCCCTTGTTCTTTATGGATATGGATTTTCTTCTTGGTTGTGGAAAGGACTAGTGTGGGAGGCGGTCCCGGGGAAAGCTATCCAGAGATGCCTTGGGAAACCACAAATGTATAGTATTCCCACCTTCCTCATGCTAATGAAGGTGTCCATCACAGATCCTCCCCAGTTCATGTCAGTCCCTGTTTGTATCATCTCCTGGTTCTGGAAAGTTCTTTGTTCTTTGTTTCCCTGTTGGTCCCTTGTAGTTAACCGCTCCCTTCCCTCATTCTCATTGGTTGAGTTTATGTCACCCCATCCCTGCTCCTCCCCTAAGCTCTTTCCCTCTTGGTCCCCACATACCCTGACTCCTCCTATCCTTCCCCTGTTATATACCCTGACCCCTCCCTGGGAGGATGCTGTCAGAGCTCCCTCCCCACAGGTGTGGTTGTCTCCTGCTTCCCTGCTTCTGCCTTCCCCTTCAATAAACCCGTGTGAACTGCGGCTGCTGGAGTGTACTCCCGTCTCTTGGTGGATTGCTTCATTACGCTATCTGGGCTCCTGTTGATCATCCTGCAGCGGGTCTCCCTGTGGGACAAAGGTCCAGGGCAGCCTGTAGACTAGCTTATAACAACCAAATGATTATGTGTTTTTAAGTGTCTTCGGTACTCAATCATTTGCACTTCAGCTGTCTTTGTGAAATTGTATGCACATTGTTTTTGCAGACTATGTATAGAAGGGACCTTAAGCAAACTGATGCCTTTCATAGTGTGCCTCCTGCTAGCATTTAAAATGCAATGAGTATTCTGATGGATCATTTAAGTTAACTTCAATAGACAGAGCTTTCCAGTAAAACATGGAAATAGAAAGGGGACAGCTCAATCTGCATCTTAGAGTTTTCTAAATAAGAAGAATATATTTTTATGTGTTTCACCTGTAGCATAGCATCTCCTGGAAATACCAGGAGATAAAACAGTAGAAAAGTTGCAGATCATATCTTTATTCTAAGTTTCTCAAATGTAAGAGTTAAATCACTATACTTTACGGTCAGAATATAACTGAGTATGGAATTTGTGTAGATAGTTGGCTACTGTCTTTCCTAGAAAGAGATAAAAGATCTATTTTTAAAATATGGTGGGGTTTTTGTTTTGGTGTTGGGTTTTTTTGTTTGTTTGTTTGTTTGTTTGTTTCTAAAACTTAAGCATCTATTAACAGCTGAGCACCAAGAGTATGAAGAGGATAAATTTTTAACATCAAGAGGACCATTAAATTGTGATTTATGTTTTTCTATCAGATATTAATACCTTCAGCTCACTTCCGACTTAAGAGCAGGATACAGACTTGCATTCATCACTAGTGTCCTCCCCACTGTGCTGGACACAGACACTGTCCAGGATTGATCTCCTGAACATCTCCTTGTCCCTTCCCAGCATAATAATAATCCAGTCAAAGAAGTCAGTCTGTGCTCTGTCAATGTGTCATCCTATATCAGATATAATGAATATGCCTGATTTTTGTGCCACATGTTTTGCTGATTCTACTGGTTCTTCAGTTCATCCAACTCCAGCATTAAACCTTTGGACAACTTCTGATTTACTTACTCAAAGATTTAAGAACTTGGTTATATTGACTGTTAAACTTTCTGCCTCAGCTCTCTGACAGTGCACAGTAGCTCATTTTTCAGTTGCATTACAATGGCATGTAAATACACAGAGGGTGACCAGGGAAACTGGGACCTGCAGATTCCAGAGTGACTCTGCAGGTGCCCATGTGGTGCTCTTTGGCTCATATTTCTTGCCAATAATTTCTAAACATGAAATGTAAATATTAGTTAGCCTATATTATTGACTGGAAGGTGTATTTTACATAAATTCAGTTAAAGTGTCACCAGAAATATTCTGTTAGTTCTTGCAGTTCTTTATACAGAACTGGTTCCTGTTATCAGGATTTGGCATTATCCCGAGTGTGTTAGATGATAGATGCAAAAATGAACTGGCTACACATGGAGCTTCTCCATTACTGCATTTTTTGTGTCCTTGGGAAAGGGCAGCACGCTCAAGAATATTGCAGCACATCCATGCAGGCAGTAGCCAAGCCTTTCACCACATATTACTGCTTTTGATTTGAGGTACATTCTCAGATATTTTGCTTTTTTCTCTGCTGTCAAGCTTTCATCTACTAGGTTTAGTCTTACTTAGGTAACAGTGGAAAAAACAAAGAAAGAAAACTTTTTTTTCCTGGCCATATCAAATGAATACAGTGGGCCAGATTATCAGCAAGGACAAGACCAGCGAAGACAATTAACCTAAGAGTTTGAGTTAATACACCTAAGAGAAACTTGATCCTGGGAATCGGATAATGTTGATACCATTTAATGGGAGGAAATTAATAATTTGAATCATATTTTGTACCAAAATAATGTGGTTCAATAAAGAAAAACAAGCTTATGTTATTAAATCAACCGAATTATTTGTAAAGAGGTTAACTGAATAGTGTATTATAGTTCAGTTCCAGTTGATCAGATTTCAGGGTTAGGTGAGCTGTGTTTCCATGTGGTCCTTCATACAGCCCAGCCTGCATTTTTTGATAAGGACAATCTGCATTAGGTCTGCCTAGCTGAGTTTTAGCTAGTGGTGTCTCTTCTCTCTCACCTGTGGGAAGTGGCTCTGCTCTGCGCTCACCTGTGGGAACTGTTCCCTAGATATATGGACAAGTCCTCTTTTCCCAGCATAGATCAGAGGTGGGAATGACCCCCAGGTCCAGAGTGACACCAGCAGGGGTTGCACTGCCCCTGTGCACTTTGCAGCCTCATGGGTTCATTCTGCCCTGTCTGTATCTCTGCAGCTGCTACAGCGACCATCCTCAGCACCAAGCAGCAGAGAAATGCCTTGCCCTGTTTCTTCCGAAGTAGGAGTTAGATATGGTGGCATGATGTGACAGCTCCTTTTCTCTCTGCATGCCCAATCTGAGAGTCTCTGACTATCTGATCACAGTTTCCTTCATCCCTTGTTTTGTGAAATATATACAGTGGTGGCTGTACAAGAGCAACAAGGTCTCATCTTGCTTTCTTCTGCCTTTAAGTTCTGAGCAAGATTCAAGTTGAAAGGTTAAGTATGTGGATTAAAAGTTAATGTTTCAGAAAGGTTCTTAGCTGCATGTGCCATCCAGCCCTTCCAGGTAAATATTTCATAAATCAATAACATGAAAATTATACAGACACTTCAAAGTTTTTAAAAACTAAAATATTTGCACTACACCAACCTTTGGAAAGTTAAAAATTGATATATTTTTATAATTCAGCTTAATGGTTTTGAACACCTATGGACCTCTTTTGAATGCTGGGTAACTTCACATTGCAAATATATGATCACATATATTTCTAGATTTTTTAGACAATATCTTCCAAATAAAAAACTTGTGATCACACCAAGAACTGTAATAATTATGGTAGCTCTTCATAGAAAGAATATTCAAATTTTTTATTTCCTTTAGTAAAATAATGATTGAATCCAAGGATCTTTTTCAGTTTCAAACAAACAAACAAAACAAAACAAAACAAAACAAAAAATCATAGTTTTCAGGAATGCTAAGCAACCACCCATACTATCGTCCAGAATATTAGATGCTGTTTTTCTTTGTTATGTAAAAACACACTTTGGGAGGCAGGATCTGCTGCTTCAAAGTAGACTTGAGAGGGACTTTGAAAGTGTCCTTTTTTTTTTTTTTGCCATTTTATGAACACTGAAAAACATCCTATTTGATGTTTTCTTTACTAGGATTGGTAAATGTTTTCCTAACTGATATTAGTTTAACATTTTTACCTAAGTGGACTTCCATCCTGCTGGATCACAGGTACATACTGAAGTAAATCAACAAACCATTGGGACACTCAATTTTTTTGTTCTTCTTTACCCTGGGAGAAACTCTAAGGAGTTTTTAGGAATTTTACTGTGATCCGTTATGCCTTAGTGGAAATGGCAAAAATATCACGTATTGTATTAGAGTGGTTAAATCGTCAAAAACAAAGGATTGTGCATAGTCCAACAAAAAGTCAGGTTTCCTGTCAAATTGCTCAATTGTATTCTCTTTAGTCTATCATGACATCATCATTCAGCAGTTCCCCTGTCATCACACAATCTTGTAAGAAAGACAGAATCTGAATTTATAATGCAAAAAACCCCAAGCCAAGTAAAAGGAAGACTAGTTTGTTTGAAAAAAAATTAGAAAACTAATCCAAACCAAACATGTTTCAGAACAGCTTTATCTGTTACAAAGACAGAAAAGGCTGCCTAGGTCAAATTCTTGCTTTTTTTCCACCGCTGGAGAATTCCAAATGGCATGCAGTTTTTCCTATACAAAGTGCCCTCACTGTGGAATGAAAGCCATATATCATGCATGGGCAGAGACATAGTGAAGTCAGTGAGCTCTGTGGGGATGTGCAATGGATCACAGCCCAAAGAACCATATTTCAGGTCCTGCTCAGGGACTATGTTGCAACGAAGTCTGGGGATGAGGGTGTGCTGGATGCTTCCTGCCTTTGATCACTGCAGATCGGCAGTGGCTGCCAAGCCTGAACAAGAGGTAGAGCTGATGCAGAACAAAGTCTCAGAGGCCAGCTGCAGAGACCAGAATTATGAAAATTTGGGAGTTCTCAGTATTTTTGTCTTTAGGCATAGGAACTAGGCAAATAGAACTAGCAGCTGCTCTGACAGCAGAAGATGGCCAAAAGACAGAAGATGCAAATTAATAAACCCTAGCTACTGAAGCTGGGCTAGTTTTCTGGCTGAAATTGTAAAAGTATAAAAACTAAGGAATGTGCCCCACAGACGAAAACACTTGAAAACTATGATCATAGGCTGGAGCTCATGGTGAGTCTTGAATGGACATTTGAATACATGGTAAGGCCAAAGGGAAAATTCCAAAGAGACACAGTAAAATTGCAACATCTGTTGATCTAAAGCACCTAAGATCACACCATGAAGGGTGCTATTTTATTTTAGCAAAATGAAAAAGTTTTGGCCCACTGATCCAGGAAAGACCTTTAGTTAAATATACCATCACTTTTTAAAATTTCAGTTTTCAGTTTTCACATTTCAGTTTTCAGCCAAAATGTCTAAATCGCCAATTTAAATACTTTTCTCTTGTGTTAGTATTGTCCTGTATTATAAGTAGCTCTTTTCTCTCCTAATGTACCCTTCATCAGAAAGGTATGGACAGCAAACATAGTCCATTCAACCATATTCATTCAGCCTTTATTTTCCTAGACTAGTGAAGTCTTTCTTTTTGAAGTGTCTTTATCTGAGACTTGAATACCTCTGACCACCTTACAGTTAGCCTTTGCTCTTTCTGAAACTTTATTGGACATGGCTTCCAGGAGCACAGATAAGCAAATTATTACCAAAATCTTTCACAATTAAAAAAATAATCTGGGTAAATCCTAATATCTTGCCTTTTGCTATAAGTGCATTGTTTTGATATTTCACTGCTATTCCATGGTCAACTAATATCTGAGCTTTTTCTTCTCTTAACATCTTCCTTGCTGATCACAAGCCTCTCTTCTTTGTCATGTATTGTTTTCCAGGTCTTGCATGTCGAGAAATAATTAATTTCCACCATTTGTTACTCTAGTAAAGTATGTATCTTGTTCTTGTACATGATCCCACTCTTTGAGTTGAATTTTTTAATGCAAATATTTAAGAGCCTGTGTTATGTGGCTGAGTACAAAAAACACCCCTAGCATTCAGACAAGTATCTTTGAGCTGTACCAGCTGTCATTTCCTCTTTAATATTTCCAGTCCCATATGTCTGTTAAAAATTACAGACTCTAACTCTTTTCTCTTGCTCTCCACACTCTTCCCTTCTGCTGCAAACCAGCTTCCAATCCAGCAGCACTCTTTTGTCTCGCTTTGGTTTCTTTACCACAAATCCCTGTTCTCCTGTCCTTCCTCTAACCAGAAACTCTATTCACCCTCATTGTTATTTCACCTTCTCACATGGCTTCATCTTAATTGACTGTATTGGGTGGAAATCCTCTCCTGCTCTACTTTTAATGATCCCTGTGTTATGGAGTTCCTGTTGTTGGCATCAACCAGCACACTTGAAAAACCTGAAATTTGCTTTTGAATGATTCTCAGCACATCCATCACCCATTTCTCATCATGTTGACAGTTTCAAAGATAGCAGATTATATTGCCCATCAGATGAGCTGCCTGTCCATGAACAGCTGTGTTACCCTTTCCACATCAGCAGACTGGTGTTTTTCAGTTTTCTGTTCTTCTAGTCCACTTCCTTACCTAGTGATCTGTTCCTGTCCCTTGTTTTCTTTTCAGGCAAGTCTTTTTCCATATGCTGAACAGTTAAACTCACTTGTTGATGATCTGAAAGAGTACTGGTCTCTTCTGTTTTTTATATTCATGCTCCTTCTTCCCACATTATATCCTGTTTTGGTGTGGGCCTTTAGGCAGAAAATCATGTTATACATTTCTACTCCCTGCCAACTTGAAGTCCTTTTTCTGCAGCTTTGAAACACAGGGTTTCAGAAGGTGCTGTGGGCTAGGATTAGATCTGTCCTAGCACAGGGCAGCTCACCTGGGATGTCTGGCTCAGTCTAGCAGCTCTTGGAGCAAATGACCCTCTGTGATCAGAGTAGTGCAAAGGCCATTTAGCAAACTCCTCCCCAGCCAGCAGGACTGGGCAAAGGTGCTGAGAAGTTGTCTGCTGGCTTTTGAGATCCAGGCAGGAGAATCTGGGAGCAAACAGCCTCAATGCCACCACACAGGCATGTTTGTTGCCTGTACACATGTGACAATTCTGTCATATCTTGTACTTCACTGCTTCTATGCAATGAGATTAAAAATGTATTCTTTCAGTGAAGTTCAGCACTGAAACCATATTGACACTTTTTGTTAAAAACAAATGCCTTAACAATCTGATCTTTATAGTAGTCTTTCTTGTAGTTTTTTTGTGTTTGATCTTAATACGATTTTTATTATGAAGGACCAAGGTAAATACTCTATCATGGTCACCATCAATTTTTTTAGGAATTTTTTTCTCTTATCTCAGTAAATTGATATTATCTGTATTTGTTATGAGTCGGAGGATGGGTTAGCTGTCCAGAGAATGCTGGTGGGTTTTCTTTGCTTTATATTTATGACTTCAGAAAAGCAGCATAGTAATACTGAGGACAATTACCACACTCCAACACTCAAGGTAAATCTGCAATGACTGTAAGTGAATGGCAATAAATCTTCAATTCAGTGTTTTTGAAAGTTAGATCACTTTCTTTTCAACAGCTCATTATCATTATTATCTTTTTAATAAGAAAATCTGGACCAAAACAAATTTTTGTGAAACTCTGCAATGTTAACATCCGAGCAAAAGCAGTTGAAAGAGACTGAGGTCAGGCTGTCAGAATCAGGGTGAATGTCTTCATTAATACTTCTGTAAGTGAGAAAAATAGGAATCCAAGTATTGTCTCCAGACCACTGAGACAGCAGGCTAAGCCATACTATCCCAATGGCAAAAGAAGAAACCTATGAAGCTGTAAACTTCTAAAGAATATGTGACTCAGAGCTGATGCAAAGATTTCTAATTTCCTGGGTGAATAGGCAGTGTGGTTTCAGCAACATTCCTTCTAGATCCACTTCAAGTTTAGGGCTCTCCAAACTAGAAATACCACTCGGAGAGAAATAATAAAGCTGTGTGCAGCAAAATACACATCTAAGTGTACCTTTCAAGAAGGACTGTCTTTTTCAATATGGTAAATTATTCCATTACCTTGAATAATATTGCCCTATTCTTCTTTCTTTGACATGCTGTCATGTTTTATGCCACTCTGGAGAGTATGACTTTAAAATCCAGAAAGTATTTAGTGTAATTAAAACAAGTTATCATTACCTGAAGAATATCTACTTAAGAAATATCTATTCAGGAAGAGAAAGTATTGTGGTTTATACCTTTATAAATATTTCATCTCAATCTAGAAATCTTGATATTGGAGCTGTAGAAAACACCCAGATAAGGCAGTAATTCAGCTGGCAAAGTTTTCAGAGAACCTGGGCTCTGATATCCTCAAACAAGAATAATAATTCTGAAATAAATATTTTTAAAAATTAACAAAAAAAACCCCTCACTGGATAGCATTAATTGTTTAGCTAAAATTTCTGATTTTCATTGTGATCAAGGTTGCTAATGCCTTAAAAAGGAGTTATGTGCCTCTGTGCCTCCTTCAGAGGAACTTGTACTTCACTCAAAAAAAAAAAAAAAAAGGAACCTAACTAATGGAATTACTAACACTTACCTCAATCCTACACTAGGCCAAATCAAACTGAAGCAATTTATATTTGTGCCAAGGTATGTATCCTGAAATTATGATATCTCTCACACTTTTGGAGTAAATTGTTATATAAAAAGGTATATTCAAAAGACAAAAGCATGGGTATTTTCTCTGGCTCCAAAATTTGATTGAAGAGGACACTTTTTGGCAGAAAGTACATTTCTGTGAAAAAGCTAAAATTAGAGTAAGTCAGAATTTGTTGAGTGTGCACAGGACACCACCTTTATGTCCTTCCTTAGCATCTTAGCACCCCCATGAATGATGTGTTTGGACATAGTACTTGGAAATGACAGTGGGCGATGGCTGTCACAGATGTAGGCAGCCTCCCCTTCTCCTGTCACAAGCATGTGGAAACAGAGGCAAAAGAAAAAACCTAATCAGCAAGAAGTTAAAAAAACGGCTAAGAAAAGCAAATACTCAAAACAAAAGAAGGCCTCTGCTATAGGTCCCAAAAGTCATGGTTGTTATCACAATGGAGGTAGAGGTAATTTGCTTCATTAATCTTTGGCCCTCATTGCAAATTGATTCTAGATACATCTGCTCATCAAATAAAGAAAAAATGTATTTTTAGTGATTTCAAAACTGTTATTAAGCTCCAGTCAAACATACCAAGGCACTGCTAATATCTTTGACTACAAAGTTCCAATGTTAAAAAAATGTCTTGTGACCTCTCTTTGTTGCTTCTAGGGCTAAAGACAGGCATTGAAGTTTTTTTCTTTAATAAAACCGAAATATTACACCAGTATATAATTACTTTTTTCATGCTAAATGATCATTTTAAACTCTGTTGGGTACTTTAAATTGCTCAAGGCATTATTTCTAGTTTGTGTGGAGGAGGCACGTTGTCTTTTGTTTCATTACAATGCAGAAACAGATCACGCTGGCTGTGGGGCTGCAGCCAGTGGTGGGTAATTCATGCAGTGCAGCTAAAGTCCTGCTCTCACTTGAGTAACAGATCTCAGGCACACTGGCAGGAAGTTCAAAGGTTTTGGACAAACAAAGCAGAACCAGTAATAGAAGTCTGGGGCAGTATAATAAATCTTGGTGTAAACACAGCTCTCCAGCTGCTGCATCTGAGCACAGTCAGAGCCAGTTCAGGTAGTTCTGCCTGTGTCTATGTCCTGTCATTTGGGTGACTCAAGCTACCTCTGGAACAAAGCTTCAGGACAGAAGCATCACCTAACCAGGCTGACAAAAATGCCGAGTTATTGGCAGCGCTGAGGTGTCTCAGATGCTGTTAGTGCTGGGAAACAACCCCTGCTTCTCCTCATCAGTCAGGACACGATGACTGGAGGCCTCAGCCTGAAGTGGCTGACGGACGTGTTGTTTCCTTCTTTTTAATTAAAGATGTTTAAGGGACCACAGCAATGGAATTCATACTTACGTAATCACTAGATTTAATTTATACAAATAACCTCTTTGTCAGAAAAAAGTGGCAAATAAAATAGCAACAACAGGAGGGCTTTTGACTGCAAGGTGTTATAGGTCTGGATTAGAGGCTTCAGGAAAGAAACAACTGGGAGCTTCTTTTTCTTGTTTTGAAAAATATCCTCAGGAATTGTACCAGCCGGTGTGTAGACTTGCAAATGGAGTTCTTTGGCAAATGACAAGAGTCACAATATTTCTCTAGGTCTGCCTAAGGAAAATTTCTTGCAAGCTCTTGTATTCAAAACAGAAGGCAGCCAAAAGGAAGTGAAGGAGCACCGTGCTGGAAACTGCGCTCTAATTATGGAGGTTTTTCCAAAGGCACCTCTCTCAGTGAGCCATGTCTGAGTCAGGGAAGAGAGGAGACACATTGCTGCATACTTCATCTGTCAGGAACCAGCCAATATTCTAGGGATAAAACCAGGAAAACTTCAAGCAGCCAACAGTAGCTCTCCAAGGCTTATCCAGATAAGCCAAGCTAGCAGGGACTGCTAGCCCTTCTCCAGTAATTAGGTGTTACAGAGAATAGTAGCAACATTATACACATGGTTTCCTAGTCCTCTTCTATCCCACATTTCTCAGGTCCAGCTCAGACCTGAGACAAAGGTAGGACCTCAGACAAAGTCAGTCCTGGCCAGGTCTCAGCTCTTTCCATTGCATGAAATCAGCCCAGCTTTTAAATCCCTGCATAGTCAATAAATGTGAGATCAGCCTATTAGGGTGCCATGGGAATTTGCGTTTCCTAAGGAAGGAAGAAAGAAAGAAATGAAAAAGGGAAAGAACACAACAGAACTCTGAATTTTGTTCTTTGCTTTGGGCATCAGAGCCAAGAACATCATGACCCAGAAGGTACCCTGTTTGCAAGTGCTGAATGCTACCTTCTGAAACCTAGTGCACGGCAAATGGCATCAGTGTGGGCAACTCCAGCAAACAGGTCTCTGATGCTTCCTTTGAACTTCCATTTGCTGTGGTAGACAGCATCACAGAGAAAAAATAGAATCAGTTATAGGTATTTTCTTGGCTTCCTTCCAACTATGTTAACCGTAATGCTGAGTTGCATTATTGTTATGTATTACTGTTTCCTTAACCAGAATGGCACCAAAATATCCTTCTGTTCCCTGCTGCCACAGCAGAGTGTTTCCAGAGGCCAGAATGAAACCTTTTATTCCCAGGACAATTATCTGAGGATGTTTTCAGTGGAAGTGTGGAAACAGAGAGCTAATATGAGTCTCGATGACATAGCAGAGTCAGGGCTGATCCCGTGTTAGATCTCAGTGCTTAGGAGGCACCATCAGCCCCACACAGCTTGGTGCTATTTAATTGCTGTGAAGATTGACTTCAGCTGTTTGACAATGAAGCTGTATCTTGCACCATTTATGCAAGTCCAAGCACATTTGGATTTACAAATCTAGCTATTTTCCCACTGAAAGCTCTGCCTTTGAGCCTGTTATATTTTACCAAAATCCAAGATAACGTTGCATCTAGCACAGGCTTATAAATTATCTAGGCTGATTTAAGAAAACAACCTAAACCTGGTTTTACTACAAACCAAAGCTCACAAAAACATCAACAAATGTTGCAAAATAAAGAAATCCCAGAGGGAGTTACTGCAGTAGATTTCTCCAGTGGAGAGCTCTTACTCTGAAACCTAGAATGATGTGTTCCTGAAAAGTGTTCTTTCATAGTAATCTAAGCTACCCTGTGTCTATGAGGTCAGCTTAAAAAAAAAATCAATTTTAAACAAACAAACAAACAAACACCACTCTGAAAGCATATTTACTTTTTCTCAATCATCAATTTTTTTTTACAACCCAAATTGTTCCTGTAGTTTTGATCAGTATAGTTAGTTAGTTAGTTTTCAAACAGATCTACATATTTACACAAATATTTTTGCTGCAAAATTGAAACCAATGTGTTTTTTGGAAATGGAATTTACATTTGTGCAAAATACTTTCATCCATACAAGAAAAAACAAACAAACAAACAAAAAATAGCAAGTGCATCATGGTATTAAGACAAAAAATTGATTTACATTGCTCAACTTAATCACAAAATAATCTGAAGCATTAGGACAGATCTCATGTAAAATCTTTTTGTGTCAAGAGATTCCTAATGACTTTGGTGAGCACAGTGAACACCTCAAACAGAATGGCTTATGGATTTTAGAGAATTCCCAGGTGACACCTGAATAATACCTTCTACACTTGCTTTCAGCAAAGTGCAAGCATTTCATCTGTACTGGCACAGAGAGACAGAGAGTACTTCATTGTAAGTGTGAAAACCACTTCTTGTACCCCTACATTTTTTCAGACACATAGGTGCTGTTTACATGAGAGGTGATGGATATCTTGCTGGGGTAGGATAGCTTGATGGCCTGGTGAGCATTTCAGCTCTCCACAGAGTCCCCCACTGGTGCCAGCACAGCAGAACATGGTAGCCAAATGGCAGGTGTCCCAGCCAACTGGTTTTTTACAGTGCAGATCTGAAACAAAGCTGCAAGTGCATAGTCATAACATTTTTCAGTTACAAAGAGGTATTTGGAGGCTGGGGATCAACAACACCCACATTTACAATGTACAAAAACGTAGCTCTTGTTTTAGCAGCAGGGTGTAGGATGTGCTTCTTTTTGTAAGTCATCTGAAATTATTGGTTTAGTATTCAAGGAATAGTTACACTCAGAATGCACAGCTTAGCCAATGTCAGGTTAAGATCTACATTATATTATTCTTAGAGTACAAAGCACCACATTTGTGCAGCTTGATAAGAGCTTCTTTTAGATACAGAATACTTCTTGCTCCGTGTTTTCTTGTTTTCTTTCCAAAGAGATTTATTGTTGAGAAAGGGGCCTGACTGTCATATGCCAAGGAGCAAACTCTGTTCATTGCTATAGAAGGAAGGAGATACACAAAGAAAAAAAAAAAAAAAGAAAAAAAGACAAGGTGACAAGATGACAGAAAAGAGAAGCAGGAAAAAAAAGCAAAAGAGTAATGGAAAACAGGACTGGCCAGCACCCCACATTCTCATATCTTTGCAACATGCAGTTCATAAACACATGTAGGCACTCCACATAAACAAGGAGGGACCCAAAATAGATATGCTGTAAACAGGAGATAAAATATCCCCCTCACAATGCTCCTAGGGACAGCTGCCATTACAGTAGCTCCCAGTGACATCAGGGGCACTTGTTTGTTCACATTGTTGCGCGTCTGGGGTCCCAGAAGGAGAAACGTGGTAGGGAGAAAGTGTCGGTAATAACTGCTCCAATTATGCAGCAAAAATGTCTATCTAAAAACATGTCAAGCTCCCTAGAAACTCCCTCCTCACTCCCCTCATTCTTGTAATACCCAGCAACATCACTCTCACCCTGTTGGGCTGTCTCTGGGGCAGGAGACCACAGAAACAGGCCTGCCTCCAAAACAGCTGCTTTTGGTATGCACTGCGGCTCTTTTAAAGGAAAATGCTCTAATTCAGCCACCACATGAGAGGAATAGTCTGAGACATCTTCACTTGTGCAAGCATGACCTTATGAACCAGTTTTGTTGGGATGCTGGGACTGGTAGCAGATCTTCACTCTATTCCATTGATTATGGCCACAAGCAAAGCCCACATCGTTAAAAGTCCTGCTCCTTAAATTTCTTCTCCCATCAGTTCCCTCTTTGGAAGCCTAGCTTGTCTGTTTCACTAGCTTACCAAAAATAAGTACAACTAAAGGAAAATTCAGGGCTAATACCCCTCCTGCACTGGCCATCCATGCCTTCTCTGACTTGTGTTACTTGCAGGGGAATAAAAGTCCCACACTGTGGCTGGTAGTTTTGTCTCCAGCAGACTCAGAAAAAAACCAGTATTGACCAAAGAATGAGATCAGCTATCCCATACCTTGGTCTAATAAAAAAATGTAAAATGTAAATAACTTTACACCATTGTTCTTGTTTGCTTTAAAGAGTGATGACCAATTTTTATGCTTTTCTTTATTTTTCTTTTTTTTTCTCTTTTTCTTTTTCTTTTCCTTTTCCTTTTCTTTTTCTTTTTCTTTTTCTTTTTCTTTTTCTTTTTCTTTTTCTTTTTCTTTTTCTTTTTCTTTTTCTTTTTCTTTTTCTTTCTCTTTCTCTTTCTCTTTCTCTTTCTCTTTCTCTTTTTCTTTTTCTTTTTCTTTTTCTTTTTCTTTTTCTTTTTCTTTTTCTTTTTCTTTTTCTTTTTCTTTTTCTTTTTCTTTTTCTTTTTCCTTATTATTTTTCTTTTTTTTCCTTTCTTTCTTTTTCTTTTTCATCTTTTTTTCTTATTTTCTTCTTTTTCATCTTCTTTTTCATCTTCTTTTTCTTCTTCTTTTCCTTCTTCTTATTCTTTTTCTTCTTTTTCCTTTTTTTATCTTTTCCTCTTCTTCTCCCTCTTCTCCCTCTTCTCCCTCTTCTCCCTCTTCTCCCTCTCCCTCTCCCTCTCCCTCTCCCTCTCCCTCTCCCTCTCCCCCTCCCTCTCCCTCTCCCTCTCCCTCTCCCTCTCCCTCTCCCTCTCCCTCTCCCTCTCCCTCTCCCTCTCCCTCTCCCTCTCCCTCTCCCTCTCCCTCTCCCTCTCCCTTTTCCTTTTCCTTTTCCTTTTCCTTTTCCTTTTCCTTTTCCTTTTCCTTTTCCTTTTCCTTTTCCTTTTCCTTTTCCTTTTCCTTTTCCTTTTCTTTTTCCTTTTCCTTTTCCTTTTCTGTTTTCCTCCTTTTTTTTTCCCTGTTTTTTTTTTGGGGGGGGGGGGGATTTTTTGTTTGTTTTCTTTTTTTCCCACTCCTTCCCCCTTCCATTTTTCTTTTATTCCTTTGTCTTTCTCTTTTCCATTTCTAAAAATTAGTATAATATTATTTTTCTGGGATATTCCCTTTGTGCAGATACACTGACACCCTGATTATTTCACCCAGCTTCAAGATGCTATGGAGGAGCCCCACAGTCAGGATTCATTTGGCAGAAAGGTGGATGCTGTTCCAGAGTTGTATGCAGGACGGGAGTAGGAGTCCAGTTATGGTATATTGACCTGAGGTATTCAGCAGCAAGACAGCAAGGAGATTCAGGATTGACTTGTGAGTAGGAAGAGGGGCAGGTGGATTCCTTGGTAATGTATTCAGAGTGCAAAAAATCTCCTTGTTACAGAGTCACTGACATAATTGAAGCCCAGCTTACTTATTGGTCTTAGGCTTTGCCTGCAGGTGTGCTATTTCACTGGCAAACCAACACCAGACCTATGTATTTCCCCACACTTGCAGGTAAGTGCTTATACCCTTGCCTCTTGAGAAGGGATTCAGCCTTGAAAATGGGTCAGTACTTGAGAAGTCTTTTCAGGAGCCCCTCACAGAGGACAGATGCTTTTAGTAACATTCTCAATCCTTCCAGGTTTCTGCAAGATACTGTTAGTATTAAGTGGGTCTTTCAGTGATAAATGACTCATATTGATCTGAATTGAAGGTAGCTGGCCTTCCTTCTGTGCAGCTCCTGAAAAAGTGCCAAAGAACCTCATTGCTGCACTTAACATAGCTTGCCTATATTTAGTATGTGCTATACCACAAGCTCTAATACAGCCTGTGAATTTTGCCTTTTGTTCAAGAGATGCAGACTGTTTTCTCAATCAGGGGCATGTTAGCATGCGTTCACATCTCCTGGATTTCTACTTCATCTCTTTTTTCCTAAACCTTCCAGTACTGTGTCTGACAAAACAGCAAGGTCATCAGTTCATGCACTGCAAGAAATACAGGAGAAAACTCTAGGAAGTCTAATTTATTTAAAGGCATATTAAATATAAGAATCATCTTGGAAGTCTTCTTCCCCACAGTTTTTTCTGTTTATTCAGAGGAGATAAGTGAGTGGTTAAGATGTGACTTATGTTCTTCATTGAACTGGGATCGTTTTTGAGGGTAATCACTACTTGCTGGTTTACCACTTGCTGTTTTGTGGTATTTCATAATAAGGAGATTTCATTTTTGGAAAATGAAGTAAAAAGTGTGATTGGAAACATGAAATTTGGGGTTTTTTTCACTATAATACTTATCTTTATAATTACATTGACATTTATTGGTGAAATGGAATCATTTTGTGGGAAGGTGTTCAGAGTCCTGTTGAACTCCAGTAGAAAGCAGTAATTCTTTCTGTTTATTTAGACATCTGAACTGGACATACTTCTTGCTGTGTTTTGGAATGTTAGCATGGTCGTTGTGCTACTATGCACCGACAAGTTCTCTTGTCTTTAGCTGGATGGTCCCAGAACCCAGTATTCCCAAATCAACAAATTAGCATTTCAACAGACTTGTAGATAGATGTGGTCTAGGAATTCAGTTTCCTATGCTTTAGTCTCAAGAAACTTTGAATGTTTTAAAAAGATTAAAGTTATTTTGATTTCTGGAATCTAAAAATTTTCAAATGGCAGTTCAGTCATGCTTGCATGACCTTGAGTAGGGCTGTTCATAGAATATAAAGTGGTTTGGGTTGGAAGGAACTTTAAAAATTGTCTAGTTCCCATTCCCCCACCACAGGCAGGGACACCTTCTGGTAGACAAGGGTGCTCAGTGTCCCATCTAACCTGGCACTGGATACTTCCAGAAATGAGACACTCACAGCCTATCTAGGCAATCTGCTCCACTGCCTCATCACCCTCTTTAGTAAAGAACTTCCTCTTGCTATCCAACCTAAATCCACCCTCTTTCAGTTTAGAGCCACCCTTCGTTGTCCTATTACTGCATGCCTCTGTAAAAAACCCCTCTTTTCTGTGAGTCTTTATGTAGCTTTTAGGTACCAGAAGGCTTTTCTAAGGTCACCCTGACACCTTCTCTATTCTCCAGGCTGAATAACCACAGTTTTCTCAGCCTGTCCTCATACAAGTGCTCCAGCCTTCTCATCTTCTTGGCGTTTTTCTGCCCTTGCTCCATGTCTTGTGCTGAGGGCTGCAGAGCTCAATGCAGTGCTGCAGGTGGAGTCTCATATGGGCAGAGAAGAGAGGCAGAATCCCGCTGCCCACACTGCTCTGAATGCAGCTCTGGATGCAGCTGGCTCCCTGGACAGTGGGTGCACTTTCCCAGGTCATGTCCAGCCTCTCATCCACAAGCAGGAAGTCAGATTTGTTGAACTCTCCTTCCATGCTAGAAAGTTGGGTTCCCATTGACTCATCTTATGACCTTATGCTAATTTGTAGATTCCGAGCCCAAGCAATAAATGTTCATGGGTTATAAGTCGCATTTTTTAAAACTTGTCTCTGAGGTATTTGCTTTAAATACTTAAGAAAATCAGATTTTCAGAGAACATTTGAAGGCTGAGAAAAATCCCTTATATCTATAGAAACTTTGAGCTGGTATATTCTATTAAAATGACAAACTGAGGCACGTGACTTCAAAAGGCATCATCTTATGTAACTTTTTAGGGTCATATACTAGCTGTGAGCAGAGAAGGTCTGGAAAGGTGGACCATATGGTGGAATAATTTGGGAATCCACTTACTGTTTTTTTAATAAGGGGGAGAGCTAGTACAATTTAGCACATTTTATAGTTTTTACTGTTTGTGTGTAGAATTTGTGAAAGATCTTCCCAGAAATGTCTTCATAGACACAGATACCCAAAGTGGCACATTTGGAAAACACCTTGAAAATACTTACTGTGACAAAATTAGAAGCTCTGCTAAGAAACTTGACAGTATATTTCAGCAACTGGCACTGTTTTCTGATATATTGGAAATTCAAAACCTCAACATTATACTCACAATGGGAAGCTGATCCATTCCAGTTGCTCCCAACTTCTCTTTCTGAAGCATTACCATTAAAAGAGCTGTGGCAGTTTCAGCACATCTGTGCTTATGATTTAGCACAAAAATCTCTCTATTCAAATTTTATCTTTAGTAGCTGAGGAAATGCACAAATAGGAGCAGATGTCCTGTGTGAAGAAATGCAGAAACCAAAAGCTTAGGAACCAGTCCAGATTCTTTGGGAATCCATGTTTTCTCTGTTGATTTGGATAGTCCTGCTTTTTGCACAGTACTATTAAAGGAAAATTGTTCTTGATTTTGAACCAGAAAATATTAGCACATTTGGAGCCAATGCAAAAATGATGCTGTGTTCAGGAGACAGACACTCCTCTGTTAGAAAGTGAGATCTGTGTCTCTGGAGAGAAGGAAGTGTCGGGTTGCTGCTGCCTGGGAGAGGGACAGCTTAGACCTGCCAAAGAGCCATCTTTGTGTGGCTCAGGAATTTCAATAATGGGTTTGGGATAAAGACATACTTATTCTTTGGCTTGTAACAGAGCCCATATGATGCATGAAACTACTGAAGATGAAGAAGATAAAATGGAAAAGGCAAAGCCATTTAAGAGCCTACAAGTAAATGTTCCAGTAATCATCAAATAACTGTGAAGTTTCAGAAGTTCCAGAAGCTGAGAGGAAGATATTAAAGATGACACTCTTCAAAGAAGAATGACATACATTTTCCAAAATTTTATTCTGTTCCTTGGTCTGTATATGGAGCTCGGCATGCATTCTTCCTCCCACTCTGTCTCTCCTCTTTCCTAATTTCCTCACTATATGTAAAAAACATTAAAAAGTTAGGACTTCCTGGACATTACAGAAGAATGAATTGATGACAAAGCTCTTTCTGAGCTTCTATTTCTGTATACAAGCATGCCATCTTAGTGATACATATGTTATTCTGATTTACAATCTTCTTCCCGTTAATCAGAATGAGTCACAAGTGTGTGCAAAGTGATGTTGAACCTCTCTGTAGACACAGGGCAGTGACCCAAGAGGGAAACTCAGTTTTCCAACAACTCTTAAATCAATGAGAAAATGGAAAGTGAGATACTCTACAGACTAAAGATTGGTTGGTCATTAACTTTTTGTAATGATAGTATTTGATAGAAATATTTATTTATTTTTAACTTTGTGGGCAAGGATTTCTTTTTGTTCATGTATTGTCATCCTTATGTAGATTGCCAGCTTTGTCTTACATTTCTTGTTCAATTGCCTGTATAAAGATCTGTGTGCAGTATCTGGTGAACTTCCTAACCTCCTTTACTCACAATGATGAGATGCTTTGAGAGATTAAATAAAATTCCTTTTTTTTTAGCGCTAATCATAATGAAATGCAGATGTTTGATATTCCCCACTTTTATCAGTGACTCCATTTCATGAAGTTAGATCCAGCTCTAGAACTGTTATAAGTATTAATGTATTCCCAAGTGCAACCCATTCCAAGTGCATTTGATCTGAAAAAAAGTTTGTTTCCAGTTTGCTCTCAAAAAAACACGCAGTTGAAAAACTGTTCATATTTGTGATGTATATTTGACCCCTCCCACCCATCCTGAACTAGAGAATCCTTTTAAAATAAAAACCATTTTTGCCTCTCATTACTAATCCCAGATGTTGTGAACAAAACAATAACTTGTCAGCCCTTCAGAAATGGAGCGCTCACTCTTTATGGTCCTGAGAACAACATACTCAGCTTTAACTGACCTTGATGAAAATGGTTAAGTGCTTAGCTTGCAGTCAAGTTAAATGGTTGTCAAGTTAAATAATAATAAAGTTAAATGACATTTAGGCCACTGATGCTATTCCTGTAAAGCTCCTGATGGTTTGGTAATGGGCAGGAACAGGAACTGGATCAGATTGATCTGGTAAAGCACTTTCCTTTATAGGAAAAATTTAACATCATTAAACACTGATTATACTAGCAATTTGATTCTAAAGGGGAAGGACTCAAACACATTCTTGCACATCAACTGTGTCAGGGCAATGTCCACATGTGTGCTACTTGTCTGTGGCAATGCATAGGAATTTGTATGAGTTTGGCATTCTTTCACTAAGGCTGAGTTAATTGGAATTACTTCACCTCAGCCTGGGGCAGAGAGCATTCGCATACATAGTTACCCCAACTGAGCTGACAAACAGCAACTTGCTGATGAGTGCCAGTGAAACCCAACTGCTGATGGCTGTTTTTCTATGCAGACCCACAACTGAGCCAAAGCACCCTTCCACTTTGAGAGTTTACTTCTGGATTGACCATTAGAAAGAGAATAGAACATCTGGCATAGGAGCCTGATATGACCTGAACTATAAAATACCTTATAACCAGGTTATAGTGTTAGCTTTGACCTGGGCTGCAGTGTCTTTATACAAATAATTTCCTTTTATTGCATAGGATTTTATTTATAAACTGAAACCCCACAAAACCCAAGCCACTTTTGCATTATACAGCACTTATCTGGCAGAGCTCGTTTGAGCCTGATTAGCATATGACAGCAGTTAAGGCACAGCTATGACTGGTGACAGGTAAAAGCACAAATGAGTTAGTATCGAGATATTCCTTATCTCCCTACAATACTTCTGTGTGGAGATGGGTTGAGCAGGATCTTAGATGTGCCTTGTAATCCTCAGCAAGTCCCTGGAACAGTCTTCTTCCCTGGGCTTGCTGTTGGAGTGATGTGGGCACAGAGCTTCCCTGGTCCCTACTGCCAGCATGGCACCTGCAGTGTCCTGAGCACATGAAGGCTCCATGCTCCTGCTCCTGCTCCTCAGGACCCTGCACCATCACTAGGAGCAGCATCATGAGTGACACTGCCAGAAAACCACAGCACTGAAGTCACTGGGAAATATGAACCTCATGCTCCCAACACAAAATTTACAATTTCCAGAGTGATGAGCAAACCTGCCACTGTCACATGTGTTTAAGGGCCCTTTCAGGTCCTAAGACAGATATGTAGTGGCACAGTGTGCTAGTGAGGACAGCAGCTGAGTAATTCCATAACAAATATGCTGCAGATGAAACACAAAAGAAATCAAAGTGACTTGTTATGTAAACCTGGGATTTTTTCCTGCTTGTTTCTGGCCTGCTGTTACCCAGCTACTGCCTAGTGAGAGAAACAATCACAGGTGAGACTGATTTCTTCCAGCACATTAATTCATTGTGCATATAATAAATATAATTCATCATTTAGATTCTGGGAAGTTGGTGTTGGAATTGAAAGCTTATGATTTCCTATTACCCACACCTAGATACATACGACCCAATCCAAACATGCACACTGTTTAGGAGAATTGCTTGTCTTAAAAAGGATTCCTTTTAGCACACATCTGGAGGTGCTTTTTCCTTACATCTACCAAATGAAAGATTCTGCATCCTTACTCTGGAAGGCAAACCATATTTTTCCTTAATGTCTTTCTTTCTTTCTTGTCACAATGGCTGGTGTTAAGGAGCTACAACACATATGCAGGAGGAATTTTGGGTTTGTTGATGTTTAAGCGATACTTTAATTTGGGGTGTCCATAGGATTTGTTGTCTTTGTTGATTTTCCATAGTTTCTTGTACTTGTGATATTATTAATATTGCCAATATTAGAAATGTTTTTCAACATTTTAAGTTGAAAAATTGGAAGCAAAATAAAAAAGTCTATAGAAATATAAATATACCTGAAGGCATGCAGATAATTTTCACATCTCAAAATTCAAATCAAAATAAATCCAGGTATTTTCCAGCATGAGATGAAACTAAAAGTAGGAATACTCATCCTGGGTTTTTATGGTAATAAGAAATTTGCTCCACATATTGCATTACTATCTCAAGCATGTTGGCCAAGCTTACTAAAATACATGCTGTTAGATGTCGATTTTCATTACATTATTTTTTCTCTCTCCCTTTTTCCAACATCATTTCAGAGTCCCTTTAAGACTTGGCTCAGTTCAGCCAAGTCAGAAAAATTAATGCAGCTTTTCATCTTTCACTGGTACACAAAACACCCTAAAATATATATTACACATCTGAGTTATGTAAAAATTACCTCATAGTCAAGACTTGAGTGTGCTTGGATTTTCACTAAACTCTGTTTGCTAAGAAGTAGATCTCTTCAATTTGCTTCCTAGACCAAACTCAAGGGGAAAAATGTCCATGTTTAAATTGAATGAAATTTGTAACTTTGCAGAATTCTCACTTTGAAAGGCATGCTGCAAAATATGTGACATTCTCTCTTCCACAGAGAGAGTAACCCAAGAAGCTCTGTGAGCTTCACAAAATATGTTCTTTTTGTAAGACAGAACGTGAGAAGCAAAGTATTGTCAGGCATTTGAGAAGTGTTACAATGGCTTGCTAATGCAATCCTCAGAGTGCTTTAATATAGTTATAAAATAGATCCAGGTATCTATAAAAAGAATAAGTTAAAAAGATAAAACATCACTGAATAATTTCCAAGTCTGCATCGCAATGAGCTTCTTGAGTTTACAGACCAGTTAGCAAGTGAATAAAGGATAGAGGAATTTAGGGACTGCCCCACAAGAAAAAAACTTCCACCTTCTTGTCTAATGTTTTGGGTCATGGACTTTATAGTGCATCATACTTCAAAATCTCATCTACACTTACTTAGCATTAAAAATATGTATATTATACTAAACAATTTTATTCTAACTCAGGAAGTTTTATAGATGAATAAAACACTGGTCATCCTCATTCTTCAAAATGCATGTTACTTTTTCCAGTAACAGAAGTCTTTTATCCCAGAAAACATTGCATGTTTCAGCACTTTTGAGGAAAGTTTATGACCTGTTCAACTTATACTTCATCATTGGTATACCATCTCTGAATCTTCTGATCCCTTTTTAGAATATATACTGTGTCTGAAAAATCTCCCTGGTGTATACTTACTGTTATCTCTCAGGTCTTTCTCAAGGATTTATTGTTGGTTTTTTTCCTTGAGAAAAACTCTTTCCACTTATTTCCACTGAATGACCATTTCCAATTTCACTCATGTAATCTGTTTGATATATTTGAGGTATACATACATACATTTTTCAGACACTTCATTGTTGAAATCACTTTGCTGCTTGTTTAATTTAATTGCTAATAACCCCTATAATGCATGAAATAAAATTTTCTCTCATTTTAAAGAAGTAAAAAAGAATTTGAAGTGCAAACTGAGATACTTGCTGTCAAAGTCCTTCTCTAGATGCCTTAATCTTAGCTGGTTATGGAGTCGAACTTAATTGAAACTGAAATCACTAAAGGCCTTTCAAAGTAGAAAAGTAACTGCAGTAATGGCTGTGGACAATTAGTATAAAAACATGTGCTCTCTCTTGCCAAATGACACATTTACTTCTGTCCAGTGACATCATTGCTCAATCTTACAATAAGATTTCTTATCTACTTTTCTGCAATGCCATATCTGCCATTATGAAGAAGTACTGTCAGTCTGCTTTCGGGGGACTCAAGATCTTGTATGATCAGTCACTTGGGGATAAGTAGGCGAAAGAATTTCAAGACCCTTCTCCTCTTCAATTAGAACTACTGAAATGAGAATACCAGTAACTGATCTGGTAATCTACCATCTGTTACTTCAATGTTTCTGATGGTACGCTTCTTATTAAAGAGGACAATTAAAGCCTACTAAATAACTGGATATAATTCACATTTTTCAGGCTCATGATCTGTTAACTGAAGAGACAGCTGGCCATTGTAATTTTAATTTCTTTCTGAGATAAGCCATCAAGACAGACCTAATTTCACTAATTTTTGGTTGGACACTGTAATGTCACTGTAAATCTTTCTGGATGGGTGGTCATCTTTCTCCTTGGTGCGGTGTCTGGTGTGTGGGAGGCTGTGGCTCTTAAGCACTGTCATTACACTGAGTCACCAAAAAGGTAAGGCCTTTTGGTAGGAAAAGTGGGGCATTAGGTGATATGAGTGGTGCTACAATAGGGATAGTACATAAACAAGAAGGCCACCCCTATCTTCCGTCCAGTTCTCTGTGACTAGGGCACTGGAAAGAAGCTGGTGTCATGCTGCATCTTGGTCTGTGGTTCCACATGCCTAAAGTGGAAGGGGGGAAATGGAAGGCACAGGGCCAGAGGAAATCTGGTGTGGCTGTAACTGTGCTGAATATATATTTTAGGAAGCATATGCAGCCACCCACATATAGGCAGACTCCTGTCATTTTTTATAGAGGGGTCTATGAATAAGAGGGTTGAAAGAGATTTATTTCTTTTTGTATATGTCTAGGAGCATGCTAAATATGGTACATTCCCATGATAATTATGATCATTGCCCAAACTTTCCCAGTTGTCTGGAGAAAGGGAGGGCTACTACTCTCTATATAAGTAGCAGGAATATCTTCTAATAAATATGACAGCCATGAGCTGAAGATGAAAGGAGAATATATTATGAAATCAAGAGCTGACTTCAGGAGGTAAAATAATGAGGCAACCATATGAGAAATTAAAGTCATGAAGTGCTTGCCTGCACTCAGGGAGTTGCCTAGAAGGTTAGCAGTGAAACCTGAAACCGTATGAAACTAACTTGGTTTTATACTGCATTGCAACTCTGAAAATCACAGCAGATTTCTCAAAACAGGCCACAAAAAGCTTTCAGGAAAGCTGTGTGGTGCCACAACTCTTTTGGCTAGCAGAGACAGTAGCTGTGCATCCAAAGGCTCCACAGAAGCCACAGTGTGGCTCTGCTTGCCATGGGCTGGCCACCACGGCCTGACCCAGGGGCCCTGCCGATACACCACAGTTCTGGGTGCTGCTGTCCAAAGGAGTCATGAAAAGGAAGCCAGCAACTAAGCAAAAATAGAGAGCAATGAAAGGCTTGCACGAGTTTGGGTGTGAGGCAATAAGACAACCTCAATATTTTTTTTTTTCATAAGGTCCTACAACAGCATCTTCCAGTAACATGCATCTGCTTTTTTGGCACACTGTTTCCCTTTCTATAATGAGGGATTTCTTTCTGCTGAGACCAAAAGGCTCTACCTTTGCTGAGACACTGATAAAGGAAATAAAGTAAGCCCTTTCTCTTCCATGATCAGAACAATCCATGAAAGTTTTCCTTGTCATAGCATGTCTCATTGAGACCCATGTCTATTGCCTTGTTCAAAAACCTTCATTAGATCTCAACAAGTTCTGAAAAGATGGAGAAGGAAGGGTTATTTTCCATATGTTTGTAATTTCCAGCAAAGCTGTGTTCCTTTAAATCTGTTTGGAATGTGCTGGGCAGGAAAACAGGCATTTTAATTTGGGAAAAAAAACCAATTCATCCTAAAATAAGCAGTCAAAAACAAGTGAATTGTTGGGTAGAAGCATCTGTTTTGTTCAACTGGCTACCAAGTTGTTCATTGCTGCCTCTCCAATCCGAGAGATGTTTGCAAACAAAACTCACTTACTTTTACTCCCTCTGGATGCATCTATATTAAAAGTGTAGGGAAACTTAACCTGTCTCCATGGAAGCCATATATGATTTGAACTAATATAGGTACTATCTTGTGTTTCTGTGCCTGTTTTTTAAAGGGTGGATAATGACCTCTGAATAGTCTATTGGCCCTGAATTTATTTGGTTGGTCACAGAACTGCACAAATTGACTTCATTGCAGATGTACATAAACTGGTATTCTGTACCACTCAGGGAAGATTTACCAGCACAGGTCAGAAGTAGCCTGACAAATCTTTTCCAAGCATTTCACATTTAAGACATAAACCTAAATAACCTCTCACTCCCTTTATTAACTGTTCATTCTCTGTTGGTGAGTTAAAGGAACATATTTGATTGATTGGTTTGATTCTCCCAAACCACATTTTCCGATCAGGTGTTTATTTCTATCCTTCAAACTGAGCTCAGGAGTTTGTTGGTGGTAGATTTCAGGCTCTTCACAAATATCAGCTCTTTTTGCAAGAAGCAGAGGACCATTCTGAGCATTCTTTGACATCAGTGACATTATTTTGCTCTTTATTTTTAAGCAGATTACTTTCTTTTGATCTCTTTTATGGCTGTAGAAGTTAATTACTTTGTAAATAATGTGTAAAGAACCTACTGTCAGTCATTCCAGAAGGCTCTGGTGGACAAGCCATAGTGCCTTATCATGTGCATACTTCCATAGATTTGTAATATTTTAATATCGGTCATGTTATCCACTTCATTTTTCACCTATGCTAGTAGTGTGGGAAAATGAAATCTTGGAAGTCGGTATTTAGTTGCATTAGGAATCCTTTCAGTCTCTTGCTGGGCCTACTTACTAGGATGGACATGAAGGGAAAAGACTTCAACTAACCCAGTATCTTCAGCTACATGCTCTCCATACTGCTCAGCGCCACAGTCTGATGATGTGCCCGATCCCAGCGAATTGATTCTGCTTTCCAGGCACATCCCAAAGAGTGGCTTTACCCTGAGAAGGGCTGCTGCATCTCTTCAGCTTTTGCTGCTGTCCTGGAGAAAGAGAGCTTAATAAGCATGGCTGTGGCATGACAGGCTAGACCTTGCCCCGCCAGACCTCCCATGCTGCCTGCATGGGGATAGGTGAGTGGGATATGTGCTACCTCTTTCAGATGTTTCCTTTCTGTAAAGTGGTCCATAAGATATGAGATATAAATTCTTTTCCTTCTTGGATGATATTATCACTCATTTTTTTTTTCTTTATATACTGAATACATTTTTATACACTTTTATGAGCTCAGTGTCAGTTTACAGAAGGAAAATTTCTAATGTACTCACAAGAAATTCATGTATGGATCAGTTATTTTCTGAAGAAGAGCAACTAAGAGCTGAGTTCTCAGTACAGGCACTGGGGTGACTTTCTACAGAAACTGAACGTACATAGTCACTTCCTGAAGGTTCAAATTGTTTAATGCCAATCTTAAAGGTAGTTCCCTAAAATAACCCCTATTATTCCCTCTTTTAAGGAAGATAGTTTAATAAATATTAAAAACTTTCATACATTCTCAAGCTTGAATTTCTTTAATATGACTTGAACAAAGTTCAGAACCTGATTCCCAGTACTGACCTCAGCATTTCTTGTTCTGCAAACCACAGAACGGAAATAAAAGTGCCTACTATTAGCACTCATCTCTTCAACTCTTCACCTTCTAATACTAGTGAGAAGCAGCATTTCAGATTATGCACATAATTTCATTTCCCTTCTGTCATTAGAACAGAAGCTTTCTGCAGCAGCTGTTGACAAATACCTGAGCAGTGTTTATACATCATGGCCTTCCTTGCATGGATGAATTTCTATAAAAGTTCATATAAAGAAGAAGAAAATATATAATCACACTCCCTGCTTGTAACCAATTTATCAGAAAATATTCTTTTTTTCAGTAACAGTTTATCTTGTTGGTAGTTTTGTGTCAAATATTTTGTGTTCAGTTGGAGAAGGCCCTTATGACCTTCCCTGGCTCCTTTTTATTCCTTCTTTTTCAGGCAAAAATCATTATGAAAAGCATTTTGAACAATTTTTTGGCTGTAAGTTAAGCTGGTGAAACATAACACACAAAAAAGTTCTGTAGAGTCCTTCCATTTGTTCACATGTATAGCTGTGAAGAAGGCTTTGATTCCAGCATGGGGAAGCATAAGATCATATGATGTTTATAGAGTACAATGGCATGAAAGGTAGGAAATTATCTAGTTATTTCCTTTACTAAGTGGAAATTGTATTTGTATTGTATTTTTTAGTAATTTAATTATGATTTCAGAAATGAATTTTTAATGATGGAGGGAGGACAACACTAGATAGTAATTAGGGAAATGAGAGACCTGTATTTATTCAAATAAGCCCAGCCCTTCTGTTTCCTGGATAATGAATGTTATGAAAATATGATTTCATAAGGTATGCTAATTAATTTTGGAAATACAGGAAAGAATTGTCCAACCAAGCATGAAAAAAAGATTGGCATTTTAGTGGGGCTACATTATTCCACTTACAGAAATTCAGCATCCTGAAAAACACCTGCAATTTCAATTTTGACCATGATATTCTAAAGTACATGCTTTCTTTTTTACCTGTAAGCATGTTAAACAGCACACAGACAATGAAACAAATTGAATATAAAATGACAGTGAACATTTCATTGAATTCATTTTTTTTAAGTTAGCTAAGGTTGTATACTTTCTCATAAACTAAACAATGCATTAGAATAATGTAGCTTCACTTCAGGGAGCTTTTGGTTAATATCTCAATGGAATATATTCTAGTGAATTTAAAAAACTTTTTTAACCCAGATTTTTTCAGTTTAATGTCATCTTCATTGTTTTAGTTTATGACACTGTTAATAATTACACTGTGAAATGATATTTTTATCTGATCCTGGTACCTAATGCTCACAAGATGTATTTTATTTCTGTTTAGTTCCTGTTGATCTAAATTCCCCATTGTTTATAATCCTTGATTCTACAAAATTCATGGTTATCCTAATTCCTAAATAAAGTTAAAAAACAAAAGGAATTTAAAATTTTCTTGCTGCTATTGTTCTTACTCAAATAGGATGATAAAAATAATGTTACAGATAACTAAATGTATCATTTATCTACAAGGAAGTATCTCCATGAAATGAGTACAGTGCTGAGCTATAATTGTATGCAAATATGCATGAGGAAGATCTACATAACTAAATCCCCATTCATTGGCAATCACAAGAAAGAGTCCAAGCTGAGGAGTCTCAAGAGCTTCATTATTTCTACACTGAATACAGAAACAGGAAATGAATGGGGTGGTTATATAAATGAGTGTAATACTTTGGACAGAATGAAATTCACATGATTAGGCTGAATATTATACAAGTAGATCTACTGACTTCATAAACGACATACAGACGTAATTAGGATTTCCCAATCCTTGTTTATTAAACTGTCCACAAACTAGAGATCTGTGAAACAAAACCCCAAATGGTGAGATGAAGTTTGGTAATGTGCATATGCAGTTTTATGTGTGTATTATGAAAAACTATATCAAATTTTGCTTTTAAGTGGAACTTTTTAGGTTTGGGAGGGGAGGTTTGGGAGGGGAGGGAGTGGTTTTTGTAATTGTTAGATTTTTTTTGAAAATCCCAAAACTGTATTTTGGTAATCCAATTCACAGAGGAATTTCTCCCATATATGAACTCCACAGAAAATGCCTATAAAGAAATAAATAATGGAAAGAGTAGTCAGATTTTCTGTCACGTCTGACTTGGGAACAAACAGTACATAGTCCTTTCTCATTATGTGGAACACAAGGATTCAATAAAAATGTGGAGTTGGCCAGTGGGTAGCAGTTCCAGTACACAAAATGTTGATGTTTCAAAATTTGTTTTTATTCTGGGTTAGAATAGAAAAGAAATCATGCAAGCATTTTGTAAAGTAATTCTGTTGAAACACTCCTTTTTAAATTGAAAAGGACTGTTCTCTTAATTTCTTTTTCAAAGAAAATGAGCCTTGAGTTGAAAACTGTAGTGATCCACTGACACTTCTGCAAAGTGCGGGCTTTGGAAAACATTATACTTCATAAAAAAATAAAATGCAAACTATATGTTACTGAATTTTCTAGTGATTTCTAAGACAAAGTAATCAGCAGAAGCTCAGTAATTATGCTTATCATAGCAATCATTACATATTACAGCATCTTGGCTTATGATATTAAAGTAATGACCAAAAATTATATTCTTTTAATTCTTTTTTACTTTAATAAAATGGCGGACACCATCCAGGTAGCACAACATAGTCCATAAATTTCATTCAATTATTTGACCAAAATATGAATGCTTTTGTCATCAACTTTTTTCACATGGGGATGAAACCACTCAAATATAATGATAGCATGATGAGAATGTGTTTATTTTACTACTTTTTTAGTACTTTTATCCTTTTTAATAGACCAGAAGCTGCTAACCACATGAAGTTGGTCACTTAAACCTGCTAACCATTAGGAACATTTGCCCTGCACCCTCCTGTAGAGAAGAAAGCTTTCTGCTGATATGTCCCAACAGATTGAATGCTATTCATGGAGTCATACAATTTCAGTCAGGCAACATATGTAATTTTTTGTGTTTCTGATAATTTTTAAAGAATATCCTGAGAAGCACAGTGTCTCTGTTAGTGGATTCAGCTGTAAGAGCCATGATCTGATGAAGTCCTATAGTGTCTCATGCTAGAGACCAAAGTCCAGGTGTCATCATGTAAATGGGAGGTTCCATGGTGTTGTAGTGAAACTCCAGCTGAGCATCTCACAGTGGGGATGTTGCTGTCCTCAAGTACACCATGGTATTCCACAAGCAGAGAAGACCTGGTTCAACAGGGCATCCAGGAATCTGGAGAGACTTCCTCCTAGCCTAGAATCTAAATTAGGTGCCTAAACCTAGTCAGATACTACCTTTCTGTAATTCCTAGGACTTAGTTCCCCTCACTCCCCTCAAAATACCCCCAAACCCCACAACAGAAAGATTACCTTTCTGGTACTTTTCCAGTGCCAACAACTGTTGGCATCTGATTAAAACAGCAGAAAGGTAAATAAGACCTTGACAGACCCCATACAGCTCTACCTTCATGTTCTTTGCTGATGTATGTATCTGTCTTCAAAACAGGGGCACAGGGTGTCAATATTCAATCTGCACAGAGACATGAGTAATTTGTTGTGTTTGCATGCATCAGCTACCAATGTTTTAGAATTGCAAGGCTCCCTACTATGACAAAATTTTGCATGCTTACATTTCTAAGGAAAAGCAGCCTTACGCTGTCAGGTAGAGTGGGTGACACCTTTTGAAATTATTTTTCTTTAATGAATCTCCTCAGCTGATGTTGATGTTCAGATCTTGGGTACAAATCATTGCTTTTTCTTTGAATCCCATTGAATCTGTCTACCTTAGTCACAATACCAAAGAAAGATACATGAAGGGGAATACAAAATTCCCTCATCAACTAACCCACAGAGCATTTTACAAGAAGCAAAACTTCAGAATAATTTCCTTTTTATCCTCTAGTTCAAAGTCATTAGGAGAATCAAACCTCAGAGGTTCTTTCTAACCACATACTCTTAGAGGATACTTTGAGGATTAATGTTTCCTTCTGTAATTTGTAGCCATCTCTGTACACATTTATGTAATTTGTAGCAATGGTTAGTCTTCACATTTTTTAAGACTGTGTTATTTTAAAATGGATCTGCATCACATATGCAACATATTTTAATACATCTAGTGAATTTCACAGTCTTTTCCAAGGCTCAGACAGGGAACTGTAAGGTAGGTACCTAGCTGTTCTCTTTCAATATTTGTGTTGTAGGTTTTGTGTTTGTATAAACCCCCAAAAGTATTTGATTTTGTCCATCCTACAGAACAGGAAGATATAATTTCAATCTGTGAAGAGCTAAGATGAGCCACTGGCCATTGTGAGCTAACTGATGCAAGACAAAAAATGTATCTGGGGGGCATCTGCCCAGTAGAAACATATTTGGGTGCTGCTGCTGTCCATGTGTGCTGCAAGACACTTTCTGGTAAGAGTAAGACACTGAGCAGGGCAGCACAAAATATAATATGTTGTTATCTGACTAAATTATGCTTTTGGAAAGATGCTGGAGTCTAGTGAAGGTCAGGTGCTAGGAAAGTCCATCACTAGACTGGATTTAGACTAATTTCTGCATTTAGTTTTGACTGACACCAGTTAGCCATTTTTTTTCAACCACTGATATTGCTGACAGTGTTGTATGTAATTTTGCTGCATATTTATATTAATAAAATTATGATAAGGCAGTTATCACTGGTATTTTATAGTTCATTAAAAAAAAAAACAAACAAACACATACCCCATACTCAGGGTGTACATGTTACTGAGAACTAGCTCCCTTACAATCAAAATCCAAGGTCCAGGTAAGAGATTTGGGCTTTTACCATGAAACTCAGAACCTCAATCCTGAAGGAAGTCTCTTCTTGTTTACAGCTGTTACAGACAAGAAGTATGGACTGCCATAAATGCAAATAAATTCTGAGTATAATGGATGTTCTAACCCAGGCCAGGCTTTAAAGTGAGATAGTGCCAAGATGCTTCTTGAAAAATATCTGTGAAGGAGACAAATCTCACAGGTGAGATGCAAAGTGAATATAACAAAGGCTGTGGTTCATCCCAGAAAGAGATGCAGTTGCTCCTCTCACTGCCTCATATAAATGCTCAAGCATATAAGAAAGAGGATTGGTGGACTTTCCTGGAAAAGGAGGGAAAGAATCCCCAGGAATACAAAGAATGAAATATTAATATACATAATGAGTGGATTAAAATTAAACATTCTGAATTTAAACATGCTATTTCAGCTTCCACCAACTGGTCTTTGAATAATTTTTTTCCCCAAATATCATGTGATGAAGTAATTTTTTACATACTCAGAAATCTTAATCTATGTAAAAAAACCCCAACACATGCTGTAGTATCAGCTCAGTAAGAGTTCAGGTTATCCTTCTTTTCCAAGTGATATTTGGTTTGACTTCATTTATAGTAGCTCTAGTTAAGAGTGGGAAAGAGAAATTTTCAAATCAAAGATGTGACTGTATAATGAAAATAATTCCCTAGTGCATTTGTCTTATAACTGCTTAATACTTTGGGGGAGGGAGGACTGTTCTGAAGGGCAAGCGGTGATTGAGGATGACACAGGTTGTAGGCTGGAGGTGGCACAGGTCAGCAGCTCTCTGGGTGGTGGCTGTGCTGCTGTGCCAGCCATGCACCCTGGCTCAGAGGGGTCATGGCTTCCGAGTCACAAGTAGCTGGTGGGCAGTGTGACTGTGCTGTTCAAGCCAGGGTTACACCACAAGACAAATGGTGGGTCTGGCATAGAAGCTGCTGAGGAATCAGAACTCTGGGCAGTGACAGAAGATGATCCCACCAGATGTGCTGAGGCAAACACAGCTGGGTAACTCTGGGTATGAGCTGTCATGTCCCTTATATCATCCCCCCTCCGGAGAGCAGGGCTTGCTGAGAGATGCTGTCAGCAACACCAAGAGCAACCTCCTCCTACATACACAGAGAGCAAAATTCTGTCATGGATTCATAGCCTTCAAAGCATGGCTTAGTAGAGTTATAGCTTCCTTTTGGGTATGTGGGACATTTAGACATATGCTAGAACACAGGAGCTAACTGTAGTCAGGACCTGCCTAAATATTATGCAGGATTTTAAAATCAAGACTTTTTTTTTAATGTAACCATTCAAAATTTGTGGTAGTTTTAAGCCCTGCTATTGCAGTACACGATTATGTGATGTTGTTGGCTATGATCTACATAAATTGTAAAAGAGTTGCCACATTATCAACATTACAATGTCTAGAGTATAGAAATTACACATATGTTTCTATACATAAGTATAAACCATATGGGAAATGTATATATACCAAAAGAATGAAAGAACAAATTTTATAAACTCTTTCTTGTACCCACTCACTGGAATGTCATTGCACTAGGCAAGGATAGTAGCTGTGTAAATGATTTTCATAGCTTAGTTTAGAATTATTTTGTAATGTGTGAACAAAGAGCTAATTATAATGATGTTAATAGACACATAAATGTCTGTTTAAGCCCATAGCTGTTGCAATCTTTTAGGTAATCAACTTAATTCGTGATCATTGCAAATGGAACTTGAAATCTGGTTAGCTCCTAATAAGGTTATTGATTCAGCTTCACATCTGGAAGAAAAGCCAGCATGTTGCCCTCTTGAAGGCATTTGATTGAGCAACGCTCCTGGTTTTCCACCTATGCATGCTGCTAAGCTTTCCTCCTGACCCTCAGTATGTATATCTTTCTTTAAATCCCCAAAGAAATTATTTAAAGTATGTCTTTTTTGAATGTTAACTCCCTTTTCCAAGAAATGTAAACGGCGGTTTTAAAGCACTTTTTCCATTCACTTTCCATGACAAAATTAACTTGGACATTAAATTATATAGTGCCAAAAAATACATAAATTCCCAAAGTAGAACTAAACAGAATGATATGCCAACATATTCAATTGTCATCTAAATAAAGTTTTCTTAACTCTGCAGTTACTTTGGTTTTGATCTTAACATTGTTTAGTTGCTTAGAATTGCAGGTCTGTTAATTTCTAACACTACAAGTGTGTTCACAGAACTAGGTACTTGGAACATAATGTCCAAGCTTAACAGGCATCCCAAAGTGAAATAGTGCTCTTCTTTGAGGCCTTGAATAGATTTCTCCAGCAGACATTGGGCCAGCAACAGAACTGGGCACATTACGCAGATTTCTGAGACTGTCACTCTAAGACCTCACTGTGTTTCAAATTCAGGATTTCTTCTCTTTATTGAGTGCTCTGTTTACCGAGACACTCCCTCTTGCTCTCACGCACATGCACGCATACTCTTTTAAAGTTACACTGGGATATAATTTCTATTAGGTTTGTACAACATCACCAGAAAATGTCCTTTGCTTGTGTGCCAGAAGAAATTGGAAATTGATAGCCTCTGGTTAGGGCATATTCCCAGGCAGATGAATACGTAGAGCTGAAAAATGCCAGATAGCACCATGACATTTCATATCCATGTTTAACTATTACTAGAATGTTCAGTAAAAGTGGTGAGGTAGGAGAAACAATGAACAAAACCTATTGCAGTTGCAATGCTGTTAAATTGATTGGTCAATAAAATTCAGCGTGTCTTGTTTCACTGTCTGCTTTATTTATGTTTGGTCAATAAAATTCAGTGTGTCTTGTTTCACTGTCTGCTTTATTTATGTTACCACTTTATATACCCCTTATTGCAGTGTGAATGAAGGCATAGAAGAATTTTTCTTGATGTTGTGCTGGAAAATAGCAAAATAGAGTAAATACTGATTGACTTCTGGAAAAAAAGTGCTAATGATGCCAGCAATGGGAGGGCATATGGGCTGTGAATATGCATGGGTTGGGACACTCCTAAGCAAGTCTTCTGAGGAGCATCTTTCCCCACAGCAGTTTTCATCACATGCTCCATCAGGGTGACTGCTTTCTGAGAATAAAATTCAGTATATTGCCTGCTCTGAATAAAAGTTTTAGGCATCAGTTTTTCCTCAGTTCACATTCAACAATGCAATCAGTTCTGTGTTTCATGAGGAGTTTCCCCTTTGAAAACCTGATTTTTTGGTTTTTTTTTGGTTTGTTGGTTGGTATGGATTTTTGGTCTTTTTTTCTTTTGCTACATTCCATTTTTACATAACTTGTAGTGAGACAAAACCCTGAGCTTCTTTTTACTTGGAGTCTTAGAATCATAAAATAGTTTAGGTTGGAAGGGACCTCTGGAGGCTGTCTGGTGCAATATCCTTTCCAAAGTAATTGAAGTTAGACCAGCCTATCCCACCTCCTGCCCCTCAAAGGGGTTTCAGCCCCTGAACATCTTTGCTGAACTTTCTGTTTTCTCCTGGGCTATCACAGTATCTACTGGGAAAATCAAAGCTGAAGAGTGTTACATGAAGGTAAATAATCACCTCCCTTGATCTGCTTGCTGGTGCCTTGTTCACACAGCTCTGTGTATTTCTTCTATCCTCCAATGGCACACTGCTGTCCCATCCTAAACCTGTCGTCTGTTAGGGTTGCCCAGATTCTTTTCTTTGAAGATCATTTCCAGCCAGGCAATCTCCAGAGTGCGCAGTTGCATAGGGTTGATTCATGCCAAAGATAGGACTTGGCGTTTGTTTTTGCTGAACATCACAAGCTTGTCCATTTGGCTTGTCCATTCTTCTAGCCTGTCAAGACACCTCTGAAAGACAGTTCTGCCCTTCATTGTGTTGACCATGGTATGCTTTTTGGTGCCCTCTCCACCTTGCCTAGGTTGTGTTCTGTTCTTAGGTCCAAGTGGTTCTTAAAATCTCAAAAATATTGTGCTCCCTTTTAGCCCCTGAGCAAGATCAGTCACAAGTGGAGAGTCAGCGCCTGAACACCAAATCACTGATCACAGTCGCTGAGACCCTTTGAATCTTATTGTTCAGATAATTTTCAACCCACCCATCTGAGTCATATGTCCCCATTTTGGCTACAAGGATATTACTGAAAAGCAAGCTAAAAGTCTTCCTAAACTTCAGCTAACTGATGTCCACTGCTCTGTCCTCGCTCAAAGCACCTTCTGTAAGAAGGCTGCCAGGCAAGTTTTGTCCTTGGCAAGTTCATTCTGGCTGTTCTTGTTCACCAGCCTCTTGCTCTTGCTCTCAATTCAGTGAAAGACAGATAGCTTTTTATTAACTGAATGTCTAGAATTTAGTTTGTCACTTGAAGGCTTCAGTTAAAGATTCCCCTCCAATTAGCTAATTTCCCTGTCTCAGGCAAATCTAAGAAGGAATCAGGACTTCTGTGTCACAAGACACAACTGCACAGGTTCCTTTACTAGAGGAAGGTATCAGGTGTATGAGACTACTAGATATTATCCGACCAGAATGGATTTATTTTGCTTATGATGTAAATAAATATGTAAGGTAAGGAACATTTGAAAATATGACCCATAAAACCATTTGCCACTTGATTTAATGTTCAAAAAGTAAAAATGGATGAAGCAGATTGCCAGGACCAATATAATTATTTATTTAGATCCATTTATATGCAAATTTGCAAGCTGCAAAGCAAAGCTTGAAGATTTTTTCTGAAGGAAACTCATGAGCAATAGGACCTGAGCTCACTGAGGAAGTTCAGTTTTGTTCTGATAACTACCCTGAAAAGTGCTCTTCAGCAGTGGCCAGGCTGGAAGCACTTTAAAGATAACAGTAGTGTAGTTTGGCTGCAAATCAAACCATTTTGTCACTCATTACCTTTACTAAATCACTGAGATATGTGCTAAGTAAATCTGTTGTTAGCAGTAAATGATTTATGAGGCAGAGGGAAGAAGGCTAATAGGACTAAATCCCTCTTAGTACAGCTGCACGGTATAATCTATCATCAATCTATCATCGCAAAGTGGAGGAGAAGCTCTGCAAATCCTTCCCCTAATCAACACTAAAGCCATGCCCAGACCTATCTGACACACAACTTTAGGCATCTTTCTTGTCTTTTGTTATGAAGAAAACAGATTTTTTCTAATGATTTTTGTTTCTTCATGCAGTCATTAAAAATTTATAATTGCCATTGATAATTTGTAGTAATTTTGTTCTCTGTCTTACAAATTAAGCCTTACAGTAAGAGTAGTGTATCTCTCATCTGCAATATGCCATACTCTACAGTGAAATTCATGATAAAATATAAATGTGTTACATGTGTAAAGGTTACAAGGTTTGCTCAAGTCAACAGCTGACGAAATAGCAAAGATCGAACTGTTGACTTTCTGCAACTTCATACCTTTCATCCTTCCTCTAATTCGATGGTCCTTCTGAAGATGAAAAGAATTAGAAGATGCTTTACTGTTTTACTGTGTGATTGCCCCTTGGTGAAAGAGCACTAGGTTTGTCAGAAAAAAAAGCTGCAGTCTGTCAAAAGCTGCACACAGAGCTGGCAAATACTGTTGCTTTACTGCTGAGGAACGTACGAATACAATTCCTTTTATTGTTTTATAATATTAGGGAAGAGGCCAGTGTGACAGGAGATCTGAATGCTCTGTCTTATAGATGAATAGGATCTTTAAATTTAATGTGATTGTCTTTACATATCATTATGAAACTTGATTTGATGGTATAGGCTAACCAGATCAGTTTAGGAGGATCTGAATTTATTAGAATTATCTATACTGACAAATCATTTGGGCATAAATATTATCTTTAGATGAAGCTATGGTTTAACCATGTGTTTTATTGCCAGAAAATCTGAGAATTCAGTACTGGATCAAATAAAATATTTAAACATCCAAGACTGGACTTTGGTAGACCTGAATCATCGCATGAAGTACCACCCAGTCCCCCTCTGTTCAGTGGACACCCAACAGTCCCAGGACCCACGTTCACACAGTGCTTTTTATAAATGTGTTTTATAACTTGTTTATAAAAGTTTTATAACTTGACCCTTCCCAAAGTGTCTCCAGTGCTGTTCTTGAACCTGTGCATGGCTCTTTCACACTGGACAGGCAGGTGCCTAAGCCTAAGGGGGATTCAAAATACAAGGCAGTTGTCCAGCCTGTGCCTTTGTGATGAGTGAGGGGCAAAATCCATCAGCCTTTAGGCTGTTTCAACACGCAGCAGGAGGTGAGAAAGTTAGTTTTGGTGCTTCCCAAGCTGGCATCTGCAACATCCCATGGCTACTGAATTCAGCAGAGACCACAGGAGTAGCTGCCCTCATCAGGTCAAGGTAAGAGAGCAGGCCAGGAAGACAATTGGATCAGGTTTCCCAGTTCCCTATTACATGAAGCAAAGGCTATTTCTTACTGTCCACCAGCATAAGGGCACATCCCATTAAGTCATATGAAAGAAAAATAGTACAAGACTTCACAAGAGAATTTGGGGCTGCAGTCCTTGAGTGGCTGAGCATGCAATCTCTGCCAAATGTCTCAGGCTAAGGGCAGGGGTGGCACTGGGTGGACCCTTGTGCTCAGAGGTTCCTGGTGCCAGTCCTGGCAGAGCCTGGCTCAGTGTGCAGGGATCATGTTTTCCAAATCATCTAGCTTTGTCTGTGCCTGGCAGCAGCTCGGCACCTCGCAGACCTGCTGGTCATGGTACTTAAAAACTACCCCACCTATTTATTTATTTTGCTTAACTGGACAAAGGCTTTATGACCTCTGAGAACCTAAATTGCTTCATCCAGTAAATTGTTGTTCATGTGAGAGCATTAGGACTTTTAATTATAAAACAACACTACCACAGGTTAATAGTACCACAGAGAGGGATGAGGAAGCTTTGATGACTCTTGTGCTTGCTTCATACGTAGGGATAATCCTGATTCAGCAGGTAGTGATGTCAAAGACTCGTTTACATGAATTTATATATATTAAATATCCTTTCTTGTAATTTTCCCAAAGATTATCTGAGCAATATGAGAGATTGCTTGTTTTTCTTTCTCCTTCTGTAAGCTGTATCTGCTCTTTGCCCACTAAGAAGCTTGTCCATTTGTTCTGGGCATGTCGACACAGAGATACAAATATCCTTGATTTAAGTGTTAGTCAGTAAAAACCAGGTAAGAACTGGAGACTTTTCTCATGAAGGACCAGGAATCGTAGCTACATTATAGTATTGTCTGACCTGATGATTGTTATTTAATATTGTGACCATGGGTATAAGCAATGTGTAACAATAACTGCAGGTGAATGTTAATGTGAATGTCTCTGAATTTAAATCAGAGAATATTAAGTACTTTATGCCTCTGCTAAATTATCCATTGTAATCCTTAGGAACAAAAAAAAAAAAAAAAAAAAAAAAAAAAAAAGAGCAGTCAAAAAAAAAAAGAGTTAGTCATGACAATTTTGAACAGATGTTACCCCAAGAAAGAGCTAGAACACTCAAAAAAATTCAAATTAAGTAAAAAAAGAGAGAGAAAAAGAGAGGATGTCAAGTGTCAATGAACTCCCTGCTATCACCATTACCTTCCTTGCTGTATTTGATGCTAAAATACAGAGGAAGTGGCTGCCTATGAACCACTGAATATGACCCAGTCCCTAACTAATGCAGCTGAGTTGGCATTGACATTCTGTCAGCCATAACACAGCTATGATAACACATCTCCCAAGTCATGAGATGGCTTACAGATCACAAGATTATTTTTGAAGGATAGCATTTTTCTATCATTATTCTTTTCTTTCTCACTCATGGCATCACAAGACTGACTCTAGCTGCAGAGACATATTCTTCTTTCTATAGGTAAACCCTGTGATAGTAACAGAGTTTTGTGTGAAGACAGGCCAGGTAAAGCAACAACGATTAAGCTATCTATACCTTGTACTAATTTACTAATCAAAACATCCACAGTCTGAAAATACAGTGATTGTCATCCTGACCTCAAAAAACAATGTCGTGCTTATGATTTGGGAAAGTTTTTATTTGTTTTGATCAGTGAAAATCATGGTGGTCTTCCTCCATGAACAGGGGTTTGGAGTTGTCCTGCTATCCTCAACCTTCTAGACAGAGTGAGTGAAGGGTGGGTAATGGATAATAAGGAAGATGTGCTCCAAGTCCGTGCTTCTTATAGAACCTGGGGAAGAGGCCTGCAAATCTCAGATGCAACAGAATGGTGGGAAAGGAGAAGAAAAAAGGACACAACTGGCTTAGACAAGAGAGGTGCACACATAAATCTGAAACCAGGATAAATGTTAGAATTGCTCAGTTTAAATTAGAAGAAAACCAAGAGAGAGTGAAAGGAAGAGGTCATGATGCATCATGAATGAGGCCATGCACTGACAGAGGTGCTGATGACTCGTCTGAGTACATGACTCTGGTGCTGGGAACTCTGACTTTGACTCTTAACCACGATTCTGGGTGAGTCCCATCTTTTCTCTGAGTTTGTGTCCAACCTCTGAGTAAGCAGATTGAATTCCCACCATGCTCAATGCAGTTATGTTTACAGATGTTGGCTTCATATGTCACAGAATGCTCCACACACATCTGTAAATGCCTGGCTTGTTTGAAGAGATGCCAAAATATCTCCTTCTGTTACAAATTTTAAGCTGGAAATTCCAAGTGCAGAAGAGAGTAAGAGGGAATTGTGCAAATAAATGTCACTATTAGAACAAGCTATGGGACTCTTAATCCTGGTTAAGATCACTGATCCTGTTTTTTAATATATTGAGCATCAGTTTCCTACTCTAAAATGCCTCAGGAACTCAACACCTCTGTCAATCAGGCCACTTCCTCCCCTTCTGGGATGTTAAGAGGTTATTAAGCTCCACTGTGTAGTCTCAGATCAGCCAGCTGTTCTGCTGTAATTAGTTAGCTCCCTTGAACACATAAAGCAATTTTCTTTCAGTTTATTTTTTGGCTGACTTTTCTACCTTCTGACGATAAACCACAATTATTTTTCTCCTTCCAAATTACTCTTTCCCTTATGAGGATTATTCTTCTTACACATATTGCCCTTGGGCCTCTGAATCTGTCTGAATGTCTGTCGCCCTGATTCTTGATTTTTCTAAAGCCTTCTGAGTTTACATTCTATTGGGAAACTTTCCCACACAATTTCTGTAAATAACGTGTTGTTTTGCATTCCTTCATGGGGGTGGAGAGACTTGATTTACTAGTGGTTTGTCCAATGTCTTTGGAGAGGTGGCCCATTCACTCTCCAATCCACTGTCACCTTTGGAAAAGTATAAAAGTTGGAGTCAGAAAATAAACTCTCTCTTTTCCCTTGCAAAGTGGCAAGTGGCTCGAGTTGTGCATTCTTGTGTCCTATAGCGACAAATGTCCAAGACAGCATGGATCCCAGCAGAAACTAAATTTATGTACGCATGGCAGAGCTCACCTGAATTTTCTGAATTTATGGGACATTGATGTGTTGCTATCTCATTCTTCAAAGCCAATGTTTATTTGCTTGTGCCAACCAGAGCATTTCCATGTAATTAATTCCTTTCTGTAACTGGAACTTAAGAAAGAAACAAAATTCTCAGTCTGTCGAACTCTATACCTATATCTTATAACTTTTTGGACTTAAATGTCACTAGCAGTGGTGGATATGTTTCCTGCCATGTGGCTCTGTCTGATGTGTGACTGTTCAGGCAGTTGTGGACATAACAATGCATCCTCCAGTCCTCCATCCAAAAATATGTGATTAGCTTAAATTATTTTTGGTGGTGGTGTTGGGGTTTTTTTAAGTGCATATTACATAATAATATTAGAAATAAGTAAACTCCTAGTTTTTTCACCTAACTGATTTAAATACAAATACTTCCCAATCCAGGGCACAATTCCACAGATATCTGAACTTGTCTGTGTTGCACAAGTAGCAGCAAACATATTACCTTGTTAAAATAGAGATTAAGTAAAAAATAATAAACTAAAAAAGAAATCAAACTCAAACTTTAACAAGTTACTATGCTGAACAGCTAAAATGACTGTATTCCCAGAAACTAGGTTCACATAGTTATAAGAATGTCATGACAGAGGTGACTAAGTTCCATCTCAGTGTGTGAACAACATACAGTAGTAATTCCCAAACTGTCCATCAAGGAAAAAAGGATATCAGAAAAGGGAAATTTGGCAAAATAGGAAAGCATGTAAAGCAGTGAACTGATGTGATTGAGTCAATGAAATACTGAACACAGCTGACTACCATGCCCAAGAGACTATCATGAGTCTGGACAGTTCTGGTGACTCACTCTGCATATGTGGAGGGTTGGCTTAGGTGAATATCCAAGACCACTTTTCTTTTTTTCTAATACTAAGATTTGTTATTTTTCATTACCTGCTGTCTCTGTTTAGCACTCTGTAAACTTCAAGTACCAAATCTTAAAGACAGTAACAGCTAATCTTTTATCTTTGTGAAATTTTTCTTATTCAAGAAATTTCCCAATTTATATGGACATTAGCATATGGAATATTAATATGAACTGAAATGCTGTGCTTTCAAAGAATTCAAGGTGTCACACATTAAAATAGATTATGAACTTTTCACTTTAAAAATTAGTCTTGCCTTCTCTCAATTTTGATAAAAAACAGAAATTTGATTGAGACTCTCAGATATGTTCTTATTTGCTTACAATGAGTAAGCACTTGGAAAGCTTCAAAGAGAACAGTATTTCTAGGATGCATAAACTAATTCACAGTTACTTTGACAATCAGCACATTAAACTTACTGGTTTTATACAAGTTAATTGGAAACCAAGAAAGACTTGGAGTTTTTGTCGGACTTTTGAACTGAAACTTGGACTTTTTTCAATCAGTTTCACATCTGCATCAATCAGAAGAACAGCTGGACTGCTATGGAAAAAGTAGTATGTGTACTAGTGGATAATGTAGTGCTGCATGAAATTACAACATAAATTTAATATGGTTTTCTTCTAAAACCACCAGTAAGGAGAACAATTTTTTTCCTGAGATTGTATGTAAACATTTTCAGGTTACATTTACCACTTGGTTCCTGTTGCAAATTATTTTGTTCTTTAGAAAATATATTTTTGACTTGCATACCAAAACTTGTCAGTGCCTCAGAGAGAGAGAAAGATCGAGAGAGAGAGAAACAGGTGAGATTTTCTAAAGTATAGAAAGTTCTGTCCTAGCTCTTCCACTGCGGTCTGCAAAAGCCGTTACATCTCCTTGACATCCAGGGACAAAGATATGAGCTAATGCTAAATATGTTAAAAATTCCGCACAGCAACATTTCTGGCTTGACAAAGAGACAGCATTCTTTGTATTGATGGAAACAGTGAAGAGGTCAACTGAATGTGACAAGTTTATTTGTGCAGATGTTTTAGGAGCATAAAAATCCTGCTGTCACACAGTGAAATTACTTTTTTTTTATTTTACCTTGTAATATTATAACATTATCCATTAAATTTGAATTCAAAGCTGTTTTTCTCTATAAGGACATAAGGACATACTCCATGAGTTTTGTTGGCTGGTTTTTTTGTTTTGGTTTTTTTTTGTTTTGTTTTGGTTTTTTTGGTTTTTTTTTTTTTCTGGTAATAATTCAAAACACTTATTCACCTCTCCAGATGCCCTGAGAGCAGTGTATTTTACAAGTCTTTCTGCTCTTCAGAAAGACTTGTAAAAGACTTTTTTCCAATTTCCAATTTTCCAAAAGACTTTTTTTTTTTTCCAATTTACACCTTAGTGGCTAAGATGTAAATTGGAAAAAAAAACCACAACAATGAATCAGTCAACCAATAGTGCCCATCTAATATAAGTCTGAAAGATTTCTGATAGTTTTGGGAGCCATTTGAATTCCAAACTTCAAAGACAGCTCTAGAAATGGAGTTCTTGGATTGAATGCTTTAGTCTAAAACAGTGTACATGATTTTGTCACTGTGTTTAATTAGGTAGAACTTTGAGGATTAAAAGAGTGACATATGCACTCATAGGCAGAAGCATACCTTGAATTTTATCTATCATGGCACCCATCATCACAGCGCAGAGTCAGCCTTCCAAAATTTGTGGCTGACTGATACGAGAAGGATGGCACTTGTTTTAGGCATAAAAGAAATCACACTAACCTGAGAGAAGACATGGGTGATCATAAAGCAAACTGCAGAAAGGTCTCCAGAAACTCTCATCATAGAGCTCTTTCTCCTCTCAGGTTTCTTTATGTTCTCCTACTGAGGCCACTACCAAGAATCATTTTCTGGACTTTACTCTCTGTACAGTAGCTCTATGTCCAAAGTGCATTTTCATAGTAGTGTCCATCTTGTTTGTCTCCTTGGATTTTACCTCCTTGGAGACAAAGTTGTCTGGGACAAGTTTACCTCAAAGGTCTTGGAAGTGATTAAACAGCACAAGAAACATAAGTCACTGTTCAGATCACTTTCTGGGCTGTTACGGTGAGCTCATGAGCACCCTTTGCCCCCCTTCCCAGGCCCCTGTGACTCTGATCAAGATAACCCCTGGATCCTCCTTCCTGCCCCAACGGGGTTAGCAGAGAGCCAGGAAAGCCCACCCTGTCCAAAACCTATATAGACCCCTGAGATTTCCTGTTCTTTCTCTTTTGCCCCGCTCTCACATGGACACCACAGAATAAAGAGAGCTGTTCTAACACCCTGGGGTAAGAGTCTCTTTTGAATATTTATCCCTCTCCTGGTATTCCTCTCCTCACAGCCCCTTATCTCTGAGCTAGTCGGATTATTCGGGGGGCTGCGTGGATGGGGGCAAAACTACACTGAACCTCTTTAAATTATTATTATAAATACCTTAGTGGGTCCTGTAGATGACACAGAGCAATGCCAGAGCATTTCACAATAGTGAAGGACTGCCCACAACAGTTTTATGATTTCTTAGTTGAAACATTACTAAAGTTAGAGGCAAAATCAGAAATTAGTGAATCAAAAATTTCAACTAAAAAGCAAAGGAAAATCCATCAGACTGAAACTGGATTTGAATGCTATTCAATTTTTTAAAGAAGTTCAAGCTCCATCAATTAATTTGCATTCCAAAAATTCTCAGAATAGATAGTTTTCTGAGAATAGACAAATTCTCAGAATAGATGCTTATTTCCAGCATCAATGAAATGTAATTTTAAGATAATTTAGTTGTTTGTAGCACTTCTCCCTTAATATTATAAGAACTTCTCTGTAGAACATTCTTGTAGAAATGGCTGAGAGGGGAAAAAGACAAAGATATAAGTCACAAGATCTGTGTAAAATCATGAAGATTATAGCAGCTGTGTGCTTTGATATTCTTCTTGTCTGGAAAAAAGAAGGCAGTGAGAACTAACTTTTGACACTGTATAAATGCTGAAAGTCTGCTCTTGCCTTTTTTTTAAGCTCTGTATTTCCTATTGAAGATATATTATAACTCAGTCCAACATTGAAGTGACAAAGGTCCACCATCTCCTGTGCCCAGGATATCTCATGGTTCGTACCCATGGGATTTAACATTTAATTTTATTTTTATTATTCCAGTATTCAGTGTGGGTACAGATAGAAGCTAAAGTTGTTCCAAACATATGCAAAAAAAAAAAACAACCTGACTATGAATGTGTCAAAGTACTTTGTAAAGGTTTTGAAAGTAAATTAATTTGGGAAGTAGCGTAGAGTGACGGAGTGGATGCACTTTTTTCAGGAAACTTTTTAATGAGAATGCCATATTTGGTGTTGGCATTCAGTTTTGAACTTTTCATTGCTTCTCATTTGCTCTAGCTCTTCTTTCCATTTCTTTTTCCTTTGTCCTCTGATGTCATGGAAAAGTAGACGGGTTGGAGAAGGGAGGCCAATAAGAATTGGCAGGAAAATTAAAGATGTCTACCTGGAACAAACTGGACCCGTTGAGTGAATAGTTTCAGGGGATTGCTGCAGTTATGGTAAATTAGGTAGTGAGAAATTCAACTTTGTAAAAGTCTTGCATGTTCCTCCCCATAAAATGTGCAGTCCTTGTGTGTTCAGCTTTGGAAAATCATGTCACTGCACGTGTGACAGTTTCCCCTTGCAATGTCTGTTCCTCTTTTTTTACATCTCTGTTTTCTGTAGGACAAATTTTAGTTTTCAAAAGAACAGAGAATAGTCAAACTCATGCAAGCTTTTGTTTTGTAGCATCTCTCAAAAAACAGGCTACATTATGCCAGACACTAGACTGTGAATTTCCTTGTTGTTATTCTTGATATTTGAGGGTTCCTTTTGGCACGACTTCGTATTGGGACTATTGATAGTTAACATTCTACCCCTTCTGAATCCAGCAAGAAACGTCATTTATTTGTATGATGCTTTGTACTATTTGGCTTGGTAATTTATTAGTCATCTTACTGTAGGGTTCAGTATTATGTAATAGCCATAACATTTAATTGCATTCTATTTCCTGTACACTTTCTCATGCTTGTTTATGAAAGGAAGTTCTATCTCCTTCTAAGTTCAGAAACATCCCTTGATCAGGTAGACTGCACAGAAATCTTCAGATAAGCAGATTGCAGACTCAGAACTTATAATTTGTCACGATTTTCACCCTTATGTACTTCCATAAATTATTTTGTGTTGTCTTTTTCACTTTCTAGAAGTTGGAAATGATCATATGTAAATTAGCCAAGCAACCAAAAATGTACTATTTTACAATCATCATTGAGACATATTATAAGTGCAGTATAAATGAGGACGTCCTACACTGAATTCACCAAAACACCCAAATGGAGGCACAGGAACTTCCATTGGCTTGCACAATTTTAACAGTGCAAACCGAGTGCAAAACAGGTCAGGGATAAGGATTTGTCAATAAGTAAAGGTGCTGCCACATGTGGAGTAACACATTGTCTTTAAAAAAACTAGAAATTATGAAGGATGACTCGGATTCTAAATGGAGCTAAATCAGCCCATGTAGTCACTTGAATATGTTTGGCTTTCCAAAGGTACCTGGGATAACAGTGAGACAGAAGCCTCTCAGGTGAATAGAGAGATTTTGTCTCACCGGTGATAATAAAGTTTGTGCAGAAGAAGGCAGCCTGATGTAGTTAGACACAGCTAGACAAGAGTACATGGTCCCACTCTCCACTGCAAATTAAGGTCTAGAACAGCAAAAATCCTCTTGACACATTTTACATATCTGAAGACTTGTATGTCTGTGCTGCATCCATCTGTCCAGGAAGTTTCTGGCCTCCTTCACTTCTGCTGTCACAGTTCATGGCTGCCAAAAAGTCAAATCTACTTTATCTTCCTTGTGGTTAATAAAAATACCTTTTCTGTAAGGGTTTCAGAAGGTCAGCTGTTCAGTGAGAGGGAGCAGTCTCCTTGACCCTGTCGCCTCTGGTATGATCCTGGCTGCCCCTCCACTGCTATCATTCATTATTCCTGATTTCTCAAAGGAGCAATAGGCAACTTGTAAAACAGTCTATTGGCTTCAAGCTACATGAGAAGGGGGTGAGAAGGGGTGAAGGGGCATGTTCAGCATGGCTGCAGAGGACTGCCAAACAATTCCAGATATCTCACTGACAGGAAAAAATATGTTTATGGGCAGTAAGTCTGTGTCTTAGATAATGTAACAACCCTTTTCCTGATACCTATTCCCAGCACTGCTCACTTCAGGTCTAGGTTAAGATTGCTTTACAATTATGATTGCTTTACTCCATGTTCGATGATTTATTTTTATGAAAAGCTCAGGGAATACCTCGAGAAAATAAATATTTCATAGTCAGCGTGGAACCTGCTGTGAGTCTCTTGGTCTGAAAGTACACATGTTACTTAAAACTGACCAAAGCAGTATTGGAAGAACAAAGTGAATAGTGAAAATTATTAGCTGTCATATTCCATTAGGCTGAGAAGACTTTTGTTTACAGTGATTGTCACTGTTCACACCTCTAAACCTGGCATGAATTTTGGGGTACGGATTCTGAGATTATTTTTGTTATATTTTTGTTATTTATATATTTAACAATTATATTATTGTTCAGTTTATAAGACGTTGCTAAAGTTGCTTCTATATGCCTCTGTGTTTGTTCATGTAGAAAATAAACAAGGTTTCATCTATCATATAACACTTGATGAATTCTCTGAGGCACAGTAGCAAAATAAAGACTGGATTTTTTTTTTTCACTGCATTTTTAAAACAAATATCTGTCATTTAGGGGAAAAAAACCTAGTAGTCCAAAATGATAGATTATTGATGTTTTATAATATTTTGAAGATTTTTTTTTCCTAATCTCAGTGGTTATTTAGTCTTTACAGCTGATCCTGGGCTGGAAACAGTCCTACTTAGAGCAGGAGGTTGGACCAAATGTTCTGTAGAGCTTTCTGACAAGAAACATTTCTACAACTGCAATTTTTTGCTCTCCCAAAACTGCTGAGAGCTGTGCCTTGCTGTCTCATACCAGCTGAGCCAGATTTTTTGGCTGTGAAGAAGAAATCAAACATCAACTCCCTACTCAACAGGCGTATGGCAAGGAGGAGAAGGTTTACCCTGTGGTGTGGAAATGTAAACTAGGTGTCAAAGGACTACTCTGTGACATTACCTTTGCATTTGGATGGGCTCTGTGTGAGGAAAATGCCTTTTTCTTGCTCTGCAAAAGACCCTGTGATAAATATGATTGGACTATTTATTTGTTTGGGCAAAAGGTGATTTGCAACCTGAGAAGCTGCTGGGGCGCTTCTTTCCAGCTGTCCTAAGTCCAGCCCACAGATGACATGAAATAAAGTGGAGGGGATCCTACTGTGTGGATTGAAGTGCAAGTTGGTGGGTGAAAACAAATCAAATTTTAAAGCAAAGTCAGCCACACACCCACTGTGGATTTTGGGGAGCTCCTTCAGGCCTCCTGGAGGGAGCAGACTGTGAAATGCAAAGGGGTGTTCCAATAAAGTTGATGGTGTGGTTTTCCTGCAAAGATTATTCGAGACTGCTAAGAGCAAAGAGAATTCAAATGTTTCTTTTCCAATGGCTCTTCATTAGGAGAGGTGCCCTGTTTGGTGTCAAGGGGACTCTGGAATTGGAAGCCTTGGCGCTTGGCTATGTTGTCTCACCATGCTCAGCTCAGGGCTCTGGCCCACAGGGCTCTTATAGCTGGCACAGGCATAGCTAATCAGAAAATCCAGGAGCAAGAATATGGTACTGACAAGTATATTTCCAGAGCTCTGGTCACCCCATTCAGTTTGTCAAAGTAACTGAACAAATTAACTGTGGTCCTGTTTGCTTTATCCCTTGCAGATGAATGTTTCCCTGTGTCCACATCCATGAGGTTTGGCTCTGCAGGGGACTGCCAAACACGACAAGAGGATGAGACAGGTGGGTTTTTTTTTTTTTTGGTTGTTTTTGTTTGTTTGTTTGTTTGTTTGTTTTGGTTTGTTTTTTTTGGTTTTTTTTTTTGAGAGCAATTCTTACTGTGTCCAACAAGGAAATTAAATGAATGTTCAGAGGACAAAATTTAGTACTAGGTATGAGGAAACATTGCTCTAATAAATTCCAGCCTTTAAACCCTTCTTGACTCTGCTATTTCTCATGATGATTGTTTATTGCTTTTTAGGCTAAAGGGCAAGCTCACACCATAAATATGTTCCTGGAGTCTCCTCAGCTAAAAGCAAGCTTCTCAGCCTAATTTTGTTTTAGTTCCCTCCTAAAGCAAGACCAGCCATCAGGATGATTACTCCTCTGCACTAATTTTTTTCTGAGGAAATGTCTATATTCCAGCCTGGATTATTTTTTACTAGAAACAGAGAACATTACCTTTCCATACAGAATGTCTATAGAAACTTCCTACGTCATTTCACTCTCCTTCTTCTCATTTTTCTATATTGCAGCAGCACCCACAGGCCTTAACTGAAGAGAAGTCTCCATGGCACTAGACATCATACAAACATAGAGGAAGATTCCAAAGGCCTTTCAATCAAATAAAACAATATTATGGTGCCTTTTCTTTAGCTACAGGAGAAGAGACTTAGGACTCAATTAGATTAAGATCATTCTTAGCTGCAATCTATGAGATTACATTTGCAGTCTCTTCCTGACACTCTATCTCTCAGAGAGCACTTGCATTAAATAAACCATATTATGTATTATGAGGCAATATCAACTATGTTAATTCAAGTGGAAAAAAAAATCAATATAAGAACTAAACAAAACATTATGATTGTTTCTGCCTTTTGATAAATCCAGTTATCTGCTTAATATTTTCTGTGTTTGAAGGCTGTTTGTTCATTATATGTTTTCCTCATGTAGATATACTTTCAGAAAAATTCAAATTAACTGGAATCAGCTGAAATAAACTGGGCCTGTTTTTGGTTCTGGTGATGCCGATATAATAGTAATAATAGAGTGATGCAGAATGATGCAGAAATAATAGAGTATTTTCAGTTATATAACTATTTTGGCTACATGTGCATCTGACATGGTATCGATATCACAAAAACAATTCAAATAATGCACTTTAAATGTGTCTCATAATCAAAGCAGGCTAATAGAAAAGGACTAGCTGATCAGATATCTGTGAGGAAAGGCACACACTGTACTTTATTTCACAGGAAACTTACCTTTGAAGAAACAATCATGAAATCAATGTTGTCTGTTTTTGGCACACAGACTATTAAGGATGGCACTGGATTAAGAATGACTATTGTATATGAATGAAAAACAATTATCTATTTTACCCCAGATGTCCCAATAACAGAGAAAAATCTGTTCTGTGTAAGTGAAGTGGAAGAGATGTCATAGAGGCATTTTTATTACACACATCCAGTAAAACTAAAACACACAGAAAACAAAGTGTAGCAAAACACAATATGTCCTGAAGCTATAGTTAAATATATTTTCATCTACCAGTATAGCCCTTAGAATCTTTTTTCATTAACATTCAAGGTATTCCTAGCAACCTTTTCCATCAATTAGTAAGAAACAGACTAAGGGAGGTATAAAGACACATTCTAAACTGGTATGTGTCAATGAATAATGAAAGAAAACTCTGTTATCCCAAAAACTTGAGAGAACTAAGAATGAACAAACTCTGCCTCTCCCTAATCCTTCTCAAATGGAAATGGGGGCTTTCAAGTTTTTTGTTTTTTTTTTTTTTCAATTTCCATATCTGGGAATAAGAGAGTTCATTTATTGTTAAAGGAGTTTAATTAAGCTTAACCTTTTAATTTTTCTTGCACATTTAGAGGCCCACCCTGTGTGCAATCTCCTTCAAAGCTGTTGGAGAGCCAGAAGAGACACATCCTATTCACCCCAGACTCCCTTCTGTCCCATCTGCAGCCTCAATATTTGCATGTATGAGGTCTTCAGCTGCTCCTGTGACACAAATTGTCCCAAGTTTGCAATAGCTCCACAAGCAGACTAGCCACAGCTGGTAGTCAGGAGTGAAAATTCTTTTTCCAGCAACTTTGAAGAGAGATGCCTAATGTTCCCAGCCCTGTCAACAGTGACACAACCTGTGTGAACAATTGCAATCCTATTACTTGGACTTCCAATATCTTCAGATAATTTTTCATTGGTCCTGTACAAAGCAGATACCTTCACCTGCTCCAGCTGGAGCACATTTGTCTATGGGCTCTGATAGTGTTCATCCCAGGGTACTAAAAGGTCAGGACAAGTTCATTATAGGACCTCCCTCCATTACTTTGCAATGGCCTTTAGACTCTAGATAGCACATAGTTAACCGAAAACTGTCAAATGTTATCCCTGCTTTCAAGAAGGTTAAGAGGGAAGAACCTGGTAATTACATGCCTATTAGTCTCACTTTTGTGCCTGGTGAAACTATACAGAATGTTATTTGGAGTTACTGAAAAACACTTGAGAGACAAGGCACCCTTTGGTCATAGCCAGCACAGGAATTCCAGCACAGCAGGAATTCCTACTTAACCTACTTAATTTTCTTTTATATCAAGGATCAGCCATTTAATTTAAAGTTAAAGCAGTAGTTCTGAGGTCTTGGATTTAGCAAACCTTTCACTCCTATCCCTCACTGTAGCCTTCTGGACAAACATGTTCTGCACATCGCTAGACATGTGCATAAAACACTGGGAGAAAACAGGGTGATGGTGTTATGGTAAGCAGGGTTATGTCAGGCTGATGGACAGTCACCAGTGGGTGGCCCAGGGCTTAGCATTAGGGCTAGTGCTCTTTAATGTTTTTGCAAATGATCTGGACAGAGAAGGCAAATGTACATTAAGTAACTTTCCTGACATTACTAAATAAGGAGGATCTGTGGACTCCCTTGGGGATAATGAGGCCTTATAGAGAGATCTATAGAGGCTACAGACCTGGGGAGTTACCAACCATATCAATTTCAGCAGGAGCAAGTGCAGTTTTGGGTGCCACATTAGAGGCCAGACATCAAACTATTCGAGTAGAACCAGAGGAGGGTCACCCACATGGAAAAAGGTGTCAAGGGCAAGTCTAATAAGAAGCGACCAAGGTCAGTTGGCTTGTTCAGCTTGGAGAAGGCTGAGGGGGGACTTCAAAGCAGGGTACACCTTCTTCTTGAGGGGGTACTGGAGGTGCTGATCTCTCCCTGGGGATGAGCTGCAGGACAGAACCAAGTGGAATGAAGCTGCACTGGAAAGTTCAGGTTGGCTATTAGGAAAAGGTTCTTCGCTAGTGTTATGGTTTGCCACTGGCACAATGCCAGTGCTTTTATGAAAATGTAATTTTTTTAATTGAATGCTGTGAAATGTGATTGAGAACAGAGTAAAGCAGGCTTAAGCTTAATAACAAGAAAAGAACTTTATTAAGCTACTACTACAATGCTACTATAAAACAGGGAAAAAAAAGAAGAAAGAAAACACACACAATTCAAAATGAAAACTTCCTAAAGCATTCTTCCTCCCACCACCCAACTTTAATAAACTATAGTGAGACACAATCTGGTCTCTAATCAGACTTTTACTTTCTAGATAACTAACACTCAGTCTATCTGCAGGGAGAGAGGAGCCTCTCTTGTGCCACAGACCCCCCTAGAAACACAGCTGTTACATCTTGTGCTTCTATGTCACTACATGGCACCGCCCGGAGAAAAAAAAATTTGCTAATGGTGACCCTCTCCTTTCTATGTACAGTGCTTTCACTACTAATGCATGGATGGACAGACTGCTTTTTAGGATTTGTTTCCTTTCAAGGATGCCCTGCCAAGAAGGGAAAAAATAACAGTTTAGTTTTTCATTTTTGGGACTAACAGTCCCCCCCATTTTACCCTGGGGCCGAGGGTTTAAGAACAGAAATCTTCTTCTCTTCTTCCTCTGCGAAGACAGGGGGCACCACCACAAACCTCCTTAACTTTTCTCTGTTCGCTCCACTTCTGTTTTTTTTCCCAGCTGAAGCATGGTCTCTTTGGCTCACCGGCATCTTCTTAAAATACAGTCTCTCTTGGAGGAGAAGATCAGTTCAGTCTGTGGTTACTAAGAAAAAGTTTAGTTAAAAGCCACTCTATCATCTCCTCCCACCTAGAATTTCTCCTTCTAACATCCCAGGTCCCAGGGTATTTCTCTTTCTCTCTTTCAACCCGAGGAGGAGAAAAATTTTATAAAGCTTTCATTTTCTCAAGGAAGGGTTAAAAGTCCTGACTCCCAGAGATGGCTCGCTGCCCAGGCTCCAGCTCCCACAGCCCGGCTGGGCACCTTGTGGCCCCCCCGCTCTTCTCCTTCCCCGCGGTGAACTGCTGGCAAAACCACTGCTGTCTCTTTCTCTCTCTAGGGAGAGGGAGAGACTCTGGGTGCGGGGGGGGGGGGGGAACAGAGACATCCCAGATTTCTCCACCCTTCCATCTGCAGGGGGCCAGCCCGGTTCCAGTCCCTCCACACTTGGGCCTACCTCCGAAGGCCACATGGCTTTTCGCCTCCCCCACCCAGCTCGTGGCCGGGCAGGGGAGAGTCCTGCGCTGACCGCTGACCGGAACCCAAAAGAGCAAGTTCTCCTGAAAATTCTGCTTTTAACCCCTCTGTGTTCTCAGAGGTGTATCTACCTTCAATTGGTCAATGTCCAAATTGACCTCTTCCTTCCGGAAAAATTCTTTTTCCGTGTTAAACCCCGACAGCTGGAGAACTAGTTCTTGGAAGAGCCTCCCTAGGGAAGTGGTCACAACAAGCCTGTCAGAATTCAAGGAGCATCTGGACAACGCTTTCAGTGAAACTCCTAAATTTCATCTAGTCCTGTGAGAAACAGGGAGTTGGACTTGATGATCCTAATGGCTCTCTTCCAACTCAAGATATTCTGTCATTCTATCATTCTGCCTTTCTGTTTGGGAATCTCACAGCTCATTGCTGCCTGCAAGAAAAGCTTGGGGTGCAGTGATGTATACAAAGCAAATTGGAGGAAGAAATCCCTCCCTGACTCTCAGAGATTCCCCTCTGAAGTTTCCCCCTGAAAGATGCAGGGGTGTTTGTCTTGGTCTCTGCTCTGTCCTGTCCTCACACCATCTCCTTGCAGATTTGCTAGTGTCCCTTGAGCTTCCTCAAGTACTGCATAACATTTGCAGCTTCTGCCAGTGCTGCCTACATTGGGCAAATAGAAGGGACAAAGGGGACCATGGCTAGGAAGGTGAAGAGGTGAGGGAAGGGACTACAGGTTACACTGTTGACACAGAGAAACATATATTTTTCTTACTCTTGGCCAAAGAAAGCTCTCTTCTGTGATGTGCTGTCCAGACATATGCTATGAGGCTTAGGGGGGGAACCAGCTCTCAAAATGTCTTGCCTAGATGAGCACACATTCTGCTTATACTATTCTCTCAGTGTCCCATTTCCAAATTTGCATGCCCACAGGAATCTTGCTGGACTCTAACTTGCAAGGTTGCCATAGATATTTGTGCCTTTGAATGATAAGGCTATGCTTGGATAAAGTAGGGTGACTTTAGGTTTCTGTGTGTGATTCATCAAACAGCTGTTTTATATCCTGTTTTCATTACGTCCCTCACTGGAATTTCTGGAGTGGCATGACTCAGCAAATACTGTCTCTTTTTTTCTCGTGTATGCAAATAAATAAAGCAAAATCAAGTTTTCAATTTCAGAGACTGAAATTTGTGCTAGAGTCAGTAACACCTCTGAGTATATTCCAGTTTTGCTACTGGTTTCTATTGCTAAAAAAGTTTTTAAAAAGGTGTATGAGAAATAGAGGATGATGCTGTCATTCAGATTACACTGGTGTTGGAAAAAATACTGCTTACCATATTTTTCAGACACAATTTTATTCTTCAGTTTAAAGTTTGCTTCTTTTACTAGAAATTATTATGTACACAATCAGAATGTTAATATCCTGCATATCTAGTTATAATGGCAAAGTGCATAATGGATTTGTTGTTGTGGAAGAGTCAGGTCAAAGCTAGTCAGTAGGAAAAAAGGGATTTGATTAATTTGCAAGAAGATTTATCAGTAAACTTTAATTAATCAGGAAATCAAAAAATAGCTGTTAATTCACAAACTCCATTTTTTTCAGTGTTTCTCTGATAACATAAATTTTAGCTGTCATAGGCATCTAGGTATAAACAACATATGGAAAAATTGCAGCATGAATTGCAAAACTATAAGGAACTTCATCAATAGTAGGTATCCTGTATGTGTGTCTGTGCGGTGAGAAAATACAACCAATTGAATGATTATGTGTAAATCAGTCATTACTCAATCTCAATAAATTAATCTCAATCTATGTATTGGGCATACTGAGCTAAGGTCAATATAAAAGGTAGAGGCAAAACCCAAAGCAGAGCACAAGCACCTCTAGTTTAGATACAGTGTTCTGTACAGCATACAGGTGTATAATTTGTTCTCCCAGATTCGACAGCTGGTGTTTACAGCAAGAATGAGCTGCATCAGGATGTCAATACACAAAGTCTGTGCATTGAAGAGGGAGCTGCCCAGCGCTGGCCCAGAGCAGGAAGGTGCCAGGTCATCCCACCATGCTAAACATCAACCCCTGGTGTTGTGTACAGTCCAAGACATTCCTCTCTGTGGGGTGCAGACCACAGCAGTGTCTACTGGGGAAATGCCTACAAGCATTCTTTGAAAACACGACAGCAGGCCAAAACCACCTGCACCAATCTTTCCTGGAACTGGAGGCTGCCTGAAGATATCCAGCCTGTCAGTAGACCCACAGGGCTCATGCCTGTCTTCCCACACCTGAGAAGAATATCCTACATCTCACAGCCTGTGAGGCTGCCTGGGCCAGGGTGTTTTCTGTGCACCTGCTGGTGCCTGCTGTGCTGCTGAGCAAATTACTCAGGGGGTGCAGAAGGGAGTATTTGGAAAGAACCAAGGGAGTCCCTGGAGTGAGGTGATGAATCCCACACATCCTCCAACTTGGCAAATCTGGTTTTAAACAGAGGGCTGGAAATAGATACTGGTGCTGTTCTCATCTGCCCTTTTTGGATTACAGCTACTGCAGCTACTGAATTCATCACATAAAGGTGCATGTAAAAAGCAAGACCTAGGGCTCTCGCTGCTCAGATGAGTGCCTCAGGGACCTGGATTACACTTCTTTTGCCTTTTTTTATATAACCTATTATCATTTTCTCCTATTAAATGTATTCAGAATACTATTCTCAGAGACCGAATTGTGTTTGCCAACTTATCTTGGTCCCAAAAACTCAGTGTATTATTACTTAGAGAGAAGGGGTAATAATTTTGTGATTGTAAGAACAAAATTAAAATTCTTTTTATTTTTGGCTGATGCTGCCAAATTTGATGAATTTTCCCTAATATTTCTTCTCTACCCAAAAATGCACATTTTCATAAATAAAATTTTCTTTTGAGTGTTCCACGGATTTTTTTTCCCTGAAAAAGAGTAAGACTGGCTCTTATGTATGAAGATAACAGCCTAAAGTAGAACAAAACACCCACTGCAATTTATCATCTACATAAGAGATGAGATGAGATCAAATGTGAGGAAGGTAGTAAAGAGCCTTTCAATCTGTTGACATCTCATAGAAATGGAGATGAAATTTTGTCCACTGTCAAGGTTGTGACATGTTTGTTTAGCATATTGTTTGGTTTGGGTGTTTTTTGTTAAAAAAGATACACACCAGAAATTGGAGAGATGTTTCCAGTTGTAATAGTCTATAGAAATTTGGACCAGTATAGACCTTATAAAATCTATCATGATATTTATACAACATAGTAACTGTTAGCAGAAAAACTGCAAAGGAGACACAAGAAGCAGAAAAAATACACAAGACTTTGCATCTTGTAACATCTGAAAAACTAAAATCTTTTTGAGAGTCTCATGAGAGCTAAGGTTCAGAAGAATTTAATAAGGTCATCCTGTGTGCAATGAAATGTTTTAGTTCACAATGTTACATTCCTTCTAAAAGCTAAAATAACAGAACTGTGAGGAAAGCTTGAATAGTTTGTCAGAGCTGCCATTGGAGCAAAAACCATCTGGCTGCAGGGAGCATGCTGAGAATGGCAGCTCCAGGAACCTACAAACCCAGCACAGGATTATAGGCTAATATATAAAATCAGGATGATTTTTTCCTCACTCAGGATGATTGCAACTCTTGACTCTGTGTGATCAAATATAATGCACACAATTTTTGCTGTATTTGAGGTTAAAAAAAGGGGCTATACTTGAGGCTTAAATCTTCCGTATTAAGGTTTTTTTTCAAAACTCAAAATTTCTCTGCTGAAACAATAAGGATCTCTGAAGGAATCAGGCCTGAATTTTGTCAGAAGCTTCTATTCATTAAAGACATTACTATGCTCAGCTCCATGTCTCTCTGACATTTTTCAGTAAATTGTGATAGTAAAACTAGGCCAAGTGCTAGAAAGGCTTAATAAGTGGATGAATACAAAAGGGTTCTATTTGAATGGTTGTGGCCATTTTTCCAAACTACTGTACTGTAGCAATTCTTGTAGATATGGATTTTTCTTGGTAGCTGCACACAAATGTAATTTAAAAATGCATTTTTAAAAGATACAACATTCACCTATTCAGAAATCACTGTGAAGCAGTAAAAAAAAAAACAACCAAAAAACAACAAAACAAAACAAAAAAAACCACCCCAAAAAATAAAAAGCAAACCAATGAAGTACAGCCAAGTACATAAATCCTCACAACCATCTTTGACTACTTTTACTATGAAACTGTGAGGAATGTGAGGGGATATTCTAACAGAGGAATCAGTACTATTGAGCTAAGTCTGTTTCATAGACTGTTCCCAAGAAATTGATCCTTCTTCACATGCAGAAAAGAGAGTAAATACCTGCCTGCCCCTTGTATTTACTAGTCCTAAATTAGTTTTTTACGAGAGCTTTTAAGCAAAAGAGAAGGAGAAAATATAAGAGTACACAAATGCAGCATATGCACAAAAGAGAATTCTAGATGTAACTCAGAGTGTGAGTATGTTTTGTTTATTTAAAATGGACCTATAGGACCACTTTCCTGATAATATCAGGGAGGACATATTAGAAGAGCTGATGAAAGAAAAGAAATTATCCTGCGTGAAAAAGTAATAGGTTTCCAGAGACTGAATGTGCTGATGGTAATAGAGAAAACAAAGTTCATACACTTTTTTTTCAAATTAATTAGTTTGAAAAGTCACTTTTAAACAACATTGGGATCCTCAACTCTACCTGAGTTGCAAAAAGCAACTGTTGAAAGCCAATGCGTGAACAGGTTAGTCAGGTTCCCCAGAAAAAGAACATCAGCTGGCACACCTCTTCTGCAGGAGCAGAGGTTCACAAAGGCCAAGGAGCAGTGTGGGAAAACCTGCAAAAAAGCTGCTGCTCGTGCCAATTTTCTAGAAAACACAACTGTAATCCTTATAGTCATCAACCTAGTATATCTTTTGGAGATGTTCCCCCTTTCATTATTGTTTATGCTCTTCTCTTGGTCTAAATTATGCCACTCTGGATTTGTCACATTCATTCATGCATTCTTCCAATGGCAAACCCATTATTAACCCCCAAGTTATTAAGCCATTTCTTCTTTAGGAACTGAAAAATCTCTTCTATTATATTTTCAAACCTCTTAAAATTGTGCAGCTAAATTGTTAAGGTATGACAGCTGAATTTTACTATGGCCGCACAAGCTTCAGGATAGCAATTCCCAGTTCTGTGGGGAGGAATGCCTGCCCAGTGATATTACCTGAGAACACTACCAGAGCAAAAAGTGAAAGTGGCTTGTGCAAATGCACCCCTGCTTGTGAAATATCTCCTCTGCCCTTCAGGCCCCAAGTTCTGCTTCAGCACATGAGGATTCAATGCCTAGCTGGAAACACAGGAATTACACCAAATGAAATAAACTTACTTTAGTGAAAGTGAAGACAACCTGAACCTGAGATCTTTAGCTAGCATAAAGCACCCAGTGGGTCCATACTGAATTGTCTTTATTCAAAACATGGTACATGTAACTTTCTGTAACTTTCAAGAAAAAAATTACATAGAAAAGAAGTCAAATGAAAATAGCAGTCAAAAAACTGTACAGACACGGAATACAATAATAAACTGGAAGAGAGAAGTTGCAAAAGAGGGAATCTGAATTCCGGATATTTTGCAAGCGGTGGTTTCCCTTCCCTTCCCTGCCCTTTGATCCCAACACACAGGCTCAAATACCCTCCTTTTCACTTTCCTCCAGAAGGAGAACAGATTTTGCAATACTTCCCTGCTGTACTGAATTCTTACTGATACAAAGAATCCCACTAAGATCTCACAGATACGAGGAAACTACACAAAAAGGGAGCAGGAGAAACAAATGAATAGAACTAAAATATGTTTGGGGCCATTGAGTGTCCTTGCTCTGAGTGCATGAATACTTAATTTACCTTCATTTTCCATGTTTAATGCTTTTCTGAACAGGACATTGATGGCTATTTGGTCTCCATATCTCCATAGGTGACTTCATAGGGAAGTGCCCCTTGACATACTGATATAATGAGAGACACTAAGAAATCTGTAGAATACATTATTAAACCTTTAGAGATTTTGACCCATAGTCCTGACAAGACTCATCAAAAAAACCCAGCAGAACATCCCTTATTTCTTCTGATACATGTAGTCGTATGATGTAAGGTAACAAAAGATGTGCAGTGACAACAAGACCGGATGAATTTGGTCATTTTGGTACTGAATTTGAGGAAGCTGTCCTGGTGAAAAACAAGCCAAATCCAAATGAAATGAAGAAGCACTTTTTGATTTTCTGTTAGCTGGTAACTGCTCTCCATAAAAATGGAAACAAACAAATGGATTGACCAGACTATTAACCAGGTAGACTCACAGAAATTTGAAGGAGTATATCAGTATCTGCTGATAAAAACATTATTCACAAATATGTATTGTTTTAAAATTAATTTATTCAGCTAAACATTAAATTTGCAATATAATGCTATACATATTTGCTCCAGTTTCTGGACAATATGTTTTCCCCCATTCTGTTTAAGGAAGTGTTATGTAACAAATAGCTATGACTTCCTTAAATAATTTCTCAAAAATTATAGTAGTTAAATTTACTCAAAATTTGGTATAAGAAAACAATGTGAAGGGAGAATTTCATAGTTGAAGCTGTTTTGTTTCCTAATCATTTAATGAACTGAAAGATTTTTAGTTGTTTTTATGAAGGAAGTTGGAAACTCTCACATGAACTTCCCAGATGTATAATAAATCTCTCCTGCCAGACAGCCCTGGCAGTCCAGCTCATGAGAAGCTACAGTGGGATTTCCTGGTGTTCAGAGGTTTGGTTTTCCCCAAGAAGCTGTACAAAGTCTTTCCTAAATTCTCTGAATTCTACAAATAGATAAAACTAATGTGCTAATCTCATTATCCTGAGTCCCCCAAAACATTTTTGATATTTCCTGTATTTCAATGGCTTGAAAATATTGTCATGGCATCTTCCTTCAGGGTTTTTAACCACATCTATGTCCAGCTCTTGATACAAATATTTATGATATATACATAGGATAACAAAGCAGCGTTTATCTCATTTTGAAAATTTTTCCCCCTGATACTTTGATTCCTCAAAACTCTCATTTGGTTCAGGCTCATGTAAAACACAAGACTGAAGCTTTGGAAAGCTGTTATCCAAAGCCAAGCTGTACCTAGTCCCTTTGCAAGTGGGCAGAGGTATCTGAGGCCAGGGGATGTGTGGTGCAAACTGCTCAGTGGCAGATGTGGGCTGGGCTCGTCCACAGCTCAGGGATGTGTCTGATGTGTTGCTGCTCTGCTTGGCATGCTTCACTCCATGGCAGCAGCACTGCTCAGGGCAGTGGAGAACACAGCCTCTGCTGAAATTCACTGGCTTGGAAGTTTGAGAGCATTTCTTTCCAAATCAAGACCCCGGTTCTCCTGGTTTCATGGAACTATCACTCTAAGGTATATAGTTGTGTCCTTGGCTTTGCAGCTGGAGATGAACTTCAAGGTGTTCACAAAGTAGTTGGGGTACAAGTTCCTTCCCAGAATTACAAGAGGGAACACAAAATAGTTTTTCCCCTAAATAACCTCTCCCAGCTTTAATTTCTATCCCTTAAAATCAGAATTTTCCATAACATTTTTTAAAAGTTACTATTAAACTGATTTTTAAAAAGTTACTATTACATCTGCACACAATTTAGCTTTTAAAGCTGCAGGACTCAGTCCTTGATTCCTTTTTAGACATACAGATGGTCTGGTTTAAATTTCTTTGTTGCATCTAGTGCCTTACAGACATGAATCTTGTCCCTCACCACTTGCCATATAATTGTAAGGCCATATAGCACATCCTCATTCACCTTTGTTGCACGATGCTTACATAACTTGTATTATGCACATGTAAAGAAGATCATGTCAGTAGGCAACACTGAGAAGAACCAATCATGTTGCATCAAAAAGTTGATTAATCACTTTCAATTAAAAAAAAAAATCCATTTATTTTGGTTTGTTCACTCCAAAGAGAAAAAAACAGCCCTTTAGAATGACTAGAACTCATTAAAAACAGAAGAGCTGGTTGTTTTCCCTACTTTGTTGCTCATAAAAGGATATATTGATCCTTTGAAATTAAACAATCATAATTAGTAGCTGTGATCTACAAAAAGTCTAAGCCTTAAAGGATTAGTCTTGAGGTTCTCACACATGTAACATATACCTGTTATGGGGAATGAGCGCACAGATTGTATCTACACAGCAATGGCTGAATCTGGCCTGGGGGGCCATGGAGGCTTGAAAAACTCCACTTAACTCAGTTTACATATAAACCTCAGCAGCCCTCAGAGCAGGAAGTACTGGCGCTCCTTGTTGATGGAGTCATTGCCACCTCACTGTGCTGTCCTGCGCTGAAAGGCTGGACAGACGTGTGGGAGGGCTAAAGCCCTGCTGGCAGCCCCTCAGGACAGTCTGCAGTGCCACCTCTGCTCCTCCTGACTGCCCAGGGCAGCTGCGGGGCCACTGCCACCCCTGCACGCTTTTCTTTCTCTGACACTTTGAACCACCAAGCCTTTGCTCACTATGACACATTTTCAAGGGGAGTGAGAGGCAAGAAAGACTTCTGACCACTGTCTGACATCTCTCCCAGGGCAGACGCAGACAATGGACTTAAATTCCCATGGACAATGACCAAAGCTGAAGCCGGATCTTCCCCACTGCAAAATGAAGGCAGTAATGCTTTGTTATTTTTTAAAATATTAAAGCATTATGACTACATTTTTTCCCCTTTTTTTTTAAGTTAATCCTTTGTGCTTTTAAAGATATTGCCTTGGGACCAGGTTATGAAATCCCAGGTAATGAGATCTCCTGGCTTGGCCTAGGGCATGCAGGTGCCCTCAGTTTCCAACAGGCAGCATAAGCTCATCCTTTCCCATTTCCTGTCTTTTTTTTTTCTTGTGATAAAACAGCTTTTGAAAACACATTTGGACGCCTAACACTAGAATGTACAAGTGTAATATTGTTTCAGAAGACAGGCCTATTATTTACTTTGTAAAATTCTGAAGCAAAGTGTGGGGTTTTCTTCTGAATAATTTCTTGTATTTTGCTTTAAACTATGCCCAAGCAAAGAAATTGCTGCAACAGAATGTTGAAAGCTTCAGGGACAGAGTCTCATTATTCATTCTGATACCTTACTGTAAATAATTAACATATTTTAATGGTTTAAAAAGAATGCAGAAGTGTCAGTTTTCATTAATCTGTAATAATAAAGGAGGAGGAGGAGGAGTGAGCTGACAGGAGGATACGAGATAGTATGAATTTAAGTTAATAAATAATGCGTACAGTATTAGTCATCAGTTTTGCCTTCCACATCTCAACATCCCATATGCTGCACATTTCAGAGTCTTACAAGCATTTTGAAATAGCCTTGTTTTATGTGGAAGAAAAGTCATGGATTGTATGTAAATAGATGTTCAAACAACTCACTTGAGATGGGAATTAAACAGAGGAAAATTAATCTAAGCATTATTTTCTCTCACAGTTTTTTTTTTTTTCTATTTTTATTTAATGTGGTATGATTCATAAATATTTGATGGGATATGACTCAGTAAATGTCATTTTCTTGGCTCTGAAGGGAATTTTGAGACTTGATCAAAATGATATACAGTCTCTCTGGAACAAGTAAGACAAGTACTGTATATCTGAAGTCCAGGTCTGTCAAGATAAATTACAAACCCTCAATTGTATTCCAGGATTAAAAGGGAAAAGCTGTTGGGAAAGTGTAGGCAAAATTTTAGCAATGCTGCTACACTAGGATATTTTCTCTGACTTTTCTTTAGCTTGTCACTTGCTGATACTGCAGAAGCAATAACTTCTGCCAACTATAAAGGTGTGCCTAACATTATGAAAATTACTTTAAGTGACTATGGCATTTTTCATGGTTGTTTTCAAACTTCCTCCTACCTAAGAAACAAATCTGTTTCCTCTGACCTCATTGATGTGATGATTTCAAACCAGGCCAAATTTTCTTCCGTATCTCCATTGCCTTCCCTGGACCATACTCAAAAGGTGAGAATCAGCTCTGACCTGAAATGGGAGATAGACACAAGCTGCATGTATTTTATCAAGCCCTCTATGATTTTTGGTAGGCTATGCAGCAAGCATTGAATAGCAGCGGCTGGAACTGAGAGGCTGGTGCAGGCTGATTCCAGAGTTCTGTGGTGAAAAACTCCACCTCTCTATAGAATTTGGGAAGACAACAGAGGAGAATGCAAGACACATTTATTACCTGTTTTGCTGCTTTCTTGTGTTTACTTGTGAGTCTTACCCCCTCCCAAGAGATGCATAAGTCCTGAAGCATGGGACAAGCAGATTACTTGAGCAACAGCTGGGCAGCCTTCCCAAACAGAAATTCTTGGTTTTTAGTGAAAATATTTTTGCCTCAAATTTTCAGTTTCCAAAATAACAAAGCACTGACGAAGCCTTTTCCCATACAACTACAACTCCCTCACTAAGACAAACAATATGAGAATTCAGTAAAAGCAGAGGAAGAATAATAATGTCAGAGATACCAGCTCCTACATACTTGAATAAAAATTTTTCTTTGATTACTTTATTTTGGTTTCATTCTATTAGAAATTACAGTAATTAACAAGGAAATAGATTTATTTTCAAGCACTTAATCTGGCTCCTTAAGACATGAAATTACCCCTACAAGTGGGTAATTGCTACAAAAATTTTTGATTCATGTTTTCTGGAAACTGTGGCTGATACTCTGATACAATCGGAAATGCTGCTTCTTCCATTTGCTTTCTACAAATGACTTCTCAAACCATTTGTCCTTACTTACTTGAAGACACGAATTTAACACTTTCACCCTGTGTGGTTGATTCTATGTCTGTCCACTCCTTCTTACATGAATTTTTTAATGGCTATACTATTATCTTACTGAGGAATGAAAAAGAAAAAAAAAAAACCCACAAAAATAGAGGAGGGGATTCAAGAATACTACTCCTTTGCAAGCACAAAAAAACCAAACAAACAAACAAAAACAAACCAAAAAAACCAACATGGAAGAAAGATTACTGCCTTCAACAGATTTTGTAGCAGAGCCTGATAACTTCAGTGCATCTTTGGTGCCACCTTGCAAAGCTGCCTGGGTTTGGGCCTGTGGGGAGTTCAGCAGGAAAAAGGCCAAGTTTGGATGTGGCTGGGATGAAGTATGATGGTTGTGCCAGCCACCTTAGCCCTGTCAAGATGCAAGGCAGTTCTGGACATGCTCAGAGGCAGTAAAAATGTTGAGTGAGTTGGCTATTAAAATCATAGGTTAAAGTTATGGTGCTTAAGTTTTGCTGAAAACCCATTTTAGAGACATAAAGCTTTCTGGGAGTGGCAGGGAAGGAGAAGAAAAGGAAGATTTAATCCTCATTTTCCATAGCTTTTGGTTAGCCAAGACTCTATTATCAAATTTACTGGTTGTTTTTCTTGGCTTTATAAAGCAGTACCAGTTGGATTGGTACGCTCCTGCCAAATTCTTCATGAATAGGCAACGACATGAGTTGATTTGGAAAGTTTTGTGTTAAAGGAAGGTGATTTTTCAAAACTAATTTCCTTGTGATCTTGTCCCAGCCGTTGAACCAGACAAAGGCCATTTCCATCCACTCTCATGCCTTTGGCAGCAGGCAAACACATCAGTATTTCAAAAGAGTTTAGAAAGCTCCAGAAGCTGTTTTTTTCAGTCATTAAAGTTCAGGAGAAAACTTTTATCCCTGGAAGCACAGAGACAGGCAGTTGTAACTAGATTAAAGAGAATATAATTATCAATGATTAAATGCACAATAGTTTTAAAATGTCTTTTTAGCTTGTGTACGGTGGGACCATATATGAGTGCACTTTGTTATACTGGAACCTAGTAAAGAGAACTATAATTTTTTATGGCCTTTGGCAGCCATTCCATGCTTCATTATCCACTGCTGTCCTAAGGACACTAATAAATCCCATATACTTATATCACCTGGAAGTCCCCTGTGGCTTGTTTTGTTCCGTTTGATAAGCTGAAGTCTGAGTTTTGGGTGGCATTATCAGGTAATGCAGAGCAGTTGCAGCCCCCTTACACAACTCTGGTGACACCAGCTGAGCATTGCCTTTACTGCCAGCATCAGTAATGCAACACAAAGAGTGAGTCTTTTCACCACCTCAGTCTCCTCACAAAGGTAGAAGAATTAAAAAAATAGAAGAAGCCCTAAAATCTCATCTCTTATGAGAAGGATATGTTGGTGCAAACCATATGGAAGGCTGCCACGATCCACCCTGCCAGTGGAGACCTCTCAATCCAGGCACAGGGTGTGTGCAGTGAATCCAGGGGCAAGGCATGACAGAGGCAGGACGAATTCACAAAACACCACAGAAACCCTGGACTGTCTTGAAACCCATAATACAAGGCAAGGAGACAACACAGCCCCAGTGAGGAGAGATATGTGATGGGTATGCAGAATGCACACAAAACTTCTCCAAAGGTCACCAGTAATGTAAAGAAGGAAACAAATGGTGTGGGGGGATGGGCTGGGGCGGAAGAGAAATACAAAACCTAAATGACTGGTGATAACCTCTGACCTAAGAGAGGTGTAGATCAGATGAGAGGTCACTTGAAAGGGACCACGGAAGTCAGTGACATTATATGAACTAACATGGGCAGAGAGGTTGGTTTTGCATGTCTATTATAAAAGTGCTTTAAGTATGTCCATGAAAGATATGTAAATTACCCTATAGCTGAAAAGGGGTAACTGTAAAACAGAAATTATGCTGTGCATTCATATTCCCAGTGTATTTTATGCATTGCCTTTATTGGAGTCATATGTGCAAGGCAGTCCTGTTATCAGGATCAGCCTCTCACTTGTGTGTCAGAGCATGTAATATTTTTCTTTTAAGGCTAAAGCCATAGTTGAAGGGTATGCTGTGCTACTAGAAGAAAATACATGAGGAGAATTGAAGAACAGACAAGCTGAAGGTAATGCATATCTGACTGAGAGGTGCTGTAAAGGGCTGTGTGTGAGTTGTCCATTTATTTGTAAGAGGTAGCAGTTCAAGAGAAGGGGGATTTATCCCAAACTTGCAAGTAAATTATAGTGTTTCACTAAGAGAGAGATATTCACATTTTACTGTTTTTTGCCCTTCTCTTGCTGGACAGGAATTAGAGGGGAAGAAAGGAAATTTTATTTAATGAAGTTGTGCAGTTATTTCAGGTAGATACTGGTCATAGAAAAACAGAGAAAAAAGACTTGCAGGAGACTGTAAACACTGTCCTGACTAGTGTCCAGGAATGGGTGAAAATGAGAGGACTCAAGATGCTCCTCAGGACAGGGGAAAAAAACAGCAGAACCTCCAGTGCCTCAATTCTGACAGGAATGCCAGCAGAGCAAGTAGCTTCTTCAGTGGCATATGAAGACATTACAATTACAGCTTTTTGAAGAAACGCTGGAACAAATTTTCTGGTTAAGACCTGCTGTCATGCTGTGTACCCAAGCCTGAAGGTATTCTTTAGTTTAATTATATAAATTGTTTTGTAAAACAGTACATGAGAAGCAGTGTACAAATACCAGACAGAGTATGAATGGCCATGTTGTTTTGATAGGTTACTGGAAAAGAAAAGTTTATTTTGGATTATACTTTGAGAAGAGCTATCAAAATTTCAGGCAGATAAGGAAAGATGTGACTGCATCTTATTTCAGTACTTTTTTGTAAATCTGTCAAAATATTACAGATAATTCAGATCCCCCAAAAAATGTCTCTCTGATTCCTCTTCTTATCCAAATGCTTAGGAGAAGTTCTGATGTCAGTAATACGGAGTGTGGTGGAAGAACATACATTATTGTGCCATGGATTATTTTCAGATTGCACATATGGCTTGTGAACTGTCCTGAACTCAGGAGAAATACTCATATGAGTTGCTCATAGTCTATTGCAGAATACTGAATCTTTTTACAGATGCTTTTTCTAAACAAAAATATTTAAGGGGAGACCAGAAATGTCAAGATTTCATTCCCCTGGGTGCTCCTCTTCAGTTGTGATATTTTACATTCATATCAAGCATGGAAAATGCACTGCTTGCAATTTCAGTTTTGGAACTAGGATGCTGAAAGATTTTAGCTTGAGCATTTTAAAACCAGAATCTTTAAGAGGGAAGGAGTTGATAAAAATAACTTTTGGGTTGTCCCAAACCTCCTCCGAGAGGGAATGATCGTAGGAAAGGTCTAGGTCCATTTTTAGATGTATCATAAATTATACACTCTATCTAGTAGTTAAAGAGGGAGAAATGCAGAAAAATGTAACCTTTTGACCCTCTCTTCCCCAGACAGCTAAAGTTCTCAAGAAAACATGAACTACTATAAATATTAGTCACTCCCCTTAGTGCTTAATTTGCTGCTTGAAATCCTGTTACAGAGCCTGCTCTTTGTGCATGAAAGAGAGTATATGCCACTTTGAGATCAGGACTTGGGGAACATATTCCTAGTAGGAAGGCAATCCTTGCTATAGATGATCACACTCAGAGGTAGAAGAGATGGCGTAATTTTTAATTTGAATGTTGACCCAAGAAATGGAGTGGCAAATTAGTACCAGTAATGAAGTGAAAAGAAAGAATAAATCATCTTACAGCCTCATGGTTTTATTCCTGGTTCATAAAAGGAGCTTGGTGGGAAAAGAGGGAAGGAAGAGCATCTCAGTTGTGATGTAGGAGTATTTTAAATCAGACTGAACCATGAAGCACACTTTACATTTACAGCTGAGACAAAGCCACAGGTTAGAATCAATGTTGCTCCTAATGACTGTTCTCACATTTACATAGAAATCAAAAAGAAAATTCCCATCAGGCAGCTGAGAGTCCAAGCTCTGGGATGAAGTCCCTGATGACTTGACTGTGATGCTTGCAGCTGAAAACATGCCACAGGCATGCCCAGACAAATGGGGAAAGATTTCCCCAGTGTGGGTGGCACTGGCACAAGGGCAGCAGTCTGAATTGTTGACATTTTGGAGGACATTTCTCAGAGCACTTGTACTGGCAGCATGTATGTCTTTTTATGAACTACAGATCTTATTAATAGGGAAGGACTTGTCTTAACACAGGTCTGGTAGAGTTTCTTAAAACAAAGATAACCATGTGACACATGCCAGATGCCAGACATGTACATATTCCATCCAGATAATTTTATAGCTTAAATATAGACTCTCCTCCTTAACATTGTACATTTTTTCATTCAGACACTGCATATGCTCCTACCCACTACATTTTCCATCTGTATCTTTACCTTACTGATTTGTCCCAATATAATATTTTATTTGCTATCACGATTGGTTTTACACTAGTGAAATTTGCTGTATCTTTTATCTTAGCAAAGTATTTTTTAGCAAAACATTTCTTTCTAATAAATATGGAAACTAAATGATTTTTAGACTGCACTGTTCTACTCCTGTAAGAAGTTACAGATATGACAGAATATTTGTGTGTGGCACTAGCAAACACCCAGATCCTTCTTTTATCAATGGACAAAAGCACAGTAGGACACCTCCTTAACTGAAGTGTTTTTTGGAAATAGCATTGTCACACATCTCTCAGAGAAACAGATTCTGTGAACCCACTGTCAATTAACTATGTCCCATATAATTAAAGATATTTTAAATATTCTTGGAAAGAAACTTTTGGGAAAATATTTAATAAATGGGCATTCAACACAAATAAAGCAGAAAGCTAATGGCATGTATTTATTATTGTTTGGAATAACTTAACTTGTCAAAGGAGTTGGCAAAGAATTTAAGTAATATTTATCTTTAGGGAGTAATGCATAATAAAGCTGTTCCACATTTTTCATTGCTTGGCTTTTTTTAATTAGAAATGCTCAAATATAAACTTCTCATAATATTTAGTCTTAACATGTTGCTGAGGCTGAGATGCAGGTTGATACAGCAAAAGATGTATTAAAACAGGAATCTGACCGTAGTTACATAAAATATTTGGATTTTAAATATTTTTGAAGCTGAAAAGTATGATTCATGTCTTTGCCTTTGACTAAAAATGATGATTATAAAGACATTTTGATTCACTGGTAGGAAGAAATGAGCCCATTATTTGCATATAATTTTCTGGGGATATTCCAGGGGACAAGCTTCATGTTCCTTCTTGCATGGAAAAGCTTCTTGAAAGTATTTCAAATACTTCTTTCCAGTATTAAAACACCAGATGCAAAGATACTTTTTCTGAATACAACATTTGCTCTAATCCTAAGAATGATCCATAAAGAGGTGGAAACCAGTACTTAAATGTTTCAGAGGAAGCATCCTGGAGCCATTTTCAGCTGATAAATAACAGCACATTATTAGAAATTTTTTCAGAAACTATTCAATTCAAATGGTTCCAAGTTGCAGGAGCAGACATGGACACAAACCACAGGCAAAAGGAAGGAGTTAACGTCCTACCTCTCTACTAGCAATGAAACATTCAAATCTGAAATCAAAAACAGATTCTAATTCTCAGATTCTGGTGTTCAAAGCAGAGAGTTTAGTTCAGGTACCTTGGTAATGTAAATAATATTGTTTAGTTATTCTTGCTTGAGGAGGTTTGTACTATTCAGCCCATTCTTATGTGCTCTTATGGGCTTATATGTCTCTCCTTTCAATCAGGCAAAACTAGAGACTTGAAGCTAGACAGCCAGCTTGAGGTGAGGGATGTGCTGGATGGAACAAACAGGGCAATGTGCCACCTACACAGCAGCACTCTGCGGGACATCCCTGTAGCTGCTCTTGGTTTAATGCATTTAGCATTCAGGCAAAATCGCAAAATTCAAATTATTTGACAAAACCTATTTTCAAGAAAGTTCATACATTTTAATAGACCAGTTTAAAAAAATAGGATGATTTGGCTGGCAAAATTAAATTCATCAAAATTGAAGATAAGGAGGGTGGTGAGGAAAGACCATTACAGCAAAAGGCACAGGACAGATTTTCATTCACTAGTTTATTCAAAAATATCAGCTAAGACATAAACAATTACTCATGAAGTAGTTTTACAAAAGCTTAATAAACCTAGCCAGGTTTAACAGATTGATAAATAAAGGTTTGTGATCAAACCCCTGCAGCAAGGTGGAACACCAAGTTAGCCTGTAAACTTACCTCTACCTTTGTTGCGGAAATATAAATTTTAAAAAAATATATATATAATGTAGAAAAAACAGGGGCACCACAGACCAAAAATACAGTGTGGAGCTGAACCACACTCTGAGATTCATCTTGCTCCTTTAGACTGGTGGCTTACAGTCACACCTGCAGGTGTTGTTGACCTGAGCCACCAGCCCTTGAGGCTGGCCAAGACAAATATCTTTGTATAGCTTATTAAAATAAACAAAAGGGACTCTATAAAATAAGAGAAATCACCAAAGTATTTTAGATTTTCCAGTGATCAAAAGCTTAGAATTATCAGAACATAAAAAGGCTAGCAAGACAATTTTCATTTTCTCAGTCTGATCTGATGCAGAAACAAGTACAAATCTGTACAAAACATACTACTGATTTTTTTTTTTTCTCTGCAGACTTGACTGCTGCAGTTTTCAGAGTTTATTCATGTTAAATATGCTGGCAGACCCACCACTTTCTCTAGTAAAGAGAGATAAGGTTGTTCACTCCCATTGCCCACCCTTTCAAAGGAATGCCTTCACCATTCCCTGTTCACAGAGACAGCCTGGAACCACATATCTGGCATGAGATAACTTATGGCTGCTGGAATATAATTCTAAAATTCTCCTAGTCTATATATTCACTTTCTTTAAGGCCCTCAATCTGTTTTGGAGAACAATTAAATAACATATTCTGACAAATCTGTAACATACTCCAGTCTGATGACAAAGGTAATGCTTTTTCCAGCTCTGTCAAAAGCCAACAAATTCAAGTCCCAGAGACAGGATTATGACTATTCCTAAGCATAGAGCAGAAATTTGATTTATCTAAAAACCTATTGGCCAGCTGGCCCAGCCATTGCCCTTCTCTCTGCCTGCCATTCCTAACAGACTTTGGCTTTTTCCTCCCCGATCCAGGCAAAACCCTCTGAGGTTGCAGGACTGCATGCTGCTGCTCTGAGAACAGATGGAGAGACTTAGAGTCAGAACATACACACTGGCAACTGACTGCACTCGAAACAGCATTATGACACAGCATGATATGTGCATGCATATGCATACCCTGTTTGAGCAGCATCTGTCTAGAAATCAAGTGAGTATAAAAGAGAAATTGCATTGGAAGCCTAGACAAATACGTATTTGTCTGGCTCCAAATTTTTGTGAGTTTATTAGCACAGGATTGACAAAAAGTTTTCCACTACAAATTGCCTGCAATGAAAAAAAGTGTTTAAAATGCCAAATCAATTCTCTTTAACTGACTCTTTCAGGGACTAAATTCAGTCCTATTTTTTTCCACATGGAAGGAAAAAGGGAAATGGAGGTTAGGGGATGCTCCAGACATTGTTACTGGAAATGAGGCCTGGCAGGATACATCCCAGACCTCCTGGCCCCAGTGCAGCCAACAGACCATGCTTGTACAGCAAATTAGTTGCAAAATGCTTTATTTCAGTGGTGAGAGACTGAAGGCCCAAGCACCCAAAGCACTGCTCTACTTCAACTCATGCCTTTGCATATGGTAGGAGACCATGCTTAAAATTCCCATGCCTGCATCTGTGCTCTAGCATGTACAATTGAAGATGCCACCAGAGTAACAAAGTTTATATCCCAAAATTGCAGATAACTGTGCTAAGATAAAGGTCACTGACAAGACACTCAACTCTGGCAGCCAGCAGAAAAATACCCAATATGCTTGTAGAGAGTATGAGGAATATTTCAACCCTACTCCCAGACTTTGAATTTTGCATTAGTTCACAAAGGCCACAAAATCTTGGACTTTTGCAAGAGACAAATGACCAAATGAAATGTGCCCTATTAGAGCTGTGCTACTATATCACAGGCAAAAGGGAAAGAAGTGGAAACAAGCCCCAGATTCAGTAATACTACTCTTTTGTACCTGGCAAATTCTTAAGAATTTAGATCAAGTCTGACAACTACTCTAAGCATGCTAAATAAATAAAGGCAGAGGAGATAGTAAGGTGTCTCAACAGCATCATTACAAACAGGAGCATAGCCCTTCTGCTGCCTACAGAAGCAGCCCTGCTAATTTTACATCTCTTAATGGTGGAATTCCTCTCCCTCCTCCTCTCTACAGAAACATGTGAAGGGAGTTTCTCACAAAGCCAAGAGGGATAATCTTTGCCTACAATTCTTGCCTGCACACTCACTTATCCTAAAATCAGAGATGAAAATTTACTCCCCTACCAATTATACCAGGGAGTTTTAGGCACTACTAGCTGGAAAGCAAATGAACAAACAAATGGCAAACCTCTTTGTTGTGAGTCATTGATTTAACCGATTTCATTTGCAAGTATTTCTGTATTTTGAGGTAAATTAAAAGTGTCAACACAGGTGTGCAAATAAACTAGTCACCCTACCCGTGTATACATGATGAGAACCAAAGTTAAGAGAGTAGTTTATATAGTTTTGTTTTCTTTCATTTAATTAATATCTAACTAAGATACAGATGCAAAAATCTCACTACACATTCACTTAAAATTAATTAGTTCCCTATTCCTGTTCTACATGTTTTTATACTCATTTATTGTTTACAAAGGACAACATCAAAAGTGTTTACACATTTGAATTTTGCTTGTCATGATATCTATGGTACAGCTATTGTGTTGAGGTTCCTTTTCTCTTAATTGTGAATTGAAGTAGCCTGGGGGTTATAACAAAAATGAACTTCATCCAATTATTTGTGCATCATAATTAATGTTCCAGACTAAAGTAAAGTTTTCATGCCTCAGATATCATTTACAATTCTCTGTAAGAGAGACATATGGAAACATCTGTGTATTGGTATGCTTTTTCATTTCACTCTGAAAATCACAATGAACAAATGTAACTTCATCTGGGAAACAAATGAAACTGCTAATGAGTTCATATGAACACCTGGCTGTTTTCATTTTAAAGTGGCTGCTGATACAGATGTAGAAACACAATGAACTTAATGCACAGTTTAGGAATCTTCCCTGAAGTTTAGTCTGGCCCAGATTAGGAGACACCTTTCCTGCTGTGAACATTTCATTTTTTTTACCTAGTGAAGAATTCTCTCTCTATGTAATGAAGGTAGGATAATGAGCAGGCAGGTGTGAGCAATGGAAGAAGCAAGGTGAAAAAAGAAGGAACTGACAAAATGGATTCCTACAGGTTTCTCACCTTTCAGACAAGACAGTGGGAGAAAATGCTTGCATCTAACATGTAAAATGTTCTGTGCATTTCTTTTTTCTGAGGGCACAAAATAAACCTTCACATAAGCAGGACCCTGATGAGAAGCAGAATATGAGAAGCACTGTGCATTCTAGTCAATGTTTTCCACTGTCTGCTTTAGTTTTAGTGAAGTAAAAGTCCACTTGTTTACTGGAATGACCACAAAACGTGGAAAACCTATACTATATTGTGATAATGGCATATTTAATGCTTTATATATAGCCTCCTGGACTAATTCTGCTTTGAGAGGATTAAAATATTTAATTTTAAAATAGACTCCAGAGCAGGTTCTGTAAAGTTATTAATATGTTATGAACAGCTTGGAAGAATAAAAAAGAATCAAAAATGAATTTTATTTTATTATTTGTTTTTTTGCTTCAGAGCCTGACTCACATTTTTAATGATGTGAATCTTGTCCAGCACATTGCTGTCTCTTGATTACTTTAGAAGTAAGTAGTGGAGGTGGAGAGACCACATAGTTTTATTTGAGAAAAAAACATGGGTCTCCAGATAGAAACAAAAAAATATAAACTACAATCAAAAATGGTACCAGCAAGATCCTGAGAGAGTAAAAAATGAGTTTATTGCACCTTTTTAACTTTCTAAAGAACAAATAATGCAGAATCCAAATGTTCAAGTCCTGATCCTAGTCAATATTTCTTCCACTCCAGACTATGGTCTTATTCTGTAGGTGTATGTGTGAAGTATTTGAGTAGATCTCATAAGCTACATTTCATGTGATCATTGCAGAACTCCCTGTACACCATGTAGGTAAAAACCGTTATTTCAAAGTAACATCCAGTGAAACTGAAACAATCCATCACCCAAGCAAATCAATAGAAAACACTTAGAACTCAATGATTCAACCACCCAGAGCAGGCCAGGCTGCAAGACAAGCTTCAAGAAATCAACCAGACCCTTGAAAATCCTCCCATGTGGAGCAAAGTACAGACATTCTGGCAGGTTTGCACACACTCTAAAGGCATGATTGCCCTACTGCCCATCCTTTCAGTGGTGTGTGTGTCCCTTTGTTGTACTGCACAGTTTTGTTCTTTTTATCCACTCTGTAAACTTCAATATCCTGACCTACATCCCAAAATTAGGTAACTGAGAAACTCTGTCTCACATAATGGGGAAGCATATAAGTGATAGTTCCAGTCTGGTCAAGAGGCTTTAGATTCAAAAGAATTTAGATACCTTACACAGGGTATGGAGAGGTAGCTCTACGTTTTCCTACTGTCCTGGTGGTTGTGCAGTAGCATCCTGATGAAAACTTTATTTTCACCTCTATTGTGAAAGAATTAGGTTCCTTCAGTTTTTCCTGTTGAGCTTGCTACCTGTTCTGTTTAGAAAAGAAATTCAAATTGACCCAAAATCAAAAGAATCACTATATCACCATTGTAAAGACATTAATTTAAGGCGAAAATCTGTTAGAGTTGAATTTATAGCAAGAGGAGATATTTATAGTGGCTTACAATCAGGCATTCCACAGCCTGGAGCCCTGGCTAGTCCTCCTGCAAAATATGGTCCCTCAGCATCAGAGTTCTTCAGTGCCGAGGTCTCTGGAAATAAAGAGTATTTGGAAGAGGAATAAAATATCATTTATGCAGAAAACACTGAACAATCCTGCTGTAAAGATTGTAAGTGAGGCATTCACAAATACCTACCAACTAAAATGTGTAAGAGAGCTGGAATATGCCAGCTGTCCCTGACAGTCTCAGAGAGCTTGTAGGTGATTTTGGCTGAGACCACTGGATATTATCCACCATTATTCTACATTTTTTTAGAGGCAGAACTTTCCAGAAATCCATTCTACACGAGATTAGCTAAACAACAACAGCTATGAAATCCTATATTGACTCCTGGATGTGGATGAGCGATGGAGGTGGTTGTGGTCCAAGCTCAGCCTAGTCAAATTGTCTGTGATATTCATTGCATTGCACACAAATGAAAGGAACTAGCTAAGGCTGAGGGAAATATATGGGGCTAGAACTGAGTCTGCACACAGTTCATGGTGCTTCTCAAAATCTGTAATCTTGAATGCACTTTATAAGTATAAAAATACCATGGTTGATTTGCAATATTTTCAGTCTACTTTTGCCCTGGTCACCATGGTGGCAGGTGGATGATGAAGCCTTCTGCATAGTTTATGAATACACGTTTACATACAAATAATACAAATAAATGCTGCCTTGTTTAGCCTATAGGTATTTGCACAACTGAAATTTCCTTGGGTAGGGCCCAGGACAAGAACCTGGATAAACACAGCAGTCCTCTGTCTCAAACGAGCTAGCAAACATCAGCATTGGAGATTACAGAACTTCCCTGCTGGTGCCAAACACAGTGGAGAAGTTTCATGCCCGATCTTGTACTGCATTTAATGTTTTGATGGATGATTGGTCACAAAGGAAAGAAGAAACATTATGCTGCCCTTCAACTGACAAATGCTAACACAGTATTTCAGAAATAAGTGGTATCTCTAGTGGTAACAATGTGTCCAGCCAGCTACACAAGACCAGAAACTGCTCTTTCTGACTGCCCTTGGTACAGACTCTCAAACAGCAGAAACACTTTCTGTGTGTGATGATGCTCTGCGTGTGTGCTGTATTTGGGATCAGTGAGGCATTCAGCAGGGGCAGTCTTTCTCCTTACTTTCAGTAAGACTATGGCCTATTTTTAAATCATTGACTCCAGAAAACTTTAGGCTCAGATTAAAACTGAAATGAAGTTTACTGCATTACATCAGCAGGCAGGTAGACTTCCCCTCTACAGTGTCAAAACAGAACTCTCCAAGAGAGTCTTCATGACTCTCTTCAAAGACAAGTGTCAGTGCCTATGGACCTGCACACAGCAGGGACCATGCCATCAGTTTTCAGATGCCTGGGTAAAACCTTTACATTTGCTTAACACATGACAAAATCAATTCTAGTCTGTTAAACAGAGAACCAGAAAAGTGGGGCTTTTTCTGTCTCCAGGCAGTGGGACTTGCTACCCAGACAATTGAACTATTCTGGGACAAATCTGTCTGGAATGAAGATTACCATCTTAGACCATCCCCAGATCTATAGGTTAGGTGCAATACACACACAGTTTGGATATAGGTACTGTGTGCTGAAGTGCAGTGATATGGAGTCTGTGTAGTTGGCATTGATGATAGGCAAAAGTCCTGAGTGAATTTTATTTATTCATATTGCTGAGAAAAACAAACCCCAAAGAATTTAACATTGTGCTCTACTTATAAATTATTCTGTTCTTGTCAAGATTTCATAAAGCCCAGAGACCATTGGCCATATACACAGCCATGAGGGACTACCAATGCATATAAGGACAATCTAAGAATGCAAAATTATCTCGGTAAATTAAAGCACCGAGTAGGGGAAGGAAAGGCAAAATAGCAACCAAACAGAAGCCAGATACAATGAACTTAGCCCAAATACAAGATTTCCTTTGTTAAGGACAACCAGCTGTGCCAGTTCAATGTGGAGTGTAGGAGTCTAGGGAACAGTCTAGAAAAAAAAAAGATCTGGAATATGAGTGCAAAAATAGATGTGAATTAATGGTGTCACGGTCTTGTGAAAAAGGTAAACAGTGTCTCTATGAACAGGAACAGTTTTACTTGTCCTTAGTAAAACCGCATTAAGTTATTCAGTATTTTATCTGTGTTGGGGAAATCAAGGGAATTTCCTTCTTCCTTCTCATTCTTCCCCTTTTCAAATCACTGCTGAATCAAATTAAAAGAAAAATAGAAAGATAGAACACAAAAATATCTAAAAATATTACCTCTGTAGAGAAATTGAAAGTGTCAACAGTATTCAGTCTAGAGGACTAAGTCTTCAGATATGGAAAAGCCAGCAGGAGAGAAATAATCTGTTTCCATAGTGGCTTTAGATAGGATCAAGCGTTACAAACTTCCTGCAACACCAGACCATATTTTCTGCTGAATCTGAATATATGCTGAGGGTAGGATAATGCCCATATTAAGAGCAAGGTGGGCAGAGTTGTAAGGAACAGCATGAGCACACTGATGGGTAATGATCTCTTGAAATGTCAGTTAGTTTTCTGTGATTTCCATATCTATTTCCAGATCATTTGTGTATGTCTGAAATTCTGCTAGAATTAGTACCTGACTCTTTACTCACACAGTGGTGATTTCTTACCATTTTTTTTGACACTCAGTTAACTAATTAACTGAATCCTTAGTATTAACTTTTCCTTGTAGTGCATATTACATAGCACTTTAAGTCACACACACATTACAAAATCTCTGGTGTATAGTATCCATACTGTTACATCAGTTTGGTTCCCAAGACAGAACACTCAGTTCTACAGGCTAGAGTCTTCTTTAATCCTTCAGCAATCAGAACATCTTCTTCCTCATGGGAATGTAAGACTTTTTCCCTCTACAGTGCTTAGAAAGTTGCTGGTGTAGATTGTGGCCCTAATCCACCAGGGATTTTTCAACTGCCTTTTGACAGGTAAAAAGAGTTTAAAAATGGTGGGAACATCTTGAAGAATGAAATATGAGAAAAACAATAGCATCTCAGTCTCTCTCTCATTCAAATGAGAGAGAGAGAGACCATGATTTCCATGGCATTCTCTGCAAAATCACCACAGAAGAGATAAATGTTGTTTGGCCACTGTGGAGATCAGGTTTCAATTTGTGTTTCATAAGGACAGGGAGGACTGAGAATTCCTGAGAGGTGGGGGAAGAGAGATATGGTCTCCTTCTGTCTGTCTCTCTCTATGCAACAACCCCCTCCCTCTGCTGGAAATGGGGAGTTGTGAAATGCCATGTACAGAATGAGCCACACAGATTTTAGGTATTCCCCAGGAAAAAAACAGTGTCCACCTTGCTCTGGGATTTTTTCTGCAAGTCCTACATAGGGTCTTTCTGTTGTTTATGAGACAATAATATTCTATTCAGAGGTTAGGTAGATGAGCTCCAAGTAACAGCTTTTATTAACCTTAATGTAGTTTCTCATTTGTTATTATTCAGACTGGCTGCTGCCAATTTAAAAAAAAATAAATTATTCACTTGTAAAATAATAAAACTTCAGACTGCTCTTACATATATTAGCTGGCAGATGTAAATGTCACATGGATCAGTCTCCAGTGCAAGAAACTCATTGCATATGAGATGCAGTGACTCAATTTGCAGGTTCTTATGCGTCAGTGCCCACTCTACGGCTTTCATCTATGTTTTCAAGAGTGCTGTGTGCTATTACAGTCTGTTTCAAGTAAATTTTTTGCACTGAGAAAGAGTAGAATGACTGAATTATGTCAAAATGATCGGTACTGACAGCAAGGCTCTCAGAATCTGCTTCTTGATAACCTCCAGACATGATGCATGAGTTGGGCTATATCATGTAATCTGTGATGTATGTAAAAGACCAATACATAATTTATTGCCAAAGTGTATTTTGGGGGGTAATTCTATTAGCATGATGAAGTTCTGAGACTACAGAGCTCACAGCACTATGAATATCTAGACAGAAATTTTGCAATGGAAACCACACAACTCCCCAGATAAACTGATTCTTATCTTAAGTAAAAGGGTAGAACTGTCTTTTTGTTTGCTAAAAAAAAAGAAGGTCTTTTAAGCCAAACAACAACAAAGGTGAAAGTTTTTGCTAAATTATGTTTCTTCTTTTATTCTCTCTAGTTTTTAAAATATCAACAAGTTTATCCACCTTTCTTTGTATTTGCATTCTGAATTCTTTTTTTGATATTTTCTAACAAAAGGGGCAGGTAGCATTTTGCACAAACCAGACATATCCACCTGTTAGCAGTGCTGCTCATTAGGTTAAAAATAACGGCTTTGGTTTTTGACTGAAGAGGAAGTGTTCTCAAAAAACACCCACAGGTCTCTGAAAAAAGCGTTTATTTTTACTTAATGTGCCTGATTCTGTTATTATCTTGATCAAAAAGGACAGACACAGCAAAGCACAGAACAGCTTTTTAAATCATCTATCTTCTTTGCTTTATAAGTAGGCTTAGAATAAGAATCATCATTGTTACATCACCAGTACTTCCTCTGATCTCTTCACCCAACAGGAGTTTCTCTTGTTACTTCCTTATACCCCCTGCAAAATGTCCATGAAAAATGAGCAGGTATCAATCTATGCTCCAGGTAATGCCCTTCTCAAAACCAGCTTGTCCACATTTGACAGTACAGGATGCTTGATTGATATGTGAAATACAACCTCAAGCTGATTTCACCAAGTGCCAAATGGGACAAAGGGAGGTTTTGACAAAGCCTTAGGGGAATGGAACAGAGATGACCAAGGTCACTTTGTTTGAGTCATTGCACAATACTTACAAGGTAGCTACTTCAAATATATCCTTAATGTAACAGGAAAACACCAGACATCCGACACTCTGATAAACAGACCTCACCACATCCTGATTTGCATCCAGACTCTACAGTTAAGCTCTGTTCATTCCTTTTAGCTGTGGTTTCTTCACACATTTCTTGGAGGAAAAAAAAAGAGTTGTTCAATTGACATGATATTTTGCAAGATGAATTGCAAGAAGTTGAGCAACATTTTGGCAAAGATTTTGGCATTTTCTTTTCCTTCTTTCATGCATCTATCTTCATCCAAAGTAGATCTTCTCCATGACTCTCCTGTCTGCACAAACGACTGTTTGCTGAAGGAGTCTTCACCTACTTTTAATCCATCCTGAACTTTGCAGCTTCCTTTAACTTTCTGTACTAGATGATGTCTTTTCCTTTTTTTCCCTCCTCAATGATCTTCTTCAGACAAATTTTTCCTCTTTTGAGATTTTTCCTCTTTTATTCTTTTTTTTCTCAAGACATGTAATGGTTCCTCTATCCCTCCATGGGTTTTATCACTTTTTTATTATTATTACTATTATTTTTTTTTCTTAGCATGTTTCCTTATGCAGACTTTTATGAGTAAATTTCTGTGTTAATAAAAGCATGCATGGACAAAAGGTTACAAAATAAAACCATAGAATTTGTATTCAGTTTTTCCATTTCCAGCAGATTTTTTGTATTATTGGTAGTTCTAAGAGTGCAAAGGGTGATTTCCTTATCTGTTATCCTTTGAGAATTACATCAGTGAACAGCAATCTAAATTTCTCAGAAATTCTGTGGGAGAAGTGCAGACAGGAGCAGGAATAGGAATGTCATAGTTGTCTTGATCTTGTTCAGTACAAACTGAAATATTTTGGGATGAATCCATGCCACATACAATGGAAATCATTAAGTGACACCGAATATAAAGAATATAAGGAACAGACTTACTCACTAAGAACTCTTTTCAGCATGTTTGGACAGCATGAGTAACGGCCACTGTCAAAAATGCAGCTTATGAGAAAAGAACATAATCACTTTTCCAAAGCAGTTAACTAGCTCTCTTCATTTCTAGCAGGAAAGAAGCGAAATGTTATTTGAAAAAGAAAACAAGCTGAAAGCCTACATAACGAGATTTGTAGAAATGAGGTAGAAATCCTTGTTTTGCAAATAATGTTGAACACAGTCCTGCACTTCCACAAGAATTCCTTGTGCTTGCAAATATGCATGTCCATACATATCTTTAGAACATTCCTGTCTTCAGTGACATATCAGAAGTTTGGGCAACAATTCTCAGAAATATATTAGCATTTTAACAATTTGGCTTGATATCTAATATGCTTAGCAAAAAATTACCAGGCAGGACAGGCTTGGGTTTTATTATATTGAGAAGATGCTTTAACTAATAACATTTAGTATTATAAGATCAGAAACATCTTATATTTTATGTACTTCTTATACTTACCTTTATGCAGATGATGACTACTGAAATATCTACTCTGCTGACTGTTTTTGATATAATGTAAAACCTTTAATTAATTATTTCTTTGGATTGCTATTTACTTGTGAGGGATTATAGATGGTACAACTATCATTGAGCATATTTATTATTCTCTTGAGCTTTTGTGGTGACTTTTAAAAACAAGACCATGGCAAACAATTCCAAGTACTCTTCTTATTTCAATTTATAATTTAACTGAACTTGTGCATATGTGTCTAAAATGTTATTTTCTTAAAAATTATGAAATTGCTTTTGTTTTTTTGTTGAATTTTCCATAAATATGACCCAAATGAGCATTTGGAATAATCAGTAATAGTAGTAAAATCAAAATCATGTGCTTTGATCTTACTGAAACAGTAAGTTTCACAATTAAAAAAAAAAAAGAAAAAAGAAAAATAACCACAGAAGTATTACTTTTATACCCATTTGCATTAGTAGAGAATTTCCTATTCCAAGCTTTGTCTGTTTTTTACCAAACAGCACGCTATTAGCATCATATAGATACTCAGTAGCCCCATATTTCAAAAGCTTGTAGTACAGAGAAGGCTGGATGACAGGCTTTAATTAAGCAACATTCCATTACTATTTTACCTGTTATTTTCTTAAAACCCAGTGCATTTTATGCTATGCCTACAGAGATATCACTAGGAATTTACTCCAAATAAAAGCTCCTGGCAGCACGTGCTTCCTAACACCTCACAGCTAAGAGCTCCAGGACATCCAGCATACACCCTGAGGAGCCAAATGCCCAGGCAGAGGTAGTGATGAGTGTGGATAACAATCCTCCTGGATGTTTCACTGTAGCAGGGGTGGGCTAAATGGGACCTAAGGGAACTATGTGATCTGGACTCTAGCAGCCCTTACTCACTCTTTTTTTTTTCCCCAAAGCAAGAGCTATGTATTACATGTTAGTCTCTGAGGGAGCAGTCTGATGCTCAAGGCTCCCTAATATACAGAAGTCACACTCAATCTTCTCATAAGCCATGAGGGGTGCCCCAGTGAGCACTCTTTGGCAGTGGTTATATGTATTTATATGCTCACACACGTGTGTTCTGCCAAGTATGGAGCTGTAGAGTCTGAACTGTGAGGCAATAGGACTGAACAGTTACAGAAGAACCCAAGGATCTATGAAATATCCTAATTTATGTCTGGGGTAATGTTCAGCCAACAGAATCCTCTCCACAAAAAGACTTTCTTACAAAAGCCCATAAGTATCTTTCTGCAGCACCTGAGAGCTTGCTGTGTTTGCTGAAGGAAAATGACACTTTGTTATCTGTCTCCTGGATCTACTCATCAATAGTCATTAATATTTATGTAAAGTGTTTTAACCTATCATCAGGTAAATTAATCACAGAATCACAAACCACTTTACTGCAGGGCATTTTTAGTCTTCGGTGCAGGGATGAGAAGGACAATGTTTCTGAGAAGTGCCACTGAGGTTCACCCTCTTTGTCCTTCCAGCTGCTAGCTACCATTTCTTAGTACACTGTCACTCAAAATACAACATGACTATCCATTTAACCTAACCTTGGTTCTGACACAATGCCAGGGAGTTGCCTTTTTAAAGCCCAGAATTTCTCATCTAACAAAATCAGCCTTCATCACCAGAACTTCTGTTCAAACATATGTGGAGATCAAAAAAAGGGAACAAATTCTCAAAGAGAGAAAAATTCCTAGTAGGAAAAGGTGAGTGAGGTCGCTGCTTTCTTACATGCTGAGTTCTTTTTTTAACTCTGCTGTTTGAATCTCATGTGTTCTACCTTTGTTCTTGTCAAAGATTTGAAATAAAATATCCAGAGTAATTATCCAGTCTGTGTAATATGTTACTGCTTTATGGGTTTTGTTAGGTTTTTGTTTGTCTATGTTTTTTTTATTGTTTATTTCTTATGTTGGAGTTTTATTTCAGTTGATTGATTGAGTTCTTGTTATACTTTTCTATGTTTTGTTGCTATGTGTGCTTAAAATTTTGCAGAAACTAGCTGAAAAATTTAGAGTTAAAGGCTGCTTCATTACTCCTATGTCACACCTTCACAGCAGTCTTTGCACTAGCCAGAAGTATTACCACATCATGCCTCCTCTCTTTTTTAGATTTTTCCAAACTGATGGGTTGAAAACCCCACCACTTAGGGCAGTATTATCAGAAGTGCAGAGTGGGAAGAGATGATCATTACCAGGTACGCACAAATCAGGCCTGGATTTCTCATATTCTTACAGCTTCACCCATACACCTTCAATACACAACAAGAGTTCATAAGGCCTTGTCTGCTCACATTTGTACAAAGAACAGGAGGCCACGGACACAAGTGGCAACAAAAGAAATTCCAGTCAGACATAAGTGAAAAAGACTTTCACAATAAGGGTGGTTCAGCTGCAGAAACTCTCTTCTTTGAGGTTAAAATCAATATAAAAGGCCCTAAATGGACAGGTATAGGCTGAAACAGGCCTTGCTCTTGAACAATGAGTTAAACTGCAATCCTTCTTTCACGTATGAATTACTGTTTATCCCTGTGGTTTCAGAATCAGTATGTGCTGGTGGATTGCAGAAATAAAGCAAGAGTGCAAGCAGGTCAAGTATGCTCAAGACTTGAAACCTGCTGCTGTAGGAAGGATGGTAGGTAATATTACAGAAGAGACTCTGGACTGGAAGACATTGGGGTGGGGGAAGGTGAAGGGAGAGAAGCAAATAATCTTCTCATGATTTTGCCTAATTGGGGTATCAGATCCCAGCATGAGGGAAGCAAGGCAGGAACCAGCAGGCACACTAATTACATATAAACTGATTCCATCTCAAGACCTCTAGACATGAATGAGAGACTGGTGTTTTTACACAAAGTTAAGAAGGAAAATGCAAACTACCAATCACAGAGAAAACATTGAAAGCATAGCAAGGCAATATCTTTTTAACCAAAGCTCAGGAGAAACACATCACTTCAGAGTATGTTTTTAAAAAGAGGATATATGTCAAGAAAAAATTCAAACATGGGGACAAAAGAAAACACAGAAGATTTAAAGACATAGAAAATTTGCAACCACATTTTGGTGAGGAAAAATTCAGAAGAGGAAGAAAACAGCAGTGAACACACTGAAAGACAGTGTGCTCTGAGCACACAAATGCATCACATGCTTTTAGCACCAAGATTGTCAGACTAGGAAAGCTGATATGAACAAGAACATAGAATTGCAGAACCACAGAAAGGTTTAGGGTGTAGGGGACCTTAAAGATCATTTAGTTCCAATATCCCTGGCATGGGCAGAGAACTTTATATTATGCTGCTCAGGGCTCAATGTAATCTGGCCTTGAATGCTTGCCCAGGGATGGATCATTTGCAACTTCTCTGGACGCCCCTTTCCAGTGCCTCACCACTCACACAGTAAAGAATTTCTTCCGAATAGCCAATTTAAATCTACACTCTTTCAAGCTATTAAGATGAGTGACAAAGAGGGAAAAAGTCATCTTAGATCAGGAAAACAAGAGGCTATTTATATGGACTACATGTTTGAATTGGGTTGGGCGGGAGTAAAATCATCCCAGGGCACAATTTATGACTGGGTGAGGTTCAAGATGATTTGAAAAGAGCAAATGAATTTGAAAAATGGAGTGGGAACAGCTAGGACACTGGTGACTAGCCAGCTTAGCAGAAATTTTTTGGAAAATGCTAAAATAAAAGTTGATCTATTATAAGCATCCCAAGGATAATACAGAAGTAAATAACAAATAGTGGAGATTTGTCTATAACAAACAAAAAACAAACAAACAAAAAATTGTTTTTATCTATAACAAAACCCAGTTTGTGACAAAAGATGCACTAACTTAGGGAGGATCTGTCTGAACCACCTACATTAGTAAAAATATTTGGATTTAGTATCTGTTAGATAAGGGCTAGTTTGAATTCGAAAGCCCAGAGTATATCAATCATGGATTTACTGTCACACTGTGTAGTTATGTATGAGGTAGTATTTCAAGAGGGCCTGTCTGGGATTTAGGAATAACCAGTGTTTCTGTTATTTGAGTATTGAGGATTCACATTTGACAGGAGTTCCTGACAAATGGATTTTTTTAAAGTTACAAATCTATGTTGTAGTACACTAGAAAAAATTGGTTGCACATTTTCAGACAAGGTATTTGTTCTTACCACTGGTCATAAACTGTGCCCAAGGTGGAAAAAATTTCCAAACTTACTGCCATATCCAAATGAAGTTTCATATTTGAGGCAGAGGGAATAATGCTTTCAGTTCATGGGCTGCAGGCATGTTCTCAACTGTTTCCCAGGAGACATATAGATCAAGTGGAGAGTGCAGAGAATAGCTAAAAGCAGGTCAATAGTCTAGAGAATATGAGCTGTGAGGAAAGAACTGTATTTGTTTATTCTAAGGAAAGAACAAAGACTGTGGGGACACATGATAATGGCTTTTGAAAATGCAAAAGAATATTTCAAAAGGGGAGGTAATAATTTCTACTGTGGATACAGCAAAAAAATAATGGTTTCAAACTACCAGCTGGTACATTTGAGGTAGACATTGAGACTTATTTTGTAAAGGTGAAGGTAGCTAGGAACAGGAGTTTGCCAAATATCTCTATCAACAACTAAAGGATAGAATCAGGGATGCTTTATGACTATATGAAGAATGGCTTATAAATAGCTGATCCTGGCTTGGAACAGAAAAGTGACCTCTTTAAGTCTTCTTCATCCTACTTTTCACAGCTTTGCTCTCACTCTATGAGAATCATATGATTATGCAAATGACAAATATCTCCAAAAGACACTTTGATTAGGAGAACAGATAATAACAGCAAGAAAAAAGGCACCATGATTATTTGTTTGAAATCAGAGCATCTAAAAAAATGAAATGCAAAAGGTTCTATTTGCTTAAAATATTGTGATATATTTTAAGGAATTAACTTTTCTCAATTGACCCTTCAAATCTTTTGTAGTCATAAGACATCTCACAGGACACAAGGGATACCCTAAATTTATGAACAGGTATCAGATTTTGTACAGCCATGAGTATGGACTTTTATAGAGGACACAGTTCACCCTCTTTACTGTAGGTCAGGTTACAGAAAAGAGATCTTGCCAACTTGTCATGATGTACATGATGCTTCATTTCTCTGAATGTCTGTTTACCCTACTTATTAACAGGGGTAATATTATTCAATGTCTCCAAAGTTTGTACCACGAACTGAAAGATGGAAATACACCTCTCACCTTGTGAGAGAAAGGGATGTGGAGAAAGAAGACAGTGTTTAGTAGTCATGTAATCTTTGATTTGAGAAAACAGTAAAATTCTAGTCACCTTCCTGCTGTGGTAGGAGGTTATCCTTTAAACACTCTTGTGATGCCAAATTTCAAATTTAAATCTAAGTACAATGGGTAACAAGCAGTGTCTTTAATGAGTCCACTTAACAGGGTCTTCTCCACCATATAGAAATATCCTTCATGTCTCTGCTGAACTAATAAAACTGTAATTTGAAATCAAATACCCAACAGTTTGCTGGGTTCTCTTTAACCCCAATATCATGTTTTTTTCTGAGCCCACTTACATGCATACAAATAAGCAGATTTTGCAAACACTTGCACTGTCATGGTCATATCATCATAGAAAGATGATTTTTAGAGGTAGCATAGTTTATATAGAAGTATAATAATAAATATGATAATAAGTATATGATAATAAGTATTTGTTAGCACAAAAACCACTGTAAACACTCAGCTCTGTAAACACTTTCAGTAATTCACTGCTACAAACTGGTCTGTGATTTTTGCTGAAATTTTTTTAACTGTTCAAAGGCCTTATTTTACAGGCAAGAGAAATTAGGGTCATTCTGACAGTTTTTAAAGTGTAAGGCAACTCAGCTGAGTCTTTAGACCAAAATAATCAATGCCATAGAAATAAAACCTGTTGTTTTAACAGTGAGGATTTGTAGGTTTGCTCAGTTGTAGTGGAGTCATTGTTGACAAAATTAAATATGTGCTTTCAATCCCTCCCTGAGCCAGAATTTTGGTTAGAAAATTTGAATTACAATTCAAATTTAAACAGGAGCTGGTTAGAGACTTATGGACAGAGCTGTATCTTTGTCCTGGCCTTCCTCTGCTATAGCAGGCATCTGCAGAGAGAAAAATCCATTCCTGTGGGGAGAATGAAAAAAGACAAACAGCAAATCTAAGTATCCCCTTTCTCTTGCAGCCTGGAGCATACCTTTTGGAGACCTGAGAAGTCAGGTGATTTCCCTTAGAGGAATCCCCAGAAGAGGATCCTGTTGGAGCCAAATGGAAATCCTCATGGACACCAAGGAAAGAATGCTGAACTTTAAAAATAAACAGATATTACCACACTTTATTTGTTTGGTTGGGTTTTTTTTGTTTGTTTGGTTGGTTTATGTTTATGATTTTGGTTGTTTGGTTGGCTTTGGGTTTTGTTGTTGTTGTTGTTAGGTGTATTTTATGGGATGTTGGTTCTGGTTGACTGGTATATGATCACCCCTTTTGAAGACCTGCTCCTAGACAAGCAGGCAAGTGAAGATTTGCTGGGTAAAGGAGAAGGTTAAAGAAAAATTCAGTTATGTTCTTAGCAGGACCATGCCAGGATAATGTAGCTTTTACTGCAGCACATTAACCAATGTCCTGTTTGTCTCATAGGAAAATTCTGGTGAGTTCCAATTGTAATGCCAAGATGCCAGGAAACTCCTCCTCATAGCAATGTGTTGCAAGCAACAGCCATCAGTCTTTTCCAACAAAACTGCTCTGGTGGTGATTGTCCCTCCTTTCAAGGGGGGGTCTGTTAATTGGAACACTTTGCAACACAGAGCAATGTGGTGTGGTGCTGCAAACACAGGAGGCAGAGCACTTAGTTTTTTATCCCCTTCCTTTCCAAGACTCTGACCAGTTCTTGAAGAGGTCATGTGGCCCTCTTAACAAGCTAACATTTTATGATGTGACATTATTAATCTTCAAAGTAAAATCTTCCTAAATACTGCATCAGCTGCTCCAAAAAATGTTTATTTCTGGGTTTCAAATATTTTGCAGGTGAGTGTTTACAGACCTGAAGTATATCAAGACCAAAGCAGAAGGAGGCAGATGGTGCTTCACAAATCATCCTCATGTAAAGAAATGCTTTGCTCTTCTAAAGTTTCTCCCTTCTGAGTATCTAAGACTATTTTATAAACAAGCATTAATATAACTTCAACTTACCTCCTGTGGTGGTTATGCACTCACATTAGGCTGTGTAAGTACATAGCTAGAAGAAAGAAATGTTCTACAACACTGACTAAGTATATGCATTAGAGATGGAAAGAGCCTCTGCTAAGAGGCTGGTAAGTCACTTAGTTTGCTGCCTTGTTCTGAAAGTGTGTATTCTTCAAACCTGGTATAGTTTCTCATCTCACCCTATCCTGATTTTCCACAGCTCTGTCAGTAACAGTTCCATTATTTCAATGATACCCTAAAAAAACTTTTTTTTGGTATTTTTTTTGGGTTTTTTTTGGGTTTTTTTTTTGTTTTGTTTTACAGATTCTTACTAGAACACTTTGCAGTAGAAGTCAGTTCCTGCTCAAGTATAGCTTCTCTTCTGTCAGAAGCTAGACTCCCCATGCTTTGTCACTGAGCTGCCCTTGAAGAAAATGGTTTTGTGGCCAGCTGATCAGGCTATTTCTTCATTATCACATCAATTTTAATGGCATGGATAAACAAATGAAAAATCAAAGAAAAAGCTGTTTCAGAACAAAAAGGGGAGGTGTAGTTTTCTATTTGAGTAATGATTTATTTATTGGAAAGATTATCAGTAGGCACCTTGAACTTCATCCAATTGCTGGCGTTTTCCCACATCTGTGTAATTGTGACAAGACAGTACACAGCTATCTTTGTGTGGTATTTTTCTCAATAATGACAAATCTGTCATGAACTGTGGATCTGAATAACTAAGCTGTACCATACTACATGAGCTATTATATCTTGCTTAACACAGCAAATCAAATTCATCTGGAAGTTATCTGGTGTTTGTAGGCAAAAAATTTTCATTAGGTTTCTTGGCAGATGCTAAAGATCAATTCTGAAAAATTAAGAAGTTTAACTTATCTGATTGTTCTATTATATGACGATGCAGTTTAATGTACAAACTATGGAGTTTAATCAGTGTAAACCCCATAAACATTAAAATTAGTTAGTTATGTACTATGTCTTTAGCTAGCTCCATAGGAACTAGACATTATCTAGACCTGTTACTTAATTCTTTGTAAAGAGCGGCAATTTGAAATATATCTGATGAAACAATATTACTGTGATATGAAAAGACTAACAACATGTCATCTGATACTTCTATTACACAATAAATAGTCCCCTGTATTTTCACATCTCTCCTGGGTCTGAAAAAGAGCTTCTCTCCACATCAGGTTTCCAAGAGCTGGGCAAGGCAATGTTTCAGGCTGCAATGCATAAATATTCTACCTGTCAGCTGCAATGAGCTAGCAGATAACAATTTGAAGGAAAGCTAATACTCATTTTCATTTTATTTCTTAACAGCAAGGATGTTAAGAAAATTATCAGGATGCAACATGAACAAAAAAGGTTTCTGCTAGAAAAGCATCATGGAATATTTTGTTCCAGGAAATCATTATTTTCAGTCATTTTAACTATCAATCTGAATTCTCTTTGTTTTGGAAACATCAGTTTCAAGTATCATGGAAGAAATTCTTGGCAATAACTGTTATTAAGAACATATTAGCTAACGGTAATGTCAGTTCTTCTAATTTTGCAAGAGAAAAAGTAAAAGGCAAAATAAAAATCAAAATTAGCTTCCATTTGAAAGAGATATCTCCCAACCACTGAAATAAAATCACTTGGGGCTGCAACGATAAGAGATTTTTGTTCTAGGCATTGTAAACACAATTTTCTTGTTTCACATAAGAACACTATGTGCTAAAGCAACAGAAGTTTTTATGTCAATGATGATAAATCTCCTTTTTTCAGTCTCATAGTAAGATACAGAAACATTCTGTTTCATGATTTCAGCCACAGGGGCACAAGGGCTACCAGAGATTTTTCCCATAAACAGCTCTTGCAAGAAAATTTTAATCTGTGCTGATAAATCAGAGTGCTTAGATGATTAGTACATTGCTTTCTGACTGACCGCCTTCTGCTTGGTTTTCTGGCTTGCTGCTAATGACTTTTTGCTTGTGAGATAACTAGATATATGTCTGGCTAGTGAAAAGGGTTTATATGGTGCATGTCTGGCTATTTCACTGTCAGTCAAATAACATTATGTTGAAATTATCATATTGAGAATCATATCTTGCACCCTATGTGCTCTCTTTTTCATCCATGAATCACTCTTTGGATCTCTTTTTTAATTTAAGATTAAGAAATTGCCCAATTACCATATGGAATGAGTGGCGCTGAACACATGTAACTTCTTCAGCAGGAAGCCCTTGCCCAGTACAGATTAAGGAGTAACTATACCAAGGGATTCAGTGTCAGGTAAGAAAGTATTTGAGTGAGGGGGTGGCGAGAAAACACAGCAGTTTTGTAATCATCTAGAAAAACCTACCTGGTCAAAAAAAGAACCAAGTTACTCAAATGCCCACATTTATCTCTGGGCTATTTTCAGTGTGACTCTCACTTCCTGGTGACTCTGTGCTTCTGGCAAGCTTTCAGCACAGGCAGGCTTAAGCACATATTTGATCTTTGCACCCATTGAATAAGAGTGACAGGTTCTTCTGAACATATACGGACTTGGGAATACCCAATGGTGATCAGGAATGTTCCCCAGCATTACAGATGAAATCAGAGGAGACGCCATTTGGAACCACAAAATCTCAGCTAATTTAAGCTATATCCTTATTTGACTGCTCAAATGGAAAGGAAAGCTTCAGATTTTTTTTCTTAAAATAACCTCTTCCTCCTTTTTCCAAGCACCCTTCCATCTCATCTCCTCTTTCTCCCAGACTACATGGCATAATATGTACAACTTGCCCAGCCACCAAAATTATCTATTTTCTTTTGAATTCACTTGACTTATGTTTCCTCCTTATTTCACAATGTTAATCATTGTGGACAGAAGTCTTCCCACCACCAGCCAGACCATTTATTTTTGCCACCTGGGATCATTTTAGGGCATTATTCTGAAATGGTTAAAGTCTAATATGACTCACAAAAGACCCTATAATAGACTTGTTCTAGAAAGACTGTAATCAAAAGTTTCTGATAAACAATTGCCAGATTGAGTTGGCTTCATGGACATACTAAATTTATTTTTAAAATAGTGCTTCAACAGTGATATAATTTGAAATAAACGATGCATAGGCATTTTTCATTGTCAAGCCTCACAGGAACCTTTATCAAAAGATTTACACAGCTTTTACATCCTGGTAAAAATGATGAATATTTGATGTCTGTACCTTCAAGTAGATACAGATGCTTTCAAAATGAAGTAATGTGATTCTGATGTAACGTGATGTAATGTTTCTGGAAGTCATGCTTTGCAATGCCAATGTCCTAGTGGGTTTCTCCCTTCATCCTCCCAAGGAAAAGTCTCTCCCTGTTGTTGTGGTAAACTTCATGCAAAGCTTGGACAGAATCTCAAAACATGTTTCTCTATGGACATCGTAAGGGTGAGCGGACTTAAGGTTTGCTCAGATAAAGAACATTCTGTCCAGATTCTGCACAGAGGTGAGGCATTTTTCTTCTCCGGTGCTCAGGATATCTCACTCACAGTTGTGTATCCCTGTGTCCTGGACCCTTTCCTCAACATGGATGTCTCACTTATTTGCTACATGGAAATAATTCTCTTAATTTAATTCATATGTGACAAAAAGTGTAGTGATAAGGGTCATCACTCTAATGAGATTCTAAGAAAATTTGGTTTGATTTAGTGTATATGTGCACATTTTGCCTTCTCAGGGGTGCCTCAAGCCTGAGTCAGCTCTGGTTAGATCCACAGCCAACTAACTCTCTATGTCACCATGTCCAGGAAATATATCTTTCTTTAGAATGAGGTGTATTACCTAGGAACAGCAGTGCCCTGGCTTTTGGCACTCAGAGAATATCTTTGCTGACTGTGTGGTTTGCTGTATAAAATAACCTTGAACTTTTATCAAAGTTATGCAAGGGTTAAAGGAAAAAATATGTGCAAAGGATATCTCTAATGTTGCTCCAGAGAATCTCTACATAAGATCTTGTATTTATCACAGTTAAGACTCCTTACCATAGTTTTACTACAGGTGACAGGGCTTGCTTGTTGTTCCTTCCCAGAGAACACTGGAAGACACACTGTTCCAGCTGCACTCAATAAAGCATCTTCCTTATAAGCTGTTCTGCTGGCATTTAAAAACAAAGTCACTTCTACTTGCTTGGAAATGCCGATATGCCTTTTGAGAAGACAGAAGGGGAAAATATTCATCTGGACTTTGTGCTGTGCTGATCTTATACAAAGGAGGGAGCGATCTGCTGACCCAGTGTTGTGCTTCTCACAGGCTGTGTTTTAGCTGACGTTGAGCAGAGCTCTCACTCCACTGGGACTGCATGGCAGGCAGCTGGTTTTCCACACTATTCAGGGAAGGGTGGCACTTGCCCCTGGCGAACTGACAGAGTCACATTGCAGCAAATAACAGGCAGCTTGCAGCGTCTGCCATCCTCATTACCTCAGGAACAAATTAAGGTGGTACACAGGACAGCAGTGGAGAAGAAAGGCTGAAAGTCTTGGCTATTCTGTGCTGTAGTTCCCTCTTTTGAAAGATGAAATCAAATATATGTACAGCAACATTTGTGTTCAGTGGCAGTAGTGGTTTATATCATATGGAATAGACAGAGACTTCTAAGGAATAGAGCCTACATGTATCAACAAGATTTCTGTGAAACACCCAATATATTCAACTCCAAGTATTCATAAAACCAGTTCACTTAAAAAGCAATTGTACATTTAAGGACTGTCATGTAGTGAACTTTAATCCTGAACTTTCGGAGTGCACATAGTTTGCTCTAAGTCTTGTAACAGCAAAAGCTGGAGCCACTTAAACAAACAAACCTAGATTCTCTCATGATCACCTGACTACAGATGCATATTAAGAAAAATCCCAACTAAATTGTATCTTAAGCTTAGAGCCCTCCATTAATCAAACCTGGCTACCCTGTCACAGTGTCTATATATATAGTAGATCTCCCTGCCAAACTTGCACTCTAAACACTTCTTGCGAAATGCAATGTACTATAAGCAGGGTCCTCTCAGTGCTGTTTCTTCTCTCCACTTGTTATTAGAGGAGAACACTTGTTTAAGTTTGAAAATAAATTAGTGATTCTCCTATTCCCTGATGATTCTTCTGTATGCTAGGACCCACTGGAGGGCAAAAGAGTGAAGTTTTATAGCAGCTTAAAGAGTCTGAACAGCAACAGACTAAAGAGCAAAAAAATCTTCATCCCAAAAGTTATCTCCTATTTGACCTATTTAAAGATTATATTAACACCTTTGAATTTCTAAAGGTTAGGAAGTGCCAAAAGTTTCAGTTAATTTTTTGCAGTGTGATAAATAAACTTCTTTACAACAACAGCCTCAAAGAAGTCAGTTATCACATCTGACACCTACTGCATTTCTTCAATTAATTTTTAGTGCTAACGGTGGAAAGAGAGCTGTTTAGATGCTCTTTAGAAGCACAAAAATATATTGATGTAACACAGCAATTACTATACAAGCTATCTTTTCACTTACAAATGAAACCCAAATAGAAAAAAACCCCAAGCATTAACTTGTATTAACCTGCATGCCAAATTATCAACCCAATCAGACAAAACCCCACAGCCTGAGAATATTAACAGAATTTTCTTGTAAAGTTTTATACTCAAAGACTTCGGATAAATTACTGGCAGAACAGCTCTCAGAAACACCGCAGACTTCACTGGAAAACCAAGTAAGTATATTTAAACTGATTTCCAGCTTCTAGACACTTCTGTGTTTAGAACAAACAGGAACAAGCTCAAGAAGCTCTGTTAGATACAACCTGACATGTGCCTGGCCTGATCTTGATTCACTAAAGGCAGTTAACACCAGGGAATTTTCTTTGAGATTGTAGTTTGTGATTGCTTCTTAAAATAATTATACAGAAAGAGAATTCAGACCTGCACTTGACAATATAATATTTTTTAGAGCTGATCAGGAAAGGTCTCATCCTAACCTCTAAATTTACTTCACCTCTTACTGAAGTCATCTCATTGTCCATTAAGTAAGTCCATGAGAGGTGAGCAGTTCCAGAAACCATGAATCAGCTACTCCAAAAAGCTATGCAAAAAGAGAAAACAGGCAGTCTGGGTTTCAATCCACTTCACTCATGTTTGCAAACATGTCTCAGTATGCCTATCCATGTAAGGCTGCAGAGGGAATACTACAGGAGAGAGCAGCAATGTTTCAGAAATCACCTTAAATTACATGACTTCAAGCCAAGGTCCATCAGCTTCATACTTTCAGAGCAATGTAAATCCTCAAATCTCTCTTTCAAGGTTTTGGAGGATTGAAGTTTTTTCTGTAAACACACAACAACCATTTTTGAGACATTAAAATGCCCCACAATTGTCTTTGAGGTTATTCTACACATGCTTCTGTAAACCTAACTCAACTACAGAAAGGAGAAAGGAGTCCTTTTCACTGCAAACGATCAAAAAGTTTAATTTCTTCTTCGAGCTTTCCAGTCATGAGCATACTTTCACTATCAGTAACTCCACAAAGTCTCAGAAATTCTTTAGCAGCGAGCCAGATCTGAGGCTCACATCTCTTGTACCTCCCAGCCCCCACCTGCATCAGCATCAGCTTCTCTCAGCCAGCTTGGCTCAGCTCCAGCTGCTAAATATCTTGATTGCTTTTAGATTTCTGCATTTCCCCATGGATTTTCTTCTCCTTCCACAAGAAGCTGGGAGATTCAAAGGCTGGTGATTAAGGAGGGATATACAGCTACTGCAGATTCAGTATATTTACTGGTGCAAAAATGCCATTGTATGTTAGTGGAAAACAGAGACAGATGCAGTATCATTGCAGGAAATAATCGTGCTTGGTGGCAACTGAGTTGTTGACCTTGATCTGTAGATCTTCACTTTCTTTGTCGCTTAGCTATTTGAGAAACAACTTTGCCTTTTTTAGGCAGCTAAGGGTAGTCAGGTTTTCTCAGGGTAGAGGTTGTGCAGTGATCTGCATGCAGCTGGGAAGCAAAGGACAAAGAGCAGTGTTTCCTTAACCTGGGATTCACTCAGCCAAAGTGTGAGAGAGCCAAAATGTACTGAATCTCTGGCTACCATGCAAGGCTTGACTATTGGCTTGGTTTTCTGTCCAGGGCTGGGTAGAATTCAGTCTCTTAATACTTGTTTTTCATCTTTATGTATGTTTCTAGAATGTGTTCTGAGGGTGCAAGCAAAAAAGCTGAATTTTCTGCTTTCCTAGTTTTTGGGGTTTTTTTCCCATTACTCTTTCCTTATTTGATTGTTTGGAATAGCAGGGGAGTCTTCCTTATATGAAGGAAAGAACTATGAAAATAAATCAGTAAGTCAATAAGGATAAAATGCCTCAGAGTCTTTCAGACCAGAGCAAAATAAAATGCCTGAAATGCTGAATAAAAATCTACTTCTGTTATAGGGCATTGAAGAATATATCCTTGCATTTTGGTATGATCATCTCTTTATTTTAGGAGTTAAAAAAAATAGTTCCTTTCTGGAGTCTCCAAAACTTACAAATTTAAAGACTGGTGCCTATGAAAGTTCCTTTGGGATTTAAAAGTGCTTGGAGGTTATAGTTCAATTTTTTTCCCCCAGACATTTTGAAAGTTTTAGTTTCATATTTTTTGGGGTCGGAGTGGGTGCAGAGGTAGAGGAAGCTTTGGCACATGGAGGACATCACTATGCCAAGAAGTTTCTCCAGAGGTATTTTTTCCATCTCCCCTTAGGAAAGGCCTCACATAAGATGAAGAGATCTTTTACACACCATCTTAGCACCACAGATCTCTTCTTTCTCTCTGCTTGGGTTTAGCAAAGCTCAGTACGGATTATTATAGACTATTAGTAAAATGTTGACAAAAAAATCACAAATTTGATCAGTGTGCAAGAGTTCAGGTCTTGATGCTTGTATCTGTCATAACCATACACAGACAGGGAAATAATGTAAGGAGGTGTTTTCTGAAGCAGACACGGAAATGAAATATTCAAATTCCACTGGCTCTCAGTGATATTTGAAGACATAGCTGTATTTCACACCTTTGGAAATCTGATTTTACATCTGTCTTCTTCCGTGTTTTGAAGAGAGACTTGCATTTTCTATTTTTTTTTTGTCTTTCAACTTCATTTTAAGATTAGAATTAAAATAGCTACCCTCTCTTTTCAACACTGGAAAAAGAAATGTCTTTCCTTGCCCCTCCAAAGTTTTTTGTCATATCACCCAGGGCAACTCAATGTTACTACAAAATAATTCTAAGTATCTTTTGGTGATTTCTTTAAAGATACAATATATAGTACCAAGCTTCCAGGCAACATTTCAAACTAGGGACCACAACACAAAGTGAATTTTTCACTAGACACATATAAGTTTAATTTGCAGTTCAAAGTGCTTAGGAGACACAGTCTATTGTGACAGCACTTAGAATTCACCCCTGCTCTCAGCAGGAAGTAGCAAGATAGACACAAAAAATCAAGGTGATCAAGTGTGATCTGTGTCTGTCATTTAAACAGTGGAGCGATGCCTAACAAACCTCCCTGTGATGCTTTAAAAATCTATGAAATTTTGTATTCATTCTTTTGCAATACACAACTGTTAAAAGAATCTTTGGACTAACACATTCATGCTTTTGCTACAAACTTATCAAGACATGCTTAATTTGAGTAGCATGAACAAGTACAAGTTTATTAAGAAACAATAGGCAACAAGGTAAAATAAATGCATGCTCTGTAAACCAATATTTTTACATTACTGTAAAAATATTACATTACATTACAGTATTTTTACATATTGATCTAATGACAGAGAGCAAAATGCTGCTCAGCAGTTCTGCTCATTGCCTGAAGCTTTATTCACATGCAGTTCCACTGACATCTGCTTGTGGAATATGATGCTGATTGGTGTGAACAGAGTACAGAATCAGATATTTCCTAGTTAAAATACATAAGAAGGGGACACAGAGAGCCCTTTCCTCCTGACATGCCAATTTTCAATGTCTCAGGTGCTGTGCCATTGGGCACAAATCTATTAGCAGCTCAGCAATGGTGCAGCTGTCCAGCTCCAAGGACTGTACTTCTCTCCCTAACAGATCTCCATTCTGGGAATTCAATTTCTCAGTCAGTTATTATGGAGAAAACATTCTAAGCCCTCACTATTTGTCATATATACAACTTAATTCTCTGTTAGTACTTGCCCGTACATTTCTAACCTCCCCTGCTGCCCTTTCTTTTTTTTGTTTGTTTGTCTGTTTGTTTTGTTTTGTCAATTTTACATAAGCTGTCATGGGAGCTTTGAGGCTTCTGCATCAATTAGGAATCCTGCTTCTCAATTGAATTAAGCACTTCCTAGCAGAGATTTCCTCATTATTTCAATTATAAAAGCTTTATTACCTTGGCAACTTTCACCACTCAAGTGTCCATAAGAAATTATGCAACCATTTAAGCAAGATTTCCTGCTTATCTCAGATGTAAACACCATGATTAATTGCATTTTAGATACACACTGCTAGTTCAAACCAAATTTTTGTTGGATCCATGTACAATACATCCTTTACAATAAACATCAGTGTTACTTTTATTCATGGATACTAGCTAGAACAATCTGGCTTTATCATAGTTACTGGGACTGTAGGGTTTTCTTTCACTTCCCCAAAATGCAGCTGAGGAGGCTAAAACATCCTCCACCCATTGTAGTCTTCCTTCATGGAAAGGAAAGAACATTTCTATGCCTTCAACTGTGCCTCCCTATTTTCACCACATCGTGGCCTGCTCCCTATCATTGCGGTTGAAAGAACTGTTAACTCCTGTCTGTCATAATGACAGACAGTCTGCAATGGGTTGGGAACCAGGAAATTTATTACTTTGATGCTCAATTATATGCTAGAGTGAATATGTCAAAGGAAGTACTCAAGTATTTAGAAATTTACTGTGACTCATCTCTTAGCTACTCAGCTAAAAGCTAACACTGAAAAAGACAGTCTTTTGTTTCCCTCCCCATCAGCAACCAGCAACCTCTAGGGCTGCTTCTGGTCTGTTTCTGTGCATAAACAATCTCAGAGATTTCAAAGGAGTAAGTTCTGGTTTGTTTTTGTGCAAAGATCAGATCCATGCATACATCCCATAACACCGGACACTACCATGATTATTTAAAATCTAAAAGTGCTTCAGAAAACTAAAAACCCAAATATTATTTTGCTCACAAGAAGTAACAAATCAAGCTAATTTTCCTACACTGGTGAAAATCCCAAGGACAGATAGTGTGGCATAGGGTTTACTGTAAAATGTTGCATTGGTCATTTAAAGCAATTTTACATTGACTTGTCACAATGATTTTTCTAATAGTGATAAACTAATCTTTCTGGATAAGAAAAATAAAAGCAGGAAGAACTTATCCAGCTCTTCACACGAAAATTTAACTATATATCTTCAGAGTACAAAAATAACTAAAATTATTGTCAAGTTCAAGGCTTTCATTCCTTTAATTACAATCAGAAATGCTACTTGAAACAAGATAAACAACAGTGTTTTCCTGTGGTTTTTTCTTTTTTTTTTTTTTTTTTTTATCCAATACTTAGATCAAAGTGGTCATATTACCATTAGAATTCTTAAAATTATATAAACCAAATTAACAGTCTACTGTCACGAAAAAGCTAAGCCCCTCCTCTCTGGTCAGATTAGAGACTGGACTCACAGAATACAGACTATCACAGAAATACAATAAAATACCACAGAAATACAAGTTTTCCCAAGCTGTGTGTGCAAATTGCAAATTTCATCTGTGTTTAGATCTCACTGCTGCCTTTGGATGCAGGAGCAGAGGATATGGTCTCAAGAAGGAGACCTTTCTTCCCCAAACAGAAAAATGTATGTTGGTCAATTCTGTGGATAGGGAACCTACCTGCAGTTTTATCTGTGAGGCATAATGCTGGTTCCATATTGCACATGTACTATCCAGTACAGCCTCTAAAGTTTGGGAATTTCAGCCATTGAAGGGGGAAGAGAACCTGCAAAACAGCAGAGAAGGGTGATCATGAAACATCAGTAGAAAAGAAAATATTTTCTGTGTAAACTGCTTGATGGGTTGAGAGCCTGGGGTAGAAGCAGACACTGGTGAGGAGCTATGACATCCATGTCCTTTACACCTGTCTGTTCAGCACAAATTAAGCTCTTTTGACTAGTGCCTGAATACTTCTTAAATGGAAAAACAAAATTTAATATATATATTTAATCCAGAAAAATTGTAGTTTTGGTTAATTTTATAGGTGCAGTAGTCTCAGGAAAACTGAATGTTCCAGTTGGCATTGTTTAGCATATTTTCTTTTTTTACACTTAGGAAGAGAAAGCATTAAATACAAAGACCAATTATAAAATGTAATCTCAGAAGGTAAAAATAAGTGTGACTGTAATCTGCAATTCTTAGGGAAATGCTATGGAGGAAAAAGGATATTTTGAGACTTATAAATAAATCGTGTTTAATAAAACAAGGCCATAGTCTCAGGTCCATAAATTATCAGTAAAGCTATTCCCTCAGCTTGGATCATCTCTCTGAGAGAAAAAAACAGATAAATATTCATAGCATTGGTTATAAAATTCTTGCAGAAGCAAATTAAGCAAGTTGGCAATTGACTTGCTGTTCTCAGTAATGCACTTGCTCCAGGGAATGGCTGGGCTAATCCAATACTCAATTGATTAATATATTAGCAGCTGCCAAATATGTTTTCTTAAGGTACTGGGACTTTCTCTATGTGTACCAAGTCTGGAAGGGACATGTTTGCAAACTTGGTATCTCAGCTTCAGTAAGGAGAGGAAATGTCTGGGGGGGAAAGCCCAGCTTTGTTCTCATCTGCTTCTGAAGATTGCATATGTCCACTTGTGATTTTGAGAATTCACTCATGGAAATTTAACACCTGCAGTAAATATATGGTTATGTTTACATGTCTGGCTATGCATTTGGCTGCGCTTAGACAATAAAGCTATTAATTTATCCACATATTGTGTCTAGAAATCACTACATGGACACACATTTTAAATGAAAAACTGTCTTTTAAGGGTAAATATTAATGAGGTTAGGTGCTATCTGTGAAGATACTGTGGTACCAAATCCTGTTTGTATAATAGTAATTTATTTTATGCTTTCATAAAAAAAATAGTCTCTATTACAATTACAGACTTGAAAAGTAATAAACAAAATTAACCAATTGATGAAGTAATTAAATATGTCATTTTTATAAGAATATCTACCATGGTTAACATTCTGTGTAGCTGAAAAATCTTAAAACCAAGCTAGGCTCTACAATAATAGTTTTCATTAGTGTTTTCCCTCTCAATTTTCCCTTTTAAGTACATTAAAGAATTTTAACAACTAAAAGATAAAATCAAAAATGTAGAGATGGAAACCCTTCCTCTTACCTAGTTATGGTCCTTTTTGCTCCTTTCCTATACACTACATTTATGGAACTTTTTATACAGTTAACTGTTTCAAAAAAATTCCAAACTAGGCAGATTTTTTTTCTGCCTATGGTCTTTGTTAAAAAGACACCATGCAGTGGAAAGAAAATGGATAAAATTGCATTCCTACACCATTACTGTCTTCCCTATGACACCAGCCTAAAAATCCCTTTGTTTATTTTGACATTATTTTTCCTTTCTTTTGGGATTTTCCACCCACTTCCACACTGCACCAGATCGTTTATGCATCTAAACATCTGTGTTTTTCTTTCTTTTTTTTTTTCCCAGCACTACATTGAAAATAAATTATTTACTAAATAGCTAAATAGCTAAATGTTATGTTTTCCAAATGATTACACCTGAATGATAGGTCTGATTTCATTCTTTCTCTAAATGCCGTGTTTGTAATCATTCAAAAACAGCTGTCATTAGCCATTTGGAAAATGCAGAATCAATATATACACTACTGCTTCCCCGCTCTGTACTCAAAAAACAGCTATCTGTAGAGCTCTACAGTTTGCATTCATAAAATCTGAAAGCAAAAAACACCCAAATCCACAACACACCTCACTGAGAACAAGATAAACTGTATGACATACATCAGACAAAAGTGAACACTGGAATTATGAATACTTTGGGAATTGTTGACACAAGTTCACCTCTGATGGCAGGAAAACAAAAGAAAGGTAGAAACTTAAACAGTCTTTCTTTTATCTAACTTCCTTTGTCAATATTTAATTTTAGACTCCATCTACTAAGCAACTTTCACCTGTGTTTCCTTTTTCTTATCTTGAATTGTGAACTCCTGAATGTATTTTAAAACAAACAAGTCATCTCTCTACAGAAGGAGAGAGGACAAGTCACCCTCTGGAAGAAACAGCTGGCCTGGGTCTATATAAGAAAATGCCTTGTATCAGGCACTTAAACACTGAATGTAAACACCAGCCACATCTTCACAATCCTCACCTGCCCTCTATAGTTTGCAAGGCGGTTTCACACTGCAGTAGACTGAGCCTTACAAGATAAGAATTTGCAAGAAAATTTGAAGGACTGCAAAGAGACTGTTGAAATATGAAGCAGAAATACACCACCTACTACGACTCAGTTTCTAAACAAATGACTGTTATATGTCAATACAAATTATATTTTCAGGCAAGAAAAATTAGAGACAAAATTTGGCAGATTAATTAATTTTTGATAGCGCATGGGCCACTGGAATGTGTATTTCCATTGACTACTGAAGAGCAGTTCTAAGACCATAAGAAAGAAAATAATTTTATAATTAATTTCAATCCTGAGTTTTGTTCACAGGAAGTATGTTGCAAACTTGTGTGAACATTACTTGCCTTACTACAACTCCTTCCTACAGTAATTTACACACAGAAGGATCTACATTAGTCAGGTGCTTTTCCTTAATGAATGTGAAAAGTTCAGCTTGCTCCCATTAATTTCCACTGTTAGTGAAATGTTTAGGCTTTCTGTGCTCTATTTGACCATGTTAAATATTATTTACCACAGGCATATCTGATTGCATCTGTGTGCTTTCTGTAGGTCATTTCTGAGTTTTCATGTGGTTACAACATTTTTCAGCAAATGAGTCACTGCAAGAAGTACAGTGTGTGCACTGGAGTCAAACCTGGAAAGGACAGCTGCAGCAGATACGAGAGGAAGATGCCAATTCTCATGACACTAAATGAACTAATATGGGGACTGTTCAGTTAATTACATCAAGATAAACAGAAAAGAGCAAACATATGCAAAGATTAAGGCTTTAGGCATGCTCATCAGCTACCATTCCGTCTCCCTGAAAATAGGGTTACCGTGGCTCTGTCTAGAATTTCCAAGGTTTCTGGAAGCTGGGGCTTGTCAGGAAGTCTCTACATATCCAAACAGGTTCAGTGCTTGAGTTGCACAGTCAACATTGCCTGGAAATATCAAACGTACTGCAATTTTGGGTAAGCTGAATTGCTAAATGTCTATATATGAATGACAAGAGCAGATACTTGGTAGCTATGAAAATATTACTCTGACATAACCATTTCAGTAACTAGGTGAAAACCTCACCATGATGTGAGGGAAAGGTCTTGGGTGTTGCTGTGCGAGACTGGCTCCAGGCGGACGCCTGCGGGAGTGCAGCGGGAGGTGGGGAGAGGCGGTGGCCGCTTTTCCCCTTCGGCTCTGCGAGGCTCAGTTCTAGCGTGGGAACAGACGAAGTGGTGACACAGAGCTCGGCTGCAAAAACGTGTTTATTGTAGAAGCGTGTTCCCAAGACGCCGAGGCACCGACCAGGGGTTGGTTATACCCCGTGCCAGGGGCAGGGGGGGGAACCTGAGCCACAGCCAATGGGGGGATAGGACGGGAGGCAGGGGACAGGGGCAGGGAAACCCCGGAGTCCCCGGGGACAGCAATGGGAAAGGTGGGGTGGGGGGGGGAAAGCCTGCATGGCGAGGGGGAAGGCGGGGGGGGGGGGGGGGCAGGGACTGGACTGTGTGGCCAGGGGGAGTGATAAGGGAACAAAGGATCGGGACAAGAGACTGCGGGGGGAGAGGGAATGATAAGGGAACGCAGGGTCGGGGGGGAGGGGGAATGGGTGGGGGAAGACGAGAAAATTACAAATCCCGCAGCTCATTCTTTTGAATTTACATAAAGGAAAGCGAGTTCTGAGGTAAAAAACAAATTAACAATGTTACAAAGAGACATCAGAAAGTGATACACCAATCATAGTTACAATGAATGGGGCAAAAATCTTTTCCACATTACAATTTAAGATAAAGGGTACAAAATTATCATAAACACATTCTGTATCGAGGATGAAAGCAGTATTGATGACGCGATGCTTGTGGTTTTCAAATTCTAGCAGAGCAGAAGCAGCGACGTGGTTTCTCCAATTTGATTATTTGATTGCAAAGTTGGCATAGCATTGTGGGCAGTAATTAGAGAGGATGATCTTTCCTTCTATAAGATAGAACTCAATCCAAGAAGTTATTTCCAAATTATCACGAGCAATGGGGAAAAATTGTATCAAAATAATAAGGGAACTTTGGGCAAGGCACATTTAGGAGATGGGATAGAGGGTGAACCTGGGCGCCACTGTTTCAGGGGAAAGAAAACAGTGGAGCTCTAGTCCGGGTTTCCAGCTCCACTCCCTTCGAAGGGGGCCCTCCCCACAGCAAAGGGGAAAGCTCTCTTACAAAGGAAGGTCCTCTAATGGAGGGGCCCCTCCGGCAATCCCTCCCATCAGAGGGGGGAATCAGAAGAAGGACTGTGGGATTAATCCAACCTCATGTCCCCCCCAGTAGGGGCTGGCTCGCTGCAGGATGGTGCATAGCCATTGGGGGAGGGGTGGGGCTGGCGGGAAAACGTGGGCGGAAGAGAAGGGTCAAGGCAGGAAAATAGGATCCCTGTAGCGTGGCCAGCGCCATCTTGGGAGGGGGTGCCAGGTACACTGCATCTCGCCCAGGAAGGCACGGCCAATGCCACCCCTAAGGGAGGATAACAAGTGTCCGGTAGGGCGCTTGGGGCGGCTTGGCCGCTGCCATCCCCAAGGGAGAAGGTTTGGGGAAGTCCGTGGGGAAAAGGGAACGGGGGGCTTCGCAGAAGCCGAGAGGGAAATCTACAGGAGAGGGGCCCAATGTGGCTGGAAGCCGATGAAATGTGTGGATGTGAAGGGCCTCTCTTAGGATGTTAACAATTCTCCCATAGCTGACGTGTCACCGTTTACAATTCTGTCCCATTGGTGTCCTTTTGGCGCTCCCTGCCCCCATAGCCCAGAATAGGGAGGAGAGGGCAGAAAAGGCAGCTTTCCGAGAAAGAGAAGGAGCTTTCCAGTATGAGTTACCCCAAAAAGACCGAGCGAGGTTGCGTCCTCCTCGGAAAAGAAAAAGCCTCCAGGCCACCAGGGACATGCAAGCATGCAGCCCCCATCTGGGCGCAGACTGTGGTTAAAACTCAGAAAAGAAAAAAAGGTAACCCAGCCGCCCGCCAGGGTGCCCACCCTGCTCTGACCCAACTTACCCTCTGGGCTTGGGTGGTGAAATCTCTATCTCTCTCCTCAGTGGTGGAAAATCGCGCTGAACTGAGGACGTATTCTTTCATGGTTTGGCTCTCCCAGAAGCCTGGGTGTTCCCGTTAACCAGAGCTCATCCCTGAAACTCTGGGTTCGGCCACTGTCAGCCTCTGGTCTCCATTCAAATGCTGTCCCCTGACAGGCCACTCTTTGAGCTCAGTCCATTGAGCCACTGCCAAACTGTTCTCTTTGTCCTCTGGTAAGTCTACCCAGCTCCCGGCCCCTGCAGTCCGGCTGCCCCCGCAGCGTGGCTGCTCCCTGGCGGGTTAGAGAGCATGCTGGCGAGGATGGAAGAGGGTCCCGGAGCTTCGGGTTTGTGTCATGGTTTGACACTGGCACGATGCCAGTGTCCCTCATGAAAATGCAATCTCTCAACTGAATGCTGTGAAATGCGATCGAGAACAGAGCAAAGCAGGCCCAAGCCTAATAACAAGAAAAGAACTTTATTAAACTACTACCACTATGCTACTATAAAAGAGGGGGAAAAAAAAAGAAACACACACAATTCAAAATGAAAACCTTACAAAGCATTCCTCCTCCCACCACCCAACTCCAACAAACCACAGTGAGACACAATCTGGACCCCAATCAGGTTTCCACCCTCCAGATAATCAACACCCAGTCCATCTGCAGGGAGAGAGGAGTCTCTCCTGTGCCACAGACCCCCCAAGAAACACAGCTGCCGCATCCTGTTCTTCCATGTCACCACATGCCCGGAGAAAAAAAGTTTGCCAGTGGTGACCCTCTCCTTTCCATGCACAGTGCTCTCACCACCAATGCATGGATGGACAGACTGCTTTTTAGGATTTTTCCTTTCAAGGATGCCCTGCCAAGAGGGGAAAAAACAACAGTTCAGTTTTTCATTTTTGGGACCACAGTCCCCCCCATTTTCCCCTGGGGCCGAGGATTTAAGAACAGAAATCTTCTTCTCTTCTTCCTCTGTGAAGACAGGGGGCACCACTACAAACTTCCTTAACTTTTCTCTGTTCGCTCCACTTCTGTCTTTTCCCAGCTGAAGCATGGTCTCTTTGGCTCACCGACATCCTCCTAAAATACAGTCTCTCTTGGAGAAGATCAGTTCAGTCTGTGGCTACCAAGAAAAAGTCCAGCCAAAAGCCACTCCATCATCTCCTCCCACCTAGAATTTCTCCTTCTAACATCCCAGGGTCCAAGCTGTCTCTCTTCCTCTCTTTTTCAAACCAAGGAGGAGAAAAATTTCACAAAGCTTTCATTTCTCAGGAAGGGTTAAAAGTCCTGACTCCCAGATATGGCTCGCTGCCCAGGCTCCAGCTCCCACAGCCCGGCTGGGCACCTTGCGGCCCCCCTGCTCTTCTCCTTCCCCGCGGTGAACTGCTGGCAAAACCACCACTGTCTCTTTTTCTCTCTTGGGAGAGAGAGAGACTCTGGGGGGAATGGAGACATCCCAGATTTCTCCACCCTTCCATCTGCAGGGGGCCAGCCCGGTTCCAGTCCCTCCACACTTGGGCCTGCCTCCGAAGGCCACATCGCTTCTCCCCTCCCCCACCCAGCTCGTGGCCGGGCAGGGGAGAGTCCTGCACTGCACGCTGACCGGAACCCAAGAGAGCGAGTTCTCCTGGGAATTCTGCTTTTAACCCCTCTGTGTTCTCAGAGGCATGTCCACCTTCAATTGGTCAATGTCCAAATTGACCTCTTCCATCCGGAAAAATTCTTTTTCCGTGTCAAACCACGACAGTTTGTTTTCTCCCTGGCGTGTCCCTCCTCCTAATGTCTGCAGAATTCTTACGATGGCAGAGTTCCTTTCTCTCTCCCTCCTTTCACAAATCAATGGAAATAACCATCCTTTGCTACCATTTGTTGCTGTGCGAGACCGGCTCCGGGCGGATGCCTGCAAGAGTACTGCGGGAGGAGGGGAGAGGCGGGGCTGCTTTTCCCCTTCGGCTCTGCGAGGCTCAGTTCTAGTGTGGGAACAGATGAAATGGCGACACGGGGCTTGGCTGCAAAAACGTGTTTATTATGGAAGTGTGTTCCCGAGACACCGGGGTACCGACCGAGGGTTGGTTATACCCCATGCCGGGGGCAGGGGGCATCTTGAGCCACAGACAATGGGGGAATAGGATGGGAGACAGGGGCGGGGAAACCCCGGAGACCCTGGGGTCAGTGATGGGAAAGGCAGGGGGGGACAGGGACCTGACTGCATGGCCAGGGAAGTGATTAGGGAACAAAAGATCGGGACAATGTACTGCAGGGGTAGGGGGAGTGATAAGGGAACGCAGGGTCGAGGGGGAGGGGGAATGGCGGGGGAAGAAGAGAAAATTACAAATCCCGAACTTGGGAAACTGAGACATATAATTACTGTACTCGGGAAAAAGAGTAATCCTCTGTGAAGGATGCAGTATTACAGAGAAGAGCGTACAGAGCAATTTTTTCTTTTCAAACATACGTGGTTATTCTGCAACAGCACAGGTAATTAGGGTGCAGCTATCAAGGTCATTTGGAGGTGACAGCTTACACAGAGTCTTGCTTTTCTATGCTGATAGTGCTTTTTGTTCTCTCCAAGGCACAGCCTGAAGGTTTTCTAATTACATCTCATCCTAAGGACTGCTTCCAAGACTGTGCAGACTGTGAGACTGGCTCCCTCTACCACGCTATCCATACTCCTTCAACTCTCCCTAGGAAGAATTTGAACCCCCAAGGCTCCCAAGCTTTCTTATCCCATAGTCCTGTTACTATTCATGTGAGGTCATTTTCTTTGTCATACTTGAAGTTCTCATGTTCTGTCAGACAATTTGAACTGTAAAAGTACAAATTAAATAATACCTTGGACTGCAAAACAGACCAGAATAGATTCAGAGGTTGTGTTACTTGGACATGAATAGCAGCTGCAGAAGGTGTCCCTAAAAAGTGTGAATACATGAAGGTTGCACCACCGGGCCTTAGGCTCAGAGACTGCTCGCTGGCACCCTTTATTCAGCAGGATCCTTTGGGCAGAGATGCGCACTTTCATACATTTAGAGGTCACTCACACCAGCACACTAATTCTGAACTAAATATTGACTAGCTTATGTCCATAAGCTCTTTCTGATCCAACCATATGCGCCCTTTTACATTCTGGAAATTACCTGAGCTATCCTGCAAATACTATGCCAACAATATCATTCCAGGCATCATTTTAGTGTCAAGAACAACATTACTGTGGTGCTCATACCCTGGGTCTGTGGATCTTCCCCTGTAATCTGTGAGGGTATTTAAAAATCAATGCAGATGTTGTGATGAGGAGAAGCCAAGAAATCCTGTGTTCTCTGTCTTCTAAAGGCCAGCTGGTCATTTCTGTTCTATGTGCAGGAAGATACAGGTGTGCAAATTTAGTAAGCTAAAAAAATTTCATTGGGCATTTAGTTCTGCCAGCAATGGGATGGGGGATGTACTTATGTTGTCAAATTACAGCTTTAACTCGGTCAATCGACACCTACAATATTTGGAGACATTACAGTTGAAAAACCATACTGAACATGTTAATTTTCCTTGCTTGTTTTTAAATTTTTAATTGAATGGCTAATAACTAATGTAATCTGTTCAGTAGAGAGTCACATAGATTTTACCATGTGACTAGGTGAAACCTTTTCCGAATCTAAGATATTTTTTCAAAGCACAACATAAAATAAGTACAATCTACCATTGAAAATTGAGTGCAGATACTGAACACTGAAAAATCAATTTTAGCCACATTAGCCAAATGCAATTGAGAAAATACAAGAATATTAAAAAGTCAATATCCTGTTTCAATGTTTGCAAGCATACCAGATATTTTAAAGGTATTTGAACTGTAACACCATTAAAAAATTAAGCAGTTTTAAAATTTGTGATAGAGGCATAGGGCAAACAATGGCCCATAGAAAAATATATAGGATGTGTTTTTTGGTATTTTGTAAAAAAATAATTAAAATGTAGTAAATCAACTAAACTCACCATGTAACACATAAAAATTTCACATTAATTGTATTTGTATTGGAGAAATATAGAATCTCATTTCTAAAACACTTTATATCACTAGTCATCATAGTAGGCATGTGGACTTTCAATCTCTATGTGTTATAAATACTGCTGTTATGGTGATTTACTTAGGTCATTTTACTTTCAGCCATCCAGCTGACAGTAATTTTTGTATGATCTATACGTAATTATTTTCAGTATTACTTCTACAATTGAAGTTTTTATATATTTTTTCCCACATCTTTCACAGAACAACTGCTACAAATTTATGCCATTGTATCTCATAAAAAAAAAAAAAAAATCTGTCTTGATCTTGGTAAAGCCATGCAAAGAGTAATTCTCAGGCAGCTTACATCACAGTGCCACCATCGTACACTTTTCTCATTTTATTGTGGATTAAGTACAGGTAGTGTTAGCCCAGATGATAATAACTAATTACTCAGGTTATGGATGCTGTGAGAGATTTAGAAAGTGTCCTGGATATTATTCACCCACAGTGTTTAATAAAAAATGCACACGAGTTTTCATTATAGAAAGGGATCTGACGATATGCATTTGCCATGTGAATTTTGGTTCTCATATAACTTGCTTTTGAGCATGCCATTCCACCCTAAAAAGCCTTTGGAGGTAGAACTAGTGTATAGTTTTGGTTTTTCTCCCATACTTGTCCCTATTTTGTCATATTAAATGACTAATCTTGTCAGCCATATTGTGAACCAGAAATGTTCCAGTTCAAAATTAAAAGACTTTTTCGAGTCATTTTTGTGAAAAAGAAACCTCATTTGTCTCAGGCTAAACACAACAATAGATTTAAATAATTTCTGATTGAGAGTGAAAGCAACATACCTGCTCTTTATTTTTGCTCTGGGGGGTAACAGACACATAAAAATGATCCTTCCTTTCTCTCTATACACATATTCTTGACAGCTGAAGAACAAGAGGTCTGTCTTTAAAAGTTCATGTAACATGTAAACTAGAGAAAAATTACTAACAAATTTATTCTTCACCACCTTTTGCAATGGGAACTTTGCTTCCCACAAGGGAAGAACAGGACTTGGCTGGAGGGATAATTCTCTCACTCTTAACAGAAGTAAGGCATTCAAAAACTCAGGTCCACTCCCTCCAGATATGATGAAAGAAATACTAATTACATGAATGGCACAATTAAAAAAGACAATCCATTTTATTTTCTAGAATTCCCATTTACTAAATAAGTGCCAATGGGGAATGACTAAATAATACTATACCTTTCCTATTTTGCTGAGGAACAGCTGTGTTTTCCTAATTCCAAGCATGAATCAACAGTTATTTTTTTCATATCCCTCTCCATTTGAAATCTTCAGAATTAATCTCTGCCATTTTCCATACCATTTTTTACCATAAGCATACCAAAACATACAATTTTCTAAAGTGTGTTTACTGCAACAGCATTTTGGCATGCCCTCATTTACTCTGTGGATGGGGGGTGCAATACTGTGGGGCCTGATCTGGTCCAAATCTTGCCTCTGCCTGCAGTGGTTTGTACCAACATTCCAGATTTAGAGGATATAGCCTTTTTGGAAAGTGAATTGTCTGTTAATTAACTTCCCTGTCCCTGCTTGAATTAGGTCTTGTCCTAACAATATCAAAACCACTAAAAGAATATCCTCTTAAGCAATCTCATCTGTTTTCATGAAGGGCAAGTTACTATTTTCCTACCACCATTACTAAGTTTCATCTATTTTTAAGAAGAAAACACATACACGATTTTTTTAGTTTGTTGGGGGTTTGGACTTTGGTGGGTATTTTCTTTGTTTGGGGATTTTTTTTTTTTTTGTTTATTTGTGGCTTTTTCTCACTTAGAATTGTACTACTGCTAAAGTATTCTCTTTTAATTAGAAAGTATTTTTTCAGTACATTTTCACTAAATACAGTGTGCTCCAGATGCTGCTTTGTGTCTTGAAATAACTGCCAACAGATTGCAAAACTGCAATGAAATAAATGAAGAAACTGAAAAATAGTTTAAAAGACATGTATTTTGCAGGAGGGCAGTGCCATCAACTAATCTTTATACTTTATATAAAAATATGTGAAATTATACCCTAACCAGTCCAAAAATTAGAAACATTTTATTAATGTGTAACTACATGAAAGGGGTATAAATTTATATTTTTAGAACAAAAAAAAAAAAAATTTTCTGCCCATGGCTTTTGAATAATTCTCATGGCTTCTGAATAATACAGATGGACATAAATGAGTGTGGATGCAGCCCTGATGCCAGATGAGTCACACAAAGAACTTCTGGGAGGGAGGTGAAACAGGAGCTTCACCCACTTGGCATCATCCCAGGCTGAGGAGTGCTCCAGCTGGCCTGTGTCTGCTTGCATGAGTGACACAGGCAATGACCCCCCAGTGATGCCACACAGGCATGTTTCTCCTGTGGCTTCCAGAGCCCACCAAAAGCATTTACAGAAGACAGCACCTACCAGTGGACCATGAAATATCTAGTACTGTCCAGATACAGCATCATTTGTCACCAAAGTGGGTTGCTAAAGCATAAAAAACTCATACATGAAGCATCTTGCCCACCCCCAAGGAAAACAAGTAACAAAACCAAAACCCAGAAGGGAATCATAGCAAATACTTGTCTTCAGAACTGCATTTTTCCTCTAGAATTAAAGAGAAAATTATTATAACCACCTTCCTCTGATCTGAAATAATTTTTTTTTTCCTTAAGAAACAACATGCTTTCCTCAAAAGCAGATGCAAAATCCTCTCAAAATAATTTGATTTGTGATCCATAAAAATGAAGAAAACAGCAAGCTACTCTGAGTTCACAACTCTTCTCCAATATGAAAATTTGTCTTAGATTGCCCCATCATTTATCAAACTACTGTGAAAGTGCTCTAAGCATATCCACATTGACTGCAGAGCTGGAGTCCTTCTCTAACATAGCTAGTTGTGTACTCTGGGCATCTCACTTGCTGTCTTGTAAAGCCAGTGTCATTCCACTCCTATGGCTTTGCAAAACAAAGAATAAATATCTTAAAACAATACATTTGATTATACAGAGCTAAGGGAAGAGGGATCTGATTATCAGTAGCAGAGATTACAGCTAACATTCAAATGATAATTTGGTTTCAGTGTTCTTACTTAAATCTGATAGAACCAGGAAAGTGCTAAAGGACAGAAATGTTGAAGGTGTTTATCTCTCATACAAGGCTTCAATGTCTGTTTCTTAGGAAGGTTTTGAAAAGTGGAGTGTGGCACAGTTTGAATCCTTTCCTTGTGTTTTTCTATTTTGGATTACTACATAAGTATGGCCTGCTCTTGGTTCTATTTAGACTAAAGTCTGAGGTGAAACCTCAGTGTAAACTCAAATAGTACTGGGCTAACATACTGAAAGGTGGGCAGGAGAGAAGAGGAAAAGAGGAGGCAAAGAGGAGATAAAACCTCTTTGTAGATGTAAGTGAAGAGATAAGTGAAGAAAGGCGTCTGAAGATTCAGTCTGGAAATTGTCCTGGGCAACCTGGTGTAGTGGAACATGTCTTTGACTGTGGCAGTGGGTTTGGGGAAAAAAAAGGGAAAGGGAAAAAGAAAAAAAGAGAAAAGATAACTAGGCATTTTTTGCATCAGATATAACACGTAACAACATTTATTACACAGTGAATTTCAAATGAGATACAGTCAGTCTTAAAATTTTCTGACCACAGCATTTTGAAAAAATATTTTCAGGATTTCTCTAAATTTACTATCATCTAGTCCTAGAATAGGTTTTATGGCTCTGATTCTATTATACCAAAGAGTGGATATTTTTTTAGTAAGTAATTGAAATTGCAGTACCTAAAGTTTATTTTAAGCTTCCTGATCTTTTCTGACTACCTGCTAACAACTGAGTGTTGACATACAAATGTTGAATAGTCCCACAAACATAACAATATAAGTAGTTTCTAAAAATAGGCTGGTTTGTTTCCCTCCCCCCGCCACATACCCTTTGCTAATTTTCAGTGACACTCAGCCATGAAAACAGCAGAAACCCAGATCTGTAGGTGACTCTCCAACTTGAATGGAGCATTATCAACATAGAATATTTTAGTCCACAGAGAAATTGGAAAAACAGGAAAAATGCAGTCGGGCATACCACAGAAGGGACATTCAGTATCTTGTATTGAATGGCATGATTTTAGAAACCTGGTTGTCTGTTTTTATTTGCAACTCAGAAGACATTTCTCAGGTCTTTCTCAAGGTAGGTGGCATCATCTTGTTAACAAACAGGCCTGCACAGAACACCCACAACTGCAAACAGATTTGTTGAAACCTAACTGCCATTGTTTCAACTGTCTTAAACTAACTTAAAGACCTTCTCTCAGATGTGATTTTATATTACTTCATCTTCATTTCTCTGGTGATTATGTATTGGATAACTTTACAGAGACACGTACTTTCAAAGTATTTTAGGCAACAGAGAGCCCAGTGCCTTCAAGACATCTGTCACTTCCAGAGCTGGAGCTACTCTCCTTTCAAAGTTCTTCTTGAATGTACTTTCTAGAGGACAAGATTGCAATATTTACATTGGCAACCAAAATGCCTTACTCAAGGCAACACAAGGAAAAAGGGATAAGATTCAGTAAAGTTCCATTTGGATTTGATAGGGCTGTCATTTTATTACAGATTGGGGTTTCAGCTTTGCTACTTCATCTCTGTGAAATTGTATTGAGCATAAAGTACAAATGATCCATAGCTTAATAAGTGGCAGTATAGTAAATAAAAGTTTTTTGTCTCTACCTTCAAAATATGTGCATTTCCATAACAGCACTCTACTAGGAAAACAAAGAATAGAGCTTTGATATTCATGAGACAAAAGCAGTCTAGGATCTTAGAAATGCCCCTGTTGACCAAGGTTTTAAATCATATTAGATGTTACTGCCTATGAAACATTTCCACAAAGTAGAATTGTCTTATAAGGCTTGCTCTAACACTTTTCAATTAAATATAATAATCTAATCTGTAAACTGCTGTTATAAATTAGTGATGCATTACACAAACGGAGGTAATTTAGAGAAGCCCACTGATCACCAACAGGAAAAATTTCTGTGATGAGCCTGATATTTCCTACCTTGAAAGAACAATCATAATATTTCAAAGATGAGTGCTATTTGTATTTAAGTGTGGCTCAGTATTGATAGATGTAATAAACTATATTTTAAAAGGAAGACTTTGATGCAAGAAAAATGTTTTCTACAAGCCTTTACACATATAATAATGAGTTCTTGACAATATTAATGCATGTTCTTTTTCTTTTATTTAGGCACAGCTTATCAAGATAACAGACTGAGGAAAAAGATCTGTCGTGACTAAATAATTCATGTATTCTGTCTTCACACTGAAGCGATACGCGGAATAAATAAATAGACTCCACAACTTGGGGTAGTTCTGAAGTGGGTATGTATTGCCAGCGCCGACACAAGTGAGATCGCTCTCCAAGACTTGTGCCCTGAGCCTCAGTCTGACCCAAACCTTTATTCCCAAAGGTGTTCCATATGCAGTACATTACACAACTTCCATGCATATTCAACCCCTGGCCCCGCCTGCCCTCGCCCCTCATGCTGAATAGGTCCACGCCCTTCTGGGCACACGTGGTTTGCCATGGTGGTCCTGCGGGGGTCTCTGGTGGTCTCTTGGGGCTGAAGATTGTGGTCTTCTTCATTGTTGAACTTTTGAACTTTTCTCCTTTGTGCGTGTGCATTTGGCCCTGTCTGTCAGTCTTGGTAGGCTTAGGGACAGACGAGCCTCTTTATCTGGGTTCTTGGTATCTTCGGTCATTTCTGGTATTGTTCTTTATGCAAGAAGCTGCAGAAATTTGCATTTTCTTATGCCCTTTTGTACCTTGGCAGAGGTTTCTTAAGTAAAAGGTCAAAATTCAACACATAACTCTACAAGCTACAATATAAATGCTTAATTCATTTTGTTAACATGAGTGAACTCCAAAAATCTCTGTTTCAACATAAGCAATACACTAATATTAATAGAAAGAGCAGAACCAGGGAGTATGTTGGTACAACCAGGCTATGTAAGGCTGTCTGGCACCAAAACATGATCCAATTTTAATGCATGACTCCAACCCCTACCTTGTAATAGACATGAACCAGAATATCCAGTCAGCCAAACAAAAAATACAGAATATTTAAAACCAAGATCCAAATTCATAAGACCTATTTCTGTTTGAGGCACAATAATTTTAATATGCTAATGAAATTAATTTTCTGATGCAATGTAATTGACTTGATATATTTCCTTTGCTACCGATAACTTGTCTGTGTGCCATTAATTCTACAGCATAGACAGCAGAGAATTCAAGGTAAACACACTACCAGAGCAAATTGCTGAGACAAACTGAGAATATAATAAGCATCATGAAAAATGCAGACAATCCTAGACCCTGTACATTTTAAGAACAGCCTCCAGGTTTGTACAAATTATTTCAGGATTAAAGCAAATACTTGTCCCAACAGAAATAAAAAACACAATGAGAAATGAGGTTACGAGTCCCTGCAGAGTATTAGCACCTGCTCCCAGCTGCTGGAGTGCAATAAAAAGGAAAATTATGTTTAACTCAGTATGAAGAAACTCAAGTGTGGCTAAGCTTCTATATATTATTCCAATAACTGAATAAGATTCTCTTCATCAGGCTAGCTAGTACAATCTGGAGCAATACATTCAGTTATTCTCCCTGCCTTTTGTGGAGGTATTTGAAAACACTGAAAATACTGGGATTTAAAGAAACTGGCTTAGGTGAGCTGCACTGAATGTTCGAAGGATAGGTGGTTGTCTGTGGCTGTCCTGGTCTTCCTTGAGCACAGCCATCCATCCTTGGGCTTTTGCAGCCATTTGTAAAGTCCTTGGTTGCAGTGTTACCTACATGGCCACACAGACACCTACAACAGCAGTTCTCCTGCTCTGAGAGAATAAATTCTACCTGTAGGCATTTTTCCTTCATTGGCTGTGAATGCTAATCAGGATTTGACCAGACGTTAATGGGCCAAAAAGTCATTTATCAAGCAGAGTTGTTCTGCTATATCCATTTGGCAATCTTTTCTTTCCCATTTGCTACCAGAACATTACTTTTGGCATAATTTCCTCTTGAAATAATTCTTTCAGTAATTTCCAAAATATTGGCATAAAAAATCAGATGCTTTAAGGAAACAAATGTGTGCATTTTTTTGGTCTTAATCTTTATTGAGATATTAGTTCCCACTGTGATTCTGGATCAATAGCCAGCTTTCCTGGAACACAGATGAGTGACAGGAATTTTCTTCAGTAGCTATCCAGCTCTCTTATGAGATTATGGATATTGCAACATAATTACTCTGTTAATAATCAAATTTGGCCTTCCATAACACATGACTTTCTCAAATTTTAGAAATGTCCATTTTTACCATCTTGACATTCCTGTTATGGTTCTGACAGGTTTTAAGGAGTTTGTCTATCTAATTACCAAGTACTAAGTGGAAATCTTCATCTTGAAATGATCATAAGAGCATTATTAAGGGAAAACAAAGCATTCCTTCTCACACAAAATCTTGCCTCCTTGCTAAGGAATAAATTCTGAGTAATAAATTTTTTTAAATAGTCCTCTGTGGAACCTTCCTACACACTGTAGTATACTTTGCAAAGTTTCTTCTATTGGATTTATAGTGTCAGTACATGGTAGAGCAATCCATGTGAAACTGAGGTAAGCACAAAAATAACTTGCCTAAAATACCAGCCTCCTAAAACCAAAGCTACAACCCAGCTCACAGTGAAGTAGCCAAGATAACAGTAACAATATTTTATACGTCCCTTGATGCTAGGAATTTTACACATGATGAATCTCCTGCATAAAAACTTGCTGTCCACTTAAACCAGGAAAAAATACCCTACAACTAATGACAATTCTGGCTCCAGTGCCCAGTTTTTATTAGAGTTACAGTGGAAGAGCATGTTGAAACCCTGGGGAAGCCCAGCCACACACCCACATTTCATACACCATGCTATATGGGCATGAGTTGGCATTACACAGTGGTAAAGCCCAAGGAGAAGTGGTGGCCATTTGCCCTCTAGTTTGGTCAGAGCACAAATAGAAGCATGAGCAGCAATAGCAGTTCATGAAAGCTGTAGAGATACACTGGCTGCAGCTATACTCAGCGATCCATCCTGATGCTTCTGCTATCCTGCTGGTGCTGCAGCTTCCAAGCTGAAATTATCCTTTCCCTTTGCTCTCTCATACCTTCACAGATTTTCTTTTACATGCCCTCTAAAACTCATTTCTGCATCAAAACCTGCCTCTCACTGTGCATGGTCTGGTTCTCTAGGAGACAGAAGAGTTAGACTGAGAACATAGAATGAGAAAGATCTCAGTGCACTGGTCATTCCCAGGGATGGGAAAAGCCACACCTATAGTTTGGAACCACAGATTTAACAGACAGAGACAAGAAACAGAAGGGTTCTGCAGAGATTGCCTGGTCCTGCCCATGGCATCTAGCCAGATATCTGCCCAACCTGTTCTCACCACAATGCTTCAATCAGCGAATCTCTGCCGTTTTCCTACTGAAACATTTCCATTGCTTTGTTCTGGTATCCAGAACTTTTTCCCAGCGTGCGTTATGAATTTCCTTTGCTGCAGTTCATGCTTACTACATCAGATAGGCCTTAAAAAGTACTTCGAACAGGATCTCTTGCCTCTCCCACATTTCCCTCCACAATCTTCTGCATTTATACATTTATATTTTTTCTCAGTCTTTTCTTCCCTGCAGTAGGAATCCCTACTTTCTTCAATTTTTTTTACCCATAGTTCAGGCTTCTTTTCATAACTTACAAGATATGAGGGATCTCCTTAGGAGTCTACACCTTGTTCTCATATATTTCTTGAAAAGCAAAGCCTGAATGAGAATGCGGTACTTTTGCTGAGGTCCTGAAATGGCTCTCTGTTTTCACTAGTTTTGAGATAAAAAAGGTTTTATAGGGCTAAAAGAATGATAACACAGTCATTCCATGTCTTTTCCCCACTGTTTTCTTTTACTAGAGAGGCATTCTGGTTCATTATCTGTTACACTTGTGCATTTATGTAGTCCCAGTTTTAAGTAGGATAATTGTTTAAGTTTTGGAAGTTATATCACTAAGTTAATACTTTCTTATCTTTTCTGCGGAAATCCACAACGTTAAACATGCAATATAATCAGGAGAGCTTCAATGTAAAATAAGTACTATAAGGTAAGAAGAAAAGAGCTACTGGAAGACCTTTAAATACCTTTATTTGGAGGATTCTCCTTCTGGCAGTGTCTGCAGCAGGGTGAAGATCTTCTGAATCCTCCCGGGGCTTTCTGTTATGGACAGATGACCAGAAATTCAGTGAAAAAGTTTCTACCTACAGGAAAGTACAGTTTCATTGAAAACTAAACATTATGTGTTGATTGATACTTTTAGTCTGATCATATCACAATAATTGCTGTTTCAGTAGAGGAAAACATATGTCTGACAATATAAGTGTTTCAAGTTGACTATCTTAATATTGAAATAGTGACTGTCTTAATATTAAAAAAAAAACCCACATAATTTAATTCATCTGAAAAATTAACAGCTTTTTCTGAAACTTCATTTGTTCATCATTGTCATCATCATCATCTAATATTGTCAGCATCAAATACTCCATGAGGCATGAATTCTAATGTTTGAAAAATTTTGTTTCAGTGGAAAGCTTTACTATCTGTTTTAATTTGAATGGAACAAATTACCCACAGAATGGAAATTTCAGCTTCCAGCCACCTCAAGCGCTGTGATTTTGTAAGAAAGTAGCTCATTAGAAATTCTTTGTATTGCTTCTTGAATGTCTGGTGTCAGTTAAAAGGCTTGATATACATTTTTTCTCAATTTACTGTACATTATTAATTCAAAGCACAACCAAATAAATTTCTGAAATCCAACTTTTTGCCATGATGAATATTTAATATCTTGACCATGTTTGTCACCATTACAAAACAGAGTATGCCAAGCTAAGCCTGGACTGCCACATGGCCTCACCCTCCCTGTATGCAAGCAACAGCAATCAGCAGCTGCATCTCAAACCAAGTTAAGGTGTTGATTTCATTCCTTTTTGTTGTTGTCGCATTACTTTTCAGCAGCTTGAACCAACTGGGCAAGCTGACTGTGTAGCTGTGTGAGACTATATCTGGTGTTATTATTTGTGTGTTTACCATTCTTATCATACACATCCAGTCTTGCATGCAAGCTCTTCCCTTGTGGAACAACTGAGCCAGCACTCCAGAAATCAAATGTGTTCTGAATACCTGGGAAGCCAGTTGATTTTTTTTTTTCATTTAATTTTGCAGTAAGTTATTCTATGGAAATATAACTATAAATGCACTTTCTTTTTCATCATATTATTTCTTAATGAAATGCAGATAAAAAGCGAGTTGTCAGCACTCCCTCATCTGTCACAGGAGTGCCTGCCAACCCATTTCCTTTCCCATCAATGTGAGCATATCATCTTCGTCATATATACAGTCATTGTGTATTCAGAAAGAAACAACTTCACATTTGGATTCACAATTCACACTGTGTGGTTGTACCAGGAGTTTACCAGTATCTTCTTCTCAGATCAGAGATGCATTCAGTCCCACTCTACTTCAGCCCAATATCAGCTTCTAATTCCTACTTCCCCTTCAGGTTTCTTCCTGATTGCTCATAATTATTTTATTGGGGATCTAATTTGTTCAAGTTACCTAAGGGCTGTGGGTATGCTGTTCTACTCATCAGGATAGTTAAGCTGAAGGCAGTGAGTCTACTCCTCCTCTTGACTGCAATCACACGGCTGAAACAAATCCAGAAAGCTCAGCACCTCTTAGGGCAAAACCTTTATTACCATTAATACCTTATCACTAATTGTGGAAGGGAATAAATGACGTTCCTTCTTGCAGTCTAAAAATACCAAACTTTGCCCCAAAACCATTGAAGGCAGCACAGTACTGAATGTCCCTGCACCAGTACTGGGAACTGTAACACCCATTTCTGACTATCCAACTTTTTTATGTAATGCAGCAGAGGATCAGAGATATTGCTTCTTTCCCCTGTAACCAGAGGGGAAATGATGGAACATTCTTTAGAGTAATTTATGTCAGCCATGTACGCATTTAAACCAATAAAAAATTCTGCCAAATATTCCTCCAAAGCCGAAGTGTGCTCTTGAGGAGATTTCATTTTTTTTTTTTTTAACAAAGCCTCTGTAGAAGAATCCAGGTAATTCTTTTGAAGTTATGTTATGCCTGAGAGTTACATATGATAGCCCCTGGCTCTGTTAGTGTTATTCATCCTCTATACTGAAGTCTTCTAACTTGAGCAAATTTACATTGGACCAGAGCCTGACACAACATATTAGCTCAAATGTAAAGAACTTGTTTGGGTTTGGTGGGGGAAATATTTACTGAAAACAGAGTTTTTTAAACATTGATTGTGATCAGTATAAATTAATATTTAGATTGTTTGGAACCTTTTCACTGTAAAAGAATCAATCAAATTATAAAAGAGAATCAATGTAAAAGAGAATCAATTATGAACCTTATCCTAATTTTCTAAACTTTTATGTTTATCTTCGAGCTAGTTTTTAATGCCTGCTGTTTCTCAAGACATAGCTATCATCAGAGAAGTCTCATCACTCAAAGGGATTAAAAACAAAATCTCAAAATCAATTTGAGAGATTAAATATTTTTCTTTAAGAAATATGTTCTATTTTGCCCTAAAAACTCTTAATCATTGAAAAGACACTTTAGCATATACTGAAAAAATTATAAGTGTTTACATTTTTCATTTTTTGCTTTTTCATTTTTCATTGTTTGATTTTCTATAATTTACGGCATGTAAAGTAAACTGTTAGCTGTTTTCTCATAGCTTTTCTCTGTTCTGGCAGTTTGCATTGTTCAGAACCAGCAGAGAATCAGTTGAAGTGGCTCAGTATCTAAGGGCATTCCAATATGCATGATACAAGTAAACAAGGAGGACTACCAAATAGCCCAGGGCAAGAAAGTTATTTCTTCACTAGTTGGAGTACAAATGACCCATGAATTCAACTGCTATGGAAATAGCCTCACCATTGAGTCTCAGCTCTAAGGTATTCCTGTTCCCAATGCCTCCACCATACATTTGGGGTATTTGTTGTCGTAATCAATTGGGAATCACTTGAATGAAGCCTGTGCTTCAGGAGAGTCTTATCTGATACTTTTGGGCATGGAGAGAGACTTTATAAAACATTCAGAGACAGTTTTGCTATTGCATTTTGAGACACAGTCATTCACCTGCCACTTCTATTAATATTATTTGCTCATATTTTTTGCTTATATTTGCTCATATATTGCTTCATCTGTTTTATCACCAAAGTCCTTCCTTGCATAGACAAACTCAGTGATGGCATGTCTGAAAGGCAAGGAGAAGATAGGGCCTTATATAGTGCTATCACCAAACCATAAATAAAAAAATGTTATATGCTATTAAACTATAAATTCTATAAATAATTATTCATTTGGATTATTATCAAATTTATATCAAATTCTGTCTGCATATAGGTTGATATTTTGGTGTATTATGCTTTATGCCCGGAAAATCTGACTCCTCGTCCCCTGTCCAGGCACCTTCTCCATGACCCTGTTCTGCCTCACTCTGTTTAAAAAAACAGACTGAGAGAAAAGGCTGTGTTTCTTCAGACTGGACTAATATAATTTCTGTCCTCAGGTCATTATAGAGGAGACTGAGTTGAGTCTTCTCAGACGTGCATGGTGAAAAGATGGGAAATGGACATAGGTCACAATATGGGAAATTCCTGAGGGAATATATTTGAAAAATATATTTTGATTCATTGAGGGTGATTACATGCTCGAAATCATGATTTTTGAGTGATAATTTGTTGTATGTTTGTCATTAGCACATCCATTTTTTAAGATAAATGATTCTTCTAGACTTTATTAAGTGTGTCTTTACTGAAAAAGGAGAAGGCAAGTATTTTTCTCATAACCCAACTATAAACCAACAGAATCTATGATTGGCACATCTCTTTTTGAGCAGTCAAGCTGCAAACCTTTGTGATTGCCCTGAGCTTCCTACAGGAAGATGGAAGGTCTTCCTGCAGTGCATCCCAACCACAGTAAAATATATAACCAAGATATGATGGAAGTTTCAATATAGGAGAGGTCACTGAGAGCCAGAATGGGCCATTGTCTAATCAGGGAAAGATGCCATATCCTATACCTATTAACAGTTAGACAAGGAATTTGTTCTGCAACAGTTCCAGAGAATTTGTGAACTCTGGGCTGAACAGACCAAACAGGGGCAAGCACTTCCAGTAGAGGGGACAGGTATGTGGCTGTGAATTTTTCTTCAGGTTATCCCTTCCCTTTCCACCAATGGAGAAAAAGTGCCCAGGCTCAGTTCTTCCATCTTTCCATTTGGGATTGATTCTTACGAAGCAGTAAAGACAGCAGTGTGATAGGATAAGTGGTACAATGACTAAAACAGCGATTTTATGGATTACATGATTATCTTTTAATTTCAAATCAAAAATAAATTTTTAAGAGACCTAAACTTTCACTGATATGTAGGCAAACGTGTGCGTTTGTCTCAGTCCCTATTTTTCTCACTTAATGAAAACAGAATATGAACTTTTTTCTAGACAGGTTATTTCTTTGAGATTGTTGCAAAAATGAGCTTCCACATTTGCTTTCATAATAATAATTTCAACCAAAGACAAAAAGTATTGCCTTCAAGAATCAGCTTTGTACATTTGGTAACTTCTCCAGCTTTTCCTTGATGGTAGTAACTGCCAGCTGCAGAACTCAGAGTGCCTTTGGATAAGTGTATTAAGACAAGAGAGCTTATTTAAATTGTCCCTTAGGGGAAAACTACTTTAAAACAACAACAACAAAAGTACTTCTGACATCTAGCAGCTTCTAAATTTATAACTAGTTTAACAGCTAAAATATTTCTACTTGGTGCTGCTTTGACAGATGATATACAATAACATCCTACATGGCAAGAAGGAACACATACTATATATACAGTGGGATTTGAGCAGTTAAAAATCCATGTCTAAACTGCTGTATCCAAAAATTATTATATTTCCTTTTCCCCTTGGGTGCACAATTAGCTGTAAGCTCCAAGGGCATGCCAGAAATAGCAAAGCATCACAAAACCAACACAGTAAAAACTCCCAGAGCCCAAATCCATCTGAATGGGTAGCCACCACAGACCCTGTCTACTCTTCTGTAATTTCCATTTTATGAGCTTGAACTTTGAAGAGCTAAGAACAAAAGCTGATTTTGTTGCTCTCTTTTAGAGGCAAAGAAATCATATCCCGGATTCATCCCAGGGAATTTTTCCACTTATTTGAAACAATTGTTCATTCACTCCCAACAGAATCCATACATCCTAACTTTGCTTTTTTCTGGTTGGAGATGGGAAATGGGAATTAAATGTTTCTGTTCTCCCAGACCAGTAGATGCTGTTTTCCATGTTTCACATCATAGTGTTAAGGCTGATCTCACAGTTCAAATATAACCAGACATGAATTTATAAAAAATTAATACTAAATATGGAGAACTACACCTTAAATCAGAATATTTTGGAATACATGTTTTCTGATCATAATTGCAGAAAAACCCTTGACATATGAAACGAAGTGTATATATTCACTGTTTTTCTATTAATATCTTGGGGTCTATTCTGGGAGTTATATGGAGATATCTGCACAATGCCTATGCTCCTCTTAAAAGTTTCCCTAACATGTAAGAACATATCTAGTGAGTTTTGTTGCTGTAATTTTTTCACCCTGCTAAAACACACCTCAAAGTAGAAATGTTTCACTATACAAGAGCAGACACATCACATGAACATTTCTTCTGTACTGGGAACCCATTTGTGAAAAACAAAATTTTATCACTCCCTGAAAATAAGTTACATAATCTTCTACAAAAGGTTATGGGAGAATGAGGTCTATATATTCTGAAAATGAAGATCTCTTGATAAAACTGTAGGGAATAATCTCTGCTCTGGGAAGACACCAGAAGGTAATTCTCTTGAATACTATTTTGCTTCTATCCAACATATCTGTAGAATGAACTCACATTGTTTGGATTGTATTCAAACCATGAACAACAGTGGTGTCTCTATTCTATCCATAAACAGGTGTTAATAGCTTCTCTAATGCTCTGTACTGTAGTGGGTCCCCCTCATATCACACAGATTATATGAATATTCCCTATCAGCTAGGGAATATAAACCCTCATAGTTTAATCATCTTCCAGTCCGATGCTCAGTAACCTCCTTAAAGTATGCTGTGCCATACAATATAAACAGAAGAGATATAATCTATTTAATACTTTAAAGGTTCTCTTATGCTTTTACACAGTCCATTTTATCTTCTTACACCCCTCCTACTTCTGCTCTTCTGGAGTCCCTCTCCCAGTTCACACAACGTCTCAGGGACAACCCACTCAGTTCCAAAACTGAGTTTCTGCTCTATTAGTAGCACAGTCTGCTACTACTGCCATGAATCAAGCAAAGGTTTTCCACTATTCTCTTTTACTTGCTTTAAATGAGTGCATTGTTATCTCCTGATGAGAGGTATAGACTGACCACAGCAGAAAACCAGGCTCAAAAACCATTCTCAAGCCTTAATTTAAGTAGAGGGGTCTTCAAGGCCATAGTTTCCAAGCCAAATCTCAACACCCTGATAGAGAGTAATTTATTAGACTGTCTAAAATTAATTAAATAAGTCAAAGGTGACTTCTAATGACTATTTTCAGAGCATGAACATGGCTAATATTGTATTATATTTTATAATGTTTTATTTTAAAAATCTAACATTTGTTTGACATGATGAGAAGATACAGGACAAGGAGATGGTATAAAGATGTACCGATTGAAATACTTCATCCTTATTGTGGTTGTTTGTTAAAACTGTGTTAAAGCTAGTGGATTCTACATATTCAGCCATGTGGAATATTGCCCCTGAGACATATTTAAGTTGGCTTTGAAGGCTCTAGTTAGAAGTGAAGCAATTTGTTTGCCACCCTAAAATACCTCCTGTGCATCTTTACTAAAGTGCTCTTGAGTGATATCAGAAACATTGGAAAGTTTTAAAACCAGTGATATTCATCACTCCCTTAACAAACCTCCAGTGAGGTAGACAAAGGATGTGGATATCAAGTTTCTTCATATCGAATCAATGGATTGAATGCTCTAAAAGGCAGTTTGGGACAGTTGGGTGGTCAGATATGCCTGAACCACCTGATGAAGCCCATTTATCTCCGATGTTCAGGAACTCAAAGAATCCTCAACATGGTCCTCCAAGTTAGGCACTGTACACTCCCCTTGCTGGCATTGCATGTGCACCTTCATTACCTCCTGGCCCCCATGAGCACCAGTCTCATGCTACATCTTTGGCATCTCCTCCCAAAAAGTGCATAGAAAATTATTGTTCAAGAGTAAACTATATGTGTAATTTAGCTGGTGGTAGGGCACAAAAGAGAAAACTGATGACATAAAGAACCATTTTTCACGCTGGTAAGTATTTGTGAATTTGGAAATCAGGATACTTGCATAGCCCATCCCCAGAACGTTCTATAGGATGGAAACAGAAATGCTGACTTGCTAAACTTAGCAAGGCACAGTGTCACTTCAAGGCTAGTGCATTATAAATAAGAAGAAGTGTTTGTTTTCTCTTCATCCTACATGGCTGCTTATTCTGCAGCATGTAACTACAAATGTGAAAGTCCAGGGTATTGCAGCTGTTCTTTAACCTCCTCATTTGATAGAAATGTACTTCAAGAGTATTTTTTAATTTTACCATTGTGACATTACGCCTCTTTCACCTTAGAGAATGCGGATATAATTTAATTAAGTCAATGTATTATGAAGGGGTCAGATCTTTAAAGAATAATTTAATGATATTTGCATTTAGTAAGTCAGTTATTATTCGAGGTTGGAAAATTTTCATTGAGGTTTTTGTTCAAGTATTCTGAGGGTGAAAAAGAATATGATTCCTTCTTCAAGTACACAGTGTAAATCCTACTTTATTTCAGGCTCTAATCCTGTGAGAAAAAGTTAGATTCAAAACATTTAATACAGGACGTATACATATGTGAAACAAACAATGGATTGTATGACACAGCTGAATGCTTCTTTCAGCAAAGTAAGTTTATTTTTAAATAATGCCAAGTTATTGTCTACCTTAGTTTTCTGCCTGCAGATGGCAAGCACAGGACAACTGTATTTTAGTAGGAAAATACTGATCTTTAGAAATGCAATTTACATTTGTCTTGGTTCAGTCAGGAGGCCCTCATCATTTTGAATGTGAGTATGATTATGAAAATGCCAAAACAGAAATGAAAACATATACGTCTAATTTTAGAACCCTGATAATGCAGTTTTGGCCTCCACTTAGCAGAGAGCCTCCAGCAATTTTAGATAGCATCACCCTTTACATTTCAGTTCCTCCACTTAAAAGAAAAGGCCAGCACCTTTTTGAGTTTCATGTTATAATTAAGAAAATCAAAAAAACCACCAAACACCAACCAACACCTCACTTATAAAAGAATTTATTCAAAATAACACTGCCAAAGCAGAAAGATTTCCTTCCATGATAGCAATTTGTATTTCTATGTATAAAGCCAAGTTCTGCTATTTTTAATCTGCTGTTAGGAAGCCATACTAGGCAGTAAGAAACACCAGGTTCCACAAGCCATATTTTTTATTTTAATGGATCTCTCAAAGCAATACAGAATCTATTCCTCTAGTTGAAATGCCCTTTTGAAAAATGGTCCAAGAAATGCTGCAAGAGTATCAGTCTCTTTGACAAACTTGTATTGCCTCTTGTGAATATCATAATATGCTGCTTAATCATGAGACAAAAAAAAATTGAATATTGAACAAGATTTTTTTGCCAAATAAATATTTTAAAGATGATTAAAGTGTCTTAGCAGGTAGCATTATAAATAAATGTGACTAAAATTCTATGTCTTAATTTCTGCTTTTTTAAAATGCTTGTCTATGGTGAGTGATGTTTCTCTAAGGACTTGTTGAAATTGTTATGTGTAGTAAACATAATTTGCACCATTCCTTGTATGAAATATGTAATATTGGATACTTTTTAGATTATGCTCATTTGCATTTGAAGCTTCCCCACCCTCGCAGGTAAGACCTGGTGTATATTTGAACCTGATTTACAAGTAAAAGGATGTGGCTCAGCCAGGAGATGGGCCATGTCTGGAGAGATATGGGGACCCCAGGTGCTCATAATCGCATAAACAACCAGAGATGGATATCATGGAAATCCTCGGGCAGATACATGTGAATGCAGGGTTCCCATAAACTTCATCAAGGGATTCAACAACTTTGGACACTGAATTGTTCTTCCTCATCACCAAAAAAGAAAATCTTATCAACCTGTGGACTCTGAATGGAAGAAAAGACTGACTGCCAAAATCTCGGCCTCAGGCAGAATTTTGCCTATAAAAAACCTCTTGTGCCAGGATGGAGGTGTGTGGGCATAGGGTATGACTCCTTGTCACACACCTAGGGTTGATCCCCGGGCTCGGCACCATTTTCTTTTTTTTTTTTTTGTGGCTGGCTAGATAGGCTATTAATAAAACTATTTTTATTTTTAATTTGGCTGAATAAATTTCCATTTATAACAATCTTGATGACCCTGACATGATCCGGTTTGGGGGTATCCAGGGGGTTCCTCTATCCTTGATCCAGGTGGCACCCCGCTGAGTTCAGTGGCCAGATGGGAGGGAGGAGCTCCTCAGAACCAACCGGATGCCAAAAAGCTGCAAAAGCCACATTAAGGGAAAAAAAAAAAACAAAACACGGGCCCCATTCTCTCAGAATTTAGAGCTAAATCTCCAAGGCTGCAGCAGCAATTTTTCACTCATAAAATTGACGTACACAAAGAATCCACGCGGGAAAAGGAGCCGTAAGTATCACGTGGTTGAGTGGCACGTGAGTGGGTGTGTGTGTGAAACGTGACATAGTCACGGCGCGAGAGTGGACCCCTATAAACCACAGTTCCACTAGCCCGCAAGGGAGGTGGTCAGCTATGGGGGAAGCGAAAGGACTCAGGCATACTTACAACATGCATACGACCTGAAACTCGGAGAGTTACAGGGATCCACTCATGGACTGGTCGGGGGAGGGAAGGTACATTCCCGTGGACTCAAGAAATTGGTGAACCTCACCGACTCTGGGCTCAGGGAGCCCAGGAAAACAGGTAGAAAGAGCGCTCACCCATCTTCCAGACGAAAATCCACGGGCCAGTTCGCCATGCAGTTACTAGGTTGCAAGACTAAGTCAGGGACAGACTGATTTAGACACTTGGTAAGACTCGGTCCGGGACAGGATGAAATACACATTTTAGCATGTGGGTAACTGACTTCTTGGAACGGCTTGCTGACACTGACTCGGAGAATACAGTAAGGAAAACTTTTAAATATGGGACAAAAGAACAGTAAGGTGCAGGGGGGACCTCAAGGGAAAAATCCTAAGCCAGGAAAGAGTGAACACCTGGAAGCAAGAAAAAAAAGGTAAGCATTCAAAAACAAGGGGGAAAAAGACAAATTCCCTGAGATTCCAAGGGAAAGTCCCCTGGGTTGGATGTTAGAACACTGGGAGGACAGTTCTGTGAGACGGAAGAGGAACTGAGCTATTTATCAACAGTCAGGTGTGGGGAAACAACAACATACACTGAGAGCATCCTGCTCTATACTAGCACAGTGAGTAGTGTACAAGAACGAAACACACACTTCTGACGGGGACCCATCTTATTCTGGACATTTACATATTTACTTGCCACGATCTTAAATAAATTCTTAAATAAACTTTTGATACTACAGTTATGGAAATGCTTTTCTGAAAGGTTTTCTCCAGGTTCTGATTTGTCTGTGTTTTACAAAGTTGTAAATAACTGAACTGTAAAAATCTGAACTGTGATTCATCTAAAGACATTTAAAGATATGAAAGATACTTTTTAAAGATGGCATTACAATATCTCTTTATAAAACTAAATTAAATTTCACTACATTACCCAGCTCTCATTAGTTTGCTTTTTTATTTATCATATTAAGAATCTTTTCCTAGATAGGCCTGGATTATAGGAGATGAGAAACTACCAGACCATATTATGACTGTGACATTTTGTCTTTCATCCTATTTCAAGCTGTGGGAGACCATTGTCTTAAAACCAAAAATCTCTCATTGTAGTCAAAGTGGTGAACTTGACAGAAGGGCAGAGTTCTCAAACGGCTGCATTCCTGCAATTCTGTAATTCCTGCAATTCTGTAATACAGTGTGGACAGCCGCAGGGGAAAGTGTGCATAACTTTGTCTCACTGACCAGACTATTTGCTGTGTTGTGAACTATAGGCCAAGAAGTTTCAAAGGCCACTTTAACAGTCACAAATGCTCAAGATACCACAGCTAGAGAACTGTCTGGGTAGGGTGCATTCCACCACTGCTGTTTAAATCCATCATTTTTGCTCCTATGACTCTTCAGAATCCTGCAGGGGTTTTCTTTAATATTCCTATAAGCCTTTAACCAAGAGTTGTCAAGGAAACAAATTTTTCAGATTGCTGTGTTGTCTGGGAAGATAAATTCATATATGTTGATGAGCAACACTGAAGGTGTTTTTCTGCAGCTGTAGTTACTGTAAGCATACACCCACAAACTCTTTGTCCCTTTCCAAGAAATACCTATCTGATTCCAGTACTTACATTCAATAACATTCATAGACTGTGGGATTCAGGACTCTTACATGATGCCATTCTTGATTAGTTTTGTGCCTTTGAACAAAACCTCTGTTTCTATTCTTTTCTCTTCCCCCATTTCATGAAAGAAAATGCAGAACAAGATTTACATGATGCCTGTCTTTCTGAAATATGTTGGCTTCTGTAGCTTGATTCTGATGGTCGGAAAATTGAAGAATCACAGAATGGTTTGGGTTGGAAAGGACCAGTAAATGTCCTCTAGTCCAACTCTCTGGCAATCGGCTTGGACATCTTCAACAAGAGCAGATTGCTCAGGGCCCTCTCCAGCCTGGCCTTGAAAGTTTTTAGTGAGAAGGCATCCAGAACCTCTCTTGAGCAACCTGTAGCAGTGTTTCACCACTCTCATAATAAAAAATGTATTTCTAATATTTAGTTTGGACTTACCCTATTTAGCTTAAAACCATTATCTTTGTTGCTAAAAAACCCGTGAAAGGATTTTGAAAACTATGACATACTTGAGGCTCTGAGAGTGAAACAATCAAATTATTTTAAATGCAGTACCAGCATTTTTATTTGGCAAAGACAATGTTTAATAGGGTTTGATAATTTGAATGATGTAGTCAAATTAAATCTTGTCATGGGAAAATGCTCAGCACAGCAAGAATTCAGTGGAAGTAGGCAATTATTTTTAAAAATTCACTCACCAGTGATAAGTTCCTGATTTGTGCTAGGAAAAACTAAAAATGAACTATCAAACAAGCTTGAAGGTCATGGCTTGTTATGCCCACACCCTTCTCCTCCATATAATCTAGTGCAATGATGACAAAAAATAATAAGACCCAACCTTTGTCTCTGTAACCAACAGTTTTGATATTTTTATTTGGCATCTCTATTCTCTATGGGCTTTATTTTGGCTGTGCTGAACTTTACAAAGTTGAAAAATATTTTCAATTTCTTGAAAAAAGTAAAAGCGAAACCAAAAATTTGAAAGTTTCTTGTCAGGAGTATTTCCCTCCACCCAGTGAGTTTCCCACAGATCTAATTTTGAATAATAAAATATTCTTTGGAAATATGGAAATATTATTCTATTAAACCAATTAAAAAGTGACAACGGTTTCCCTGTACCATCATTTTTACCATCCTATAGAGGATTTTGCCTTACTATTATCTATAACCCTTCTATAATCACTCTGGCTGGCTTCTCTTCTTCATTCTGTGTTTGGAAACTCATGAAAGTTCACAGATTTTCCCAAACACACAGCAGATGTGAACCCCTGCTTTTCACCATGGAGGGTGCCCTGACTCTACAGGAGCCTGCTCCAAATCTATAGTCCTGTGCATAAACTTTTGTTATGGTGACAGCTTTTAGTAAAGCTGAAAATGACCACCTAAAGGACTTATCTTGAGCCTAATGAACATGCTAATCTTCTTCTAGACCCCAATATTAAAGTGTTATTTTATCTAAGCACCACAGAGGTCAAAGTGAAAATTTCCAAATCCTTTGAAATCTAACACCTAAAATCTTCTCCTATTCCCTAGAAAAAAGCCACAAGTAGCTTGCCTTCATTAGAACAGCCATATCAAATACTCACTTTCCTATCAGCCGCTCTGTGACACTTCAAATACTAAAGCAGATGAATATTTGTGTTGCTTCAGCCTCACAGATCTGTGGCTTCTTCAAGTAAAACAAAACCACAACTTCAAATGCAGTGAATACAAGGCTGGCCCATGGGAAAGTTTAACTTCCTGGAAAGTAGACAAAAGAAACTTTTAAAAGCCTATCAATTTCCTGTTAAAAATAAAATAAAACACACCTGTAGGACAACCCTTCTGCTCCCTCCCCAGCTCTTACAAGTCTGTGAAGTACAGAAAAGGCAGTAGTTCCTCATTCCTGATCCTGGCAATGCCCAGAATTCCCAGATCCCTTATCTCCAGACATTGGCAGCCTCTGGAAGACTGTCTGATTGCTTTGCACGAGTCTGCCAAATGTTACCTGGATTTTTACAATATTCAGGTGGCCCTTTTGCCCTCTGTTAAAGCATAGTGGTAGACATGAGATTTGAATACTCAGGCAAAGAGATTTTACGTGCTTGTGCTTTGGCGTATTCTGCACACAATTCCCAAATATCAGTATTCCTTAAACACAAGACTAGATAATAAACCTGGAGTAGACAGGGTACTTTTAAGCCACAGATCTTGAAGACAGCTCCTGCCTCCCCCTCTCTCCCCAGTGATAATACAGAGCACTGTATCTGCTGAGAAAGAGCTGTGAGAACTAATCACACTTTCTGTCTCCCCATTAAGGGCTGAAAACTTCTATTTCCATGTTAGAGGATCAAATGTTCTCATTTTAGGTGAAAACCATCAGAAGATATAACTCTAAACAACATTATCTAAAAATAATATTGCAGATTTAGAGAGGTATTTATGTATATCTCAACTCTAAGGAGACTGATACAGGCTGGTGTCCATGATGTCTTTGTCACCTCAACAATGAAAAAAGGATAATGCCTATGTAGACTCTTTACCTTTCATATTGAGACTTTTAATGCATTCGTTAATTTATTTCATTATCTAAAGTTGGAAGAGTATGATAATATGCTTTAATGCCCTGAAAATAATACTAACTTACTGAGAGACTTCTAAAGCTGTATACATATATTTACATGAACAAACATGTAATACTCAAATAAAGTGCTACCCAACTGTCATAAACCTGCAAAAAAAATGAAGGTTTTGAAGACTAACTGGGAGAAGTTAGAGTTACTTAAAGTCATTTGCCAGAGAATATCATAATGGAGTTAAAGGCTATTTTGTATCTTAATACTAGAAACAAAAGGTATAATATGTGTTCAAGGCAAAGAGTTACTGGAGACAAACCAAAGGCTTTAAAAGAATGTGGAGGATTATTCAGCCTATATTTTTTTCAGCCCCTCAGGACAGTGGCTAGCTAGTGAATTTTTAAAAGCTTAGACAAGGTCTTTATATAGGTTAGGGGCACTCTGGCTACTTGAAGATCCAGATGTATCAGAAGGTAGCACGTTATACACACAAACCTTATGTTACCTTGGAAATGTTTCCAAGAGTGTTATGGGAAGACTCGCAAGCAAAACTTTCTTCCTTTGTATCCTTTTCACCACTCCAAAAAGAAATTCTACACTACCTCCATTCTTGCAAAAAGTATACCTGGTCATGAAGACAGTAGAGATTGTTTTCATCTTTATTTTGATAATAGATCACATTTTCAATTCAGATATCTTAAACAAGGCAGTAGCAATGACACGCACACTTGTCTAAAATAATGCAGCCTGCTGACATCTCCCCCTCAAATCCACGGGTGTTCCCAGTGGAGCCTGGCCAGCTGGGCAGTTGGGGTGAGGCTGGCAGAAGGAAGGGTCTCCTGGGATCCCGGAGGGCCTGGAGAAGCCCCACGTGAGTCCAGAGACGAGCTAATCCCACAAGCGAAGAAAGAGGCACTCTGCCTTCAGGGTCAGTTCCAAGGTTTATTCACGTAACCTCGAAGGAGGTCTGAGCGAGAGAGGGCGTGTCCCCACCCAGACAGGCCAGATATAAGGGGGGCGGGGAAACCCGAACAGCCAATGGGGGAAGGACATGGGAGTGGCTCTCTGGGGGCAAGGCCTGAGAATGACCACTGAGGAGGGGGTGGGGGAGGGGTCCCAGCCAGGGTCCAGTTACCTGGTGACCCTGCCAGAAAGGTCTGGACAAAGGGGAGTGGTCAGCAGGTGATGGACACATCACCTGGGGGGAGACAGGGGGATGGGTTGGGGTTTGATGGACACACAGGTACTGATAGGAAAACTGGGATGAACCAAACATACAGAGAGGGGATATACAGTGCAAACACAACTCTACGGCAGACTGAGAGGGTAAACACTTGTTATATGACCTAAGTATAAGCCTGATTTCTTGGTCAGAACAGCAGGGTGCTATGTTTAGCAGAAATGTTTATTCATCTTTGTTAGAAACTGAGCTGGTGGTTTGACTTACTGCCATTCTGAAATATGTTACAAATCTGGCAGGAAGGTCTATGAAGTTTGGAATTTGTGTAGCTTTGATAAAACCAGCTTACTGATTCTGAACATAGTGCAGTTTCAGAAGGATATGAGCAATTTCAAAATGTTCAAATAGCATAATACAACATAAAATACATCTTCCATGCGATGGAGTTCTGCTACCCTGGGGATGAGAGTGGGGAGTGCTACCTTGCTGCGGTGAGTGATGACTGATTCTGGTTTTGCTTTGCTTGAGTATGTCCTTTTGATTTACCTATTAAACTCTCCTTATCTCAGCCCATGAATGATTTTTCAGCTTTACTTTTCTGGCTCTCTCCTCTGTTCCTCCAAGAGCGAGACAATAGGCAACTGAATGGGGCTGATTTGCCAGCTGGGGATAAACCATGACAAGAAGTTTGGCTGATGTTGTGACAAAGATATGTGTGTATTTTTGTCTATGCTTTATGTCTGCTCTCTGGTATAAATGGCAGACAGAAGGTTAGATCACCATGTGAAAATCACTGCAGTGGATTGATTGTTTGAATCCCAGGCTTCTAACACTGGCAGCAGTTGCAAACATGGGTTTCTGTAAAAAACACACAAGGTGTTTTTAGATAGTTCTATATTACCACTATTCCATATGATATAGGAAAGCAAAAATGCTCTCCATTAAAAAAAAAATGGAGAGAAGGAAATAAGCCATACTTGAGTAAATCTGCTTTTGACAGGTTAGACCTATAATATACTTCCCCTCCCATTAACAGAGGCTTTTGCCTCCCTGCATTCTATAGGGTTTTTATCTGTCCCATTAGCACTCTGATGTTTCAGCTCTCCTCACCCTTCACATCTCATAGTTTCAAGACTCTTTCTGTTCCTTACTAGCTTGCCATATGGAAAAATATGTTTCCTTCTGCATCCAGCTTGATTTGACTGACTGTAGGGCTGACTAGAGGGCTGTGCAGTCATCTAGACATCTAGATGTTTAACAGCTGAAATGCCAACTATAAATGCACACAGCATCCCTCCAGTGCATTTTCCATGAGGGTCCGTGAGGTCCATGTCAGTCATGCAATACAGATCCATCTCACTTACTCATATATCAGTCACCCGTGCCAGGAGACCAAAGAGGCTATTTTTTAGTCTCATAAATTTCTGTCAGCAGAACTGACGAGAAGAGCTGATAAAAAGGGATGGAAAATTCCACATAAGTTTTTGTTGATATTTAATTTTCAACTAATCTTTCAAAATGTAGTAAAAAAGTAATTGCACAGACACAGTATGTATAAACTTTCTAGCCAACTCCAAACAGGTCTTTACAGGATGGATGTTTACCTTATATATGCAGGAAATATTTCTGTTCTAAGTGTGTTTCTATCTACTTCGCCTATGGGGCAGAGTAAAAATAGATATCAAGGACAACTTGTTACAGCAAAATTGATTGCTTCAACCCTACCACTATGTGTTTGCAAGCAGCAGAATTAACCTTGTTTTACTCTTCCCGATATAAGTCTTTTGGTTAGCTCCCCATGTTCATTCACAAGACAATTTTATATAAAACAAAATAACTTTGTGAAGAGACCTCATTGACAAGATCTCAATCTTTGAGGTGAAGGAGCTGAAGAGACTGATTTACATAAGGCTATATATAACTTTCAGCTAAAACCTTGATGTATAATTAAGTCTGAAAACTAAGGTCACATCCCTTGGCAGCATGATTGTCCTAAAAGTGATAATGCAGATAAAAGAATCAGCCTAATTTTAACAACAGATTCATGTGGACCAGTGATGTAGATGGGTAAGCACTGAACTCTGAATTCTTGCCATGAATTTCCCGGCTTCTGTCGAAGTATCAATCAAAGAACATTTTACAATACAATGCAACTAACTTGAAATTATTTTAATGCAAACATTTCTCATTTGACCATGATTTCCTCCCATGTCACTCCTTTTTAACTGTCACTTCATCCTGTGGGATGAGGAAGAGAAAAGACCTTTGCTCTTTGTGAGCACTTTCAGCACTAATGAAAATGTCCCTGTATTATCAACACTGCTTCCAGGACAAACACATAAAACACAACCTTTTATATAACCTATATAACCTTTTATAAAGAAAATTAACTCTATCCCAGCCAAAATCAGTAAATCAACATTGGCACAGAATCAAACCACTGTAATTTTCAACTTTCAAGAGCCCCACCTTTGAAGACCTCTGTTTTTAAGTGGATGATCTCCAAGTGCTTTCCCATTCAATAAAACATCCTTCAACAAAGAATGGAGCACAGCTTAAGCCAGCTTTCCATCACTTTTTGCTTGTAAGTGCTTAATAAATTGTCATCTGGTAAATATTAAGCATCCACTTTTGCTCTTGAAATCAAACCAAATCATCTTGAAGACATTTTCTTGGCTTTAGAAAGTTTGGGCCACCAAGTGGGTTTTGGGTTGGAAATGCACATGTAAAATGGTGTTTAATTTAACAGGGATGGTAAAGTCCAATGCCATTAACCAGCATAGCTCATCAAGTATTTTCTTGTATAAATTCCCTGGCAAGGGAGCAGCTCTATTACTCAGAATTGAACTAATCCTGTGTTTATTAGGTTTGTATTCAGACTCAAGTATATGCTTCCAGTGAAGCTTCAAGTCCTGCCTAACCAACCTAGAGATCGTCTACATGGAGTGACTACATCAGTGAGCAAGAGCAGGGCTACAAATGTCATTTAGTCTGTATTTCTGTAAAGCCTTTGACATAGTCCCCCAAATCCTGTTCTCCAAATTGGAGAGAGATGGCCTCATTGAGTGGACTGTTGGATACCAAAATGGTTGGATGGTCAAAGGAGGTTAATGGTTAACTGCTCAGAGTCCTGAGGGACATCAGTCACAAGTGGTGTACTGGGACCAGTGTTATTTGATATCTTCATTAATAACACAGATGAAGGAATCAAGTGCAATCCTCAGCAAATTAGCAGATGACACCAAGTTGAGTGGTGCTGTTGACACTTCTGAAGGATGAGATACCACCCAGAGGGACCTGGACAAGCTCAAGAAGTAATCCATGAGAATCTGATGCGGTTTAACAAGGCCAAGTGCTGGTTCTGCACCTGGGACAACCCCTGGTACCAGCACAGGCTGGGTATGAACAGACCCAGAGCAGCCCATAGCACTCACAGCCCAGAGAGCCAAACGTGTCCTGGGCTGCATCCAGAGCCCCGTGGGCAGCAGGGGAGGGAGGGGATTCTGCCCCTCTGCTCTGCTCTGCTGAGACCCACCTGGAGCACTGCATCCAGCTCTGGGCTCCCAGCACAGAGAGACAGGGACCTGCTGGAGTGAGCCCAGAGGAGGGATGAAACACCTCTCCTACCAGGAAAGGCTGAGAGAATAGAGATTGTTTAGACTGGAAAATAGAAGGCTTCAGAGTGACCTAATTGTGACCATCCAGTACGTGAAGGGAGCTTTTTAGAAAGCTGGAGAAAGACTATTTACAAAAGCATGTAGTGACAGGACAAAGGGGAATTCATTCAAATGGAAAGAGACTATGCTCAGATTAGGTATAAGGAAGAAATTCTTTAGTGTGAGGGTTGTGATGCATTTGCACAGGTTGGTCAGAGAAGTTTTGGATGCCCCATTTCTGGAATATTCAGACCAGATGGGATGGAGTTTGGAACAATCTGGTTTAGTGAAAGGTGTCCCTGCCCACAGCAGGGAGGTTAGAACTCTATGATCGTTAAGGTCTCTTTTGACCAGGCCATTCTATAATTCTAATTTAATTTTAGAGAGACCTTTATGGATATATTATCTGGAACAAATGGGCAACTATTGTGGAAGCATTAAAAATTAATTAATGTCAGTAATTGATTCTCTCACACTTTCCCTATAGTACGATTAGTGATAATAGAAGGAACATTCATTTTGGATGTATTGTCCAGTATTTTCTCTTATTCCCTTAGAGACCTGAAAAAAAAACCCAAAAAAATGTTCTAAGACATGTTCTAAAATGTTTGTGTCAGTACAAAAGTGCTTTTAAACTTCCTTATATTACGCACATATGTGCCCAGTTATATACGTATATATATGTTTGTATGTACATCCCAAATAGACTTCCATTGTTTCTGTACATGTTGGAATTAATGACATATTAGAAAAACAGATCATTTGTTCTTTGTCTATTTTCCATTGTAAGTACCATGCTATTTAAAGCAGAAGCAGCTGTAATTGTTTAAAAGATGCATAATGCTTCACAGGTACTATGGCCTCCAGCAAGATATCAATCAATTGTTGGATAATAAAAGGGCATGTGTCACAACTGGCAGTTCTTCATTTGAATGTCTTTGAAATGAGATCTGAAACTCTGCTACTGGTTTAGCGGATGCAATTCCCAACTTGGCAAGGCAGGTGAAAATAATCCCTCAAATAGCACTGATTAGTATCTGCTCTCCATTTATCAGTGTATTTTCAAGGTCACTCAAATATTTGCAACCATGCTTTTTTTTTTTTAATTTCTTAGAGTGAATAATCAATCTCCAAAGATATCCCCTCCACACAGAGTGTTCTCTTTCAGGGAAAAGGCAAGGAAATGAAATATTAAAAGGTGAATTAGGAAAAGTTTCTATACCTGACAATTTTTTTGTCTGGGAGCATATGAAATCTATTATAAGTTTATTGTTAGGGTTTTTTTTCATACTTTTCATGAATAGTCTTATTTCAAAATGAAAAAAGTGTTTTGGGAGTACAAATTTCCTCAGACCTCCCTATTTAGTACTTGGAAATAATTTGGTTTTTTCAGTAGGACTATATTTTAATCAAAATAAATACTAATAACCCTACCTCCAATTTCTATTACAGTAGTATTACTAACTCTACAGGAACCATGAAAGCTGTATATGGAAAGGTCATCAGAAAGAATGTTATCCTCACACACAGAACATGGTCAGGAACTCTATGGGCAGATTCACTGAGGGATATACATGAAGAAGAAGGTATTAGGAATCTCATTGCAGAGGAAGGAGTCAGAAAACTCTCAGAGCCCATATCAATGTCCTCGTAGCAGCAGGCCTCAAGGTTTTTTATTGATTTATTGACTTTTGTTGGAGTCATGTGCCTTGTGCTTCTCAGGGTGAAGTTTTTAGCTATTGTGACTTAATTGAATGGCTTTCTACCCCCAGAACCAGAAAGTTCCTTTTCTTACCACTTTATCCCCTTGTTCAAGCCAATTGTTCTTAGTCCTTCCCTGGCACCCACCCTTGCCCTCCTCAGCCCCTGTAGTGATGCAGATTAGTTTGCTAATGTGAGAGAAAGCTAATCCGATGAAGGGGGTGTAGTATTTGCTCCCAAGTTAGACAGATAAATCAGTTTACAGAGTGGCAACCACATGCCAAAATCTGTGCAAACACAAGATTGGGTTGCACAGTAAGAATGAAGGGAATTGAAATGGGAGGCTTTTTCCTTCTGGAAGCATGAGGCATGAGGCTGGCCCAGCTAGTCAGCCAACACCTAATCACCGCAGGGGCTTTAACTAAGGCCAGACCAAAGCATGTAAAAGTCATATATCACTTCATCTAGCATCATCTAAAAATCACAATCTAGGTTAAAAAATAAATGTGTTTTAAAATCCTCAAATCTTTTATTTGCCTTCTGAGAATGTGCTTTTCATTCTACCATTTTTTGTTTTAACATCAGGAATGAGGTAATAGAAACATAAAACAAAAGCGAGCTTTTCAAAAGCCTTGAGAAACCAGAAGTATTGTTGACTTTTTCTTCTTTTTTTCAGGATCAAGTTAAGTATTACGAGAACAATGATAAAACTCAGTTTGCAAGAATTCTCTTTTTGCCTTACATTGTTTTATATCAGATGAAGAAAGAAAAATGTGTGGGGGTTTTTTTGGGTTTTATTTGTGCTGGCATTACCCAATCACATCAAGCTCAAGAAAGTTTTACCTCCTTTTATCATCCTTTTTCCAAGATAGATGCTTCTGTAGAAAGAAATTTAGAGGAGCAGGTATAAAAGCTTGGGTTTTTTCCTCTTTCTGGCTTTTCATTTTTCATCATCTCTGCATAGCCAGTGTCATAGAAGTCACATTATTATACAAACATATATCAATACACTATTATGATGAGTATACAGTAGAATTGCTCCTGATTTATGTCAAATAAATGAAAATTATTTCTATATATTTCAGGGGAAATCAAATACCAGTATGTTTTCCCTTTTAGATAATTTCTTTGTATAGCATAACCTCCAGATGGTGAATGACTGTTCACAAGGGTTAACTCATGTTATACATCAGCACTACTTTTTAATTACTTTTTAATTACATCTTTGAACACGGTGTATTTAAGTGGAGGAAATGTCTTAAAGCTGAAAGCTATTTATTGGATGAAGCATTTAGTATGAGACTGCAGATAATTACAAGAATGACTGTGCTGCTGCACTGAAGCACAGAATTGCTCCATTAGCTCAGTGAAAGAGAGACGGTCTGAGAAGAAATACAGCAGCAGTTTCCTCCCACAGAAATTTTTTTTTATTTCATTAGTAAGATTCAAGCACAATTTAAGTGTGCTATCAGTGACTTTTACATCAGTAAACCTTGTTACTAGCAGTTAAGAAACTATGCCACTGAACACAACAAAGTTTGTATTATAATTTGCTAAGTATAATATGTCTTTCAGAGCCAAGGGTTTAATAACCTTGGAGTTTCTAGGCTAAATTTCATGTAGACACTGAGACAGATAGCAAAATTGAAGTTCGTGGTCTTTCTATGGCTTTCTGCACATGCAATCTAGTTTTTAAATTTCATGTATTTGAATTTCTGTATTTTTAGTTACTTGTGCACCTCTAGTCCACAAAATTTGAGGCTGATTCAATGTTTAGGTTAAGGAATTCAAGATAAGAAGGGATATGTGTAGCTGCAGATGTTAATATCATGCTACTTTGTTCACACGGTTGTTAAAGCTTCACTTCAAAACTGGTAAATGAATTCATTCCACTTTTTATTGGGAGGCTATTTTAGATGCATATGTCTAAAATCACACTTATTTCCTGGCAACATTAATTCGCAGGCAGTTCACAAGTTGCATAATTCAATATTTAAGATTTAGTTACCTATTTTTTTTATATGTAGTGAAGATGCATAATACACAAAGAAAATTTCAATAGCACTAGAAAAAAAGCTTAATAAATCAGGGGCAACCCTTAAATAACAAAATATACACTCAAAGATTCAATACACACAGCAAATATAGGGCATGAAGACAAGCTGTCAAAAATTCACTCACGAATTTTATTTTTTTTCCCAGCTATGTGTAGCAGTTTTAAGAATGACTGAGTCAAACTAATCTTAGTTATTAGGTGAACCTCTATAAATAAACATGAAGATGAGTAAATTAGATTTCTTAAAAACATAATTATGGAACATTTCCATATATATATATATATATAATGTTTATATGTGTACTAGATACATTTGTACAGAGGGATGTTCCAAACAGAACAGATGCCATCTGACTCTTTCTGAATGACAGGGGGAGCAGGGTGGGTCTGGAGCTGCAGGTGTCCTTCCCCCTGAGCAGCTCACACAGCACATTTGTTTCCCTGTTCCCCTGTGTTCCCCATCCCACAGACAAGGTACTTCACCCAGCCCAGGGAAAAGGCCTTTGTGCTGATGGGACTAGGGCCAAGCTTCTCTCACTTGTCTTCTCATTCAGAATAGACTGGGAAAGAGGGGATTAAGAATTTGTTTGCCACAATGAACTGGAAGCAGTATATCACTCCCTCCTTCGGCAGTGATTGAGGGGCTCCACTGACCTTGCCATGCCTGCGCAGAGCACGGCTGATCCCGGCTGATCCCGGCTGATCCCATCGGCCCCAGGCATTGAGCACTCCCAGGGTATTGCGCAGGCAAGCACGGCAGGGTCAATGCTCTCCTCCTTCCCCAGGGACAGAGCTGTGCATCCTTTCCTTTTCTTTTTAACATCAGGGTTCTCTCTCTGCTGCCCAGCAAAGGGGAAATCTCTTCTAACAGTTCATAAGTTATCCTCAGTTGGAAGGGACCCAAAAAGTTCGTCCTTGTCCAAGGAACCTGGGTGCAAAGTCAAGGTGGGCAAGATTTTATCACTTCATTTTCTCATTTGGTAAGGCATCAAAATGTCCCTTCTTCAGGGTGTGTCAAGTGTTGCAGGTTCTCTACTTTTTCATCATTGTGTGTTTGAGAGGAGGAGACTGGATGATAAGCAGGGATGTGGAACTCTATATGGTGCTATAAAAGAAAAAAGCAAACAAAAAATCACACTAATGGAAAAAAAAGTGACAATTTTCTGATGTTGTTGGGGTTTTTTTCTTCATTCCATGATACACAGATCCAGTTTGCCAAGCTCTGCTGGTATCCTTCCATTTTAGTGACTGTTTGCAGAGATAATAGAGATGGAATTTCCATGTTTTAAAAGATCATAAATTGGTTAATTATAGAAGCTGCCATTTGAGCAAAGGAACTCCACTTTCCAAAGTAATTTTATAATTTTACCTATTTCAAACATCAGTTTTAAGCTGCAATTAAAACAAATACATTAGAAAAACAAGCACCAGAACAAAAACCACCAAACTGGGACTGAACATTTTAATTTATGTATGTTTTATGATTAGATGTGTCCACTTTCTGCTATCTACAAGCTGGTAATAATTCTGGTGGGGTAAAAAACACAGAGCAGCAGCAAAAGTCTTGTCAGCAGGGAAACATGTTACAGTAAAGAAAGTACTTAACCATTTTCCTATACTAGGGATAAGGCAGAGTACCTTTCCACATGCTGGTGCTTTTTGCCCTCCTCCTGCTGACTCCAGGAGATTTGACACAAATCCTTCCCTTACTCTCTGGAAGCTAGAGAAAACCCCTAAGCATCAGGGAGAAATTCTACCCATCATTGTTACAAATCTGATTGGAACTGTCCCTAGAATATTTGATCACTTTATTTCCACATAATATATCTCTAAGAGATTTGAGAATTAGTTTCTCATAGATGTCACTGTATGTCTGTGTCAAACACTGTAACATTCCTATTTCATATCCCAGAGGATAATAAGACTATTGCCTTATATTAAAATTTGGAAAATTTTACCTGCCACTGCTTTGTGTCATGTGAATGTGATTCTAAAATTTCTTTTAAAATCATAAAGACTAGCAACTTCCATCATCAAAACTAAATGCTGAGTTCTTGACATAAAATACCCCCATGGCTCTGGAAAAAAATACAGCATGAAGAAAATCCACACTCAACATCAATAGACTAGTGAGTGTGGGAGACATTGCTGGAGTGACTCACAGAATCAGCTTTTGAGGTAGCTTTCGCCACTCATTCCTTCTGGCAAGCTCCAGGTCACTTCTCTGTCTCAGTTTATCTGACTCCACCACAGCAAACAGTCTGCAACTCTGATGAAAATTAATGAGGACAATTTCAATTGTCAGCAAGAGTATTTGGCACATCCTGGAGAAATCAAGCTGTGCAAAACCTTCTGCAGTGAATTTGCAGTTTAACTGAGATGCCAGTGCAGTCTGTCAACAAATAGAAAACACAGTAAACTTGAATATACCAGACATGATGCAGGAACTATACAATGGCATGTTTTTTTGCTATGATACATGCAAAAATTAGTTAAGGAAGCTGCATGGTGCATGACCCGGGATTATTAAAAATAATTATAAAAATACAGAAAAGTCTGCTTCATCTTATGCCAAGCCTCACTGCATTTTTCAGCATCAGCCAGGAAGTTCTGTAGTATGTCAGAGTACCTGCAACCAGCCTTGTCAACAGACCTGTAAATTTCATGACTGTAACAAGGTGAAAAGGGGATAGAATGCAGGTTTTTTTCCATTCTACTTAATTTTTACATAAAATTAAAATGTGGAATGCTTTTTACTTGTGCAAATGAAACTAGAATAACTATGAGATAATTTCTTTCTGTGGTATCATATATATGAAAATAAAAAGCATTGTGCTGCACTTACTGCTAAGATTTTGACCTTACTCCAGTGTGCTTGGTATGGATATCTCAGCAAACTTCTGTGTAACAGATATGAATGTGACTAATGAAATTTTAAAAAATGTTTCCAAGTAATTAATTTAATTACATTTCACTGGGTTAAAGTGACCTTTAAAGGCCACTCCCAAGAGATCATTTAGAATTACTCAGGAGTTATCTAGCATTTTAAAAACAGATAACCTTACACTGAATAGCAACAAGGAAAAATTGCCCTTGTCCGCTTGTTTGATGAATGCCACAGTAGGATTTCAGATTCTAGCATTCCCTCATGAAGGGAGAAAGCAAGGAGAGAATTTTCTACAGGTTTCCATTGGTGGAGAACAAAAAGTTCGATATCAGTATCTGCAGACAGACTTGGTGGGCTTTTCTTTCCTTAATATTTAGAAACAACTTTACCCCAACTTTAGAGTCTGAAGTTTTCAAAATTACTGAGCAGGCAGGCCTAACAGCTTGTAACTTAATTATGTTTAATTTTATTTTATAATTTATGCTCAAGAATGAGTCCAAATTTAAAGCCTTTCTCTCATTAGAACCCTCAGCAACTTCCAGGCATGACAGGCAACAGGCCTGCTACATTCCCATTTTTTTCAAACATACTGACATCCAGACTAGTGGAGATTACAATAGGTCTCCCGCCACCCTGCATCACAGGTTACAGGGGAAAAAGTGAGAAATAACAAGATCAGGAAGATAATTTTTTAGTTTGTTCTTTTGTGTGGTTATAACGATTCAAGGAGTTTCCTCCGAACACCAGATTAAGTATATGCTACTAAATAAGAGAGGACCAAGAAACCAGTTGAAGTGCTGTATGGTCCACCCTACTGGTGGTATTCATAGTAACGGAATTTTGTCCAATGCCAAATAGGACTCACCAAGAGAAAGCTCAGAAAAGGTTTGGAGGGCATCATTCACAAGAGAACATTTCCAGCAGATGGTGTGAACAAGACTGAGACAGGTGTTTGTTCCTCCAAAAGAGTCCCCCAGCACGGAGAGGGGTATTGTGATGAATTGAGGCACATCAGATTTCTCATTGATCTGCCTTGCCTTGGACTGCAATAGAGGTACATGGCAGTCTGGGCTCCTTTTGCTCTGATGCAGACTAACTTAATTGAATACTGCATAACCTTTAGAAATAATCTACTTGAAGTGATGAAGTTATTCATGGCGAATTATTTTTCTCTCCAGGGCATCTGTTTTACTGAATACAATTAGTGGTGATGCTTCAGCACTTCCTTTCTACCACTTTTCTACACATCTTTCATCAGCTGAACTTGAGACTTGCAGACAAATAGGCTGTACAAGTGTAGAACAATGAATATGTCCAAGCAATTGAGCTACTGATCAGGTTTGTCTTTCTTCTCTTGATAGCAGATGGGCAGATTCCACATTCTTATGGCAGAGTCTCCCATAACCCTCCTACATCAGAACTGAATTTAATATGCAAAAATATATATTTTGTGTTTGATTATCTGTTGATGATCCATTGGCTCCAGTTGAATTCCCTTGCTGTATTTATTCTTTCCATGTATGTTTTCTGCATGTCCTTCTCTTAGTAATTTCACAAGCATGTAGTACTGAACAATTTGTACAGGTCTTCATCATCCTAATTTACTGCAAATGGAGTACTTTATGTGGCTAATAGAATCAAGCCTGTCATAAATGTTTCATTCATCCTCTTCATTAAAAAGAGCAGGGATGAGTGAGGAGAAGAGTTAATATCCTCTTAAAAATGCATGATAACACACACAAAAAATGAAGACTATCAGACCAAACAAATGGATCATGAGAGGATCCATCACTGTGGTTGTACTAAAAAAATAAATGTGACAGTATCTGACTCACCAGAGAGAAAATATTAAGCTTTCAGTTAAGTCAATGAAATAGATCATGCAATTACCCATCTACCAAAGAGAAATGTTCAATTTACATAATTTCTCTTAGTCTAGACTTTTTCTGGTCTATTGACGATCTTGTGTGTTCTGGATCTGAGGTCCTCCATGTCTCCTCATCTCAACGTGCTCTGATTCTTTGTTCTTTTTGCAATTTTGTACCTATTAGTTGCTATTCCATGTGGCACCTGCAGCGTGTTACTTTTTGCTCCTCTGCCTGTGGTTAAATGGAACTTATTGGAGGAACAAATTATGAGACTTAATATGTATTTATCATTCAGTAATGATAAATTCCTGTGCATAATTACTGTCAAGGCTTCTTATTCTTAAAATGGTTTTGTTCATAGCCTGTAATGCTGTCTGACATAAACTGTGAAAGTCAAAGATCATGTAATTTGGGTTCCTTCAGAAAAGGATCCGAAACCTGCTTATGGCTTAAAATAAACTAACCAATTTTAATCTAAAGCAAAAGAGAAAATAAAAAAAAAAAATAAAGGAAGAAAAACAAAAAGGTACTGCAAATAGAGAAAGAAATTTACAGCAAGCCATTTTTTTATGGAAATGGGCACATATTTTGCAAGACATGGTAATAGTTCCAGAAAAAATTCATTTCTGTAGTGCAAGAGCCTACTTTACTTTGAGGTCAATTAATTTTCCTGTCCTGGAAAAGAATTCCGTCCTATATCTCCTGTGCCATCTTTCCTTTCACATGCTGAAAAGAAGACCTTTGGGAGATTTTCATGGTCATGCCAGGAAGTTCATCCGGCCAAAAGAGGCAACAGATCTCTTGGACAACAACCTAGCCATGAGTGCACTCATCTGACACTCATAGAATGAAGGAATGTTTTTGCCTTTATCTCATGCTCCAGATTTCTGTATGCCTACCAGAGCTGTTCATTAACTATTCACTAAGAGATAGAATGTTTCAATATGCCAAAGGTTAATTTTGCTGCAACACTGGGTAACCAGATCTTTGTATTAAAAATACTTGATAATTCAAATGCAGAAAGGAGCAACAAAAAGAATGCTCTTACAGTCCCACAGCTCCTAGAAATATCATGTCTGTAGTTTCCATGCCAGATAAAAAAGCAGATTGAACTTCTAGCACTGGCAACCTAAATCAAAATTGCAAGTGCTGCCTAGCAATGGGTACCAGGCAGAGCATTTTTGACCAGAGATGCTGCCAGAGATCTAAGAGTTGTCAGAGAAGTTTAAGCACAATTTAAATGCCTTGTCATCCTCTGAAAAGCAACAGAAATTTATCAGACAATTACCTCCGCTTAGATAGAATTTCTGCTTCCAGCAGCTAAGAACTAAGAAGGCAAAAGAGACAAATTGAAATTTCATTGGCATCTACAATGGGCAAATTGAATTTTACTTTTTTTTCAAGAACTGCGTGGAAGACTATTCTCACTAGGATAATCAAACTTCTTTCTCAAGGTAGCTTTACTGTGATGTCATGCTGTTAGCTACCAGGAGAACATTCTTGCTTATGGACTGATATAATGGGAATATCTGGTATGGCCAGGCTGTTAAATAAAGCTGGGAATAGATTTAAAATAGGAGATTATAAATTTTACTGAGTAGCTGAGCACAATCCATTCCTCTTCCTTTCATGCACATTCTGAATGCTTTCATCTGCTCAAAGGAGGTGATTTTCAGAAGTAAGATGTCTTGTATGGGTTCTCAACACCAATTCTCAAAGAGGAAAAGACAAATCACCAAAACCACCACATTTTACATATTTGATAATTATTTATCTGCTAAAATAAACAGAATAAGCAATCCCCTAATATTGCCCATCATGCAATCTACTCTGTCAAAAATATGTCTGAGCTTCTGACAAAAACCATTAACAAGGCTCTCAATCAGATATTAACATATTCCCCAGATCAATCCCGAGCAGGGTTTGCCTGGGCAGGGGCTACAACAACATTTACTGATGTATTCCAGATATTCTTACCTGTGCAGGTCGCACCATGCAATAAAATAATAAAGGCCATTCCTGGAGGAAAATCACCTTCAAAGCTTTATTACAATTTTGTGTAAGGAAATGTGGTTCCCTATACCACCACAGAACTTTGACCTTCCTCATTGTCATAGTATGAATTACATGAATGTTAATATTAGCTCTGATATGCTTCTTGATTTTCCTTTTAGAGTCAATACAGAGTGTGGAAAGTGCAAAATATATTGCTTCAAAGAAAGTCTCACCAGTATGAAAAGACCAAGAGAGGACTCTTTTTATAAAAATAATCAAAAAAAAACCCCAAATAAAAAAAAAGCAACCAAAGAAATAAAACCCTGCTCAAAACCTGTCTGATATGTTTTTGCTACATACAAAGCCATTGAGAGAGCTGACAGTAAATGACCAGATACAGCAAAATTGGAAGTCTGCAAGGAGTAGAAATTTAAAACTGGCTTCTAACACTCCACAGAAAGGCAGGAAGGAGAAAAGCGCTGTCTCCTTCCTTAGTTTGTGCACTAGGGCTTTTTCTTCTGTGCAGGAATGATCTGGCATCACACCAGTGTAAGCATCTACTTTTAAAATATCAAGGTTTATAGCTTCAAAAAAAGGTATATCACCTTCCATAAGGGTGATCCCTATGTCACTGAAAAATGCAGATGTCACCAGGCAGGCTTAGGCAGAATGATAGTATTAAATGACACTACGAGCAAGCACTGAGGCTGTGACAGGGCAGTAAAGGGTTGACCCAGGAGCATACACAAAACCTGTGTCAAAATGATGTTGCAGCTGACACACTCGCTCCCATCTCTTAGCTGGCCTAATCAGCTCATCAGTGGTGTCATACTGTCTCCAGACTGCTTCCCATTTCCAGCTTGGGCTATTTCCAATACCTCATATATCTCTGCTGAGTTATGGAGAGGCCTTCCGTGCTATTCCAGTGGGGAAAGCAAACTGAGAAGAGAAGGAATTATCCCATGAGCAACCAAGGGTCAAATTCTTCCTAAATTGTTTACAGTCAGCTAACATCAGGGATACATCTGTCACTCTTTCCAATCAAACTGTTTTTTATAATGTTGCTGACAAGCACGTCTAGCTGTTACATAATGAATGGTCTTTTCCATCATTAAAAAGCAAATTTAAAAAAAACACAGCAAAGTTCCTTTCTGGATATGTTGTTATACAAGCACATAGCTTGTTTTTCAAAAGTGAAGAGATAAACTAGATTACTCCTTTTATGCTTTTTTAAGTCACATGTTTATGAGGATAAAAGAAAGAAAACTTTGCAATATTTTGAGAAGCGCAGAGCACGCCGATGAGGCGGCTAATTTTTTATGCACAAGTTTGCCAAGGCACAAACTGCAGTTACCAGAGAACACAAAACAAACTCCAAACAGAAAAGCACATCTAGTTAGCAGAATGCATTATTAATAGGAACAGGACTGGAATAGCAGGCAAAACCATGTGTAATGGAGGCTGTCACTTGGGAAGTTACAGCAGTTCCCATCAGAGACCTCTTTTGGTTTAAAGTATTATAACAGGACAGCTGTGAAATGCAGTGTTGTAGAGAATTAGGTTGATCTAATGTTAGAATATAAGTGGTTTGCATTGCAGTGTACGTTTAACCAGACAAGTGGAGACAGTTTATGCTCCTGTGCCCTAAATTGAAAAGCTGTGATATAGGCCTGTTCTGCTCTTCTAGGTCTGGTCCAAGTGATGTACAGCCGTATTACCAGCAACCCTTTCCCAAAGAACAAAATCCACTTGTTATGTGAAACACATCTCTTCAAAGATCCTTGTTTAATGTAAGGAGGTAGATCTTCTGGGACACATCTTCATACATGTAGATTGAAAGCATTACTTTCAAGTATTCCTCTTGGTACACATGCTCTGGGTAGTTGTGCCTTTGACTTGGAGAAATTACAGTTGTCTTTTGCATTCACATCTTTGAAAACCTCAGTATAGTCAATGCAAATTAGATCCTTCTGAAAACATGGTAAGCTATTGCAGATTTATTTTTGTTTCTTTCCTTTAATCTACTCATGTTCCATGAGTTGATCATGGTAAGTTATAATATAGCATTATAACTTGCTGCTCTAGCCCACCACTATTCACCTGAAGCAAATTCAATGTCTTGCTTTAATTATGAGATTATCAGTAAAAGCAGGAATGTGGCTTGCTGACCAGACAGACTTGCTGGGGTCAGATCTTGCTCTGATCTGTAGTGGAATTTTTTTCTCTCCAAAACTGTGCCACTGTTTCTATCTTTTTGACTTTCCTTGTTGGCATTATTCAGCAGCTTCATATCCAGCAATTTCACCAGACTATCCTGTCTTTGGTGTCTTTTCAGGGTTGATATATAATTTTTCAGTTATTTCAAGTGTTTTCCTTTCTCCTTTCATCTCCTTGAATTTGTAAATGTTTTGTTTTGACTAAATCCAAACTTCAAGTCCAGATTTATATCATATCTTTTTCTTAATTGCAGCATTTCCAAAACATGGGGTATTAGCACTTTGTTTTCTTCACTGTGCGTTCTGCTGTCCTTAACATTCCTCCATCTCATGACAAATCCTCTTTTACTCAATCTTCTCCTTCCTGTATTTATTGCCATCAGTGAAGTTTATGGAAGCAATCTGCCTGCTTCCACACTTCTTTCACAACTCTTGTTTTCTGCACCAGACTCTGTGCAAGATGACTGATTTCTGGGCAGCATTCTTCACCGACTCCTTAATTTTTTACTGTATGCCAGGAGTCTTGCCTAAGAGCAGGAACTCCTGGAGGAATTCTGGTTAATTGGAATAAAACAAGTGTGGAGTTACAGAACTGAATGGTAAAATGCTCTGCATGGAAGCAAAAGGATTGTAAACATATCCCCATTTAAGACAATGTGGATCTACACAGCATGATGATTCCTCTTTCATTGATTGGAAGGAAAATAATTACATTTCCACAACAATGAACAGACTTTCTTGTCAGAATTGCTACATAAGCACAGTGGGAACTACTTGCTTTTTTCTTTTATTTTGAACTATCTACAGAGTTGAGTGCATGCTTAATATTTAGCTCATGTTCTCAATAACCTCACAATACAGATGAAAGATGATTTCCCAGCCATTCCACATTCCTAGAGTAGCACTCCATATAACGGAAGTAGCGGACCCTCTCTGTGGAAGAACTAAATCACCCTCTGTCTGAACAATCATGATTCACCTTTCCTTGCATTTCCTCAGCGCACAAGCATTCTGGTCCCCACACTGAGTGCGGGTAACAGGCAGAGCTCGTGCGCCAGTTCTGGCATAAACGGAACAGCCTGGGACAGCTTGTGAGTGATTGTGGAGTGGAGTCACCTCTGGGAACTTGGGGATTCACCATGGTGTAGCTGAGGGGGTTGACAAGCCTCCCCACCAAAAATGTTATTCTTCCGACTACTAGAGCAAATCTTTGGGGCTTTGTCACTGAGACTGTTTAAGCAATTAATATAAGAGCAGATATACTGTTGAATTGGAAACTGGATCCATTCTAAGCCCATCTTTGTAAACCAGGGGTTAAAAAGATATGCCAAAGGTACACTCAAACACCTCATGAGTGCCAGATGCACATTAGATAGATGTTTTTCTCCTCACAGTTATTTAGCAGGGCTTCAAACACATCTCTCTTAAATATTTTTTATGAAGCACAATGTAGTGCCTTGTAGCTTATATGTTAACAGTGAAATCCACATTGAGGCTGAATAGTGATATGGTATTTCAGGATTATCCCAGCTTTTAAATTTACCAGAATAAATACATCATAGTGGGAAATCCATATGTTGTTTACACTGTAAGAACATATCTCTTTGGTTGAGAAGGATCACTGCAAAAATATTATTTTCAAGAAAAAAATATTTAAAATAGTCAGAATGCTCTGATATTTTCATTGATTTAAGCGTTTTGTGCCTATCATATCCGGTATCTAGGTATCTATACTTTCAGAGCAGGAAAGGGTGGAATTATTTAAAAAAAAAAAAAAAAAAAGAAAGAAATTTCCACTCCTCTGGCTTTGGTTTTATACTCAGAGAAATTCAAATAAGACCACTAATGAAAATCTTTACTTTCTTTAAGCATGTTTTTTTTAATTGAACCCACTGGCATTAAGTCCTCTTTCATATAGGCACGATAGCATCACTACAAAAAGCAATTGTAGTCACAAATCTGTGTGTCTTCTATTTTCTGTAAATGGGTCACCCTAAATCAAGTAAACATAAAGTGCTGATGAGTTTTCTTCCCCAAAATAAATTGACTCAATACAGCAAAGTGTCCATGTAGACAGACTATAAAACATTTAGGTTGAACAAATCCTTGTGAAGATAAAAACTGCAGGGCTCTGCCACTGGGGCAGGATTACCCTGTGTGTTGATGCAGGCTGGGAAGTGTCAACCCCATTCAAAACAAGATGGGGCTGAACAAAGCCTTAAGCAAACTGTGACTTTTCTATAGAAGATAAAAATAAAATAAAATATTTGCTGTCTGTGTCACAACACAGAGGTCTCTGTACTTTTCGTGCAGATGACAGAAAGAACAGTAAGTGTCCACACAAAGCTTTCTTCACCATTTCACCTCTCAGTAATTATATGAAGTCTGTGTTTTATAGAGTATGTATGCTTAGAGTTAATGAGTTTCAGTATCACTCTATGACAGAAAGACTGAATCAAATATTTTTTCCTCCATTATTGAGACTAATGAAAGATATCATGTCAGAATGTCAACTTTGTTGACATCTCAAACATCCTACTGTTAAACATACTAGTAATTCAAGTTATTTCTCTGATTTGTCCTTATCTTCCACACACATTTTAATATTCTAATCTCTACCATTAAAAATGGCAACGTTTAGAAAACTTTTCATTTTTGGTAAGCACTTCTGACTCAATGAAATTTTTTGTCTTGGACAAACACCTAGTTTGACAAATAATATCTTTGTATTTGACATGTTTTTCCATTAGTCTGAAGTTTTTCTGTTAGTCTGAAGTATTTCTGTCATGACCAAAAATAAAGAAAAATTCTATTATTGCAAACCAAATAATGATGTCCTTTCTTAATTATTACCTGACAACGAGTGTGATTAAGTAGAAATTCACAAAAGTCCTTGGGAATTTAAAAGTTATATTTATTTAAATGATAGAGCGTAAGTTATTGCAAAAGGTATTTTTAATGTATAACACTGCATTTTACCTGTGTGTGCATTTTATCTCTGGGTGATATGCATGTAACAGTGTGGCAGAAGGTCAGGTTAATGTGATTATACTATTTATTTATTACTCTTGATACTAGGTGATACAGATGGTGCAAAGAATGAACTTTTACCACTTTGCAAGATTGCAAAAAATAAAATAGACTTTAGTTCCCGTTACAAATATCATATAGTATGCATTTTTTTGACTTTGCTTTTGTTGTACCTATTTTTTGTTGACTGTGTTCTTTCAGAGGAATATGCTTAAATAGTACTTTCTTAATCTTTCTTTAAATAAAAGGGGGGAATCAATACTTGCTTTTGAGACAGAATCTGTTGAGAGTTTATGATCTCCAGTGTGTAACAGAATTAAATGTTGTCTTGTCTTTCCATTTCTACTTTCAAGCCAGGATGAACTTGAAATCAAAATGAACATACAGTCCATGTCCAGTAAGCCTACAGTTAGAAATACAATAAGAACTACAGTTACAACTACAAATCCAGGAACAATGCCGTAAAATGTATCACCAATTTGCAACCACATACAGATCTCCCTTTGATCTTTAGATGAAATGCTACTTTGGTAGTATTGCCTGTCTTACACTGAAATACAGACTTACTACATTGGTCCCAGACTACAGCGTAAGATCTGAGCTAGGACACACCATGAATGACAGATCAGACATGTACATTTAGAAGCTATCTTAACTTTTTTCCCCATAAAATATGTTGAATTTTTTCCACTTCATGCAGTGAGTTTGGCCATTGCTGTTACTCTTACAGACATTGATTGCTCTTATAATTATTAAAATGTGAGATTGAGCCCTGGTCATATGACTTTGGGGAACATTACCTACACAGCTTTCTGGAGTTTGAGTTTGTTGACATATCATATTTTCTTACCTGGGGTATACCTTGGCATAAACCCCCAAAAGGCATTCCATGTCTACGTGATGTGATTTCTTATGGGGTCTAAGAATCTTCAACAACCAATCCAAATATTGAAGTTAAAGCAGTTTTAGCAATATGGCCACTGGCTTATAAAAGAACTTCTTTTCAGTGGTGGCACATTTGGCATATCCATTCAAAATGTTTTTTGCATTTACCCAGTTTCCAGGATCACAGCACAAACAGTGGGTGTAGCATTGCCAGCAGACTGCTGGAGACTTGAATGGGGACAGAAGGTTTAAAGGAAGTCATTCACAATGGGGTTAAAAAGAAAGCAGTGGTTTGCACAGTTGGTTTCCCAGTGATAGACCAGGCCAGGTATCAAGGTGCCTGTTAACTTAATCTTAGTAAACCTCCTCACACTATAGAAACACTTCTGCAGTGTGCCAGCAAGCATTCAGAAGCACCCAGAGAAACACAGGGTGGGATATGTAACCTCCTCTGGATAGGCAGAAGTCAGTGGAGTAACTGTTTGGACACACTGCTTCATACCTGCTACCAGGGAACTCTGACATTCAAGATTCCCACTTTGATGTCAGTCTCAGGAGTCTGGAGGTGAGCGCAGAGGTAAGGGCTGAAAACAACGCACTGTCCAGGCTTGCTGAACATGGCAGAGAGTGGATGAATCTTTTTCCCTGCTAACATTTGTGAAACCCTCTTCTCCTCCACAGTGGTCCTCTGTTCTGAGTTAGTTAAAGTTTTATAACTGCTATACGAGTATAATGTTTAAGGCTTTATCTTTTTTCCTGGAATGATATTTATAGCTGGGAGTAGCTGCATAAACTTTGTTTACTTTCCTCTCTACAATAATGCATACGTTCTGCAACTGCTGCTCTTCCTTTAATGCTCTTTTGTCCACCTGAAAGTGAAAAGACCAGAGACCTGGCCCACAGGTATGTTTATTCAGTTCACACACAGGCAATTCACTGCATTACATCAACTCCTGGGTGCCACAAGGCAAAACTAGAAGCAGCAGCATTCCAAGAGAGGCATCTGTTAGAGGCAACAGCTCCCAAATCCCCAGAACAATGTCTGTCTCAAAATTCAGTTTGTCAAAAGGAAAAGTAACATTGATAGTATGATCATCTGGATTGTTTGCCACATTGCCTCTCTCAGCTCCATACAACTCCTAATCACCTTTCACCTCTATGTTATGAAATAAAAATATAATCCAGGAACCTCCTGAGGTCTGGTGGCCGTGCATTGCCCTCAATGTTGCATTACACTGACATCTTTCAGAAGCATAAACTTCATAACATTTCCAGATACATAATCTGAGTGTTTTGATCCTTTTTATTATTGTTTGATCAGAGAAAGGGATTAAGATGTTGGGGTTTAGAGGTCTAGGGGTAGAGAGGACTTTGGATGTTCCCTAGTTTTTTTAAATAATTTAAATTCATTTATAAAGACTTCATTTGTGGCACAGGCATTCAGAAATGTTTTTTTGTAAGTCAGATATATGTGATTTCAGGTTCCCTCAATGACTCATTTTTGAAACCTTCTAAAAAAACAGAAACTCCCTGAAAACCCCACTGTCTTGTTTTTCTTTTTTCTTTTTTTTTTCTTTTTTTTTTTTTACTTTGGTTTTAAAAAAATAAATTAGCAGCAACCTAGGAAAACCACAGATTCAGCATGCTCATATTTAAAAACAAAAATCCTTACCTTCAAGCAAGTTTAATCAAACTAACAGAAGAGTTTACAATGCAGAAGAAATAGGTCAGGAAGGAATAATATAAAGGAAAATTACATCTTGAAAATAGTCCAGGAAAAGCAAGACAAGTCTGAACTCAGTAATTAATGATATCAGGGAGAAGATGGGATTCTGAAGGGTAGAAAGTCATGGGAAAAAAAAGGGCATTTGTTGTCTAAACATAGCTGCAAAGCATTTCTTTTGGTTGTTTTGTGAAGAAAGTTGCTTTTCCACATGGATTTTCGGGTAGAAAGATGTTAGACTCTAGTCTTGGCTTTTTTGCATGTACTAATCATTGACCAGTAACTTTCTGGATAATACAAACTATCCATGCACTCTTTTAAAAGCTTGGCTTTCTGATACTTGAAGCAGAAGCTCCAACATAGCTGCTTTGCAGTGTCGACCACTCATTCTGTATACCACAGAGGCATGATTCTCACTGACTTACTGAGGTTGGCATCTAGAGCTTTACATTGGTTATTATTTTCAATCACTTCTATAGGGTCATTCTATAACCAAGAACCCATAAAATCAAGTGGGTTTGTCTTGTCTACTCTCTGTCTTTTGACAATATTTCAATAATTTTAGTTACATTGTAGCAAACTTCCAGCAATTTTGCCTCAGCACCCAAATGCAGTTATTACGGTGTCCCATCTTATATTGCAAATATTCTTACAGTCATTATTCTTACAATCCAACTACTTAAGATGTTGGTTCTTAAGTGCAATAACATTAAAACAAAAATTGGTGACTTCTGGGGCAATAAAATCATCCCCAAACTCTGCAAGGAGGACTGGTTAAAGAAATACCCATCAAGTGAGAAAAAATCTGCTCAGCTTTTGAAGAGGGTCATTCAATCTTGCAAAGCATTTTCATCAATTCTGTGAACTCACGTGTCAATTAGTTCATCCTGGGCTCTATGGCAATTAATTTTTTCTACTCAAGTAATGCAGTAAATCTGTTCCCTCCACAGCTAAACTTTTCTGTTCTAGGGGAGTTGAAAACTCCTCTCCATTTTGCAGTATGTGCTTGAGTTCTGTTTTTGGCTTCCTGAGGTTTCTGTCCCTGCTGTGTGCTGTGAAACCTTTGCTGCTACTTCCCTTTCCTGGCTTCTGCTGTGATTATTAAACCACAAGTTGTCAAATTATGAGTGGATATATTGATTGCTTTACTCTTTGAACATGCCGTGTATTGTTCCATTTGCCTTTTGAGTTGTTTAGTCATGAAATGATGGTTATTTACAAAACAGGCCCACTCATATTTGCATGCACTGAATCAGAACTTTGCCGCACATCTGTCTCTGCGTCAGCCTGAACCCAAAGCCAGAGCAGACACTGGAAACAAGCCCTTGTGGCCATCGCAGACCTGCCAAAGACAGGCACAGCTTTCCTGTGGTACTTCAGCAACATGAGCAGACAGCTGCAGGAATTCAAACATTTGAAGCAAAGTCCTCTAAACTTCATAGAGGCCTTCCCTCCCCCTCCACAGAGATAAACAAGAAATTGCCATGAGGAAAATGCAATCCCAAGGTCAGACTGTATTTAAGGGGAATGAACAGCAAGCAGACAGCCGTAGTGCAGATAGAGTGAGCATAATCGGTAGAGACCAAATAATTCAATTTATTCTCAGAAAAATGAAGACCAAAAATGAGCCTATATGTACCAGATTGAGGAAGCCATGAAGCAGACAGTCTGGACTAAAACATCTGCTAGCTCTTGGAGAGTGGACAGTTTTCCTCACACTGGAATAGCTGACCTAAAGTTTCTTCCTACTAACTTAGGTAAAAGAGAAACAACATTTTTGTTTCCTCTGTGCTGCATAATTGTCATTAAATTAAATCTTTCTCATCAGCAAAATGGGTAGCTCATGAAATTTAAGTAACAATTTGTGCTCATAACTTGAGTCAGATTGCTCTAGCCCAAGAACTGCCAAGAAAGCAGGTCTGTCTGTCTTTCTCAAACAGGGGACATTCATGACTGAAACCTGTACCATATCTTCTGAGATGGTTGGTGTGTCTCCAGGAAAACGCCCTTTTCGGTTCCTTTGTGCTGTTCTCACACAGGAGAAAATGCCTACAGCAACTTGCCTTGCTGCAACCCTGACAGACCTATTAGGGAGAAACCCTGTCCTGCTATATATTTGAATTTACTATCTAGGGTCCAGGAACAAGTGTAAAATAAGAGGAAACCCTTCCTAGCTATTGGACTATGACTTGGCCCGTGTTGAGACTTTGGGACCTATGGGCACATTCCAAATCAGAAAAATAGTATCTGTGGCTCTTTTGGTTCACCATCATTGCAGTTACCGCTTCCAGGGAGAATAGGTATCTGTTGACTTTTCAGAGAATCACAGAATGGTTGAGGGTGGAAGGGATGCATGGAGATCATCTGGCCCAACCTCATGGTCCAGAAGGCCATCCAGTGAAGGTTGCCCAGGACCATGTCCAGATGACTCCTGAATGTCACTGGGGCTCACTGGAAAAAAAACTGTCTCTGTTGCCTGAGAGCAATGGCGGCATGCAGTTTCTTCCTCTTCCAAAACCTCACGAGGTGTTGAGATCCATCTGCCCTAGTAGCAGACAGTTTTTCCCCCTCATTAATTTTTCTCTCGTATTCACTCACAAGAATTTTGAGGGAGTATATAGTCCAGCTTTCTTTGTTTATCCCATTGACCTCCTTTAATAACTTATTAATGAAAAGACCATTCTCTCAGCCTTGCTTTCTTCAGTGAATAAAATTACCATGACATCATCTTATAGGAACTAAGAATAGAACATACATTTTTCAGTGTTTTTAGCCTTAAGCTGTCACCTGAAACACCTCAGAGCTGCAGTAACCTCTCCTCAGGATTACAAGGGCTTACTCAGCTGCAATATGACTCTAAAGGTTCTTATTGTCCAAAATCACCTTCTCTTCCAGACCTCCTAAGGACTGCTTCCTCTCTTAGACCTAGTATAGAGTAACTGCAAGAACAATGCAAGAAACTCCTAAAACAGCAAAGAAATCAGATGATTACTCTGTGATGGCAAAACAAGGACAAGCCTCATCACTGGGTCAGATGTGATTTTTAAAGTGCTCAGCTCCAAGTAGTTGCAACTAATCCAGAGCTAAACTGTGCCAATGTCCCAGAGGAACATGGATGACCACGTATCACACAGACATTTAAAAATGGGATCTACCAGGTATCAGATACTTAAGCAGTGACACAAGCATTGAAACACCAATACAGACAGCCTTCAGAGATACAGCAGCTTTACTTCTGAGTCTGGTATTTGTATTCTTAAGATGACAGGATAAATGAGATTAATCTCTACAAAATAGTAAAATGTCTTAATACCACCAGAGAGTTTTACCTTCAGCTGCTTGAATCAAAGGTTTTGGACATGCTTTCACTCTTTCAAGACTTGCCACAGTTTGAATACTGAGTATTTGCTAAACCAAAGGCAATGCACATCTTGAAATTAATGGAGGAGAGAATATGGACCTTAAGGGTAGAGTCTCTGGGATATAATACCTACACTTCCTTCCCTCTTCCAAATTACCATGTTGAGCATAATCACTCCAATTGATTCTGCTGGTTTCAGGAATAAATCAGCTTCATAAATTCTCACAACTAGTGAGTGCTTACTTCATTTTTTATAAGGTTTGAGTAGTCAGATTTGTTGATTTATTTGTTTTTGCTAGGTTCTTCCTAGCATGAACTCTTTTTCTTGGAGTGTTTACATACTGGTGAGCAAAGAAATAAAAAGATATTGTCAGTCACCAGCGACTAAAACATATGGCTTCAGGTAAAATAAATTTGGGCAGAAACTGGACAATCACTCTTTCCAACAAGAGTTTATGTCTGATGCTCTGTGAAACACATAAAATAACAAATATTTCTTGTTCAGTATTGTTAATTTTCATCACTTTCATGTATGGTTGTTGAGGTTTTTACAGTTAGTAAAAGTACCCTAGTAACTAAAATAGTTCATAGGTTTGCATAAGAAATGTTCCTACTGCATACTGTCTTTCAAATAGCTATATACAAAATTTATTATTTGACTAAAGAAATAATGTATATGATAAATAGCTACCATTAGAAATACAGCTTTGTTGTATGTTTATAAACTGTGCCCTCAAAATTAATTTAGAATGTGTTATTTATAGTAATTGAGGAAATGAGCTTTCCTTCTTCCTTTGGACCTTACTTCTCTTAGTTAGCTTGTAAGGACCAATGTTCATAAAGACATCTACTGACTTGGGGATGGTTTCCCTTCAGCTGAAGTGTTCACCATGGGAAGTGGTGTTTTGAATGGAATAAACACCCAGAAAATCTACTGGAGCACAATTTTATGGTTACACAGATAATCTACAGTGGAAAGGTAAATTAAGACTAATTTAGTGTTGTACATAGTACAAGTAATTATGTAGGTTATTCTTGTATGATATATAACACTCATAGAAAAACACCAGAAGTGAACACTATATAAATCTGATCTCTTGCACACTGCATTTCTTACATTTAATCAAGTTTTCAGCCCTTCATGTTTGCCCTCCTCCAAGAATATCTAATCTTGATTGCCAAAGGTACACCAAGACCACTGACAAGGTCTTTCAATGATTACTTAGCCTCAAAAGGCTGAGTAATCTTTGGATTACAAAGTGCATTTTTTCCCTCTTTAAATGTCAAGATACAACTTCCACCTCCTTAATTTTGTGTCTAATGGAATGAAGAGTTGCCTTTTACCAAATTCATGTTCCAGAATCAAATATTTATTAATATACACAAGTCCATTATTCATTGTTTAACATTTCTTAACAGATAAGGGACAGAACGTCTTCAACATTTCCATAGGAAATGTGTTTTCTAATTCCATCATTATGAGGGCTTTTTTTTGTTGATTGATAGTCTCTTACACTGATACTCTTACACTGGACACAACATTCACAAATTATGTACTACAACAGCCAAATACAGAAGAAATATCTATTGCATTCATGATTCCTGTTCACACCTTTCAGAACCATATTCTTCCAACTGATTACAGCTTTTTTTTTCTTTTTTTTTTTTTTTTTTTTTTGGGGTGGGGGAAGGGAGGTCACATTCAGCTGAATAGTCACTACAATATTCCAGGTTCCTCTCATATGTCAGTTTTCCAAAATCAGACCCTTCTTATTTTGTACTGCCCAAATCCCTTCCACTTAATTTTAAAATTTGAAATATAAGATACTTAGAGCTAGAAAACTAGCTCTATCCACATTAGATTAAGGTCACTTTGCACAGATAAATCTTTATTGGCATTAATTTAGTGTTTTATTCTAGTGCTGTAGGCATTGCAGACAATAAAAATAGTAAGAGGCCTTCCATGGATAAGTGGAATGATTTTAGTGGAAGGATGGTGCTGGGTCCTTCTACCTAAACATCTACCCACTGCTGTCCAGACACTCAAACACCTTTAGAAGTCTGTATCAATCACTGAATTCATTCTGAATACCAGAACAGTCAAATATAGATTGTGGTACAACAAGAATAAAAGCAAGTTAATGTAAATAGATGGAAACCTTTTTGATGTCACTCTAAACCTAATTTTAGACTAATAAGTACACCATTCTATCAAGTTAGCATTCATTATCAAAGTATCAGTAAAAATTAGACCATAGAAATAAGAAATGGGTACAGTTTCTCCTGTCTTCGTTAAATTGTCATACTTTGTACTCGAACAAGTGATGATTGTGAACTCACATGGATTCTTACAGAAAAAAAAGTTTCTCCTAAATAAAATTATTCCTGCACATAAATGTATAAATATATTTTCAAAATACTTTACAGGACAAGGAAGAAAGCAACATTTAGGTAAAATTTGTTTTGGTCTCTGTCATGGTTTGACACGGGAAGAGAATTTTTTTTTAGAAGGAAGAGGTCCATCCAGTTAGGAGTCAGGTTTAGATACTGACACTTGTGGTGACCAATTGAAGGTGGACACGCCTCTGAGAACACAGAGGGGTTAAAAGTGGAATTCCCAGGAGGACTGGTCCTTCTTTGGTTCCGGTCACCGCATGGTACGGACCTTCCCCCCCCCAGCCCGGGCTGGGTGGGGGAGGGGAGCCATGCAGCCTGCAGAGGTAGGCTAGAAGGTAAAGGATCGGAACCGGCTGGGTCAGCTCCTGCAGATGGAAGGGTGGAGAACATCTGGGATGTTTTTGTTCCTCCTCCCCTAAGCCAGAGGGAAAAGAGATAGAGAGCCAGCAGACACCTGGGAGTTTGCCGGCGGAGGAGAAGGAGAAGGGGGGGGGGGAAGATGCCCAGCGTGGGAGACAGAAGAAAGAGTCCTGGGCTGAGATTTCAGCCGTCCGGGGAGTCCGGGACTTTTAACCCTTTCCTGTGAAATGAAGGCTTTATGATATATTACTCCTCCTGAATTTGAAGAAAAGAGAGACAGCTTGAAACCTCAGATGTTCAGAGAAGAAGGTTGGGGGCAGATGATAGAGTGGCTTTTGGCTGGACTCTGCTTGTTTACCATAGACTGAACCACTCTTTCTTTCAAGAGGGACTGCATTTTAGGGAGATGCATTGGTGAGCTAAGAGACCTTCTTCAGCAACTACCAGTTTTGGAGTGGACAGAGAGAGAGCTGAGGAGGGTGTGAGGATGCCCTCCATCTTCAGAGAGGAAGAGAAGGCGATCTCTGTCTTTTGGACCCTCGGCCCCAGGGGAAAATGGGGGGGACTCTAGTCCCGAATTGTGATACTGGACTGTTGTTCCTGGTGGTCCTTGGCAAAGCATCCTTAAAGGGGCCCTATAAGCAGTCTCTGTCCATGCACGGTGGTGAGAGCACTGTGACATGGAGAGGAGAGTGTCACACTGGCCGGTGTGTCTGGGCGGTGCCACGTGTGACATTGGAAACACAAGAGGTGGCAGCTGTGTTTCCTGGGGGTCTATGGTTGCAAGGGGGACTCCTCTCTTCCCCGATGGACTTAGTATTGATTATATTGAAGGGTGAAAACTTGATTAAGGATCCAAATGGGTCTCGCTGGGGTTTGGTGGAGTTGGGTGGAGGGAGGAGAAATGTTTTGGAAAGTTTTCATTTCGAATTTTGTGTATGTTTTTTTTTCTTTCTTTCCTTTCTTTTCCTTTTATAGTAGTAGTAGTAGTAGTAGTGTAATAAAGTTTTTTTCCTTTGTTATTAAGTTTGGCCTGCTTTGCTCTGTTCTTGATCACATTTCACAGCATTTAATTGGTAAGTTGTATTTTCATGGGGCGCTGGCATTGTGCCAGCGTCAAACCATGACAGTCTCATATGAAGTTTTTGTGCCATGAATCTCTTGCTTACTACATATTCCTTGAGATTCATGATTCTTCTTCCCATCCAACTGTTCTAAGATCAGGGCGTATAAAGTCATCTTGCCCAGCACTTAGCAAAAAAGTGAAGACGCTGATTCCGTAACTAATTTTTATTTGTAAACAGTGTATCTGGACAGATGCTACTGAAAGTCCAAGTCTCAAGAAGAAATCATGGGAATACTAATATTGAGACCGAAATATGTCTCAATTGAGACAGAAAGATGTCTCAGTCCCAACCAGATATCATAGAAATATTGCATCTTAATTAAAAATGCATTAACATTGCATTGGCTATTATGTAATTTCTGTAATCTTTCTTCTCCTCCCAGCCCCATCCCTCTTTTATCTTATCTATCCAGTTTTTAATTTGTACCATCCCCATGCCTCAATACTCCGTCTTGGATACCTAGCAAATAAACGAAATGTTTTCTGCTGGTGTTTACATTGCTTCCAGCTGTCTCGAATGAGAACAATGTTAATCGTAAGTGATGAATCGGAGATCAGATATTAGTCAGCAAATTTTCCTGCTATTTGCACAGCAATATCGGTCTAAAGTCTAACCTGCTCATTTCCTGCCTGGTGGCAATGAAGTGTCTGAACTCTGGATGAACCTTAGGCTCAACTCAATGGGCTGTTTGTAGAAGGATGATCTTCCCAAGTACACTAGAAATTCACAGGCTAGAATATGTTAAAAATAAATCTTCTGGAAGCCAGTATTCTCAAATCATAATAAAAGCATGTAATTTTCTCTGAAGTAATTGACTGACAGGCACAATAAAGGCAAATTAAATAGCATTTATAAAAGTTTTTTTTTTGTTTATTTGTCAGGAATTTACAAAAATCATGTTTCTCAACGACAGCTCAAGGAGTTATTGTCAACTTTCTCTTTCTTACAGAATGTAAGGTCCACAAAAAACACTTTGGTTTGCCGGTGTTGGATAAGGCAAACATGCTATGAATACAGCAATGAAAAATCCAATATGAAAATATTTGCATGTTTTCTGTGAAAGCCATAACTACATTATGGCAAGATGGATCTGTAAAGTACATAACTGATGATAGCTGATGACTTTCATGCTATACACATACAACCCAATACTGACACAACACCTGTACTACTACAACTATACAACACTACATCTTCTGTGACACTATTTCAAAACACATTACCTCAAAAGAAGCTGCAGCAAGCCCATTCTTAAATGGGCTTAAAATATTGCTGGTAAGGCTTTTTAGTAGGATTATATTGAAGGGAATATTCCATATCATTTGAGTTTTAGACGTATTTTCTTTGAAATTAAACAGAAATTTTTAAAAAAACCCTGCAAACAAAAACATTTTGGTTTCAAAGTTTCAGAAATTCAGTTCAGCTGCCACAGAACTCTTGAGGAGTTTTCAAACATGCATCAAAATACAGATTCGGAAAAAAACTAACCAAAGGGGAAAAAAAATCTGCCTAAACTCAAAATATTTTATTCTGAAAGTAATTTTCTTTTTCTTGCCCCAACATAACTAAACAGTATGGTAAACTTTAATCCATTCCAAAAAATATTTTTGTTTAATCTGGAATATATGATGGCATACTATATAACTATCAAAAATTCTCTAATCCAATGAAATTTTATCTTTATGGATTATCTATTCTAACAATATTGGAGGGATTCTCTGCTTTCTTCATAATATCTCTGCTTTCTCCTTAATCTTTATACCTAACTGTGGATGATGCCTAGATATCTTTAGTTATAAATATTTGTATATGGGTTTAAATAAATAACAGTGACTTCATTTACAGTGAGTTAAATATTCTGCTTGCCACAAAAGCCCACGAACTTCCTTACAGCTGCCTAGAATAGCACAGGACAGTTGGAGCAGGACTGCAATGTTACATTTCAGTGATTTATTTCAAAACCGGTGTTACCTAAATTATTAATTATTCTGATGAGAGCATATAGAGGATCGTGATTAGCCATAAAAGGCTATGATGTTCTAAATTTGAAAGAAGGAGATGAAAATAGCTTCCTAGATAACTGAGAATAAGCAGAGCAAATCAAAATGGTATGCTAGGTGGCAAGATGGTCTGAGCAGGAAGACGATGCTGCTGAGCTGACAGGATAGTCAGGTGAGAATGCAGCAGAGCTGAGTTGCTGAGATACACATGAGTAAAAAGCCAGTCTGACAGATCACACATCAGCTTAGAAATCACTCACCATGTGGTCTCACCTTAGCAATTCTGGGAAAAATCTGTGTTTGTTTGCATTTCTTTCTGAACTTATCCCCAGAATTGTTCAAAGCTAAACTCACCAGATATGGAGAATTGGAGCTATGAACACATTCAGTATTCAGATATAAGTAATGACTTTCAATCAAAAATATCAGACTGATTATAAAATATTTAGACAAATCACTGACCAAAACACCAAATGGTTGTTATTTTGGATAGAGAAAAAAACTCTCATAAAATAATTGATGTTACCCATATTTCTATAAAGTTTATGGCTGATATTTCATTACAGAAAACCATTAAAAGTCATTTTGGCTGCTATATCTCTAAAATATTTAGCAGTTACAAAAAGCTTAATAAAGTCTCTCTTTGTTTATAATATGAACAAACATATCTTCCAGAAAACACCCAGACACTTTATCCCTGGCTCTCATATCTTGAAGTTGTGTTGCTCCAGATGTCCTTTGCTGATTTGACATAACACCAAATTATTTACTCTTCTAGACAGGCAAGGAACAAGTATATGTGGTTGTCACATTTGTCCCTTGTGTGAGGGAAAAGGATAGTGAACACAGCACTTCTTTACTTAGTCTGTTTTAGGGATATTTTAAAAGGCTATTTTTAAATTGTGTTTATTTATAATATATTCTTGTCCAGGAAAAAAACTATAGAAAAAAACCAAAACATACCCTATCCTTATCTTCATCCAGTTTAAATACAGCAGAGGAAGGAAATCCAAGGTATTTTTATCACCTTCTATAAGAAGGGATCAGTTAAAGAAACACTAAAAAGAGCATCACACAGCCCTAGGGAACTGCATGAGAGAAAGCAGGGACCAGCTTGAAAACATCCATAACACTAAATTTTCGTGTTTCTCTTCTGTAAGAGTGAGCAGAGTGGCTGCTACATAGGCTGATTGAAGCCTCACAGAGTTCAAGAGGAAGAACAAAGCCCTGCTGGCTTTGTTTGCCTTTGCTGCCTTTCCAGCCCAGGCCTGGAAAGGAAATAGGAACTGATGTTCTGTAAAGCAAGTCTGCAGGAAAAGAGCTGGAAAGGAACAGGAAAGGCACTAATAAAAGGAAGGGGCTTCCTCCAAAACTAGATATTCCCACCTAATTGGACATCCATACCCAGAATGGCAGGCTGCATACTGGAGAAGGCCATAACTAATTGGAGCAGCCCAACCATTTATTCCATTAATAAAGAAATCAACAACTAACCCAGTGAGTTCTTTTATTTTAATTGGTACAGAGGCAGTCATCTTTCAAGGATATGTGTTTCAAGAGAGGTGTGTTCTGGGAGTCCAGATAAGAGATGTTACTCAGAAGATGCCAAGCCTAATTAATCCCACTGATTATTACCCACTATTAGTGCTCCCTGTGGGTGCCAGTGATAGAGAGCAGCAGTCTAGGAACTGCAGCTTTATGGTGAACAAACAGGAGGAACTAGAGATGTGCACGCACCTACACGGGGTGGTATCATTGGCATCACAGAGACAAGGTGGGGTGGCATCTATGACTAGAGCATTTGAATGGAAGGTTTTAGGCTTTTTAGGAAAGACAGGCTAGGGAGGTGAGGAAGGGTGTAAGCCTTTATGTCAAGGCTTATTGTCAATGACAAGCTGAAGAGTATGGAACTATGCCTGGGAAAGGGTAAGGAGCCCACATCTTTTGAGTAAAGATTAAGGGGAAGGCAGGGACACGGTATGTTAGAATGGGAATCTGCTACACCCAGGCAGGTGGATGAAGCCGATGAAGCCCTCTGTTGTCTGATACGAGCTGCCTCACAAGCCCTGATCCTCCTGAGGGATTTCAACCACCCCAATATCTGCTGGAGGGACAACACAGTAGAGCACAAGCAATCCTGGGGTTTTCTTGAATGTATCAACTACAACTTCCTCAGAAAAGTGATAGAAGAGCCATGAACAGAAGGAGTTGGTGGGAAATGCAGTGCTCCAAGGCAACCTTGGCTACAGTTACCACAGGATTGTAGAACTGGAGATCCTCAATGCAGTGAATAGGGCACACAGCAAACTCATTGCCCTGGACTTCAGGAGAGCAGACTTTGGCCTTTTTAAAGACCTGCTTTGTACAGTCCCATGGGACAGAGCCCTAGAAGGCAGAGAGGACCAAGAATGATGACTGAATTTGAAGGATCACCCTTCGAGGGTCAGGAGCAATGCATCCCAACAAGGAGGAAAATGGGAAAAAGTGCCAAGAGGCCTCCAAGGATGAACAAAAAACTGCTGAGTAAACTCACAGCAAACAGAAGCTGGAAAGAATATGTATCTTGTAGAGGAATACAGGGAAATTTAATGGGAAACTAGGGATAAATCTAGGGAAACCAAGGCCCAGCTAGAATTGAGTCTGGTCAGGAATATCAATCATAACAGGGATCCACAGGGAACTTGACAGGCCTGAGAGATGCCACCGTGCAAACCTCATGAAGTTCAGTAAGGCTATGTGCAAGATCCTATTGCTGGATCATGGCAATCCCAGACACACCCACAGGTTGGTCAGAGAAGTGACTGAGAGCACCCCTCTGGGGAAGGACTTGGGGTGATGGCTGATGAAAAACTCAACATGAGCTCTCAGTGAGTGCTCCCAGCCTAGAAATCCAAGGGAAATGTGAGCTGCATCAAAAGGAGTGTGGCCAGCAGGCCAAGGGAGGGAATTCTACCCTCTACTCTGCTCTTGTGAGATCCTGCTGGGAGCACCGCGTCAAACTCGGGTGTTTCCAGCAAAAGAGGGACATGGAAATGTTGGAACAGGTCCAGAGGAGGCCACAAAGCTGATAAGAGGACTAGAGCACCTCTTCTACAAACAGAGGCTGAGAAAGTTGAGGCTGTTCAGCTTGGAGAAGAGAGGGTTGTGTGGAGACCTCACAGCAGCCTGCCAGTATCCTGAAGGGAGGCTACAGGAGAAAATCACTTCCCCAGGAAATGAAGCACTAGAACAAGAAGTAATGGGTACACACTGAAAGAAGGGACATTTAAGCGAGATATAGGGAATGAATTGTTTTCTATCAGTGTGGTGAAACAGGTTGCCCGAGGAGGCTGTGGATTTCCAACCCTGTAAGAGTTTAAGGCCAAGTTGGATAAGGTCTTGAGCAACCTGCCCTAGTGGGATGTGTCCCTGTACATGGAAAAGGAGGCTGGGACCAGATAATCTTTAAAGTCCCTACCAAGCGTTAACATTCTATAAAATGAAAATAGTCATGACTATTGTTTAGGCTGCCTTCTTCCTCCGATATAAAAGGATGTAACTGAGATCATGTATTTTTGCTGAACTTTTCACTCAAAAGTAAAAAAATATTTCCAAATTCCAGAGAGACTCTGAAACGGAGTTCCCACTGCTTTCAACAAAGGGTAACTCTAACTGCAAACTTGGCAGCTGCTTTCCATTTACTTTTCATGAGAGAGATCAAATGAAAATACAACAAACTATCAGAGATAAGTATATTTGGCCTGGTTTATATGTCCTGAAATTCAATAATTTATGACTGCACAACATTAAGGATGAGCTTGATTTTCAGGAGACTTGTTGAAATGCTGATTGTTAACAAACCAATAACAAAATTCTTTACATTAGCTTGAAGATTTTTTCTTTCATGTAATGTAGTGCAACTGTGTTATCAACAGCCTTGATCTCTTCTTGAGAATTTCCAGTATTTTACAACTCAGAACATATAAATCAGCTTCACCCTAGATTAGTTGTTCTGCCTAATATCAAGTGTGTTTATTTACCCACAACTCTTTAACCTTGACATGACAGATATAGTTTAAAAAAAGAACACACAAGAAACCTCACTGTTCACTTGAGAACTTAGAGAAAATATTGATCAGTAGAAAGATGACCTGTGGTAATGACATTTGGTTAGACATGTCTTTCTGGATACAGATAAAGTAAGAATTTGAGCCATTTATTGTAGCAGTGATTGCATCGACAGCCCAAAACACAGGAGTCTCCCACAGGAGTTCTTTGAGTTAATTCAACCTTCTCTCCCACACTCTGTCCATGCCTCACATAAGAAGCAAGTCTTTAGGAAGCACCATACTTTTCCTAGTATTTATCACTTTCTACACAGAGGGTGACTATTTCCATGTTTCCCATGCTTTAAGGTTAAGCAACTTTTTGAGGATTACTTCACCCTAGAGAAGAGTTTACACTTTCTGTACTCAAATAGTTCTGCTAGGAAAATCAGTGACTTCCTCCCAAGAGCCACAGTACTTTTCATGGTTGGGCCATGTACTTAAAGACAACTTCCAGATTTCCTGAACTGCACTAGTAGCTAAAGATGTTTTCCAAGATTCAAAGGTCCTGGTTTAAGATTACTAATAAACACACTTCATATTAAAAGGAGTTCACATAAGATACAGACTCCCACTCATATTTCATCTGTATATTCATGGTCTTCCTGTTGACTCCTAGCTCTGGGCCGCTGGGCCATGTTCCCTGCCTGGCCCTTGGCTGTAATCAACAGAGCAGAATATGAAAAGTGGGAACTGAGGTCAACAGAGTATTGGTAACACCCAGCAATCACATCAAGCTGAGTTACTGGGTTCTGATGCATCTAAGAGGGAGGTAAAGTGTAGAAATCCTTCCATATGAAATATAGGGAGACTAGGTATGTGTTAGGTACTTGACAGCAAGTAAAGCCCCATCAAGATTTGAACCATTTTGACCTACCAAGAAGCAGACCCTCAATCCCTTGGAAAATTTATCATTGAAAAAATGTAAGAATCTCAGGATTTCAGATGCCTCCTGGGTTAGATTCAGTTGCAAGTAGTTCAGAAGATCTGGAATCTTGGTTTTGATGCCCCCAGGTCTCATATATTAAGTGTCTCGGGCTTTTAGTCCCGTCAAATTTTCTTAGTATTAACTGTGTCTGATTATCTGGTCTCAGTGATGAACGCAGTCTGACCTTGAAAGAGATACTTACTGGAACTTCTTTCCTTTTTTGCGTGACTGAAAATTTGGAATGCAGCTCTTCACAGTACAGTACACTTGTAGCAAGTTTAGACACTCTAAAGCTCCTACAGCTGAACTCATGGTTTCCCAAAACCAACAAAAAGAGCAAGAAAAACACTAAGGAAGGTATTAGCCTTATTTTGACAAAACTGTTTGTTGTAAAAGACAACCTGCTGGCTATTTACATTTAACTGAGGGGCCTTGGTTTGGGTTTACATTATGTATCATGTGATACCTTTATTTCTTCATCCTCTGAGCTCTCATTCTGCTAAAGAATGCTACAGAAACCACTTCCTACTTCCTCCCGGAAGAGATTTATTGTTGGAGATTATATGCTTGAATATTAAGAATGAAGTTAAAAAGTTAAATCCATTATTACATTATCGCAGTACGCAAAAGTCCTGTCTTTCTAAGTTCTGTGTTTCCTAAGCAAAGGAAAAAGAAGTCAAGATTATTAAAAAATTACACAAACAGTTGAGTAACTTTGGACATACACAAAAAAATTTCCCATCCTTCACTTAAATTGCATCTGACCTGGAAGAATGCACTCAAAGCTTTCTAAATCCATGTTATTAAGCTCACACCTAAATAAAGTTGGTTTTATTGTTGTCTTGTTTAGGCAGGCATGCTAATGTTGCATAGCAGATGTGGTATGCTGCTTGTCTTAGCAAATTTAGCAATTACATGACCGCCAAAAGGCATACAGTATCTAGAAGTAAAACCCTTAATTGTTGGTTTGCACAATATTTGATGATTTAAGCTTGCTACAGGAGTCTGCCATTGATGATTCCAAGACCAATTAAAAAAATATAAGCTTTTTTCCTTAGAAGTTGTTTCCCAAAATTAAGTGATAGAAGATTTCTCAACTTATACAAGAAAAAAAGCTAAACCAATTATGGTGCCTGAAAGTGGCATGCATGGGGCAAAAATGGAAAAAAGCAGCTTCTACCACTGACTTTAGATTACATTTTGTCAGTTTACAGAAAATTCTATAACCTACTTTCTTATTGGTCAGTGTAGCAGAGTTATCCATGCTTTAGAATTGTTGTTTCTATCTTGACAGAGTTACAATACACTCATATGGAATTGAGTGTACTTTGAGTAACTTTAAAAATGAAGGAGATAAAATGGGTATTTCCTAAACTTACCATGATAGAAAAAGCAGAGTGAAATAAAATTTAAAAAAACAAAACAACTAAACAAATCCAAAGCCATGATAATCTGGGAAACTTTCTAACAGCAAAGAGATGGAAGCTTTGAAAGCGGCTGTGGGGAAGTTTATTGAGTCTGTCTTTGGAGGTCTTTAAGGACATTTCTCAGTAATAATTTTTGTACAGTTGATCCTGCCTTGTGGCAGATGGATAATTTAATGAAGTCCTGAAGTCCTCTCTAGCCCTGATTTTTGTGATTAGCAGATTTCCCCTACATACTTCCATATGCACATCATTTTGTGGAACTCTATCCAGTGAATAATTTTTGTAGTGTCCCTTTTATATGGATTTTGCAAAAATTCCTTTGTAAATAATGCAGTTTATAAAATATCAGTAACAAAATCTAAATTCACCGTTAAGTATGTATTTCTCCCTGTCACACAGGGAAATCTAATAATTCTGAAGGCAATTAACAAGAAGCTGACAACAGAAAACAGATGTCAGTCTTTTTAATGTAATTTATTCTCAACTCTCCAAACTATTCTTGATTTCTCAAGACTATTCTTGATTTCTAACAAGATTTTTTCTTAATGCTTACAATTTAGTCTGTTACTTATCAGATTTATAACTTACTAAACATCAGTTTTGAGGAAATCTTTCACTTCAGAATGTGCATAGCAGGCCACCTTTTTATTTCTCCCCTTTGACCATAACTTTGATTCCTTGGAAACATTAAAGCAAAAGGACAGTAGAAATTGGTTTCTACTGAAACCATGACAGTAATTTAATAATTCAAGTAGAATGGGACCAATAGCAATCACAATCAGCTTGTTGAGCCCTTTCAGACAGTATGCTAATAAACTAACAGTTTCCAAAAGTTAATCACAAGAAAATTCTCAAACCTGATAATGGTTATGAAAAGAGCATAGGAAAACAATTTGTTATGAGCTACTATTTAACTAATACTATCTTTTCACCCCAGATTTCAAGTGCGTAGTGTCACATGAATTCCTTATAAGAAACTATCTGCTTCAAATTTAGCAATTTTGAAGATGTTCATAGTGCTTTGTGCCAGTTTTGGGTATTGGGAAACCTGGCAAAACTATCCTGGGAACCAAGTACAAGGAATGTGTTCTCTAGGGATAGATGTTCCCGGTTTGACCCCAGCTTTTGAGCAACTAGCAGTTGGATTTTCTGCCAATAAATGAAAACCTGCCATGCACGTATTAAAGTTTCTTTATTCCATCCTAACTTGTAGTTTTCTTCAGAATGAACATAAATGTGACCTTGAGATATGCTTCAAAAAGTGTGTTGTTCCCATCCACATTTATGATGCTTTAGTTGCACGCCTATCATTGCTTAAAAACAAACCTATTATCCCAATATTAAAGTAGGAAACAGATCATTGCCCATAAAAATGAATTATAGCTTAGCAAACAAAAACATTTTAAATAACTTGATTTCACTTTTAGCCTGGCCTGGAAACTCATTGCAACTTGACTAAGAATAAATTTTGTGCCATGAGAAATGTTTTTGAAAAAATCTACTATCTTAATATTTATGGTAAGCAGCTTGCTCTGCCAATATTAGTTGGCCATCACTGAAGACCTCAATGCAATTTCAAACCAGACAAGCCATTTGATTCTACAGTAGAGAGAGGACATTTAAAAGAAAAAAGATGAGTAATCTAAAACTGGGCCTCAAAAGAAGACCTCTCAAATATATTAAGAGAAGGGTGTGTTTGTGAAACACTAACGAGTGTGAAAGTAATTTTGCACAGATGTAAAAGATACTTTTAGAGTCTTCATTTTACAGGATTGAAAAGTTCCCAATCAAGACAACATTTTCACTGTTTAAAGTCTCAGAATACTCTGTGCAGTCCACAAATTTTTGTATCTGGATCTCTGGCCACCTTTGGACCTTTCTGTTCCCACACCACAATTGATTTACCAGAAGTTATCTGACTTTGTCTGTCCAGTTATCAAAGCTAATCCTCTCCAGTGAATGTTTTAGGCTACTGGAAGTTACCAACCTTGGCCTGCTTTTTATATTCTCATTCAGAGACAATGAGACTTGAACAGACAAACTCCCTAACAACATATGGGTTTTGGAATAGGGATAGAAGAAAGTCAGTTCTCTTAAATAATTCTTCCTTTCATGGCTATTGCATAATTCTCTTCTTTCCCAGGGGGAGGTAAGCAGAGGAAAGGTAAGCAGTTGTTTCCAAGTTTCAAAGAAAAATAAAGAATTATTCTTTAAATCTCATCCAACAGAAATTTCTGAAAATTGAGTTGTCACCTGAATAATATCTCTTACTACCTTCCACTTAATTTAACTATAAAAAGTGCATCAGTCACAATTAAATTCATGTGGACATTTCATACATTTTCCAAGTAACTGGATAGCCCCCTTCCCATGTCTGCCTCTGTGACACATTTTTATTTCCTCTTAAGGGATACCATCAAGTTCTCTCCTTCCATACTTCTTGAATCTTGAGCAGTAAGTATACAGAATTTAGTTTAACTGAATTATGATGAAATTTTTTTCTTCTTCTTTCATTTAAAAGTAGAAGTCTCCCACTGAGTTCAGCAGAAGTTAAGCATCTAAACAACTTTGACATTCTGGCCTTACACATGTCAAAAATCAAGAAAATGTAAAGCAGAAACTCACACATATACACAAGAATCATAGAAGTGTTGGCTGGAAGGGAAACCTGGAATCCGTCCAGGACAACCTGATTGAAGCCAGTCAAAAAAATACCAGACTAGAGGTTTTTGAAACTTGGCTGCACAAAGCCATGACAAGCTCAAGAGAGAAATTTCCATGGACCTTTGCAAATCTCCCTCCAGAGATGAACCACCTCCCTTTTTCCTAGCAGCCACCCTCCCAACAAGGAATGCATGGTCGCTGTCCTTTTTTATTCTGTCTGTCCCCTCTCAGAAGAGTCTAGCTCCATCATTTTTATAACATTTCCTCAAGGTGGCTGCTATAATATTGTTCCTTAGCCTCCCAGCTGACAAATTAAAACTATGCTGGGTTCCCTCAGACTGCCCTTACTGCTGATGTTCTTTAGGCTTTCTTGGAAGTGGCTAAACTGTTTTGGCTGAAACTTTTTGGAAAAAGAAATTAAGTATGTCACCTCATGGCAAATTGTAGCCTAAGAGGCTAGTATTTGGTCAAGTTGCCAGTAAGCTAAGATGAAGGTGTTGTATCAAAGAGGTTTTGATAGATGTCAGTAATAGTCAATGCTAGCAACATCAGCAAAATGCAGTCCTATATGACAGCCAGAAAACAAATGATCATGAATAACACTGAGGAACTCCAGCCAAGATGCCAAATTGGGCAGTAATGGAAATAGACACAAACCCCTAAATTTGAAACAAGACAAAGAGCTGGTCAGTTTTAGACATCTTTTATGACATGCACTAAGCTATGTAAAGTAATGTACTCTACCATATGTACATATAGACAGGCACATTAAGTTTTCAGCTGGCACCTCTTTCGAACAGATGCAGTTGTTTCAGTCCTGAGGCATCAATCAGTAAACTAAGATCAAGAAAAAAATAGAGATTCAGCAACCATGAGATATGAGTTAACATACCAGAAAAATTGCTGCTGTTTGTTTTTGTAATTATAAAGGTTTATTTATTTGCAATACATTAAAAAATTTACCCTAAGTCACATGGCACTAGACCAACAAGTAATTCCTTACTCAGCTTATGAACTATTTTAAACGGACCAAATAAACAAAAAAAGCAATAAGTGTAGGGTTTAGCATATCAAGTCACTAATTCCTCCTAGTTAAGAGTGAAATTGCAATGAAGAAAAGCATGTGTTTTATTTTAAAAATAAAACCACAGAATAGCTTCTTGGGAATATGAAACTGTAAAAACCTGGAATTAATAATTTTATGGGTTACTGTGGTATGAACTTCTCAGGCCTCACACCTCATGTGAATTAATCAACTCATAATAAATAGGACTATTAATAAGAACGTAATTATAACCAATATTATATAATAATGAATTAAATAATCAATAGAATTTTGTAATTTTTTACTTGGAAATCATAAATATGTTAATATATGCATTAGTGTCTGAGCCATCACGAGTACATGTTTTACCTGCTTCTTGCCCCCAAAGACTACACCAAAATTTCATAGCTTTGGGTATACAAGGAAATTTCCCCTTCCAAATGGATGGAAGTAAATGCTTCTTTTATACAAGATGCAAGGTTAGTAGACCTAATAGTCATTTCTGATCGCTGGATTTACTCCATTAGACATTTAACTGGGACAGAGTGCCCTTTACAAAGGGATATCCTACTGCTGGAGTTCAAAGTGCTTTAACGTGCCCACAGGAAAGATAAATGCCTGCTGCCACAAGGGATGTTAACCAATCCCCATTCAAGCACTACATCAGAATTACATTAACTACCAGGTTTTTAGTCTGCAGCTGGCTCTATTTGGATTACTGAGAGAGGCCCATATTCAGGGATCACTGTTCCATGACTGACCAGTGTTCCACATGTGTGACTCTTGGACAGCCAGGTACATAGCATAGCTCAACACAGGTGCAGCACCTGCCACCCGTGTCCATCAGTCAGGACAGGCTCCGCATCCAAAGAGCAGAAAGAGCAGAGATGTTGTGTGGAATAACCCATGATTAGGCAGTAAATCCAATTTGCTGGACCTGTAGATGGTTGGGTGCTGTTGCCAAGACCTCACAACCTCTTAATCAAAAGCAGACCTGATGATACAATAAAGTTTAAAACAAGCCTTCATTTCTAAATGCCAAATAGTAAAGAAGCCCTAGTCTGGGGAGGCTAGACATACAGCTGGACTTTGGTGGTTAAACACCTCTCAAACGCCTATGATAAGCATTTATTAAGCAATAGCAATCTCAAAAACCACCTAACTTCACAGACACAACTTTTCTTGGTAAAATTCCTGGAATAATTTTGGTAAAAATGGAGGCTTGGGGTAATCCTGTTGAACCCCCATATCAAACTAGGCTCAGCTTCAAAAGTAGATGAAGTTGCTTTAACTAATGTTGCATTTTAAAGTCTCCAAAAGTGAACTTCTTTGTGGGAACCTGGTAGGCATCTGCGAGGGAAGAATCTTTCCTATATATCCATATGGAATGCCCTTGATTCAATTTATGACTATTTTTTCTTGACTGTTGAGGTTTTGGTTCCATCTTTTTAACATACTCAGTCAGACACTTGAACAGAGATCACTCCAGCTCTGACCAAGCCCTCTTTCTTCCAGGCTAAGCAAACCTTTACTCTTGAGCTTCTCCTTGTACATCATGCTCCAAACCCTGGTGACTATCTCCTAGATTTTCTCCAGATTGTCAGCAAATTTTCTTGTACTCATGGGCTGAAATTTTGCTTAATACTCCATATGTGGCCTTGGGACTGCTGAGTGGGAATGAGAATAATCACCTCACAATGTGCTGGCTACTCTCTTACAAACACAGTCAAATATGTAATTAGATGTCTCAGCTGAAAGGGAACATTGGTGAGCCACATTCCCCCACTTTCTGCTGCCATCTGCTATGCACACAATGGAAGTATAAATAAATTCTAAACAGCCAGTTCTCTAACTTGACCACAAATTTTGATGCAGTTAGAGAAAATGAGAATTAATCTGCTTATTTAGTGCTGGGCGAGATGGCTTGGCAAATCTGATGCAACACAACGTAAACCAACAGGTTAAGGAGGAATCCCTTGTGCATAAAATGCCTTGGTGGTTAAATTATTCACATGCTTTGGAGACCCAGGTTCATGTCTCTCTTGTATATCAGGGATTTTGAACTTGTGCACCTTCAAAATAGAGCACCTCACCTCACCTCTTGCCTCCTTCAGGCCAAGACCGTAACATAGGTACATACACTAAATATTTTGCAGGAATTTTGAAGAAATTGAAAGTGAAAAAAAGTCTGATGGTAGGTAATTTCTGTTTGCTACTCTCTACAGTTCAACCTATCTTATCTCTCAAATGAAAATATAATTGAGCAGTGAGAAATATCCACAAAACTTGAGGGGAAGAAGTTACAAATTTTCCATCTTTCCATGCTCTGGTGTGAAAGTATAGAACATAAATGTTCTATGCTAAAAGTGATTTCACTTGTCATCAGTTTAAGGATTCCATATCCAACCCTGGCTTAAGGTGAATGGGGGGTGTGGGAGGATAGTGATGGTGAGTAAATAAAACTCCAAAACCCCCAAAAAATTGCTTTTGTTCATAGATACTAAAATGTACATGAAAATGAAAGCTCCAGAAGATGATTCAATCTTATGAGACTTTAGAGGATACAAGTAATTCGCTGTGAATTTGAAGAAAATCAAATATCCACTTTGAAAAATTTTTTCTTCTCTGCAAAAAGAAAATCTAAAATGCATGTTTACTTGAAAAAGTCAAGAAAGTAAATTAAATGTTAGTTCTTTGAAATTTTATTCATCAGAAGTATAAGAAAATAAGTGGGAAACCGTTGTAAAATACTACCAAATTCCCTCATTTAATTTCTGTTTAAATTCTGACCAGAGTCTGATAGTACTTTTGACTACAGTGTGATCAAAACAAGAGGGACTTTTGAGAAAGGCTCACTTCAGAGAAACAGATGAAAAATCTTTTACATATTCTGCTAATTTTTCAATTCATTTTGGTGGAAAATTTCCAAGAAAAATTTATAGTAATCAAAGACAGAGAAACTAAGGAAAATGATTGAAGTATGGATTAGAATACAGGAAGGGCAAAAGCAGCAAGGAATAGCAGCTTTTATCAAACGTTTAACTTCATGTAGGTCACTCAGAAAATGTCAGCTATGCATCAGTTCATTCTATGGAATCTAGTCCAAACTAATGAAGAAAACAGATATTCATCTTGGCAGCACATGCCCCTTAACATAAAGTCTGGCTCCAGAGATAATTATTTGACAGTGGCAACGCAGTGCTCCAATATCCCCTGAGGACTTGCAGCCTCAGTTGAAGTCAGCAGTAGCTTGCAGAGGTGCTCTTAATCTAACCTTAGCTAATCGTAGTTACCTGCAGTGAAGGGACCCTCTCCAAACCATACACAGATCTACCCTTACCCTGCAAAACTTGTAACAGACAAGGTAACTACAACACATATTTGGATATCAGTTTCAAGTCATGTGCTGTGCACATTGCCATATAGGCTTTTAGAATAGCCATTAAGTTGACCTCTACAGTATATCTGAATTACTCCTTCTATTAGTACTAGTACTAACAATAGCTACTAGTAGTAACAATGCAATTGATGTGAAAAATATTATTACTTCTCTATGATAATCCTAAATGAGGAGCTATGAAAAGTTCCAAGAAGACACCAGCAAGATTTACCATGAATTTCCAGAACGTCTTATGGTTCATTAGGGGGTTTTCTGCTTAGTGACTTTACTTTGTGCTTTACTTGCATTGCATAAAAATTGAAATATGTGCCCCATCCTCCCAAAGGTTTGCTACCAGAGCCGTGTTTAGAGAGCACGTTTTGAGAGGTTTCAGGAGATTTCAATCTAAATAACACTTCCAGCCCTTTCACTAAGTATTTGTCTGTAGACTGATGGACTCAGTCATCCAGGACAATGGCAACTGTTCTGTGCAAAAAAAAAAAGGATAGTGCTTCAGTGAGAACATCTAAGAAAATGCCAGAATATCCAGCAGGTCAGTGCTCAAAGCTCCTCAGTAAGAAACGCAGAGAACAGCTTCCACCTCCAGGGAGACAGTCCAGCTTCTTGTCTTTTGAAGGAAAGGGGTTGCTGGCTATGATGTGTTTAAGACATTTCCTGCTCACCGAAGACACAAGTGGAGCTAAGCACCAACTTAGTCCATCATTTTGTCACTAGCTCATTTAGGTAGTTCAACAAAAAAACACTCAACAAATGGTTCCTAAAGAGTTAAGCCCTTTCCATGTGCTGAGGATTAACAGAACAAAGTTCATCCTGTGGGCTCCTTAGGTATCAGGAAGTGTGAGAGCTGAACCAAGCCCTTTTTCCTTGTCCACAGCTCTCTGTTTGGGACAAGAAGCTGCCAATGGTAGCTCTGCTTATCATGAACTGTAAAACAGTCAAGGGTAGTAGTGGTCTCCTGAAAGAGGATCATCTCTGCATTTGGCCTAGTCAACAGAAAATCTCCCACTAAGAGGCAACCAACAGTGAGTTTGGCAGACACTGTGACATGATGAAAGACATGGAAAAAGAATGAGCTACACTAACAAAATATGGAGAGAAGTGAAAGGGGGGAATGAAAAGTCATTATGTACTCAAAAAAGCCATTGGCAAGTTGCACTAGCATTATGCATTCATTACATTCTCAGTTTCTACAGCAATTGGCATAACATCAATACATTGGATATACCGATCTTCAAATGGGGGGAGATGGTAGAGCTCTGATCTCAGTGTGAGAGGAGTACTATGCCATGAGTACACAGTTCTAAGTGCCAATGCATCCTGCTGTGCATTGCTGTGGGGAGGCATCTAAAGCCCTGGGCAAATCCATTGCTGCCTGTATCTGGGAACTCAAAATAAGTTGCCAAGATATCTTCTAGGATTTTGGGTATAGGCCTTAAGAAATAATGATTTATGGTTCAACTTCAAGGCAGATGTATTTCCATGTCTGGACTATGTTTGACATGCTGAATGTGCTCATCTAGAAACAGTATTTTTAGGAAAAAATTGCTCCAGACATTTGGAATAAAGTCTTCTGCCTGAATTTTCAATAGCTTATTACAAGTTTTCAAGCTTTTGCAATGGAACATATTCACATCAGCAAAGCATGTCTCAGAATTTGTCATGCTTCAGAGTTTTTTTATTTTTTAGAATGCCATTTTTACCTCTGGCAAACAGCATTTTCTAGAAAGCCAGATGTTGACTAAATTAATCTGAGTCAAGTAAATTGAGGTTACAGATGTATTTGGTTGCTGTAGTCAAATAACAAACATCAAAAGCTGATGTATTTGGGAGTTTTGGATGAATTTTTTAGGATACATGTGTATGCAAGCAGTGCATGGATCATCTGAATTCCTTTGCCTGGCCAAGGTGCCAGCATCAGCTAGTGTTCTAATTTAGCTGGTCTGGAGACACCAGTTATAAGACTAGCTGATCAGTGCAGATCCCTAATCTTTCAATAAACAGCACCAGCTGTCATCTGCAATTCTTCTGGAAACTGAAGGGAGGAAAAAGAAGAGACCATAAAAATTATTTGGCAGAAGACAATGAAAACTGTCAAAAAAGAAAAATAAAAAGACCCCAGAAATTGAATACAGAAAAGAAGTGAAATACTGGTACATACAAAACAAAGGCTATAAGCATATTGAAAATAATGATAATTGAAATAACTGGAAGGCTCAATTAGTTATATACAATTTTCTCTGATAGAAATGCTTATCTGATACTCATGCTTAATTTTATCCATCAAGAGGATTTCCAGCCCTACAGATTTAAGTTTGCTTGATGTGCTACTGTTTGTCAAAAACATTTGCAGTCTTCTGTTGGAATAGTATGTTGAACAGGAGCATTTTGCTATTCAAGTTCTTACAGCATTTTGGTCCATCCTGGACCAGTTATGAGGTGTATGTGTGTTTTTGAACAAAAAGATGGAGGAGGGGAGGGAGGAAGTGTGGAATACCTACTGCATTCGATGAGTTTTTGCTTAATTCCTATCACTGTACCAAGAAAAAATTAGAATGTTGTGATCACACCATCTCTCATCACAAAATGTAAGTTCTTCAGACTACAGAAAAAAAATGTATAGAACCATAACATGTTAATTTCAAACTTACAAGAAAAATATAGCCAACCTTAATACTTCTCAAGTTGTGACTCCTGCATGGGAAGTCATTGGGTTGCTTACCTCCCTGAACAGTTTGCCAAAGGACTATTCACAAATAAACAATTCAAGTTTTCTAAAATTAACTGGTAAGAATCTATTTTATTTCCCACAGCTACGTCACCATGTAGACTCAGTCTTGTATTATAAGCAAAGGAATGTAATTCATGCAAGTAAGGCATGTTAGAAATTAAGTTTGAAAAGCAAAAAATAAGATTTATAAAATAATTCCTCTGAAGTCTGGGAGATTCATGCTTCTATGCTGCATCAGCCTTCAATTCTATCTTGATCTTTTAATCTGTCCGATATGTCGGCAAGAGAAGAATTCTTTCTTTTCCCTTGTAAAACTGCATTCAGCCCAAGCTCAACAAGAAAGTAATTGTAAAAGTAATTTGTATTTTTTCATAAGACATCTTTCTACTCTTGCTATCAGTTAGAATCTAGTAAAAGTTTTAGAAGTTACTTATAACTGATTTCAGTCTCTTGAATATAGTGAGACACTTTTAGCCACCATCTACACCAAATGCAGGTCCTACATCAGGGATTGCATTGATTTGCTTTGTCACACCAGGTCTTTGACCAGACCTCCCTGTTCAGCCTGTTAAATTTAAGCCTTGAGCTGCCTGTGAATATCTCCCATATCTCCCTTGTCCCTGGAGGCCCACAGAACCTATCGCCCCTGCACCCAGCTGGGGGAAGGGAGGGAAAGGCTTGTTTTGTTGTTGTTCTATGAAACAAAATAATCTGCGAGAACAGTGTGGTATGAAGTTATCAGCTCAGATCTGCTTCTAACGTGGCTAAAGGTTCCCCACTCCCTCATAAACCATTTACATAAGAGCTGTTTATGACTTCTCAGCACAGCACATAAACCACTTCAAGCCACAGTTCAGCTATTAGACCTTACCTCAGCTCAGCAGGTCAAAACAGCACTTGGAAACAGGTTTCTGGGGAAAATGGGGCCTCTGTAAAACACAGTAATTTGGTTGTTTCGCTCAGGTTTAGTGCTGGCTTCCTCCCACAGGACAGCACAAAAGGGTGCTGTGCTAATTCAGGTGCTCAGGTAGGAAATAAAAACCACACTTTCATCATGAGTGAGCAAGAAAAACCCTGTGACTCTTCCCCTTCCTTGCAGTCTCCCATTCATCACAGCAAAGAGGGCTGTTTGCAGAAATCAAGCTCCATTTAATTTTTAAAACTTCTATTTTCTTAAAGCTTAAGTGTGTGTATGTACACTCAAATCTCTCCATGAGGATAGAATATAAGTCCCAAAGCACAGTACCAAAACAGAAATCTTCAATAACCTTTGAGAAACCTAAACCTGAGAGACTGGTTGGAACCTGGAAACAGCAAATACTACCAACAAGTCAGTGATGAGCAGATCTGCAACCCTATCTGACAGGAGCAATTTTGTCTCTCTCATACAGCTCAGGAAAGGTGCCGGAAAGAAGACAGAAAGGAAGGGTCATACCCAGCAAGAAGATTACATTCCCTCATAAGCATGAGATTAAAAAAAGGGTTTCCGCAGATTTTCTCTGTGGCACGATGAAGCCAGGCCTGTATCCCTTGCACTGTGCAGAACAGCATCCCAGCTTCTCTGTTTTTTTCTGTGCTAGATGTATAGGAGATTGCTATCACTTCCCAGCCCATAAATCCTGTGCCCACAGTGCAAGTAAGGCCCTCCTGCCTGGTGATGTAATCAAACAGTGCATCATTGAAACCTGAATTTGGGGAGGCATGAATTTCATCCTCCCATCCAGCACTTCAGAATAGCAAGTCCCCATGAACACGGCCATCGCGGTGCTGACAGAGAATACACAGGATCTTGCAGAGAGCTTGTCATCAGTAAGAGGAAGGAGAGAGATGGTCCAATGAGGTTTTTCCACATCTGTCTGAGAAAAAGTTGCTCTGATATCTCTTTATGGGATGGCACCCTGCTGCATACCATTCAGAGTCCAGCCAGGATCTAGGAAACAACAGCATATTTTTTGGAGACCTTTGCAGAAATATTGTGTTAGGCAGTCCTTAATCTAGTTCCTTACAGTGTTCCTCCAGAATTTTTTTCCTGAAGATTTCTCTAGCACTAACCACGTGCCCAGGTTTCCTGGGGTTTTCCTCTGCATTTCAAGGGCAGAGTGGCCAAGTATGTTCACAGCAGGATGTACAGGTGCGAGTTCAACTCTTGCTTTGGACATAAATTAAGTGTATCCTGGGCATGACTCCTTATTAGACTGCTGACCTCATTTCCCTTAATGTATCCATTTATCCAAAGAGCCTACTCCTGGCCAGGGTTAAAGAGTCAGGCCCCGACACATATCTACTGTAATTGTTAACAGAGTTCTTGACACAATTTTGGCCTAAGCCGGCCAGCTTTGTCCCAGCACTTTAGAGAATGGCAGAAGTTTAGTTGTGCTGACAGGCAATATAGACAAGGATACTCTGGTTTTCTTGTGCAATGTACATGGACAGGGATTGCATATACTCATATTCTTATACCCAAGATGGAGTTCTAGCCCATTGCAACTTATTGCTGAGGATGTAAGAGATAAAATGAGTAAGAGGTAGAATAAGTGACTTGTCTTTGCTCTGATTTTTCCTCCCCTCACCTCCTATAAGTCCGTATTTTCCTCTTCCTCCTTGCCTGCTTTCAAATTTCTCTCCCTAGCAGGTTTTAACATTAAAAAAAGTTTATGCTCCTCATAAAAGCAAAATAAAAAAGTCAGTTTCCTTCTGGGTTTTGTCTTTGGATTGACTGCTTAACCTGATGGCACCTGATCCTCTCTATTCTACAATTAGTTGCTAACATCATTATTCTCACCACCTTATTATGTTTGTTTGGTAGGGCCAAATTCACCAGCAACTGGGTTATCATGATTTTCTTTCCTGTGTACCTGTCAGTATAAGACCGTCAACATTCTCTTACTTTTGAGAAAATGCACACTTTCCTGGGATGTAAGGCAAGGATTTATTTCCTCCTCTGTCAATCCTGTTCTCCAACATCTGTTTTACAAATTTTATATGCAGTCAATGCTTGGATAGTAGTACAAAATCTTTCCTGGAAATATGGCATAAATTTTATGGTTGATGAGGTAGATGCTTCTAAGCCATATCTTTAAAAATATCCTTATCCCTACCAGCAGAATGTCCTGCAGCTTCTGTTCATTTCTGTTTTATTTCAGCACAGCTGGCCTTTTTCAGTACTGGCAGAAATTTACTGGATCTGACATGCAGTGGAACAACAGTGACATCCATTGGCTAAATTAAATCCATGCTTGAACTCTTCATTACACAATAATATTTCAGTGGAAAGTGGGTTTGACATAAGACATTTTTATGTGATCAATATTATCAATGTTTTAGGAGTATCTCAGAAATTAAAGTTTCACATTTTTCCCTCATGTATTTCCTGAGAATTGATCAGTAATCTTGTCTTGCCTGGTAAAAACACTGACTGCCAGACATCTGTAAATTAAGAGAGAACTCTTTACTGGATATTGCAACCCTAAAACCTTATAAGCTCAAGCAAATACCAAAGGTATCTGAAATAATCTGTGACGTACAAATAAAACTATTTATGGTCTTTCTAGCTTGGTAGGTACTGTCCAAAGGTAGACCCACACTTTTTTTTTTTATCTTCTCCTTGTTTTTTTCTCTTGCTTTCATCAGGAGACATTTTCCTTAGTAGGTTCAGTGACTTTTATTTTTCAATTAGTTATATATCAGTCTACAACAGCCTCCACCATCTATCTTCTTCTTCTTCCTCATGCCTCAACCTTGATGTCATCAGCTACTTTTGTCAGTAGCAACAGCAGCAATATCTTTTTTCCCTTATAGGATATTAATATACCACAGGGTTAAAATATGAAATGAAATTGTGACTTCTCACTGAGTCATAGTCAAGTGTTAAGATTAATTAAAATCCAATTCTTAACCTACCTACACTAAGGAACTAGAAAACAGCAAACATAAGTAAACGTTAAAGACTCCTGTATCAGATACTTTTCAGAGGTTCAGTTAATTAACATTAATTTTGCAATATTTTTTCTACAATTCTGTACTGATTGATGGAAAGACATCATTCTTTTTTGTTGTCTAAGATTTCATTATTCTACTTACTATCTTGTAGGCTCAAATTATCCTAGCTGACATGTTAACCTGACGTGTTAACAGTTAACCTGTCCTAGAGTTTGACGCAACACTAACTTTATTCCCCTTCTTTGGAAATTCCATGCTGCTCTAAAATTTACAGAAAATTAAGAAATTAAGAGCAACATCCCAGACCTTTTATCAATTCCTTTTACACAATTGTATTTCCCATGGAAATACCTTTGTGGTTTGTCTTTTTATTTTTTTTACTTTTTTTTTTTAATTTTTACTATTTTTTTAATAGAAGAGAGAAAAATTTGTAGTAGCTACACTTCCACAAATAAAAATTTAAATAAATTTTAAATAAAAATTATACCATCAGTCATGTAGTAAATTAATACTGTTTCTTCTTTTTTCCTCCAACTGCAGGATCTCTCACTGGATAGATCTTTCTATCTTGCTTAAAATAATTCTAATTTATGAACAGATCAGACTAGCACAGAGCACCTTTTTGCCTCCATTGTTTCCTCTCTGGTTAATTATCATGATTCTTGAGCACAGCTTATTGTACAGTTTTGAGCAGGCAGTTCATGCCCAAGTACTGCTAAACTCTACTTGGGAGAAGGAGAACCTGTGCCATTCAAGTCCTTTACCAGGTGACTGAGTTTGATCTATTTCAGGAGTATCTTGTATGGAAATCCATGATGACAACGGCATGATAGAGACAATAAATCACCTGAAAATATTGTTCTAAGACGTTTTAGGGCCAATATATTTTATAAAATGACAAAACAAATTCTCCTTGCAACTTTCCCTTTTAGTAATTTTTCAATTTCAAAGTTGAGGAGTTTACAATGATTTTGCTATTTATCCTTGATAATCCTGTGACAAATAAGTTTTCCTACTACTACCTTGTAGCAGTGAAGGTAAAGAAAATGCAAAACTATTTTTGCAGCTATTCCAGCTTGTATTTTGCAGCTATTCCAGTGTTGATCTTACTTCCCACAGTGGAACACAGGGATTGAGTTGCCAATTTCTTAAAAAAAATCGTTGTCCTTCTTATTTTTCCTACGCCATTGCTGGATTTTACTGCTTTAGATTTTATTTTCATAAGAATTTTTACTGCTTCTTTCCTAGTGTTTTTTGAGAAAGTGATACCTACTTTATCTTGCAATCATTATTTTCTTCTTTTCCTTAAATTTACAAAATTAAATGCTACCTTATTTACTCAAGTGGAGTATTGGTTTGCCGTGAAACTGGCAATAGCAACTGAGGTTTGTGTTATTACTCAATAAATAGCACAACATAACTATTTGACTATGAAAGCCAGTGTAAGAATTGCTGAGAAACACAAGCTGAACAAAAAAATACAGCTATTATTTATAAAAGCATCTAGAACACTCTTATTTTTAATGTAGGATTTTAGATTTTTTCATCTTATTTTGATTCTAACACCATGCTGACAAGCAGTCAATTAAAAATGTCCCACTTGAATCCTGACAACAGCTTATGTGTAGTCAGCAAGGTCAGCTGAATTAAGAAAAGTGGAAAGCAGTCTGTGTGAAATGCTCTATCATGCCAAAATGACCTCCTAGAGGATATAAAATAAACATTCTATTCACTCAGTTCACACAGCTGAATTGGCTTGAATTCTGAAACTCTTTCATTATTAAGCAGGAGACTTGAAGAAAGTGATAAAGAAGAAGCACAGAAAAAAATTAAAATTTAAAGACGTACTGCTTTCATTCTGGAAATATTTTTATTTTCTAGAGAACTGCATTAAAGTATATGCCACTTTTAAAGGAAATCCGAGAATTTAAAACAAATATCTGTAGAGATAGGCTGAAGCTTTTTGAAGTGTGGCTTAGGAGTATAAAACCTACAGGAGCAGTTTTATGAATTCCACTTATTTGTTCAGAAAACACTAACAGCTATTCACAACAAGATGTTATAAAGATGTTATAGCATGTTCTGCCCAAACCTGTTTGTTTAGATCTACAAGTATCCTGGCTAGTATCAGTCAGGAGTGTAGCACAGACAGTAAAAGAAACTTGCAAACTTTCCTGTTGACATTTTAGCTCAACAGACGCACCAAAGAAATCTGAGATTTGCACAGCACTATTTGTATGACTGTCTTCCTTATGAAGTGGACTTCAGCGAATGTTGATTTAAAACTGTCAGTGAGAGCATTACTCTGAGAGGGATAAAAGATGAGCAATGTCCTTGTGCTACGACATGCAAACTGTCCTGATGACTCTTGAACCTGGTGTGAACCTGGATGTGACTGAGGAGGTTTACAAAGTACAAACATACTGGAAGGGAAATCACTGTCATAGTACCTCCTCTGGAATTTATTTATTTGGCACCAAAAATAAGCAGGCTGCTTGATTAAGGAAACAATATTCCAATCAAAGGCCATCCTTCAGATAAATCTTTTAATCATTCTGATCAAAGCTGAAGCATTCCAGCTTTGCATCTTCACTTGAGAGTGCACATTAGTAATACACCTAAAGAATGTTGCAGTGAAAGATAAGTGGTGTGGGCAATAAGAGCACTGTGGGTCTACTTGCACAAAGCCTTTCTCGTTTTTCAACAAATTGTCCAGAGACCCAGAAGGCAAAACATTTTCATGTAGTCCTGTGCTGTACCCTCCATTGCAAGTGCAGACAAAGACTTCCCCAGACTCCAGCACCATCAGATTCAAGAGGAGATAAGTGTGTCCTTAAGAACTTGAGCAGGAATGCTTTTCTGAATCAGAGCCAGAGAGAGCAGCCAATATCTCCAAGGAATCTGAGGAAACTCTCCTAGTTAAGAGAAATGTGCTTTTAAGCGATTTTTAATTTCCCTGATGCTTTATTTCACTCATATGTTTTCTACTTAGCAGGATATCATAATGAGAACAAAATTTTTATATAATGTGCTCATCTGAACCCTCTGATTTCTCAAACTACATCACTAATCTCTGGTATGAGGAAAAACAATAACTTCTCCAGCAACTGGATGTGCTATTAAAGATAAGCTCATGCAACATGGCAAGAGAAAAATACAGATGTTTTCTAAGCAACATGCCTAAATGGTGGGAAAAAGCATCCTGATCAATATACAAAAGTAATATTTTATCATCTGTCTTTAACTGAAGCAATTACAGTAAGTGTTGAACATTCCCTGTAGCTACATATTTAAAAGCTTATCTTCAGTATATAGTATTGATTTACTTGTTCGATCCTTTTTACATAGGAGGATGCTAAAAGTAGGATCCCTATTTTTTCTGTACACCTCCTTTTGCCCTATATTTGCAATGCTCTCTAAAACATGAGGGGGGTGCTTTTACTAAAAGAGTGAAACCCAATATCCTTAATCTGTTTAATAGCTATATATATACCACTAAGGAAAAAAATATAGCTGATAATTGTGATGCAATTAATGGAACAAAAATCTGGTGCACAGTAAATTTCCAAGATTAGGAACCAAGCAACATTATCTCATCGTTATTGGGTACCAGTGAGGTACACAGAACCTCACTGAGAACTCATGAGCTCAACAAAAAGGTTTCTTGCAGGGATCAGCAAAAAATGAACCAGGCTTTGGAGCACTGGTAAGGCCAAACAGAACCTAGCATCTATTACTGTCTTCAGTCCAGATCCTCAAACAGCATCTAGGAACAAAATTCTCACCAGATCCCTGTGGGAATGAGGAATCTGAAGAGGCAGTATCCTAAAAAAAAATCTGATCCAAAGGAGAGATCATTTAATCTGTCAGGAAAGAGATGAGGACTTACTTCAGGAATGCACAGAGCCTGCAGGACAGGCTGTCTAGAGCTTTCTGCTGCAGAAGGCACAAACAAAAATCTCCTTTAGCTCAAGGGCACACTTTTCATTCTCCACTGTTTATCCCTTTGCTAGTTCATCATCACCAGTTATTTGTCTTTGGAGAAACAGACCTGGGGACTTCTATATTATGAGACTATGAAAGAGGCCAGAGCTGTTTCATTTAATCTGTTGAAAGAGTGGGTAAGAGTAAGTACTTCAAGGAAAAATACTGAAAAGTACAAGGAAAAGTACTCCTCTCCTGTGTATATCCTCTGGCTTTTCAGCAATTTATGGACAAGAGAAATCTGTATCTATGACTTCAGGGAAGGAAGCTACATTAATGTGAGTAATTTATTTAAAGACTGATTTTTTTCACATTCAAAATCTCCTGTCTCATGAAGCCCTGCAATGTACTCATATGTGTGATGTAAAGTGCATTTCTTTGTTGCGAGCTTGTTGTTGCTATATCTGAAGACTATTTTTGAGCTGTGAGAAGCAGCAAGAAGTTGCAAGACGTAGCATGAGAAAGGTGAATTGGCATCCCTATCTCCACTAAGTTCTTCCTTAGCTGTGATAGATGCACTCCTGTTCGAACTAACTCCGGTTTGGCCCAGGCTGATGTTCAGCAAGTAGGCTAGATCAATATCAATCCTATTTCGTGAGGTTATCATCAACTGAAAAAAAAAAAAAAAAAAATTTTCTGTTGGAGACTGGACTGATAAGTGGACACAGCAGAAAGTCTTACTACAGATCAAGAATTTATGCCATAAATGCCTGCATCATTAGGCCCTGTTGACCTGCTGCATGGCAGTAATCTCCCCATGAGCAGGAACACCACTCACGATTATGTTCCAAGGCTGAAATCCCTTACATGATCCTTTAAACAAGATTTCAGTGGGTTGGTAAGTGACATTTTTGTGCATGTATATCACATTTAAAATGTGTAGAGTAAGCATGCATTATATTATTTGAATCCCAAATTAAAAATACAGTGAATAGTAGAGTATTGCCCACAAAAAAAATCTGTATTTATTAAATATTTTGTATACCTACATTTACTGGTGAGAGTGCAGTAAATAACAACCAGGTCACATCTGGGTGACCATTTGCTCCTCTTCTTCAACATTTGCTGCCCTAAAGGAGAAGCCTAGACTCCCTATTGTGTCACTGCTGTTTCCATAGCACAGATTCATCTCAGCAGTTTTGTTAATCACACTTCAAGTGCTTATTTCTAGAAGGCTACTGGAAGGTCCACTCCTCAGAGCCTGAAGAAATAAAACCCTGCCTATGTGCTGCCCTGCCCTCTGCTCCTGCAAAGGCTGTCATTGCCATCCAGCAGCCAAAGTCTAACTGCAGCTTCGGCACACTCAGTGCCAGCCACCCACTGACAAACAGACACAGATTCGAGCAAATCTTCCACCTAACTCAGCTTTAGATAAGCCTGAGCCTTTCACTCAACATACCATTTGAGAAGAGGTGTCAGGTACACCTCCTGTCAAATACCACTTCCTTGAAATTTCTGTCCCCATTGACAGGTTCTGCTCGTGAGCGTGTCAGGACAAACACCATTCACTGTAAACAAGGACCTGAATCATTTACACTGAACAGAGATCAAAGTGCTGCCTTCCCACCCACTACCAAAGCACAGGTATGGTGTGGTTTATTTTGTCTGGTGTCAAGTCTTTGGAATCAGTTAGAGTCATTGCTGTTTACAGATGTCAGAAAAAAATGAAGGCTGAATGAGAATGTTTGACAAGGCCATACGAAAGTTGATAATTTTCATGCTGATAGGCCTAGGAAGAAATACGTCTTTATTCCACAACGAAAGCCCTGTCAGCAGCGTGATGGCTGAAATGATGAAGATGCAGATGTTGCTGTTGATTACAGAATGATGTGACCACAAAGATGGAAAGAAGAAGGTCAATTACACAAGACCAAGGGAGTTCAAAAAGGGCAAGGAATTGAAAGCACTTTGTGAATGTTTACTCATACAGAACATTTTTAAGGAAAAAGTCATTCTACAGCAGATAAGCTACAAATTCTGTCAGTGGAAGGCTGCTTTTTTTTTGAAGTCTGTTTCTCCTTCTGCTCCAGTCACACAACCAGCTATGGTAGAAAGGTTTTAGGAGATTGGCATTAGGGTTTCATACAGTAAGTGAAACAAAGTTCTTTCACTGATGTCAGAGGTTGAAGATTTACTTCACGAGGTGATAGTACTGGCCAGGTTCTTTGCCCTTGCAAATTCACCAACAAGCCTTCATGCGTCGATCCATGCTCTGAGCTCCCATCCTCTGCTCATGTGAACTCTTTCACCCACACACTGAGTGAAGCAACTGATTAACACATCCATTCAGCAATAACTATTTTTTGTCAATTTCTCAGTTTATGATTGGATGGAAAACACCTCAGCCCTCACCTGCATAAGGGTGAAATCTTACACAACTGTAAATGTAACATTTCCTTCAGAAGAAGCATCTTAGTTTAACTTCAACCTAACAAATTTCACCCTTGTTATGTGAAATGTAGGAGAAGACTAATGAATAAAAGTTACATTTGTGGGAAGCATAAATATTGAGAAATCAAGATCCAGTCAGGCTTTCACTAAATGTTAAGCAGAAAATTGTTCTTCAACTTTAAAGAAAAAACCCAAGGGGGAAACTGTGATCACTATCAATCCTGTTTCTACAGAGTAAAAGGCATGATTCTTCTCAGCTCAGAGTCGACAAAGTGAGTACATTCACTACAAAATCATTGAAACTGGCCTGTTGAAACTTCCCACTTCTGTTGAAGCAGAACTTAAGCTCAAAGTAGGAACATATATCAATCTGGACACAATCAATAGCAAGAAATAACAATCTTCCTATGACCTTTGGTGCTACAATACATGGAAGAAGAGGGAAAAGTTATGAAGGCACTTCAACTTTATTAGCAACCAAAGGCAAATATCATCTGTAGAAATGTAACAAGGTACAACGAAAACAGAAATATACACCAAGGGTCTCTGAATGTTTCTTTAGATGCTATTGATTTAGGACTAGGATATTTTTTAATTTGTTTACTTTTAATTGTCTCACAGACATTCAAGAAGAACAGTAGGATGCACTTGACAAGACAATCAACATTGGATGTTTCATACAAGAGTTATTTGAAAGGGAAACTGTTACAGACATGTAGCACATGAGTTCTGAACTCAGCACAAGCCAGACAAGCATGGGGACATTCAGTCATTGAGACAACCAGTTTCCCTACAAGAAATATTTTTGTTATTTCTTACTGGAATTTGCTCCCCACCCTACTAACCCAGTAAATCTCATTACTTGAGCATTAGGGCATATTGCCAGGCCAACTTTCCCAGGCTTTTCCCTAAAAAGTTCCTGCTCTCTTTGTGTGTTAACAAGCAGAAGATAAAGTGTTTCTGCTTAACAGAATTTACAACAAGGTGTTTTTATTATAATTGTTCTAAAGCTTAAATCTATCAAAGCAAAGTCAGGAGTGGATTTATTTATTTTAATTTAGGAAATCTTTACTTAAACAGACACTAAGGAATGTTGTTCTCCATAGTGTTTACACAAGAGTCAGACTACATGACAGTCAACCATATTGACTTCTGCTTTTACAAACCACAAAGAACCATATCAAACTTACTGCTAACACCTATGGTGGATGGAGTAGAGAGTTACTGCCCAAATGCTTGATTACAAGCTAAAAAAATACCCCGAATACAGGTGCTTTGCTGCTCCCACCCTACCCATTCCCAGTTAGATTGTACTCATGTGATTATTAACTACATAAATTATTCCATTGTGAGCTACCATGTATGCTACCCATGACCGGGCCATGTAACTCAATAAGAAAATTCTCTAGCCACAGTTAACACTGACAAATTAAATCTGTTATTTATTAATATCCTTAAGAAAATGCTGTATATATTAAAAAAACCAACCAAACACAGAAAACCTCTCAACAAACAAACAAAAAAAGAACCCCATAATTCCTCCAATAATTTTTTTTAAGTTTGTGCTTAGAAAACTGATTGGATGGGTGCCTGTTCCATTATTTTGTGCACCAACAGAAAATAGACAATATATATTAGCAAACTTGTAGAAAAAAATCTTACTGTCAATCCCTGATTAAAATCCCACCATAATGAGATGTCTTATCTTCAGGGACAGCCTTCAGAATAGCAGAGTCCATTATTTATTTGGCAGTTAACAGCACACTTTGTAATTATTCCCTTATATACAAACTAAACTCTTATGTAGAGAGAAAATGGGCCTGAGAGAAACAACAATTCTTGGGAACTCCCATATGAAATACATTAGTAGTATGACTTAAATATTTTATTCTCACTGCATTCTAGCACTTCTAGATGCACTGCTATCAGCTCAGACTTCTGTGTAACTTGCCATGCTGATTTAATCACCTTTCTGCTGTGTGATCTGTTGAAGACATTGCATCATCTCTCACTGCGCTTTGAAGGCAACATAGCAAGATCTTTCAGGAACCCTTCCAAACATATTCTACTGACTCAGATTTGCAGAGCTGACCATTAAGTAGCCATTCAGTTACAGATAAAGAGCAGTAGCTGACTTTAGAATCATGGATTTTTTTCCACAAAATCAATTTCAGAAGCTGCAAGTGCTTGAATATTTGTTGGGTTTTGTTAATTGTAGTCTCTTTTAATAGCATTCTAATATAGAAGTTGATAAACTTGTTAAAGGGTCTAAATAAAATACTTTGTAACAATTAAGATTAATAAATGTATCTTTTGTTTTAACCTATCTTCCAAACCATGTAAAGCACTGAATTTAGCAGAAAGTTTTAAATTTGAAAAGCTTTTGAAAGCAACTATCATCTGAAGTATGACTTTGGGTGAAATGCTAAAACTACATTGTGTCCAAATAGAAATTTACTAAGATTGTCTGGGATAGACTCTTGTAGCTCACTGAATTACTTATTTTCCAGCCTAGCTTGATTGTTTCCATCAAACATTGTTGCCTATATGTTTCCATCATAGCTCTGGAAACAGCTATGATTTTGCCTGTAATCTTATAAAAATGCAAGTGAATAACATGGATTACAATTTGATTATGAAGGGTACTACCCCCTGTGCCCCTTGCTGAAATTCTCTCTCTTGACTATTTCACATTGCTGGACAGCAAACTACAGAAATTCTTACAATTTATTCTCATAATTTTTGGTCCAAGGACTCAAGGTCTGCAGTTTCACATTAGAAATTATTCCCAGTTCTCAAGCCTGCTGACTCACTGATTCATACTGAATCATATCCAGTGGTTCCAACCGGTTTTTGTATTTTGTATGCATTGCCTTTGAGTCATTTTTCAAGCATTCTGTACAAAGAAGCCATCAACTACTACATGAGAACATGGGTCTAGATGCACACTTACCTTTTCTTTCTGGGAAACAGGCTGGTTTGAATGCATGAAAAATTTTACATCTCAATTCTGATACAAGAAAAGATGTCCTATCTTTTTCCCTCCCACATTTGTTTTTTAAACCCTATCCCATCAATTGCACTGAAAAAAACCACTGTGGGGTGTCACTACCTTTTGTGAAAAAAACCTGGAGGTTGAATGTTTATACAAAGAGTGGCTTCAGCAACAAACAGAACCAGACAAGGCTTTCTGCAGAGCATTATTACCCAGTCAACCAACTCCCCAATCTCTCCACTTGTCTTCCCAAGTAGGTTCTGCCAGATGCGCCAAAACTGTGAGGAATGAGGAATCTATGTTTTTGGAAGTTCACAGAGGAGGTAGCAAAAGGGTAAAAAACATACTTCCCAAACTTTTGTAACCTCAGCCTCATGAGGTCGTGGTTAAAAGGCTCTCCATGTTCTGTACCTTCTTCTCTTACTCCAAATGAGTGCAGGAGAAAGTCTGTGAGACAAAAAAAATCATATTGTTGATAATGTTGGCTTTTATGGACATTTTCTACTAGTAGATGTTCACTGCTCATGATGGGACCATCTTTTGTGTTCTGCCAATGAATTCAGCTGAAAATATTGAAGAATATATATTGGGGAAGATGAAATAGGAAAGCCTTATAAATATGATTGTCTGGCAAAAGATTTAGAAAATACAGAGACTGAGATGGTAACAAGTTTTGAGATACCAAACCTTAGTTACTGAACAACTAGAAAACAATAGTACAGCCAGGATGAAGACAATCCCCCCTTCTGGTTGAACAATGCCCTTACATACAGATAGGTCCAAAAGTCAAATGGACTGTTCTATCTCAACCCCCAGAATGTATGGTTCATCCCACACCTGTAACCCTCCCCTGAAACATCAAGTGTCTGTGACCTCATTGGCCCAAGTCTTGTTCCAGCCCACCTTGAAGCCCCCTGATAAGAGGTCTCTGAGGGGCCAGACGCTCTCTTGGAACTTCCGTTCTCTTGGAACTCCCCCTCTCCTGGAACATCCTCTCCCTCTTGGGATCCTCTCTTATCTCCCCCTACCCCTTGCCTCTCCCTTCCCCCACTCCCTGGGGCCTGCCACGTTTCCCATCTGGTGACTCCAAGCAGGGCCTTTCACCCTCTCTAATAAACCATATATTCTAAGAGCAGCCTTCAGAGATCTCTCGTCTCCATCCATCCAAACTGTCCTGGAGTCCAGCATCCTCGCAAATCTAAGCTGCAGCAGGTGACATGAGCAAGTTTGTCCAGATATCAGGTGATCCAAATTTCCTTCCTTTCTCGTATTGGAGAGAAAAAGAACTTGCTGTTTCTGATAATATTTGTAAGCTATCTACTTTGGAAAAGAAAGAATTTCCTTTGAGATTTGGTATTTTAGTGTATTGCCTAGTTCTCTTCTGGTCAACATTAACCCTTTTGCACCAAACACAGTATTTACAACACCACATGACTCTGATGTCATGCTTCACATCACCATCGCTCACTTCAATGCTGTTTATCAAAGTCATAGTGAAGGAAAGACAGGGACTAAACCATGAAGATCAGACAGAATGCATATAGAGCTGAATGGAAAGGTACCACCAGACTGAGTCATTCCCTTTCCTGTCTACCTACCACTACATGAAAATCCACAGGTTTCCAGCTCAGTAGTTTTATCTGCCTAAATTCCTGGCACACATGCACCCCCAGAGAGATCAAAAACACAAAGAGTATTCTTTCATGTTACAGACAGTTCAAGGAACGGGAAGCTTAGAACCCTCTTCCCAGTGTTAGAGGCATATCAATAAAGTTGATTTTGACAGGCACGGATTTGTGCCAAAATGTATCATTACAGGCAATTAGTTTACTATTTCAGGAACAATCCATGTCTTTCCATTCTTCTCTTTTCTTCACAGAGATACCTCTTCAATGACTATTTTCCCCTTCTAGCATGGACATCCATTCCCAGGGAATTAAGAGAAACAAATTACTGCCTATTATGATGTTGCAACTTCTAACCACAGGGTTCAGCATCAAGAAATAAAGAACAATTATTGGAACATTAGGGCTTAACTAAACATCTCAGTATTTGGCAGGGCATACTCTGAACCAACAAAGAAGGAGACAGCCATGCATACATGTGCTCACATAAGGTAGCTATAAAATGTAATTGGAAGCAATGTTTTAGGAATTTGAATTTTAGTTACATTTTTAGCATAGGAGCTGTGATACTAAAATGAAGCACTTAAAAAAAAAAATTATCATTTGTTTTTGTTAAAGCATGTGGTAGTATGATTTACATGGGTCTTCACAAGAGTTCTTGAGATTTTTTGACTAAGCAGATCTTTATCATTTTCCCTGAAAACCATGGTCATTGAAAAACAGAATTAGTCACCCAGAGACCACCTGATCTCTCCACATTGAACACAGCAACTGAAAGCCTAAAATACTGAATCTATGCAATCCATTTGCAAGATTTGGAGGTCAGCCTTCACTCTCAGTCATCCCAGAGATGCCAAGCTTCAGAAGGTAGTTCAAGCTTTCTCAAGAGAAGGGAGAAACTTCTGCTGGAATGAAAATTTGGTGCTCCTTAAAAAGATGGAATGCATGTCCTTTTGTATACTAAGGGTCAGGACTCTCAGAAAATAAATCCATTTTGAAACCATAGACATTAAGACTACACAAAGCATGGAGTTATCAAAACAGGAGGGCAGTTAGCTGGGAATAGCTGGGAAGTTCCAATATTGAAAAAATATGTAAATGTAGAAATCTTGTGTAAAATACAGCAGATAAAAATCTCATCCCCATTACCGTACTTTTCATGTGTTATCAAGTTTCCCACCTTTTTAAATTTAACCATCCATATGGTTACTACAGAGATCATTAACCAGCAGCCACTGTGTTTTGGATCTGAAGAGCAGATGACACTTCTCAGAAGGAGTCACTGGCCCTGCAGCACTGTCACCCTCTTGGGAGACACAATCCTCTTTCTGCAGCCTGACTCCATGGCATGGAAGATATTTCTAATACCCCCTGCCTTCTTACTATGAAAAACAGACCTTCAGGGCTGCTCAACTCCTGTTTCTCTGACACAGTGTCAGAGACAGATTATCACTCAGACACCACAAACCCAAGGCAGAGCAAACACTACAGTCACACTCCATGCCAAAACCTTTCCTATGTGGCCCATTCAGCAAGGGCAAGAAATAGGGTTGAAATCTCATTCATAAGCAGGTCACAGACCAGGCATTCTTGTGCTGACCAAAGCTCACCTTCTTCCTTGGAGAAGCCGTACCACAGCAGCAAAGTCCCAGAGTCCTACCTGCAACCTCAGCCTCACACCCTGACCTGGCACACCAGCTGCACCATGTCCTCTTGCCCAAACTGAATTCAAAATTTACCAAATTTACTATAGCATCTCTTTTCTGACCCACTAGGCATCATCTGGAATCCCAGGCTGAGTTAAACACAGCAGCCCAGCTTCACCACCTACCAACATGATACTCCATTTAGATTAGATATCAGGAAGAAATTCTTCACTGTGAGGCTGGTGAGGAGCTGGAACGGGTTGCCCAGAGAAGCTGTGAATGCCCCATCACTGGAAACATCCAAGATCAGTGTGGGCAGGGCTCTGAGCAACCTGCTTGTTGAAGATGTCCTAGCTAACTGTAGAGCTGTCAGACCAAATACAATACCCCTTGCAACCCAAACTGTTCTATGATTTTATATAATCAGCAGTGCATTAAATCAACCAGCCTTAAGTAACACTGACACATCTCTCTCTAATACATGACCAGAATTTTTTGGTGTCTACAACAGCAAGTGATTAATTGATCATAAACCTCTCAAAACAGAGTGTTTTCAATCAGAGTAATTAAGAAAATAAACAAAACAAAAGTATTCAATAAATAACAGCAAACCATCACTGACATTGGTTTGTTGTCCTGACTTTGGTTGAAGACTCAGTATGCTATTTCTCCCATGCTGTTTCAAGCAGAGATGGTTTACATTGGCAAAAGGGTTAGTTAAGCCAATTCCCAGGATAGGCATAGCTCTCTGCATTATTTGCCTCAGAAAAATATTCCCAAGAAGCAAACATTTAAGCACAAACCACATGTTCCACCAGTTTCATCACGAACATAGGTGATACTGGAAGACAATCAGATTTATATGGCTTCAGCTAGCTGCAAACTCCAGATTCCACCAGTTTTTCCAAATCAGTTTCTACCTATTTTAGTGCTCTTGAAAACCAAGGATTTAATTCATTACAGCGTTGTCTTTACCCAGGCCCCCCTTGTATGCCTTCACTGGTATTCAGTGGTTGGTTCTGAGTAGTCTAAGTGCAGGCACTAAAAGCACTCCTGAGAGCCTGAGACTCTCACCATGGTTTGGGGTGAGTACAGCACAAAGCATCTCATTGCTTCCTGGCTCTTCACAAAGCACTAGGTGAGCCATCTTAATTTACCATGAGGTCTCTTGGAGAAAACCCAATCACTAGCTTTGGCTTGCCTCAAAATATTTCCCTGCAATTTGCAAATGAGAATTTGAAATTCAGCTGCCTGTACATGAAGGCTGAGCTGACACTTCAAGGATGCAATTTCACCAGGCTCTTTAAGGTGTCTCCACAGATGAATCAGAGCACTAATCAATCCTTTTAGAAAGCTGTTCAGAAACACACAGTTTGCCTGTGTTAGATAAGCAAAGCTGGCAGCACTCCCTGACATTTGTCCCTAACACATCTGACCCACTTTTCTCTAAAGTGTTAGTTTTTCCTTCTTTTAGTTTATTTATGATAAACTTACTATAGTAATTCTCACTTCCCCCACTTTTTTTTTTTTTTTTTTTTTTTTTTTTTTTTTGTGGTTATCTCAGATTTCTTTTAACACAATAAAACTCAGCATTTAAGGGGACCTTTTAAGGGGATCCAAATACATTCAAAAGATCTCCTAAAACCTCCTGCCAGCTCAATTATTCTATGATTTTATTTCTTTTTGGTCATGTAATCTGAGAGTTTTTACTCATGCACTAAGCAACATGACTAACATCTGTCACACATTATTTGTTTTCTTCTCTTTCCCTAGGGGAAGAAGGAGGGGAGGGTCTGGTATTGGCAAAGTGGTTTTCATTTGTTTGTTTGTTTAGTGTGCATGTTGCTATGTGTTTACAACAGAAAAACACAAGGTCAGAATAATGCTTCATGGAATCAGAGTGAATTCCAGAGATGGAATGTGTATAGAGGTCCTCAGGAATCAGACGAACCCCTAAGATGGCCAGGTAAACCCTTGCCTCTTTCTTTGTGTAACAGGTGCAAAAAGATGGATACGGTTTTCACTCCTAAACTTATTTGTTTCAGGCATGGAAAGGCTTTGAATGAGAACACACAGACCCTAAGCCTGATTCAGAATTCAGCAGGGAACTAGTATGCAGAGTAAGGACACATCTGGCATGGTTGTGGCAATGCCTGGCTGGGAAAAGCACCTTTGTGTTCTAAAGCTTCCTGACACTGATAGTTTCATACACCTGTGCAAAGCTAACCAGGATAAGAAAAGTTCAAAAATTGAACATGAGACAGTATATTCAAACGGAAATACTTTTCCACTAAGACAAAGGAAGGAAAAAGGACAATCTATTGCAAGTTGTTCATGGCAATTTTGTCTGTCTAACATTCTGATCACTTACTGGCTCAAGGACAGCTTCAGGAAGTTGTTTTTGCTAATCTCTTATGAGATTATTATTGTCTGAGGCTTCCCTTTCTAGTAAAATATTGGTTTTAGTTGCTTGCATACTTGCAAAACTTCACCCCTGGAGTTTGAAATTTCCCATATCTATGATAAATATTTTTGCAAAATTTCACTAATGAAACATTGAATGAGACAAGAAAGGATATGTTTTGCCCTTGCTAAAAAGTTGGGCAGCTCATCTGTAAAAAATCCTTGGAAGTGTAAAAAAAACTGATAAGAACATTGCTAAATGTTATTCGAGGGAGATTTGCTTGTTTCTCTGAAAGCAGAAATTGCAAGCCACTGAAGGATCTCAATTCATATAAACACAGTTACAATAAGGTTTCTCAGCTGGCCTTGCATTCTTGTCCCACTAGAACATGTATTCACCATTGCCAAAAGCCAGAAGTGTAAGGCTACTCCAAGCTTCTTTGGGCAAAGAAAAAGAAGAAAGGTTCTTTTGTGCACAGAAAAGACTGTCTTCTTCAGTCCTCTTTTCTATAAAATTGGATGAAGGTGCTAATTCAAATACCTAAGTAACACTTAAAGGTTCTAAAATATAGAACCCTATAGAATTCCTGGGGTTTTATATGGAGATGTGGAGAGAGAGGCTGAGAGACATGCAACCGGGTTGAAACTCAGAAAAGCATGAAATAGCCTTGATCCCAGATGACTAACACAGCATTTACATTTATAAGAGAATACATTCTTAATAGGTCTTCATTATCAGGAAATTGTTTTTATATGCTATTTGCCTAAACTTATAAAAAATCTTGAGAGATTTTTAAATGATTATTTTAAGATTGCTTTAAAATTCTTGGTGGAAATGTTGAACGTGACTGAATTCACATCATACCACATTGAGTCCTTTAATAAATAAAGGTCTTTGATGAGGTGACGTAGCCACACATTCCTGGAAATGGTAATTTTGACAAATGTTAATCAATTTATTATGTGCTTGATTAATAATCAACAGGACTTTAAAGATCTGCCATATTGTAATACATTCAATAAATCTGCCTCCACACCCAAAGAAAATTAGGGACTCCATGGGAAAAATCTTAATTCTGGGTTTTTCTCTTATTTCTTCATAATTTCCAAGTGATTCTTCATTGTTATTATTATTACAGTTTGCCATGCCATATTAAGCAACAATAGGGAAGTTTATTATCTTTCATTTCCTTTCAATAGAGAGAGAATCCCTTAAAATCCTATCTTTGCCTTTTTCTTCTGTTGGTTTCCCAATAAGCACAGAAGAAAACAAATAGATCAGATTTTTTTATCTCTTAAGATTACGATTCTCACAAGTGCAGGTTATTGTCAGTCTTGACCTTGGTAGGAAGGTTATGAAATGTTTGTAAAATTTAATTTATAACTGACAAAAGAAATGCCTTGTTTTTACTGCTAAAAATCCATAATGAAATAATTTATTGTTCTGCCATTCATGTAACTCTCTGACTTGAAAAATTATGGAAAGTGTTTTGAGAATAGCATGGGCCAAAATATTCCTTAAACACTCTCAACCAGTATTATGAAGACTTTGGATTAAGAAAAGCAAGGAAAACCAGAGTTTTCTCACAAGTTTTCACTTCATGCTTGACAAGTTTTCACTTCTTTTTCTGTTGATCATCTTCAGATAGAACACTAACAACTTTTTAAAGACTAAATAGAGGAAGATAAGGGAAGTGTCATTTGAAAAGGAAGTGCGTCTTGCGATTGAGGAAGGGCCAGGTAAGTTACACAAAGACAGGAGAAGTGAAGGAGCTGCTGGAACTCATTATGAACAGCAAGTGGAGAGATATCAAATAAAGAGCAGGCAGTCAGGAGGTCAGAGGGAAATTCAAGAACAGCCTGTTTTAGTTCTGAGGCTTAGTTTAGAGGCCTTCCTTAGAGGAATTTAGAACAGGACTGATGGGACCCCAACTGCTGAACCTTCTCTACTCCTTCAACTTAACAAATACAGCTTTGGTAGGAATGATAGCAAACAACAGACATGGTGACTAAATGTGTGAATTCAATAGAGGTAAAAATAAAAATAATTCAGATTCAAGAACAGAGAATGCTGCTGAATGAGTGGATGTGATTACAAATGAACTGGGTTAGGAGTATCTTTGGTAGCACCTGAAAAGTTTCAATTGTTCTCTAAGGCACATCAAAATTGTGATTTTAGCTAAAGTTCTCATTTCCAAATCTACAACATGGATATATACCCTGGCAAGAGCCATACTCCACAGACCCAAGCAATATCTCATGGCTTAGCCACACTGTGTTTATTTCTATGGCTGGTTCCCAGTCATTCACTATTTAGGAAAATTTGGGGTCTATCATGACTTCAAAGTGATTTTCAGAAGAGTCATTGTAGGAATTATTTGTAAAATGACCATTTATCTGTTTAATGATCTGTACCAGCATCCAGTTACACAAAATGCCCAAAGAAAATGAAGTACAGGCATTCCAAGGTTCACTTTCACAACCTAGACTCTGGTATGAACTACCAGTGCCCTTTGGATGAAAATCATCTGGATCTCCAGTATAAGGAGAATCATGTCATAGGCTATCAATTCACACTGACTTGATCATTCAATAATTATCAATCAAAAATAAGAAGATATTTTTCCTGGCATTTCCCTGAGTAATTTCCACCCTTAAAAATTCCTAATATCACTGAACCCATATAAACTACATCATATTTAAAATTATAAAAGTAATTAGCAAGTGCGCTTTTTGTGGAAATTGTGGATTTTTTTTTTTGTCATACTATTTTACTTGTGTAACACAGAATAAAAGGATGATAGTTTTTATCACATATTTGTCCCCAAAAAAGTCAAGATCTTTGTATAATACTTCCCAAAATCAAACAAATTTTATTCTAAAGATTTAGAAAAATATAGAATTATTATAATTTTTAGAACAATAATAATAATGAGAGAAGATTTAAGTACAGTTTTCTGATTTCTCAGCTTTTAACAAAAGTTCCTGAGTGAAAGATTTTTTACTTTGTAAAAAAAATTGCAAGTATTCTCAAGCTTTGGAGGCAAAACATGCAATGCATTATCTGAAATACTATCTCCAAGAGCAATGGAAATTTACTGACCTGATCATAAAAAAGAAATCATAAATATAATTTGTACAACTGGAAATAGGAAGTACAAGTGTAATACTTCCTTACAGGAAGGTGAAAAGAATTTCCACCATGTTGCTATTACCATGGCTACTTGCTGGGATGATGTATATTGTATTAGATAAAAAACATGAATATAGAAGATGAATATCAGCTCCATGCATTGTGCATGTCTGCACTAATTTTGTACTTTTCAAAAGTAATTTTAAATAAGAATTTTCAAAGCTGAACAATTGCCAAACATTGGTGGAACATGCATGAAACTGCAATCAGTGGAGTCACTAAGGTTTCTTGCATCACAAATTCAGGGCTTTGAAAGAGCAGCCACAGCAGAAGAGATCTTGTTAGACTTGATTTGGTACGAAATGCTGCCAAGGACCTAGTCCTGTGTTCCATCTTGCTTTAATTGTAGGTCACACTTCTGAAAAGACGCAAATAGTCAGCAAGCCAAAGTGTTCTTATTGGCACACTTCACAGTCAAGTTTTCTTTTCAGTTCAGGTACTACTTAAAAGAGACCATAGAGACATTGGACACCTGCCACAAATACTCTTTTAAAGTATTTATGATTTGTACATTCAGAACTCAGGGTGATATTTTAGTTGCATGCAAAGACAGGTGATTTTAGAATTATTACAATGACTACAATATGTTAACATAGTCATGTTTGTATTATTTCTTACTCCAAAGCAATCTAGCCTTTATTTCACCATGTGCTTAGACAGCATAGCCTGAAAATATGTTGAACAATCTGTCTCTCCTCTGATCTGTATAAATTGCTTCTATACAAACAGGCATACCTAAACCCATGCTTCTCAGTTATCACTGTCATGTTTAAATGTCATGGTAGTGTAAAACACATCTTGTGGCAAACATCAGAAATATTGTTGGTTTCTTTCGCTTATGCTTACATAAGCCGCTTTTGATCTGCTTGTTTTTTTCAGAATGGGAGTAGTCCTATTCATTCCCAAGTGGGACCTCAGTGTGTAGACTCTTGGAGATCCATGGTAATTAAAAATGCAAAGAAATACTGGTAAGAAAATTGTAAATAAACATATATACACTTCATTGTTCCTATTGGCATAATATGAAAGAAATAACACTGCAGTCAGAATGACTGTTTCTTTGGCTGAGAGGTTAGAAAGCTTGTTCATACAAAATAAAAAACACATCCTTCCCCTTCTTATATTGAATAGAACAAAAGACACCAAAATATTTTTCAATAGTAACCCATATTTTCAAGGGACATAACCAGATATGTATCTGATTGGAAAAATGTGCTCTCTTACACAGCTGAAACTTCACTGTAATTCCAGCAATACTGCAAAATAGTGTGAAGTACAAGCAAATGAAAGACATAAACCCAAAAACTCTTCTTTTGCCAGCAATAGTGGGGTGAATTACACAGAATTAAATTACAAGCATTTTTTTTGACTAAATGAAAATTTCTTTCTAGTCTAGAGATTATCACAACATATTTAGAAGTCATTCATCATTACTAATATCCTGTGGAAATAATTTTGAGGCTTTAATAGTCAGTATGTTCATGAGTCCTACCTTAATAAGACCAAGAGGATGACTATTCCAATACAGTAGAATTTGGCAGGGAAAAAAAAAATATTGTAGAAGTTATCATGTTAAATCTTCACCTTACAAGGAAGACCTGAGACTTTCTCCTAAAATTATAAATACTTGGTTTGGTATGCTAATAACCTTATTAAAGTGTGCAATGTAATTATCAGCAATGTAAACTACAATGTTGGATAAAATACATCTTTCTATCTCCATCATCTGTTGCACATATCCCAAGATTCCAAGCCAGACATCCTAAAATAATGATCTATATGTTATTTTAAATTTGAAGTTTAATTTAACATGCCTTATGTAATATCTCCAATCTTTTACTTCGCAAACACAGCTTCTTAAAATCCTTTTTTTTTCTTTTTTTTTTCTGAAAAGATCCTTTCAAAAGCAAATATTCAGGCCTATGAATTTTGGATTTAAGATACTGTAGTCAAAGGCTGACAATAAATACCATTTGAGAACTTAAAGTGTCAGTTTGAATTCCCCTGGAAAAGTACAAAGAAAAGTTATATTTTGACAGAGCCTTCTGTCCCAAAAGATGTTATTTAATGTCTATTATTACTATCTTCTTTGTTATCATTTTTTTTATTAAATATATTATTAAATTAATTATTAAAATTATTACTATCTTCTTCTGAGTTACTGACTCTGTGGATATTTATTCTTTTATGACTGACAGTGAAATACTAACAGCTATGCCAAAGAAATGAACCTGAGTGAAGTTTTGGCTTCTTTCACACTATTATCCCACTAATATATTGATTCACCAAATTTACAAAAATCACTATCAAAACTGGGATGTGATCATCCAGACTTTGGTAATATCTCCAATTAAGATACCATGGAACTGTCACAGAGTTTGAAATTCTGTACAAACACAAAACACTACTGACTTGGGATGATGGTAAAACCAAGCTGTGGCTATGCATACTGGGAATAAATTCCTTTTTAGTCCTTTCCAAACTGAATTATGGATACCAAATGGATCTGGACATGTGGATGTACATATCTGAATAAAGCACCAGTACGCCCTGAAACAATGAAGATAACACCTTTTTGATCATGTTTTTCCCATTGTATTCAGTTGTAATAATGTAGTGGCACGTTTCTATCAGCTCAAGGTCAGGTTCAGGCTGCTTCTCCTGCATGGAAAAAATCCGTCCAGTTTAAAATAGAACACGCTGTAGGTGCTGCTTCATGCAACCTCTTCAGCATGCCTCTTCAGAGAACAGAAATGTCTTTCCTGAACCCTTCTGCAAGGGGGCTTATGTCATCAGTTAATGGCAAATAGTCCCTGTCACACCAGCAAAGCACCACTTTTGCTATTGGACTAACTAAAGTAGCATCATGTTATGTGCCTAATGATCTGGAAATACATTCACTTTGCACTCTACTTGCAATGCAAACATCAAACAGCCATCCAGACCCATACTTCTAGACAGGCTTTTATCCAAATGAATCTTAATCAGAAATTAAAGGATATTTATTTCAGCCTTATTAGATACTGTCTGCTTTCTTATTTCTGTTGCTTCTTAGCTCCTAGACAAAACAATATGACCTCTAAGTTAATGGGCAAATGAGTAAGTGGTAAGTGGATTTAAAAATAATAGGAAGTACCTGGAGAAAGGGAAAACACTATAACTCAGACATTATTTAATGAAACTAAAAGACATGCAATCTGCTTGAACCAAAGCTTACAACTCAGATGGCTTTTAAAAAAATGAAGAGACAAACAGAAACACAGTTCTGGGGCAGTTATGACGCTTCTATTGAAGCAAAAGAGTCAGCACACCAGGGAATAAACAGACTGATTCAGTGACTTGTCATGACACCCAGAACATGCTGATTAAAGCCCCTGAAGTTATTGGAAGAAATCTTCCAGGTGTGATGCTCATCTGCTATTGCTCAAGATGGGAATTAGTTAACAGTGTGCTGAAATACTCTTTTCAATCTAATCAAATATTCACCTTCATGAAGTTCATTTGCTCGTACCATCTGTACTCATGTATGCAGAAAATGCTTGCTCAGCTATCCCTTTGTAAGGGTTTCCACTATTTCCTAGGTTTCCACTGTTTCCTAGTTTAGATAAACAGGTTTTCCATCCTCAGTGTTACACATTCAACAGCACTAATTCCACATGGGTTATGCCAGCTTTAAGCTTTAAGAGCCAGAACCATCTTGTCTTCTCTATTCATATTCCTCAAAGCAGACCTTCTTGTATTAACTTAGTGTTGATGGGCTTATTTCAGTGGCAACTGACACAGTAGGGTGACAATTTGGGCATTGTATCTGGTATTCTATCTGCATGCATTCAACCTGGTATTCTATATGCATGTATCCAGCAACATCAGGGTGGTTTATTGCTGCAGATATGTGGGAATCGTTCCTGAAAACCAACCACTGCTTTAGACCATTTTGGCTTCTTTAGGAAAGTTGGCATTGAAGTGAGTAAGCAACTTTCATGTTCAGTGAGATTTCCATCTTTGTCAAATCATAATTATTGCACAGACATACATAGTTTGGGCACAGGGATATTGAAGCAGAAATACCTACATAAAAAACATAAAAAAATTGGGAACACTTGTGTTGTCAAGTCTCAGACCTGAAATTTCTACTGCAGTGGAGGTATTGTACTAAAGTGCTTGTATCAGGACCAACTCAAGTGGTTCAACTCAAGTGGTCCAACTCAAGAACCATAGCTGGACCTGAAAATTAAAAATATAAACAATGAAATGCCAGCAGAACTTCTAAATATGAATCCATAATAAAGTCCACAAAAACTTTTTAGTACCTCACTAAAAATCTAATTTCTGTCCATATTAGTATCAGTAATGCCAAAGATTGGTTTCTGTACTCCAAGTAAGGCCTCTGCATATTCACTCTCACTCTATTAATACTAAAGAGCTTCCCAGCACACACAGTTTTGCAGGGCATTTCATTTCATGTCTGAAGCTGCCTGTTTCATGTTTTGCCAAATCAGATGAAGAACTGAAACTGCCCGAGCAGATAGCTGTTTGTGCAAGACACTGAGCTGGAACAGAGACCTTAAGGCTGGGATTCATCTCACTGATTTGAGATGTCTGCAACATAGATTAATGACTTCTGAGATAGCTGTCACAGCTCCCAGGTGGGGTGATTCAGATGACCTATTTCTAGACATCTGCTTTAGGGTAGCATGACTTAAGCTCCAAGGCTGTTATCTATCCCTCAACTGAGTATAAAGGAAGCATGTGGTGACTAACCCAGAGGGAGATGTTGACATTATCAGATGTTTTCTCTGACTTCTGAACTCAGCTCTTTCACTCCCATTTAATAAAACACATTATGACAGGACATGTTATTTATTTTCCCCCTTTTTCTAGAGCAAGATACATCTGCATTCAGTTATTTTTGAGCATAGCCAGCTCTTCCAGGCTAAACTAGATCTCCAAAAAAGACTGACTGATTTCTTTTATTGTTCTAGAGTATTCAGAATTAGTTTTATTGAGCAGTATCTTCCACCACTACCACAGGTTCATTGCTTTTGCTAATTTTCATCTCCTTTTCCAATTAGGATGTCCGCACCGTGATTGGTAAGGAAACTATGAGTGCCATCTTCCTCCTGTCTCCAGTAAGGTAAACTACTCAGCCACAGAGACTTTGAGGAAGACTACTTTTGTCCTAAAAAAGCTGCCTGACCTATTTACATTCCATGATTTAGCTATTGGGTTCTCCATTGACAGAATAGCAGTCCATTATGGTGATCAGCATAACTGATCACCAATATTCTGCTGTTTAAGCATGTATCCATCTAAAAGACTCATGAGGAATCTAGTTAATATACTATAACTCATCTCATTAAGATTTCCTTGTGGTGTTAAGAGATGATGGAATATTTTGGAATATTTTGGTTGAAAAAGGATGCAAAAGTTTTACATAAGGCAAGCTATATAGGTCCCTGAGCAACCTCAGTAAAGGTGTCCTGCCCAAAGCAGGGAGGATGGAAGTGGATGATCTGTAAGGTCTCTTCCAATCTAAACATTCTATTTCTGTGATTGTATGGCAACAGACAAACAGCCATGAGAGCCTAACACTGATGCTAATGCAGTCGTAGCTCTTGCATTAATTCCTTTCTCCTGCCAGTGACTACTAACTATACATTATTCAACTCAGATATGGATACTATGAAAGGCAGACGTATAGACTCAGAAGAACAAAGACTGCTCTGCTTGGACTAGGAACATACAGTCCTGGACAGGACATGCTGGGACATCAAGTTCAGTTTCTTGGAAATTCAGGCAATCATGATATATAATCCCCTGCTACACTAAAACGTGCTCGATGGACTGTTTCAAGACTGAAAGGAAGGTAAGCCTGAAAGCCCCAAGAATTCCTCAATTTCAGAAACAATCCCCACCTGCACTGATCACATCAGCCTAAATAAAGCAAATATCTCTTCAATTCCATAAGCTGGTTGCTCAAAATACTTATTTCAGTACATATTCTACCCAGCTGTCACACTCTGTCCTAATCTTGACATGATTAATTTGTTCCTACAGATACTGGTATAAACAGACAGAAAAGACCCAACCAAACCCTGCCAAATCCCAACACAACACATGCTCTGGTGTTGGCAACATGAAATTTACTGCAGGGCATGATTTTTAATGATAGCAGTTCATTACATGAGGCAAATTATGCTCCAGTTTCAATAGTCGTTACACTGTCTCTATTTCTTTGCTTTAGAAAATCTTCACATTAAATGAAGGCTAACAGCTCATAAATCTAGAAAGAAAGCTATGTTTCCTACATGCAGAAATAGTATTTTATGTTGTTCTCAGTAACTACTTCCTATTTGCTTATATTATCACTATTTTCCAATAATTTATGAGCAAAATCCATTCTAAAAAGTTTTAATTTTTTAACTAAAATACATGATGTAAAATGGATAAGGATGTAGATAAGGGAAAGAGGACAGATACCTGACTTATGCCATTGAACTTCACATGCATTTTAAGGGAAGTAATTGCATTTGGAAGTTAATTATGTTGATAAAGATAAAAACATAGAGCTACAGGTGAGAGAAACATTAAGGGCATAATGCTTCTGACTGCTACTGATACAAGCTCTTACTCAAGACTATATTTTTCATACAAGTAAAAGATGGAAAAACACAAGACAGACATCAAACGTAGAGATTAAAACATAATCCAGACCTCACCCAAATGAAACATAAAATTTGGTGATTTGGTAAGCAGTTACAAAAATTCTGGCATATAATTTGGGGAATTCTATTTCAGAGTTCTATTGTCCTGTCTGAGGAAAAGTCTGTCTCACCATGCTACATAACCCTCTGATCTGCTTCTGTGGGTTGTCTGTGCTCTTTCATATTCATTAATTAAGAATGTGAAATTGCAGTTCTTTGTGAAGTTAATACTCGTCTGAAATGTACCTGACAAATATGCCAGGAAAAGGATACCTAAATATTGTCTTGTGAACACATTCACCTCCCAGACTTTTAATCATAAGAGTCCTGGTACTACAAGAATTTGGAAAAAACCTGTTACAAGAAACATCAGTACTATACTTTGAAACTTAAAAGGAAGAGAAAAGTCACCAAAACACAAGAAGTACAATGTAAGAAGGAAGTTTTATAATTAGTCATAAGTTGTGGTTTAAATGTTAAACAATATATTATTTTCAGTTTATAATTCAAAATCTAATTTTGTGGTGAAAAAAATGCCAGAACATGCCAGAGTATTAAACCATCTGACTGAAAACAGATATACTATTCTGTGCCCCTCCTGACACAAAATGAATCTTCCTTTTACCAGTTATGAAACATGAATAAGACTCATTTTGGTCCAGATCTTTAGCTGGATAATAAAATCCACAAATCTGAGATTTTTAAGAATGTATGTGCAAGGATAGGTTATTTTTTATTTAATCTAATTATTTATTTTGAATTAATTCTAGTCCAATACTGAGGACAAAATGTTGTATTATGGACTTTATATTATGTAAATTCAATCTCTTTTCAATTAGTATCAAACTTTTTTTTAAGTCTTATTTCACAATTATGATCTAGAACATCAGAGGGCCTAATAGGGTATCACCTTCTACACCTACATACCCAGCCAGCTCTTAATAATATACTCTTGGCTCATTTCTGGGAGTGGGAAAAACCATCCAGTAAAGATGACCATTGAAACGAGGAGACAAGAAATAATATGAAACAAGGAAGAAAACAGAAAGGAAACAACTCAAATCAAGAGAAACAATCTGACAATTGTGCAACAAAAATCATGGATCTGAGAAAGAAAAGAGGGATTGGTTAATCATTAGCAGCATGGTCTGATATTAAGCAAACTTTGTGGATACCAATATTCCAGGCACTACCCAGCTTCTCCTCTGTGCCACTCCTCATTCCTAGAGCAATCTCATCAAATATCATTCCAGATAAAGAGCAGCTCTAGAGACAAGCATGAGAACATGAAAAGTCAAACAATAGTAAACACAGACTCGTCTATTTTGCCAATATGACACACATCAGTAATATCTAACTGAACTCACAGGCATTTTATATTTAATTTTCAGATGGTAAAAAAGCTGCTTGATGGGTTTTTTGACTTGATAAAATTTCCCAAATATTTTTTAAATTTTGGACCATTTTCTTATGGTCTTACATGGCCATGATTCTTCATAATGAGGGTAGCAGAGTCCTGTTCTCAAAGTTACAGCAACTACAGGAGGTTGTAAAATGTGACAGGAAGTCACTTTTCCCATTTTTGTAGAACCATCAGGTCTGAAGAACAGATTCTGTATTTCCAAACTGAAACAGATGCATTGCCACTCTCACTGCCACACACCAAATCCTGCAAACAGCTGTACTGAATCAAATTGGACATCCTCCAGAAACAGATTTCTAGAGAATACATAATAAAAAAGCAAACACATTATGAATACCTTCTCATGCATTTATATATACTGCTGCTAGTGCTCCTGACAACCTGACAGTTTCTTACTGAACACTCTATTAAAGGCATTGATGGTTGGCAAAGTGCATGTCAGCTTCGGATTAACAAAAATTATTTATTCTCAATTTTCAGCTTGTTACTTTCAGAGCAAACACAAACCTCCTGTGTTAGTAAGTGTCTCCTTATCAATTAAGGAACTGATTTATTTATCTACACAACCAGTTTTGTTCATATGAAGAAGAACACTTAATGAAAGATAGGTAGTATTACTTATATATATTATTATGCCTTAAATATGCTGTCAAGGAAAGATAACATTCTCTTTGTTTTCCTGTACATTCCAATTGCCACAGTTTTCAGCAGTCAAATCAAACTTATTGTTGCATATAAGTTGCAGTAGATAACGTATCCTCATATTTATTATGCTAACAGTGGTCTCCTGTGAATGCCACAGAACTAAGAACTTTTATTAGGTAAAATTATCACCAGCTTCTCACAGGGCAGCCACCTAAAACAACCAAGTAAAAAACGACTTTATTTCTTCCTCCTTACTATTTTCTTTTCATTAACCTGGTGAATTTCTTTTCCAAACTTCCTCTAGCAGCACACCTATCCTGATCATAGGGTCTGCATTTGACCTGCCCTGTTCCCCATCATCTATGAAAAGGATTTACCCAATGTGTCTCCTGACAATGTACTGGTGGTGTTTCAGTGGTGTCTGATGGTGTACATCAGGAGAGGGTGCCTGTGTAAGAATGGAAACCTCCACCCACTGCTTAACTAGCCAAGCCTATACTTACAACCAGGTGAGATTGAAAGTAAAAATTTTTACTTCTTAGGAGCATATTCTTTAAGAAAACCCTTGAGGAGTTCAGAGAACAGGACAACACATAACCGAAACTGGATAATGAAGCAAAATTAATGGCACTGATTTTTCCTTCCACCCATGTGATCTTAAAGCATTCCAAAAGGGTTAGTGTTGGAAAAGAGAAGAAATGGAAATTCTACAGTCTATCAGCTCTAATAATTCCTTGACTAGGGAAGATAGCACTCATGATGATTAACATATTTGTCCCAAATGTTCCAGAAAATGTCTTTTAGTCAAGATATAATATTGACTTCTTCAGTCTGAAGCCAGTAGTCTATACATTAGATGACACTACGCCAGTTTAGTCCACTAGGACAGTTTTTGATCTGATCCAAAATAAGGGAGACAAGAGTCTTTTTCTTGTTGCAAGTGGCCGCTAGGTTATCAGCCCTATGGCCACAGAATTACACAGTGGCAGAAGAAAGGTGTTACACAATTAAATAAAAGCAAATATTATCTTATTTGGTAGCAAGTTTGAGCAGTCCCATTAACTAGTCAATATGGAAGTTCTATTAATACCTTTAAAGTGCAGAGGTGTCCCCATTTATACAAACACACAGAGAAAAAGGGGCTACTCTCCTCCAGTCTCTGGGCACAGGTTACTGGACATACCAAGTTTGTTTCAGACTATTTGAACTGTTCTTCTGCAGCCATCAAGCCTAGGTCAAACCAAAAGAGCTTTTTCAACAATCTCCACATGTGCTGAGGGTTGTAATGTTTAGTGCTTCTGAGGGTTGTAAGTGCTCTTTTCTTCAAAATCAAACATTGCTGCTGTTATCTGACTACTTTTACGGGTTCCTGTTTTCTTCTTTAGTTATCTATAAACTGTTGTGTTCTCAGTCCATGTTTGACACATTGCCTCTGGCTGTGCAGTAGGGATGGCAAGTTGTCATTAATGGACATATTATTTAGGAAATTAGTGGATACTATTAAGATGAAAGAAAATACATACCTCATACTTGCAATGTTTTCATAGACAAATGTGTCTTTGAGGTTTGAAACTAAGCTAATTTTCTTTTATTAAACAATGTGATAGGAGTGATATTTATATATACTGGTAAAATGAAAAAAATTTGGAACCAGAAAGTGCTGGAGGGCTTTGGAAGCAAGTGTGTGCACACAACCAGCTCCTCCTTCAATGCCTACACACTCCCATCTTATGCAGGGAATAACTGCAAGAGGGCAAGAGGATAAAGAACTCATGTTAATGCAGGTTTGGACTCTGATGTCACTGGAGAATTACCAGCTTTATGATTTTTTTCTGGCTGTTTTTTCCACTACTATAAAAGTTAGCATGAATATTGCAACAGAAGCAAAATGGCCAGTTCAGATCAAACCTAGAACCACATAAAACTGGAATAAACCTGTGTCAGATTATCTTCATCTACTGCAAGCAGATTATGTCATATTTACTCCATTACTCTTTAGACATGATGATTTTTGTCTGCATTTAAACTGATGAAAATAAAATCATGAACTACCCTTAATGTGAATTTTACAGGGAAAAAAGTCTATTCCTGCTGTAAAATATTCTTTTTTTTTTTTTTTCAAAATTTTCTTTTTTTTGGTCATCAGCTGAAACGGGCAAAGTTATCAAAAACCATAATAAGAATATAACTTAAAAAATATAAATGTTTATTGATATTTATTTGGAATATACTAAAAGTAGTGCTTTTTTTCCTTTACTTCAGAATTGTGCACATTCATCACTGAAATTACTGCTCTGTACAACACTCTTTCCTTGTAAAAATCTATTTTTATACAATATAGAAAATGGTGCTGATGTACTTGAACACCTTTTCATGTGTGAAAATGGTGCTGGTATTTGAACACCTTTTTTAGGAATTGAGTACTAGGATTGCAATTTAAAACAGTAAATGAGGTCACAGGTGACCTGATGTACTCTAACCCTTTACAGGCAATTCTGTTCCTTTTGTTCCCTGAATATGTTTTATGCAACCCAAACCAATAGGCTCCTTATCTTTGGTGGTTGATGCTAGTGTCACCTTGTGACAGCTCTATTATCTTCATTTAGTTCTGCAGTGAGCACTAGTTTTAACTCTGATACTTCTTTAAAGCTGAAGGAGGCTGTGGTACAAACAGCATAAGAGATTGCTGCTACCAAAGACAAGTAAGTTGTTTTCTACTTTGTGATGGCATGGGTATGGAATATACACACTGTGTGAGCACAGAGGAGGAATGTTTGAATTTTCTTGGGTTTGGGGATGAATAAAAATAACACACTATGAGTTTTCTTGGAGTTACACGAAAATATTTCTTGTGACAGAAAAATGTTTTTGCATCATGAAGGGATTTCCTGGGAGATGCACTGCACTGACAGCCATAAGACTACAGCAGTACTGGTGTAGTTTGTTTCCAGCAGTACGCAACCAGGGGTGGCATTGCTGCCTGTCTGAGCAGCTTGAAGGACTACTGGAAAATGTATGTCTGATTCACCATGTTGAATGTATGAAGAATACAATTTTAAATGCCTTTAAATGGCATTTGCAGGTTTTAGTGGTGGATTATGTTATAATGGGGCTTTGTTTAAGCTCTAAACTTAGAAAATCTAAGGCTAAGCAGAGGTCACTAACCTGAATGAAAGCCTTTCATTAGGAGACTAAGCTCTTTATTTCCACAGTAAAGAGCATTTTGATATGTATGCTGAAGGCACTATCACTTTTTTGACTATATAAAAAGGTTAAGCTATTCAGTATGCTTACAGGGATTCAGTATGCTTACAGAGATGCTCTCTAGGAAATAGCAGATGATATATATGCATCACTGATTTGGGATTTGGAGTGCTGAGTTTTGAGGAGGCAGAGAGCAACTCTACTGTAGAGTATGCTCGGGGTTACACACCTTGGTTGGAGAGATGAAGATGTAGGTTTAGATCTCTGCTACAGAAATGGGTTTGGATCGAGTGATCCTGTATCAACACTATTTTTGTAAACCTGGACTATAGATATACATGTGTAAAAACAAAACAAAAAAAAAATCTACCAAGCGAATGTAGAGGAAAATAGCCCAGAAGTAGGTCTTTCAGATTATTAAAGAAAAAAATGTAAGTCTACAATAAGACAAGTTTAGGGCATCTTGTATTTTAAACATTAAAAAAAAATCTATGAAACATATAATAATCCCTTTACAATTAACATTCTTGGTACTGAGCTGAGGAATATGTTGAAACCTGTAGGTACTCTGGCTGTAAGATGAGCTCTGAAAACCACTGACCCAGGATAATAATAAAACACAAAGATACCTTAGGTAGATGTTCTGATTGAAATAGTACATTCCCTGAGGATATTTCATTAACATAATTATGTCTGGCTGTAACCAAAAAAAAAAAAAAAAAAAAAAACCACACTTCATGGAGGTGAAAACGTTACTCTGCCAACTTTAAAAAAAGTGTGCTCACACTAGAAACATGGAAAATCTGATATTTATGCTTGCATACAGTATAATAAGCTCTGGAGACAGATGGTCTGATTTTGTTCAGGGTGCTGGACTTCAGGGAGATATACATACAGATACAATAAATGCCAGAAAAAAAATAATATCAAAAAAGTCTTCAGTAACATATTTTCTTATAAGTAAAAGCCAAACTAGGAGATAAAGAAGTCTCAAAGAGAGAATTGCTTTATGTGAAGAATTTTTGCATTTTGGAGCTAGAGTAAATGAAGTATCTGTTAGAGCAGATTTTAATGAATTTGAAGTATATGCAGGCACAAAAGTAATCAATTAATGTTATGGATTTAAAATTAAGAGATGAGGAAAGAGAAATTTCAGTTTTAATAGGTGCCAAATTTTCCCCCTCCAATCAGCTGAGCACAGCTTTTTCACACCTTGACACACTGTATCTATATGTCTCCTCATAATGATAGTATATTTTCTCATGTAACTGCAACTGTCAGGGAGAAAGAGGGTGAAATTTAAAAGAAAAGGCATTTTTTAAAAATTATAACATTAGACATTTATTTAATGCTTTTTCCAATTTAGACTTATATAGTCCCTGTGTAAACTGTGTTTCCAAAACCCTCTGAAACAAGGTTTTTTTCAATGATATTCTATTCACATCTGTAAAAAAAATATTATTGATCCAAAGTGTAAATTGTTTAAAACAGCAGATTTGACTTGTTCTTTGGACTGTTACACATTCTTGAAAAGTCAGAGAAGGAATTTTTTTCTCAGATCACGAAACAACTTTTGACCTGGTGTGACAACAATGTACTGCATTTTCCATGTGCATTAGTGTTTTCTGCCCTGAAAATTATAATTTCAACCCCTGGAGTATTTTTTCCCACAGGTATAAGGCAACTTTGGTCTTAAAGAAATTGCTAAACTGTGTAAATTCATATGATTTGATATTCAGGTTATTTGGTACCAACAGCTCCCCTTTTTATTTTGTTCAGGTTTCATCATTATGTGACTCTGCAATAGTTTTTGTCAATATGGGAGGTCCTTTTCAAGGGATTTTATTTCCTTGTGACTTTCAGCGGTGGTTGGAACAGAATAAACATTGCTGTAACACACTGTGGTCACGTCAATATTTCATGGATGCGTTTTTCAGCAGAGGACAAAATCCAAGACCATTTCTTGTTGTGATAAATTGAAGAAGCGTAGGATTAAAGCTGACCATCTCAGAAAGACTGTACTCTATATCATAATCTTGGCTTTCTAAAACTTCCCTTTTGTGTAAAAAATATCTTGAAGCCACAAAAAGCCACATTTTTTTTTGTGCATTTCTGTGTGAAGCTGATTTCAGAAGAGATAGAAGGCTTGGTGCTGCACTGCCCTTCACCCACAAAATTGGTCTGATTTTCTGGTTTTTCAGGCAGTGTTCAGCTCTCCAAATCTTCTGTTCACTCTTTTATCTTATCCCCAGTTTTACCCCAGCATTGCTTGTTTCATTGACTTCTAGAAGAAGGATAATTCTACTCTTTCAATTGGATCTTCAGAAGAGTAAAACTTTACGGTGAGGCTCTTTATTACCAACACCATCTTTAAATAATACTTTCAGAGAAGTAGGGACTTAAGGTTTTACCTTGAAAGGCAACTAACAATTTTTTTCCCCAAATATAAGGGAAATATAAATTTCCAGAGATATTTTATTGTGCTATGTTACACTTCCATAAACCATGGTATGGCATTAGTCTAAACCAAATTATGTTTCAGAACTGTTATTAAAATGGTACATATTTTGGCTATAAGCATAAAGATTCACCTTTTTCTCTACTAAAGCTGAATTTTTTATTATTCACTGTAGGAGCATTGATGAGTAGGATGGTTGGGACAGATGGGGATGAGAGATCTCTGAAGCTACGTTTGGGAACTTTTGGTTTATTGTAAAGGGTGTGGGTGTAGGGGCCCTGTTTGGAGCTGCCAACCACAGCTCAGAGCAAACCTGAAAGAGGAGCTTGAAAGAGAGACCTGAAAAAGTGAGAGGCAAGAGAAGAGTAAGAGAAGAGTAAGAGAGGTAAGAGAAAGAAGTTCTTGTTACAATACAATACATCTTCTTTTGTGCTGAATATTCCAATTTTCACTAACTAATTTAGTACAAGATACAAATCTTATAGTATTTACATTCAGCTTATAAGAATCATTCTATTACTATACTGTGTTACATTTTAAACCCTAAAAACTATTTTTTGGACCTCTTCTGTTAAGTTAGTGAGGTCTGTTCTAACCCTTAGACTTATCTGCAAGCTGAAGGTATTGTTTAATCAAAAGAAGATTGCCTTCAACCAATCACACTATTGTTTTCCAGTTGTTCAGTAGCTAAGACACATGTATTTCAAAGCTTACTTTCATTTCAATCTCACTTATAGTTTCCATATTCTCAAAATCTTCTACCAAGCAATCATATTTATAAAGCTTTCCTATTTCATCTTCCCCAACAATTCCCATTTTCCAAAATAGTTTAAAAAAATTTTATACTATGCTAAAAAATTCCACTGTAGAGGTGATATGGTCAAGGAATTTCTACTTATATTAGAGACAGCAGATAAGCTCCACTTCCTTTCATATTTAAAGAAATAATTTTTTAGCCAGAAAAATTGTCTCTTTCAGAAACTCCTGGCTGGGTGAGAAGAGTGGGAATGGTTGTTTGTTCCAACAGTGTTCAAACATCATGAAATTCAGTTTACAGTGGAAACAAAGTATGATTTTGATACAGGGTAATAGTTGCCAGTCAAATCTTTCAATGATTTTTTTTTTTGTAAGGACAAGACACATCCAATATTTCAGGTCTAGCCCATCTAGGAGTTCCATGTGTTTCATAGTTGTCCATGGTCCCAAAACTCAGCTTTAGTGTTGCTTTTATACATGTGGGTGATAACAAAGAGAGTACTGTTAGTACTTTGATGCTTTTTTGTCATAAGCAGAATTCACCAAATGATCCCTCATTTTCAGTTCTACTGTTCCTCTGCCTATTTGCAGAATGATTATTAAATAAAAAATATTTCCAGAGGGAAAAACTGGAAATCATACTTAATTAGAATTGAAAATTTGTCTTCAAAGTAAAGTTTGCATAACCCAGAATAAAAGAAGACAGAGACTGGAGTCTCATACACTGATGCAAGAGCAAAATACATTAATATTGGTTATTAAATTAATAAATGTGGATTTTATTTGCTTGTGCTAAAACTGAAAAGGCATGGAATTCAAGACCATCACGGAGCAATTAAAATTGCATTGCCATTTTTAGGTGTTAGCAATATTATCACGCTTCATCACTGTGTTGAGGATTTATTTAAGAAATTGTGCTTTTTATCTAATTTGTCACTGTGCAAGAACAGTAAATTTTCATCTAAATTAAGAAAAATAATTTACAGTAAAACTACAGAAATAGAAAACAATTCTGAACTTCCTGATCTACTGGCTTAAGTCAGCACTTACCAGGTGTAAAAATATAGAAAAAGGTTAATTCACATCAGTGGAGAATGTTGATGGTTAGTTTAATATAAAACTTCTATTCATATTGTTGCCAGAAAGTGAGTGATTGGGTCTACATGCAATAGAAGGCCTCAAGAAGATGCAGAGATGCTTTTAATGAAATGGAAATTTTGAGTAAATGTTAAGATAACATGAGCTATGTTTAATAAATAAATTTAGTTTATGCTGAGAGCTATTTCAGACCCTTGACACTATTGCTGATGTGGAAAAATAGCATTTATGGCTACAGATAGATGCATTTTGTAGTCTGTGCAATTCTTTTTAATATGAGGGTGTCCCTGACCTAGCTTATGATGTCAATACACTATAAAGTACTCAAAATTACAAGAACAAGCTAAGTGGAAACAGAGAAATCAAGCCTACATAGATGGCTGGAAGTTTTTTCACATCTCCTAGGTCAGTCAGGAGTGAACAAAAATGTCAATGTGTAGTTGACATAGAAACTGTCCAGCTTATCTCTAAATAAATTGCTCAGTTTTGCTTTTATTTTGATAATGCCTAGGACACCTATTCTAGCTCCTGGTCTGAAGAAAAGAGAATGAAGATATTGGCAAAATTCTAAAATACTTTTGATCAGATGCTTAGGTAATGATTGATTAAGATGCTGTTTCTAAGGACAGATTTCAAATTTGGATATGTATAGGGAAAGTCTTGAACATATGATTCACTAGTACCCTAAAGTTAAAGTAAAAACCAGCCAATGAATGAAATAAATAAAAAACCCATCAAACCAAACCTAGCTACAGTTTAAATAGTTTTAAAATAACTATTTTTAAACATTACTGAGAATTTTGGGGGTTGGTCTTATGATCTGTAGGGCTTAAACAGTAAAATGCTTGTGGTAAGATATTACTAGGTCCTGACTACCAGCTAGGAGATGAAATGGAAGCAGGAAAGTCTGGCACAGAATCAGACCTTAAAGCTAGATGTGGATATGCCTCTGGAAACTGTAACACCTGCTTGGTTGTTGATTTCAAATGTAGATTTGAATTAGATGTTACTGTCCCATTTAGAAATGCTTCCATGGAAATACAAGGAGGCAGCACTGTTCCCTCCATCCAAGCTTATCTTATCTGGCCAGAGCAGTGAAATCAGGAAACAGGCAGGGATTTCTTAACTAGAAACTAGGTCATAAGCACTACCAAGAGAGAGGAGGACAGCCTGTAGACTGGTGATTTGCTCTGTTTACAGACTATGAAGCTTCTGGAGAAAAAAGTGAAGGAGGTACACTCTTCTTGCTTGTTTTTATTATGGCTGAAGATGAATAAAAGCCTGTGTGAATAAATCTGAAATTTTGAGAGGACAATGTTCTCTGCTGAACATGAGGCTCCCACTGAGTTTATGTCTAACTGAGTGGCCCTGACTCACACAGAAAGACTTTTAAGACCTCCCTATCTACACTAAAAAGATCCAGTACCTGCTAAGGCAAGAAAAACCAAACATCCACCACTGGCAGCTTACCAAGAGCCAGAGGGCTACATATAATAGCAAAACAAAAAGGATGATCCAGCTCTCCTTTTCCATTCAGAATCTCTTCTCTGAAAAGATCAGGACAGTAATGCTGGGAAAAGAGCTGAGTCACCAAGAAGAAACTTGCAGCGCTGCAGCTTCACAGGAAGCCCCGACTATAAATTGACAGTACAACCTGTCAGCTGACAAATCCTAAAGAAGACAACAGACATCATCAGAGCTAAACTGGTATTCTGACAGGAAAACTGGATTGTGGAAGGACCCATAGAAGTAAAAATATTCCTTTTAGCTTTCATTTGCTAAAGTAGTACTCCTAAATCTGATCAGCCAGGCTGAGAAAATCACTGTGTTTTTCTTTATTAATAAATTCTTCCAGGAAAATAAATTTTTATTTTCATCTAGTTTTCCAAGGTTTCATAATGTGATAAGGCAATGATCAGAACATTTCTGGTAACTCAATCTAGGGGCTAAATTTCACCATTTATCCTTATTTTCCTTTACTTTTACACTCAATTGCAATTGATAATTAAAATTATATTATTTAAGTCTATGGTTTTATCTTGATAGTACCAATCTTGAAGTAGAAACCACTATCAAAAGAGAAGGTCACAATAACACCTAAAAATACATTATTTGGACATACCATACACCAGAAGGCTCAGATGCCTGGAGATGAGACAACATAACTTCTGTCAATTAAAAAGATACAAAAATGTAAATACTAAGTCAGAAAGTTTAAAACAAAGTTTATTTCAAGGACAAGAAGAGCCTTAAAACATCTAGATTAAAAAATTCATGGCATCTTGTACTGTTTTGAGTGCCAAAGAAGAGATAGGACAGCTAACATTCAGGTAATGGCATTGACCAGAGGTACTATGACACTGACCTTTGGAGAAACACACAATCACTAACTGTGTGTTCATGTTTCTTTCAAAGTACTTCTGTCTGGGGTGTGTCTACTCCATAATTGCAAATAGATTAGTACAATGTATGACATGAAGGCATGAAAACACTGACGACCTTCACAGCTGAATCTTGATCCCAGCTCTTTTTATTCACATAAAGAGTTGAAACACAAAATCTGGCTTTAAACTTGATTGTTTGGATTACTTAGATAAAGAAAAACTCTGAAGTAATAAATCTGAAGCCTAAAACTGAAGAAAAATAATAAAACTGAGTAACAATTGAAGGCATATATTTCAAAATGAAATGGAAGAGAATGAAGGGAATAAAAGGACTGTCCTGTCATGGGAAAGCAAATCAGGAAATTGAAAGAAGAAATTAGAACTGAAACAAGGGGTGTATAGCGCTAAAAATTCAGGAGGAGTGATAGTGCAGGAGTAATGTTCAAAAAGCTCAAAAGTCAAGTATAGAACCCTCATTTAGAGGATGGGGGTTTGAAAAATTCCTGGGTGGGTGGGAAAGTAGTAGTATTAGTAACAGTTCAGTACACTGGGGAAGAATTTTATATAAAAGGCATAACTGTTTATATTTACTCTGTGGAATGTTTGTGTCTTTGTGTGTTTAAAATGCAGCAGTGTACAGGAAAGAAAGAAAATAAAGTCCTGTCCAGCTCATGAGTTATTAAGGAGGATGCTGTATTCAGCATCATCTTTGTAGATATTTTTTTTTAATTATGAGGACTTCCACTCAAGAATCCTAAAAGAGATAGGCAACAATATCACACTAATGCTACTTATATATATATCTTAGAAAACTAGGGACAGGTTGACAATTACCAATCAATTATTGATAACAGCAGGGAAATGACCTAAATACTTATCACTCAATTAATCCAGGTGAAGCCAGAGATGAGTTAACATGGAATGCAAGAGATAAAAGATGAAAGGATGGGAATATAATTAATAGTTGTTAACATCATGTTATAGAAATTTGATCCTTGTCAAACGAAACTGCTTTCACCAATCAGACTGCGTGTTTGGTGGAGGTATAGCAGAGGGACAATATGCCTGCAATTATAACAAGCTGTTTGATTTGGTGCTGCGTAACATTCTGGTTAAAAATAACACTATGCAATATCCTTAAAATGCCAAGCAAGCAGTTTCAAAAAGTTGACTGATAGACATCAACGTATATGCCACTGACAAGAAAATATGGAATGGAGATATTTTGAGGTGATTACAGGGACTGTGGCTCTCCAATTAGAATCATAATTTTATTAATAGCCCAGATGTAAATAAAAACACTTCTGCCAATAAAAGCATGTCTTCCTAAAGATGGGTGCACTGGTTAAAATGTTAGCTACAACCCAGTAATGCTTTTCTCTACTTGCCAAAGTGCAAAGCACTGTGCCACCGTGTAAGGAGTCTTGGAATGAGATAAACAGGATACAGGTCAGAAGAGTTCATTCTTCAGCTCTGCAGGTTTGCTCTGTCACGAGGATGATATCCTGCAAACTATCCCACACAGCAACATTTGTCAAGCCGCATGTCTCCATTCCTGCAATTTGAGTTTTTAGGACAGGAGAAGCTAATGTAAGTACAGCCGTTTTTCACACTGCCATATGGGGGGAAAATACCCAGCAGTCCACAATCCCTCCTCAGATCAGTCTAAGGAATTTCATATATCACTTCCATTAAAATTCCAGACTGTTTTGAAAATCCAGAGGTTCAACACACAAAGAAATTATCTCAAAGGGTAACAAGTTACTGCCCATTAGCTGTCTATATCCTTAAAGTTACAGTCTGAACTTTCAGATTTCAATCTGCAACTATTCTATAATCAGGACAATCTTTAGGTCTGCAATTAAGCATTGTCAGAGTTTAAAGGCACAGTATCATTACCCCAAAACAATTGGAACTTTTTATAAACACCCTCCTGAGAAAGAAGACTGTGCCTTTTAGTTATGGAAGAGAAAAGGCATTATGGGAGGAAAAAAACAAGCCACATGTCTTATTCCTTAGAGGTCAATAAAAGTAAAGATAAACATAATTTTCTAGACTTTGCTCTCAGGTGTGTTTTCTGACTGACTGCCTCCTGCTGAAACGTCAGATTGCATCCTCTCCCAGAGACTATGCCTCCTCCCTGCAAGGAAGGACTTTGGCTTTTGCTCTGTAAACATGAGAATTTGGCATGAGTCTTGGCTAATTATTTGTAACAGCAAACTTGTTAATTGACAGATCTTTTAAAAATGCAATACTTCACCTCAGATAATGAGAATGATAGCTTTGGTTTATCAAGCATATCCAATTGCTCTCTGTGTATTATAGTTTGTAAAAAACAGACTTGTGTGTGGATCTCTTTTTACCTCACATGTTGCAAACTGAAATGCAATTTCAATAGGTGAATTTGGCATTTCTTTACTTCCTTCAAGTTAATCACTGCATCATAGTCTGAATATAGATCAATTGTATTTTACAATACAAGGTAATTATCCATTTGTTTTAACTTCTATTCTGTGCCATTCAGACTAATGGATGCTATGGCAGGACTGTACAGCTACACTTGAAATTATTGCCTCAGGAGCCTGCTGCTCCTTTTAAATGAAATAAAGTTAGCAGGGAATAAAACTGAAAATGGAGGCAAAGTAAATCACAGCCTTCATGACAGGAAATGCTTGCCAGAACTCTTAGTGCCTAATTGTTTTCCTTTATACACAATGCCCTAAGACTTCAACAATCTTTAAAAATTAATTTCTCCTAATCCTCCTAGCATTAAATAATATATCTTTTAAATCAATTTTTAAAAGACAAATAGCAGAGTTGTACAATCAGCAAGTAGTCACATCAATCACAAAAAAGAAATTTTAAGTATTATAGATTTTATGTAATATGTTTCCTTTCCAGTAAGAAACTTGGATCTGAAAATTGACTTAACAGTCTTTCAACAAGTACAGGGATAGCATTATGAGGAAGAGAGAGAAAATACCTCTTCTGTACTTCACCCACTCTGCCTTCCACCCTGTAGTCTGAAGGCTTGTTAACTGGATACATTCACAGGTTTTAAAATTAAAAATTAACATTCAAGTCATGGGGGAGCAAATGAAAAGAAATACAATTTTTCCTACTTCAAGTTACCTATCATTTTCTTTCATTTTTCAAACTTTACAAGATAATTTCCACACAGGATATTGGGGTTTTAGGAAATGCATCTTACTATCATGGTGCAGAGCAAGTTGTAGTCATCACAGGGAAGAAATTCTCTTGGTAGACACCTTGCTGCTATCACTTTTCATGGAAGATAATAACAAGAAATATTAGAAGAGTCTTCCCTGTTCTGCACGAAAGCAACACCCATTGATAGCGTGATTCATCTATGATGCAATTCCCAATATTGCATCCATTTTATGATAATCACACTGTCTTATGGTAACATACATGCTCATTAAAATGTGCAGCAAAGCTTTGATCACAATGGTTTACCTACAGAATAAAGTCATCACCTCCTGGTTGCCAGCCTTTTGCTCCATGCATGAGATTTTTCTAACCCTCATAAAGGTAGGTAAGGATGCTGGAGAAGCGTGAGTAAGAAATATTGTAATGTAAGATTCATACTGCTGATTACAGTAGGCTCCGTGTGCATTTATGGTCACTGATGGTGTGTGGGCTAGCTGGCAGGGAAAACAGTTTTGTATTTTGGACAAGATTTTCTAGATATAACAAGGACATTACAGGCAACACAGTCCAGCACAGAATCCATATGAAATGTAAGAAACTATTCTCTTGCAATGATAAACAGCATTTTGTTGGCACTTGTGCAGTTTTACACGGTTGAAGCACTAAACACACTGTTGCTGGTAATGAAAGAGAAACTTTCTTCTTGCAGAAGAAGAAAGTTTTCTGCTGTTCTTATTCACTTTTCTTAATAATTAGTTGGTTTAAATAGTGAAAAATTTGTGCCTGCAAAAAGTACTAAGTTACAAAGAGAAGGAAGGCTCTGTTGAAGAGAAACATTTTAGATCAGAGCATGTGAGAGGAGAAAAGATCAGCTGAGGGTAAAAATGACTGATTTTAAAGACTTTTAAAGACTTGTATTGTAAAATACAATTTTAAAGACTTTAAAATAAATCATGTTATGTGCCTGAATTTCAAGTTGTCACTGTAGACTGCATCAGGCTGTATATGCTAGGGATCAGAAAGTAGAATTAATGTTTCATAGTACAGTTCTTTACCCTCAAAGAACTAAGTGTTGCAGTTATAATCAAATGTAATGAACAATTCATTGACCTAATGAGAAGTATAAGCATGGAAACTTGTTACTGAAAACAAAACTCAGAGTCAAACTGACGATAAGTATACTGAAATAAAATGTAGCATACTAATTTTCATAGTAATCAAGGACTAATAGCTTCCTGGGGAGCTAAAAGATTTCACTTCATTGGAAGTTCCAAAACAAAAGAAAGGAACTTAATTTTCAGAGTTGTAAGTTATTGATCAGTATCAAATCAAAGTAGAAAAGACAAAAAGACACCTGTACATCCCTGTCTCACAATATACAATAACTTTTCCTATATTCAAATATAGGAAAAGTTATTTAATCAATTAGCGTGGAAAAGTAAAGTCCAAAATAGTTAAGAGTAAATAAATCTTCCTGAAGAATCCTCTCAAAAATCTTTCCAAGTTCATATCTTCAGATTATCAGATCAACAGATTGACAGACTAACAGCTGCAATAAATTTATTTTTAATATTGGGATGTAAAGATAAATCTTAAATGTGTTTATTATTGGGGATTTTCAATGTATCTGAAACTCACACAAATATTCAGGTGACTATTAGCATACAAGTGCACACATGAGGCATATTAGTCACAAGCAGGGTCTCCCAGTGATCAGTAGGAGGATATGCTGTCCAGCATCTCCATATGTGAGCTAATTTTTTTATAGCACCAAACTGGCTGGTGAGATGAACAAGTTAGAAGGGAGACCCATCTTCCAGGTAGAGATTTAGGCAGGCTAGAAGAGCGGGTGAGATAGAACTTTACGAAGTCTAACAAAGATGTGTGCAAAGTCCTGCCCCTGGGATGGCATGACCAAAGATCCCAGAGCAGCATAGGGTCTGTGTGGCTGGGCAGCACTTTGGTGAAAGGGATCAGGGCCCCTGGTGGACAGAAAGATGATCAGGCATCAGTGCAAAGACAAATCAAACCCTGGGCTGCATCCACAGAGGCCTTACTGCGTGGCAATTAGAGTCTGGAGCAGGACTGAACACGCTTCTAGTGGCCATGCTTGAATGAATTTGAAATACAGGGAGCAACAGTTGATAAGTACAATATATCAGCATCTGCTGTATGAAACATATAACCTACTACTTCCTTCTGGCATTACAGTGCAACAGGTCTTTCACACTTCTTAGCAGAAGACCAGTTCTCATTCCCAACATTCCCTGATTTGATCATATATCTATTATGTCTGCACAATGTGTTAAAAGCAATTCCTTGTCTAGGGAGGCACTTAGCAGATATAACGAGGAAACCATACAAAACACAATGTATTGCGTCAACACTTGACCTTTTTAAACACTTGCAAAGTGAGAAAAAATTTCCATAAATATTGGAAACAGACCAGAGACCAGAGACCTACAATGTGGTTATTTGGGTTATTTTTCAGAGAACAGCTTCTGACTGTCTTGGTGGACAAAATGACATGGGGAACTTGATTAATATTTTTTTCCAATTTTATGTGAAAATACTTTTGACTTTTCACAACTGCTTCCTGCCTTGACCATTAAACAAAAGTCATTTAAACTGTTCACCAGTAGATGAAACTATGAAAAAAGCTTGCTATCTTCCCTGATTTTGTACTGAAGGATTACAGGTATGCATATAGGAAATAGCAAACTAAGTCTTGGTCAAGTCTTTGATTTTGTAAATTAATCATCTTGATTTATAAACTAAACGCACATCACTAAGAAACAAAAAAAATAAAGAGATATATATTTATTAAGAGTCTTGATGCTTGATATTGCATCATTCCCCTACTCCTTGATCATTTGCTACTAAATTGCTTCCTTTTGAAACCTTCTGTATTTGCAGTTAAAATCCAGTGGATGTACAACTGCCTGATATTCCAAGCTAGGGGAGAATACACTCACTCACTGTCTGGCAAACGGAAATATACATACTTTAAATCATATTCTTTGAGATGCAACACTCTAAGGAATACAGAACCAACCTACACTGTTTTCCTGCAAAAAGCAGAGAAAGAGGGATAAACACAGGAAATAATTATCAAGCCATTTGTTGGTGCAGTAGTGACCCACCTGGTCATGCTATGCAACTCTTCTTTAAGCAATGTCTCTTCCTTTGAATTAGATGGTGTCAATAGGGTGTGTAGTGCACTAGAAACCTTTTATTAAAGGGTTGAGGACAGTGTGAAAATATATTGCAACATTTAAATCACTACATTATTTCCCCCTTCTTTTATTGTGGTCCTGCAGCAATATTTTCTTCAATAGATTGGTGGCTTGAGTGAAATATGTTAAAATGTCATGGTGTCCCATCCTCAATGGGGAGAGCCCCAAGAATCATTGGTGTTTGTTGTAGAAAGGAATGACAGAAATCAGAGGTTCTGCAAAAGCTTGCAAAGTTTTATTAGTAAATTACACACTGGGCATGGGCATTGGTATAAATCAGTCCCTGATCTTGTCCAAGCACACAGAGGTGGGTTTTGCAAAAAAGGGTGTGGTGAAAGGGAAGAGAGGAGAGGGAAATGGATTAAAGAGGTGAAGAGAGACGGATGGGTTAAAGAGAGAAGAGAAGGCAGAATGGGAGAAGGAGAGACATTGTCAATCCTTGCTCCAGAGCTGATCCAGCTGTTGGGGTGTCCTGTGACCTGGATTGGTGGGGTACCATTTTACAGAGAAGTTTTTCCTATCCAAGTTTTTCCCACCCATTTTACATTTATCTTTTGGTTTTTCCCAAGAGATAAATTTGTCTCTTTCTATGCAAATCAGTTCTCAGGTGCTGTTCATTCTTTCAGACCTTTCTGGAAATAAGTCAGAGGCTTTGGGGAACTCAGGTGGTCTTGATCCCCCCTACGCTCCATATCCACTTCCTCCTGTGTTGGGTTGTGCTGCATATCTCCAGGAGCCAGGAAAAAACATTTGTCCCAGAAAATGCTGCCCTACCTCCTGCAGAATTCTACAGTGACCTACATTGTTTTTTCTCCTGATTCCTGTTCTTTTTCACAGTGTGTCCTTAGCAACCATCCTTGGTTAAGTCCTCAGCTATCTATCAGTGACATACACATTACCCCCTAATCTTCTGGGCTTCTACAGATGTTCCTCAAACATTTTTACTGCTGAATCTTTTTCAGTAAAGAATCATTTCATTCTGGCAGTTGAGAACCTTTTGCTAAATTTATTTCTTTGCTACTTTATCAGAGAAAATATCAACTCTAATGCTAGAAAAGTTGAAATAGGTCTGCTAAATGAATCTCATTAACAGTCTTTATTTTTTTTATGTTTTTACAATTATAGAGAGTCTTTCCTGTGTACCATACCATCAGTGTTTCCATTTGATAAGGATGTGTCACCTGGTGATTCTCAGCTATAAACATGTACCCTTTTAGATAATTAGCAAATACTACACCTAAAAAAGTCTCAGTCAACACCTAAATATTCTTCAAAAGAAACCTACTAAAGTTCTTAGGAGGTCAGTGTGACCTTTCCGTTTACATGAAATATTAGATTTCTCTTCTGCCATAGAATTATCTTCCCATTCTATGCATTTCTCACCAATTTTCTGTACCTTTTGGTACTCAGACCACAGTAATAACATTCTGGAGGGACATTTTGGGAAGCACAGATGGAGTATTACTACTTGCATTCTTACTGCTAGAGAACAAAGCTAGGAAGCCAGTCTTGCACTTCTGTTTAGGAAACCCTGTGTTTGAATAACAAAAGGAAATATTCAAGAACCTGGTGAGTTCAAGGCTGCATTTATGACAAAAATACAGTCTGCTGGAAGCAACAAGGTCTGATGACTGCTCTGCTGAACTCAGTCAGTGGGTTAACAAATATGAAAGAGAGAAGTAAATACAGGTGAAATTTGTCAACATTTCTATTAGGCTCTTTTGAGGTCTCATTGTCCTGGAAGTATAAATACTGTTAACATAGAAAACATCCCAGGAGAAAAATCCTGATCCGATTATCAGCTACATTGGTTTTGTCATTAAATTCAGTGTCTTGAGGCAGATTATTCATTTAACAAAAATAGAAAAGTGTGTGAGAGCATGAGGGAAGAAGTAGCAAGAGAAGATGTTTAACAACTCTTCAAACACTATTTTCTTTTGGAATTTGTGATATTTAAATGATCCCAAGATTGTAGAAAGTCTCTGTCTTTCTGCCCCGTAGCCAAAGAAGAAGCCATAATTCGTCTGTGCTGTTTTCAAGGTTGTTTATTCTTGCTTATCTCTAACATGTTCTGCTGCCCTGCCGCAGGTCTGTCCTGCAGGGCAGCGTGTGGGGCTCTGCCCCTCAGTGGGATGGTACAAACATTATATACCAGAAACTACGTGTGCTATATTTACAATAATGTGCCAATATCTATCATCTACGTTGAACAGTGTGTCCCCAGCCTAAACCAATAGAAAAATGCCAAAACTACAATGAAACATGGAAGTCATAAAGAATGAGAAGAAGGACAAGGCATACCCAATTTCCTCCATCTTGCTTCCTTTGAACCCCTTATCTAGAATCCTAAAATTCTACTTTTTCACCTGTGCCACATTAATTATTACTTATATCAAACACTCAGAGCTTGTAATTCATCCTGTAAGATTGAAAACTCTTTTCCATGGATGGAGATCAGAGACAGTGTCTCTTTGGGCTCTGTACAGGGGGGTTCCTGATCCCCTTGCCAGGGTGCCAGGCCCTTCAGGGCAGCCAGAGGGATACCCTGGATTCCCACAATTTTCAAGCTCATCTACTTCTCCACTCTCTCTTTGGGCACAATTCAATAAACTAGATATAGTTCAATATAAAACACCTTTATGGTTTTCCTTAAATACCCACATATTCACAAGGATTTACTTTATTTTAGCTCTTATCCCTCACCCAATCTAATTTACTGTGCCCCCCATGTCCCTTACCTGTATTATGGCTTTCACATCAGGTGCCCTTCCCTGCCCTGCCCAACCATTCAATTTCCTGTTGAAAATCCACAGGAAAGCTTTGCAGAAATGCTTTGCTTACTTTGTGCCACTAAACTGGCCTGGACAAGGTTGCAGTGTTGCAATCTTTGGCGCTGGTGGAATAAGGTAGTTTCTCTGTGTAACATTTTATTCTCATTCATAATCTCCTGTAGAATTTAAAGATCTTTCATCAGACATTGCACACTTGGCAACTCTCCATGCTCCAGACCACTCTTAACAATCTTTTCTTTCTCTTGGGAAGATAAATAAAACCACTAAGTATTCTGATGAGTGGGATTTCTGTGAACATCTGTAATATTTTAACTAGTCCTTACTTCAAATAGCCAAATCACATTAATTATGAATTTATCTCCAAATACAAGCAAGTTTAAAATCATGGCCTATCTCTTGTACTTTGATTGTATAAAAACTATAAGAATTAAAATCAGAGAATATTTTTTTCTAATACAAATTTTACTGAGGTGTATGTAAAACCATGTGCAGACTAATGTATCTGTCTGTAGCAGATACAGAACTCAGAAAACCCTGAGTTTTCATGGGTTTGCTTCAGTCCTCTGCACAGCTATACACAAGCACTATATAAATAGCATGAGGCATGCACACAGCATGCACAGGTAAGAGTGCCAGCTCCCATCAGTAGGCAGAATATCTGCTTGTTTCAGGAACAGCCACAAAGGCTAAAGTTACTACCACAGCACTACTAGGTGCATAGATATGACAGCAAATGCTGAAAAAAAGGAATTTTAAAAGCTTAAGAGTGAGGCACTTCCAGGTACTTCCTGAAATTCTTGTTGCTGACTTTGTGTTTTGCCCGTGACACTACTGACTTCACAAAAGCGGAACTGGGCCACAGAACTTTCCTGTGACTTCCAAATTAACTTATGCCCATTTAGTGGTAAAATAAAACACAGAATCCAGGTTGACTGCTTTAGAAAGCTGTTGAATAAATCCAGAATTGGAAGGGTTTTAATGTACTAAAAAACAGGCAATTATGGATTAGCCCAGGCTGCTTTGCTGTTGCTTTTACTGCTCGTCTTATTTCATTGTCACTAATATTTTTCATTTTATTCAACTTATTACTTCGTTCCATTTCACATGGATTTCTAAGCCAGAATGGATGGAATATGTCTCCTTGAAAACAAAATTTTCAATACTAAATAGTACACTATATAGAGTAGGGGTCTCTCTACACCTGCCAGGTGTTTCACCCAAACTGACTTTTTTTCACTCCTGCACAATTCCACTCCTTGGAAACCTGACATCTTTCTCTGCATCATTTTTCTGATGTATTTTAGACAATTATGCAAAGTGGATAATAGTCTACAAAGACAAAAGAACAATTTTTCTCAAGGATAACTACAATAATTAGAATTTTATACAGCTGCAAATTTATTATGTATATCTGAATGATATTTCAAGATGGGCTAAGTATTTAAAATTCCCCAGAGCCTGGCCATACTTTCACACTGACAAATGCTAAAAAGGGTAATTTCAAGCACTAGAAAGAGTCAAAAGAATAATTATGAATTCCCTCAGCACTTGAACTAAATGTTATGGACAATGCATAAAGAGAATGTGATTACTTTCATATCTTTCACCTCTGGATGAAAAATCATTAGTAAAAATGCACTTCTTACCACTGTTGATGAAGAGTTCTACCTGTATGTGGTTTTTGAATTATGTGTTCCAAAATTCACTGCAGTAGAAACTCATAATACTTCTCTTAATTTTTCACATTACAGTGCAGAGGAAGGGAAACCCCAGCTTTGAAATCTATAAAATTAGAATTCTGACTATGCATTTCAGGTTTCTAATACTCAGGTATATCAAACATGTTTTAAGTAATTTAATGTCTTATTAAAGATATTTAAACAATTTTTTTTTTTTATTACTATTAGGCAGCAGCTTTCACTGAACATTTTTCTTTCTAAAGACATGATATCACCCTTATGGTATCTTGGTTTCTGAAATTCACTTCTTATATAATTCTACCAGGAGTAGAATTCATAAATCTTGTGTGTATGCTACAAATTCTCACTTTTAAAAGATGCAAAGGGCATAAGCAGCCAAGTCAGATGGCTTGAATGCTAAATGTGTATAGTATTCATTATTGTTAATTTAGAGTTATTATTATCTTTAAGAAGATGATTCTGGTGAAGCAGCTATTTGGTGGTTTTGGACTTTTCTACATCTGTATTTTAATCTGCTTGGGAAAAGTGGTAATACTTAATAAAAGAGATAATGAAGGGGAACAGGCCAGGCCAGCATATTAAATATGTACTATATGGGGAAAATGGATTTGTAGCAAACCAAATTTTTCATCATCTCTGTGATCGTTCATAGCCTGTGTAAATTCAGTTGGCTTTCTCTGTGTTGTGCACATCACAGAACCACAGCTGGCACCAAATCATAATGTTTTTGTTGGACAAAAACAGGTCTGAGCACTGACTAATCAGAAGCTCAGAATGTGTAGCAATCCTGGGAAGACTGTTAATCATGTCTCTGCAAGGCTTTCCTTTCAGCTCCATATTGTCCTGCCCTTTTTCTGTTTAATTACCCGCATCATATCTGTCTGACTTAAGATAAATTGCTAGAAGCAAGAGCCACTTCTAGTTATAAAGCACAAAGCACTCTATAAACTCTAAGTCATACTATGACAAGTAACTACACTGGTCACTAGTTACACTTTATGTTTAGCTCAAAAGGAAATTAAAAAATAGGAGACGCTCAGCAGATTATCTGAAATAAATATGCTTTGTTCTTACTCCTGGATTACTCCACATTAGCTTAAGGAAAATAGCCACAATTCTTTTGCAAATGGGCTAGATGGAAAAACCGGGCACATATTGCTGACAGTAATCTGCATCACACGATCTGGAAGCTGTGTTCATATAGCAAAAAAGTGAAGATTAGGGACAGGTGAGCCATTGCAACACAGTTGCTAATACTTCTGAACCAGGCTGCTGCCTTGAGTTTCCCTGCTAACTGTGGAATAGCTCTAGTACTATCCTACATACTCTATGAAAATGTCCTCTAATCCCCATGAAATTGCACTTTTTGGGGGTTGTGGGTTAAGTGTGAAAGGAAATTATCCAACAATGCCAAAGCAGGCATGCTAAATCAAGTGCACCGTGTGGAAAATTGCAGCAGCTAAAGTGAAAGGGAGTTTAACTTTTCCTGCTTTCTTCAATGAATATATTTTAAATACTGTACAACAGAGTGTATGAGTGATGCTATACCATTACAAAATGTACAAAGTAACTGAAAGATTATCTAGAGTTATTATAGAAAAATAATCAAAATAGAAATTTCCAACTTCCTATAGTAATTGTTGTGTTCAAATAAAACAATGTTCTTCATGATAAAACAAATCCCTATTGGTATCTCTGTCTGTCTGAAAGATAACATGGGCAGAGAGGTGCATATAATTAATGTTAGCTGGAGACAAAATTATCAGAAATAAATCCCAATACTAGAAAATTTCTTCAGACTTTATACTGCAAGGCTCTATGACAATCTTTAGTTAAAACTATACACACTATATTTATGGCCCAACACCTTCATGCCACAGAGTTGTGTCTACATCAGAAATCAAAAGAAGTACAGCTTTTCCCTTCCAAGGCATGTCAAAGCCCTAGTGTCACTTGTCCGGCTCATTACGCCAAGCTGTACTTGCTGCAGACCCTTTGTGCTCATTCTCTTCTTTCTGATGGCATCACAGGTGTATCTTCACAGTCCTGGTTTTTCATTGCAACTTATTTGTCTCAACAGCTACCAACAGAATCCTGTGTATTGGCAGCTGCATCTTGAAGGCAGACATAGTCATTCAGGGACTCAACCTGCTGTCTTCCGTGCTGAGAAAAAATACAATTCCTGGTGCTTGAACAGTCTAAACAATAGTTAGAGAGACAGTCTGCCCCAAAGGATGGCAGAGGCAGGGAAAAGTTGAATAAAAGGGGGCTTACCTGTTAATGCCAGAGGCATTGGCTTTTAATGTGCATAGTGTTTTGTCCTGATAAGGCCACAGGTGGAAAAAGTTTAGCTGGGAGCCACAGGGAAACATCAGCCGGTGTTAGGAACACCTAATGGTAAACAAGGTGAGGAGACCACTGGAGAGCAGCATAGTGATACAGCTGACACTACACAACATACATTTATCAGCAAGTAAAAAAGAAAAGTAGGTAGGAAAACTAATTCTCTCATCAAGAACTCAGGAAAACTATAAGAGAAATTACACAGGAGTTTTAAATTTTTAAAGGCTATCTTATATAGTGAAGAATTATTCTAGTAGAAGTTGTGGAAGGAACCCTTTGAAAACAAAATCCTCTGGGAATGTCCTGAATTTCTCCAGGTTTTTTGTATTTCTTCTACCAGAACAATTAGGTTAGTGCACAGGATTCCTTTACTATAATGTAAAGACACGGTCCTGGTCCTATCCTTTGGGAGCAGGAAAGAACTCACACCAGAAACAAGTAGTAAGTGCACCATACTGGTTAGAAGGCAGAAGGAAGCCCAAAATTAATTATCTGTGATATAACTCTCACAGATGATAAGATTTTTCAAAGGAGTTAGGAGAATGGCCTGTAGTCTTAGTTTGAGTCCTGGGCAAGAGTTTTAGGAAAAACAAGGTTTTTCCTGTCCATCTCCTGTCAGATACAAGGTGCTGTGTCTCTACCATGATCCACAGGGAGCAAACCAAGGTCTTTGATTGCACTCTGGAAGAAAAGACTTGCAGGAGCTGCTGTCCTTCTCAGAAATCAAGAGTTAAATATCGGCTGACACATCCAAAACCCCACAATAATAAAAGTAATTATAATAGAAAAGTATAATAAATGCTACTTTCCAGTCTTTCTCTAACCTGAAGTTGCTTTTGCCACTTCCCATTTGACAAAACAAATGGTCTATAGTTAAGATCTCTGATTCACTGAAAGGAGACAGAATGAGGGTTGGATTTGGCTACCTATTAAACATAAGATAATAATATTTTGCTGTAGATTTGATTAGGGCTCTAAGGAAACTAGCAATCTGAGTGGTTTAATGGGATTCCCCAGTATGGAAATGTAAGGTGCTCCTAGGATTAGGTCGAGCATTTCTGATGTATTGATTTGCTTTTTTTGCCTTTTAGATAGATGGATAAGAAGAAAACCATAAGCACTAACACTCAGTTAAATACTGTGTCTTTTCTGTCATTGAATTTAGATTAAGAAATAAGAGATAAGTATGGAAAACTTTCTTAAGGGTAAAAGTTTATCCTCTCCATGGACAAACTCTGTTGAGTCATTGTCATTATGGCACAACAGAACATTACTTCAGATCTAAAACAATTAGTGCTATGAGTCAGTTCATCAATTGTTTTAGGCCTTAAACCCATGTTCCAGCATTGTCATGTAATGCTTAACTAGCTGAGAAATCAGGCAGAATTGTGGGACCAGGAAACAAATACAGTTGTCATGGGTATTTCTTCCAAAAAAGAGCAAATACCAGACCTTTATGATTCCCAGTTCTGTCTCATATCCAAGTATCACAGCTCGATTAAATACCTCTGTCTCTTTCATGAAACATGGCCTCCAGCCTTCAAGCAGAAGTTAGAATTTAGAAAGAAAAGCACAGTTCCTACCCTAATATACACACTCCCATTAGCTGTCTCAAATAAAACCAGAGCCAAAATTCAAAATTAGTCTTGAGAAATAGCAGCTTCTAAGCAGAAATCCAGTACACAGCACCTTGTCACTGGCACATACCTGAGTCCAGCAAACTTTAGCAGGTACACCATTTGAGGGTTAAAACCTCATGATTAAGAACTAATTTTGAAGTACAGATTAGACTCTTTTCAAGTATTAAACCCTGAACAAAGCCTTATTTCCAAGTTGTTTCAAGGCAGGAAAACAGCTCTTACTCTTACTGCCCTTGAAAATTAGGCCTTTTCATTTTAAAGAACACCTATGGGATTCTGACCATTGTTCTGTTGTACTTGAGAAAAAGTGCTATCAAATTACTCATGAAGGTAGTTATTTCAAACACTTTTTAATATTTTGGTAAACACCATAAATTCATCAAGAACTCTGCTTGACTAAGAGAGCAAAGAAACAATCCTTTCCTAAAGAGCTCACTGCTCCAGATCTGAGGCAGCAACAGCTGCAAATTAAAAAAGGCATGTGAGGAAGAGTACAACATCAACAAAAATATCTAAAGTTTCTGAGTTCACAGACAATTCACACACAATTCTTGATAGACAAAAATTAAGTAACCTTGTGATTATTTCAATTTTTACCTTTAAACCAGTGCATTTCTTCTAGCTGGACCACACTGTTCTCTCAATTGCATTCATTTGTAATTTCCAATGCAGATGGCCGAATTAAGGCAATTTTATATACAATAGTATACACTTGTCAAGCCTCTCAAGGTAATATTCAGCAAAAGCAGGAGTAACTCAGAGCTCATTCATAACTATACTCCCACTCTTACTAAACCAGTAAGATTATCTTTGCAGCATATTTTCAGTCATCTGATTCTTAGCTGATAGTAAGGTAGATTCCATTCTCCTTGGCCTCTTTTGCACTCATTTTAAAACAGAATATTTCAAGTTGTTTCCTCATGAGTAAATTCCACTCCTTGCCTGCAAATCTCCACATACTGGGGTGTGTCTCCAGGTGAGGCTGAAGATTAAGACAGGAATTTGCCAGAGCCTCAAGGCAGCAGGGTTGAACAAACAAGAACACATTTCATTAGCTGAGATCAGAGCACCACTCTCTGGACAAATACTTACAGCATTTTCTTACCACCACTTGGTAGTTATTCTTCTGCAATTGATCTTTAATGACTACATAATTTCCAGAGTTACTGATGAGGGGATGTCATCTCTTCAGCACTGTCTACTTTTCTCCCAAATCTGCTTTCTTTGTGTAGCAATAATCTTAAGGTAGAGATCAGCAAGACTAGTAGAAACCACTGACTTTAATTAGTCAAACATTTTATAGAAAATAATTGTATCATCTGAAAGGTCCAGCAGTAGGTGCACAAATTTGAGAAGAATGCTTTTTCCTCTTGTTCTTGGAGAATGACAAGCTGTCCTTAGTAGAATCAAAACATTTTTCTTTCTCAGCCTGATCCAAGGATGTATTAAAAGCAGATTGGTCTGCAGCCATGGGTGTTGAATGGCATACTTCTGATGTTTTCCTAGACATATATACATATATTTGCTGCTAAAATGTCTGAAAAAAATTAAGGATGACTCCTCCAATGAGAAAAAAATAGAAGATAATAATGGGGGAATGGCACAAAGTAGAGTGGAAATCAGTTGAAAACCAGGGCTTTCTGTGGACTGATTTCTGCTGCACTGGGTACAGCCTCTCAATGACTTGTGTATGAAGGGCAGTGGTGCTGCAAGCATTCCATCAGTACCACAGCAGGACTTTGGAACATAAACTGCTCTTTCAGAGGTGAAACACTTGGAGGTGAGATAATGTGTTATGGTTGCAATGCATTACAGCACCATGAAGAACACACAACATGAAACACACAAAGGAAGACATGAAAATAGGAAAGTCAGTGAGAACATCATGCTTGAGTTCATAGGCAGTACGGGATGGTTTGGGAACAAAAGATAACAGGCCAGTTCTTTAGTCACTGAAAAAATATACAATCACATTACAGTCAAGGGAAATACAAGAGTTCTCATCCTCCTTTAGTGATCTCACCCAGGATGTAAACCAGATTGTACAGACTAAGCCTTGAACACAAAACAAAGAGCTTAAAATTGAGGTCAGTGAATGGGTAGCCAACAAGCCTGATGGAAGCAGGGAGGCAGCACGTGCAAGCACCAGAAGAAGCCTGTCTCTCCCTCAAGGGACAGCATCCTTACAGCTTCATTCTAGCACATTCCTTTGTTGCACAAGCTGTAGAAAAACAGGGCTGCAAGTACTGTGTATCAATAGCAGCAGAGCACCTTCCATAGAGCATGGCAGGCAGCAATACTGTACGTCTGTAATTTCATTTTCTCTTCTATTGAGCACAAGAAGGCTGAAAAAATCATCTTGTAAACCAAGAAGCACTAACACATGTTCAGTAGGAACTAGCTGTTTATTCCAGCTGTTTATGACTACCACCCCCAAACCCTGGTTTCACCTCATCATGCAACTACTAGAAAATTTATACACTAGTTTCATGTGGAAACTTTTGAAGTCTGACTCAGAAAAAAAGCAAACATCTGCTGCAAAACCATGACTGAGCATATAGGTAAAAAATGAAAGAAAAGCAATCTATGCCTGGAGATTATAAATGAGGATATGAACAAGGGACTTAAAATGGTAATAAATTGGAGGGGAGGGGAGTTGGAGGTTTGGTGTGGGTTGTTTATTGGTTTAGTTTGTCTGTTTCAGTAAAATAAAGCTTGGTTTAGTTTGTCTGTTTCAGTAAAATTAAAGCTTATTCAAATCTATTTGACAGTGTTTTATTCAACTCAAAATTAATGAAAAAAAATTTATTTAAATGTGTACCAACTGGTATATTTGTTTTCTTTTAAACATAACAAAAAAAAAATATATTCAATCCTTCTGCCTCTATAATGAGTTTAGAAGTGCTTGTTGTGTGGTTTTTTCCTTTTGTATATTTGTAAATCTTGGTTTTACTGTTGTCTCAGACCTAATCTAATGCTCTTGAGCAGTATGTAAGAGGTGATGAAACCTCTTCTGATTAAGTACCCTTAGCCACTTCTCCAGAAGGAGGTAAATTCATTTATTACAGGTCACATAGGTAAATAGATACCTCTTTCTCTGTGCTGAATCTGAGTTACTCTTAGTGCTCAGCCCAGAACTGTGAGTACTCTGCCTCTACTTCCTTGCATAATTAGCTACATTTCAGACTTCTGCACTTCTTTATAAGCACTGACAGAACAAGAAACCTTTGCTGGAAACAAGGTAGCTTCATCAACAACTTAAACCAGAGGCCTAGGAGAAATGTGTTCACAGATAAGGTGAATTGAGTTTCTGCACATCATCATAGCTCATGGTTTTTCCTTGCAGTCAAAGTAGCCAGGAACATGCATGTTAGATGAGCTGAGTTTTTGATGAAAGGAGATGGGACACTGAGTGGGATGCCGGTATGGGATATTGCCAGTGCCAACCTTCCATTAATTCAGTTTGTGAGATTTAAAATTATTCATAAGCATCCATAGCTGGTGTGGACTCACAGGGATACTGTGGTTGCTTAAACAGCTCAACAACTCCCAGGTTCGTTTATTTTGCTAGCTCATCTGGCAGGTAATTTTTCCTACAACAAATAATTTTGAAAACTGTTCTTAGTGAGGAAATATTAAGAATTATATTTGTAAAAATTTCTCTTCTCTGGGGGGTTATTAACTGATGTTGATGTGTCAGTTTACGACAGATAAGGATAAAAGGGGATGTGTGATGGATTACATGCTTGGCCATGAATATCCCTCTTTCTTGTGTGGAAGGAGCAGGTGTGAGGGGCACCAGCTTCCACACAAAGAAACCAAATCTAAGGAGACTTATAGGACCACAGGATTATTCAGCTTCCATTAAGGAGAGTCAAAAAAGCATGGGATAAAAAGCCCAAAGAGATACACTCTATCTTACCCGAAAAACTGGCTAAAAAGTTATAGAAACGTGCCTGGTTGACATGCATGAACTGTATTTTAAGGCAAGTATTTGAGTGGAAGTACTTCCTTGAGTTTTTATGGTACTTTATGCCCTAATGTCTCTCTAGGATGACATATGGTTGTTAGAAACATAAAGTACCTTGTACCTTTTTATGAAATATTTACTGCATGGCTATACATCTCCTCAAGTATCTTCAAAAAAATGCAACTCTTTAGTAACATGTAATAGAACCTCGCTGTAAAATTAAAAGCATAAAAAAAGACAAGACACAATAATAGCAGGTCAGATATTGAAAATGCTTCTTTAGCAGAACAGGCTGAATCAATAGCAGAACACCAAATTCAGAGATTTATTGGTCATTAAAGCATTTTGCTTACTGGTGATTAGAAAGGATGTCCTCACCAACCTTTAAGAAGATATACTCCCAAGTATTAATTTTCTCTCTTTTACAGAGTTTCTTTCACACTAAGTATAAATCTGGAATCACTCATTTTCTACCTCTGGAAAAAAGCAGGCCTTGGCAAGGTAGCCATTCACCATTTTTATTGAGTGTTAAACTGACATTAAAGATCAGTTTTAAATCGGTTGCCTTCAAAGGAAAATAAGGAACAGGAATGATGTGATGTCATGTCTTAGGGGGAGAAAGCAGTGCTAAAGTAAAAAAAATGCAGTCTTGGTCTTCTCTAACAGGGGTGAGGTACCAAATACAGGCTGTCTTGTGTAAGTCCCACAGAACATAGCATTGGCTCCAAAAATGGAATATTCCTTTTTGATACTTTGGATACTCCAGTATCCTTGGAGATATTAAAAACCTGACTGGACACAGACCTGAGCAATGTCATCTAGTTGTTCCTGCTTTGAGCAAGAGGAGTTGGACAAGACAGTCTTTTAAAGACCTCTTATATTTCAATAATTTTGTCATTCCGTTAAAATACTGTTTTAATTGACAGTTTTCTTAAAAACTCACTACCTGACCACATGTAATTATACAAAACTCACTTGCTTGTCCAGTATAGTTCTCCTATCCTGAATAATACAGAACAGTTTGAGAAAGAGATTAATTTTCATGAGTCAAGAACCCGAAAAAATAAAATTAATCCAAAAATAGTATTTTATGATCCAAGATGGCAAGGTTTTAGACTCAAGATCTCTGAAAGTCTTCTGGTTTACTACATTGGTACCAAGCTGAATTCTTCTGTAACTAGTATAAACTAAAGTCAAATATTTTACTTGTGACTGAATAGGGGAAACAATTACATTAAAAAGTGTGTAAAATAGATGTAGGATGCTCCAAAGCCTAAATGGGAGCAGCTGTTTTAAACAATGCCTGATTTTATGACATTTGTTGCCTCTTCCCTGAGAATGTCATCTGTCCTTGGGACAATCTGTAAGCACTAGCCATCTTTAATACTAACTTTTAAGAAAAAAGAAAAAAAAAGGATACATGTACCAATTATTATGATCCAAATAATGGGAACACTTGCTTTGGGAACTTCGGGGATGGGAGTTCCACATCTGTTTGACAGCTGTCCTGCTCTTCTGTTTACTTGGAAAGCATATAGGTTTGACAGTCTGTTGCCTAAGAAAGTGTATTCTAGGGAACTTCAAACCATGTCTTTATTCTGAAACAAGGCTTTGCAATACTTTACAAACAGGATACTTCAGCTTAGGAGTAACTTATAAACTGTGTTGTAAAATGAATCTTTCTCTTACACAGGTACCGCAGTTGATCAATGCATGAGTTAGAAAAGGATTTGTGACAAAAATTTTAATGAGTTATTAAAAGCACCAAAACCTTTTTATCTTAGTTACCCCAAAATTAAGTAACACAGAAGGTAGAAACAGCATAAGAGAGCTAAAAGAGGAGTTTCTTTCTCTGTATGTTTGGAAAAGTGGTACTTAATCTTTAGGTAGTATAGAAAGCAGGAAAATGCTGGATACCACCTGCTAATCTTAGATGTACAAAAATTACATGACCCCTGAAAAAGTGCATACATTCCAAATTTAAGCTTCTAGAAGTTACCTTTTTGACTTTCTTTCACAAGTCTTGTGACATAGAGGACTTTGTGTTCTGCTTTTGCTTTTTTTTGCAACAACTGTTACTCACCCCTTCTCCTTTCCTTCACTCTCAACCACTGAGTCTGGGCTGCCCACGGAACAGAACCCTTAGAAAATTCTTCATGACTGAAGGTGAGACTGTAGGGTGATAGATTCCACATAGTTCCACCTTCTCAAGTCATCAGCCTCTTTTGTAGCCATAAGCAACCAAATATGTGTTAGTCATTTTGCCCAAGGCAGGCCAATGTCTTTTCTCCTAAAGGCCACAAATTAGATTGAGTGCAGTTGCCTCAACAATAATATTTACAAATATGTTAACAATAACAACATTAAAATTTTTCTCTTACTCTTTTTTCCCTAAACATTGCTGCTTCCCTCAGTTTCCTTCTTAGCAGTACCTCAACTACTTAGATTCCTCTTTTTTCATTTCCTTTCTAGAAAGCAAGATGTGTTGAAATTAAGAGGTGCACTATATTCTTCTTAGCTATTAGCTTCACAGGTATGGCATGAAGCATCATTATGCTCAGTACCAAAACTGTTGTATCAGGAGTCTAAAAAAGAATTATATTATTCAGGTGTCATGAGGACCATAGCTAAAAAAACAGTGGCTATTGAAGTTTCTTATTACTGTGTATGAAAAATTTCTCCATTCTTCCAGGAGTCCCCACTCCTGGATCCAACAGACAACCTCTGCTCATACAAGGCCTCTCCTTGTGTTGCTTCTCTCTTTGAGAAACAAGATCTTCCAAATCAGGGTAGACCTGTGAGGAAGTGTGAATCTGCTGTTATGCTTCAGGGACATAACGTAAGTACCTTATGCTTCTACCATATCTTTCTTTTTTTCTTTGTTTTTTTTTTTTTTGTTTGTTTGGGGTTTTTTGTTTTTTTTTTTTTGTTAGACTTAGCTACCCTGAATATATGTCTTTGAAAACAGAAATACTTACCAGATGAGCCACCCAGGTCACCAGGATACTAATGAGAGCACACCATGTAGAAGATAAAAGACACCTAGCAATCCAGATTTTTCACTTAACATCCCACTGAACATTCTGATGAATCAGATTAGTTTTAGAACTCTGATGTATTCATTCAAATAACTTTAGTTTGTGTTAATTTTGATTAGAGTAAAAAAGTTGAGATAAAATGCACGTCTACATCACATATTACACAAGTTTGTATGACTTGGTCATAAAGCAAACAAAGTAATCATTCAAGCTCCTAATATCTACTGCTCTGATGATGTCTCATTACTTAAAACACTTAAAGCACTTGCAAAATATTTCTTGTAACATTAATCAATTAATTGTGATAATCCTTTACAAATGACAACGCTAGAAAGTTAAAGAAAACATTAAAATTAGCTTCTTCCTTCATTTCCAGAGAGATAATGAATAAAGGGCTTTCAAGAGTTAATATAGAAATCAGAGAGGGGAGCTGCAGCTTTGCAGGCTATTTCACCATTTCCCCTCCCCTCCCTGCCCTTCATCTGGATTGGATAATGTTAGTGTATGAGTCAGCTAATTATGAAACACTTCTCTGAAATGAATTAGATGAACACAGAATCTTTAACAGAAACAGATCTTGTGACCTGGCAGAGTTCCCATCACAGTCCAAATAAAGCCCACCCAGATGTGACCACTTCCTTTACTGTAACTCAAAGAACAGAGTAAAACATCAGTATGAACTTCCTCATCTAAGCATCTTCTCAGTATTCCTGATGGATAGGAATAATAACCATTTGCTACTCTGATGAATCAAATCACACGTGGCACTAAACCCGGGGATAAATTAGTTCAATATTATTGAGAATCAAGCTACAGTTTTCAGTAAATATGTCAGTTTATTATTGTCTGGAAAAAAAAGATTGGGCTATGGACTAAGTAAGTATTTTTAAATGGCAGTTCTTATAAATTTAAGGGGTGTAAGCTTATCCAAAGGCACTATTCTCCCAAATGTGCTTTCCAGATTGCTTTTTGGAAGCTAAATGCAGTTGGTGCACTTCACTACTGGAGAAAAGATTCTGCACTTTGGTTACTGGTCTGATGCTTGATTCTTTCATGCGAGTGTCCAATTTCAGTTCAGTGCTGGCTTCAGTAAACATTGCACTGAGTGCTATTGTGCTATAGTTCATTGTCTTGAAAGAACAACTGAAAAATTATGAAGATTTAGTTGGTTTTGTCTCTGTGATGACATCAGTAAGCCAAGAGATTAGCTTCACAATGAATACAAGCTATAGCTCAGACACAGATTTGCAAGTCTAAACTCCTGCAGAGAAGAAGAAAATAAGGCAATATAAGTTGTAACCTGCACACTAAATGAACATTTAATTCATTTAGCAAGTCAGATGTGTCAGTAGAAGTAGTCACTTACCTGTTTAAACAAGTGATATCATTTACACCTGGTTAACATCAAATAAAAGAGCTGGGGGAAGAAAGAAATTCAGAAGACATCAGGCACTCCAAAAGTATTAGAGCAAAATCAGATACACACCTCTATACTGTACAGCTGCTTGCACTGATTTAGCTATATACCTTAATGCAAATCTAGTGACAGTTGGTCCACTAAAATTCAGAGCAGACAAGACTACATTGGTCATATTTATCTCTGAAAGTCTTGCTGTGAAGTTCAATTTCTCATTTCCTTTTCTTTTTAAAGAAAATGGTTTTTTGAATGTACCAGGTTTTTTTCAGTGAGAGTATGAGAATACCAAATTAATCTGACTCTGCAAACTGAGTTTCAAAGACCGAATCATTAGCCTTACTTATAGTACAAAACACATGGCCAAACCCTTGTCTTTCTTATGCTAGTTAAAATCAAGAAATATTATCAAGGAAGGCAAAATTTGACTTTTTATAGGACTCAAAAATAAGTGATATTTAAAAAGATTCTGTCTATCCTTATTAGTCTGTAAAAATGTTCCCCTCTATTAGTATTGTTAATCAGGATTTCTCTGGTTTTTAAGCTTTACCATTTCATAGTTTTCTTTTTTTTTTTAACTTTTTCTCCCACCTAGTGACTCAAACTACTCTAATTAATTTCCTGCAGATTTCACACATATTTACTGAACTCTTTGGTTACATTTGACATTGAGTGTGTATATCTATCTTTCTGTTGTTTTAAGTGATACCTAGTGAGATTTGCTGATGTGATAAGACTCTATTTCCTTGGTCTTGAAGTTACCCAGGGGAATAATGCATAATAATTTTTAGATCATGATTTCTAGTAAAGACACTGAATTATATCCTTCACCACTTCATTAAATTAACTTTTTACCACTAAGTCCAAACCAATGCCTGTTGGTGCTCTCCAAAGAAAGTTAGAATCAAGCAATGCTTTCTGACTAAATATTTAGTCTTCATTATGTGCAACGAATTTACTGCTGCACACTTTTTAAAATTTGAAATGCCCTACTTATTCTCTCTGACTGTATTAGAGCAAGTTCTTGTGAGGGAACATTCTCTAGTAAACCAGAGGCAGCTGGAACTAAAACTGGTACAAAATTTGATTTCACTATTAAGCATCATGAGCCTTGTAAACCATTTATTGCTTATTCATTTTCTTTCATTACTAAAATGTTATTATATCTGAAATTCTTTTCTAACAAAAATTATGAGAGGGAAAAAAGAGGTTTACAGGATAAAATCTATACGCAACAAGTAGTCCCACTTCAGGATTTTTTCTGTGTGAAATTTCACTTTCCAGTAGGACCCTGGAGGATATATTGTCTGTATTCAGGTCATGCCACACAGACTAGGGGTTACAGCACTCTCTGAGCAGTGGGGTATGCAATTTTCAAGCCTTGTCTGATTCAGAAGCTTTGAATGAGGTCACTTGGACACCAAACTGAAGACAGTGTTAGCCACAAGAATTCTAGAGTTCAAGGTTGGTTAGAGAAAACTCTTCTTTTTGCCTCTTCTTTGGCAGCAGTTGTGAACCTTCTTAACAGCCAAGCATCAAGAATCTAAGGGGAAGGGAAATATTTCAAGAATGCTGAAACTTTTGGGTGGTTCTTATCACAAAATTACTACCAAATATCAATTCAAGTACGTATATACTTTCAGTGAAGTAAAACTTGATTTTTCTATAAGTAAATCAGAAAAATCCTCATAAATAAATCAGAAAAATGCTCAGAAAAATTCTGCTGATCCTGACAAACATCTGTGTCTGCAGCATGTCATCCATCCAGATAAACACCATTCTTTTTTTCAGTATCTTTTTTGCTTGAATTATCATGTTTTTGTACAGAAGGGATATGGTACAAGAACCAATGCATGATGCTATTTAGAAAAAGAAAGGTTTCCCTTTCCAACAGATTAATATTACAGAAATTAAGTTACTCTGTGCTAGCATTTTGACAATGGATTTTTTCAGATTAATCCAGTTCCTATTTGTTTCATGCAATATTTCTTCCTCTTACATGAAATATTTTTTATGGCAAATCCCTTTTCTTGTTTAAGAAGAGCCTTCCCAAAACCTCTGTAATTCTGCTGCTTAAACTATATCATGGAGTGGTGAGGTTTTTCCCAGAAAGAATTCCTCTTACCCTGCCCTACAGTTTTTAAAATTAACATGATTCAAAAGCCAGCTTCTCTGGCTAAATCATATTGTCAATCACCACCAAGACAATCATGACTTCAATCTGGTAGTATTTATATATGCTGATTCGTCCCAGTACCCCACTACAGTTTCATTATCAGGGCAAAATGAACTGGAGACTTCTTTGCACAGCAAACTGCAGTGTGCAACATGACTCTGTATATTTGGGTGTCCAGCCTGACCAGCTGCCCACATTCAGAGCCCCTGTTCTTACTCTCTCTGCCAGACAGCAGAACTTGCAGCATTTTTCAGCTCCCAGAAGAGACACCAGCTGTCTTCTGCAAGGCAAGGGTAGGATAAGGATGTTTGGTTCTCTAGGATTTCCCAGACCAGTCCTCTCTCCTGTTCCACAAAAACAGTAGGAAGATCTGCTGGAGAAAGAAGGGGCAAAATGTAGGCAGTTATGAGGTACTGGTGAATGCCAAATATAGGGAGAATGGGGATGTGGGCTGTGAAGCAGCAGAAGCAAAATATTCACTGAAAAGAATGAGAATACACACGCCTATGCATCCTCTTAGGGGTCTCTGAGATCACCAAGTACATTCCAAATCTCTAATGACTGTCTTTGTAGTCCTTTTGCCCAGGCTCCTCAGTCTCTTCAACAAAACACACCATGGCAAAAGGGTAGGATTTATAGACACACAGGATCACCGAATCCTTAAGGCTGGAAAAGACCTCTAAAATCATCAAGCCAAATTATCAGGCTACCATGTTCACCATCAAAATATATACTTATGTGCTATATCCACCCTTTTTTTAATACTTCCAGGGATGGTGACTCCATCACTTCCCTGGGCAGCCTGTTCCAATGCCTGAAAAAAATTCTGTGAAGAAATTTTTCTGATATCCAGCCTAAGCATTCACTGGTACAATTTGAGACCATTTCCTTTTATTCTGTCATTTGTTACCTGGAAGAAGAGGCAAACCTTCACTTCACTATACCTTCCATTCAGGGTGCTGTAGAGAGCAATATGGTCCCCCTTGAGCATCATTTCCTCCAGGCTAAACACCCCCAACTTCCTCAACTCCTCCTCATCAGAGTTGTGCTCCAGACCCTTCTCCATCTCTGTTGGTCTTCTCTGGACATGCTCCAGCACCTCAATGTCATTCCTGAAGGCAGTACTGGACAGAGCACTCGAGGTGCCACTGATCACACAATGCAGGTGCAGCTACTGTCAATTAGCATGCCCAGGTCCTTTCCTGAGGTCCCAGAACCACTTTCCAGCCACTCTTCCCAACTCCTGCAGTGCTGTCTGGAGCTGTGACCCAAATGCAGGAATAGGCACTTGGACTTGCTGAACCTCACAGAACAGGCCTTGGCTCATCAATCCAGCCGGTCCAGATTCCTCTTAGAGACTTCCTACCCTCCACTCAGCACCAGCCAACACTCTGTTTTGATTGATTTTACCTGCTGAGAAGTTTTGAGCCAGTTTTTACCATGAAAAAGGAAAATATGTCTTGGTACAACTAATGCAGCTAGTCCAGGGTCTGGAGATCTCATTGGTAAAGGAGAATCACCTGGTCTTCAGAAGAAGCAACTATGGCATGGGTCCCAAAGAAGACTGGCACTAAGAATCTGTTCTAAATATAAAATTATGGTACAAGACAAAGCTCCAGTATTTCTATTCACTTCTATTTTACTGTTCTCCCACAAAGCAAGATTTACCTGTAGAATGCTTGCTAAATTCAATCCCTACTGTGAATGTGAATGTGATATAAATAACCTTCTCAAGTGAAATAGATCAGTGCTTCTTCAGAGCTGTCTACAGATGCAGGCATGTAGTGTTTGCTCACACTTGACTTGTTTGTTCTCACAGTAAAGCCATAACAACTTTAGATTTGCATTTTCTTAAATGCAAAATAGGGTTCTGATGCAATTCAGGTACAGAACTCCAAACACACAGCTAATATTTATGCATGAATCCAAAGTCAATTCTGTGCTTGTTTCTGGAAAAGAGCTTCCCCTTAAGCTTACTTGATACAAAAAAAAAAGTGTTATGGCACTAACTACTTTTTGGCACAAGAACATTTAACTTTGCACCTACCACCTGTTCTGTACTAGTCATTTCTTGTCCAGTTTTTCATGGATAAGACATTAAAAATCCACACCACTATCTATTGGTGTTTATAGTTTTGCTGTCATGGCCACCTTCAAAACAAATAGCTGTGCCAACCACCATCACACAGATCACTATTAAGACACTGAGGTTTGCCATAATGGAACATACTGAGCAATCTGTTAATCTGTGGCCTCCAGGCTCCCTTCTCGTAAACAGCGAATGCTTATGCTGTGAAATGAAGATCGAATTTGGGCATGTGCATAAAGGCATGTTCAATCTCAGTTTTAGAGCCTGTATCTAAATTTTCTATCCTCAAACTTACCATGCAGTTGACAGTCAGTATGGAAAGAGCCTAAATTACCTGAACATTTATTCACTTGATACAAAAGCACCCTTATTTAAATCTAAAGGCTCAGGCAGTAGTGATGTCAAATCCTGAGATCAATAATCTACTCAGGGTGCAATAATACACTGACTTATGTTTCTTGCAATTATTGACTTTTTAGTGGAAAAAGTAATAGGTACAATCCACTTTTTACTCAACAGCAGAGTAACTCCTGTAATCATCTCCATAGGAAATAAATATATTCAAATTATCCTTTCTTAAATAGGACAGTCATTTAACCTTAATTTTCCCCACAAACAGGAAAAGTGAGGCAGCTTTTTATAATATCTAGTATTCAGATGTTGTCAGTCTCTCCTGAGTCATGTGGCTCCATTTTATATTACGCTTGTAGGTACCTACAGAAGCAATTATGACTACATGGAATGTTGATTAGTGCATAAATCTACTGTTAACTGGGAAGATGTGGAAGTCATTGAAGAGATTTTATGTTGTATTATCATCTCCAACACAGGATATAAAGAAACTGGCCCTGTAAAGGACTAAGATAGTCAAAGGCTAAAGCACAGAAAATATGAGAAGTGAACAGAACAGTGTTTATTCAGTCTTGATAAGTGAAAGCAAAGGAGAGACAACATCACTATCAATAAATGCCTGACTGGAACAAATGAAGGCAGAACCGGATTCCTCTCAAAGCTGCACAGTGGATAAAAAGAGACCACAAAATCAGGTAGGAGCCCAGCTTACCACCCCAGCGGGCTCTGCAATCCTCAGGGACAACCCAGTCTCTGCAAAACCACAACAAATTGCAAAGAATCATTCAAAGAATAAAATTACCAATTAAAACAAATACAACTATTACAAACCTTGTATAATATATAAACCATGATCATAAACAGACATAAACCCCAAGCATTTTTTCTCCATGCTTTGACTGCCAATACATACAATCCAAAATGAAACACATGAATCAAATTTTTTTTACTATTTTTTGTATTAAAACTATTGTAAAATTTCAATATTACTCCATTAATTAGCTCTGGGTGTTTCTTTCTCTCATTGACCATGACATTTGGACCCTGGACTTTTCTCCTCCAGCCACCAGCAAGTGTAACAGGATATACATAACAGACTTTGCTTCCCTTGAAATGTTTGCTGCCTTAAAATTACTATCAAAAAATAATTTTCTCCCTCTTAAGACTCTTTAAGGTAGAATTTACTTGAAATTAATTTCTTCTTCAGATTTTAGAGGGAAAAAAGAAAACAGATTATTTGAACTGTTTAAAAAACCTAAAACATAAAGCTAGTGAAAAGAGAGCACTGGGCTTTTGGATTATTAATGTTTATCACACCATTTTCATATTATTCTGGACTATTGTTGAGTACTCTCAATTAAACCTCAAGAAATGTTTCTGACTTTGCATTTTCACCTGATTCTTATTGCCTTAAAAACAAATTACCTAAAATAGGAAGCTTAGGTTGGCATTTAGAAAATCAGACACAGAGAACTGAGTTTTTCCCATAAAATAAATAACTACTGTAATGCCCAACTTGAAGCCAGAGCAAAGGGCAAACATCTTTGACCAGCATTCCCTAAGAAAAAGCAATATGCATAACACAATGTTCCAAAACAAAACTACCATAAATAAGCCTTGTCTCCAGAGAATGGCAGAAAGAAAATGCCATATGTAACACTTTTCTTAGGTCAAGTAAAGCCCAACAGGTTGGGGATTAAAAATTTTAGGCAAAGAGAGTGCCTGAAAATCCACAAGAGAATGGACCCTGTGGTCCAGGGTCCATTCCACACTGAGGCTTCAGTGTGACCTTCCAATTGCCATCTTCTGTTTTCCTCCCGGCTGAACTTCCATTCTCACAGCAGAGAGCCAGGAATCCAAAGCCCCAGGTTCAACATGCCTTGACTAGCTCTCATTTCACACACTAAGCAAGAGGGAATTCTCATATTCTGCCACTTTAAAAGCTGGGATAAAACCCACTAAGAGTATTTCTCAATCCTCACTTTTCTTTGCAGCCCTTACTTTTTGTAAGTGCATATGTCCAGCATTGTATTGTTAAGTAAATTATGGAATTTTAGACACCCAACAGTAGTATTTTCCCACATGCATGTTAAGTGAGGTTGAAAGCATGGTTCAAACCAAACCACTGTCACCTAAAACAAACTATCACTTCTCTGAGTGTTATCTAGGGTGTGAACAACAAGACAGGATTCTAAAAAGAAATTATAGACTAGCATGATCATCTGCCATTCATATAAAATCTCCCCTCTTACTTCTAGGTAATCCCCACAATCCAATATTGGGGGCAATATAGGGTCCTTTTGAAGGACCTTCAAATATAAATTGACTGACATAGGACCAAGGAGAAAAAACTAAATGGTTGTCCTTCCTTCACTCAAGCAAACTAAGTGTTCAGGGCAGGAACAAATGGAAAGCTTTCCACCAACTGTCAAAACAAAGCCAGAATAAAACAGAGGCCAGACATGGAAAAATATTCTGTCAATATAGTTAAATCTGGGCAATGTGAAGGCACCTAAAATAAAGGCTTCCTACTGACTCTAACTGTAACTGTAATGGCTTGTAATACACACAAGCATCCACTACAAGAAACCTGACAGGAATATCTTATGATTAGGCATGTAGAAGCTAATAATATTCCCTTTGCCATGATAATAAAAGAGTCAATTCTGGATGGAAAATGATGAGACTAAAGAGACTTGACCTTGAAGAGGAAAACTGACTAAATTTAAGTATTTTTCCTTATTCACAATGGAAAATTATGTGAAGTGGTGGAAAAAGTATTTAATTCTCAGAGCCCATTTGAAGGTCTACTGAGAAATAAACCACTGGGACCCATTAGAATGTCTCTCAAGCCATATCTTTTGGGAAAACACAAGGAGAAATAGTATGCTAAAGACATCTGTAAATGTCAAAGATATTCAGACAAGTCAAGCTGATTAAACATATGGCAATACAGTGAATCACGCCACCATCAATCAACTCAGTCAAGGAATTGAGCCCAGAACATTTAGTGCCATATTAGATAAATTAGTTAATGTTAGAACAATCTAAACCTCTCAGCAATACTGCTTCATGTCTGATAAAATTTGAGTGATTTACGTTTTCATTGTTGAGCACCTAATTACACTAGGATGTCATTAGCCACTCTGAAGAGCATATAAAGAGCTAACTGCCATAATAAAAATCACTGTGAAAGATTCCCCTGATTAGCTATTTGATGCAATAAGCCTCTGGTGTTTCTGATTTGATAAACTTCAGCAGTCACTGTAAAAAAACTGCTTTAAATCAAAAAGAGGAGCTGTATTTCTGGTCTTCATGAACACTTTTAATTTCTTTATCCATGCCTAACTGTTGATGTAAAATCCTTTCTTCTCTGCATTACATAAATAAAGAAATAAAATGTAATTTGTGTGTAATGATAAAAGACTTTATCACAGCTTTATGATCACAAGTAGTTAAATAAATTATGTTCATCTGTATTTCTTGTTCAATTTTGAGATGAGAGAATATTTTTAATCTTTATCTTCATTTCTACGTGACTGAATGACAATATTTAGCCAAATTGCTACTCTATAACCGCAAGAGTCCCTAAGCACTAAAAATCACTCAGGTGGACAAAAATTAATAATTCTTCAGTAAAAACAGTTCTTAAAACTAATTTTCAAAGGCTAGAAAGCTAATTATCAGAAGAGGTTCATTTAGAGTTGTGAAAGGGGACCAGATAGTGACAGATAAAGGATCAGCTATTTCCTAGAGTGCAGAAAATGTGTCCATACTAGAGGGAAAAAAAAAAAGAAAATCACAATAGCTGTATTAACAAGCTTGAAAAGAAACTTTGTATTTGAGTTTGGTTGACTGTCAGTAAAAAGTCATTCTTACACAGAGATGGGGGTAGAATTTATAGCGCAGGATGAAGTTACTAAACAGCCTACAAAGATTACTTTACCAAAACCATCGTAACTCTGTGGGAGGTATTCCAGTTTATTTTAAATCCTTGTTTACCATTACCAGTTGACAGGCAGCACTTACTCTAGGTACTATTGATAAGCAGATAACCATGTTTCAGTGTGATGCACTGGCAGAGGAAAAGTCACTCTAAGACTTGCTGTTTGTCTGTGCTCTGCAAAAGACTATGCAAGTCTGAAGAAATGCAATCATAAATTGCAGCACTTAAAAAAAACCCTGTGGATTACAAAATACATTCAGAATAGCAAGACATAATAAAACATTTTTGAAAATAAATTAAAGTAAGACTTAACTGCATTTTACTAGTGTCTCTTATGATCTATTGACTTAAAAATGTCAGTCAGCTGAAAGCTTTGTAATAGTGCAGAGAGGTCCAAATATAAAACACAAGTAGAATGAGGTAGGGGGAAAAGGATAAATAGAATTATTAAAGTCATCACAGAGCAACCTCAGAAGCCTACAGAATGCCCTGAAGGTGACTGTGAAGCCACTGAATGCCACCTAATGTAGCTTTGAGCTGAGATGTACCAGACCAAGTATCTTCCCCTTTAAACCTTCCCTTTGCAGTGACAAATGGCTGGATTGGCCAAGGTGAGGAAGAGATCCCATTGTTGGTAAGGTACAAGGTGTAAGGTGAAGTCAAAAGGCATGAGAAAAAGTTTGGCAAGAATCTCAATACAAAGTTTTGGAATCTGGTACATTTTTTGTACCTGTGTTACATCAACCCAGTGGAGACAGAACTGACATATTTTACATAATATTCGTTAGTATTGCTAGCTTCCAAAAGTGATTTTTGGCAGGTTAGTGGGTTGTTTTTTTTTAACTAGCCTTATGCATAAATAGAGGATCTCTTCAGACACTTCGTAGTCCATTGTCAGTGTTTTAGTATTCCAGTGACAGATTGAAGAGTAAGTAGTCATGGAACTGCAACTGTTTTGTACATAATCACAGGTAGTAAAGAAAGGGAGCACAGACTATATTTGAAGGAAATGTTGACATAAACTACTGTTACTGATATAAGTACTACTTCATTTCTGTGTAAAGGATGATACTTCTTCCAAAATTACCCAATTCCAGAATCAAATCTATTTGCTGATGTATCTCATGTATCTATGCCATATCTTCTAAGCAAATTAAAGTGCGGGGCCCATGTTTTGCTTTGGTTGTTTGTTTTTTTTTTTAATCAAGAAAAGGACCACTCTTATGTGTTTTCTGAATAAGTCTGTATCTGCAAATTATCAATTAAATCAAATGTGCACAATCCCAGGACCTCAGAGTGCATTTATGCACCTCTATGCATTTATGCTCCAAAGAACACTTTTTATACTTTCTTTTTTTTCTTTTTTTGCTGTGGGTGATATTTCCTTAGCAGGTAAAATAAAAATCTAAGGGGTTTAATATCAGATAGTCACCCATGTTCAAAATAAAAGAGTTCATTTAGGTCAATCTAAGCTTGGCTGTTTCTGGTTGAATACTCAGCTTAAAATGAGAACTCCTTGCTTCATTTTGTAGCTCTGACATTCCTAACTACACCAATACCCACAATCTTACACACAAAACTGATTCTCCAGGACTTAGTTCTAGCCTCCTCAGTTTTCCCAACAGCACTTACTCTGTATGACTAAAAGAAAAACGCTAAAATTGTGAGATGAACGAGCTATTCTCAAATTACAGAATAAAAATATACAGATCCCAGTCTCTGCAATGATTGTGGTACCATCTAGTGGAATAACAATAGTTTTACAGTGACTGCAACCTAAAGGTCAAAAGGTAGAAGGAGAGTGTGAATCTCTAACCATGCCAATGTATCCATCCAGCAAGGAAAAGTACACAGCATAGAAATATTTTGGAAGCTCATGGAGTCTCTAACAGCAGTCATGTTACAGCAGTAAGTTGGTGGCACCTGACAGAAGGATGGTTTCCATACCAAAGTGGTGTTAAGTACCACTACAGTTTCAAGGAAGGAAGGGGAGAATAAATTATCCTCCCTGCACCCCAAAAAACTTTGTTTAAAAACGCTGCTGAAAGCATCAGTGAGCTGATGAATGCCAAGCAATGTATTATGAAAAGATAACCTGCTCTGCTAGCTCAGTATCAGAAGTTTTAAGAACTGTTAATCAGTGTTTGAAACAGATAACTGAAAACTGAATTGAATACAGTTAGGTGGGGAGTGCATGTGCTTGGAAGAAGATTGTGCCAACCTGATTGGGGGGGGGGGGGGGGAGGGAACAAAAACCCCACCAAAATCCACAAAAAAAACCCAAAAAACAAAAAACAACCAAAAACAACAACAAAACCCAAACAATCAAACAAAACACACAAACCAAACAACAACAAAAAACCAATGGCAAGTAATGAAATAGGAATAACCAATAACCCTAACCCACTCAGGAGCATGTTATGAGCTTTATGGATGTCTAACCTTCCAAGACCTGGGACTGAGGATGCCCTGTGCATAGGGTGGAATGAGAAACAAACTAAGTGGCTCTAAAGTGCTCACATAATATATCTGCCCATGACTGATGGGAGCTGGAGCTGCTGATCCAGGAAGTTTATTCTCTTCATGTCATATTTCCATATCTTTCATTCTCCTTCTAGATTTGCCATACATTGCAAAGCAACACCTTGGATGGCATAATTTCAATAGTGGAACCTGTGTCTGAACTGATCCTACAGTGAACATATAAATCCCTGCTTCTGCTTATTAATTTTCAAGCAACTAGTAGTTTTTATAAGGCCTTTAATTTTATTTCTGTTTAAATTGTTTTTCAATAAGGTGATGCACTGTCTCTTCACACATTTAATTTCCCATATTTGACCCCCCAGGCACTTTGGGGGTCAAACTCACACCACCAGAGACTTTACCAGGACTGAAGCCCCTTCACTGCAGGTGACTCCAGTGACCTGACAAGTGCCCCTTTCACTCCCTACTCACTTCCCTCTCACAGTCAGACCAGGTTTCCTTACTGGCTAAAGAGTTCCCATAGCAGAGAAGCAGAAGTACATAAAATAATTTAATTATGATAAAAAAAAAAAAAAACCCCAAACAAAAAAACTTGAGTTGGTGCCTTGAACAAAGGGCTGCTTGGGCTTTTACCCCCCAGAGTCTGTAGGCTGCATAGGCTGGGCTCTTCCTGCTGACTCCTCAGTTTCTGCCATATTTTTTGTGTGTCGGGTGTTCTGGCTGGGCCACAGTCCCAGGTACCTCTGTTGTGCAATGTTTCAGCTGTTTCATCTGAACATCCTCTTGCCTCTGGCTCCTACCAGGAAGAGCTCAACCTGCACTCTGCTGCAGCTGCGCCCATTTTGCTCCCATGTGGAGCTTCATGCCTCATGCTCATGTGATATAGAAGTGAATTGTATTAAAATGATAGGTCACCACTAGTCTGTCCTAGTGATTTCCTTGTCCATGTTAGCTATAAAATTCTTCTTATAGACTGTGATCAAAACGGGGAGGCAATAATCTCACATTACACAAGTGTCATGATTATAGAATGTTCTAAAGGACAGCAAGTTAACATCTGGAGCCCTCGCAAGATAGATTTGTACAAAAGGTGGCAAAACAAGATTAGCCATGCAATCTGAAAATAAATATTTTCATTTCTCATTACAACTGGTTGATTTATAAAACAAACAAATAAAAGTGTTTTCTTTTGTATTCATTAATTGCTACTATGAGAACATCAGGCTCAGAGTTTCCTTGGTTTTTGCACAGCAGTGGGAGCTGTCTGCAGAAGCACATAGAAAGGAGTAAGACAGTCCCTCCTGAAGGTGTAAAAGGTCAAAACGTGGCTCCCAGCCCTTCTCTGGGGAGCATCGTTTGAATCTGAGGGATGCAATGAGCAGCAGGAATGAAGCCCTCTCTCTGCAAGGCGCTCCCAGGTGTGCCGCGCCTCGCTTTGCAGTTACCCACAGACACCGGCAGAGGGAGCTCACGGACCGCGCAGGGGGCGGCGCTGCCGGGACTGCGGCGCGGCTTCCCTTCCGTCCTGAGGGAGCCGCAGGAATTTTACTGCGCTTTACAGGCCGCAAATTTGCTGTGAGGGAGATCAAATAGATTTATCACTACTCGTCAAGGTTTTTAATGCTGGACTTACAGTAGTGTCCCCTAATAAAAAAATAATTAGATTGGAAATGTTGTTTCTGTATCTTACTTACACAGAACTAAACAGATTGCTTGCTCATGCTCCTTTTATCCCCTCCAGCTCTTTGCATCACCTTCTCCAAATGATCCAAGTGCTGAAACTTTTCAGTTCAGATCCTGACCCACTTATATCTCAGAACATTAAACAGAAAAGAAACTTAATGGGCTATTGTGCCAAGCCCAAGATCTGTATTTAACCTCCCACTTTCCATAGCACAAACTGATTTTGAATCTCCAAACCTCTTAGTAACCATTAAAGCATAACCAGAGAGAATGTATTTCAGAGGCTCTGTATATATAAACATATACTTGTGTTTGTTTATTTTATTGTGGTTCTGTGAAAAGCAACAAAATCTCCCTAGTTCTAGTCCTCTGGCTCCTGGTTGATTCAGACAGGATACAAGAACCTCTTCTCTGTGTTTTTGCACAGACTGTAGGTTGTCCTTCTCTGTTGCAGTAAGGAAAGATTGCTACAGCCTGTTACAAACAGCTTCTAAAGCAATTTCTGCTACTCTGGAACAAATTAACAGAGATGGTATGAAACAGTAAGTTGTTTCAGTTCAAATATTCGACCCATAATAGATAGCCTTTTGACTACAGCTGTTACTTATTTCTTTGAGGAATCTATGAAATCTTATGTGACAGAGTCCACAAAAAAAAAAAAAAAAAAAAAAAAAAAAAGCTGACTGAATTCACTACAAGCATTATATAGTTCATTGTTGCAGACCTGAACCTCACTACATCAAGAAATTTGTTCACAATGGCTACTACTATATGCAGCTTTAACAGGGTCATTGCCCTATACATTCTCACTTAACCTGCTGAGGCAAATTTCCTAAAGGACAGCTTTACACGCATGGGAAAAGAGGGGATCAAACACATTTGCCTTTTCTCAGGCATTCCCTTTGGCTGGAACAGATGGGATTCCAGCACCTGGGCGACACATCCCACGCTTTTCTTTTGCTGTAAAGGAATGAATGTCAAAATGAAATAGAAACAAGATATTTACATAGATATTCAAAATCCAACTTCTTGAATATGTAACACCCTACCTTCAGCATAACATAATCTAGTTATTTCTCAGACACTAAAAACCCTGGCCACAAACCTTCTATCCTTAAAAAAATAATAATTTAAATTACACTCTTGAATTTAATCACCTGGGAAAACAGCAAGATTAGTGGAGCCTTTGTTTTTTTATTACAGGACAAAAACAATCCCTATCTGCAGGAGTTGGAATCTTTATTTCATAGGTGCCACAGTGGGCCAGACTTGTAAAAATATTTAGGGACTGTGAGAAAACCTCCAAAATAGCAGAAACAATTTTATTTTCCTAAAGCTATACACAATGAGGTAAACTCTCAAAAACATTCAGATAACTGAGCATCCCCCCACACCATTCTCACAGGCTGTTTGAGCACTGCAAATGTGAGTGAGTAAGTAGAGAAGTAGTATATCTCAGCCTTCCCAGTAAACAGACAGAAAAGGACATTGCAGAGAAACTTTGGCCTTCAAATACTAATGTTTGGTCTTGGAAGGACTGATAGATGCAGCACCCATGACCTCTCCTGCACACTGCTTTAGACAAGGCTGGAGGAACATCAAGAGCTGGGGCAGTGTGGTAGTTACTAATTTGAAGGCATGACAGAATGAAGTGCAGAGGTCAAGGTGGACATGGAGGCCACAGGCACACCATGCAGGGCAGCTTGTCTGCCACAGAACTATGAAGCCATCAGATATAACAAGGTTTTTTGTCTACTCTCCACCAGTACTTTTGTGGTCAGCATCTTTTCACTGCAAAGACAATGACAGGGAGTGATGCTTAAACTCTCCCCTTGGGCACAAGCATCCAGAAAATTTAGTCTCACCCCATTGTTAGCACAATGGACAAAAAACCTGAAATATCCCACTTGGTGACAAGTGCTTGCTGCTAAGAAACTGGATATCCCCTAAATCATTAGTTTGAAGTGTTTACCAAATATGCAGACGAGGCAGCTGGAGTTTGTGGACAGATAGGTGATGTGGGTGTACATGCAGGTGCTTGTTGTTAAAGGTCAGCTGCAAGCAGATAAGCTCAGCAGCCATACTCTTGGTTGAAAATAAAATAGTAGAACAAAGAAAGCTATTCTTGTAAGGTCAGCACTGATTTCCAGTGGAATAGTCAAATACTTTGATTTTATAATCAGGTTACTTCGCTTTTGAAGCTCTCAGGAGAGCCCACATCTTGCAGATGGCTACATCTAGATAAATGCATTGTTATGCTCTTGGTAAAGCACCCGAGTGACTCCTGTATTGACACAGCACATTATAGCCTGACCCCAACTTGCACATATTTTGCAGTTTCTTTGCTGTTTAAGCACCTGGGTTAACAGGATAAGGGTTAGTTAATTAAAAAATGTCTACTTTTTTTCAAGTCTAGACACCTTAAAATTAAGGCAAATCCATTGTTCCTGCAAGAAGTTGAGAGCTCTTGCAAGTCAGCCACAGAGATAATAATGAGGATGGTTTTGCAGTCTGAAGCAAAGACTGGAAGCACAAAGCGCAGGCAGATCAGGTCCTCAGTAATGTCTCTTTTCAGGACAGAATCAGCATTTGTTAGAATTAAATCTGGCCTTCAAATTTGTCATCTCACAGGCCCTATACGTCACTGAAAATTTTTACTCCTGCCCTAACTATGTATTAGGTGAGCAAAGTCTGACTGCAGTTGAAAACTTGGGAATAAGCACTTAACCAAACCTTTCCCTACCAATCTGATAAAACCAGAGAGTGAGTGAACATAGTCCTGTTCTCTGCCACAATTTATGCAAAAAGCAAATTATCAAGTTGAGAAAATTCTTATGAGACCCACAAATCTAAAATATGTACAGAAACAGAGTGGCAGGGATTTTAAATATGCTGGTGCTTCATATTTTCATATAATATCACACAAACTATTGAGGTACAGTTTGAATAGGTGGATAGTAGAGAGAGTTAGTAACTTCTGCACTGTTGGGGCTAAAGGTTCTTGGGGGTGTCAGCAGTACAAACTGGTGTGCAGTCAGGAGTCGAGTTCCTCAGCATTTGATACTGTTTAGCATTTTTCTAATGAGATGAACAGTGGGATAAAGCGCAGTCTCAGACATGCTCATAGTGTATTTGGGAGAGCAGTTTACATATTGGAGGAATTTCTACTCAGAGGGATCCAGATAGATAGGAGAGAGCAGCTGATGAAAACCTCATTAAGTTCAATGAAGTGAAATGCAAAGTCCTGCAGGTAGGATGCAACAGCCCACATAGTGGCATGGGACAGGATCTGGCTGGATGGAAAAGAGGTTCTCAGGGAGGACAGGGTCCGTGGTGTGCCCTCAGGTGAAGAAGGCTTACTGTATGCTGGGCTGCCTCAGCAAGCACACAGGCACTAGGATGAGGAAGATGAAATGAACGGGGTCTATGCCTTTATTAATAGTCAGCTCTTTATTAAAAAGTCAGCTCGGCAGGGGGCTCAACAAGGAGCTCGCCCCCGCTGTTGTAGCTTCTCCGGCCGCCGAAGGGTGAGCAGGCGAGCAGAGTCTGTCCCTGGAGTCTCCGTGGCACGCTGGTAGCTGGAGGTGAAGAGGTGTGCAGTCCGTATCTGAAGTCCCAGCAGACCGTCCTCTCTCCTTTCCTCCCGGCACACTGGTAGCTGCAGGGTGGGGGGATGCGCAGAGCCTGCTGCCAAAGCCCAGCAGCAGCTGTCCCTCTCCTTCCCTCCTGGCAGCACCAGGAAGTGTCTGACTGCTTTGCTCCTTCTTCCCACAGCCCAGTCCAGTCTCGTCCTCTGTAGGTTATGGTGACAGGTCAAACACAGACTAGGGATGGGGTTCCCTTTTCCCCAACCAGCACACCCATCCAGCCCCGTCCACTGTGCCCATCTTTTCCATTTAGGGGTGTTTTTCATCCCCAAAACCCCCTCACACGATTCCACTGGATTATTTTGCATCCCAGTCCTAGAATGGTAGTGAGGGTGGGGGGAGGTAGGTGATTCCCAGGAACAATTAGCTAATTAACATTTCAATGTCAGTACTTAGCCCAAGCCAAGTGTTCCAGCCAGGCTGTTTTGTTCATAACAGAAGAGATTGCTATACTTATTCAGGCCACACTGCAGGACAGATAGGCCCAAAACTGGAGGAAGCACAAAACTGAAATTGAAAGCTTGGAGAAAATCTAGAAAATAACTTCAAGATGGTTGAGGCCTAGAATACATGACATACAAAGAGAGACTAAAGGAGGCGTGTGAAGGATGTCCAGCCTCGAGAAATCTTAGTCTGGCTCTTCATGCTTCCTACAGGTCCCTAATGCCAAGCCACAGAGAAGATGAGGTTTGACTGTTCTCAGGGATAGAATAAAAAGCAATGGACACAAATTAATGGAATTCTGTATTTATATTATATATGAGGTACTGTCACTTTTGGTCTCGTTGGGACCTTCCTAGATTGAAGAATGTTATTTATTGTAACTACAGTTAGCTTATATTTTTATGAAGCATGAAATCAAGAAAGAAAAGTTTCATGCAAGCTCATAATAACATTCACATAAAAAGGACAACTTAGTCCAGTTGGATTTATGAAGTTATCACAGTGTAATTAATCTCTTGTTACTATTACTCAACCAAATTAAAGGGTAAATCCAAAGTAATTATTTTCCTAAAAATTATGGATTCCTTCTGCAAGAAAGAGGCCTTGTTAAACAATAATGGGCTTTTAATGGGTGTATAGCAATTACATCTCTATTACAAGGGTGCTATTGCTTTATGAAACAAACCAGAAAAGCCTGCTTTTAAAGCCACATCACTTATGCACAGAGAGCAAAGAAGTGATGACCTTTAATAGTTCTCTGTTCAAAAATAACCTCTAAGACCAAGAAAACACTGCTGAGCTGTCTTACTAGGGTCTCCCATGAACCCCTCCTCCATTAACAGAAGGAACTAGGAAACATATCTACAACACTTTGGCTCCCTTGACAATTCCAGATGCCTGGGGTACCTCCAGCACATAATGAAATGAGGTTTTGATCTTCAGCACTAGCTCTGACCATGGGTTTACTCTAACATCCTGTCTATGTGATCCATTAGAGTTAGATTTCTCTTCCTCACGGCTAATACATGCCCCAAAGAGCTTTCTCCTGAAAATAACAGATATTTCGATTCAGCAACACATACATAGAGTGTTGTACTTCTGTATTGTATAAATATCTTCCTAAAATGCTGTTATATGCACAAGGTGTTTCACATCCAGTTCCTTCCCCTTTTCATTTATGCAGGAGCAGCAAACAATACACCATGCATGTGGTCTGTGCTGCTGGCCAGAAAGACATTTTTCTTTTGCTGCTACTGGATGCTGCAGTTACAGTGCTTTAGAGCTACTCTGTATGGTGTTCTATAGAAGACAAAACATGTTGTAGTCGCCCCTCCACACACACACACATTTTGCCTCCCTGGGCTTGCAGAGAGTCTGCAAAAAAACCACAGGAGCATATTTTCCTTCTATTCAAAACAAGCTTCAGAATCCCTGCTGCAGGGTAGTAAAAGTTTCATCTTTGTATGCATTTAATTTTTAACATATACATTATTTACCATGTATCAGACCAAAGACAATTTCCTTCATGAGTAGGTTTGGCTGAAGAATTAAGTTCTGTTGCAACAGTGCTCGTACATGAATTCTTAACATCTAGGAAGAGTTCTGAATTCAGTATTAGCCCCTACAAAATGAGCCTATGGAGGCAATCAAGAAGCCCAGGAGCCTTCACTGACCACTCTTACAAGCAGGAAGAGAGAAACTCCACCAAACTGTCAAAGTGTCCTCAGTACATAGCATATCCCACATGTGATGTTCTGTGCTTAGTAAAGTAATGTAAAACACTGTAAAAGCACAGCCTTTTTATACATCAGTAAGAAATGTAAAGCATATCTAGATTTTCTGTTGAAGCAAAAGTGCTAGTGTTACCACTTTTAAGAACCTTGCTCACTGGTTTCGCAAAGAAAATGAAGCTATTGGTGCCCTCCACCAACTCCCAATGACAAAGTCAGCTTCTCACACTCTCGCTTATTCATAAATAGTGTTTTCTGAGTTCTCATTTGGAGCAACATTTGAAAATATTCATTTAACATCAAGAGATTTTAAAAATGACCAAGCACACATTTGAACTCCATTTCAATGAAATTCAAGAGGAAAAATATGATCACTGATCCCAAGTCATCAGTCTGGCTATTTTAAGACATGTTTGTCTCCTTGTTACTATAACAAAATTTTGTTTTCACGAGGGGTTTCTGCTTCATCTACTCTAGGCATAAATTGCAAGTTTTACTTACCATATATCCAGGTGGGAAGCTTCACCTTTATACCAGCTGAATACTACCTACCACGAATGAAATTACACAGAGGTCAGGCACAGGCCTGTGTAGCTTCCCTACCTGTATTCAATCCTCTCTTGGACTCACTCATGCAGCAGGGTCATTTCTACTGTAACATAAATGAGGAGAAATATCTTTATTTCAGGCAAACTACTCCAGAAAAGGATAGATACCAGGGATGCTTTTTCTAGGAAGTTAGAAAGGGTAGCTTTTGGGCTATTTCCCCCTTTGTAAATAAAGAACATGTACTTTATGCAGGAGAGCTTGAAAGTACATATGAACAAACACAGAAGGACTGAAATATTAAGGACAAGAATAAGAAAAACAATCTGCTCCTAAAACCATTCTGAGAATCTAGGAAATTCAAAATACAAATTTAGGAAAAGAAATTTAAGCTACTTGGTATTACTCAGCTGCAGTGGTATGATTCACATGACCAGATATTAAACTCATTGGTTACAGTCTATTTAGGAAATACAGTGGAGATATTACATGGTTTAGAGCTGCAAAGAGTTCAGAAAAACAGAAGCTTGATTTTATGCTAATTCACATACTAAAGTACAAATCACAAAATGGGAAAATGCTAAGACAATATAATAGACTATTGAATAGCCTAAGGAAATAAAATAGCAATCCCCTTCCTTGTTAAAATATTGAGGGAAAACATTCAGCTACAGACTTTCAATTTAGGAGGTTTTGGTGCTCTACAAGTACAAATACAAGTCAATCAAGTAGATGTAATTCCAATTATGCTTTCCCCATATGGAAATATAATACAGGTATTATTAATATACTTACTGGGTTCTTTAAAAGATCCATTCTCTCAAAGCTGAAGACAAAAATTGAACAGAAATCGATATTTAAGTACAAATAACAGTTAGGAATTACTTTCGTTGCTGCATAGTCTTTCCAGCAAACAAGTTCTTGAGTTAGCTGGGCACTCTTCACACCAATGTCTATTCCACCTACTCTACATATTACAGGCAGTGAAGTTTGTGCCAATCTGATTTGTATGGAACTTATTTCTTAACTGGCCATCTGGAGGACAAATTAATTTTTAGTTATTACTTTAGTTATCTAGTTATTTAAGTTTAACTTTTAGTTTTTAGGACAAATTAATTAATTTTGAGAAGATATTAAACATCTATAGGGTATATAATAATAACTGCACCTTGCCAAATATAACTCCTGTAGTTGTAGCCATTTTGTAAGTATTTAGATGATGACATTCTTTGCCTCTTTTTGCAGCTCATGAATTATGAAGGAAGAAAAATTGTCTTCTACATCCCAGGGTTATCAGTAGAAATCTTGCAGAAATCCTGGGACTGATACAATTTGGTTTAATAACCAGAACAAATGCTGATCAGAAATCCTTGGGATTCTGGAAGAAAAAAGTACTTGAAATTGGCCAAATAAGGCTTTCCTAAGTGCTCCAAACTGATAACAATTTCTGAAGGTGGCTGTTATTATAAAAAAACAATATCAAGAGGAATGAATTAATTTGTAATTGTTGCGCATGAATGTGGTATGGAAAACTCTTGGCCACTAGAAAGGATAATATTGGCTAAAAACATGGACAAAAGAAGAAGGAAGTTAAAGAAGTCAGTGAAATTCTCTGGCCATTAGAATTAAATATTAAAGGATAAAATTATTTAAACTGGCCACAGAAAATAGTATTTAGCCAATAGTTATTAATTTGGTAAAATTATTGAGCATGATAACTGCTGATAGGCAACACCAGAGTAATTTATACATCAATGTATAAAAAATGTATAAAAAATTTTAAATCCTAGCAACATCCAATATTTATCAGTATAATTCATTGGAGGTGAAAATGAGATGTGAACTGATCAGTTACATAAGCTGGCTGTGTGGCTTCCTAAAGTAGCTTTGCTTCAGCAACATCACTTTAACACAGCTAAATTCTATGCCAGATACCAACAAACACAGCTGCCAGACACAGTGTTAGGGTAGGAGATGGTATCCTGGAAAGCACCAACACTGGAAAGCATATGGGAACTTTGGTGCCTGTGCAAGAAGCTAAATGCAATTCCCAGATGCATTAGCAGGAAACCTGAAGGTGGGAGTAGGGAAGTAATTTAATACAGAAATTGCAGAGCCTCTCACTATAATAATCTTTCCAGATCTGGTGTCAACACTTTCTTTTAATAAGGAAGCTGACAACTTTGAAAATTGAGATAGAGGTCTGCAGTAGTGATTCAGTAAATTACAATAAGAGACGGAGAAAGCTCAATTTATTCTGCTTGTTCAAAAAGTCTTGCACAATAGGCAGGGCAGAAAACTTTCCAGTAAGATCAGAGCATGTGAGGGCATGGTACATCATGAAAGATACAGTCTGTCCAGGCTTATGGCACATGGAAAAATTACTTGAACTCCAGACTTGTGAAAACATGACTTTTGAACCATTTATTGCTTTCTAAATTTTGGTTAGAAACTCAAAATCCACTATGAATTTTTTTGACAGGAACTAATCGGGATGCAAATTCTTCAATTCCATGGAAGTATCAAAGGAAGATCTTTCTAACAAACAGTGACTCTGCAGTTCAGGGAAAAAAAAGTATCCTTTGATGTAGAATGAAAGACTATTTTTTCTTTTGGCCTAGATTTTAAAATACACAAAATTCTACAACTCTCTAACTTTTGAAAAGTTCCCTGTCACATGTCTTGAGAAATGGAAGAAAATTTTAGTGAACAGTTGGGGTATAACAAATCAATTTATACTCTGATAGAATATTATCTTTATATTAAATTTAGAATCTTAATTTCTAAATAAAAAGCCCCATATTACCTGAATTAAAGAAAAGTAGTTGCAACAGATTATCTTCTGATCCTCCAGAACATGCCACTAGTAGATGAAAAAAGCACATTTGTTTACCAAGTGAGTCCTGTTACCTTTCCTGTAATGATGAAATTCTCCCACCTGACCTGTATTATTACTTCACTGAGTTTTGGTGAGCTAAATTTACTTCCATTGCTAAAAATGTCTTAATTGTCCCTGGAGTGGAATTAAAATGCCTATAGCAAAATAATTGCAAAGGCATGCAGGAAGAATATGAAGTCAAGCATTTTAGAACTTGTAAAGGAGCCCTACAATCTTGGATTTGCAGTCAGATGCCTGGAAACATAATCATAATCCACAGAGGGAAAAACAGGAGCAAGTAGTCTTTTGTGGATGTCACAAAGGAACATCTTGTAAGAAATACTTTCTTTCATGATTTTTCCACTCTCAGAATCTGAAAGCTATTTCAGGAATTAATGCTTTGAATTTGCTCATGTATGTCAGCAGCTGGTCATTTAATAATCACTTTCACAAGCAATAAAAGAGTAGTGAGTACATATTCTCAGAACAACAAATTAGCTTAAACCAGAATTTTTATTTATTGGAGTCCTTTGTTTTTCACTACAGAAATATTTGACTCATGCAGTTGATTTTTTTCAATACAGGGAAGATGCACTTTGTAAAAACATGTCATGTCATTCAAGACCACATATTATGCATGACAAATAGACTGTGTCTCTGTATAGAGAATATCCATGTTTTTTTCAGACAAAAACTGAATTGGCATTGCCCCTGACTTTCTTTCAACAATAAGGCATCCTACTTTGTATGGCACAACAATTATGAGTGATGGTGAGTCAAAATCTCTTGTCAGGTACAGCAGCCTAAATTCTGGATTGCTTTAGGGACAAGTGAGAGTAACTGAGAGCAGTGTTCAGTTTATTGTGCTTCTGTTTCTGAGACCTTCCTGTATCTCATGAGCCTTTAAAACCTGCTTGAATTGTTTTCTGAAGAAAAAGTTACTGTAGAAATGTAAGAGTCTGTGAAGGCATAGTAGCTGTGACCTTGTGAGGGATTGCACAAACAAAAGAACATAAATTCTTCCTGAAAACTGTATCCTGTTGGAATCAACTGTCTGATACTACAGAACCTTTTCTGTGATGACTTAAAATTGTAACTTACTTCTTTTTTGGTAGAAAGTCACAAATTTTCTGCTGAACTATTTTTCATTCTATATTACAGTGAAGTTTCTTCATTAACAGCTTGTTATCGTATTTATCGCAGTTTCTCTTTTGTCCTGTGGAGGAAAAAATACATCTGTGATCCTTTCTTGCTGCTTCTAAAGCATATGGTTTTAGGTAAGCTGAAAGGGAAGAAGACATATATAAAAAAAAAAAGATTGAACATGACAATGCTCATTAGTAATCTTTAAAGTGAGATAACAGGGTGGTTTCCTCTGTAGGAAATACCATAAAAGAATATGTAAAAATTATCCGCTGAGAGTGCAATCACATGATTCCCATGGGGAAGGAAAAGGCCTGGTTGTTTAAGGTTACAGTTCAAGGGACAGAGCAGTTGATTTCTGTATCCCATCAAATCTGAGAGCTTGAATTGCACTTATAAGACACTCTAAACTTATACCACAATGATAAGGTGTGGCTGCATGGTCAGATCACAAGACTAAGGAAAAATACCAAGCATTTTGTATGTCAAATTGCTTCTGGGGAAAGCAAATTATTAATAATATAGCAATTATTTTTCCCCAAATTTCAGCTGAAATATATTATGTTAAGAAGTAGAATTTGTGCAGCTGCCTGTGACAGCACTCTCAGAGGCATTTATCTCCACTTTTCCAAATGAAGCATGTTAAGAAACTAGCTTTAAGTGTCAGCATTACAAAAACCTGAAAAATCTTTTTAAATAATAGCAGTCTGTAAAAGAATTGGGAAAAAATATGGAAGGTATTTCACAAAATTTCCGCCAAATGCATTTTACATTACACTGACTCTTCATTTAACTATATAATATAAATTTAAAACTGAGGACAGTGTGGTGTTATCATCAGTTGTTTAATAGTATAGAGCATCTACTTGAATAACAAAGTAAAATTATGACAGTATGTTCCCCATGTGAACAAAATTAATATTTTGAAATAAACAAATATGTTCAGCATATCCACGGCTAGTGGGCTGGAGTTCATTTGTTTGGACATCTCTGGGACACATTTTCCTGGACCAATGACTCATGATGATTATTTCTGGAACTCTGCAAAGAGAAGGCAAAGGCTTGGGAGGACCTCATTATCTCAGAGCATTGAAACCTCTGAAAGATGAAGTTCAAGTCATGCTTTTTCTCCTAACCTAGTACAAATTCCTACTTAACAAAAAAGGAAAGACTATTTATTTGTTGGTGTTGTTATTATTAATTATTTATTTGGTATTTAAAACTTATTTATTTGATTACTAATAGTTCCATTCTTGGCAATGTAAAATATTTATCAAGGCCTCTCAGAGTAAACAGTCAAGCAAGATGGTCTATGCAGAAATAATTTGAGTCCAGCCAACATATCTGACACTAAATGGCTATCTACAGACTCAAATCTGCAATGAGCTGTCCTTTGCCAAGCACTCTCACCTTGCTCCCATTTCTTCTTAGTGGCTGTAAGGGATTAATGAAGAGAGGAAAGAAAAAACACCACAACTACAACACTAACACCTGAAATGAAGGATGTTGAGGGGTCAGTTTGTGATACAAAGAAAAAGGTGGAGACCTTGCCTATTTAACTAGCGGGTCTGTCTGACAACAGGTACATTAGTTTGCTGGTTTTCAATTTTGTTTTTTGCATAATTTCTAAGACATTTTCTTTCAATATCTTCTGCCAATTCTCTCTCTTCCACCCTATATAAATCCAGTGGTTAAAGTAGCACCCAGGGTGTAGAACAGATTCACAACTCCTTTGTCCAGCTTGGAGGAAAGTTTTGATATCTTATTTGTTAGGCAAGCATCTTAAATTTTCTTCCCTACTGAAGGAACAGCAAAATAGGAGGCTGAAGTAGAACAGATGAAATTCAGAAGGGGTAGGAGAGAAGAAAATGGAAATACAAGTCTGAAAAGCTCAAATTCCCCCATTCTGTGGAAGACTTGGCTGTTAACACTGCAAGGTGACAACTGACAGCATGGTGACATTGATGCTCATGCACTTAAACATGTTACTGATGAGCTGACCCAGTGAGCATAAGGGAAAGGCATTAATACAGGGAAAGAATGGTCTCTAGAAGATGGTCAGTGAGGACATCTTCATTCCTTCTGTCCAGCCTCTGGATCTGATCTTTAAGTTCTGTCTTTGCCTCTGACTTTTGAGACTCAAATCACAGTTGCCTAGCTGCAGGAAAAATAGAATCATTAAGAGGAAATATTTTTAACAGTGATCTGAGGAACACAACACCACCAATGAGGAAGGACTTAACTAAAAATAAAATAATCAAACATCCTAGAATAACTTCCAGACTGTTCAATTTTATAAATGAGGACTACTGGCAGAATGTCTGCATCTCAAGGCATACTGTTTACTAAATTAAACATCAATAACCTCTACCCTGACATAATATTAATAGAAAAGCCTGTGCTGGAACACTTATTTGATCTATTGTTCTACTTTTTTTTTTTTTTTTTTTTCTGCGGGTGATATTGGCAGCTTTGCTTATTCTGAAAGGAAAATTTCCAAAAGACACTCTTGCCCTGCCAGCACAATGTTTATATTCATGCTACAACTTGTTGGCACATAATACCGAGTACTCTGAATGATTATGCAGTATTGCATTTCTTCTTAATGAATGAGGCACATTCACAGAGGATTAATACTAGCCTTTAATTTGCCTCCCAAAGTTATTTTTAATTTTATTTCTGCAAAATATAGAATATTTAGTTTTCATAGCAGTATTCTGCTTACCCTACAATAGCCATCTAAAATTAGAAATTTATTATGAGGCATTTGTATAGTTTCCCTTTATAATCAATGATCTAACCATCTATAAAGGCATATGAGCTGAATTTTCTTACAACGGGTCCCATGCACCTCCAGTGTAGGTAGAGGAAGCAACTAGTTCTGAACTGCCAAAGTTAGGTGAGACAGATCCCTGACAATGGCTGGGTAATCTGTACCAAGAGAAAGCTCCAACATACAAATTATATTTATTACTTCAGGGGAGGATGACTGATTTTCTTTCTTGACAGTCATCAGTCTTTGTTGGGTAAATTCCTACAAGTGATAGAATTTAAGTGTGAAAAAGTATTTTTTTGAGTTCATGGAGTAGTTCCTCCTGAATTCAGCTACTTTTTCAGCTGACTGAAGAAGCAAAGGCCAGCAGAATCACTTTTCCAGAATTACAACCACTGAAATATTAGTGTTATATAGACTGAAATTGCCTATGGAGTCTTTTTGGCACTTCACAACAAAAATGGTGTTTCCATCACTGAGTTTAGAGAATACTAATATATTATTTTAGAAAACACATGCCTAGTCTGGATTTTTAGCTCCATAAATTGCATGAGAGCAATGGCAAATGCTGATTGCCAGATTCCTTCGTGGCAGTTCCACAAAAGAAGTGATATTACATGGGAAATTAGAATATTTGGGGAATAATTGATGTCTAGATGCACAGAGGCAAAACAAGTACTTAGTGGCGTCCACCCTGCGCTCTGTCCACTTCAGCTACCTGAGTTAAAATGGGCATTTGGATGTGAAAACACAAATAGGTAGAACCAATTGGCCCTTTTCATGTTCATAAATAGTAGCCATCATGTATTTTCCTGATAGCCAGAACCCATTCCCCTGTTTCTTTACAACCCAACAGAAGCTGATGACATAAACATATCCTTTTCCTAAACACTTGGGTTGTATGTGATTTAACCTTTAACTCCCACTTGTTGTAAAAGGTTAGATGTCACATATTTCTTGCAAGCCTTTGGCAAGGGTTTGAATATGTTTTTGTCCCTCTTCCCCTAAGTAATGTAGGCTGCAGTTGCAGAAGCATCATAGGCAGGTTTCCCTTCCCCCTATCCTTCTGGCCACTTCCTCCAAGCTCAAACAGGAAAGCAGGGACAATGCAGAGGGACCAGCCACAGGCTCACATTAAATCTGCAATTACTTGAAATGTCACTTCCTGTTTTTGAAGCCCACAAAAGAATAAATACCCTTCTGGGCTGTACTGTGAAGCCAAGGGGCCCTGGCGTGTGCGCTGCTGCCACTGCTGGGTCTGGGGGCGGGAGGAACACAGGGATCTGCCACTCAGCCAAACACTCCAGTGCTTCCAGAGGTGACCATCTGTCTTCCTCTAGGGACTTATAAATGCTATTTGACCTGTGTAAATGGGATTTTTTTTTTTCCCCACTAAGACTGCTACTTTTCCCTTAGGAAAGAGCACTTTGATATGGAAGGAATTTTATATGTATTAAAGGCCAATTTTCACTGCCACTCTTTATGGAGTTTAATTTTGCAGATGTCTCTGCCACTTTGTGCCTCAGAAACATCTGTGTAACTCTTTTCAGTAGATCCTGCTGAAAAATAACCCTCCACACAGTTCTCCCCCTAATGTTTGAGGTGAATTTTTCCAGCTGTATGAAGTATTCTGGTCATGTTCACCAAAATGACAGCACAAAGTGGGCTTGAACATAGGCCACAGAAAGGGGAGAAATGGGTTAAGTCAGCAGTAGCTTAAGAGAAAGCTACTTATAGAAAGAACTGTGGTGTTAGTGTAAAGGATATTTCAACTCTGTAAGCAGTATTGAAGCTGTTGAATAGGAATTTGCAGTAAGTTCTGGCATCACATGAATGCTTTCCCAATCCTATGTGTAGACCAGCTTCTGTTCTTTTGGAAAGTGCAGAAGAAAGCTCTGTGAAATACCTCACCTCTCTCAGAAACACAGCAAGGTACACTTCCATGTCTAGCTGATCATGCTTTGCCAGATTGAAATATACTTAATTCACAAAGCAATACATTTGAATGTTTAATTGTACCTTATGACCTAAGAACACCAGATCAGGCATAAAAGGGAAGCCAGTGCTGCTGGTTTTGAAAGGCTGACAATGGAAAACACATTGCCAAAGTGAGCAAATGTTGTGTAAAGTCAGAAACGGTTCTGTGAAGTAAGTACTGCCTAAACTGTTTTCAGAGAAACACTACTTCAAGAAAATTGCATAAAGTTCTTCAGAACTATTTAAAAATGCTTTCTTCATATTTTTCCTGGGGAACTCTATTGAACCCAGAAATTTACCAGAATTTTTAATTTCTTGCTTTTTTCTACATTTATATTTACCACATTTTCTTTCTGCAGATGTTTACCACATCTTACCACCAGAAAGATGTTCACCACATCTTTCTCTCTGCTGCTTTTTCAAATAGTCAATAAAGAAGGAGAACAAGCACGAGGATCTGATGAAAAATCTCAATTATTATGTTTTGTTCAGGGTTTGGTGGTGATGCTAAAATGTGACTGTTTTTCTGATATCAAATTGCACAGGGAAGAAGGGCTGGAAAGTTGTCTGATGGAAATGGACTGTGAGAGACTGAAAAGTTAATGGTTAATGACACAAAAGCCTTGCTTATTTGTGGATTTGGCAGGGTGCTTTGCTGAGGCCAGATTTGCAGCCCCTGAGGAGGAGAAGGTGAGATTTTGGGCATGTAGAGGCAAGTCTCTGGTCCACACAAGAGAGAGAGGAGGTCCCAAGCCAGAAAAGAGGCAGACCCTGCAGAGAAGGAATAGTGCCTTTTATCATGCCAGCTGCCTTCCCTTACACAAACTCAGGCTCAGTTGTAAAACTCCCACCCTGCCCCCAGGGAAGGCCAGCCACATTCACAGGAGATATTCACAATCACAGGCTGGCCTAGAAAATTCATCCTTCTGAGAGTGCATAGTTGGCTGAACTACATCAACTTGAGAGGTGGCTTTCATGTCCTAGAAGTTGTAAACCACCAAAAACCCCCAAAGTGTCCCCAGATTCATCCTTCAGGACTTCCACCTGAAAGGTCCCCTCACTAGGGGAAGTACACAGTCATTCCCACCTAAACCTGAGCATACATTAACCCATTGGACTTCGTGCTTCATGGGGTTCCCCCACCCCTGATGGATTAAGACAGTGACCATCACTTCAACAAGACAGTGACCATCACTTCGGCCAATAAAATTGCTACAACCTAGTCTTGCCGCTGGGGTCTCAAATGGTGGCTGTACACCTTTCTACTCTTACCCATTTTTTCTTTCTCTTCTTCAATATATTTCCTTAAGTGCTATTTTTATGTTTTTGTATCACTATGTCACTATATATATATCACTATATATATATATATATATATATATATGTATATATCACTATAGATAACAACCAAAAAGGTTACATACCTGCTTTTCATTGCAACCAAATTGTTCCAAAATAAACCCTACATGTGTATATATATAAATATATACATACATATATACATGTATATATATATATATACACATATACATTTGTAAACAGCAATCATTCAGTGTCATTTCACACTAATGGGATTTATTAACAAGTACCTGGGTTATTTTTGCCTTCTGGGGCAGTTTGGGGGTGCTGATCAACAGCCACTGAACATGAGCCAGGGTGGCCAAGAAGGCCAGTGGCATCCTGGCCTGGATCAGCAACAGTGTGGCCAGCAGGACCAGGGCAGGGATTGCCCCCCATTGTACACTAGTTAGGTTTTACTTTCCATACTGTGCTCATTTCTGGGCCCCTCAACTCAAGAAAGATGTTGAGGTGCTGGAGCAAGTCCAGAGAAGAGCAACGAAGCTGATGAAGTGTCTGGGTCTCACGTTTGATAAGGAGCAGCTGAGGGTGATGTTGAGGCTGGAGAAGAGGAGGTTTGGGAGAGACCTTATCACTCTCTACAACTGCCTGAAAGGAGGCTGTAGTGAGGAGGGAAACAGCATCAACTTGCTCCAGGATGGATTTACATTGGATATTACAAACAATTTATTCATGGAAAGGTTGCCAAGCATTGGAACAGGATGCTCAGGGAAGTGGTGGAGGTACCATCCCTGGAAATATTTTTAAAAACTGCAGATGTGGTGCTAAGGGACATGGCTTAGGGGTGAACTTGGCAGTGCTGTGTTAACAGATGGATTTGGTGATCTTTCCCCACACAAATGATTTCATAATTTCATAAAGCTTGCTACAAACCTAGTTTGGTTCCTGTTCCAAGGGAACCCAAATAAGAACATAAGAGATTCATTCCCTTAGGGCAAGGCGTTGAGAATTTCACCCAACTCCTTGCAGATCATCTGCCTGCTCAGAAAAATCTGGCAAAAGCACTTTCCAGAACCTCAGAGCTGCCAAATTTCAAAAAAATTTCCCTGATTCTCCAGGAAGAGTTTGGACAGGCTGGTGACCTTCTTCTAAGGGGTGAGTTGAGGGGATGGTGAGGCAGGCAGGATCTGCAACAACTGCTTTGCAACCACTGTACCATCCCACAGCAAACAAACAAAATGGGCAGGGAAGGGACCTGTGCATTTAGGATACTGAAGCCTTCAAACACAAGCATCCTCCCATAGCAATGCTTTCTCCAGCTGGATGGTTTTGCAGGTGACCAAGGTAAAAAAAAAGTGAGACTTCCATGTCCTCACAACTGGATCAGTCATGTAGGACACTGGAAGTCCAGGGCACTTTCTCCTTCACTGACAGTATTGGAATTTAGGGATTTCACCCTATGCTTAAATCAAATTTCAAAATACTAAGTCCTCCACACCACAAATGTTCTTACAGAAAACTCTAAATTGTATAGCACTGTAGAAATGCAACACATGCTGCTTGGAAATGCACCCCACACCATGTTAGGCATTCATATTTTCATTTAATATTTTCTACCCTACTGTCATAGTTTATTCCCCATTTTCAGATATACAGTAAATTCATTCTACCAGTACTCCTCTGATACTATTAAGAATAAGGCTTTTTCCTGTAGAATAGATTTTCATGTCTTGAACATATCTATGCTGGGAATTTAGAGTGAATAAAGCCTTACTTAAATGCCTGGTTGGCTTGTGACCATAACCATAATAATGAGAGCAGAGGTGAAGCTATAAGAAAATCCCCAATATTGTGTACAATTAAAACCAGTAATTTAGCAATACAAACAGAAGTCTTGAAGATATACTAATGGTGCACCTTTTTTTTCCATTTTTTTGCTTTTTAAACTTTTTTTAATGGTATAAATTTCATGAACAAATATTCCTGCCCAATATATTTTAAAGGCTTTTTGGAAAGCCTGCATTGTTTCCTGCCAGCTCATCTGCTGGGTCTGGAGGCTTTCTGTTCTTAGACAAACTTGTAAGAAAGATCATGTCAATGTTAGGGATGACAAGTTTTTGATATTGTTAGGGAGCTGGAGCCACGTGCTCCTGAGGGCTCTCAAGGCCCACAACAAGCTGCAGAAGCCCTGTGGCAGAGTTAAACTAGGCATCCTAGGGTTTGGATACTTCCTACACATTAGCTGACAACCTACTAAACTGTAAGATTAATAAATTAAATTTGAACCCTCATCACGTTAGAAACTTCTGTTCCCATTACCAGATCCTTCCTCTGTGGTCTTCCAGTTTTAAGGTCACTTACTTAGCCAGGACTCCCATGCAATGGGAGATTTGAGGGACACCAATTCTTCCTGGTTTATTTTGGGGAAAAAAATTTAAAAGCAAAAAATGTTTTACATTTTTCTGTAAGCTCAGGCATTCCCTCTCTGAAGAGACTATAACAATTTCAAGAAAATTATATGTTTATATTTCTAATTAAAATAACTTCCTAGGGTCAAGAAATGATAATTAACTTCTTCATAGTTTATATGTTTTTAGACTTCAGGGAAGTCTTCGGGTTTTTGGGTTTTGTTTTCTTGGTTGGTTGTGGATTTGTTTGTGCTTATTTTGTTTGGTTTAAATTTTTTTGTGTATGGTTTTTTATTTGGTTAGTTTCTTTTGTTTCATTTTGTTTTGCTTCATTTTTCTGTTTCTCTTATTGAGTAAAAATTTAAAATTAGACAAGCCTACAAAAGCAGATGCATTGATACCCTTAGATACCCGATATGAATGTGTTGACTCCCAGTGGGTTACATAATTTTAGGTTGTAATCATTAATGTGGTTCCACAACAAAAACAGGTATTTAGAGCAGTTAAAAATCAGACACACAACTACAACTGGGAAACTCACAGGAGATATCTTTTGACTAAGCACAAATTATTTCCACTAGAAAAAGAAATGGAATTTTAAGAAATGATAATTAGCAAAAAAAGTGTAAATATCAGATGGAAGAGCAAAGTTTTCACTCTAATTCTCACCACTTTTATTAAAGTTGACATGTCTACAGATTACACTCATTTGCATAAGTCTTTGAAGGACTTTTTGGATCTTATTTCATTGATCATATATACATATTTATAACTGAGACTAAATGCAGAGATTTATATTTAGCCAGCCATTCAGTTCTGGGGATTTGATCAAACTTGAGTTCATCCTTTCAGACATTCCCTTAAGACTATAATATGACCACTCTTCAGAACCACAGGATTTAGGAGACTTGGTGATTTAACAGGCTTACTGCTAGTTTATAGAAATACAATTGACATCTGCAAGGAATGCTAACTTTACTGAGTAACTTCCATGCTAGGAATCTGTAAGACCAAATTCACTGTAACAATCACTGTATTTTCACATTGGTTCTAACTAATGTATTTTGAACTGTTGTTTTATAATACACTGCCCCAAATGCTATCTAAATGAATAGCAAACTTCAGTATTATCTCACAGTAATGTTCAGTTATCCTTTGGTTTAGGTAAATATCAGCATCCAGGAAGTCATTGACATAATTAACTTTATTTGTGAGTACTCACCAAAACAGAGGTCTCAGCTCCTATGGTAAGCTGCTCTATTAAAAGAAAAAAAAAAAAATCATTAAATTCAGCATTTCAGATTGTATTGATTCAGCCTGGAAAATCTGTACAAATAATCATGTGGAAATACATTCCTTTGTTCCTCACATCTCTGACTACATTAGATTTTCCTATTATTATTATAAAACCATGCCATAGTTTTTTAACCAATATCTCCAGTTAAAATGTATCCCTACCTTTTAAGGATATTTAATTTCCTTGTGGAGGCACAAAGATGAGTAATATTTTTGTTTTCAAGTGGGTAGGAGTGGCTTCTCAGATTTCAACATATGCTGGGGAATATTCAAAGCCATTCATAAACAAGAAGATTATATGAAGTCTATAAATTATTAAGGGTCATCATTGGCCAACCTTTATTCTCATTTCCTTTTGAAAGGAATAATGACTCTGTTATGAAAAAATTTCAAAAGTATAGGAATGTGAAGAATAGGCAGCCCAAATCTGTTTAATAAAGACAGATTAAAGTCCAGCTGCACTGTAATTTATGGGACACTGTGAATAGTATTGAATAAGCATTTATATAAACAACAGTGTTTATATAAACAACAATCAAGCATAGAAAAAACACAATTTCTGGAAATTTCAGTTTGTTTGCCATTAGTTTATACTTGTGTTATACATGAAGTACCTTAAAAAATATAAAGGTGATATGAAACTTCTGCCAAAGTTGGCCTTCTAGGAATACGACTTGTCTATTTTGCAATATCCCTCACAAAAAGAAATTAAAAAGCAAACTCTAGCCAAAATTTTTTTAAGAAGTAACAGACCTTTCTATTTTATTTGGGCTGCTAGCTAGGTGATCCAGTAGTCTTTAATTCACTTGATAACTTACTGTAGAAAAAGCAGACAGTAAAACAGGAGTTATCAGCTAGGACAAATTTTGAAATGTTCCTGGCATCACAGAGTACGATGAAGCCCTCGTGTAATGTAATTCAACATGGCTCAGTTAAAATTACCAGTAGAGGAACTTTATAGCTTGGCAAAGATTTAAAACAAATATCTCAGAACACATGCAGCCTTTATGAAGACTCTAATAACGTAAACTTTACATTTAAAACCAAATATCACAGAATCACAGAAAATGCTGAGTTGAAAGGGACCCACAAGGATTATGTAGTCCAAGCCCTGCCCTGCCCCAGGAGTCACACCCTGGGCCTCAGAGCACTATCCAAACAGTCCTTGAACTGTGTCAGGCTTGGTGCTGTGGTCACTTCCCTGGGGAGCCAATTCCAGTGCTCAGCCACCCTCTGGGAGAAAAACCATTTCCTGATATCCAAACCAAATGTCCCCTAACACAATTCATGCCAGTTCCTCAGGTCCTGTCATATGGTTCGTGCCTACATAAAATGGTTCCCAGCTTTTTTCCCAGCTACTCCACTTTTGCAGTCACTTGAACATGCTGAAGCTTTACACAGTCTAATTATGAAATTGTTGTTGTTATTTTATGCCTATATCTTTACATGAAGGCACATTGCAGGCTTTGTCATTGTATAATTTCGTTCCTGTCTTGCCAGATTTCATTTCATCAATGTAACACGTAAATTACAGCAGCTTGCAGCCTGCTCATGGCAGCGTGTGTGGAAGTCTATGTGAAATTAATGGGGTTTCCTGGTCTTTGAAGGGATGAGCAGAACAGGATGGAGAGATGTCCTACTGGAAAAGAGAAAAAAATATTTTAAAATATTCTATTTATTGTAGATTTTATTTCCTCAGTTCTGACATTGGTAATAATCTTCAGGAAACTAAGTGATGTCATTTCCTTTCTACAAGCAAGTTACATAAATGCTGGAATTTAGCCACTTCAAACAGTGTTCAAACAGGTGGCTGTGTGTTTAAGTGCCAAAAAAGTGAGAGCAGCCACTTGCAGTAAAAAATGGTACCCCACATATGGTATAATGTTTATTTTATAACCTCTCTCATGGACTTACATGGCTCATTTTTCTAATTTTTCCAGGCACAAATCCCTTTGGAAGTAGCTGCAGAATACCAATATAAAATAAATTAAAATTATATAAATAAATTAAGTAACCTGGGCAGAACAAAGCTTAATGTCTCAATAGATACCATTTAGAAGAGAGAACAGAATACAGGCAGATTTCAATATCAAACATTTCATTTGTTTAGTTACTTCCACAACTGAATTTTGAGTACTAAACCTGTAAGACTTTAAAAAATCCTATTTGACTCAAAGTCTTCAAAAAGCTTGGTAATTTAATTAGAGGTGTGACAGCAACCCACACCTCTAAACATCAACCCATATTTACACTAAAAAAAAGAAAACCTGTCTATAAGGCTGTGACCTAAAGCTGGATGCTGTACCCAGCACACAGCGTGAGGAGGTGCAAACATCAATTTTGTTCTTGGAAACAGAGCCATAAGAACAAAAACCAGTATTACATGACTAACCTTCCCAGAAAAGCTCTCACAGCGCTGTGAGCACAGTGTTCCATGTCAGAAAGGAGAAGGGAGACGGCACAAAGGAAGAGACCATCCTCCATGACACACTGCACGTCACCCCAGACCTGCAGGCAGTGCAGCTGCTGGAGGCAATTCTGCGTCTGCCTTTCTGTCACATGCCACTCTTTGCATTTTACTTCTGTGGGACTCAGAATAAGGAAATACCAGTGGGCTATCTGTAGCATCATACTGTGTCAGGAAGAGAATCAAGTGGACCCTAAAAGTACAGGGCTAATATGAACAAATCAGAGAGGCCATCTTCTGGATTTTAAAAATGCCACAATTCTTTCCAGCACCAAAATCTTCCGAATATAACCATGCACTGAAAACAGTGGGTAAGATGTTTTTAAAAAGGGGTTGAAATTTTTCTGACTGTTAAAATCTAACACGATGGGAGAAGTCCCTGACTTCAAAAGTAATGGCAGAAGGCCAAAGCACAGAACTTCTGAAGTTTCTATCCAGGCAGTTTTGGGGCTACTTTCTTTCATGTCTGCATTATGGGAGAAAGTTTTGTCCTGGCTCCAGAACTGTTCCTCCAGTGCCATGCTCCTGCCATATGAAGATTCAGTTCTTCAGTGTGGCAGACTGATTTTTCTCAGGTGGGAAAATCAGTGGCAGAAAACTGGAGGTATATTTGCAGTTTAACTTGATTTACTCATTTACTGCAGTCTGGAAATGGAGGCAACCAGAAATACATTACAGGCAATTTCCTTTTTCAAAGGTTTCCACATACAGCACTGCCCAGTTCCCAGGAAACTTTTCTATCTCAACAGCCCCTTCCAAATGCCAGGATAAAGTTAAAAAAAAAAAAAAAAACCAAAAAAAAAAACCACCCAAAAAAACAAGAGTTCTCTTGTGGATGCCACAGCTTATTTCAAGGACCTTTGCATTGCACAACAATAAAACTTATCTTCAGAGTAGATAGGGGCACTCCATTTGAATTCCTGGTAGCAATGATAACAAATTGAGTCTCATGATATTGCCTACTATCATATTAAACTTGCTGGACAAGAGTCACTGAAGTTTCCAAGGAGCTGTGCATGAAGGCAAAGATGTTTCATTCCAGCACAGTGTGGCATGAAGTTATTTGTCCATCACTCCTGTAAAGGTCACAAACTTGTTAACCTGCTAGGAACATAATTCTGTATAACAACAGCACAACTGTCACAACCTGCTGTGCATCTCGGTTCTTGATTCAAACACTGCCATAACAAAGATCACTCTATACCACAGCAGCCAAAGTCACCACTTTACCTTACTTTTACAGGTAACAATCCATTTTTAATAATTCAGTATGGCTTTTTGTCTCCTTGCATTACAGTCACGTAGAAAGAGAATCTCTTTCTGGATCTCTACTCCTTGAGTAGGGATATATCAACAAAACAAAGTCTCAGACTTTAGTTGTCCATCTTCTAATGGGACAGAAAAAGATGGTCAGAGTTCCTAAATTGTCCTATATCACCCAATTGTATGAAAGAAGTTACACAAGATCAGGATGTCCGTTTAATTATTTGCATGAAGCAGCATGGTGTAAATACCCTGCACAGGCCACAGTTTCATGCTCAGACTGTCAAAGCAGATGAGAGGAGGGGAGGGAATATAGGTATTGCACAGGGCTCTCCATCCTCTAATTCTGTCCCCAGAGAAGGACACCATGTAACAGTCTGCTCTAAGAACACCATGGAGCAACAAAATCCAGTGTAAGCTCTTGCTACGGCTGTCAAAGCCAAAATTTAATCTAAGTTATTTATTCAGTTTGTCATTCTGGTCTCACTGCAACAGGGAAAAGAAATCACTTGGAAGAAGGTACAAACAGGTGCTGGAAAATGGCAGCTCATTTGTGTTTCCCATGGGCATCACTGTCTTTTTCATCTCCAAGGAGACTGATTGACCCTCTCTGCCAATGCACCAGAGGCACAGAAATCACTGCAGTGAAACTTCGACTCAGAGCTCCTTGATACAACTCAAACTGTTAAAGAACCAAGAATCAATACACTCTGCTAAAGAAACAGAACCAAACACACAAACTATTGCTGCAATCAAACAACTATTTTTTTTTACTTAAGGTCTTGTGACTGTTTGGAATATGCAATGTTCTCCATTCAGGGTGTTTCTCCCCTGCATTCTGTATGCCTTTAATTGCAAAAAACAGTTTAGAGATCCTATTACCTTAAGGTAGAATTGTGTCCTCAGATGTTTTTATGCTTCTTTTGGGCTCTGCTGCCTGAACTCCACCAAATAGTCTAATAAGTTCCATATGCCCATTTTTTTGAAGAGCACATTTTCAAAGCAGCAAATGTTTTGACGGATTGGCTCACAGAGAGCCTGAATGCTGTTATACACATCGTTTAGCATTCCACAAGGCCCCCACTGTTAAATTCTGGGAATGTGGCCAGAGTGACCTACCTAATACTGCACTAACTAGCTTTAAAAAAAAAATAAATGAAAAAAAAAAGAAAATAAGACATTCTTAACATTGTGCTTTACTAAAGCATATTTGGAATTTGAATGTATATTTGCTGCCCTGGTAATTTGTGTCTGAGGTGTGTGGAAATGTAACTGACACATATCTGGACCTACAGAAAGAATGTTTTGCATAAAAATAAAAATATTTTTAAAGTAGCTCACACATATCATCTAAAGCAGAAGCTGGGGCCCCTGTCTTGCAAGAAGCAAGAAGTTAAACACCACCTGAGTGTCTGAGTCTCCCACACACAGTGAGTCCAGGCAAACACGGACCTGTCCAACACTATCTAGAGAAAAAACAATTTGTTAGAGTGCTCAACACTTCATTCACAGCAAAACCAAAAATATTTATGAGCATGCATCAAACACATATTTCCTGTAATTAAACTATATATTATGAGTGCATACAGGATTGAAAAACAAACACTAACGTGTATTTTTATTAAGGAAATATTCTAGTATTTTTTTTCAAAGAAACAACAAGGGTTTTGATTTTTCCATCTTCTTTTGCTATTGAAAACTTTGTATTTCTCTCTTCATGTACTACTCCCAGGTCAAAACATTCTGGAAAGCCCATGTAGTTCTGCTACATTTTTTACATGTTCAAGACAAGGCACTTGAGCAGACTGAGAAACAAATGACCAGTTTAATACTGCAGCCTCTTGGCTCCTGTGGTGAAGCCAAATGATGCTTACTTCTTCAGGCAGAAAAAAAATAAAGAAAGTAATTACAATGTATTTGTTTATTTGAAAGGAGAAACTTCCTGACCTAGCACATTTATTCTGTGTATATAACCAGCCAAAATTCAGTATCTAACATTAGGCCAAAGAGAGAGGAGAGAAAAGAGTGAGGAGGACAGATACATGGATTAAAGATAGTCTGTGTCTCTGTACACAGGATAAAAGGCAAGGCAGGGTACATGGCTCAGGAAGGTTCATCAAGATCTAAATTCGGGAGAAGCAGTTATTAAACATATTCAGTAGCTGGTGTAAAAATTAGATATGTATTTATCATAGGCCCTACATGACAGAATGTCTTTTACCCAAGCCACTTGGATTGCAAATACAGTAAGAATGAAGTGCATTATATATGTTTGTGTGCAAGTGTGAGTACATAAAAATAAACAATTTAATGCAGGAATATATGTACCTACAGTAGTACATTTAATTTCAAAATCTAAGTCACTGTTGCACCACTATATTAGTGTCACGCCTCTAGGCTTACTTGCTGAAGACAGCTTTCATTAATGTAGTGCTTGCTCCAACAAGAGGTGCTATAGGAAGGAAGTAACAGATTGTATTGCCACAGTAGGCTGAACAGCTCACACAAAATCTGATAATATTTTCTGGGCTGATCCTAATATCTGCTCCATTTCAGATACAGGCTTCTGTTGTCACCAGCAGCTATGCTGACCTGTTACCCCAGGGTGTGGAATGCTGATAGCTCTGCCTGTCATCAAGATGTAGAAGGACTGGGAAAAAAATTAGACCTTTGCAAGCTCCTAGCAGTCTATTATGACAAATAGAACTTGTCTGGGACATGGTGTCAAAAAAAAGACACCGGCTCTGGACAAAGATCAGTGGGGGATGTAAGTATTTCTGCTAAAGTACAAAGGTATAAATGATGTTGAAACAATATATTTAAATACACACTACAGCTACAAACTGGAAGAGGGAAAATTAGCAAAACCAATTAGCCAGCAGTCCAACAACTTTCTGTTTGTAAAGTCTTTTCATTCTACATACTACCTTGCAATGCTTCCTACAATGTGCTGTGTGGTAAGAAAGGACAAAGTCAAACTTTTATCTTTTAAAAAACGAAGTCTTTGTCATCACTGCCAATGTAAGATATTCATATCCTTCCCATACATTTCTCATTCCCATCCTTTGCCACTCTCCTCAGCTGCGCTGGCACAGCTGTTTGTGCAGCAATATCATAAGGCACTGTGAAACAGCTTGTAAACAGATCTCATTTTTAGAAACACTCCCAAAAACCTGTGTTTTCTGAAGCTGATGATGTCCTCAGTCTGATTCATCAGCAGCTGCGCAAACTACTCTGTTGGAACATCTGAAAGGGTGATGTATTAACTGGTATAATTAAATGAGAATAATTGCCAAAGACTTCATCTTCTGAAATCTAAAACCTGCTTTCTATGTGTATTATAAATTTTTTTCTCTGAAGAAACTTATTAGTATTTCTCATTTGAGAACTGTCTGGAAATTACTAAACCAAAATATGGATCATTCTATATATCTGCAACAACTATTTTACTGTCATGTATTTTACTGTACTGTCACTGCTTTCTGAAAGTCCTGAAAGACACAACTCCTGTTGCAGCAGAAATACGGTTTAGAAAGGGCATCTCCTCTGAATAACTGATCACCAAGAAATGCAAACAAATATGTATAAAAATGTACAGCAAATTTTGCAATGTCAAGAAAAATAAATATAGGGATTATTCTAGAATTAAATTTAGGATTAAGCAATGGTACTCACCTCATTAAGCCAAATGAGTAGAAAATGCTGATTTTCAGTTGGTTCTGCTACTGGTGCCATCGCCTTTTCATAATTATTCTGCTTAGAAAAGTTTAAGGAATAACTTTGAAATTATTCTTGAAATGTGTCTGCATTTTGTCAGAATGCTTGTTTATAGAAGAAAAAGAAAATCTCAACAGTGTATTTGAACAATTCACTTTTCCTTGTAGCAAGGACTGCTACAAGAAATGTTTTACTTATCCAAATGATGATGTGATCCCAAATTGTTTCGATTTATGATGTTCTAGAGTTAGGCACAGTGGAAAGAAGTTTAACCACACGTTTTTTTCATTCAGCCATCTACTCACTCATGTACAGCAATGAGCACTTTATAGATCTCCCATTAAAAGGCAGTTTTCTGTGGACAGAAGATCAAAACAAAGTTATTTTCATGTAATTACAGAAATACTTAGAATTTTTTTTTCATGCATACAGACTGCATGCACAAAGCTCTGTATTTTAGATTTCTGGCTGTGGTTTTAACTGACTTCTCACTTTAAAATACTTGCTTATTTAAAGTCCTGCATGCCACTTCTTGATGTTTTTTTCATTGTGTTTTGTATTCAGTAACCAGAAGTCTCCCTAATCATTGGGAAACTTTGAACAAAATCCTGGGACTCATGGACTGCCTCAAGATGAAACCCCCAGACTCCCACACTGTCCCAGCTCTTACTGAGGCTTGGGATTTTCCTTGTTACCTCACCTTTGGCCAAAGCCAAAGTCTTTCCCAGCACTATGAGAGTGCAAGAAGAAACAAGATAATTCTCCACTAAATATGAACAATGTCCATATGTCACACAATATAATTTAAGGGGCAGTTTATCACAGTCTGCTGTGGGGTCCTACATCCTGTGACAAAATCTTCATTATGCAATATACTTTGGCTAAATCCAGTTCTGATTTTTTCAGCCTGATCATCAAGTTAATCCTCTTCAACAAGCTCTCCTAAGAGGTGGAAGAGAAAGCAGGGGTGCTATTTTGCCATTTACATACACACTGCTGTCTATCAAATCTCTGTCAGTTAAGGGTCAGCTGAGACCGTCAGCTCAGCTGTGCTCTAGATTTCTACTGATTTTGGGACTTCAAGCAGGTTGTGGAGCTGGCCCTTGCTCTTAGTTTTGCTCAACAGAGGTGAAAATGTGGTACAAGTTTAGTAACCATGCATGAAAGAGTGCAAGATTAAATACTGATTTTTTTTTAAAAAAAACTAAATAAATTCAGTATGCAAACATATAATTAGGATACATTTGAGTATTAGTACAGGACATTTATGGAGCAATTATCTGTTTAAAGAAAAGAACTTCACAAGTTCTTTAACTGCAAAATCTACAGGACTTAATTTTGCTACAACAGGGCCCAGTATTCCTTCAGCAAATGCTCTCGCCATTCTAGGAAGCCCTCATCACCTTTGCTGTTGTCACTTCCAGTTATTTGGAATTAGCCATAACATGCCAATGGGCTAATAAGTAGTAACACTTAAATTTTCACCATCTCCTCCCTCTGGTACCAAATATTTCTTCTTAAAATAATTTCAGACATTAATTTGAACTTGTCCGAGTGTTTAAGATGTCATTTGCATGTAGAAAAAAATGGCATATTTCTAAATATCCTGTACAGCAAACAAGAAACCTGCAAGAAAAGAGCAAGGGGGCTTTGTGTCCTCTGTGACCTGGTTTAGAAAGGGTGTTCACTTGGTCAAAATTTAATGTAAATAATTGTGGTTTTCTCTTGCTGACAGTCTGAGTTGTTTTGCCTGATCAGCATTAATATGGAAAAGGGTAGGAGAAAGATTAAATGACCAGGCCACAAAGGAAAAGTATGTGCAATACTGCAGTGCACCAAGGACCTATCAATCAGGGTAGTATTTGTTTATTTCTTGAGTCTGTTTAGCACTGATGCGATCTTGGGAACAAAAGCACATGGAATTAGATGCACTTCTCAAACTGCCAGTCCATTACATTGCCAGGTAGGGAGATAATTTTGAAGTACAGGGAATGGGAAGAGATGATGACTACATTAACCAAGTCTTTCTGGAGTGCCTTCAAGCAGGGGAATGTGTTGGCTGAGATAGCAGGACAAGCTGATGGACCCTGGAGCAGAGGTTGATGGCTTGTTGTACTTCTGCCCAGAACCCCAGAACTTCAGAGGGCAACAACAAGGAAAGCTGTGTTCCTGTGTGCACCAGGATGGAATTGTTCCTCAGAGGAGTCAGCTTAGCAAGGCTGGCCTACATGCAGTCATTTTGCAGTCATGCAAACTTCATCCCAGAGTCTGTGCTTTTTATAAGATGCAGACACTGGTCTTAAGCCAGTTGCAAGTGCAGCATAAAATTTCATTGCCCCACTGCAGTGTAACAATCAATCACAGTACCTAAGTTTATATAAGCCTGAAACACACACAATTTGTCTTTATACCAGATACGACAGTGTTAAATTTTGCAGCAAGACACATCCAAGGCCAGGGAGCATGGAGGTGTAACTTGTATGTAGCAAGTTCTGATGAGAAAAATGGTCTAGAAGGGATCAATATTATTACAGAGTCTGTTAAAACCTGAAGCCCCCTCCCCTGCCATGATATCCTTTTACCTGCATGCTAGTGCTTCTGCTTCAAACTATAAAGTATGCTAAGATAATCAAAGGAAACAAGAATACACAGGAAACTATCTTTCCAAACGTAGGAAAAGTACCACATTTTCAAAAAAAATCTTCTCAGATCTACATAAATAAGTATGAACATGTTCTCTTTCATGTGTTAAATACGTAGCTATCAGAACTTTGCGAACCGAGTTAAGACAAGTGCCAAGGCGCCAGGGTCATAATATAATGATCTTGTGACCAGGGCTGAGAAAAGCCTATGCACTACAAACCCATCCCCAGAGCCCTGGCAGCCTGAGAGCACTGACCATACACAGGTATATCCAGCCACAAAATGCTTTGCACACAGGAGATCAGGACAGAGGAAAAGTAGGCTGCTACCTGCTTATGTAGGGAATGTGGTGAGAGAGGATGGACTGCGAGACTACCTTCAGAGCTTAAACTCCCTCATAGCCCCTGTCTCAGTGCAGCCCATAGCCCTTCCAGGTTCCTCTGTCTCCTGGGCTCCTTCCCACTCCTGAGGACACTCCTATTGCCCAGCTCCTGCCAGTTGCCTGGCACTTATTTCTTCTAGCCACTACCCCCATAGGCCAGCCAGGCCCTCACCTTGGATGATGCAATGGAAATAGACAATTCAGACAGATTTTCTGATACTCATCACCTCCCTCCCTTGGTGAATGTGCCTATTTTTGTTGAACCCAAATGTTGAGTACTGAATGATTGGCTACCACTTTCCCATTCTTTTCTTCTTCCTTATCATTCTCTTACTGAGAACATCACAGCCTGCTCTGATTCCAGTCCAAAATACAAGCTGTATGTGTCAGAGAAGCCCATGGTAAGAAAAAGTACTAAATTATATATTTGTAGTATTTCATTTGCATTTTCCTGCTGGTCATCCAACAACCATATGCCCTTAGTGCTAATAATTAAACTGCTGTATTCTTACAGCCCACCAGCAAATATCATGGGACCTGAATAACAGAGCCAGTCACACAGCTCCAGCAAAACTTGGCAGGAATATTCAGCTGGCTCTCTTGCTTGTCTTTTCCTCTTCCACTTCCCTGCCCTGACTCCTCTTTTGTCAGTTTTGGAGACACTCATTGACATATGTGAACATGCCACAAAAATCAATACTGAAATTCCTCAGGGTTCTGGAGGACCTGGAAAGAGCTTGTAGTGGTGCTAAGATGGGCAGTGTTACCCAATCCCATCCCCCTAGGGACTGCAGCAAAATATAAAGTCAGCTCCATCTAAAGGATGAGGCTTGAGCCAGAGCCATCACTCTCACTCCTCACCAGTCCCACTGTCCAATCCACCCCCAACACTGAGTCATCAAACTCACCTCTAGCCTTCTTCACTGCTGGCAAAAAAAAAAGCCAGATGTAACCAGGATGTTGCAACACTTCCAGGACTTCATACAGCAGTCATCCAGTCGGTGGAAAATTAGAGGAATGAAGAGGCAATCATGCTTCCTTTTTGCTAAATAACATTCTCATTTAAAGTAACAGATACAGAAAGCAGGTACTGGTAGCACCTAGTGCTGAAACAGGTTTTGAGGTTACTACAGTGGTCTGGAACATTTTCAGTAGGAGGAAAAGTAACTGGCCAAAATAATGAAACAGAAGCCCAGGAGGAAAGTCACTAGGTCCAGCCTCCTCTCATTTATGTTGACAGAAAAGTTTCCACTGTTTTCTGCAATGGAAGTGTTATTACAATAGGCATGAAATGTCTAAAACACCCTTAGATCTCATAAAACAAAGGAGACTTCATCATTTTTGATGAGCCAGAATAAATCCTGAGTCATGAAACACAGAGAACAGAAAAGGTACGGCATTTCCATTTTATGCCTGAAAAGTGAAGTGTGAGAGCAGCCCGGGAGCTAGCCGACCTCTGGGCCATGATGGAGACAGGATGAAGGAATGTTGTTTAGCTTGGTAGCACGTGGTCACCCTTGCAGTACACAGCACTCTCCCACCATGCTGCAAGGCACACAAGGAAGCAAGTGCTTTGCTCCTCTTCCTTCCTGGCAAGAGCAGGACACAGACATTACTTCAAGAGATGTCTCTCACAGCTGGGTGAGATCCCAGTTTAGCATGGTACTGAGGAAACAGAAGCAATCAAAATGTTAAAGCTGGAATGCTAGCTAGAGGCTCTAAAATTAGGAATAAATCTATATATCTCTCCAGGGACATCATCATTTAATCATGCTTTGGTGTTAAAAGACCCAAGACTCAAAAGTTCCCATGATTTCTTTTGTTCACCTCTAGTAGTGTAACTTAACAGAAGTACAACAATTGTGGTACTTTACAGCAACTGAAAGATTTAGGCAGATATTTTATTAAGGGAGCTACCATTAGTAGTTTTTCTAGTACTGAAAAAATGTACATTGATATCTGCAGTAATTTCCTCTTAAAAATGCCATTTGCACCTTGTTATTTTGCTGCTTTTTCTGTTTGCTGATTCTGCAAGAAACACTTTATGTGCAACATTCTTAAGAATTAATAAACAGCTAACAATAGAAAAGCCTATCAAAAAGAACAGATATTCACCTGCTATACCCTTCATTTTAAATGAGTGAAAGGATTTTTAAAAAATGCCTTTGCTGTCATGAAAAGGATCCTATGACTCAGCCAAAGGCATGCGAGACAGGGATATTTGTCTTACTTCATTTGATGTTATTCAGCCACATCATTATGCTGGCTGCTGAAAAATAACAAGGAATGTCTTAGGAGAGCTGGCACAACATGCTCCGTAGGCAGTGTTCTTCCTCCTGTCTACTGGAAAGAATCCCTGTTTAAATATTTAGAAGAAAAAATCTTGTATTATTAACAGCTGTAGTTAAGCTAGCCTCAAGAGAAAAGGAGAGAGCAAAAAGAGGAAAGATAGAAAGATGAATAGATAAAAGAATAAAAATTAAAATTAAAACTAAGAAAAGAGAAAAAAAAGGGAAAAAAAGTTAAAATGTCAAGATTACTTCCAATTACCCAAATAGTGTGGGATTTTTCACATTTTACAGTGCTTCTCATTAATATGATGGTGAAAAAGTCACCATGGACATCTTTAGGGCACAAATCATTCACATCTCAGTAGATATAATTTAAAAACAGGAGGGAAATGGTTCAAGACCTGAGAAAAGCAAGGCTGGTGCTTCAAACAGTAACATGATTACAATAATGTTCTGTGACTATGCCAAGCTTTGGGTCTATACCTGGAAGGCAGGAAATGCTCTCAGTGGTGTGCTCACATGAGACTTTTGGTAATTTTATTGATCTTCCTCCCTTTTCCCATTTTTGAAGTGGAAATAATTATACTTGTCTCCTTTCAAATATCATTTTGGATTTTACAGATGAAGACAGTATACCTGATTTCAACAGGATTCCTCTCTGCAGCCTGAATAAAAATACAATTTTCACATGGGCAGAAGTTGTAGCAGATTTTATAGAAATACATGCCTGAATGAAATGGAGCTGATTCACACTGCAAGTGTGGCCCCATATGTTTCCATTAGTACTGTCACAAAATAAACCCTTTCCAGAGTTATCTGTGGTTGAACAAATATTTGTTATATCTATGGGTACAATATGTTTCATTAAAATATGTTTTATATTGACAGATTTTTGTTCCCAAACATACAATGGTGGAGAACTGTATAAAATGTTAAATGACTGCATTAGCTTTTTTGTTCTATACTTAAGAGAGTGATATATAGCTCACAAAAGAGATAAAGCAGAATGGACTGTAAAGGCTAATGCATATTTACGTTTCTGTGCAAGTCTCTAACCAGTTTTCTTTCAAATTTACTTTTCTATAAATGCCTTAATTCCTGTTATATTTATTCATTATGTCCTGCTGTTAGCCCAAACTGTGACTGCCTTTGTAGTTCCCTTCCTTCATAAACTCTTTTTTTAATTGCATGTAAATAAGGGCAACAAGGTTGATGGCTGAACACGGCTGCTTACAGACATGATGCAAGAACACCAATCTTTAGCAGGCTTTGGCCCTTGTTTAGCTGGCAGTGGTGTTAGAATGGGTTTCCACACTGGTGTCTGCAGGGAGGGTGTGTTTCAAAGACTAGGGATAGCCTGAGATGCTCAGCTCACACTGTGCCCTTCATATCCACAAGTAAGAGCAAAGCTGCTGTGGTTCCAGCTGAGTCCCATGATCAGGGTCCAACTCTCCATTTCAAGGAGTGTCTGCCTCCAGGGACTGCAGAAACTTAGGGAGGCTGCACACACTAAAGTGAGGTTGGCGTTAAAAAATACCTGCCAGACAGACACTTGGAGATGTAAAACCCTAGAGCACAGCAAGAGTCCTCTCTACAAATTAACATCATGACCCATCACTTGTAGAAAAAAATAGGTGGCAGAACAATAATCATATTACTAATTAAGCCTTCCTATTATAAACGTGTAGCAAGCACTTGGAGAGCAGTTGTAAATAAGATCTCCAAATATTTGTTAACATCACAGAAAAACACCTCACCACAGCATTTCAGTGAAATGGAGATTTTAAATTTACTCTTCTCAGTAATGGTATGTTGTATGAGATACTGAACAGATATTGCTTTAACATGAGCGAATAAACATCAAGGTTTATAGATGTAAAAAATGAAGTTAAGTTTTGCCCCAAGGGACAATGAATTTTAGTCAAAATATCAACTTAAGCAAGGCATCTAACACCTCCAAATTAGTGGTATTAATACATTACCAGTCTGTGAAGTAAACACAGTTGTATCAGTTTGAAAAGAAACTTGTGTTAGTCTTAATGTATTTTATCTTTTTCCTCAAAACTGTTGCCTGCTATCATGGGTATAATTCCTGAAGAGTCTTAAAATCCTCAGTAGGTATCTTTCAATAGAAAGAGAAAATATGGAAGTTGATCTACTACAGTGTGACATGATAGAAGAATAAATGCAATGAAATTTCTTTTTTAATTCAGGGATGGCAGCCAAAATGAAATATATTAATTTTTAGCCCAAATAAAATAAACAACTTAATAGTTTGAATAAACAAAACTTGCATTGAATTTTGATATGATTCTGCCTTGAGAAAAATCCAAACTCATGCAAAACAAGGTAGAATTGTTGTTTTAAAGAGTTTTTCTTATGGCCTTTTCCATCTCACGACTAGTGATAATTTTACTTGCATATAGTATAAATCTAGATCTGTTATGATTACCCAGTCTGATTAGTTATTTTATTGTTTCAATGCCATATGGATGATTTCAACAGAATTATATCAGCGAAACAATGAAAAAATGCCATTACAAATGAAGCAAGCTCAACTAATTTCTGAAGTTTCTACATTTTCCTGCCAGAAATTCTCCAGGTCATGTGATCTAAGCTCTAATTTCACAAGAAAGGGAAAAAAAAACTCCAACCCAAACACTCTAAATGTCCTTTCAAGACTTTCTCAGAAGCAAGGATTTCCCATCATCAATGCATCAGATTCTTGTTTAAAGGGCAGCCACAGAGGATTCTTGCAACATCAAAAACAAATCCATCCTTGAGGGATCTTTAAAGCATTTCAAAATATGTTCTCATCAAAACAAGCAGCACACACATGGTAGAACCATTTTATTGTCACTTCTCAGCCATTAGGTATCTCTGTGTGTAAATGATTTCTTACACTGTTATTCTACTACCTGAATGTTGTGGTGCTCTCCTCAGTTCCTGAAAAGATGTAAAAGAGGGTTTATTATGTCCCTTTCTTTACATGTGATACCGATAACTTGATAAAGGTTTTGCAATTGTTTTACAAGGACAAACAAGGAAGAAAAAACATCCAAATTCACATCACCAACGTGTATGGAGGACTTTGACACCAAACCAGCTTGCCCGATGTAACCTCAAAAAGCACATCATAAGAATGAGAAAAACATAGTTCTGAAAGTATATGATGTTGGTGTTGGCAATGAGTATTGCTGAACTGCTGAGAAACACAGGACGCTTCTGCTGTTTCCTTTTTGAAGAACACATTTGTTTTTAGAAGGGGTCTTTTAAGGTATTTTCTGCAAATATAAACTACCTGGTGTAAACCTGTTCTTTTACTAGTTTGATTACTTCTTACAAATATTTTATATTTGTTGAATCAGGAATTGTGTTTGACAAGGGCACATTTGAAGTTGCAAGCAATCATGAAAACGTTTGGCTTTTTTTTTAAATCACAAAAGTTGAAGTGGTTTGTTTTTGTGTATAGAAATTCAGGAAGTTTGGGCAAGTATCCAATTAACCTTTAATTAATGTTTATTTATCCTGACAACAAAGTGGAAATATTCTGAGCTGAATTCAGAATTCATGCATTTATGTTTGGAAGGAATTCTCTCAGCCCAAACCCACAGAACTGATCCAGAACTCATTGATTATATTCTGTTAATAACATTGCTAATTGGAAGAAATTAGTACATCATACTATGATCCAATTATTGGTTGGTTTTAGTAGTTTGAGTCTAGCAGCCAGTCTTAAAATAGCCCAGCAGTGTATTTCTCCATGGAATAACTTGAATGGAAAACATCATGAAACTGTGTACTGAAGTGAACTTAAGCCTCGCCAAAGCCAAGACTGTTAGTTCATGACAACTGCAAACATTTGTAGCTTTGTAGCACCTTTGTTCCAAAGTGAACTTCAAATGCCTGAATTACCTCTGCAGCTGGCAGATTGACTGACAGAATCTGCAGATTTTTTTGTATTTGTCTCAGATCCATGTCATGTAAGCCCTGGATGCACACACACAGCTTGTGCAGATCAACCAGTCTGCAAGTAAGAGGCACAGCTGACACCTGAGTTCTCTCACACAACAATAGCCCTGCATATAGACCTGTCTTCCAGGAGGTGCCAGACCACCTCTGTACTTCCCACACAACTGGCATGAGCCTGGTGTCCCAAAACAAGGGCAACAATAAGAGAAGTTTGGCAGGAAAGAGTCACACTTGCCAACAAAACTAAAAAGTGGCACTTCCCCTTCCTCTTTCTTCCTGTGGCTTTGCAAGGGTCTTCACAAAATGTGGGACTCACTGTGCACATTCTACTGTGCCCACAAACAACTAATTTGGAAACTCCCAGAGAGAGTGTGGCAGCCCTGTGTAAAAAATTTTGAGTCAGCTTCCAATGTGCCAGCTGTATCCATTTGAGAAGTGAGTGGAGCCACTAGCTAATGCACAGGAAGTCTGCTTTGCACTATCTTCTCTGCAGAGGGGCCCTCCAACGCCAAAACTGATTTCCTCAAAATCCATACTTAGTTGATGCCAAAAGAAGAACCATCTAAAATCTGTAGTTAATCTAGTTACTCGTACTGAAGCACTCCAGGCAATTGGAGTTCTGCTTTTCAACATGTCTAAAAACACTTATCTCAACCAGTCTGAGTAATTCAGCACTCTACCTTCCCCATGAGCATACATTTCTTTCATGCACAGACGCAAAGTTAGTCATCTCTGAACACAGCAGAAAATCATAGTCTGCATAAAACATGGTCAGAAGGAGTTAGGACAGAGGTTGACTTTCAGCCAAAGGATACAAGGTAGAGTCACCTGGCAGGAGCCTGTCACCAGATTCCTTCTCTAGACCCAGGAAATCAAAATATTAAATCCATATTTTCCACAGCAGACAGAAACCCTTTCTGCCAACCCAGAGATTCAAGTGCCCCCACTTCTCCCAGGAATTTCATGTTTCCACAGTGAGTGGAAGAATTTCATTAGAAGGCATTAAACCTGATCTCTCTCTTTTTCTCCACTGAACAATCACTTGTCCTCTACTGAAAACCTGTTCCTGCAACAAGAGAGGTGGCTGATGCCTGAAAACAAGGGGATCTTGTACCTGCATGTCTAGCACCTGGGTGAAAGCCCTGCCTAATTTCAGGGAGAATGGCTGATGTTATCTCCTCTCCAGGGCCATTTTTGTAAGAAATAATGAAAGCAACACAACCTGCCAATCGAACAGAAAGCAGAAGACCTGTGTATCTTTTCTGAAGAAAGACTGCAGGCATCTTATTTGTGGGATGGGAATCCCAAGGCAATTCCAAGTGAAGGGAAGATCTTTGTTGCAATCTTCCACAAGTTAACTAACTATGCCCTAAAGAAAAGTGGCATTTAGTTCTTGAAGATTCACAGAAAAATCACTTCACATGTTTTGTTAGATATATTAAGACCACTTCCAGGGGAAGAAGCGAGTAAACACAAAAGAGCACTGAGGAGACATATTCATGAGAAACCCTGAAGTAGCCGAAAATCAGAGGGCTTTCAGACCTGTTAAGTTTATCTAAATGTCACTCTGGGAACACTATTCTGTCATTGTTTAAGGATAGCTGTCTCTCAGGAGCACTGTCTCTAATTCAGATAATGTATCTTTGGCAAAACATGGATTGCAAGCCCAAAAATTACTTTTGCTTACATACTACATCTGCCAATGGAAACATGACATTAATTTCAATTTGTAATTTATTTTCTAAGTCAGAATCCTCTCTATAAAGAGGCTACACACTTAAACTTAAAGCTTCAGACAGTTTCAGTTTTTTCAAGAGAAAGCTGAGGCATTTATGGAAAGTAAATATTGAGGCAAAGATGAACATTTTATTTCTAGAACTGAAGTTGCTTTCATTTTCTATTAATTGCTATTTGTTATATTATACATGTGGTATACCTCTTTATAATATTTTATCATATCAAATTTGTCCCTGTAGAATAATACTTAGCATTTTCTTAAAAATACTTAAAGCCTTTTATAAGTCAGTCTTGATGCATAAACACTTCTGTAACAAATAATAAAAAGATTTCTCCAAATACAGACTGACCCAGAGAGTGACAGTGTAACACCAAGTTCTCTGCAGCAAATTGTGCTATTAAGATACAGTTTTGCATTGCTGCAATATGGACATGCCTGATCCATTCCAGAGATATCTGAAAGAGATTGTGTATCAGAGACCACAAACATACCCAGACAGATTGATTTATGCCATATACTCTGACTAAAGGAAACTGTGTCACAATCAATATGGGACAATGGGGTCTATAAATAAACAATTATCTTAAATGAGCTTTTTGGCTTTTCTAATTTATATTCTCTTCTGTAAGCACACTCTTTAATTATAGTTGGATACTGGAATTCAAAGAAAGGGCATCGGTTTTCAGAGAAATAGGAACCTGGGTCTACAACCACACACAAGCTAGTCATTTACAATGCAAACAGACAATTAACTAACAACAGGATGGCACAAACTGCTGGAGAGATACTTGTATCTTTTTTAATCTTAACTAGAGTGGAGCTTTTCTGGTATCTCAAAAAGTCTCTGGTGGGATGGTCATTATTCACCACCATCTGAAAATAAGGAGACTATGACTTAAGGCAGATGTAGGAAGGTGATGTTATATGAAAATAATCATATATATTGTGTCTATGACCTGTCTCATAAAAAAAAAGGGCATGTGATGAAGCCCTGAAACACTTCTTATCATCCTTACATCATCCACTACAGCCTTCTTGTCTTATCATCCTTTTGTCATAAGTATTTTTACTTATCATTACATTAATTTTTATAAAAGAATAGAAAGGCCTTCAGTGTATATCAGCATTTAATGGTGAGTCCATGCTAGTTGAAAGACAGAATCCTTACTGTCTAAGAATATCTGGTGCTTTATCTGATAGTGTGTTTAATGGATTTTATTCATGTGGAATACTGGCCAATCATTTTGTGCTGCATGACTGGCTATAATGTAAAGATCTCCGCTTCATGGAAAAGATGAGGTTTTGATAGATGTTTGAAGGGTTTTGTTTCTGCAGTGAAATAAAACCTAGATGTTTTGGAAAATATGGGAGAGCTAGGAAAGAAAAATTCTACAAGGGATTGACACACAGAAATTGGTAAGTTTCACAGCTCAGCTGTAGAGGGAGATTTAGGAGGAGAAAGAGGCTGCCTAATGTTTTCTATTTCCCAGTCCCTCCTCTGTCTGCATTTTGCAATCTGCTGTCCCTGGTGGCATTGTTTCTGGTCTATCAGACCCCTGTGCATAACATGGTTTAATCAGTAGTCTGAGTTACTCTTTTACTGTAGCAATGAAAGAAAAGCAAACAGTTAACAAGTGACTAGGAGTCTTTATAATTGCTGACCTTCAATAGTCTATATAATGTGACTTTAGGCCACTGAGTAATAAATAGACTAGTGTAATATTTACAGACATGTCTGGAATGCAGTAAGTTCCTCTCTTCTCTTTCACCAAGTCATTAATGGCTCTGTGAGGAATCAGACTACTGCTGTTCTTGTTCCCCCAAAAACACTCTTTTATCTCTTGACAGTTTATGCTGACCTTTCTACTTTGTTTTGATTTGTTGTTCACGGATCCACTTCCCAAGTCCTGGAGTTTACAAACCTTTACAAGGGGTTAAACATTTTCAGGAAATCACTCTGTGAGCTCAGTTCCAAACCATGGATTCCCCAGCCCAGTGATCAGAAGACTACTTAGAGACAGTGTTTCTCAATCAGTTCCTTTCAGGTGGAAAGGACTACGTTGTTTGTACGAATAGAATTTTTCTTTATGAAAGTACACAACTCTCCCTCTTCTCCCAGCCAGCATCCAGTTTCCACTGCTTTGAAATTCTGAGCACTGAGGTAAACCTAAAAAAATAGGAAATGTGTATGGAGAGAAGAAATTAAAACATATTGGAGAACCATTTCTTGCTTCCCTTCTTTTCTTGCCTCTAAGACAAAGTCTGAACATAATGGTGTCTTCTGACAAGTCCAGTCTTGCAGAAAGAAACTCTGGTGTCTGAAAAAATTGGATACACAGGATTTACTTATAAGAAAAGGGAAGGGATTATTTCCAAATAATAAAAATCTTTAGTGCTTTTGAAGAAGTAGAGTAGAGTCATAACATTGTAGAGTTCCATTAAAAAGTTTAGTAATTGTTGGCAGCTGCCCATTAAATCTATTTCCTTTAAATCCCATGGCACTGAAGGCAGGAAAAGTATTTATGCCAATTTTTATGCATGCTAGTGTTGGATATAAACCCCTCCACAGTGGTCCCCAAAACCAGTTTTGGTTTGTTTCTGTTTCATTCCAAATACAGACAATACACACAGTCGCTTCATGTTCCAAACCAAAAATAAAATAATGAGGACATAACGGAATGTACAGAAAATATACTCAAAACAAAACAAAAGAGAAGTAGTTGGAAGTCCTGAGTATTGGACAGTTCATTAAATGCTCAATCTGTACCTGCATTAGGTCATGCCTACATCACAAAGATTGAACTAGGCTTGGGTAGACTCCTTGACATAAAATACCACAGTCTGAGTCAAATCTGGTGCTTAGTGTTCACAGAGATTTGCATTCCAGCTTGTAATTTGTGTTGATTTTTAAACACACATTTTGTTGCACGATGACTTGACAATTAATTTGTTCCATGGGTGTATTAAAGAAGAGTTGCCCTCAGCTAAACTCATAACATTGTAATATTTACATTGTAGAGCTAAGTTTGGCTTTCACTGTAATGCTTTTACCTTTCACACAACTATTCCCTGGCTTAATTATGCATCTGAACCTTACTTTCTTGGAAAACAGCAGCATTAGTTAAGTAAAAACCTAAGGCAATTTTAACAGCACTCAGAGATGATGGACCCAAAAATTCTCTATTTTCCAAGCACTATGTGGAATGAAGAGTGAATGGAAATTTTTTTTAAGGAATTTCTCTGTGAGGTCAGTACAAAAGCAATTATCAACATTTGGTTATTTTTGCACAATAGCAAATAAGGAAATATGAGAAATCTGTCTCACGTTATCATCTTCCTCTGATACTGGAAAAGCTATTCTTGGATTTGTTCAGCAATTTCTTTCCTTTCCATTCCCACCCCCTCAATTTGTGCACACACGCAAAAACCATCTGTGTTAAAGTGATGACACATTTCTCACTTTGGACCCATTCCTTTCTCCTTTTAGGGAGAGATGCTAGAATCCTCTCTAGACAACTCAACAAGTGGCAGCCTGTTAGTATTTATTTTTACTTACTATAGAAAATACAAATTTTCAGCATCAAAACATTACTGTTTGGACAAGAGTATGCAATACAGAGAGGACTCAGACTACAGCAAAGGTCATTTGCATTCTGCCTAAATTCAATTCACTTTGCCAAATATTTTTGTCTGGCAGAACCACTATAGATGATTCACGTAAGCAGAAAAAAAGCAAGTAGATATATCTGATGCAAAGATATCTTCAGCAAAGTAAGGGAACAAGCTGGAGTCTTCTCAAAAGTACTGTGCTATTTGATGGGCTAGTCAATGAGCTTTGAGTAGATTTCACTGATGCAGTGATTGGGGTGACACCAATAGTAGAGCCTCATTTAAATAAATTTTTCACAAACAGAATGTATCATTGTGTCCCACACAGTCGGTGCAATCTTGTTTCGTAACTGCTCCTGTCATGCCTAGAAAGAAGCAGTCTTTTCATTTCAGGTTATCCTACAGTGGTCTAATTTCCCTGCTACATTTTATTCCAATATCCCAATTTAAAAAATACCAACACATGCATTTGTAAATGAGAAGCACATACAATCCAGCTTCTGTCTCCCACAGACAAAGAGGTTACTTTTGCTACACAGCTTAGTGTTTCCCCATGAAATATATTTACTTCCTTGACTTCAAATATTACCATAAAAAAAAAAAATTATCTTTTTGAATATACCAGCAAGGAAATGAGTAGTTCACAATGTAAGTTCTTGCCCAACCCAAAGAGTCATAGTGCATGAGACAGAAAAGCCATGTCAACAATAAAAGTAGAGGAGCAAGAGAATAATTATGGGAAACTGACAAAAGAAGAAGCAAAATGTAATCCAAGGCTTACATGGTTTCCAGTGTATTTCTGCTTTGCAATGTATATTTGCTTTTCTCTTTGACTATTTCATTTCTCTCTAGGCTTTCCTTTGCTACTCCCTTCCTCTGTAGCAGGAAAGACGAAGAGCTTTTATGAAGAGCTGTGTCTTTTCCTTGTGGCACAAATCTGCTCATTGGCAGAAAGCATTGTTGTCATGTGTACAGATGGTTGAAGCTGCACCCATTTCCCTGTCATAATCCTACAACTAGATGATTTTTCTGCTGCAACCCCTAAAGCTTTTTATTCATTTGCTCTGTTTTTGCATATTCTCCTTTTGCTTGCATCATTTGCAGCAGTGCAAGGGCTTCCTTCTGGAGCTGAGCCACCAGGACATCATTCTGTTCACCTTCAAATCTGACAATTATTTTTTCACGATGACATGGCTTTGAATATTTTTTTTTTTTATTCATCCCAGCTGTCTTGTATTCTTTCTGTTCAAACCACAGAAAATTAACACTTAATGCACAAGTACACCCAAAATCAACAGATGACTGCCCTTAATCTAGTCCAGAACTTTCATATGCTGTCAGTTGACAGGATATAAAATGGAAAATTGGGATCATTTGAGATAAATTTAAGAAATCTGGGTTGCAAATTTGTACTATTTCACTGTTCAGAGTGATGATTGAAAAATATTTCTATTTTTTTAGTTTGCTTTCCATATTTCTCACCTTTTTTTTTAATACTTGTAACCAGAAGTTGAGTCTTCAGTTGGTTCTCCTAAATGTTTTCCCAATTCTATCTTTTTGAAAAGGATATTTGTACACTCTCACAAAATGTCTTCCTCTTTCACTTGTTTGACTTAGGAAAAACTGAATCTGCACCAGTTTGATCTGCAGTCTGCTAGGCTGAGACACTTCTAGAGATACCACTGTGTTTCTCATATGCAAGAATCAAATAGCTTTCAAAACAAAACGAACACTCTAAAGTTTCAGAAAATCTTCATAAATAATGCAAAGATGCATTCTTCAAATGTTTCCTCAGGAAAAAAAAAAAAAAAAGAAAGAAAAAAGGAAAGGAATGTAGGAAAGGCAAGGAGAAAGGAAATGAGTAAGTCAAGTATTTTTCAGGCTCCCAGAATTCTTTCTTACTACTATATTGCCCTCTCTATAAACCATTTATCCCACCCTCATCACAAGAAGAATCACAGTTCTGAATGAGTCTGAAGGCTTTGCTAGCCTGTCTCCAATAGTAGAATTAAGTAGATAGCTGAGAAAGTGCATGAAATAACAAGTGTTGTCCTATATGACTCTGACCTTACCACGTTTTCATCTCAGGATCTTCCTAAGCTGCATGTAGTTTCCACATACTTGGTTATGCTTACTGCATCCTTCCACCCTGAATTCCTTGAGCCCAGGTGAGCTACTACCTACCATACCATGCTTTGGTCAGGTGCTCTGTGTTGTAAAGAGCCACCTTCTCTCTTCTGAGCCATGACTTTTACCCTTTTGTAGACCACTCGTATATTGTCCCCAGGCATGTCTTTTCCACACAAAAGAATGCTGGATTGCTAAGAAAGTAGCTCTGCAGCTACTTGTGAAAGTTCACCACTTTTGCCTCTGACTCCAGAGTGTTTATATTCAATCTCCTTCACCCAGTGTGCATACTTAGAATTGGTCTACAAGTATCTGTGTTTACTCATAATATCTTACTGAATAACAAATACACCTACAGTTTTCTAGCAGGCAAGTAAAAAAAACCAAAAAACTCTGTTTTGTGGTTTTGATGTAAATTAACTTTATTTACAATTAAGAATTTAATGCTTGAAGATAAACAATCTCACCAACAATTTCCAGGATTACAGAGTACAATGTATTTCATAAGCCACATTAACTCACAATGATCAGTTCCTCATTTGCACAGGCAGATTGATTTAACACACAAAGCAAATACCCCCAAAATTATATAATTACAGCCTCACAAAATAACATTCTGGCTGAGGACACAATTTCTGCTGTGTTCAAATGGATCTTCTGGTTGAAGGAGAGCTACACCCAAATGTAGAGGGGCTGAATTAGATCCTGCTTGTCTGCAGGCAGCAAACTAGACTCCACACTAGTCCTGCAGTTGTGGTTGGTTGCCAACACCTCTCCGGGGAAAAAGATTTTTAGAATCAGGAAGTACTGAGTTGCAAAAACTTTTTCCTACCATATTTTCATTCAGTAAGCTTAGTAATTGCATGTAGTAGTCTAATTAACCCAGATTCTTGGCAAGCAGAGAATTATCTGTTCCATTTATATGATACACTCTAGATGACACATTTTTATCTAGCTACAGAAACAGCTGAAACTTTGGAATCATTCCAAGTATTATCTGATTCACCCAGTTGTGTTCATCAGGATTCATTTCTACACTTATCTCACAAAGGCTATCTCTCATCTGCTTTTGAAAACTACTCAGATGATGGCTGACACTGCCACCATCCAGGCTGCATGGCACCTGCAGATAAATCTTTGTTAGTGCCTGAGAGACACCTCAAAGAGAATGCCATGTGTGCCATATGATACCTGCCTCTTTATACCTGCCTCTTTATTTTTATAAGCAAAAATAATTATTATCTTGAAAGTAGCCATTACTATCTTTTTCAACATAGCCCTGACATCAAGAGAGCCATGTGGGTTGGGGTGCAGCTGCAGGTACCCACCATGCTGCTGTTATAGGACACATTTTCCTGCTTGCCATTGCTCACAGAGGATTGCTGCATGGGCTGTGACACTTATAACTGCAAACCATCCAGACAGCTGGGAGATTCAGCCTTAGCTTTGCAAACTGTGGACTGTGAAATACAATATCTCTACAGCTCTGCAACTCAAGGCAAAAGCCGGCTGCAAAAGCAGGTGGATTTGCAGCAATATCTAGTCTAAGGAGCTGGATTTTTCATCTTATACTGAGAGAAAAATTTTCAAAAGATCCCCAACATACCAAAAAACCTGAATATTTGCAGACTTTCTGTCATAGTGTTGCAAATCTCAGCTATCTGTAAAGAAGGTTCCAGGAGCTTCCACAGGTATGCAAAGTCCAGAACGAGCCACAGGTAAGCAGGTGTCATGTTACTACTGCTTCACTGTGCTCATGATGGATAAATGGGTCCAGCCCTGCTTTTGGGAGCACAGCTCAGTTAGACACACCTTCCAGCTGAGTCAGACCCTCCACAGAATGCAATAAGTTCCCCTATTTTTTCGCAGGCTACAGATGGCTTTAACCCTTCCTTTAGCAAGAATGTGCCAAGTTGTGTTTGGTCTTTAATTGCAAAGATTTTGTAGGGAGACACTGAAACAGTTAAACCCCAACTCTAAAAAAAAAAAAAAAAAGAGAAGCCATAGAGATGGCAGTCTCTAAGTCTAAGCATTGAGAATCATCACTGTGTTGGCAGAAAAGTGCAGAAGACATAAATGGATGACCATATCTGTCCAAACTCCATTCAGTTTTGACTAGTAGGGTTTTCTTCCTTTGTTGTCATAGCACAAACCAATTAATTTTTATGAGGTCTATTTATGCAACTTCTGCATCATTTTCTAGTTACATCAGATTACAGCAGGATTTCCTTGAAAATCCTTCCAATTACTCCTATGCTTGTATGATTATCTGAATGCAGATTAGATCTTCATTGTCATGCAAATCATCCTAACAGACAATGTTTAGGATTAATTAGAATTAAATTTCAAATTATTAGTCATAGCTGTGGCTACTGATGCAATTAAATGAAAAACACTAATTAGAATGTAACCTGGTTGTTACAAAATTTCACGTCATTAACTTCTGAATTTCAGTCAGTAATTAAATGCATTTTAAAAAGTTGCTTTCCTATTTTGCAGGTAGAATTTTCCAATTTAGAAAACTGTTTCTTATTAAAATATACTATCAAATATATTTTCCTTTTATATTTATAGTAACTTGTCTTTTTTATCTCTGTAGAGGCACTGTAGTTCTCTACATACACATGAATCCATGTACACTTCATCAAATCACTTTTAGTAGTATGAGCTTACAAGCATATAGTTACTTTCTTTGGGCCCTTTTTTAAGGGCCCAAAGCATGCACTTTTAACACAAACAGAAAAGCAGCAGAAATGGGATTTGCAACAAACTGGAAATAACCACTCTAAAATTGATATAGTCTGTTTGCCCTGAAAGAAAAGGAGAATTTAATATATAATTTAGTGAATTAGATGATTCAAAAATTCAAAACACCCAGTTCCCCATATTGCCACAGCTGTAATGTCAACATTAGCTGTTAATGAACAAATATCCTTGTGTCATCATTATCTTGCTTAGTTTTCACTTCTCCATCAGCCAACTTTAGTCTCAGCCCTGGAAGTGGTGCATGAGTCACTCTGCACTTTCCAGGGCTAGTTTGCATTCATAAATCTGCAAATTTAAGTGTGGGATCTAAGTAGCCTGAACCAAAATCTGAGATCTGTCCCCACGGTGCAGGGAAAAACTCAAGGAGGACTTTGAACGTAGCTCCTGCACTGTAGCAATGTGTCAGCAAAAGTCTAACAGAAGGTAACCCATGTCCATTATCTTGTCTCGTAGATTCTGGTGGTCCTCCAGCTCCACAACAGAGAGTTCCTGCCATGCACATCCCATCCATGAAGCCCAAAAAAAGGGACAGACTAAGGAGGAAGGTGTGCTGAGGAGATCTGGGTGGGGACCCCAGAAACCAGAGAAACAGACAGTAGAATCCTACTGAGCAAATTCTGGTCCCTCATCAAAATCAGATTGCTTGAGAACAGGGAAATTATGTGCAACAAGTGAAATAACAGAAAAAAATCGTCCTTGCCCCTACCCACCACCTCCCCTTACCCCAATTATAGCCAGTTTAATGATTTCACAATACTCTGTGGTATTGCAATATTTTCTTGGTGTTGCTTTTGAAAAGAATTCAAGTATATCACTCATCACAACTATGTACTGATTTAGCAGAAAATCAACAAAAGGTCATACTGCAACTTCCCCATAACAGACAAGCCATAGGACCCCAGAATTTGTACCCTTTCTGGAACTAATTATTAAAGAATTTTATAAAAAGTTAAAGTTAAAAGTTAAGACTTTTAAAGAGTTGAACAGCAGTAGAGAACTGTAAATGTTTCTCTCAAAACTGTAGACTGTAAAGAAATAAGCAGAGATAGTAAATGGAAGCACACACTACTCCTCATTCCTTTTTTCTCTTTAATTCTGACATGGACTAGGGTAGCTGCAAAATTGCCATGTAATGAGGGACCTTTGTCTTCTAACCTGACACCCACGTAGGAAGCAGGCAGAGGGGGAAGAGATGGGTGCCTCCTGAGTCAGTTCCACTGTGTGAATTTGAAATCTTGTTTGATAACACACCCTTACATACCCTATCTAGTTGGATAACCCTCTCTTACCCTTTATTACACTTCTGGACTTTTTGCTGTATATATGGAGTCCTGTCAACTTCTGTTCCAAGGTCTCCATTTCAGATACATACTCCTGTTTTCAGAGACTGGTGATTGGGTTCCAGGATATTTTTGCTACGCTGAACTTGGATGTGCTTTTTCCACCTCATGCAAGAAGGCAACAAATAAAAAGAAATCTTTCAATACTGTTTGAAACATGTTTCTGTGTTATATTCCATATTCATGCTGTGTCAACCAAAACCTGCATCATTTACAGAGGAAATACTGTGAGATCCTTTAGCATAAACTGCAGGTGAACATCACCCCTCGCCAGGAATAATGATGCTGTCATCATGATCCTCCCATGGTGCCACCTTCTGAGGAACTGAGCGGACTAGTGCTAACTCTGATAGAAATTTGGGGTGTACCTATTAGGAATTAGACTGAGATCAGTCACTGTGTTTGTCATACAGACTACACAGCTGACAGCAGCAATGACAGGCAGATTTCAAGAAGGATCTTTTGCCAGTCTGACTTTGTGCTGGCCCAGCACATCTGCTGTGTATCTCCAGCGAGCACCAAGAGCAGGTGTCTGATCCTGAACACAGTTCCCAGGCTGAAAGCTGCCCTAGACCAGACATCTATCAGCTGTTTTCACAGCAGCTCAATCCAAGTTTACGCAGCTGTGGTCTATCAAGGCTGACCTTGAATGAATCTTCCTAGAGTGAAAAAAAATCACTGTTTTTCTACAAAGGCTACATTCATTTTCACAGAAAACAGGAAAAAGGTTCTCAAACAACAGAAGAAAAAAAAAGCCCAAAATATGGTGATGTGAAAAATTGTTTCAAAACCTCTCTTTCTCCTGGTGATCCTTGTTAAGAATAATACAGATAGCCTGTGACACATGAGCAGCATGGAAACTGACATGGAAGATGTTTTCTAAGCTCCAAACAGACACTCTGAGGAGTATAGCCTCTCAGGATTTAAGTAGCAAGTAGCTGGATAACTTCTAAGAACTAATGCTATCTTATATTCAAACTGTTTGAATGTATAGTGAAACTTCAGGGCATAGAAAGGGTTGGAAAGAGGAGGTAAAACATAGGACAGACAAAGGTTATTACAGCACAGAGATGCCACCTCTTTTGGAGCAGTACACGGTGAGGTGTGCATAGGCACTGGGGGAAGGTGAAGCACAGGATTAACAGGCTCAAAATGGGGGCTAATAAGACCAGCCTAAAACGAAGTTTGCATCAGCAAAGTAACAGGGCCATTCCTACAGTGGTCCTCCTAACAACCACTGTGAATATTAGTGTGCACTATCACTCACTGTCAGCCCACATACATAAAGGATGTTCCTTATGGCAGCTTTATTGGTAGACTCTAAGCTACCTTGCTATGAGTTTTCAAGTTCTGCTTATCAGGTTTCTCCAAATTTTGGAGAAATTCCATCCTTGTAGAAGATGAACATGCTTAAAAACTTTTGTCCTGTCACTAAAACATGTGTTCTGTGTAGGATATTTTTGCAGCCAATTCTTTTTGTGCTTCATAATTTCCTGTGCTCTGATTCACATGGCTGCTGACTTTGTGAGATCTTGAGAACAGGGACTTTTGGTATTGGTACTTGGCTGAGATGGCCTGATGCAAGATCAGCGTTCAGTGGAAGTCAGTGGAAGTCAAGTTCTTATTTACAAAATTTTTATATTTATTTAAATGTGGAATTTAAACTCCTAAGTAAGGGTTTGTCCCGTTTGAAAAGAGTCTTTAAAAAAAAAGTTATTTAAAATCTCAATTTGCACATTTTCTAGGCCATTACCAAGACTGAACAGTTTGTACTTTCCAGATTTGGTGAGTCTCAAAGCTGAAGTGGCACAACTCTCCATTAGGTCTTGTGAAAGAGCAGTGCAACACAAGAAAAATTAATGGCTGCTCTATTTACAAGGGTCCACACTTAGCAACCTCAGCAGGAAAACACATTTCACCCTTGAGATCAACTCTATCATGAAAGAAAGCAGTTTCCAGAAACACAGTGCTGGAGAGGACCATAAGTTCAGGCTCATACACTCACAAACAACAACGTAAAAGAGTTCTTTAGTCCAGAAGGGACCCCACAAACCACAAAACACTTCCCAACACCCTGTAAAAAGCCTACAACCTATGGTGCAAAACACCAAAAGCCACAGAGACTCCAGTGTGGCACAGGAAGAGGGAAGGAAAGCTCCAGCTCAGCACCACCACCTTTGGCCTTGACAAAAGCAAAGCCCAGGGGAGAGGAATATTTTTTTAATTTCTCTTTGGTAGTGCCTTTTTGATCTGAAAATTGTTAGTAAAAAAATTTCCAATTGTGCTATAAAATGTGCCCAGATAGTATATTTTATTCAGGAGAGACAACCATGAACTGATGAGTCCCTGAAACTATTTGCCTCCTCACTCAGTTTTGTTAGTTATGCTCTGTTTCTTCCTGGAGATGCTGTGTATTAGTGAACATTAAATACCCAATAGTTTATACTGGAGAGTCCTTCCCTGTATGCAGAAACTGAAAATAGTATTCCTCAGCCATCATTGCCAACTGCATTTGCGAAAAACAATCAGAAAAATGTAATCAAGACACAAAACTGTGATTTTCCTTTTTCTATTTTAAATCTCTCAAATTTGGAGTGAAGCCCAAATTTGGATTTTGCCCTCTCAAAATAACCTGTGAGCATCTAGTTGTGTTGGTAGTTGGATTGTTTCTGTGCTTTCTACATGATAAGTTATATTCATGGTTACATGTAACCTAACACATATTTTTACTGTATTTTCAAAAGAAAGGCCACAACAACAGCAACAAAATTTTCATTCCAGAGAGATGTAGAGCCAGCTTGGACTTGGCAGGCAAATGTTGCTTTAAATATGGCTTGACAGACCTCCGAAAACATAATGAATATAGAATCAGAATATGCTGAAATGGAAATTTTGGTTTGTTGCAAAACTAGAGTGTATTATTTTCCCTTCATTGCAGTTTTGCTGTCTAGTATATAGAGTATTTTCTTCAAAAATTCAGAATCCTGCTGTTCTCAGTAGGAGTTGCATATTATGGCAGTGCTGTTGGAAGTCTTACTTAGAATGACTGAAATATTTTTGTAGGGTGTCTACTTCCAAGTCATCATTAATGTTTACAGTCTCAATAGAATTTGCATTGCTATATTAATTCTTAAATGAACATTCCTAAAAGAAAACTAAAAGAAGAGGAAGCTACGTTTTTACCAAACACTCATAACATAGCTATGGTTTCTGAAATATTTCCATAATTTATATTTTAAACAAATGAGACCTAAAGAGAAGGAGGCCTCTGGTATTAGCAAATCATTTTTATGCACTGCCAAGTGATGGGATGAGACAAAACTTGGATAGATGCCCTCTCCTAAAAAATATAACCTCCGTCTGCTTTGATTGAAGTAACTATGGGAAAGGGGCTAAGGAAAATGAAGCTTCTTGTCAGCAATTTTTTTTGTATGTGGAATTCTGTGGTTATTATTACAAAAAACTTAGTCTACCATGATTTTTCTATTTACCTCCATGCCAATTTATAGAAAACAAAGCTGTATTTTGAGTATCAGTGTCATGCACTGTAGAGAGATCACTGATATAGTAGCTTAAGCCCTATTATGCCAATTCCTCAGCATGAGCTGCAATAAATATATGCAGCAATCATTTTCCCAAGAAAAAGCAAATTGTGTTTAACTCCATACATTTTTACAGTTGTATTTACAAAAATTAATTTTTTCTACATTTCTCTAATATTTTACACTGCCAAAATCCAAATTTCTTTCATAGAGCAGTAACCTAGTAATCTGCATTTATTAGGAAAATCCTGGATCCGTTTTGCAAACCATCTGTCTTCTAGTTATGACTGTGCTCTTATCCTCCATACTGCCTGGAACTCTACAGCTGGGGAGAGGCAATAAGATTTGAATGTTCTCAGGTGTTTCAAACATAATCATCTTACGACATTGCAAATGTTTCTCAACATTTTTTATATCAGATATGACAAAAGGAAGCACAAAGTGTAATTTGACTTGTAAAAATAAAAAACTCTGAAAAAAACAGTAAAAGAAAGCTTTTTAGAAGAAACATTTTGCAAACAGGAAGTTTACAGGAATGAGCAAAGTCCAAGAAGTAAAAGTCATATTCTAATGCTGATCTTAAAAGTACCCTATAAACTTTATGTAGTTTGAAATTACTAAATGGCTTTGCCCTAGCTTTTCTGCTAGTCTGAGTAAAGCAAACACTAATTGATGTGATCAGGGGCCACAAACTAAGCATCAAACCTCCAAGACCTTAGTTGTTTAAGATAAAAATATTTCAGATTAAACAGGAATCATAGTCTGTTAAAGCTCACTACCCTGAAGATAAGACATAAGAGACCAGTTCAGGCTTTCAACAGATAAAATCACTGTTTTTCTCTCAGAGGCAAAACACCAAAAGCTTCTGTTTTCTTGTATAGATTAGGAACACATAATAGGTGTTTGCATAATGATCCTCTGTGTCCTTTTCTGTTAACTAAAACCAAAAATATTAACCCTGGGTAAAACATAAACAATTTTAAATTTTAAGGATGAGTCAACATGAACAAAATATTATTAGCCAAACTTTGCAAATTTAGGATAAATTAAATGAGCCATAGACTGGAAGGGATGGGTCAGTTTAGAGGGTCCCCAAATCTGTCCCTCTCTTCGCATTGGAGATGTGTCAGCTCACAAACACTGATAAGAAGCTCACATTTGATGAGCTGATGCCAGAGACTGACAAACTAAAAAAGAACAAAAAAGGAAGAGACAGCAGTTTCACTCTATTCCTCATGATGTGCTATTTACAAAGGGAAGATCCTGAAATAGGAGTTGACAATTAGACAGTAAGGTGACTAAGAAGAACTTATTCTAGAAAATTAGGATCAAGGACAACTGGATAATCCTAGCTGAAGGTGTAGTTCCAGGGATTTAGAGAAACAAGAACCAAGCAACAAGCAAAGGTAGTATGTACTGCCTTATGTGAAAAGTGCAGGGATAGCTCTAAGGAATGCTGGGAAACAAATACAGTGAGAAGAAAACTTTAATGAAAAGTAAAGGGCACAAAGAGGATTGATTCTTCTCCATAGACAACATATCATATGACCAGCATCTAAATACCATAAATATCCTGTTAATTTTATAGAAGTTATCACCTCTCATACCTTGAGGATGTTAAAATTTGAAGTATAGAAGAACAAAATTTAGCCTGGGCACTGTTAGCAAATAAGTGAAAGCCTTTGCTCAACTAGATTAATTTCAGCACTTTTATAGGAGCTCTTGAGCTCTAATTCTATTTTGAATGTAAAGTTACTCTGTAGCATAAAGTACCCCTCTGAACTCCACTCTTTTTAACTTCAGTTAAAAGCAATTTACTTGCAAAGTGTTTTGTGAATACATAATAGAAATGTTATGTTCTATGTTGAGAGGTTCACTAAAAATATATTTCACTATGTTACATGTTTCTGACTTAGAGGAACAAGGTACATGAACAAGAGAAAGAAGATGAGCAAATAAAAACTGTTTAAATCATATCTGTCCAAAGGTCTGCACTGCATATTTTCATCCAAAAATGTTTTTGAAAGTATTTATGCTACCTTTTGAGTATTCTTAAAGAAATATACCAGGGCTGGCCTCAGAGTAGTGTGCTACTTGGGAAGGCACTGACTGAATCAGGGTGAAATAACCTACATAGTAAACACTATTTGAGGAAGATTTTTGAAAGTACATGAGCACAGAAAGGTTGGAACCAAAGTAACTTCTCTATAAACAATAGAAGAAAGAACTATGTGTGTTTCTTCTTTTGGATGACTGATTCCAGCAGTGTTGTTTCCTGGCCTTGACTATTGATGAGCTAAACACAAAAATAATGTTACAGTTTCATATAGATTAAGCTGACACCTTTCAGGCACTAGTTTGTACTCATTTGGGCTCCTCAGTTACTTACTCATTTACTTGGACAAATTCAAATATGAGGTTTAGTTCCCGGAATTTCAGATAAATTTATTTAATCTCAGACTCCATTCTGCTCACTCTATGTACTTTGTAACTACAGAGACAATCTTCGAAAATGTGAGAGAATCCATATTGGCAAGGATGCCTACACCCAATTATGTTACGTCAAATAAGATCCTGTGGATTTTAATACATTTTTCTTGATTTTCTAAGATCTAAATTGTGTATAATGCCTAATTTATGCAACTTTGTTTTACAAATCACAAGGGCTGAAGACAAGCTTTCACACTGACACATATAGATATGTGTCACATATAGATATGCAGCACATCAAAGACAGGTTTCAATTAACTGAAAGGAGTAAGACTCATTTTGTAAGAGTGGTTTGTAAAACTATCTAGATGATTTTAAATCAAGACATTTTAACCAGAATTTGCAAACACAGCTAAGAAAGTCAACTGTCAAACTCCATTTAACAGATTAGGAATAATGAGCCAGACCCCAGAAGAGGCTTACATGTTTGGATGCTAAATATTATGAAGCCCAAAAGTCAAGCAACAGCTGTGGACTCAAAAAAACAGAGCCAGAATATGTAATACACAAAAACAGAAGGAGTTGCAGCCAGCCAACAGGAAACACTGCCAAGGAGAATGGTCTGAAATTCTCCCTCACTTCTGGACATAACACCACTCCAGAGAAGAAGCACACCATGGCCAAGATCCCTTGCTGAAAGCAGGAATGTACGTGCACATGTACTGTCAAGCAGGCCACAGATTCTGGCCATGTTTCATCGGGAAAGAAGTCACCTCCCACTATTTAAAGAGTAGCTTCACAGTCACAGAACATGGCTTAGGTATTGGCTCTTCTTGATCCTGATGGCTGCCAAACAAAATACTCTGTTTATTTATCTAACCTGGGTCAGGGTAATGCACTCTTTCATATGAGATAATATTGCCTACCAATGTATTTTCTACTTGGATAAATTCATGAGGGAAACATGGCTGCAGATGAGAGGATATGCAAAAAACAACTGAACAACTCAGTAAGTCTCTTGTTTTGGAAGAGATGGAAGGTTGCTGCAGTGGCAAGGCATATGCTTCTAGTCCTAAAATCCACCATATCCTCCTCAAGTATTCCTACCTGAAGCAAGTCAGACAGTAAACTAGTGCTGGAAATTATCCACTCTCAGCCACACATTAGTTGTCAGCAGCTGAGAGAGCTCTTAGTTTTACCTGTTAGCAAATACCACTGAATGCAATCTAAAATAATTAGGTTTACGTCAGTGGCTAAGGCACAGAATGAGAGTAGTTTTACCTCATTTTAGTCTCAACAGCTCTTACACTTCTCTAACTAAATCACTTCTGAATTGCTGACCATATTACCAATTTAAATCCCTGTGGCAGCCTGTCTGAAAACCCCAAATTTGGGCCTCAAGCCTTCAATTAAATAATTATTCAAGTCTATCCTTGATTCCAGGATAAAATATTTTCAAGACAAGTTTGAGGTCTTTTCATGAACCAGCACTTGGGTATTGAGGTTATCAATGTGCATTTCCTGGAGATATGCCTACAGCAGTACTAAAATGAACTATAGATTGTAATTTCAGATTTTAAAACAGCAAGGAAGCTTTTTGTTTCGGATACTCTGTGGACTTTATCTTTAACTGAATTTATAAAAAGAAGTGGTCAGCAAGTCCAAGTCACATGAGAAACTTGGCTGAGAAGTCCAAAGGCTGAAGTACAAATTCTTCCTTCATGTTTCCTTTGTCATACTTCACCTTTTCCAGTTGTCAGGAGTGAAGCTTTTTTGAAAATGTACTTTCTAGGGCAGTTTTCTATTATTTTTCCCCCTGCATATTCCAAAGTGAGAATGCCCCAGGGATAACATGAGCATCTGAACAACTACTTAATTCCTGTCAGACTTTTTTTAACAGTAAGACAGAAATATGCAAGTTCTCTTACATTCAGTCATTTATTGTGTGTTTGCAATGTCTGTAGCAGTGCAGGAAAGTGTATGGGAGCAGACAGTTTACCTTATGGCAAATTCCAAGGAAGTATTTAAAGTTCAAATGAAATTCCAGCATTCAAAGTGGGAGGTTTAAGGAAAAAAAGTCCCAGGTCTGTGAGTGAAAAGTTTAATTATGGACAAGATGACACACACATAGTAAAGCACACAAAGGCAAAAACATCTCTGTGGAAGCACATTCCAATAAAATCTTAAAAGATTACTTTAATAATAAACCATGCATTCCTGAGCAAGCCATCGCAAGATTAGCTACCAGATTACTTTGCTGCAAGCATATTTTTCACAAACTGTTATTGATACCACTTTCAAGGCATTCATGAAAGCTGATGTCTTCCGAAGGTCTCTGCACTTCAATGGGATTTTTCGTGCTGCTACCACCGTTTCCACCCAGACTGGAATCCTGGTGATCCTAATGACAGGCTGTGGTTTGAGTAGAGTTAACTTCCGGAAAGTTATAGAAAAACTCACTGAGGTGAAGGGTTCCAGCTGCAACTTCAAGATAATTTTAGACCTGCTGAAAAATGGCTTGTGTTTGGGAAGTGCTGAGGCTGATACTGCTCTGTACAAAAAGCAGTTACCTTACACAAAAAATATCCTTATGTGGGGGCTGAGCCTATGCCAGCAGTAGTAAAATTGGACACCAAAAAATATAAGAGTCATAATCTTGGGAAACAGCACTCCCTCTCTACTACAGCCTTTAAATGGTCACTTCTTAAGTCATAACAGCCATTGTGCATTTGATTTGGTTTTGCTGTAGAGAAATAGAAATAATTTTACTTTTCATAAAGTATAAAACATGTCTTCATGTTGTGCAGTATAGATGAAATAACTGAATTCCTGTGGGGCTTTCTGCCTGGATTCCTCTTGCATTCAGAAGGCAAGGCAATCCTATTACATATATTTAATGCAACAGTTCTGAATTTTAGCATTTAGCACAACAATGTGGGACATCAGGGGAGATACTCTTAGCCAATTTATTAAAAAAAAATATATATTTCTGCATTCCAGCATTTTTTATTTTCCAAGAAAACCATAATTTTTCAAGTTAGTTATTAACCACATCTCAGTTTTAAAAAAAAAGTTTTCCTGTGAGGCTAGTGATGTTTCAAGCGCTGGTGCATATTGAAGGACCTCTTGCCATTTCTATACCAGGTGTCATTTCATTGCACCCCAAAAGGGCTCTTAAACTGCTCATTTCTGGCAAATGAAAAGCATTTTCCTTTATTCCAAATTCAATAACAAATAGTATAAATCATATATGTAATCATTAGTGTGTCTAGTTAAGGTATTTTGCTGAAATGTGCCTGGAGTTTGTTCGGGCAAAACACAAATGATAATCCTGCTTATGGCAGCTCCAGGCTGACCTGTTTCATAGAAATTACTTTGTTACTGCGTGTGTTTAAAGTAGGCACAATGCCAACCTTCATGTCAGGCAGTCTGTGTGAGTCTCGTAAAGGACACTGAACTAAGTATTATTCTTTAAAATACATACTGCCCCAGGACCAAGAAGCTCCAGTCCTGCTGGTAGGTGTTTAGCACAAGTTGTTCAAAACTGTGTACAGGGCAGTGCCAGCCGTACAAAACCAACATTGTTAAACATGAATATAACTGTGTCCCAAGGAATTCAGATCTAATCCTGCAAATACCGACGTGTGTGTAGCCAGCAACCTGCTAATTGTAGCAGAAGCCTCCCTACTTCTGCGGCATGCACTTCCTTCTGTGAGCACTAGGCTACAGTGTAAAAAGATGCTTCTCGTGTCCTTTTTGGTAAAAATTAGCACTTCTCAGCTGAAAGGCTGCTACAGGCAAGTAAGACACAGCTATCAGTTTGCAGTCACCTCAGGCACAGGGAGGAATAGCACGGTGTAGCTATTCAAGAAAATTAAGAATACCATGCCGTATTTAGACAAGATACATTGTATCATTTAAGAGCTTTGGATGAGGATGCTTGCCAAATGCATCCGCCAGTTTTGAGCCTTGAACTTCCCGGCAGTAAAATAAGTTTGTGTTGAATATTTACATCTTTTGGATACTTCGAAATATCTATGAAATGTCTTTAACCAGTAATCGGGTGGGGGGGGGGGGGGGAAGTATGTCTCTTTTTTTTTTTTTTTTTTAATTGGGTATTGGTGCAGACTCAAATGCACAATTTTGAACAGAAATTTAAAAAATAAATACATTTAAGTTGGAAAACAGCTGTACTACTCCGGGGGGAAAAAAAACAAAAAACAAAAAACAAAAACAAAAACAAAAAAACCCCCAAAAAAAACCCCAAAAAAACCACAAACTGATAGATGTTTGAATAAAGATGAGTGGGAAGTAAGTACAAAGGTCAGGGCTCGATGTGACCCAGAAACTGAATTGCACTGACCCAATATTTCAGTTCGGCTGGTTACAGATTTGGGGAGACGGAGGATAGAGAGAGCGGTACAATCTGTGGGTGCCACTCCATTCCGTGCCCCCGCAGGGTCCCACCTGCCTCCCCCACGTCCCTCCCCGCCTGTCCCCCGTGGGGCTCCGTTCCCTCCCGGCCCCGCTGCGGCGGCCGGAGAGGCGGCTCGTAAGGGGTTAAACTTGCGAGCACCGACACGTTGAGGGGGAGTAGCCAAGACCAAGCAGCAAAAACATCACAGCGCATTCCTGGGTAGTCGTCAGCTGCCAGCATCTGATTAAAACCATATCGCTCGCTGTGAGTGGCTAACTAATCTGAAGGCGAGAGTGCAACCGAATATTTAACCGGGGCCCCGGTCCCAGCCAGGCTACCGGCTACGGTCATCGGATCATGCACGGAGTGGCACGGATCTAGCCTGTAAGGAGCTTTACGAGCCGGGCTCGGCTCTCGCACGGCCGGGGAGGGGGCGAAGGAGGTGTCACGGGGGGAAGGAGCTTTTTTTTTTACGACCACGCGAGAGTGGGTGCCTGCGGCGGGGCGCGGGGTTCCGCGGTGGGGCGAGCGCCGGCGCGGATGCGGGGCCGCGTGTGCCCGGCCGGGCCGGGGCTCGCTCCGGCCGCTCCCGCAGCCCCGCCGGGAGGAGCCGCGGGCCGCGCCGTGCCGGGAGGCGCCGCGCTGGAGCGGCCCCGTCCCGCGGAGCTCTCCCCGGGCTGCGGGGAACGTGTCCCGGCTGAGGTGGGGTAGAAGCCGCCCGCATCCTGCTCCTGTTCGGGCGGGCGGTCGGGGAAGCATGAGGGTAAAGTAATACAAACGCGCGTATTCGGTTTTGAGTGTGGAGAGGATGGGGTTTAGATCAATAAATAGATTAATTTTATAAATTCTGAATTTCCTATAACCAATTAGTTATAATAAATAGCTAATATGAAAGGATCTCTCTAGTAGTAGAGATAATGAGAACACAGGTTAGGATGCTGCGAAATAGGAGTAGGGTTTTGTTCTTGTTTTGGATGGAGTGTCCTTTCTGGTTTTGATGGAGCACTCCTCTGTCTGCCAGTCAATTTCTGCATGCTACTTCAGTCTGGGGTAAACCAGGATAGCTGTAGATGTTGACGATTTTCTGGAATTAGTCTTCCACTGCGGCAGAGAAACTGCTTTCTCAGGTGATGATATATAATGCCTAATGTCCGTTATATGCTGACACTTAGTGTTGGGATGGTGCCAGTACAGTGAGCCATAAGACAAATGCAGGTGTTGCCAACATAGACAAATCTGTTCAGGTGGACTTCTCTGTAAAGAGGTTTTTTTATTCCTCAAAAATGTTGAGACTGGTTACTCAAGTGCCCTACAAATTCACTGGTAAGGCTGATGATTTTATTATTTTGAGAGTTGGGAATTTTAAAGTTGTCTCCTAATTAAGATATTTTGCCTTAAAAGGGAACATTCAGAAGTCTTTTGTTACTTTCATAAACAAGGCTGCCCAAAAGTAATGAAATCTGAGAGCATGAAGGCACACTGTATGCCAAAGAATGGTCATAGGTATGCTCGAGGAAGGCAGCATCTCTGTAAATAGACAAAATTAAAGACGTAGATTCAATTAGATAAAATTAATTATGAACATATGTGTTCTAGTTTGCTGTGAAGACTTGACAGGCAATGTTAAACTGAAAGGATGTCATTGTGTTTGATAGTGACCTCCTAGGCAATTATAATGCTAGCAGGTTTTTGTGTCAGCTTCCATTAGGACCGTTCTGAAGGTAGGTGAGGCTAGAGACATGAATTGTAATCTAAAGAAAATCTTTCCAGCTGAGTACTAAGGGAGTCACCCAGCACATCTGTTCAACGAATCACTGCAGTTGCATCCAACACAATGTTTCCTGAGGCACAATCAGCTTTTAAAAATTCCCTGGATAGTGTGAGGATGTGGTCACATCTGAAGCAGAAATTTTTATTAATAGTAAGTTTATTTTGGAAGAAGGACAATCAAATGGTAGCAAAGGTAAGGAGGATGAGAGTGCTAAATCAATGTCAGGTGAGTCATCAGAGCAGAGGCTTAACTAGCAAACACCATGATTTGGTGCATAGGAAAGCTCAGAATAAAATCGAGTGAATTTTTGTGAAGGTAAAGGTGATTGTCTTATCTGCTATATGCCTTCTACAATGCTGCGAAGTATCTCTACACAATCTATTTGCTGACTGAGAAGAGCATTACTTGTTTAACTACCTGCAGACTAGTAGCACTGTAAATGTATTTCTTGCTCAAGGCCTCTATTTCTCAAGCAGATAGGAGAAGAAAAATTCACTCTAAGCAGGTGATTATGATGTATGGAAAGGGTCGATTTTTTTCTCTGTGGGAAAGCAAATAAATGCACTTAACGTCAAGGAAGGATGAATCCAGTGTGGATGCTCAAAAATCAAAGTAAAAAAGCCATAGCTTGAGAGATGATATAAAAGTGCACCAATATACTATAGTTGTTGGGTATTGTTGCCAAACCTGCTGATTTTTCTCTCTTATTGATGCTCTCCTTTCCTAGTAAACCTCACAGTTTAAGGAAATTTGTGTGACCAGCTGGGCTAACCCTGAGAATGCTTGTGAAATTTATTTGGCAAGGATAGCAATATATGACCACTACAGAAGCATGAATTTGCCTGTATAAAGCAATAAATTCCATATCTAGAGAAAGCCAGCTTGATCTGGGAACAGGGCTGGTGCAAATTCTGCTTGCTGGCTAGATTCTCTCAAATGTTGAGGAAGCATGAATGTAACTTGTAACATGCAAGGATTTTGGAGAAAAACTTCAGATCTTGCATGAAGACATGATTGTTGGCAGGCATGATTGTTAGTAGAATCAAGATGATACCACTGGGATCAGTGATTGCCAAGAGGTCTTAATGAGTTTCTGCTATGAAACACAAACAGGGATAAGCCACTACTCATTACCTCAGCATGGACTCCACAGAAGTACAGCTTGGGGCTGCGTTAAAGAGTTCAAATCAAATAAGTTGTCTGAGGATTGCAACTGAGGAGAAAAACTTGCATTAGAAACCAAATTCTGAGGCTGTGCTTGGGTTCAAGGGTCTCAGGGTTATAACGAAGCTGGATGAAGCACAGTGTCAGGTCTAGTCAATAAATAAGAGGTACCAGTTTCAACAGGATTATCTTGTTTATTATGCAAGCTGCGCTGTTGAGTGCTGAACTATGCATCTTCTCCCATCCAGGTCTTCTCAGCCCTGGCCATGGAGACATGGACCATTCTAGTCTCCCCTCATCTGAAAGACTATGCCTTGCACATGCTCTGGAGTGCTTGAGGATGAAGTGTCTCAGCTGAAATGCCTGTAGATCTTTGCCTCTAATTACCTGTGTGATTTTAAAAGTTTTTAGTATAGCTTCATAGCTGGTGCATGTCCCCTTAAATCTAAAAGCTCAGACATTACAGTGCCAGTTAAGGACAGGTTATTGGCCTTGGAGCTGAATTTCCTGCCGTTCTGTCAGTTCATGTTGCATCCTTAAGCAATAAGATGAGGATTATCTCTTCAGCAGAAAAAGTAGATCTAAGAGACAAGATAATGGACCTTCACCTTGACAATCAGGAGGTTTCATGACAATGTCAGCTAGGAAGTTATGCCCCCAGCAAAGTCTATTAAAATCCTAATGCTGATGTGCCACACACCCAATAATTTTAGCCCCATGGGTAGAATGCCTATGGATGAAACTTTTCTCTTAGGAGGGGACAAAAGAAGTTGGGAGCACTAAGGATGTCATTTTAATATTGCAACCTGTTTTTCTACCTTACAGATATCTTCTGTGCCTCAGAATATGGTCATTTGTGCTTTGAGGCAAGGGACAAAGGTCACTGTATGAGTAAGGACTAGTTTTCTAGTAGCTTGAATCACATATCTGTCTGCAAACAACGGCTACCACGGTTGATGGAAGGTAAACCCTAGATATGACACTTCTCCTTGTATGGTTTTTAGGGAGGGGGCCATCCCTGTAATATGCTGTCAAGACTACCACAGAAATGGAAAATTAGAGAGACCCTGGTCAAGATTGCTTTATAGTCTGTATTTACGAATAGTAGTGTAAACTTCCTCTAATATGTGTAATTATAATTACTGGTAGGGAAACTTACTGTAGAATAGTCATCTATGAAACTCTATTAGCTGTTCGGTAGGACACCTTTCTGTAAGAACTGTAGTGGAACTCTAAAATTCCTGGTTAATCCTTTCTTACCTCTGGTACAAATCTTTCTGTATCACCTTTTTAGATTCGAGTCTTGTGTAGTTATTCATTGCCTTTCTTGCTGCATATACAAGGGTGGGCTGGGGGCCTTGGCAATAACTAATCTTGAAGGCAAGGGCAACCCTTATATTAAGCAATATGCTTCATAATACTTAACAAGACTGGAACTGCTGTAGAAGAGGCTACAAGTAGGCTCAGCAAGCAGAATTTTTGTCAGTCTTCTCAAAATACATAATGAACATAATTTGCATCTCTGATAAGAGGCAGTATGGAGTGACTCCTGTGGCAGTAACTGCTACAACAATTTGTGTATTGAGAGACACAGTATGTTTAATGATAGGCTTTTGGCTGCTCATGGTATAATCAGGCTGGGTAAGCAAACTGCAGTACTCAACAACATAGCCAGGATTACATGGGTTTAGGCTGTATGAAGGCAAGAATAGTACAGGAAAATCCTGTTTCTCATAGAGAAATTTTTGAACCAGTAGAGGACCCACTTAAGAGTAAGCTGCGCAAAACATATGCATTTTCTCCCAGTCCAGCTTGCATATACCCAAACCGCAAAGAAGCATAACTGTGCCAGCAGCAGACAGTTAACTGTATGCAGCTGACATAACCTATGATAACAGCTTCAATATGTGTCAAGTTCCTGCTCTGAGAAGGAGAGGTGAAAAGCATGGTTATTGGCAAGATTCCTTCACTATACTAACAAGCAAGAAGATCAGAAACAGGCCTTCTAGGCAGGAGGGCTTTAGGAGTACAGTTGGAAATGAAGTGTTTGATTTGTTGTTCAGTTCAAACTCAGTTGTATCTGGGTAAACACTAACTGCTTTGAATAACAGCTTCTTTACTTCTATGTTGTTTGGTATATCCAGTGAGTCTCAACAAGTAATGTTGGTAAAAGGTTGAGCTGTAGGTACTGCAGCCATATTGCTTGAGATTCCTCATCCCATGGGCCGGTGATCCTTCCTAAGCAATATCTGCATCAGACAGCTGAGCTCTGGCTCAGGTGCCACTAATTTGTGAGGCTTCAGAACTGGAAACTGGAGAGTGGTATGGAGGAATGCTCCCTTAGCAGGTTGCAAAATACGCTATGTTTCTTGAAGGCTGATGGGAGAAAGGTCTTGTGGATAATTTAAATTTATAATCTAATTAGTCTCTGCTTCCAAAGTAATAGCTCTCTATCAAGAAAGGTATCCCAGTATGCCTTTTCATTTCTTTCTAAGGGAAGAATTTGGAGTTCAGATGTTGGTATTGCTGGTACTAAAAGTGAAGGATTTCTTAATTCAATAAATTAACGTTTGAGTCAACATAGCTAATGAACAGAGATGGGAAAGGCTACTATCAAGCCTTGTTGCAGCATGCTCTTTTATTCCTGAACAACAAATAATTTAAAGTGGACTAGCTAGATATCTGGGCACTACCTTTGAATACTGAAGTTCCTGGATGAAAAATAGCTCTATCAAACACTATGAAAGTGGTAGTTTCCTTCATCTTGTGATCAAGTCTTCAAAGAAGCAGATAGGATGAGCACATTAAATGCTTTTCACTCATAAATTGGTACCATTACATATGTTCATCAGGTACAGATTATTTAAACTGGTCATTAGTTCTCTTGAGCCCCCTGCTTTAATCTTACTACAAAACATATATTTAATTCCAAGACAAGCAGAAGAAAAAATCAAAATACAGCCACTGTTGTAGCTGGGTTGACAGTAACTAATTATCTTATCAGAAATCATGTGCTTGAAAGTATAGTGGAATGATAAAGTACCAATCCAATTACACCATTTGAAGAGTGTGACTTGTTCAATCTCAGCTGGCTAACTTAGTGATATTCTCTTGGCTGTGATTCAAGTGTGTATGAAACACTTTCAGGAACTTGAATTTCGATGTTCTTGCTAAAAACCAAGAGGTTCAGAGGAGACTGATGTGATGAGAACAGACTGTTCTGTTCAACTGATGAAATAGCAGCTGGCAGGTTGGCTGAACGGTGAGCTCTTTGTGTGGTTTCACAGGCGTGATCCTGCACCAGCAATGGTACATGCCAACATCTGTAGCTGACATGGCTAATTAGTGCACTAAGATCTTTATCTACTTTGTAGCTGGTGCTAGGGAAGGAAGCAGCATGAGGGAGGTATTCCCTGATGTGTCTAATTGTGCACTTCTATCTTACTAAGCAGATAAAGGTTACCCTTCCCTGTTTTTCATTACTGGTTGTATACGATGAAGACAGCTGGACTATGTTCCACATGCTGCAATATGTTAAGTGCTGTTGCAGTTTATTCCCAACTGGAAATAGTGTTGATAGAGGAAGTTGTTGGCATAAGTCTGCCTTTAATACCTCAACAAAGTACCAATCCATCTCTTGGGTAGGAAGACTAAATATGAAACAGGGCTTGAAAAACAAGTTGCACATAAAAAGTTCCCTAAAGTAAAATCCTGTTGTTCTAGAAATACTTAGTCCAAAAGTTAAGCACCTGGTTTAACTAAAATCGCAATAACAAGCACATGATCTCTTGAACACAAATCACATTTCTAGAAATCTACAGCTTAAGCAGAATAGTTCAACAGGATTTTTGAACTGAGCAATGAGTGCATTGCTAATCTAGGCCTTCACCTGAATATTGGGAATGACAATTAGCTGCATTTGCCAGGCAGTGTAGTTTAATATCCTTTTCATCTGTCTCTCTTACAAGACAAACCATGGGGCCTTTGGTTATATTCTGCAGTATAAAAGTAGGTATTCAGTTATCTTTCTGACAAGTAATACTACTCGTGCATTCCAGACATGGCTAAAGCTGGAGGTGAATAGTTCCCAAGCTGTCTATGAACTTTCTTTTACCACTTGTCTTCAAGCAGGTATTAGTCATGTATAAGTGTGAACACATCAGATATAACCTACCTGTAGGTAAGACAATTACGTCTCATGTATATTGTTGCTGGATATGTCAGTTCATAACAGACTAGTTTGATTGTTTTAATAGGGAAAACAGACTAATGTAAATGCTTGCATCAGAACAAGCATCTGGAATGTTCCATCTAAATCATTGTAATCTCCTGTGTCGTGTTACAGAAGGTTTATTCAACTTGAATTCTTTAGACATTGTCAGATGCCAAAACTATGGGTGCTCTAGCAATGAAAGAAAATATTTAAGTTTATATTTTATTTGACTCCTCAGCATGAGTGATCCTGTTTAAAAAGCAAAAGTCTGATTAGTACTTTTATGTTTTTGATGTATTAACGCATGCCTAGAACTTCTCAAGGCTACTACCATTATAGAAGGAATTAAGCAGAAAATATGATAATTAGATGGGGAGTTGTTATATGTAAATGTCAGTCAGCCCTACAGGGGCTCATAAATGCACTACTATACTCCTGATGTGAGCAGAAGGCTGCCAGTCAAGATAATTTACTGATAACAGACTATCTGGCTTTAGAACTTTGATTCTTGCTAGTCACTGTGTGAATTGCTGTTTAGCCTTTAGTCTATTTTCTTAGCTTGAAAACTAAAATCTTGAATTCACTAGCAAAGCCTTCTAACCAGAAGAACCTGACTAACCCTTCAAGAATTGTGGGGGAGGAAACAACCTACCCCATAAGCATGTTCAGCAGTTGAACTATTCCTGTGCTTCCTGTTACTAGTTCATCCTAACTATATTTCACTCAGCAGTAAAAGCTTCTCTGGTCCTCTCCCAGCCTTACAGATTCTAAGTCAGGGTTAATATTTACATGCAATAACTCTTTAATCTGAATCATGGACTTGTAGGGACAAAGAAGGAGCACAGGCTATGAAGAGGACAAAGTATTGGGCTGCTGACCACATGTTTAGCTTATCTGCCTCTGACTTTTTGGGTGTCTCTAACCTCTTCTCAGATAATCTCTCAACTTTGAGGCATTTGTCTTTCCCTTCTGAGGGGAGAAAAGCCTGTCGGAGACGATTCTGTTCTGTCCTTAAGTCTATGACAAACTACAGCCATAATGAAGATTCTCAATTCACTTGTGCACAGAAAGGACAAAAACATAATCATTAAGGGTATCTATCATGTTGCCACCCCGTTGTCAAATAAAAGATATCTGTAAAAGCATCTCTAAGGGAAACTAAATGTTGCTCAACAAAATTGTTCAGCATGTTCTTCCAAGTCTTGCTAAAAAACAGGTATTTCAGGGATGACTTGTCATTAGTGACAGCCCTCCCTGCAGAGAGTTCAGAGAAGACACCAACAGTGCAGTATACCAGAAGTTATAAGACTGACTTTGCTAAGGTAACTGTGTAGAAATGAAGTACAAGTCTTGAATGGAGGGTAGTCTGATTTGAGACAGTAGGTAGCAGGTCATACATCATGGACTGTGTGTTGAGGGTACTTCTCTGAGAAGTCATCAATAGCTATCTGCTCTTCAAAGGACAGTACCTGAAAGAAAGGAGAAATATGCTGCTAGTGGTCTCTTTTCAAGCCCTGTCTGGAGTAAATGAAAAAGTGGGTGAGAAAAATGTGCATGATATGCATATGGTGATACAGGCAGAGTTTGGTGCCCTTCTAAGGTGGCAGCATCTGAAAGTCTGTACTCTTTGTATTTTTGAAACAGTGCACTTAGCACAGCAATGAAGATGGGCCATAAAACTGATTAGTGAGAAATTGAGGTGTGGCGGTACCAATGGACTCATCTACATGGGCAAGATTCAAACTGCTTTAAACTAAGTGCTGACATAGTTGCTAGGGTAATGATCTGTTCTTTACTATGCCAGCATATCTGGAGGCTCAGCTCTCCTTTCACTCTTGCATAAAAGCACATGCATCTCTAACCTTGCCATGCTTGCTGGCTGACTCTTTTGAGATGACCTCAAAATTAAAGTGTAAGAAAACAATTCTAGGCTTGTTGCCTTCCACCTGCAGCTGGAGTAAGGAAATTCTAAGGGGTTGAGTACTGTGAAAGGAAGCCCCCAAGAAACAAATAGAAGATTTTATTAACTTTAAGTTACTTGCATGTTAAACACACCAGCACTTTCCACTAAGATAACACAGATTTAAGTGTGATGAAGACCTTGCCAAGCTTTAGCTTGAATGTAAAGCTCAGAAACCATATTTACTTGTGGCTGAGGCTCTTTTATAGTGAGCAGAATAGATTACTGCTAGCTCAAGCTACATGTTTCCCCCCACCCCAGTAAAATTTTAAGGTGAAGACAGAGACGATTTAGTGCTTAACATGTGGCTTAACTTGGGCATCAAGAAGTAGTTATTTAAAATAGGAGCACATATTAAGGTTGCCTTTGTCTATCATTGTGTTCTTAGTTTCAACAATTCTGTTGTTTTTGAGGTGATCTTCAGACACCAAGTTCTCCAAAAGTATGATAAATGACCATCATATACTGCAAAATCCCACCAGGGAATGCGAGTTCTGCCAGATCTCAGATATGAGAACAGGTCATGTAAAGTAGCCAGACGGCCCTCTCTAACCTAAAATGATCTGGTTCTATAAAATTTAGTCTTCTGACTTCCATACAATGGTGGTGGATGGCAATGATGACCAGGGATGCCTTGAATGCAAAGATGGCAGCTGAAGATACAGACATAGACCATTTTGCAGTTGTCAAATGCAATTTCATTTTTATAGTCTCTTAATTTTACTGCAGTGTGTGATACAAATTGTATAACACAGCTAGGTGTAGCTTTACTAATTAGAGAAAGAAGGATCGCTAACAGTCAGGATTCAGTGACTTGAGACTCTTATTTCTTCTTTCCAGAATGGAGCTAGGCAGAATGTCCTAAAGCTATAACTCAGCTTCTTGAGAACATGTTTTATTTCTCTCTTCCAGGCCTATTCCTTCTATTCTCTCAACGGTAATCTTCCATATAGGAGTGTGTGTTTAACTAATGATCCAACCTTAACTCTCTTTCTTTCATTACTTCTGAAGGACTTGATAAATCTAGGAAGGGGTTCCTTATGTTTATGGTCTATCTCCACCCAAAACTATACTATCAGGCAATCTAGCTTAACTACTCTGAAAGAAGAATTCTTTTGACTTCATTTTATCTGATTAAAATGTGGTTTTCAATAGGCGCAATCTAATTTAGCACTGTTGCAAGTACTCTGCAAAATCCCTGTAGGCGTAATAGTTGTCCCCTTGACCCTTTGTCAGAATGGACACACAAGCCACTCTTTCAATGATAACATTTCTTAAATAACCATGGCTTGCTAAACAAACTCTTCCTCTGACACCTCTTTCTACTCAGAACCACTTGAAACTTTCACAGCAACACCTTTGTTCCCCTGCATCAAACATTCTCTAACTGTGGCCAGATAAGTTGCTTACAGAGAAGAGCAGGTATAGCTGACAGTTTTTTCCCATTTGAGCACCCTTATCTTTGTTGACCAATGCTAAATGCAGTTCACAGGCCATCTGGTAAGAACCTAGGTCTAATTTTGCTTGAATGAGCTAGTTTCTTAAAGGCCTTCTTCCTGGTTAAATGGAATTGGAGGCTTTCAGGGTGAAATTTTGTTAAGATCTAGGAATCTGTGTTCTTCCTGGGTTAAGAGTCAGTTAAGAGTTTATCCATTACTCAGTTAGTGCAAGCTGGTTGAGTTAGTCTAATTAGCAGTAAACTGGGGGAGGTATGGAAGGCCGCAGTGAGAGCAAAACCCTGAAAGTACATTTGAAGTAATGGGTAAAGTATCAGCTACTACTAAGGCAAATGAGGAATTGACTGTAGGACTATGAGCAACTGACTATGAGAATAGCAAAGTTCTAATGCAATGCTTCAGTACTTGGGTCTACATAGAAATCATATCTCAAATGATAGATAAAAGGGAAGGCTTAGTCTGTAGCAGCTTGCCTGGATGTAGGGTGAATTAGAAAGGAACCCAATTATTTAATCACTTAAACAATTTCTTGACTTTATTTGTTATCCTGAAATTCAAGGGACTAACTGCAGCCATTGCAATATCCCAGACAGAGGACTGATAGAATGGTAGCAGATGTGATACCCACTTCTCTCTGGCTTGGTTTAGATCTTCATAACTGCATAAAACTGCTCTGAGTACCTGTGTTCAGTAAGAGTGAATGCTTTGGCCGTGTTGGAATGAAACATGGTGACTGTAAATTATTTTTTAAATTTAGGGTCACATGGCATAGAGGTAAGTCCTAAAATCCATAGTTTCTTGTCAATTTGTAGGGCTTTTGAAAATCTAAAGGTTACTTGATTACTGTTAAGACAAGCATGTGGGGGGTTTGGCTTGAGGTTCTGTTGTGTGTTTACTGTGTGTTTTACAGTCTGTCTGCAGCCTGAGGAAATTTTTTGGTTTTACCTGTTGGATACCTCTAACTTTTGCTGATTATAAAAACATGAACAATGTCTACTGGCATCTTTTGGGTGTTTTGGTGTAATCCTCATAGGTGTTTGGAACAGATCCTAGCAAATGTTTATTGCATTCTCTCCTACACTACTCTAGAGATGGAGTTGGCAGTGCTGAACAAGATTAGACCAAAATACCTGAGGTTCTATAAATAGCTTTAAAGGTAAAAAAAGCTAAAGATTGACAGATTAAAACACGTTGGTGCAAGTACAGCCCATTGATGTAGATCAGTGTGCCCTACTGCTTAGGTTTTACTCAGATGAGGGTTCATCACCTCCTGGCCATGACTTCATGCCCTGTGTAGTCTGACTCTGAGTCCTACTTGCCATATGATAACCCCTTACACTTCCAGGCTTTGTCAGGCATCAGTGTCCAGCGGCACTCAGGTGGACTAACGGCTGTAATAAAAGTAATTTCTTCTTCAAGGTAAAATATTTCTGTCTTCTAACTGTTATTTGGATTTTTAAGTCTACAGTGAACATAACTGGCCGCAGTCCCATCATGTCTACTGAAGCTGAGACTACTGCTACCAACAGCCAGCCTGAACAACAGGCTCCACCAAAGGCACAATCTTCAAAGAAAGAAAAAAAGAAAGGTAAGAAATGCTTACTACATGAACACCTCCTCTATTCTTTGTCCTTAATCTTTTGCATTTGCCTATACTAATATCACCTTCCTACTATTGCTGAAATAACTGAGTTTACCACCTGACCAGAAGAGTAAATATGCCAGAATAGTAAACTTAACCAGGAGATAGGCTTTTAGTTTTAAAAGCTTTTTTCTAGCCTTAAATTCTAAAGCTCTCTGTTCCACTGTTAAGTAAGTTGTTTGCTGAGATGTACAAGTAAGCAAGAGCCCAGAGAAGAGAGATCTTCCGGAAAAGGTGACCAGACCCTGGACCATCATGGTAGCTGTTGTCTGAACTTTAACCTGACTCCTCCCCACCCTCCAGAAAGGAGGTTTGTGCTGAATACAAATTCTAGTCCAGGGAAGCTTGAAAATTCATTCCATGAGAATGATTGTATATCAGATAATAGATTTTTTGAGAGATTAGGTCATGTAAATATAATTACTTCATATAAAAATACATACCTAGGTACATACTTGAGCAATGTTGAGCATGCAGAGAAGAAACCAACAAGTTTCTAGTAGAAGGAACAGCAAAAATAACAAATTAGCTAAAATCCCAAATGCTTAGAAGGATGGAAGTAGAATCATTGTAGAAATGATGGTGCTAATATAAGGTTCTAGTATGGGAACTGGGAGATTATTTTTGCACAGCAAGAAGAGATATGCCTACATCAGAACACAGGGATAACACCTAAATGCCTTACTGAACACCCTGTATGCCAGGGAAGTATCATTTCTGCATGGTGTTTTTTCTTAGCAGCTATATCTACTTGACTGTTTCTTATCCACATTTTAGTCTTTTATGTGGTGAACAATTGTTCTGAAGCCCCCAGACATTAAGCACTGGGCTCCATTCTTTGAACTGAGGCCACATTCTGCAAGAGTACTGTGACCTTAAAGGAGTACCTGTCCTGCAGTGGGTTGTACAGCTGTCTAACATAGGTTAACAAAGATGGTGTATATTTTTTTTAAAGATCACAAATCTCAACATAGCCATTTCTGTCATTAAAAAAAAACCAAAAAACAACCAACCAAAAAAAAAAACCACCACAAACAACATCAACAAAAAAATATCAACTCACCCAAATGTAAAAATAACCTCAAAAAACAAACAGACCCACCAAACTTTTTCTCTGTCTCCAGGGCCAGAAAAAACAGATGATTCTCTCTTGGCTAGATTCAAAGGTGATGGTGTAAAATACAAAGCTAAACTGATTGGCATAGATGATGTTCCTGAGGCAAGAGGAGACAAAATGAGTCAGGATTCAATGATGAAACTGAAGGTAAGGGCTTGATCTGTCACATAAGGAACAACCTCTGGTTACTCTTCAAAAAGCAGATCAAATAGTCACTTTGGCAAAACTTCAAATACAGCTTGGTAATGTAGCTACTAACAGCACCATCTAGATGGATGTTGCTTCCTGTACTGTAACCTCTGGCTCAAAAGACATTTCTCTAAAAGTCTGGGAACATTCCTTTTGACCTGTATGTATCCAGTATGAATGATGGCAGTATGAATTTCATCACAAATGATGAGCTTGGGTTTTGGAGGGGAAGGGGGGATTGCCGTGAAATTTAACACTGACCTCAAAGCACAAGTTGGCATCTTGTGTCAATGGTGACACTGAGAGATACATAGAAATTAAAAAATAAGTCCCTGCATCAATAGAGACCATTACTTCTGTAGTTCAGAACACTCGCATACCTTCAATCAGTGGAAAAGCAGGTAAAGATGCTGCTACTGCAGCAATTTTGTGGACTAAAATTTACAGAGGAAACCATCTAGATCCATGGTATCAATTTAAACCTGATCAGACATGTTACAAAGAACAAGTTAAAGCTCAATCAAGCAGAAGTCTCATCAATACTTTGGCATTCATTCTCTTTAGGGAATGGCAGCAGCAGCCCGTTCCCAGGGTCAACACAAACAGAAGATCTGGGTAAACATCTCCCTCTCTGGTATCAAGATAATAGATGAAAAAACTGGGGTAAGATAAAACTTATTTTCTTAATGTGATTCCTTAAGCTAGTGAGGCACCTGGAAGTTAGACCAATATGAGCTGGATTCTTACTTGGGCACTATATTTCACTTCCACATATAAAAACTGGCTTGTGAAATGTTTGTAATGCTGAAGAGTCCTGTCAGAAATACAGCTGAATCCTACTGTGATTAATCAAAGGCTGATAAATCTGAGGTTCGGGCTGAAGATTTTTAACAGTCTCAGTCATTCTAACTACAGAAAATAGCAGCTAATATATGTCTAGAAATTTACACCAATAGATTTTTTTTTTCCCCCTCAATTCCAGGTCATAGAACACGAGCATCCAGTAAACAAAATCTCCTTTATTGCTCGGGATGTAACAGACAATCGTGCCTTTGGCTATATATGTGGAGGAGAAGGCCAGCACCAATTTTTTGCCATAAAAACAGCCCAACAGGTACTAATCAAATGCTCTTTCACATGCTATGGATGATGCTCTTGTGTAAAAATTTAACTTGTGATAAGGGTCTAGTGTTTTGCTGGTAACCCTACAAAATTCCATTGGAAAATACCAGCATGCATGGATAGATTTTACTGAAAGAAAGCGAATAGGAATTGACTGTCACCATTGGATTCTGTCTTGTACAGTTTCTTTGTAGTCCAGAATAAAATCACTCAAGTAGTCTTGGTTACTATGATTAGCAATGCTTAACCTGTCTATGAAAGTCATTAGTGAGAGAACAGAGCCATTAGCAGAGGCTTCCCACTGTGAAAGTACTACTTCTTAAGTAAAATAGCCAGAGCTTCGTTCTGAATTAATAGAAATATAGAACTCCATTACTCTAGTTCACATGATGCTTTGCCTCATGCAAAGCAGCACTTACTCAGTTGCAACAATGATTCTGGGCCTTGTAAAGTGGTCCTCCTAGGACCCCCTAACCCTAACTTGTTGAGAGGGATTCTGATCCTTCTGTGGTAAATTCCTCACAAGCAGAAATCCTGTGTTCAAGGTTAGTCTCTCTGAGGGGAATCTCAATACTGGATAATGGGAAAAGCTACTTAAAATACCACTAAGGATTATGCAGCTTCATAAACTACCTGAAGTTATGTATTTTTTATTTATCAGCTTGTCTTTGTAATGATTTTATAATAGTCACCATAATGACTTGATGAACCTAGACTTCAAAGCTAGAAATGTATTAGTCATTTCTGCCTGCCCTCCTGGAGAACCTGTTGGCAGCTTTGGACCCATTACAGGTCCTGCACTGAGGAGCAACTTGTTGGAGCATGTTACTACTTCAGTAACAACTATAAGGCCTTCCTTTAAATCTTTTTTATTAGTTTGTCAGCATTCTGACCAATAATTGTATTGATTTCAGGGGAATTGTAGGTTAAGCACACAAACCTTTTGTATGTACTCTGGAGTCTACTCCTTCATTTCACCACGGGGTGCTGCTTGCCAGCCTCTGAGCTCACCCAACCCCATAGACAGCTCTTGAGTTGCTGCTGGGTGTTTTTCTCATAAATTTCACTTGCTCAGAAGTAAGGACTTCTGCAGCTGTACTCCTTGTTAAAGCTGATGATTCTTGCTATGGCTCTTCCCACCAGTGCATGTCTAAACCCTTTGATTAGGAGAGGATGGTGCTCAAGTGTAAGCAGTGAGAGCTGTACAAAGGATTCTCTGTTTGTGCCAATGGTAGTGGCTGAAGATGGGGTGGTTTCCTATTCTAGACATGGACAAGCTGCTGTGTGCCTAACACAAGTGTTCCAAAGCAGTGTAGCTGAACTCACCACCATCTCAACAACAACATTCTTGTTAATGGATGTGCAGGGCATGCCATGCTTTTCTAATTATCATTAAACTGTCATCATGTCACAGATCCCATTTAAAGCTGGTCTCTGCTTTACACATTTGAGGTGATGATAATCTTACCTTATGCTTGTCTTGCTCATTTGCTATTTGTATACTGTTTAAAATAAAGGTAGTATTATATAGAGAATCTTTCTCCACATTCAGTGCTATAGCTGAAATAGCAAATAGACAAATGCAAAATGTTTTTCCTCTCAGGAGACTACCAGAAGGCTTGGATAAATTTTGCACTTCTAGGACTTCCCATGCACTTAAGAAGTATTGCTACCAGCTTTTTAGCAAAAACATAGCAGGTTAGCACAAATTCGTGTACAGCCACTTTTGTAGAGTTAACAACAGTTCTACACTGGTTGTGTTCCATTGCCCTTGGATAAAGCAAAATCTTGTATGAAGACAAAACAGGTCTTTAAACTCTTGCTTTTCCTGTTATCTCAACTTAAGTCTTGCACCATTTACAGAAGTTTGGCTTGTTGCACAGATTGCAGCAGTAGAAGTCCAGGTAAAAGTAGTACATGACCTAAAATCTACATTCTTTTCCAGGCCGAGCCTCTGGTTTCTGATCTTAAGGACCTCTTCCAACTAATTTATAATATGAAGAAGAAGGAAGAAGAAGAAAAGAAAAAAGTGAGTAAAAATACAGAAACCGCATGACTCTGCATAAAGCTTGTTTCAATTTCAGTTGACTTTTGAGCTCTTGTAAGACTTGATACTGAGCTCTGCCTAAATCCAGAAACACTGGAAGCTGTTGGCAGTTGTGCCAGCTGTCTGTCCTTGGAAGTGAGAGACTTTTGATATTCTATATGATGTTTAGGTATTAAAAGTCTTCTTTTTTCTTTAGAGTGAAGAAGTAAGTAAGACTGAGGTAGGTCATTTCCACTCAGCCTCTCTTGATTAGGTATGCTGCTGCACCACATCTAACTTTTACTTTCTTTATGCTGCCAGCATTATGAAGGCAATGCCAGATGCCCAATTACATTTAAATGGAAGTGAAAGGGGTCTGTGGAACTAATACTGAGTAGTAATCTCTCTCATGCTTCCCTTCCCCATCACTTGCTTTTTAAAGCCCACAAGTTCCTTGCTTAAGGCAGATCTTGAAATTCCATTTATTTCTGACACTGTTGTCCATCTATTACAGAATGATGGTGAAGAACTGCCTGCTGATCAAGCTGACAAAATGAAACCAGTAGGTTAAATTTCAAAATTTTTTATTGATGCCATTGAAGAGTTCATAACTGACTGTCTGCATATTCAGGAAAGTGTAGGAAATGCAGTCTTTATAGATAGTATTTATTGTGTTTACTGTAGATTTTACAGTAAATTTGCATGATTCTTAATTCTTTTTCTTGTGAGAGCTGTAACAGATACCAATTCTATCAATATTTCTGGTTTCAAGGGAGTTGACCAGATGGACTTGTTTGGGGATATGTCAACACCCCCTGATATGAGCAGTCCCACAGTAAGTAGAGTCTAGCTTACATGCCTTGGCTTTCTCTTTTAAAGCAAATTTAGTCCTAGTAATAAATACTGGTTTTACTGAGACATCTGTCTAGCAATCATCACTGTACTAGTGGGGTAGGGCCATAGAAGTATCCACTTAACCACTAGATGTCATTCTAGTACTTAATTCTACTATCATTCCAGTAGCTCTAGCTCAACTTGGCCTAATTGCACAAAAGAATGCATAAGCCCTATCATAGCTCAGTGACCCCAAAAATCCTATCACTTTAAATCTGGCACTGTAAGCCACCATCATCACCCTGATGCCGTTGGTGCTGTCAATCCAGGCAGTGACCAAGTCTTACCCTTCTCCTGCAGTTTGGTGGAGAATTAGCATGTTACCTTCCACTAGCAAATACCTCTTCAGTGTTATTCTGAAGCTGAGACTGCAACTTGAAGTCATACTAAGGCACTGTGATTTCACTTGTCAAAACTAAGGACTAGAACTCAACCGGGGATCTTTGACTCAAGTGAAAGCCTATGTGTAATTAGTTCCTACTCACTCTACAGTCACCTAGGTTGAATAATAAGCATCTAATACTTAACTATGGGATCTGAAAATGTTTCAGTATTGGATTTCAGAGACCAAATAGCTGTAATTTGACTATAGACAGCAGTGCTTTCCTGTGTGATTTTGAATACTTACTTGTATAATGTTTTGGATACTAGGATCTCTTCTTTTGCAGCTGTTTTCCTTGATCTTTTTCACTATGCAGCAAAATCTATGTGTAACTAACTTCATTTTTCTCTCTGAAAAAATAGGAAGCTAAAGAGATTCTGTTAGTGGATTTTAATTCTGAAATTGAGACCAAACAAACCTTTGCAAAAGAGGATCTCTTCTTGAATGACATCACAGCTTCTCTTCCACAACAAAAGGCACAGACACCCTTCTTGCCTGAGAGTTCTTTCTCTACCAATCTCAGTTTCTTTCCTACACCTAATCCAGACCCTTTCAGTGATGATCCTTTCACACAGCCAGCCCAATCTGCACCATCTTCATTTGATTCTCTAAAATCTGATCAGAAGAAAAGTCCAAGTACCTTGACATCAGGGAGTAATGGTGATCCAAATGGTGATATTGACTACTTTGATAAACAGTTTGACCAGATTTCTAATAGAACTGGCAAACAAGAAGCACTAACATGCCAGTGGCCACTTGAGAGTAAGTCACCTGCAGCAAGAATTTCCAATGTGATACCAGAGAGAGAAAGGAATGGCTTTCCTGAAACCCCAACAAACCTGTTTCTGGAAGGTGCTTCCAAAGGAACATCTCTGCAGAATGGAGTAAAAGTGGATTCTGAAAACAATATCCAACTCATGCCACATGAGCCTATAACAATTAGCCCACCACCACAGAGTACCAAGCCAGGAAGAGGAAGGAGATCTATCAAGGTGAACAGTGTTCAAGTAATTTATGGTGATATGCATGATTTTATTTGGAGAAGCTGGATGAAGGAAGCTTTTCTTTCTTATTACTGTATAACAGGCTACCTAGCTACACAACATGTCTGCTTCTGCCTGCCCTGCTCACATTAACCTCTCTGCAGCCGTAATACCTTCTAATATCTATGAATGAATGTTTCATAGTAGCTATGGTCACTAAATTCTATACTCTCTTCTTTAATGCTGCCATACTCCTGTAAAGGTCTGGTAAGTATGCTGCTATGCATATTAATGCTTGATATAATGCCAGAATCTGTTATGATAGCAGTATAACCTTTTATGATAAGTGTATGCCCATCAGCCTAGGGTCTCATAACAATAAGATACTAGTACTAGCTTACCAAAACCCATGTGGTTTCTTAGTGTTTGCCTATTAGGCAAAGTGTGGCCCTGGATCAGCTTCATTTGTCTTGTACTCAAATTATGTAAAACTCCCAGCCTTGCCACCACTACAGGGGCTTCTGCAGACTAAACAGTAGTTTTTAAAGGGGTAGGGTGCAGAGGGAAGCTCACTTACAACAAATAAATCTGCCGTTTTATGTCCTGTTCTTCTGCTGCTGACTTGTGACTAGTACATGTTTTACCTATTTAATGCTATGTATCTCCCTAGACATGAACCAAAGGGTGATGTTTGAAACTCCTATATTCTAAATGATATATCACAACTCCCTCCTCTGCTTTAAATTAAAAAGGTCTTCTAGCTCGGGACTAGGGGTGGTGTTAGCATGTATTCTGCCATGGCATCTCACTTTTTTTTTCTTTCTAGACTGCATCGGATGACTTGCTCAGCTCAAACTTCTTTGTGCCATCTACAGAGAGCCTTAGCTTGAGCTCAGGGGCACAGGCAGGAGCTTTGCCAGCTAATCCACTGGACCTCTTCAAAAAAAGTTCTACCACGGCATCTCCACTGACTGCTCTAGGTTCGTTTACAAAAGTAAATGTCTTGTTCCACTCCAAGATACCTGCTAACATGAAAACATGGATTCTATTTTTCCTTTACTTCTTATGTAGTGCTATACCCTTTATCCATGTGCTGTTTGCCCTAAACTGTTAAGTTCTGTGGATGCTAAACTCTGCATCCTCAACTGAACCAGGATTAAAGCAGTTAACTTTGTCAGCAGATTCCTGCTTCAGGTACACGAGGCTCAAGTGAGCCAAACACAACTTGTGTGGTCAGGGTAACATTGCTGCACAGTGTCTTGATAATCATTTTAACAGAAGCAACTACATGGCAAATCTACCTGTCACGTCTGTGCTAGAATTGAGAATGTTCCTCCTTCCCTTACAGCAACCTCAATTTCGTACTTGCAGCACTGAAATTTAGCAAAGTAAAAAATTAAACCCTTTCTCCCACTCCCTTTCCCCCAGTTGATTTATAAGTGCAAACCAAGAGATTTTTGCAAACAGTGCATGAAAATCTTTTGCTGGTACAAAATTGATACACTCCTGCTTGTGGTCTTCAGATGACTGAAGTGCTGTGTAACAACAATCTCCCTCCAGGTGGCTTGCCAGTAACTTCATCACCATGGACCCCACAGACAGCTTCCTTCATTCAGGCTACATCAGTCTTTCATGGGTCTATGATGCCTGCTCAGTCTACAGGATTTACTCAACCACTTGCCTTTGGTACTCAAGCAGTGCCAGGCTGGAACCAGTCTTCATCCTTTGGTGCCACACCCACTCAGTCTCCTGGTCTCTGGCCACAGCCAGCACAAGTTACACCCAGTTCTTGGGCACAGCCAACCAGTGCTGTGAATCCCTTTCAGAGCAGCGTGTTCACATCTCCAACACTACCAGCTCAGACAGCCTCAGCACTGCCTTCCATGTCAACAACAGCTAACCCACCTCAGCCGCCTCCCAGAGCTACACTGCAGAAGGAGCTGTCCAAGAAAGAGAGTGATGCATTCATTGCCCTGGATCCACTTGGAGATAAAGAAATGAAGGATGTCAAGGAAATGTTCAAAGACTTCCAGCTGACAAAGCCACCTGCGGTGCCAGCAAGGAGAGGAGAACAGCAAAGCATTTCAGGTGCTTTTGGAGTTCTCAGCAGTTACTGTAGTAGTAAAGTAGGCATTTCTAAAGGTAGTACGGCTCATGATTAAATGGCAGCTAGCAAGCTGTCTGCCAAAATGACTGGTTACATTTTGGAGTTAATGGTTACTGAAATAGAGGGTTGAAGGACTGTCTCAACTAGAAAAATCAAAGAATTAGCAGCAGCAATGGTCGAACACTGACACCTAGTGCCTAAATTATTTGACTAGAACGAGGTAAACCTAAGTCTGTACAACGTTAGAATTTCCATCTGATTTAAGCTTAGTGAGGGACAAGCAGGAGTTAATATTGTGACTCAAAGTCACTCTAAGAAAATTCCATGTAATTTTTCTGTGTTTCTAATTAGATGAGCTGTGGTGCTGCTACAGAAGCAGACCTGAGTGCTTGCTAAATCTGTCAAGTAATTATAGCAGTATGTCTCTCTTTTTTAGAACCACCAAAGCCTGTTCCTCGACAAACTGCATTGCCAGCTGAAGGCCTGTTTGAAAGTCAAGACAAAACAGACCCTTTCAGTGCCTCATCTGTAAGTAGCAAAAAAACCCAACAAAATAAAACAAAAAAAAAAAACTACAAACAAGCACCCTAACACTAAAATGCCCAAATTATGTCACACCACAAAAAAGGCCATCAAAAACCTTTTTTTCTCCCTAATAACTGTGGTGCCTATGAGCACTAGTTATGACTTTAGAGGCCATATAACAAAGACCTTTTGTAACTTTGAGGCTAATATGTAATCTAGCAGAGGGTATCTGTTGCAAGAAGGTTAACAAAGCATTATTCCACTTGGCCTGGCACCACAACCAGTTTCCCATGGTGCAAAGTTCTGTAGTACTGGGACACTCTACAAGAGTATCACATAATATAGTTCAGAAATGATCCCCTTTGGTAATACATAACCCTCTTTAGAGCAGACTGAGCAGTATGGATTGTGAAGCTCTCTAGATGTACAAATGAGATGTTCCATGTTCAGGACTCTGCAGGGGAGAAAGGGGCCTCAGCAGATCACTCAGTTTGGGACAGAGTACTTGAAGCTCTCAGTGAAAATTCTGGACCAGTTCCAGAGTGCAGACTTAAGACTTCTAGCATTTGATTAAAAGATATCTCATCATGATTCCACTGGTTCCAAAGGAGTGTTCAGTAGCAAATTGTTTTCTGCAAAATACCTTGCCTTGGACTAGCATAAAAGCTAACATAGCTTAGAGTCCCCTTCTTTTGTTGAATCAATACAGTAAATGTGTATTTAGCAAGACTTCTGAAGTATTCATTTCAGGTGTTTGAACAGGAAATAGCTCATAGAGCCATGAAGTATAAATCTGGTGAAAACTGGAAATCCCCTAACAGCTTATATCTCTTTTCTTAGAAGGAATCTCAGAATCCACCTTCTGGTCCTTTTGATGATCATTTTGGCAACCCATTTGCATAATTCAGGTAAGTCTTCCACTAATATACCAACCTACTTCATCCTCTGAAATTTGTTAAGGAAAAGATTGGTAAAGAGATATCTAAAAGCTGCAGTAGATTCACACTAATGCTTCCTGAAAAATGGCAAACAGTGCTTGGAAGAACTTCTGCTGGAGTACCTCAATCAGATTTGTACATAGTTGCACTCTGTCTAAGCCTAGCCAGCTTCTTTCTTAAAAATAAAGACTTTATTCTTCCACAGATTTAAATCCCAAGCCCACAATAGGTCTAGATTTCCTTTCCTTGAGGAAAATTAATGACCATATATGTGCTGCAGAACTCAGAGGGGCTGACATTAATATTTTCAGATATCTGTGGGGGAATGTTAGCATAAAGTGCTCTTTATACAGCACACAGCTTTCTGAAGTTTAATCACCTCAACAACAGCAGTTTTGGACTCTGGGTAAATTGGAATAAAACTAGAATAAGGCTATTAGACTCTTGGTCTGATTTTTAATCAAAAACTGCTACAAGTGCTTTTGTTGCTATAAACTAATGTAATTTGAAATTTTATACCGTTGACTGAAGAGCATGATCTACTGATCCAGCAAATCTTCTGCCACAGCATTCAATCTTCCCCTGAAATAGTGTCTAGCTTCTGGCAGAAGACAAATGCTGGTATTTATTGCTTTAGTTTTGTACTCAGTGGCTCTGTTTAAGCAATAAAGCCACAACTCGTAACCATCCTAACACTAATTCCTTTCCATCATTCTAGGCATAACCAGAAAAGGACAAATGGAATAACTGGACCTCTTCTCAACGTGATTTTTCTACATGTTTCACTTTGCTGTCTGCTATTCTTGCTGATATTTCATGATGTCTGCAGTCTAAAAGATATCCAGGTGGATATATTTTGAAGCATGGGCCCTCAAAGAACATGCTGTGAAGATAATTCAGGGCGAAGCAAATGGGGATATTGACTCACGCTGAAAACCCAAATTCAAATTGGTGGATGTTACCTTTACTTTAGTTCTTTGCACTCCCCTACAGAGAGGTTGGTAGCACTGAGTAAATGTGTCTTGTACCATTTCCCTTTACATAGCACTTACTATCCCAAAATAGAGGAACTTAATGTACCTAGGGGAGAGGTGTTGCTTTTACACGAGGGTGTAGAATTAGTAGCTAAAACTCCACACCTTAAACAACTAGGTCAATTGCCCATTATGACAGCAGCAGCCAGTTGTAAAGTTAAGTGGATGCTACTGAGTTCCAGTTGGTAACTGGACAGATAACTTGGTCTATCAGCCACAAAAATGCAACTATGTGTAGAGGAAAATAATCTAATATGGTCTATTTAACTAAAAGGAAAAGTATCGTTCCACCATAAATGTGTCATTAAGGGACTGCGGAGTCTGTAACAGCACTGCTGAAGCCCTGAGTACTAGAGGCCTACACTGTAAGCTGAAAAACTTCTTGCAGAACATTTAGGTAGCAGTGGACACTAACTATTGTCTTGGTGCTAATATGGCAGTTTTCAGGGAGGTAAAACTACTAGGATTACTTTCCTATTAATGTGGCTTGGCACACAAATGAAACAAGCAGTTAGGGTTCTTGCTTATATCTCAGTGAATCCCTGATTTGCTCAGTTTGTTTTGTCACTTAGTGTACTGGGGGATGTTTCCAGCATTCTAGAAAACAAAAGCACCAAAATGGCTTCACTCCATGCCTAGGCTCCTTGTGAACAGATGCACAACCTCTGTGCCATTAATGTGAGGTAGTACTCTATCTCTTGGAAAACTTGCCTTTTCTCAAGAGCCTCTTTACTAACAGGTTTTGGAACCAGGTACAACTGCTTGTGACAGCTACATTCTTGGCCAGTGGTGATGACTGATGTGTTAGAAGTTTTTCTGTTAATGTTAAGTATAAACTTGAAGTATTATTGTTAAATCAAATGCCTAAGACGTTGCTAAACTGGAGAGCTAAGAAAGTCAACTTGAATACCGCCTTAGTATCCAATTCAGCCAGTCATGCAATTAGTCTTGTATACAAACTTCTCTTGCACTTTCTGTAATGCAAAATTTTTTAAAATCAAAAAAAAAAAATCACAAATTTAAGTATTTGTCTCAAACTGGAAATGTAGAAACTTATTGATGTTACACTGTTATATAAAGCTGTAGTATCTGTTACTTAATGGCATTAAAAAGAAGCAACTCTTCATACCAAATGAGCATCAGTGTGGCTGTTAATTCTGTCCTCTGTCAGTGTTGTGGTCTAGTTGACATTAGAAGTTAAAAGCCTGCTGAGAATCATTCTTCACAGGTTCTGTAGCTGTCTGATGGCAAAGTGTCTTTCTGTAACTTCTTGCATAGGACCTATTCAATAAATGCTGTGCCATATTAAAAAATTAAAATCTCAAACTGTCACTAGAACTTTGTCCCTTTGGCTGCACAGCCTGAGCTTGCTGCTGCTAAAGATGCTTTCTTGCTTCTTTCTGCAGGACTGTAGGAGCTGAGTAATTAAATTGCATTGCACTCAGAAGTTTCAATAATTCAGCTTGGATATTCCAGCTTTGCAGGAAATCTAAATTGATACTGGGAAATCTCAGAACATGTTCTTGTGCTCAGAAGAAATTATATAACTCTTTTAACAGAGACAGATTAAAAACAAATCTGTCAGTAAGATGCTGGTATAGACTATTCTGCTTATTTCTAATATTGTTTAGCGGTTAAAAACAACTAATTGCAAGAGATTTGTTATCCATCTTGAAATACAGATCTTAAGGGGTCTTTACGGAGTCACAGTGGAACTTTTTTGGCAGTTTTTTGTTTGGTTTTATGAGGGTTTGGGTGGCTGGGGTTTTTTTTATTTTCATTTTGGATGGGACTTTTTGGTTTTTATTTTTTTGGTTTGGTTTGGGTGTTTTTGCTTTTTATCTTCTTGACTGCATGGCAACATATCATTTAGTACTAAAACTAAAAGGACAATTGTCTGCCTTAATGCCACCATGAAGGAATATGTTTGCCTTATTGAGTTAAGGATTTAAATCACTGCTGTTCAGATTTTGAAATGGCAATCAGGATGTTCATTTGGACTGGGACCTCTTACAAGCTGGCCAAAGATGCTTGTTGGTCTGATAGCTAACTTTGAATAGCTGTTTACTCTGAGTCTCTGTCTTAATGAACCATGAACTGTGATAGCAGTTTTGATGAAACAATACAATATTACAAGTGTCTGTGTCTTGCATTCTTGCCTAACAAATGAATTTTTTGTAACTGGACTCATCAAGCTGGACTGAGGCTGCACCAGATGAAGATTTCTTTAAATAAAATAATCCAAATCAAGGCTTGAGTAGAGGGGAAATTTGCCTGCCTTACTTTACACACTTCCCTCACCCTGCCACAAAATCAGGGAATAGAAAAAAATAAAACTACTTTTATTGATTTTTTTCAATTACCATGGTAATTCGGAAAATCTTTACCTCAGATCATTATTTTAAGATTGTATCCAAATATGTAACTCTTAACAGCTAAACAGAAGGTTATTTATGAGTGACTTGTGACTGTGTCCAACACATGATACTTTAAATCTGGATTACGGCAAACCACTGAAAAGGAATGCTCTTCTAAAGAGCTGGCTTGTGGTTTGGATTTTTGTGACAGAGTGAAGACTAAAAGACTTTTAGTCTCATTCAAATTCTCAAAAAATAATGTGTTGTTCTTTTATATTGGCTGGGGGAGGAGGATTCCAAAGCTGTTATGCACTGAACTTGCTCTTGTAAACAGCTCTGCTTTAGGAATTATTTGTTCTTTACATGAGTCACTGTTACAACAACTTTTTCACTAGGCAGTTAAAGGTTCTTCTAATTCAATACATCATGTCTTTCCTATATTCAAAAGATATTGTTAAACAAAATTGGTTTATTTTTAGCCTTGCAAATGCTTCATAGTATTTCCCCAATCAGAGTGAAAGTGGAATTTTCTGAAAAGTGGACTTTAGAGCACTTACAGTAAGGCAGTTTTGGCCAGTTACTGTCATTCTTCAGTACACACTGCTTTTTGTTTGTTCTCTTGGTAATAAATAACTAAAGGAACGAATAAATAAATTACAAATTCAGTCACAATAGTTCTGGTATGCTCACCTACAAAATGAGAACCGTGCTTGGTATTCTGCAGCTTATAGCCATACTATACAATGTAGAGACAGTTGCCTCAGTTTGGGGGGAAAGCAGAAGGTAAGTGTGCTTTTTCTTCTGCAGCTGTCTCCACTGTTTCATTTTTCCAGCACAGAGCAGAAATATCCTCTGCGGACATTTCTAATGGTACCTTACTGAGATATCCTATGAAAAGAAAAAAAAACCTACTTCTTGCTGTATTTTGAGGAGTCCGATGGCAATGGTTTATTTGTTTATTTTGGATATATGTGACAAAATAAAGGTGCCTGTTGAAGTAGCTGAAGGCATATTTTTGCAGGCAGGTAAAGCTCAGGTACCTTTTTCTACTGCATGCTGTGTGCAAATACTTAATCTCTATTTCTTCCTGCAGCTGAAAAATTTTATGCTGACAGTGCTTCTCTTAATATTTAAAGTCTCCTAGACTGCCTATTTCTAATCTTTGGAAATACAGCATTTGTGTTTTCAAATGTTTTCATTTGTGTCCTCCTAGTATCACTAGGAGAAAAATGAAGGCCTAGTCCCTACCAAATGGTCATGTGAAAAAAACTGAAGAGCTGCTCTACCAGAAATTTTTAATTCACAAGAATGGTCAAAACTAAGTGATGAAAAAATGTGAGCTTTATAGTAGATATATGTTTAAGCAAGTCCCGAGAAAGGTACAATGTTAATGAGAAGACTGAAGCACCTCCTCTACAACAACTGAGAAAGCTGGGGCTGTTCATCCTGGAGAAGAGAAGGTTGTGTGGAGACCTTATAGTCCCCAGACCTTCCAGTGTCTAAAGGTGCCTACAGGGAACCAGGAGATGTATGCTTCATAAGGAACTACAGTGATAGGAGGAGGAGTAATGGGTGCACTCTGAATGAGGGGTAGTTATGGTTACATATTAGGAAGGAGTTCTTCACTGTGAGCATGGTGACACACTGGAACAGGTTGCTCAGGGAGGCTATGGATTACCAACACTGGGAGTGCTCAAAGCCGGGTTGGGTGAGACTTGGAACAATTTGGTCTAGTGGGAGATGTCCTTGCACACAGCAGGAAGGTAGAGACAAGATGATCTTGAAGGTCGCCTCTGCTCTGGATGCAGCCCAGGACACATTTTGGCTCTCTGTGCTGTGAGTGCCAGCTGTGCACAGGGACGCCTTTCATGACATAGGGTTGCTCAGAGCTCCATCCAGCCTGACTTTAAATGCTTCCACAGATGGGGCATGCACAACTCCTCTGGGCAAGCTATGCCAATGCCTCACTACCCTGACAACAGAAAACTTCCTCCTAATATCTAATATAAACCTACTCTCTTCTAATCTGTTTCCCCTTATCCAGTCACTCCATGCTCTTGTAAAAAGCCCCTCTGCATCTTTCTTATAGGCTCCCTTCAGATAAGGGATGGCTGCAGTGAGGTCACTCCTACGTGCCTCTTTTCCAGGTTGAGCAATCCCAATTCTCTCACCCTTTCCTCACACAAGAGATGCTCCATGCCTGTGATCATCTCAGTGGCTTCCTCTGGACTCTCTGGCCGGTCCATGTCTTTCCTGTTTAGAGGACCCCAGGGCTGGATGCAGTGCTCCAGGTGGGTCTCAGGAGAGGAGAGCAGAGGGGCAGAATCCCCTCCCTCCCCTGCTGCCCACGGGGCTCTGGATGCAGCCCAGGACACGTTTGGCTCTCTGGGCTGTGAGTGCCATGGCCGGGCCATGTGCAGCGTCTCACCCACAGCACCCCCAAGCCCTTCTGGGCAGAGCTGCTCTGGGTCTGTTCATGCCCAGCCTGTGCTGGTACCAGGGGTTATTCCTACCTGGGTGCAGCACCACAACTTGGCCTTGTTAAACCTCATTGGATTCCCAAGGGCCACTTCTTGAGCTTCTCCAGGTCCCTCTGGATAGTGTTCCACCCTTCAGAAGTGTCAACAGCACCACTCAGCTTGGTTCATCTGCTAATTTACTCAGAGCGTACTCAATTCCTTTTTCTGTGTCACTAATGAAGTTATCAAATAACATTGGTCACCATATGGACTCCCGAGGCACACAACTTTTCACTGATGTCCCTGGGACTCCAAGTCATTGACCGTTAACCTCTGGATGTGACCATACAACCACTTTCTTATCAATCTATCAGTATGGAATTGGATCCATCTCTCTCCAATTCAGAGAGAAGCATGCTGTGAGGGATCATGTCAAAGGCTGTACAGAAATCCACATTAATGACATCTGCAGCCCTTGTCCACTGATGGAAGCATTCCACCACAGAAGGCCACTAGATTGGGCAGGCACTTGCTTCTTATGTTTTGATGGTTATTATTATTTTAACATTCAAATACAATTAAAACACAGGTTTAGCACGCTCAGTTAGAAATGGTCCAGACAGAAGATTTGATTATTAGAGAAAATCCATAGTGGGCAACATTGGCCCACAGCTTGGCTCCACAGCATACTCAAGGCTGTGCAGCTTGAAGATGGTGCTAGCAACTACTGTGGACAAAGTTATGCTCTCATGTGATGCTATCATGTCTTCAAACTCAAGAGAGATGTGCCTTATTTCTTGGCGAGCAATAATTATCAAATCAAGACTTTTTTTGAGTCATCCATTTCGTAACTGATGAAGTAAACAACTCTCTCTTCTGAAGTATGACTCAACAACAAATCACCAGAGCAGTGCGGCCTGCGAGTGTAGAGAGTGTACTGTGCAATCCAAGACAAGGTGCACACTGTTCTGTGTACTGATTGTGAAATGGCTTTTGCTTTCCAAAGAGTACTCTTCTGTCCCTCAAACCTCTCAATAGAGAATACCAGAGAAGGTATTTTGATTTCCATGTCCACCTCTGAAGTTTCTGCTCTCAACTGTCACCTTCAATGATGTTCTTCAGTAGCTGAGTTGTTCTTATGTCCTCTCCTATTTAAATTGTGTGACTTAGCATCTGTTTCAATGTAGTTTTCCAGTAACAGTTTTTCTTCAAATTTAATGTGGAGGTGACAAGTTTGCAAATTTTTGTAGTATCTTGATTATTTTAAACAATGTTGTTGAATATATGCCCCTTTGATTTCCCAGATAATCTTAATAGTGGATACATTAGTGGTGTTTCAGAGTTTATGAATAATTTGTAATTAGATTTTTTCTGATTTTTTTTATTTTATTTTATATTTGTTTATCTAAACTCAAGTAAATTCAAAACCCTAAATCTAAATCTGCACCAAATCATGTGAACATTATACACTATGCTGGAGAAGGCCCAGCAATGGATGTGTGTACATCAATTCGATTAATATTCTTGCAAAATTTGCTAGATTGTGATTATCATAAAATGATAGAATCACTTAAGTTGGAAAATATCTTTCATTATGTGAAAAATATTGTTACCTGAAAGTCAGTCAGAGACTACCATTAGTTCTAGTTTGCAGACAGTTGATGGCAAGGCTTCTATTTGCCTTAGAGACTTCAACTCAGTCTTTTCTGCCTGTGATTTTTACTTGAGACTCTAAATAATGCCTCACAACAACCTCTGGGAAAACCTTTAGGACATGAAGTAGCTTGAGTTTGATTGCTTTTTTAGGCACACGGCTGCTTTACATGATTAATCCTTACTGCCTGTAAGGATTTTTGGCTCTATTTTTACATCAATAATGTAACAATTCAGAAATATATTTCAATGTAAATTTGTCTAACATCAAAATACTTGGTAATTTCTAGGAATAGTATAAGTATCTGCTTCCAGACATCCCATTAGATGCCACAATATATCTTATAGGTCTAGCGTCCAAGGTTTCTCACTCCTACTGTCTTTAAGGACAACCTGTCAGTGTTCAACCCAAGATGTCAGAATAGATATTGTTACTCAGAGGTTTTTAGTCCCTCCATCAGTAAGAAGATGGAAAGATATCCTGTAGATACAGTAAGGAACAAGCTGATTCTCATCCATTTACCAGAGCAGTAAATTTTAATTTTTTTTCCACTGTTGATGTTACTGTCATGCGGAGTGGTGGTAAATACATAGAAAACTGTACAGGAACTTTTTAAGAATTACTTGCTTAGTCTGGGTACCCGTAAGATGAGCTATTTGCAGATGGAAGAGTTGGTTTTGAAGAGACTAGGGAGCTACATCAAATTTCAAATGCGATACAACTTTCCAGAATTTCACAGAACTGCTGAATACATTGAAAAGTCAACTTTGAAAGGAACTTCTGGAGATCTTCTGTTCAAAACAGGGCTTTAGATTAGCTTATCCAGGAGTCCTGACAATAGTGTTGCATATTTCCAGGGAAAGACATTCTACCATTTCCCTGGGTAACCTATTTCTGTGTTTAATAGCTGTCATGGCAAAATCTTGGGCAAGTCTGTGATCCCTGAGCTGGTTAGAGCTCAGAAAAAAAGAGGTAGATTTATTTTCTCAGTAACAACTTAGAACATATGTAAACTTTACATAGAATAAATAGCACCAGAAAGTTGGACCAACCCAACTGCTATGTCTTTGTTGCCCAAACTGCAGATTTCTTATCTTATATGGAATCAGGTTAAATTTGTTTAGACTCCTGTGTTATTTGTAGGATGTAAGGAGGTCAAAGAGTGAAGGACAAAGCCCTGCCTGCAATGAAAACCCATAGGTACCTCACACTACAGGAGCTGCAGATCTGCCAACCAGCCAGACTCAGCAAGGAAGGTCCCACTGCAGAGCAGAGCCTTAATTTTGATAGATACAGAGAGGATTTCTCCACAGAGAATGAATAATCATCATGTAAGGCCAAATTGGAATAAGCTACTATTAAATGAGAGTCAAAAAGGCAAGTCACGCTTCAATTCTCCCTTATTCCTCTGCTATTTACCATTGAAGATAAGGTCACAGTAAACCAATAGCCTTGGCTTTTAAACTTGGTAAGTCATTCTATAAGGCATCAGTTTTTAGTATCTACCAGAGGGTGCTTTAGCAAAACTTGATTTCTATTAAGTAATGACCTTACACGTGCTGAGAAGTTTGATGATATTTAAAACTGAGCACCAAAATGACAAGTAACTCTTAAAAAAATAGGCCTAACTTCAAGAGTAGAGTGAGATAGCTAAACATGTTTGTTTATTCTAGCAATGTAAGTTATCCCATTACCAAGTAATACCTTTAATTATGAGTCTTCTTTCAACTCTGGAAGGCATTTACACTTTTATCAAGGGTTAAGAGCAGCACCATCAAAGTCAATTAGCTAAAATCACAAAGATGTATTGAAGTGCTACACCCATTTGAGATGTGCTGCTGTGAGTTAGTCTTTAACTTTACATATTGTGGAGCACAACTACTGTCTGAACAGGAGAATGCAGATGTTTTTTGTGTATTTTCTTTCATTCTCTTCAATAACATGATCCACCATATGGGCATTTGTATGCACAGAGATCTAGAAGCAGAAAAGACCTGGCTTATTCCATCTTCAAAGTTGTTTTTAATGTAATTTTAAACTGCCAAAGAATTTAATATTAGGCAGCTGTTGATACATCTAAATACTTTCATGAAAGTAAAACAGAAATCACCTTGAAGATGCTTCCAAAATATTGATCTATGGTTGAAATACAAACTCACATGTGATTTTAGTAACTGCCAAGGACTGTACTGGAATGTTTTGTTTGACAGCTCTTCAGAAAAAGCTTTCCACAGGGGAACAAGGGAATTGAACGCTCCATCTCCAATAGATTGCAAACTGAGCAGCTGGAGCACATGGGGGCCCTGCGACCCATGCACAAATCAAAGGGTAAGCTGTCCTTGGAAGTCTTTGTTCCAAAGTCACAACCAAAGGGATATCTGTCTGCCTGTTGGTTATGAGAAAGTGTCAGATTGCAGGTCTTCATACTGTATGTTCATGATTTGATGAAACCCATACTAATGTCAGATTTGAAGCCATAGACTAAGAGAAAACTACATCCAGTGTTCTCATTCAAGTTTTTTTATAGAACGCCTGTTTTGGATGTGTGTGTGTTTCTGTTTAAAACTTTATTTTTCAATACATTTTTCCCTTAAAAAAAAAAACATCACAACCCATACAATTTGTTTTCCAAAGCAAATTTTTATTTTCTTAGGGGAGTTCTCTTACGGCTTTAAAGAATCAAAAACTTGAAAACATACTAAGTATAAATGATCCACTTCCACAGTGGAGACATATAAACAAAACAGTGAAGTAAACAAAGTAGTGAAAATTAGCATCTTTACATGCTAGCTAAGTATTAATAATCATAAATATTAATTCAATATTATTTTATTCATTAATTTTGCCTGTGGATTTTCAACAAAAATTTCACCAAAGATGTTTAGTTTTGAAAAGCTCTAAGTTCAGCTGGAAACTCTGAAGTTCTGGTAGATTCTCTTTTCTCTCTGAGCAATATTAATTTAATATTAATTTTTTTTTTCAAGTTTCGCTCCAGACATATTGAAAGATTTGGGCAATTTGGTGGAAAAGCATGCCTGGAGGCCCTAGGAGACACACAAACCTGTAAAACCAGCAAAGCCTGTCCTGAAGAACCAGAAGCAGACTGTGGTGCTGACTTTCAGTGCAGTTCGGGTAGGTTTTGTCTTCGTGCCATAGCAAGTAAAGCAGTAACTCAGAAACCACATTTTAGTTCTGTGAACAAATTACATCAGCCTTATGCTAGCACTTAAAACGGTCCATGGACAGGTGGTTTCAAAACCACAATGCCGAAACCACCTCCGCAAAACCATTTAAGAAGGGGTACATTCCTCTCATCTTCCATTTTAATTTGCACCTAGTTTAAATTCCTCTGTAACTTCTACTCCATGGTTAGAAGCTGACCATACTGACCATATCCTTTCTTCTAGCTTAACTGCCCCACTTGCTACTGGATCACAAGGTTTTATGAAAAATCACCAGGAAAAAAACTAGGATTGAAGGAATCTTAACAGAATGTATATGGAAGTTTACCAATCTAACTGGCATGATAGATGACAGCTGGAGACCAGCATGCACCTAGAGCCAAAAGAGGATATAAATTTGAAAAGTGATAAAGTGCTCAAGATTCATCATAAATCAAAATAAAGTAGGAAAAGTTAATAGTACTAAAACTAGTCAAAACAAAAACAGAAAGATGGCAAAAGAATTTGAAGTTCTAAGCCGTTTTTTGTATTGCTTTTAGTTCAAACGCTGAAAAGTGCAAACAGAGCAATTTAAAATTAGAAAACTTTTAAACCTTCAACAGCTTCTAAACCTTTAACTACAGATATTGTGTGGCATTTACAGGTGCGGTTGATGATACCAAAGTGTTGATTTATTGTGCTACAGCTAATTTACTAAAGTCTTTAAATTCTATAGGAAAAAAAAAAAACAACCAACCAAAAAAAACAAACAGTCTTTGTAAAAGTTGTGATATATAAATTCAGGAAAGTTACTACTTCCCTGTTGCTTTAGAGCACAAATCACTATAGTTTTGGACACTACATGTCCATATTATCCAAATCACATAGCCCAAACAGCAACAATTTAAATTATTTATAAAGAATTTTTTGTTGATGTTGAATTGATATTTTCCTGTATTCTCTTAAGATAAATAAGAAAACTCCAACCAACCAAACATGTGAACTTTACTGTAAAACAGTCTAGGATGCAACAATTTTCCTCAGATGACAACAGTTCTCCTGCAACTTACTTTTCTCAGTCATCCTACTAATTTACATATAACAGTTGTATGCAGGTTTTTTCATTTGACAGTGGCAGAGCATAGGATTTTAATTTCTTAAGACAGCAGAAGAAATATACATAGAGGAAGTTCTTAATAAAGAGTAGCTGAGAGTGCAATTTAAAGCCCATCTTGATAAAAATGCGTTCAGGCAATGTTTTATTCCTTGACCAGGTCGATGTATAAAGCGAAGACTTGTGTGCAATGTAGATAATGACTGTGGAGACTATTCTGATGAAGATGACTGTGAATCTGAACCACGGTCACCATGTCGAAAGCATGACATTGATGTGTCTGAAGCTGGCAGGACTGCAGGACATGGGTATGTAGTAAAAAGTAGTATTTGGCCTAGTGAAGAGTTTGCGATTGTCTCCAAAGCCAGCTGAAAAAAACCTGGGGTATAGTGACATTCCCAAAAGAATATGAATCATGGTAGCATTTTTATTTAGAAATGCTAAGTAGCCTTTGCAACAACACTTAACTATGATTTTATTTTATATACTTGTGAGGATAAAACATGCAGTGTAATATGCACTGCAGACAGTGTAAATCAATCATAATGTAAAAAGTATAATATATACATGCCACATGAATAAACCTACATTTTTTAAATGAATATGTTACCAGTATATAGATTTTTTTCTAATGATATTTCACAATCAATGATTAATTGTCAATTACTTTGCTAAAATGCATGTCTGAAAGGGAGAAAATATCTCTTGGCTATTTATATAATGGGATGCCTTACTGCAACAACACTTTATGTGCAGCTTTCTTCCAGTATTGCATTGCCCACTTCCTTGATCTTTGTTGTTTACAGGAGCATTCATCATTAATTTAAGTTGAAAATTAATCTTTTTGTTCTCAGACGCTGCTGGATTTCTTTCATCTCTAACAAAAAGAAAATGTCACATATTGTTTACCTACAAATAGTTAGAAGGCAGCAATCCACACTGAACAGAGGATAAAAGTATACTACAGCACCAGAAGATATAAGTATACTACAGCACTATATATAGTATGTAGTATATATACTATGTAATATATATAGTATAAATACTATATATATACTCTATATACTATATAGAGCATATATACTATATACTCCATATAGCATATAATTGTATACTATTATATGCTATATAATAGTATACTACAGCACCAAAATTATACATCCTTTCATTCAACTTCTTACTGCACAAGAGCAAAAATGCTGTTTTTTTTAGCATGAGGAAGTAAACCGAGAACAAAGGCAATTTTAGAAGCTTCTATTACAATCTGTTACTAAAATCTTGCATGAGAAAATGTTGTATAGAGATGCAGTAATGACACTGCTGACGTTGATGGCTTGCTTAACACTTTCTACACTCAAAAAGGTACACATATATTTGCCAGATGTTAATATTGGAAATACTGAAAAGATTGAAATGTATGAAAGAGGCACAAAAGGGCAAACAAATTATATAGAATCCTCCTAGGAGTTATTTCTTGTACTTCAGTATATAGATGCATAGAGGTATACAGCTGATGAGCCTGCCTCCTTGGTTTTGTAACAGTTTAGATTTCCTCTCTTATGCTCCAGGAGATGCTGCCATTACATTAGGTCATACACTGCAAGAAGAGACAATGCTAGGAGTAGCTGTATATTCCTTCTAAAGATTTGATGGATGTTGTACATGCTTAATAACCAAGTGCCTACCAGCAAACAAACTAATATAATTTATTTAAAAAAAATGTATATAGCTGTTGAGATGTACATTTCAAATCTACAAGGAATGCTTTCTCACAGATGAATTTGTTTAGAACAAATATTCTTTCTCGCAAATATATTCATCAACAAAAATGTTTTTTACCTCCTTTTATGCCTAAGGTTTTCACCTGTTTGAGGTTTAATGTCTTTTATTTGTTCATTTCTCATATATGATCCTTCAAGAATTTTACAAAATATGTAAGTATCTCCAGTACACAGATGAGAAACCACAAGGGAAGAGAGAAGCTGCTTCCCTTGTGTCAGTTTTGTTTTCTAGGACCCATTCAAAGCTCTGGATGTCAAATAGCTATGAGGAAAAGCAAGATCCAGTTTCACAGCTATAGTCTCCGTCTCTGACAGAATACAGCTTTTACGGTCTACAGGTCATGTGTGCTGACACACCCTCTTTTGAAGTATTACTTCTCTTGTATTTCTCTTGTAGAATCAATGTTTTAGGGATGCAACCAATGGCCAGCCCATTTGACAATGACTTTTTCAATGGTCTTTGTGAGCGGGTGCGTGATGGGAACACACGGACATATTACCGCAAGCCATGGAATGTGGCTGTTCTCACTTACGATGTAAGTCCTTTGCAAGATAGGATGTGTTTAACTGAATTCCAGATACTGAAATACTCTTGGAAGACTCAACATATCTCTTGAGCCAGACAGCAGAATTTTAGGCTCAGGCTTGTGCTAAAGTCCAGAGGGAAAGAGGTTATGTTCTCCTTTACTTTGGCAGTTAAGCTCAGTTATGCCAGACAAATTCCCACATCTTTGTGCTGCACCTTTGCACAATAAATGACACAATCTTTCTGGAATGTTTAAAATATAAGAAAAAGAAATGAACAGAAGATGTACAGAAAGGATTACAATACCTAACTTTTACTAGGTAGAAGAGAAAATAGTCTACATTTTCAAGGACATGTAAAAGCCACTGATAAAAATGCAGACATAATACAATATTCTGGTCCTACTTGTTTTTTCTAACCAGTGATAATTTTCTCTGTCACATTGGGGAAAAAAATTTGTTAGGCTTTTAAGTTTCAGACTATGACTTTTAGTGAGGTTTGAACACCAAAAATGTTGATGATTGTTGAAAAAATGTTAGATACTTTTCAGAAATCAGAGCACAATTTTGCCTTCTAAATTACTGTAAATAGGAACTTGATAAAAACAAATACTATTTAAATCAGGTCCTTCCAAAATGAGTAAATCTGACCCAGAGATCTCTGGTTGTGCTTGGTTTTGATGTTTAAGAATTTTCAGTTGCTAAAATGTGATGTTCTGCTAAAGTATACTAAAATAGCTGGATTAGTTTTTGTTCGCTGCAAGAAAATAAGAATCATAATAATAACTCTGATTTATTTCAGAAGTCAGGAATTTTTAGCAAATCTTTACAGTGTTTCAGGAAATAGAGACTATTATTCCTCACACAGAGTCATAGAATCTCATGAGCTGGAAAGGACCCACAAAGATCATTGAGTCTAACCCCTGGCTTTGCACAGGACACCACAAGGGTCACATCTGAGAGCATTTTTGAAACTCTTCTTTGAGCTCTGTCAGGCTGGTGCTGCGACCACTTCCCTGGGGAGCTGTCCTGCCCAACCACGCTCTGGGTGAAGAAACTTTTTTAATATCTAAACTAAACTTCCTACGACACTACTTCAGGCCATTTTCTCAGGTTCTGTCACTGGTCACCAGGGAGTAGAGATCAGTGTCTGTCTCTTCTCTTCTCTCACAAGGAAGCTGTAGACAGTGTAAAGGGATGGTTGACACACATAAATTACTTTTACAGTGTTACATGTTGAGATTTAATACTCACTAAATTATTATCATTGCAGTCAGTTCAGTGATTTTTGAACCACTGAATTGATCCTGATAGGGTGGCTTGTGGAGGGAGTGCTATTTCCATTTATTTTGGTTTAAATGGAAAAAGAGCTGTAAAAAAATGCATTTATATGCTCTGTAAAAACTACAGCCTTAAAGTGCTACATAGATTTTTCAACTAGTGCCTGTTGTTTTCTCATACAACCTTTTCTATCTTTTCTCAGACAAAAGCAGACAAAACTTTCTCATCTGTGTACTACCATGATCGTGTGAAAATGTTACGAGAGGTTTACATAGAAAAACAAAAATATTTTAGTGTTGATGCCTCTTTGAAATACACACCTACTGATGGGAGTAACAAAAATGCTTCAGAAGGACATTTCAAATATGACTACAGAAAGAATTATGCATTTGGTTCCATCCTGCAAAGCTACACAGAAAGGGTGAGATTAATTCTTCTAAAGGTTTTAATGGAAATACTTTACAAATGGTACAGTTTATGTAGTCTTAGGATTAGGCAATAATAATCTCAATATCCTAGACAGCTGCTGCTTCTTAATTTTTTTTTCTTTTTAATGAAGTACTGGTAACGACAGGATTAAGATTTCACACATGGCCAAATGGCAACTCAAAGCATTTTCTTTTTCCCACTGTTTATCTTTGACTAGCAAGCACCATCATCTTCACCGGGGGCTCGGTGTTAGAAAGAATCAAGACCTCTGGTCTCATCCTGATTAGAGAGCAGTTCTGATCTAGTGCAATGTGGAAAAATGAGATCAAGTCTTATGATGAAAAATTGCCACTGAGTAGGCCTACACTATATAAACACAAACTAAATTTTAGGAATAATGACCAAAAGGTCAAATCTCAGACATGTGGGTACATCTGTACTAATAAACTAGCCAGGGCTATAAGGAATGGGCACCAATCCAAGATAATCCATCATTTTACTTGCTTGCCTATACGACTTAAGTCAGCACTAGTTCTCATAAGCAATGCCCGTCCTGCACTTTCCCACAGCATGTTTGAAGGGAATGATCTTGTAGACAGTCTGGAGAAAGGCGAGCCCATTTTGGGATTGTGCATAAGCAATACCTGCCCTTTGAAAGAGTGGAAAGACCATACCCCGTTTTATTTGATAGTAAAGAAGTAGCCTTAGCATTTAGTGTGGTCAAAATGAGATAGACCACAAAAAGTTATGCTAGACATGTTGTTGTTGAATCCCAGGCAGCTGCTTCACTCCACCACCAGCAGACTCGGGGAGATAATGGGAAGAATGAAAACAAGAGAACTCATGGGTTGAGATAAAGTTTAACAGGAAAACAAAACCCATGCACACAAACAAAGTAAAACAAGGAATTCTATCACTGCTTCCCATGGGCAGGCAGGTGTTCAGGCATCTCCAGAAAAGCAGGGCTCTATCACATGCAATGGGACTTGGGAAAACAAATGCCATCACTCCAAACATCCCCCCCTTTCCTCCTTCTTCAACCTGCTTTATATACAAAGGCCAATACCATAAGATATGGAAAATCCTTTGGATCAATTTGAGCCACTTGTCCCAGCTGTGTATCCCCTAACATTCCAAGCACCCCCAACTTCCTTGTCAGCACAGCAGTACAAAAAACAGAAAAGGTATTGGCTCTGTGTAAGCAGTGTCCAGCAATAACAAAAATATCTCTATATTATCAAACCTGTGTTCAGCACTAAACCCAAACACAGTCTCATGCTAGCCACTGTGAAGAAAACTAACTTTTCCCTCAGCCAAAATGAGCAGAACACAACATTATGGCCTACCCCAGCAGCTGTGTGCTAATGGAATTAACTAATCAGGTCATATACCATTTTCATTTTTCCACACTTTATGCCAAGGTCTGTGATTACAATATGCCATCATATACAAGGCATATCAACTCCATAGAGCTGAAGTGCACCATATGCAAGGAGTACTGGATTTTCCTCAACTAATTAATATTTTCAAGTTTGTCAGTTTGTCATTCAAAGCTCTGGATGTCAAATAGCTATAAGGAAAAGCTAAGTTTTATCACTGATAAATTAAAATTATGCTGAAGACAAAGGCCTGCACTATAAAGTTAAGATGAACCCAACATTGCCTTTGCACTGGTATGGGTTTTCTTGGAATGGAAACAAATAATTTAAACATCAAATCATGAATCTTCACAGACATAAAAGATCAAGCTCTACAGCTTAGGGGGTTTTAATGTCTGCTCATAGTCTATTGGCTTGTGATAGGAGCTTTGGATTCAAATTTGTGCTGAGAGATCAGTTCAGTGAATAACTCAAAATCTGTCACAAGAAGAGTTCTATCACTGCAAAGTCCTGGGGCTGCAGGGTAGTGGAGTGACAGTCCCTGCATGAGACCCCTCCAGAGCCCACCTGAAAGTTAAAGTCATAATCTTGGAGGTGCCTGGAGGCACCTGGAAAGAAACAATCTGTATATGGTGGTTAGCAGGAATATTGCACCTACAAAAATTTCCTCACAGTGATTTAGGCACCTGAAGATTTCTGCCAGTCTTAAGCAGTATCTGAGTCAGCAGTTTAAGATCCTTTAAATGGTGCTGGATAACATAATGGTCAGATGCCATGTCCTTTTTACATACCTCCTATTAAGCACTACTATTAAGGGAGTCACATAAATACTATAAATACTGCAAATAATAATGGGGTTTGAAAGGCATGTGTTCCCTTAGAATTTTAAGTGCAACTATTTCACAAGATTTTATTTCACAAGTTACAGGCAGTAGCTAGGTCCTGATTTAGAATATGATATAAAATCACCTGGAATGTAATTTACAAAAATATCAATTTTTATACCTAGACTTACAATGTATGTAAGGCTCAAATACATAATATTAAGTTTTTTTCCTTATTAATTTTCCTTTTATGATGTTGGTTTGGGGTTTTTTTTTGTTTTTAATTGGAGCTATGACCTTCTTTCTAATAGTTAGGAGGATGCTGTTTTTAATTGGAGCTGTTGGTGCTGTTCCTTCTGACAATCTGAGGATAAAAGGGAAGTGATCAAAAGAGAGAACTTAGGTCTGCTCTGACTATAAGCAAAGAGGAAACTCCATCTGACCAAAGTGGGCACCTTCTGGTATTCAGCAAGCCATGCAGAACTACTTTTTAATGTTACAAAAGTCAGAAAGTCACTTTTTGGTAGGCATTATGCTTCAAGAGACATATTGTCAAATAGATCACAAAGGCCTTGCTAAAATAACGGAAGAGTTCTACAAAATTGGAAGAAATAAAGTATCTCTCTTTCTGCTTCCTCAGTTTAGATCAGAGAGCTTTCTAATTTTTATTAAACAAGTTTGTCCCATTTCTATAACGCTAGATTGAATGCCTCTTCAAAAAATTCTGCAACTTCTTTACAGATAAAACAGAATAGATTTTCGTGCTATGCTGCATATCAGAATGGCACACTCTTCTCTTTTCTTCTCCCTGCATTCAGAACCAAACCTTTCTGCATGTAAATGGACAGATTCAGCTGGGAAGGTTCCAAATTCGGAGTCGTGATGTTCGTCTCACAGATAGTTTCCTTGATGATTTAAAATTTCTGCCTGCTGAATACGACAAGGGGGAGTATTTCAAATTCCTAGAAGATTATGGAACTCACTATGCTGTCTCTGGGACTGTAGGAGGAAGATATGAACTTGTTTACGTGCTGGATAATTATGCTATGTCTCGACTAGGTATGCGTTCTGTTGGCCTTGCTATGACCAAGTTCCCACACTCAAAGAGATATGTGATGGTAGATCTGTGTACGTGGAAAAATACTGAGAAAGCACTGTTTAGTGCATGCTGCCTGTGGCATACCAGCGACATTATAGAAATACATGAGAAAATAGTCAACCTTTATAATTTACAGAACTACTTGAAATCTCTGTTTTAAGTCTATGACTGAGAGGGCCAAAGGAACCTTAAACAAACCTTGTGAACACACTAACAATAATTGCATGATTCACAAGAGATCTTGTCCAAAGACAGGAAAACCCACATAAACCCTAAATCCTATTTGGTACCTTTTTGTGGTATAATCACTCTAAGAGTATGGTGGTGACAAAAAACAAGGAATAAATTGTAGTGCTTTCTAGGAGCCACATGGAGCATGCAAGTGTGTTAAAATTGATTTCATAGTTTTCAATATTCACACTGGAATATTCCATGCCCTGATTAGAATAGAAAAGTAGAAATTTAATCTTCCCTCATGGGCAGTTCAGATATATGTGGGTTTGTGCTGGATTAAAGTGATCACATGGGAATAAAGTGAGAAAAGACAATTCTCACGTTGATTTTGGAGATCAAAAAATGAGCATTTGCTGGTTGCAGCCCAATAACAATATTACTATCAAATATTCAGGCTATGAAAAGGGACATGGGACAAATTTGTCACTTTAATTTCCCACTATTAGTCTGTTCATCCCCTCGAGATTGTAGTTTTGGATTTTTTTAAGTCACAGTTTTAAGCAAAATTCTTTCTGAACACAATGCTGAAGTGGCAGATGATATTGGGTTTGGGTTCAATATGGAGAAAGGAGATGTTGGAAAAAGTAGTGTGTAGAGGTGGATTAGGATTAATGGAAAAAACATACTTTTAAGAGATCACTGGCCTTGATTAATTTTATGGGTAAAAGCAGCGGAGAAACATAATTGAGGTTAGAAGAGAGACTGAGAGAATTCAGTAATTTAGTATATAAAAAGAGTAAATATTGAACAACTGCAAAAAAACAAAATTTCAATGTGATAAAATGAAAAAAATATGGTTCCTAAATGAAGGCCTACTTTCAGCTAGCTCAAGAAAAACAAGCCATTTTTAGTATTTTCCTAGTCACCACAGATCTCACCTGCACCTGTTCAGGCACTCAAATTACAGCCATCCTCATATTCATTACATAGACAAGGAAAAAGTAAAAGATAAATAGTAAGAAGAAAGCCACAAACATTTCCAATAGGCCTGAAATTTATTCTGTAACAATAATAATGTCTTGTTATTTATGCTTATTCAATCTAATTGCCTATTTCTACTCCCAGGAATCACTGTAGAAGATGTGAAAAAATGCCTTGGCTATCACTTAGATGCCAATATCGTGTATAAAAACATACAAGCCAATTTTAATGTTGATAGTGGTAAATGTGAAAATATTTATAGCAGAGAGAAATGTAAGTATGTCCTTGATTTATGTTATATCTTTTGCTTAAGGAAAGATAATACCAGCTGCTTCCTCTGAATAATCAATATAGTTATTGCTGTTAGAATTATTGCTATCCAGTAGAGCAATACAGGTGAGATTCACATTCTTCCATGCTCCTAAGTCAAGACAGCCTGAGAATGTGTTCCCAGCATGCACACACATGAACCCACCAGTTTGATGCATACATACGTACGTATACATCACCAGCCACAAATAAATACAGAAAAAATACAGACAGCACTCAGGCAAACACAAATGGCACAAATGGTTTAATCTTTTTCTCCTCTCCATCTAATCCGGGAGAAAGTCTTTCAGTGGGCAATATCACAGAATCACAGGACAGTTGAGGGTTGAGAGGGTCCTCTGGAGGTCACCTTGTCCAAGGCAACACAAGTCTCAGGTATTTCAGTCCCAACAAAATATTTATATGTAATCAGTACAGATAACTTCAGAAGTTGACCTTAAATACCCAGTTGAACCAGCAACTGCATTGTTAGCCTCTCCTGTTAGTGACAGAGATATATTACACCAGGCCCACAGCTCCACTCCCATTGCTGGTGCAGACTCTCTGACGTACATCAAGGCACACAAACTGTGGATGTCTCCAGGGACTGGCCTTAGGTGCTCAGCCAATGCAGCAATTGGTCCTTAGATCCTCTCACCTCCAGCTGCCTTAGACAGAAATGCATTCATATGAGACCAGATCTCAGCCAAACCCAGATCTGAGGTCTCTCCAGTATTTGGCCTAGAAACCCAGTATCCAGCTCCTCCACTTGTCTCACTCTGGACCCATAAAATCACAGAATGGTTGGGGTTGGAAAGGACCTTAGAGATCATATAGTTCGAACATATCATTTTGGAAAGGGATGCAACATATTAAATCAGGCTGTCCAGAACCCCATCCAACCTGGTCTTGAACAGGGATGAGGCACAGTTTCTCTGGGTAATCTGTTCCATTGCTGCACTTCACTCTAAGTAAAGAAATTCCTTTTGTCATCTAATCTAAATCTCCTCTCTTTTAATTTAAAATTACTTCTCCTTGTTCTGTCAATAGCTAACCAAGTAAAAATATTGCTCGCCTCTCTTTTTATAAGTCCCCTTCAAGTATTAGAAGACTGCAATGAGGACTTCCCAGAGCCTTCTCTTTTCCAGGCTGAACAATCCCATCTCTCTCAGCCTGTCACTCATAGGAAAGGTCTTCCAGCACTCTGTCCATTTCTGTGGCTTCCTCTGGACTTGCTCCACAGGGTCCACATCTTCCTCATGTTAGAAACCCCTGATCTGAATGCAGATGGGATCTCATGTAAGCAGAGAAGAGGGGCAAAATCCCCTCCCTCCCCTGCTGCCCACGGGGCTCTGGATATAGCCCAGGACACATTTGGCTCTCTGGGCCGTGAGTACCAAGGCCAGGGCAAGTACAGCCTCTCATCCACAGCGCTCCCAAGCCCTTCTGGGCAGGGCTGGTCTCCACAGGTTCTTCTCCCAGTCTGTGCACAGACCTGCTATTGCTTGACCCAGGTGTACACCTTGCACTTGGACCTGCTGAACTTCATGAGGTTTTTGTGGGCTCACCTCTCAAGTTTGTCTGTGTGTCTCAGGATGGAACCCAATCCTTCTGTTGTGTTAATGGCTCTATTTTGTGTCATCTGGAAACTTTCTGAGGGTACACCTGACCCCACTCTATCATTGATAAAGATACTGATGGAAATCAGTCCCAAAGAGAGCTCTGAGGGACACCACCTGTCACCAGGCTCCACTCGGACACAGAGCCATTGACCACAACCCTCTGGCTGTACCCATCCAGCCAGTTTCTTGCCCACCAATAAGTCCACCCTTCAGGTCCATATGTCTCCAATTGGGAGATAAGGAAGTCATGTGGAACTGTATCAAAGGTCTTACAGAAGGCCAGGTAGATGACATCTGTTGGTAGTCCCTTCCTGACTGTTGCTGTCACTGCATCACAGAAAGCCACCATATCTAGGCCACAGCAACATCTGCTCTGGTACTTGTCTCCCAAGCCACTTACCCTATATTCACCTGCTAGTCTGGCTTGACACTTGCTAGTCATCACACACTGGCATGTGAATTGTCACTTGTTCCAGTGGTTGCCACCACAAACATCAGGTGCCTCTCAGCCCTTGTCCAGCTCTAGCAGCTGGCCACACAGAGCTCTATACATACGCATGCACACAGAATAGAGTCCCTTCACCCTAGGAAAGAGTTAGAATGGAATTTAATGGTAGGCCAGGACAGACTGCAAAGATGAAGGACAGCACACAGCAGAGTAGCTCAGAGATCAGTCATTTGTCTGTATGCAATAAGTCCCCTTTTTTTGCCTTTATGCCTTTATTTTCTCAAGTTTGCTCCTCCCAAAGCCACTGTGAACCCCCCCTTACCTTTTCAATGGCACTCCTGTAAATATATTCTAAGTATTTAAATTCATGTAATCCCAAAATGCCATTCTTTCCATCTAGAGAGCTCTTTCATTGACTCATCTTGCAGCTGATTAATCTTCAGCCCCATACTGCTGGGCTAATGGCTCTGCTGGAACAGGCCTGAGAGGAGTTGAAGGAGGGACTCCCTTTCTCTGATTACCCTGTTTGAGTTCCCCTGCCTACCACTGTTGCCCTCTGCTCCTTTATGTGTCTGGAGATGGGCTTTGTTTCACATGAAATAAAAATTACAAAAGAGAAGAATATGTACTACTATATTGCATAAGAGGCAATTATTTTCAGTACTCTGCTCTTGTATTTTAATTATGAAGCAAAAGCCCCCAGTATTCTAATTTCTGCCCTATTTTTGTTTAGCTCAGTAGAATTACTCATTAGCTTTTGCCTGTCATCAAAGGACTGTGATCTCCATAATGTGTCTCAGTTTGTCCTATCCTTTCTTTCTCTTTCACATCTAGGGTTTTCTAATTTAATTGCAAAAGAAAATATTTCCTCCCACATAAGGCATAAGCAAAGAGATACTGAATTATGCTACAACCAAGAGTTCTCTCTATAATAGTTTTACAAAGAGGTACTGGCTTCACTAGGAGGACAGCTGTTTTTCCAGATGCATGGACATTAAACATCCTTCTTAACACTCCTTTTTTTCTGCAGCAGAAGCAAATGATAATGCTGTCATTGATGATGTCCTTTCCTTAGTTGAGGGAGGGAAGATTGACTTTTCAGTTAAAATCAAAGAAATGTTACTACGAGGAGCCAAAGCCGTTGATGTAGAGGATTACATAGAGTGGGCTAAATCTTTGGTTGATGCCCCAGTAGTGATACAGCAAAGGGTAAGTACAGCTTCTTCAAAGCTGTGGCTTTTTACAGTTTGAAAGCTTTTGATCTATGATGGAGGTGAGACTCCAAGTTTATAATGAACTTTCATACATTGTCTTTATCTTAACTGTTTCTTCAGATGTTTATTCTGGTTATGGTTATATCAAAAGGATTCAGAGCTTTGGAAGAGTGTGTTACGTATGGGCATTTTTCCTTCTACAGCCTTCTCCAATACATACACTTGTTCCAGTTAAGATAAGAGACGCGTATTTAAAGAAACAAAATTTGGAAAGAGCAATTGAAGACTACATTACTGAATACAGTGTGTGCAAATGTGAACCCTGTAAAAATGGAGGCACCCTTGTGCTGGTAGATGGAGTCTGTACATGCCTGTGCTCAAGTTATTTTAAGGGACTTGCTTGTCAAATTCCTAAATCTACATTAGTGAAAGGTGAGTAAATACTCCAAATAAACTAAAATGAGCATATCTGTTGTAAGAGTAGGCTGGCAAAATGAGCCTTCACAAGAAGAGAACCATATCTCCTTTACACCTACTGACGTCAAATCTCAAGGGCAAGGTGTGGAAGGGAAGGTAAGTTACTGGGTTCTTTCCATAAAGAGGGTACTCTAAGTTGGAGTTCATTGTCCACATAAATTACTGTGTCTTGGAATGACACAAAGTTCATTAAAGTACACAGGAGTATTATCAAATCTTGGTGCAGTACTGGTAAAATGGTTTCAGGCAAAAGCAATCTCACCGTGTCTTAAATTATTTTGTCTTCAGTTTTCTGAAAAAGGTCAGTGTCTGCTTGCACATGATTATGTTTCACAATTACTATGCTAGTTTAATATTAGGTTGGGGGAAAGGGAAAAGAATGCAGTTCCACAACTGACAATGTAAAAATTTATGGTGAAGTAAATTCATTCTCTGTGGCAAGGTTTTTAATGCACAGGTGCCCAAAATGGACCTTAGAATTTGTTTCCTAGCATGACAAAAATGTTGAAAGCCCAGGGTTATTAAGCACTGCCACGAACACATTTTTAAAAGCCAAATATTTGTGATGGGTTGTGTTCAGGAGACTGTAATGATCTGCAGAATTACCATAACTGAGTTGAATCATGATCTACCTTAAAAGAGGTACGTGGCCTAATCCTGTACCATGTCCTCATACTAGTTGTGACTGATGGAGGCTGGAGCTGTTGGAGTGCCTGGTCCGCCTGCATCAATGGGGAGAGTACTCGAACTCGCCAGTGTAATAATCCTGCACCAGGATCTGATGGCAGACCATGCCAGGGAGAAAGCATTGAAAAACGGCCCTGTGAAGAAGGGAAATAGTTATGCTTCTCAGAACCAGGTAAGCAGCCTCTTTAAATGTGTTACTGCAGTTTAGAATAAATGCTCAGCCAATATTTGGGGCATTTCAGAAATACAGTTGATGAAGTGATGAGTAAGTTCACTTACATTTTTCACTTAAATCTGTGATTTGATACCACCTTTGATAAACCACTGTGTATTGAATTTATGAATGGTTAGATTTGTATTTGAATGTTTTGACAAGTAATGTTATATTACAGAACTTGAGATTAGAATAGAATTCTGAGTAAGAATAGACTAAAAATACAGTTCTCAAAAGAAACAGATTTCATCTCCAGTCAGACTACCCATGAAAAAGCTTATGTCTTAAGGAGAGGGAAGAGACTTATTTTCCAGGGAAAAGATATTAAGACAGTTTAGGAGACTGAAGTCTCTTACTTGATAAATAGAATGCTGAAATCCAGCAAAGCTATAAATCTGTTACAGCAGATTTGAAATTTTCATTGAGAGAATATGATACAGATCTGGAAGATCAAGAAAAATATCACAAGGACAGGTATAAGTAATATAAATTAAATAAACCAGCAAGTGGTAGATTTTAAACAGACTGAAGATCTGGTCTTCACACAATGTCCATACCAAAATTAAATATGCATTTTAAAATTTCAACACAAAAAAATAGAAGGTTATTAAAGGTAGATAATCAGGCTCACTCAGGAAGTCTCTGAAAAATCAATTTTTGCAGGATTGGAAACTATTGTGTCTGGACTGTGCCCAGGCAGAAAGGGACCTGGGGGTACTGGTGACAGCAGCTGAACATGAGCCAGCAGTGTGCCCTGGTTGCCAAGAAGGCCACCTTCTGTACTGGCGTGTATGAGGAGCAGTGTGGCCAGCAGGAGCAGGGAGGTCATTCTTTCCCTGTACTCAGCACTGGTGAGGCCACACCTTGAGTGCTGTGTCCAGTTCTCACTCCTCAGTTTGGGAAGGATGCTGAGACACTTGAACACGGCCAGAGGAGGCAACGAGGCTGGTGAGGGTCTTGGAACACAAGCCCTGAGAGGAAGGGCTGAGGGAGCTGGGGTTAGTTAGTCTGGAGAAAAGGAGACTCAGAGGTGACCTTATCACTCTCTACAACTCCCTGAAGAGTAGCTGTAGTCAGGTGGGGGTTGGTCTCTTTCTCCAGGCAGCCACTGACAGAACCAGAGGACACAGTCTTAAGCCGTGCCAAGGGTAATGTAGGTTGGATATTAGGAATAAGTTTTTTATGGAAAGAGTGATAAAGTACTGGAATGGTCTGCCTGGGGAGGTGGCGGAGTGTTTAAAAAAAGACTAGATGTGGCACTCAGTGCCATGATTTAGTTGAGGTGTTGGGGCATGGGTTGGGCATGGGGCATTGTTGGGGCTTGTGATTCTGTGATTTTGTACTCTGGGAATGTAGCGCTATGTGTTTCCCGACTCCTGGACATTCTCTAGGTCAGTGTTATTGCCCTCTTGTTAAATTCAGGATACGAAGTTAGCCTTTGCTTGATTCAATGAAGCTAGTGTTATTAAAATAAAAACAAACCTCATAAGCAGCTAATATTCCTTAGAAAAAAATATTAACCTAACTTTGGCTTCTATGGTTTCAGACATGTGGAGTCCACTCTGGAAGCAGAAGTCTGATATTTACTTCTTCTGAAAATCACACTATGAGCTTTGATTCATCCTTCACAGAATCACCCAGAGTTTCAGAATGTGTCAGGTTGGAAGGGACCACACTGGGTCATCTGGTCCAATATCCCTGCTCAAGCAGGGTCATCCCAGAGCACATAGCACATGATTGTGTCCAGATGGTTCTTCATTACAATTCTTTTACATTACAGTCATAGTTGAGACACAATAAAATCATTAACTTAGTGAGCTATGAGAGTAAAATTTCTTTTAATTTTGACCAAATATATATGTTGTAGCTACTATCTCCTATCACTTCTTCACTATTTTTCATCTTTTCTTAGAAAACTTTAATGTATTTCAAACCAGTTCCACCAGTTCACAATTTCTGCTGGCCAGCTAGCTACACCAGGACAGTGTAATGGCATGATTTTAAAGTACCTGCAGCTTAAATGATCTGTAATCAAAATAAAGTAATAAACTATAAACATGTTAACAGAGATGTGCTGATACAATAGCTGTGGTCAACCTTCATTAGTCTGGCTATCATTAGAACATGAATACTCCATATTTGTTAGTCAATGGGGTGTCCCTTTATCAATGTTTTTTCATAATTATTTCGATCATGTTTTCAAACTGATTTTCAAGAACTCAAATCCAGCACAATTATAAGAATAATTTATTCAGCATCATTTAATTAATGGTACATTGTTAGAGAAGAACTTTGAAGAGTAATTATCTTCAGCAAAATGCCCCTGGAGATTTATTTCAGCCCCATGTTTTACATCTAATTCATGGCACAGACCACCAGGATGTTTATGAAGACATGCAGCTTCACTAGAGCTATTATGCCTGCTCCTTGATATATCAGCAGAATAGTCCATCACTGTATCTTGACTACGTCAATGAGTAGTGATTCAGATTCCTGGTTCAAGAACCTTCTCTTGAACCAGACCCAAGTAATGGATCATATAGGATCAGTCCCCTGATTGATGCCTGCGGAACACTGCAAGTAATCCCAATTAAACTCAGTAATTCCTGTTCCACTAAAGTGATGTAGCTTTAACCATCTCCTAGTCTACCTTACACACTTTCTGATGAGTCACATCTTCTCCCAATTCCTGCCACTTAAAATTCAACAAAGGATATCACCTGAAATACTCTGCTGAAATCTAGACAAATAAAGTAAATTGTATTACCTTTGCCTTAAATGCCAGCTAAATAATGATATTTTCTCATTCAAATAGTTTCTTCAAAATCGTTATTGTGCTTGAAAATAAGCATGTAGCTGCCCTGGTGATTTCCTGGTTTTAGGAAAATACATAGTGTGTTTGCTAATTGCCCTTATAATTATCTGTAGTTGTATTTGCTATTACCTATATAATAGATTGTATTGATACATTCCATTGAAAGTTTACTAGAAAGCAAATGGTTTGGGACTTAACAGCAATTCAGTAATCTTTTCAGTACTGTAGCATTGAGATTTTAAGGAAATACTGATTTCCCTACAGAATGCAGTTTAAACCTTGCTTCTGACACAGATACAGTACTTTCTGCTATTTTACTATCATATTGATTTATCCCCCATTTATTAATACTAAGAAGATTGCTTACTGAAAACTCAACTGATTTTTGTTTAGAAGTTAGGCATCAGCAACATATACCAGCATGCTCTTTTCTGTATTAGCCAGGACTTCACTTCACTTCTTCCTTCTTTCACCTCTTTTCATTAAGCTCTTTGGTTTGGTTTTAGGGTTTTTTTTCTAAATCTACATCACTGAAGTTTATGGCCATATGCCCTTCTTCCTTTAATTTTTGTGCACGGGAATCTGCAGCACTACAGAACCTTAATACCCTGTCAGAGCAGGACAATCCTATTTTTCTGATAGTATCAGCTATGAAGAGCTCAATAATTAAAGGCTAATTGATAGAGATGTAGTTCAGCTTATTAGAGATAAAATAGATATTAAACATCCATGAAAGTCTGGGTCAGAAGGAGACATGTATGATGTTGACAGTGAAGCCTAAATATGTGTAAATTCAGGAACCCTGAGCATGAAAAACAAAACCAAAATACATTTGCCTTTTTAATTCAGTCAAAGTTTACTGAAAAGAATAACTCCATAATTTTATCATCATCATAGAGCTGGTTTTCCTGAAAATCTTGGAAGTAATTTCATGAATGAATAAAACCTATTCATCCTTCACAGTGATGCAAAATAACCCAAACAAATACTGTTTACAATTCTGCTAGGTGTCTGATACTGTGCAAAACAAGAATATTGCCGATATCTTTTCATGTGAAGGTTGGATAGACCACATACACTCCCTAAAAATATATTCACAGTGAAGGACAAAGAACAACTTTTACTCCCTCTAGTACAGTGTATAATCCTTAGCAGACTCGTGGAGACACAAAAACTGAAATTATGGTAAGTACAGGACTTTATTAATTTACTTTTTACTGCTTGGATGCATTAGCACTAAAACTGCTGTGGTTGGGATTGTAAAACTTCAAATTTATTTCTAATAGTTTTCAAGTCCTTGAATCTGGTTTTCTTCTTTTGAGGGCATGAGGAAACTTTTTTAATTTTTTAGGTCCTTCATAATCTGAACTGGTTTCTATTTGGCATTCAATATTTAGGAAAACAACTTATTTTAAGGCTAAACTGACAAATTAGTTTGTGTATCTAGAGGAGTTCTGCAGTCAAGTTTCAATGTGACACTAACTAAGAAATGGGAAGGGGTCATACCTTCTAACTAGATAAAAAAAAAAAATTCTACTATCTTATTCTGCTTCAGCAGGACTTTGTAACTAAAAAGATAAGGGAATTTATTTGTATATCTTCAGTACAGTTGGACGGGGAGTGTGGTGTGCTACTGTGTGTTTAGCAAACTGATAGAATTTATTTCCTTAGAAAGTCAGTTTCTTTAAACTCTCTATGTATCTTTTGTTAAGTATTTTATTAATAAATGAAATTGATAACTTCAAGATTAGTGATTTTACAGAAAAATGTTGCAAAGTAAGAAATCTGCATAACTTTTCAGGCCATCTTCGCTGTTGGAAATAATTTAGAACTCCTGAAGTAGTTTGCGTATACCATTTATCATGGTACCTATGCCAAATCAATCATCCTCCCTGGATGCAGTACTATTAAAGAGGTTGACTGGAAGCTGTCAATCCTGTTTCAAAAGAAAAATGGTGCCTTGTGATACTTAGAGGTGAAAAAGGTTGCCCATTGCAAGTGCTACTTGAAAAATGGTAATGTGAAATAAATTGAATAAAGAATGTGGTTCTCATTTAATAATGCTTTACAAAGTTCCGAGTGTTGTCTCTGAATTTGTCTCTGCTTTACACTATGATTGAATTCTTCCTGAGTCCTAAGGAAAGTGTTTACATAAGGGATAATTTTTTTAAATTTTAAAATATAAACCAGGTATTTTACTTTATTTCTGTTGTAATACCACTGTGTAGAATCAAGTACTAAAGGTCAAAATACTAAATTTGTTTAAATCAATAATTCTAGTCATTTGACTTGCCCCAGATTTTCGTATGGATAAACAGAATCTGAATAAGGACTAATAAAAAAGCATATTGCTGTGCTGCTGTCTGCTGATTTCTAGCTGCCACAGGGATTCTTTAACTTGTACTAGAGAAGACCAAATATGTATGGAATATTCTTATTTTCAAGATTCTACATTAAAAATTGCATAGTTACTCTTCTGGCATGATTCAAGCATCTAGCTACTTTCACAAACAGATTTGTTTAGGAACAATATACATGTGAATATGTTGATCACTGAACTTCTGCTGTTGCCAAATGCAGTTTGAAAATATGCAAAAATTTACAGTTTTTCTATTTTGATTAAATATTTTCAAATTTCCAGGCTGTTTTCCCTGATTCCAAATAAGAATGACAATTCAAAGTAATGCAAACCATGAATTTATTCTTTTAATCTATTTTCTTGACAATACTATATAGAACTATGGGAAAGGAAGTGCTTTTATCTTTGTATCACAGGCAACCCAAAAGCTTCACCAAGCAAGGAAATGAAATTTTTTGGCCCTAGTTTTGATGTTGCACAGGTGGAAATTCATATTACAGCAAAATGAGAAGAGAGAAAAAAAAATTAGGAGGCAGCAAAACAAGCAGCAAAATAAAGTGGAGTGAGGAGCACTCTAGGGAAGTTTAATTTGTGGCAGTTTTACACCAGAAAACAAACTTGTGAAAAAAAAAAATGCATTCTTACAAAAAAAAAAAAATAGTCAGTGAACCTTTTGAACATGAGATTGGGTATAATCTGTTTTTAGTTCATACAGGAAGAGATGTAGAGAAGAAAGTTAGGCCTGCAGAAACCTGAAATTCAAATGAGGACCAAAACCTAGAATTAATTATTTTATTTCTGACCATCACCACAAAGGAAAGTTTAGATTAAAACACTTGGATATAATATAAGATGGGAAAATAGTAGAACTGCAATAATAGCTTCAGACAGGTGAGACTGAAGCTTATTACCACAACAGAAAAAAGTTGCATTTTCCTTTGATTTCAAGCCAGGACAGGCTGCATTGATTCCTGACCTAGAGAAATACCCCTAAACATATCTGTGTTTTTGCAGTGATACTGGTAATTCTCAGATACACTCTAACAAGGAAAAAATTTTCAAGATATGTGAATTCAGTAATAAATCTTCTGATGGAAATAAGGCCAGCCAAGGAACTTGACTGATCTATTTGGATTTACTCTTTGTCTAAATAAAAAAAAAAAATTAATCCTACAGATTCTGTACAGAAATACATTATATTATATACAATTATATGTTGCTTATAAAATGCTGAATGTCTAACCGCATTCAGAAGGAACCATCTCTTGAGGAATTCTGTGAAGGGAATTCTACCTGCTTGCAAAAATCACTGAGATTACTGGACTTCTGACAGCCACAGAAGACCAGCAGATCTTACATAACTGGGAACTCAGCAGACTTTTGAAATGGATTTGTGCAAAATACAGCTCTTAGAGCTACGAACAACAAATTACTCAGGATATTACTGTTTTTGTTAAACATGCATGGGTTTCCTGTACATCAAGCTGGACTGGAGCATAAGAAGTAGAGAAACACTGAGAGAGATTTTTTTTTCCCCTGATATTTATGCTATTTTCCAAAAATCCGTAAACTATCATCTGCCCCAATTAAACAAAAAAACCCCTTTTTTCGTCTCTGTTTAAGTCAGTAGGAAAAGCACAGTAAGGGTAAAGCCAGCAAGCCGGTGGGCGGCCGGCAGCACCCGAGGCCAGCGCCGCTCTGTGCGCGCATGATGCCCTCTCTTGGCACAGAGGGACACGCTGCACCCAGAGCCCCGCCAACACCAGCACCTGTTACTCTCTGCTGCCCTGCAGCACCCTCATCACATTGCTGTGGAAAACCATTAGCAAGACAGGCCTCCTGCTACATCCACCAGACCATTCACACTAAAACCAGGCAATATTTCAGCCTATTTAAGAGATGCGGAATGAATTGTGACCTTTGCAACTTGGACAAAAAACACATTTACAGACATGCTTAGAATGCAGAACAACAATACCTTCCCTATGATCTTTATTTGTTAAAGTTTTTCATATTTGTGGCAAATGGGGGGAGGGGGGGAAGGGAAGGAGGAGGGAAAGCTAATATAGAAAAATGTGTTAGGTATGTAAATTAGGCAAAGATAAACCATAAACAAATGTAAATACGAAGCTGATACAGAACATATCATGTGACTTTTTTAACATCTCCAGGGAGCATAATGCAGATAACACAGGATATTTAAAGGTGCAGTTTTACTCTTTTTGTTGCAGGAGCAGTTTTAGTGTTTATCAGCAAATCATTTATACTGGAATCAGCATTCTAGGATTAAGAACCTGCTGGGATTTCTGGGTTCACTTCAACAGAAAGTAATCTTTTTAGATATTTTTTTCTTACTAACTATTCATACTGGTTTCTTTCATAGTTAAGTAAAAAATAAAAAAGAATAAAAGTAGTTCTTCAGCAGAGTTCAGGAGTCTACAGGAAAAAGATTAAATTAAGAAAAAAGAGCACCTGCCTTCAGTCACAACCCTCTATGTAAAAGGTGAAGTACACAGAAAATTAAGAATTGAAAAATTACACAGCAATTTACAAAAACAAAGCTACACCTATGCACCAGCACTGAAATTGTGAATAATGGTCTCTCTAACTTGCAATATCCTCACCGGAAGATGTTGAAAAGTAATAAAAATTATTTATTACACATTTAAAAATTGAACATGTAAGAAATTTGCTAAATTCAATCCATAATTATAAAGAAAATTATTTAATAATTTTAGGGAGTTTACATTTTCATAAAATGAAATAGGGATCAGAGGATCTTGTGCATCTTGTATTTGAAGCTATGGCTGGGCGTTCTGTTCACTTCTGCTGACACATCTCTAACAGCTTTTCTTCCCATTAGATACTTGTTTAGCTAAGTTTTAGAGATAGCCATAACCTGTACAAACCCCTGAGGGCATCTGCATTTTGACTCTGAAGGTGAGTCATAGAGAGACCTGTTTTCTTATGTCTTTGGAGAAGAAAAACTTTCACAAATCATGTCTCCAGGCTCTCACTTATCTTCTAAAAAGGCTCTCAAATCATTAATTTATGTCCAACCATTGATCTTCTCCATCTCTTAGTAATTTTTAAACTATTTTCAAAATCCTTTTGTTAATTCATTTTATATCTTCAGGTGTTTATTCCCCAGTGGTCCTGTTTCCATGATTTCTGTGGTCTTGTCTTATTATCTTACAGATCTCAGTCTTCAATTCATTATTCCATATCTAAATTTCTATAAGAGAAGTTTTTCCGGCTCAAATTTATGCAATAGCTCAAACGGAATGGACAGTACAGTCTTCCCCATGCTGACCAGTGGTGCATTTCTGCTTCCTGCTGCTCTTCTCCCCATGACAGTCAGCAGCTGTCCTATGCTCCACTTTAAAAATATTCTGTTGCTTTGATGATCTACCCAATGACCCAATCTTCGATGAATGCTCAGCAGATTCACCTTAAATTTAAATCTAGTCCATGCTAAGCAAAAGGTTGGCAGTGTGATCTTGCATAACAAAAAATGGATTCATTTTTCTCTATACAATTTAGCATCTGGAGCAAAAAAGCTGCTATATACTGCCTCATCGGTCATGGCCTGTAACTTCTCTGAAGCAGCAGCAAAACTGAGAGACACTGCTGAATTTCCCCTTTTCATTCACATAAATTGTGTAAACAGCACATTCAGGTGCCTGTAACAGTGCAAATAACAGACTTGGTAAGTAACTAAATTAGCATGATTGAAGTTAAGAAAGCAGCCATAGCTTTTCTTGATGCCTCAGGTTTTAGCTTTTAGCTTTTATATTTTTCAGATTCTGTACTGCTTTAGTGTATACTGAGCTTCATATTAGGGGATAATGAGCACTCTTCACAGAGTAGTAGACAAAACAATTCCTTCTCCAGCTGGGGACCAAGGACAAATGATCCAAATTTCAGGCCCAAGAGCATAAACAACTGTGGATTGAAGAGAGAAAAACAAGAAGGATGGGACTTCATAACCTAAAGCCTAATTGGACAGTTAACTCCAAAATGAAAATGGACCAAAACATAAAAGAGACAGACCTCGCGACCAGTTGTGTATTTTGTGACCATTTTGGGTTCATCTTGGGTGTAGCCTTGGCTGGGCTCTTGGGCTGCCAAGCACAGAGGTGTATCCACTGAGACCTTCTAATAAATCCCTGCTTTATTCTTTAGTTCTATCTAGTTGTCTGTTCTAAGTCAGCCTTCACAAGGCATCACTCTGCCTCTTAGGCAAGGCAGCAGGCAGGCACTGAGCAAACAAAACAGCAGCACTTCAATTCTCTGTGCTCACTATAGGTGATCAAGGAGCTAGGACACATGACAGACAAGAAGCTAAGTAGGCAAAGCAGAGGCTTCATTGCTGTTTTCAAATGTCTAATGGAAGTGTGTCATACTAATCTCAGAGATGTACATGGACAGAGAGGCAAAAAAGGCATTGGAAACAACACCAAAAAAAAAAAAAATCTCAATTAGTTTCCTTTTTTTGTTGGTTTGGTTTTGTTGTTGTTGGGGTTCTGAGGGTTTGTTTGTTTGGGGTTTTTTTTTTTCCCTTTTATTTTTATTTTTATTTAACAATGATGGAAATCAAATGCTGGTACAATTTAGCGGGTCAGCAGATTTTCCACCCTTGCTCCTTCCCTACCTAAATGATGCTGGAAGGCTAGGATTTGTCACAGGAGAGGCTCTTCCATTAGAGGTCCCTGTTGTGCCAGCACTTGGGAAAGGCACCACATTAAATAAAAACAGGCAGGTAATGTTTGTACCGAGAGAGTGCTGCATGAAAGGGCTCCCTTCTGTGGGTGGCTGAAAGGTGAGACCCATCTGACCACAGGGCAGGTATATGGTGGAAGAGTGGACACACAGCTCACTTACTCTTATTTCACAGATAGCACATTCAATATGCTGGATAAAGAGGGGAAAGCAGAAGAGAGGAAAGTCTTGGAAAAAGACCGGAGAGTAGGACAGGAAAGAAGAAATGTTCTTTTTGAAAGGAACTCTTAGTATACCAGCAAGACTTCAGAATATAGGATTTGTGTACACTCCCTGTCTAAGCTGACTTTACCAAAAGAACTCTTAACATTGAGTTAAAATGATCCTGGTTTTCTGCTGTGATTGCCAGAGGCACAGGTGAATACATTCTCACTTCAACTAACTTCTCCAATCTTTTGTCTATGGATTTATATCACAGGCTAACCAGTTACTTTAAAGGCAGAAGGCTTTGTGACCAACCAGCCGCCACCTGCTAAAGATAAGGGATCTGGGATAGCCAAAGTTTTTTAAAAGCCTGATGGACAAGGACATAGAAAGGATGTCAGGCATTATACAAATACTAAGCAGAAGGACTTAGGAAATTTTCCCAGAAACTTTCTTCTTAAAGATGTTTGGATAAACTGTGTTTTCATTTTTAAACTTCATTGTATTTGATTAAAACTATTTCTGAAGTTACATTTTGTTTTGAAATGTTTATGATGTGAGAGCATTCCTTTGTTGTTTTTATTTAGGCCACATCATTGTCTTCTTTTTTTTAAGCTTTCCACCTTCTTGCTTTAGAATATAAAAATAATTGCAATATAGCATACATGGTAAAAATTTCATTCCAGGAGAGAAGACTCTACAAGTTTTAGATGTAGTTCTAATAAATAAGATTGATTCTCACAGAAGCACTGGGAAAGAAGAGTGGCGAAAGGATCCTGGCAACTGAGAATTTAACTTGGGTTTTAACTTTCAGATGTGCTCAAATTTAGCATCATTTCTAACAGGTAACTTCTTGAGACCACATAAAGTACAGAAAGATGTAAATTTGCATTCACTGAGACTCACTTCTTTCTAAACTTTACTAGGGTTTGTTTAATTGAGATTGACCATGAAAATCTAGATTTTGTCTGTTTGGGGTTTTTTAAGCAAATATGTTTTAAAGGCAAAAGCAGTATGATTCCTCTAATATGAACTGGGGAATAGCTAACAAATGAAGGTCTGATCTCCCACTTTTTTAAATGAAAAGACTGAAGAGCTGTTGTTAAGAAATCATCAGATAATTTTAGAGTCTAAATTGCTCTCATCTGAAACCTTTTACTCAAGAGGTTTAAGGAGGATACCTTAAAATGTAAATGCCCTTTATTATCCACTTCCCAAAGAAAGCCTAAGATACCTGAGCTAGGTGATACCTGAAGAGGCACATATGTCAGCTCCAAGTCTTCTCTGCCCCATTAAGGTGGTGCAGAAGGCCAAACAGCTCAGAACAGCACCTTGCTTGCAGCTTGGATGCTTTTTAGGAAATATGAGTTTCTGTTTTATTCTTCTGCACTAATATCAAGTGAGACTTGAAGAGCTGACACGTTTAATATATGAGAGGGCAGGAAAGGAGGTTGTTACATTTATGTATGAAATCGTTGGATGTCCCTGTCTCCCTCCCACAGGGTTTACACAGCTCCTGGTGAAGTATTTGCACGGGTTCTCTGCACACCTTTTTTCTGCACACCTGCCAGGCGGAGGCAGACAGGGACAAGTTGAAGAGAAAGGGAAGTCAGGAGTGTTTTGCTAAAGTTGTCCCCCGTTGTTTTCCCACTTCCTCCTGGCATCAGCAGCTGGGGGGAATGCTGAAGGGGAACCCAGACCAGCTGATAACCCCCTGCTTAGCCATTCACATGGGAGTATACAGGGTGGAAGCAACTTCTTCCTTGAGAAAGTCTCCCTTCCCCTCTGACGTTCCAGCGCGTACTTCCCGCGGCTCAGGCTCGCTCCCTTCTGCCCCGGCGCAGCGGCCGCGCTCAGGCCCGCAGCGGCTCCATCAGCCCCGGCTCCTTCGGGACAGCCTGAGCCCGGCAGGCAGGCACAGAGTCGGGAAAGGGGACGGCGCGGTCAGCCAGGGCGCAGGCACACCTATTCCTGAGGGGAACGGAAGAGGAGGGGCTGAGGGAGCAAAACTTCAGGGCAAACCCTCCGCAGCTGCCCGAGGTCCTGTCCCCACACAGGGTGTTGGTGCGCGGCTCCCAAGTAGCCCTGCCGTGCTCCTCCGTCCTCCCTCTCACGCCAATCTCTTCTGATTTCTTCTCACGCACAGCTTCTAGCAACTCCCCAGCCAGCGAGCCTACTTACCCGCCAGTGTCAGAGTGGCTAGCTTGCCTTACCGAGATGGCCACCACGTCCCCCCCACATCCCCCTTGCCTCAGACTAGGAGTTGGTTGCTGTCTCTAGGATAGAAAAGTATAAATAGTGGAAACAGATTTCTGCACTCCCTGTTCAGGCAAGTATAAATATATTAATAATAGGAAATGGTTATAAGATTATATATATTGAATAACAAGAATTTAAAAGAGCCACAGCACTGAGTTGAGGATCTTTCAGGGAATCCTGCACGTCAGTAGTCCCAAAACAGCATCTGGAAAGCCATATTGGTACCGTAAACATGACACTGCATGTAGACACAAGGAAATGCTGTTAATTTGCTCATGACCAAACTTCTGTCAGAAATACTAAAACTGCTTTCAATTGAGAATCGATGGAAATGCAGCAGCACGTTCTTGAGGAAGTCTAGTTCTGTCTGCAGACACAAAGATAACACAGACTTACGCTACCAAAAATTTTGGTTCTCATGGTGTACTGCAGCAATTGCAAGCAGAAGTTCCTGCCAGCGTTCAGGAATATCAAGTTTCTTCTGAAAATCAGGTGATTTCCAAAGTGATGCTGTAACATGATAACTGCCATGACAATATGGCACTTCACTCCAGAAGTCTGACACTAGGCAGTGGCACGGCAGGACTGCTGACTCTTTGTCTTGCCCTCTGATGAGGTTCATGTACTCAAAATGTTACCGCAGAAGCAGGACAAAACAAGGTAGTTTGAAACTTTTGGAATAAGTATGTACAGAGATTTTTGATAAATATGTTATTTCTGCTCCTGTGCCAAGTGTGCTCCCACGTCATTGAAAACTGGGAAATAAACTCTCAAAAAACCTTGTTGGTTAAGAAAAACAACATTACTCTATTAGTAATACTGGATGATGAGGAATTCTCCTTAAAACATACATGTTCAATAACCTAATAGACCAGATTATATTCCTGAAACTAGTACACATTCATCACATTTCCTGAATACATATATATATATAAATTATTTCAATTTACTTGTTTGGCTATGGTTGTGATGAAACTTTTCTCCTTGAGAGTGCCAGGTCATAATGTATTTCTTTCATCATTCTTAGCTGTGACACACAATCCTTGTTCTCAAAACTAAGATATCAGCTAGTACATATTAATCAATGATAGAAGTAAACAAGGAAGCATTAGCTGGCACAAGACTTATTAGTCACAGATGTAGGGAGTTAACACAAAGCCACATTAATCTCTGGTATTTGTACTAAGCACTGTATGGTACAAAACTCAGCATTAACCATGAATACAGGGACCATACACTAATGAGCTAAAGTTAAAAGAATTTTCCAACATCTATCCTCACTACTGCATAAACTACTTTTTACAGTATATAACCTGTTCAGTAACAACTAGGAGGCAAAAGCCCTGTGAGTGAGAGGAGGAGAAGGCAGGAAGCAAAGTTTCAGTGAAAAACGCTGCTAAAAAACTTTCTCTTGCTCAGTGCTCCACTTATTTGCATGTGTTATATATTACAGGGCAACACTATTCTGACTTAGGAAGGAGACATTAATGCACCTGCCCAAGAGTGTTCTTCCACATACTACTCCCCAGTCCTGTCTCCCACTATATACATATGGTTTAAAAATAGCTGCCCCAACCAGTCATCTTTGCCTTTTTCTTCTCCCACCCTCCCCCATGACTAACTCTGTTATGCAATCTCTCCTTATTTGGGATCATATAATAGACTAATAGACTTACAATTTAGCAAAACAAAGCAGGTTAAAAAAAATGTCAAGAGATAAATAATTTTTTTTTTTTGGTATCATATATCTTCAGTTTACAGCAACTCAAACAATACTACTGACACAGCTGCGGTGGTAACAAAATTCTAACTATGGTATTCTTTGTGACCATTAAATTTGAAAGCAAGAGGTGTTCAGATGGAAGTGCCTGACTTTTCAAACCATTTTGGAGCAAAGAACATCAGTAGATTAAAGAAAAATATCTTAAAAAGATGAACTAACATTTACAGCAGAGACTCACAGAATCATTAGGGCTGGAAGAGAACTCTGTGGATTCCAGTCCAACACTCCTGAGGAGGTTACATAGGAACATGTCCATAGGAACATGTCCAGGTGGGTTTTGAATATCTTCAGAGAGGGATACTCTGTGACTGCCCTGGGCAGGTGTTCCAGTGATCTGCCACCCTCAACTGAAAGAAACTCATGCTCACATTGAGGTGGAACTTCTTGTGTTGTAGTTTATGGACATTGCTCCTTGTCCTGTCTCTGGGTACCACTGAAAAGAGCCTGACACCATCCTCTGGGCACCCACCTCTGAGATATTTTAATGCATTAATAAGATCCCCTCTTAGTCTTTTCTTCTCCAGTCTGAACAGATCCAACTCCCACAGTCTCTCCTCATAAGTGTGATGCTCCAGATCCCAAATCTTTCTGATCTTTGCTGAATCCTCTCCAGTATTTTGTTTTCTTTCTTGTACTGAGTAACCCAGAAATGGACACAGCACTCCAGATGTGGCCTCAGCAGAGCCAAGTAGAGGGGAGGATTACCTCCCTTGGACTTGCTGGCCACACTCTTCCTGAATGGCTAAGGTTCTGATTATTTTTCTTCCCTTTCTTTTTTCCTTAATTTTTGACAGACTTAATTCCTAACTAGCCACTTTTCCCAAAGTGACATGGAAACATCCAAATAAATGCTCTGATTAAGAAAAAATATACTTAAAGTTGCAGTCACAATATTTTCACATAGGAACAGTAACACACTACTGGTGTGCTGGAATTTAGATGCTGTGTTTCTCTACACTGAATGTAATGGCATGTATATACATGAGAAGACATTTTCATTATTAGCATCCTTGTCTTGCTTGAATATGAGCTAGTGATTTTGTTGCTGCTGCTGCTGTTGTTTTTGTGAAAAGTGAAAAAGGCAAAATACCTTTACACTGCGTTCAGGTCCTGTTACTTAAAATATTAATTTATTCACATTCTTTCTTCACCTAAAAATAGCTAATTTCCCTATATCACTCAGAAATAACCCTCACAGAAATAAGTGGGAAAAAAACCAGAGAGATTTCAGGAAGCTATTGCATGTGCAAATGGAAAATGAGGCACATGGTGGATATTGCAGATGGGCAAGTTTCACAGAAATTCACAGCTTAAACTTATTTTCATTGTATTTGTTGCAATTTATATTCTCATGAGCATTCTGTCAGATAGGGATATACTTATTTGTGTGTATTGGATGAAATAGAAGAAAACAGGAACTGTCTAGCATTCAGAGCTGGGACGATAAGCTAGTTCTTTGATCATTGTATGATTTGTCTAGAGCTAATACTCTGAGCAAACCCTTCTAGTGGCATTTACCCACATAAAATCACTGTATTGCTATAGGTGCCATCTTAAAACAGTCATGAAGGCTGCTGAACACATCAGCAAGTCACAAATTCTAATCTGCTGTAGTTTTAATAATAAATGCATTATTGTCTGTGATAATTGTTTATTTTCACAAATAAATACTATTTTATAAATAAAATACAGTGTTTAGCTGAATGAATAGAATAAAGGACAGTATTTCTTCCACTACAAAAAACCATTGTGTTATATTACAAAAACATTAGTTGTCATTGGTATGCAGCAGTGTTTCTAATTCAAATAAGATCCATCCAGCATCCTAAGAAACTTCTGAGGTAGCTAAGCTACAAGTTTTTGTAAAATTAAGCTAGAAATATCAAGCACTTTCATTGTTTTTTTTAACACTCCAAATTGTTTACTTTAACACTCCAAAATATTTCAGAAATACTAAGAAGTTTGTGCAGAAGAAGAGTAGTAGGCCATGAGGAAGATTCAGTTAACTTCTAATTATACGCAAAGACACACAGATTTTCTACTGCAATCTCCTCCCCATACACTGCTCCAGCAAATTCACTGAGCTGTATTTTTAGGGTGTTCCACATTATGGTTTTCCTTTACCTTCAGCACAAACACATGTTTAGAATTTTTTGTGAAGCTTATTTACTCAGTATTGACTTTTCTAGCCTGGATCATCCTTCATACTTGAACACACAGGAGGAAGAAGAAATGTATGATCATAATTTTGGAGTATTTTAGAACTATCTCCACATAACAGAAGTTTTTAAAAACTGGCCAGCAGAATCTCAAGATCCCACTGGTGAATGTGAGGCTGCAAAGGAACATTCCAGCTGATGCCTGAGAGTGGGGCATGTATGCAGGACTTTCAGTGGTAGAAGGGCACTGGACCTGTGGCCAGTCCACCCTTTATGCCTGTAATTGCCTCACACATTTGTTTAGCAGCTATTCTGTAAAGGTTCAGGCTTCTGTACACCAAGGAAGCCTCACAGGACTACGCAATATGGGGTAAATGCAATAGTTCTGGATATCACATGGTTCTTACTGCTGATGAAAGCAGCCAACCAGTCTGAACACACTTTAGTTCCCTTTTCCTCCAGCACTTCTTGCCTAATATCCTGTGGAGAGCAGTTACTGTTCATGATAATGAAACCCACAAGTGTATCTTGTGAGAAGCAAGAAGTCCTCTGTGAGAAGCAGAACTCCTCTTTAGCAAATAGTTTGTCAAGTTGATACACCCGTGGATTGTCACATTGAGGGAGCCAGTTTTACTGCTTGTTTCAAAATACTGGAGAGCTTTGGGAAATTCAGGTAAACTTTTGCACATGTTCTTCTTAAAAATAAGCATGGAAATTTCCAGAAGAAATAGAATCAGTACAAGGTATTGAATATAGCTTAATTATCTTGTTGTAGATTTTACTTAGTTTAGGAGCTGAAAAGTTGCTAAGCTGACAAAATTGACTTTTCTCTCTCAGAGTTTTGTGATTAGTTCTCTGAAATTTTACTAAAAGTTGTCCTATTTTAAGTGACCTTTGCATTTTGAATAATAGCAGAAATTATATCACTCAAAGGCAATTATTTTTTATCCCCCTTGCATTATTTGTTGTTTGTTAAATTATGAGTAGGGTATAAATTAATATACTATACTCTGGGTTGAGATGTCAATCTATGTATTTTGTTAGTAGTTCATCACAGAAAGTATTCTCCTTTCCAGGTATGAGTCAAAATGTGACTCAATGTCTTAAAATTGCACAAAATTTCCTTTAAAATCATATGGGATCCTGAAATTCTCAAAGTAATGGTAGGAACTTCACAGTGACAGGAATTCAAATTTTTCTTCCTTGAGATTTGGAGCATTCACTTTAGTGGGATAACCAGACAAGTAAGATATTCATAAGACAGTTACTGTTTATACTATATATACATATATATAGGGTTCTGAGTGAAATCTGTTTAATTTCTGGCAGATCATGAGAAAATTTACATTAATCTGAAAGAAATAATTGATAAAGGGTATTAGAAGGCATATTAAATAAATAAAGTTTAAAAGAAAATTATTAGGTATCATGAAATTTTGTGGTTATATAAAACCATGTTGCAAAAATGTAATTATTTTACAGAAATGGATATGAAGTAGTCTGTTTATATCAGATACAAATCCTTGATGGAAACATTGAAGCCACCAGGCTTCTGTTGTTAAAGACCAACTTGCCAGTGGTTGATAATTCTTATTTTCACTTATACAGGTACCAAAAAAATCCATGTAGAGAGAAACTTTGTCATGAGCCTGTTGGGACATAGAATGAAGAGATGATCATGCCTCTGTTGATACTTTGACTTCATGCTTCTGACTTCTTTGTCAGAAGCAATTTGGGAACAAGATGGGATGTAATTTGGCTGTTCTGGTCAAGCCCTATGCCCTCACTCATCCTGGTCTCAAACTCATCTGGAACTAGCCTTTTATTTTTCTGCAGTATGAATAGATGGTCTTATGATTAGATAGAAATAGAAAAAAAGTGGCAAAAGAGAGATAAGAAAGGTGTAGAGGAATGCACAATTGAAAAGATACACAATACACTGCGACCAGGCTGAAATATTGCCTTGTCTAATTTTGACAACCATATTGTCCTCATGTGTGTGCTAGTATTTTCTTGCTGGTGTTAGAGGGGTGCTTGAAATTATGCTCTTAGGGTTACTCAGAGGCTGTCAGCCTCTTACTGGGGAAGGCCTTAGATTTCTCTCTATCCTCTCCTTCCTAGAGGTCTTCCTTTCATATAAACCTGAGACAGAAAAATAGCCTGTCTCCTCATCCTTGAGTATTATCTGATGAGGACTCATTTCTCTTTCATATCAATCACTGTATTAGCAAGTCTTTTGAGTCTATGAGCAAACTATGTCTCTTTGTCTTATTTTCATGGTTCTGCTACACATGTTTTAGGTGCAGAGCATTAAAACTTCTCAACTTTACTTTCTAAATGCTGCACTTACTCTTAGAGGGACTCTTGAACTAGTAATTACAGCTAGACTCAAGGGGAAGAAAAGCAGTTTGGAAATCTCTTCTGGAAACAGCAAATTTGTATAATGATAATACTGAGGTGTCTGGAAAAGAAAGTAGTCAAGCAGTAATTTATCATGAATTCAAAAGGGCACTGCCACATAAACAAAAAGCTAGACTGCCTCAAATCTACTAACTTCAATAGAAGTTATATTAGATATATGAAGTTACAAAATAATTTCCAGATCTGTATTTTTCTACAGTTCTCTGTGTAATTTTCCTTGCCATTTTTATCCATTTTTTTATTCCTTCTATCTTGCACATAGGTTAGAGCTCAATTCCCTTAGTGGTTATCAACTTCTGGGATTATTTCACTATCAAAGAATTCATAAGTAAGCATTGTTTTCTTCTTAAAGAGATAGTTTTCTAATCTTTATTTTATTACTCTCTAACAAACTCATCAAGATCTTGAGTTTTAAAGGGTATATTTAGACCCCATTACTTGGGAATAGAAATGTAAAATTACAGTTGTGAAAAGATGGGGGTTTTATCCTTTATAAATCAGATCTGCATATATTTTGAATGAATTCTTCATACAGTCGAAAGTTACATATTTTTCATTTGCTCAATTAATGATTGTGTGCACACACATCTGCTATTCAGTTCACTGATCCAGTGTTGCTGTTTAAAGAAAGCCTGGCCTCAAGGGGAAGTTGAACTGAAATAATCTGTTGGCTTCACCAAGACAGGAAAGTAAATAATAAAGTTATATTTATTCCAAGGCAAAAAAAACCCCAAAAAAACCCCACTTTTTTTGTTGCTGCCAGTTGAGTTGCATCCTAAACTCAGGAATAATACAGTTGAATTTTTAATGTACTTTTATGTTCTCATTATAGTGTACTTCTGTACAGAAATGTGCAGCCATATTGTAAATTATGGAGAATTATGTTCATTAACACAGAAGTGTAACTAAGGTGTAGTGAAACAATTCTGTACAAGTTTAACTTGGTACCTTTGTGAGTCTCTGCTGAAGGCAGTGGGAGGCTCTGAAAGCTCTGTTTATATAAATGTATCTATGGCATGAGACCTAACACGTAGGTATTGATCCAGATTTGAGCAAACACCTCTGAATAGTGCAACCATCTTGTATTAAAAGAAATCTTACTGTGCTCCTTATGTGTTGCTTGCAGTTCAGATCAAAATTTGAAAAGCCAAAATATTTTCCACAGAGTTTGCAATAGAGATCAAAAACAAAGTTCAAAAAATAACCCAAATGGCTTTTGCATGAAACTCCTCTTTTGCAAAGACACTTTGCACTTTAGAGGGGAAGGGTAGGGGGAACTTAATCTCTCTTCAGAATCTTTTCAAGTTCCCATTTCATGATTTATAACTAACTATGTGATAATGATGTAGGTAACTGCTGTCATTTCTGGGAAGGGAAGCACAGAAACTGTGGAGACTACTCTATGATCAGGGCTACAAACAAAACATTTTCTTTTTTCCCCAGTTCCCCTCTGTCTACCTGACCAGTCAAGCTCTGCATTAAAAGCTACATGGCTTCTAATGTAACACAACTTATGAAGGCAGATAATAGGGCAGATGATGCACATTAAAGAAAAGCAGAAAGATTTCACTGAGTTTTTTACTCTGTTTTGATTCTTACTATTACCTTTACCAAGTAAATGAAAGAGGCTTTATTGTTAACTGTTATTGTTAATCTAATGTCACATGTCCAGTAACCTTTTCCTCTTGCTGGGCTTGTAAATATGCATGACTAAGGCAAGGTTTATTCACAGTGTTGGGAAGAAAGTTATTTTTAAAAATTCATTGACTCCTAACATGGCAGTAATTAATGGTTCAGTGCATTTGAAAGCTTGTATGAATGTAATTCATGTTATCTTGCTATTCAAAGTCTGGAAAACTTCTCAGAAACCATGTATCATAATAATAAAATTTTCTTCAATGTCACATTCCCAGCTTCCTAAAGGTCTACATGCTGAATGGCTCTTGCTTGTAAAAAGTATTGTCATTTGCATAGTACATTTTCTTATTTTTCTTATATAGAAGAAATAGCAAAGAAATCAATTTATTACTATATATTTCAAAGGAAATGAGTAGCTGAGCTGGACAAGCAGCTGATCAAATACTAACTTAGAAGGTCTGAAAACTTCAGACATAAGCTATAATTATAGTATCTCTGGTGGTCTAGATTTTGTTACAGACCTTAGGAAAAAATCATTAATTCATACAAAGTCAAAAAAGATCAAAGACAAAAGGCTTTTTTTTATTCTCTCTGGCACAGAATTGTCTAAACTGGGTAAAATCAGGGCCTTGTGAGGTATTGTGGGACAAATCTTGAAATCTTAATTGATACATACACATAACTCTGAAATGTAGTTGTGTGTGTGTGAGTGTGTATGCATCAAACAGCCGTATATGGCTTAAACCTGATAATCTCCTTAGTAAGTATGTACTTCCTCCCTTCTTTATATGCACAAAAATACCCAGAAATGTGGTTGCTGGGTATAAGTTTCATTATGTCTCTCTTGTTTTAGCTGCATTTACTGTAAGTAATTTGTAGCTCAACACAATCAGTTTGGAAAGATTGTGTTAATCTTAAATCTCTAATCTTTTTTCTAACACCTGTTTATTATGTTTTGTAACAATATTCCTTTGTTTACAGACAGATTATTCAAAACCCTACCTAGTTTGTAAGATAAGCTTTACATTTTAGCTCACACAGGAAGTCCAGGTCCTACTTGTGAATTGTATGTATCAATGTATTTGCCATAGCTGCACCCCTGCTGCTGCTGTAGTTCGGAAGAGGACTTCTTGCTCCAGAGGGCTCCTGAAACCCTGCTCAGTGCAGTGGGACCAACTCACTGCCTTTTCCTCCCATCCTGGACTATGATGTGTTTTATTTTTCCTAAATTCAAATGTATTGAACTTTTGGGTTCAGTTCATAATTATGACTGGTCCTGAAACTTATTGAATTGGGGTGACTAATTAAAGCATCTGTTCTTGAATGAAGCTGGATTTTATTCTCTTGGAATTACTTAACTTCTTTTTTTTTTTTTTTTTTTAAGAAATTTATTACCTTTGACAATATCTGGGTGTATTGATTGTCATTTTTTTTAATTTTACTTCACATATTTTCATTTGATACGCACACATGCACAGTTTTATTCAGATACAAAATGGAGAAGAGAAACAAGGACAAAGTGAGAGTGTGGGGAGCAGAAAGTAAGTAAAAAAATTGCTGAGAAAGAAAAGTAAAATTGGCACACACATACATCAACCAGAAGAATTTGTTTTCACAAAAGAAAATTGCAGTTCTCCAAAGAGTTAGCAGGAATAACACGAATGTGGTAGATTCTCCCAGGTTCCAGTACAGGAACTTCTTATCACAGGAAAATAAAATTTTTAGGTAAATTGATTTCAATGTCACGTGTAATTTCTTACATTTATTATGTGTTCAGTTCACAATTCCAGAAGTGAACTGAAGTTATATCCAAAAGGACCTGCAGTACCTGAAAGGCAGCACCTGAATGAAAATTTTAAAATATCGTATCAACACTGAAAGGATACAACAAAATGCTCAGCTTCTCTTAACTCTACAGGAAGATGAGCTATTGCACCTCCTCAGCCAATCAGCAGCAGTAAAGCCTCAGACCAGGAAACTCTTTAAAGCACAGTATTTGTGAACATTGCAAGAGTACTTTCCCATTCCTGCCCTTTGTTTTTCTCTTCTTTATGTTTGTAGAATCCGAAGCCACGTCTGAAGTTATTAATGGAGAAATTTGAGAGATGTAACAGAGACACAGAGGATCCTTCAAACAGCCAACCCACCAAAACCCCAAGACAAGATATCCCCAAAGGATTACAGACAAGGAAAACAGCACTTGAGAAATTTACAAATAAAGGATATACTGCGTTTTCTCCAGGACCCAGTACCCTTCACAAACCTGTTCAGCCTAAGCCTCCTCTGGCAGCCAAGCCATCAAGTGATGATAAAACAGAGAAAGATCCAAACTCAGCACATTCGAACCCAGTGGCACAAAGGTTCGGTGTTCAGCTTCAGCCCACTAACAGAGGAAATGATGAAAAAGCTGGATGCACTAAATTCTCTATCAAAACTTGTGACCCGTCAAAAGAGGACCCAAAGCCTTTGAACCCAAAACCTGCGTGGAACAAGTTCCTTACTCCTCCTGATAAAGAAAAAAATCCCATGGGACCAAAACCTAATTTAAATTTTGCATCACAGGAGAATGAGACAAAGCCAGAATTTTTAAAAGTAGCTGCAGTAAAGGAAAAATTAAGGTCTGCAACACAAGAATATGAGCCCAAGCCTACTGTTTCTAAACCACCTCTTGCACAGAAACCTTCTCTAAACAATGAGGTATCTCAAAATGAAGACACTTCTAATAAAAGTGGTTTTCTGCAAAGACAATATGGACCTAGAACAAATTTACATGCACACCAAGAAGCAAAGGAAATGGGTGAAAATAGCAACTCTGCTGCAGAAACTCCAGGCAGTAATTTTCCTAAAATAGCTCTGAAGCCTACTGGCCACAGGTCCAGCTTATTAAAAGGAACCCCCAAAACTGTAGCAGAAAACACTGAAGAAAAGGGAAGGAGTGCTTCCAAGAACACCTTCCTCAACAAAATCACCCAGGAAGAACCAGGTTCTTCTCATAAATTCCATAAGATGACTATGGCACTTGCTGCAGAAAGACCATCAGGTGAAGCACAAGAGGATGAGGACAGGACTTCTAAAAGGCCCAAGCGGAAAGTCTTGCCCCCGGTGTTCAAGCTGGGCCGGCCACCACAAAAGCCCAGCAGACCCCCCACTGTACACCTGGGAAAGTTCCAGAAGAGCCAAAAAAACAGTAAGTCCAGTCTGGTCTTGCTTCCTTGGGTATTAGCTTTTTGATGCATTTAGAACGAGGTTAATTTCAGATGGGATCTCGTGTTCAGAAATAACATGACACTCATGCATCAGAAAACCCCTTAAAGCTGTAACTTGGGCTTCCGTCTCCTCCATACAGAATTAAAATTATATTCTCTATCCTTCAGTGATAAATTTCAGGAAGAATATTTACTCTGTTGGGTTCGCCTGTTTCTTAAAACTATTCAGATGCAGCTATAACTTGTGTTAGGGAAAGTTTCCTCAACAGGAATTTAAGTCCTCATTTAGTGAAACAGATCAAACTTAGATGCTCCAATTTTAAGTGTAGTTAGTGAGAAAAGGAGATGCCCAATGGTGTCATTCAGAGCTCTGAAGTTGCTGATAGTGGAGTGGAGCTCTAACTCCACACTGTGCATGTGTGGTACATGAGGTACATTAATGTAATTTAGTTGATACATAATTTATGCTTGTACCTTCTGTGTCTAGAATAGGCTTGTGTTTCAGCAGTTCTGAATACACATAAGGCTGATCTTCCTGAGGTGGAAGAGGTTCAGAGGGGCTATGGCAGCATGATAAAGCTCAGAGCTGATTTCTCTTAAGAGAAAAAGCCTCACTAAAAACACAGTGTCTGCATGGAGCTGTATGTGGTGTTACTATTAATTCCACTCAAAGATTAGGAGTGTATTGGTAATAAAACAATTTGCCTTCTTGTCAGCTGTTGTGTTCTGGTTTTCCTCTGTTACCTTACAGTTAATGAAATGCTCTCACAAATCCCAAATCCAGTCAAGATCCTCAAATGAGGCAAATTTGTGAATATCTTTAAGGCAGATATGCTCATTTACAATCCCAATACAGAAAGACAGCATTTTCAGCCAACTACACAAGTAAATGTTTTGGCTATGTAAGAAGAGTAAGAGCTTTGCTAGTTAAAACTTTGAGAAAACCTAAAAAAAGGCTGGAAACATAGAAAATCACAATTTATTTAAAACACATTTTTAAATTTACTTTAAATAATTAATTGAGGAATCTTTTTTTGTTGTTCATTGTTTACTCAGATTTTTTTTTCTGGTTCCCATTCAGTTATAGACACAAAGCACTTTTTTCATTCTCTTTTTAAAACTCAGCATTAGAAATATTTAGCCTGTGCATTTTATATTAACACTGTAAGCAGGGCTGTAAGAATAATATCAGAATTTTTGTTAGGAGGGTGTCCAGTTTTCACTAACCAGGGGTAAAAGCAGCCACCACTCTGACAGTCATGAGAACATGAGCTAAGGATGGAGCTGCCCAGCATGGTGGCCCAGGTGGTTTCCAGTTATGTTGCAAAATTTACACAGAACTAAGTAGAAATTAAGAATCAGACATGGTCTTCTCTATCTCACAGTCATAGGGGCAGGTCAGGAGTGAAGAGATTTAGAAACCACATCCATGAGAAGCTGTCCATAGTATCCTTGAACTTCAACTTTCACTCAGAGAGAATCATCATTTAGATCTTGATATTCTGTTTGGCTTTAATTAAGGCAGCCCATTTTGATGTGGCCAGAAGTCTACATAGAACAGTTCTGGTGGACAGACAAGTTGTTCTAGAGTGAATCCTGAACAAACTCATCTTCAGCTCAACAGTTATTCATTGTTGATGGGTTTCTTGGAACATGCATAACAAAATCTACCTACTTTGGAAGGGCAGTTAAACTGAACTGTGGTTTTTTTCTTAACTGTCATTTCAAGAATCAAAGTCATGTCACAGAGATGCCACCCTCACAGCATAAATTCTTCCTGTTCATTACTGTGTCCTGGTGAACAGAAGCTTTCCATAGTTGTTTAATTTGCTGCTGTGGTTCAGGTACTGAAAATAAAGAAGACCAAGCAAATGAAAATAATTTTTCCATCCAACAGAGCTTTCTGAGATCTAACCTTTGGAGCTTTTGGTCTGTAATAGGGCAAAAGTTAGACTTTGTGTTGTTCTTTGAGAAGAGAAAACTTCCACAGATAGTGGTTTTACGCTTGTGTTAGGGGCATGTGCCTACACTATAGAAAACCTTGTATCACCTGATTTAAAATACGAGTTTGAATTCTGCTTTCTCAAAAGTATCAGTTCACATCTTTTTCTTTGGTTGTTATCCTTTCCCATGAAACCTGTTTTACTGGTTTTTGAAAATAAGTATTTGCTGGGCATGAAATGACATTAAATATTAGAGGCTGCAGGACTTAGCTTTGACACAGCAGTGTTAGTTAAGTGTGGGAGAAGGATTTTAATCATCCGTCATGCCTGCATGAAACTAAGGGATGTTAGTTTCATGTTGGCCTTGCTGTGGATTAGAAATTTTCACCTAATCCTGAAAAACTTTTCATAAACTTCTGTAGGTACAACTGTCTTTTTCAAGTCTCACTGTTGAAGTGCTACTGTTTTCCAGTGAAGGCAGGCTTTAAGAAATTCCTGTCTGGGCCTGCAAATAAATGGCAGAATAGTAAATTCCTGTGTATTGTCCCATTGCAGTAATTTTCCATTAGGGATCATATTTACCTCAGCTAAGAATCAATGAGGTGCATGTGTCTTCTGTGTTCAGAAAACAATAACAACTATATTCTTTTATAATAAACACCCAAGGTCTTAGGAAAAAAGAAGAGAAACAAAATTATTTTGCTGACAGCTTTCCATATGAGGCCCCAACTGTAGTGTTGCTTTCCAAGGAGAACTGCACTGAGCGCAGTGGGATCTTACAGGTACAGGTGGCCACACACATAAAGCCAGCCAGAGGCTGATCCTCCAGTGCTCTACACACCACTGCACAACTCCTGAACAACAAACACCAGGGCTTCAGTTTTACTCAGTGAATAAAAAGTGGGCACATGCTGTCAGTCTGCTTCAGTCAGGAAGAAAATTCCTCAGAACTTTTAAGAGTCTCCACAACAAAACATATTCAGGCTGTGGAGGAAACTCTAACACTCTGGATTTTTTGAAGCTTTATCTTAAAAGGTCAAGGGTTTGTCACGTAATTATGCTAAAATATGTGGACAGAAGAGTAAAATTAACTGCCAGTATGGCTTACAGCATTGAAACAGATAAATAAATTTGATTTAAAAATATATTCAACCATCCTGAGAGAAATGTGAATGAGACAGTTATTTATCTGTGTTAGTTAGTCAGTTAGTTAGTTAGTTAATCTGCCTAAGAAAACAGATAAAACAACATTGAATGTTTCCTTGCATGTGATTGCTCAGAGTGCAACTTGCTGCTGTTGTGTATAAGGAAGGAAAAGTACACAAAACAGACTGCAAATTTTTAAACTTATTGTGCTTGATTATTGCCTTAGCTAAAACATTCTGCAACATTTTCCAAATGTCTTAGACTATATTTTTATTTTTAAAAAAATAAATTGTATCCATTTAACATCAGAAGACAGCTCTCCATTGTGAATTGTCAAAGCTTCTGCAATTGGCAGATCTTCTCCTAAGAATCTCCATTTTTGTTTGTTGTGGCTCATGTTCCACGCTTGTTCCTTTAATTATCTGATTCTAGAACATTAACAGTAAGATGTGAGTTGTTTATATCACAGGATGGAGGCACAGAAATCTATTTTTTCTCATGTATACACTTGTTATAGCCTACACATGAAATCTGGAGTTGTTTCTGCAGTTGACGGCTCTAAATCCTGTTGAGTAAGCTAAAACCACTCCTAAATGGAGGCTTCAGAAACTAAGGAGCAGAATTTAGCACTCAGGAGAGAAACCATGTGAGTGCGCCTGTCAATTTTGGTAAGAAGTTTGATGTGTAGTTTGAACAGCTTCTGTTTTGAATCAAAGTATATGCATAACATATTTGCTTAATAGGTCTCTGCCAAGGACTGAATGAAGCACAGTAGCACAGTGAGGTGTTATGCTCTACTTGAAACCATGCCCACCTTCCAACAGGGTCAGTGCTGGATGGATTTAACAGTGCCTTAAGGATTACACTACATAAAAGAGCAGCCTTTGAGAAAAAGTGCTAAGAGGAGTAGTTAGAAAGGAAAATTCATAAGGATACAGAAAAAAGACAGCCATGAGTTTCTCATGGAATGTGACAGAAAGGAAGCTGCTGGAGAATAAAAAGTAAAACTGATGGAACTGAGTAATTCTTTCTCCTTAGTAAAATTCCCTTAGTTTAATTTCTGAAATATTATTTTGTTCGCCCATTCAATTTTGTTCACCCAAACAAGAAGAAACATTTGTTCAACACCTTCAACATGTGGTTGCATTATGTGTGTCACAATACAAAAGCATCTCTGCTGTACCAACACCTTAAGTGCTCTGAAACCTGTCCAGATTCCAGAAAACAATGTGAACACACAGCATATCAGTATATTTAATTTACAGATTGAAAAAGTTATAAGAACTGGATGAAATTTTCCCATTCTTTATGTTGACACGTATTTTACTTAAAGCCTAATTTACAACTTATTTTAGTAATAGAGTGTATCCATCATATCACACTAATATAGACTTATAAACACAGTTATAGACAGCTTTATGGTCAAGCTGGAAAACAGCTTTTTTTCCCCTGATACACAGAAGAACTGTGGTGATAGAGTTCTGGACATGTTGCTGAAACCATTACTGGAAAATAATAAATCTTGAACCCAAAAGGTTTCTAGCTCCAAAAAAAAAAAAAAAAAAAAAAAAAAGATTTGTACCCTGTTTGCTTGTAATTACAAGAATGATTAGCATATGCTTCTCCTATTTGAAGTTTAATATGTACTGAAATTTCTCTCTGAGCTGGAAGTTCTAATTTCTCTGTACTCTTTAAATATTTCCTTAGCAGCTCACAGAGGTAAAACCTATGCAACATGCATAAAGTTTGAATTTGAAACAATCTGTGCCCTATTGGTGCAAGTATTTTCACCTTTTTTGTTTTCTAGCCCTATTTTGGTTCACAGGGAAAAATGCTTTTAATCAATCTTCATCACTTGGTAGCATTACACGGGTAACAATACAGCACAATATAAAATAAATATAATTATAGATTTCATTATAGAAAATATATTAAAATCATAGTTCATATATAGAAAACTTCCAGTCATTCTTGAAAGTTTTGATATTAAATGCTACAATAAATACTCATTATTAATAGACACAAAAAAATTCCCCAGGCTTTTCATAGTAAAACTGTTAGGAAGATTTTGAGCTTGTATCTAACACTTTTTTTAATCCAAAAAGGTTTATTTTAGTAAAGAACATTCCTGAGGTCATTGGTTTCCTCTTGAAATTGAACCCTCCTCAGATATGTGCATTTGGAACAATGGTGTTCCTTGTTTGCGAATTCCAAAGAGAAAATCTGCAAACTTCCACTATCCAAATGCAAGACTTTGTTGCATGGGAATTTTTTTATTTAAATGATTTTTTTATATACCAAGGTATTTATGATGTAATTATTTTTCACACTGAAAAATTTTAAAACCACTCTTAATTTTTTTCATTTGGGAAATAGTCACATTTTAAGAAAACTTTTACAGTACTTTTTCTTTACAAAGTTGCCTTTGCATCATTGTACACATTTTCTTTTGCCTTCTCTTTCAAATACAAATTAATTACAAAGATTATTTTTAAACTATTACTATCTTATATGTCCTCAATCTCCAAATGCTTTCAAATTTTATTCTTTTTTCTTGCATATGAAATGATACCATGCAACATAAAATTAATTTACTCAGGTTAAATATTTTTAGTAGAATCAGAAATTGTTGTTATGGCTTTTTATCAGACAAATGAAAAGTTTCAACTGCAGTTCAATTTTAATTTAATTTTGTGTTCCTTTTTAGATACAGTCTATGATAACACATCTGCAGTTGGAAAGCACTTTCTTCATGCCATTCAGCATTGTCCAGAAGAAGTGCAATTCTTTAGGACCCCTAAAGAATTAAGAATATCTAACCTTATATTTTGTCACTACAAGGCTTGGTCCTGCAAACTTTTACAAACTGAAATACTTTAGGCAAAACTGTGAGCCTTCTTCTGGGAATAAGACTATGTGCATGCTTAATATTTTTCAGCCCTCAACCTTAAATGTAAATTTAGATGCTCACTTTCATGTGCTCTATATTCTTCATCAGTTTGTCTCTACATATATGGAAGGGGGAAAATCCCCTACCTGCTATGGGGTCTAGGACTTAAAATGTCAAGTCTATGACATTTTTGAGAATATAAGAGTTAGAATAAATGGTAAACCTTCTGCAAAATATCCTTAAGATAGTCTGTGCATGTGGTGTCGAAAGATTTTCCAATTGAGACCAATGAGATGTCCTTTAAAAAGGACAGATTCTCCACCTTCTTTGATCATCTTTTTCATGATGTTATGAGCAACCATCAGCAAAGTGATCTGGAAAAGAATGGAGACTTAGGTCCTCATTTGTCCCTTTTTCCCCTTTGTATGAAATTCCACCCTTTTGGAACATAATTTTGTTAGCAAGCAGGAGATTAAAAAAAAAAAAAAAAAAAAGTTTAACCACCTAACTGGGAGGAGAATCGGGAGAGATGAGAAGAATAAAAGAAAAGAAAACTCATAGAAGATTGTACCCTGGCATTTTTAAAAGTAAGGTCTGGACTCGAGGAGAGCAACAACCAGAAATTTTCCGTGCTCTTTGTTTCCAAGGTGTGAGCAGCATTGCAACGGAACTTTGTTTCTACAGTGTAACAGCAGCATAATCAAAAGCACTGAGCTTCCGCTCTGTTGTAAGTTTACCTGCTCGCTCTGAACAGCTCCAAAGCAGCATAATAGTGAAACCTGAAACCATGGCTTGTATCTAAACGAAAAAGTGGTTAGGGAAGCAGAGCAGAACACAGCTCTCTCTGCACATTACAGAATAAGTAGGAAGTGGCTGATCAGCTGCTGCAAATGTTGTTGCAGGTTCTTAGTAGACCCTTTGTAAAACCCAGAAAGCTACCCAGGTCTTGCGTGTAGAAATGGTGAGGTTCTTTGTAGTAAAACGGAAAGGCACATTGGGTTTGCAGAGTAGCTCAAAAGCATTTTACTTTATAAAAAGGTTCTTTTAAAGACTTTCTGATGTGCAACTGCTTAAAAAATCCTGAAGTCATTTTATGATAAAAACTATAAAAATTCATGAAAAACTTTAAAATTACAAGCATTTTTTCCCCACAGAATATTTAAGTTTCCTTGTAGCACCTGCTCATTGTCAGGTTTTCTTAACATTACTAAAAGCAGGAGTCAGCAACAGATGAGGACCTCACTGCACCAGGGGTCAAAGGGAATAAGGTGTCACCAAATGCCATACTCTAAGCCAAAGAAAGAAGGTGGGGTTTTTTTGGAATTCAATATCAATAATCAATTTTTGCCTAGCATGTTGCGAGAGACTGCATTGTTATAGAAGGATTTTCTTACATACATATATATATGTATTTATGCTGTCTGCTTATGTGAAGCAAGTATGATGAGACCACTCAAAATGGAATGTACACAGTGCTATGCATTGGTGTTCAGTTCCAGTTTTATTTAGGATGCAGTCTTGGACAGAAACTTCTGGATAGAGGCAATGGATAGGCTGGATCCTACAGCCTGATACGTTAAATATCATTAACAGTTCAGTCTTTGTGTTTAAGCCTGGACTATTTGGAGACTGGAGGCCAGGCTAATGCATTTGCAAGACAGTCTATTGCAGATAAGATCAACACAACTGTTCTGAGCTAACTGGGATTTCTAAAGTGCTGCTGGCTTTTGGAGCAGTGCTGCAGTCCCACCAAGAGTGAGAAAAATATGAATATCTGAAGCCAGACCACACTCTGCTAGAGCAGGATATTTGCCTTCTTCAAGGGATATTATCAAAATTACTATTTTTCATTGCTGCCAGTTTAAAGCTTTGTGCCAAATAAGCACATTCTGTTGCAATACTGATTGGACTGAACAGACGGGTTTGTATCTTCAGCTGATGTATGTAGAACTGCAGGCATGAAGGCTAAAAATATGCGGGATTTTTTTCTCTTTGAAAGCTTCTATTCTGCTCAGGTTGATAATTGGATGTTCACCTTCTTCTGTGTGCCAATCTCTCACCCAAACATCGAGATACCCTGGTATTAAGGGAGGCAATAAATAGAGATATATCATATAAGTTTTATGAATACTGGAGCCAAAACCACCCTTGCACATGAGTCCAGCTCATTTTACAATTTTGAAAAACAGGGAACCATCTGTGACCAAAGGATGGGTTCCCACAAGATTCCTATCCCTCCAAGTAATGCTTGTTCCAGGTGGACTCCATTGCAGACTTCAGGCAGTGCTAGGACTTCCCTTCTTTTTGCCACATATTTATAGTATGAGCATCTCAGGACAGAGTGATAAAGTTTCTCAGGACAGCACTGAAGGTTTTAACAGGGTGAGAATAGCCTTTTCTCATTTTGCCCTGAATGTTTTTGCTCACATAGAATTCACAAGTTCCAAAAGAGCTGGACTTCTAATTTCTCTTTGAGTTTACATGGGAGAGGCATAGAAATGCTCTTTTATGCAGGTTGACTTCTTCTGCTGTTGAACACTGATTATCTGGACATGAAGAGAAGATGGGATCTTTCTCTAGATGTCATACTGGCGAACAAAGATATATCAGTGTTTCCCTTTCACAAGCTAAGAATGCCAAGGGTCAAAGTCTCAAGTAATGCATCAAGACAATTTCAGTGTCCTTCACTTCCTGATAAACAAACATTCCCAAGAATGTAAGTGAACTTATGGCCAGTGCCCATTTGAAAGCTATTTGAGAAGGCTGTCCAAGAACATAAAATAGATTTTTGCAGTGTTCTGTACATAGTTGTACTGTAAGTGCAGAGGATCTGGGCATGATTAAAGAAGTTTAATGCCACAAGCAGCAGTATAATGGGATATTTGGGACATTCTGTGGACAGTGTTTATGGCAAGTTTCTCTACACAGCTGCAGTGCCTTTTCTTCTGTTCTTTTGTTTCTATTTGACGAGCTTCCGTTTCTGCCTCTCTTTATTCAGTGCAGCAAAACATGTGAAAAAGCTGAGAGTCCTGAGGGGAGAGGCTATTAGAAACTGAGGTGTTAGTTGTCAAAGCTACCACATAGTGACCACCCTTAACACTGTTTACTGTGATGAGAGTGCTTCAGGTGCACGTGAAGCCAGGATGTAGTTTCAGTTTAATTTCTTGATCTGAGTGTATGCAGTTGACTATTGTTCCACTATCTCCACAGAGCTTTTCCATGTTTTTATAGTACCAAATGTCCCAGATAAAAAAAAATATATATATATAGGAACTGGAATTAAAATTAAATGCTCCATTAAAACAGGAAAAAAAAAAAAAAAACCCACTATTGAAATGTTATGTTAGCTTTGGCTCAGCAGGCCTGATTATTACAACATTTTTTTCCAAACAGCTTTTCAGCATGTCACTTTCCTACCTAAATCACTCCACTATTTCTAGTATTAGAATTTAAGTATTTTACATCTACATCAGTCTCGGTCATAGGTGTAACTAATTAAGCTAATTAAAACTCTAAAGGCAGAGAAGAGTCAGTTCTAATAGAGAATAAAAAAGCAGTATTTCCATTAATATGATGATCATTTTTTTACTGTTAGATTATAACAAACTACAAAAATTAAAAAGGACAGGTTGTTCAGACTTTATACTTAAAAATAAGCTCTTAATCTAAAATGCATGTGGTGTCCTTTCCTGGCTCACTTTCCTATTGCCTGGATTTGACTCTCAAGAGACATCAGATGAAAGAAGTATTATGCACAGAGACTTGGGAAGAATTTTTACCTTAGTCCTAAAAAGGACTTATCACAAGTAATACAATATGAAGACAAAAGGTTCATATGCCTGTTGTGCACATACACAACACTCTGTTAGGACAACATAGAACCACAGAAAAACTGATATAGGATTCCCTATTAAAACACAAAAATAAATGAGAGTATTATTACTACTATTTAACATGGCATTCAGGACAACAAAAAACAGCAACAAAAAACCCAACCAAACAAACCAAAAAACAGACTCCTTTCTGATTGTTTTCTTTGGTTAGAATCTAGAATTCATCTGGTGATACATATCAGTGGTATTCATCTTTATAAGAAGTTTTACGGCAATGAGGAATTGTAGGCTGTGGATGAATAAAGACTGTAAAGAATTAAATGCTAAGACATTGTCTGCAAATATTCAGATACAACAAGAGCACAGTCATGTGTAACCTTGGTTCATTTAAGCAAAGTTTGCTTTAATTCAAGTGCAATTGTACATATATAATAAAGAAATGTAAACCATACCTATGAAACAAGGTTCTGTAATGATTTGGAAGAAAAAATCAAATTATAAGCAGCTCTACAATTGTGTAAGGGCTATGAGGAGATACAAGAGTATGATGCATTAGGGTTATCAGCTTCTTGGAGTTTTACCCTTAAAGAATTTTCATATAGTTACAAAGTTTCTGAATAAAAGCATTTTGCTCATGGGATATTAGTTTAATAGTCAGGAATCTGCACTTCCAAAACAGGAGGAGATGACAATTGCAGAAAATACTGAAACCCCCTGGATGCAATCAGTAGACATATGGCCAGATGAAGGATGACTTGCAATTTTCATCATTACATGTGACAAACAAGTGTATGCTCTGTAGAATTCCAGTGCCAGATTTTCTGCAGTGTTGGAAAGTTTGGAGAGATAACAGAAATAGCTATGAAATAATTGCTATGTGGGGAAGAAAAAGAAAAAAAAAAAAAAAAAAAGCACCCCTAAATGAGATTTAAAATTTCAAGGCTTTAAAATCATTGAAAACTCATCTGAGTTATGTTACAATTCCAGCAGTGGTGTCAATACCTTTCGGATATAAAACAGTGGTGATAAAAAGGCTTTTGGCCCTGTGTGCAAAGGTAAAAATAAAAGTAATAGAACCTGAAGCTTGAGTAACTTAGGAAATAGTAATACGCAGATTTTAATAATAAGTAAGAAACTTAAACAAGTACCACTACAAAAACTCTGTAGTACTCTTTCTCTTGTCAACAACTCTCAAACAACTGAAAGATACATTTTGGCCAAAATGTTACTTTAATATAGTTCCAGCTGTTGATCTCAAGATAGCAACAAATATTTCAAATGTGATGTAACACACAGGACAGCTATCAAAGTATGTCAGCAGTGAATTGGAAGGGATATAAAGAAGTTGTTTGTCACTATGTCAATGTCCATCCCAATGTACAGCGTAACAACTGCACTAGAACTTATTCACACCATAAATTTATCCTACTTTTTTAATGTGGACCTCAAAGCATGAAAATTCCACTTTCACTGTTAGAAAGTTTCTTCTAACAAATGTTTCATGCCTTTAAGCATGTTACTTATTGCCTCTTCACTATGGAAAAGAAGAGGGGAAAATATAAGTTATTCCTTTCTTCACCACCAGAAACTTAGGTATTAATTTTTTTCTACCCCAATCCTACTACATTTCTCTAAACCACCATCATTTATTCAAAATATTCAGGAATTTATGTTTTCTAGACCTCATTCTCACTATTCTCCTTTGGGTACTCTCCAGCTGGCATTGACCCTGCTGTAGCTTCCTCAGTACTAAGAGAAAGGATTATTTCCCTTGATTTTTGGACTATAATTTTGAATAAAATGTTAAAAAGATAAGTGGTGCAAATTTAATCTTGACATGTCTTAAATGGTAAGGATCTTCTTTTGTAATATGCATGTTCCTTAATGCACAAACTACAAAAGAATTCATTTGTGTAATCACCCTTGTTGGGACTATCAGTATTTTGCTGTTTAAGTAATGAAGGAACTTAACAGGTTTAAAATGCACCATTGTATGACAAGACCAACTGCTGACAAGTTGGTCTAAGCATCCATGAAGAAATGTTTATCCATAATTTTTTTTACTTGTGTGCTAGTAAGGACAGAAACTGTCAAGGCTTGGTAATTTCACTTTGATTTCCATGTGAGATATGAAAGGATCCATCCAAAAGTTACCAACTCCCCTTTTCCTGTCTATCATAAGGACAGAATTCCAGACACCCAATAAGCTAAAAAAGCTCTTAAAATAGCTTCTTGCAATTTTCAGTCTTGCCATTAAACTTTAGTAAATATTTGTCATGGTTCTGTGTTTTGAACCACTATTTTTTCAATGAGGTTATAATTTCCTTTACTTGACAAGATTTTATTCTCTTGCAGGTGTGAACTTAAATAAATTCTCCAAAAAGAAGGGGTTTCTTCTCAGCTGTAATTGATTTTAACAGAACTCTGAATGTTTTTTCCCCACTGTTCTCCTTTTCCTTGGATTTTTCTGGATTTCCCACTGTTTCCTTGGACTTTCCTCCATGCAGCTGGGGATAGTTCTTTTTTGGTAGATTTTAATCCACTAATAATAGTAAAAAAAAAACAAAACTTCAAAAACATCATGGCATCCAAACCTTGACTTAATTTGCTTGTGTAGAATAATTTCTGTCAAAATCAACCCTCAGAGCAGTGGTTTAGTTGTGGCTTCTGCAGGGAGCATGAATGCAGTGCAGCACCGTGCATGCCAGCTCACTCATGTGATTGTGGCTTCTGTGCCTAGTGCACAGCACCATCAGTTTTTGAGGCTACACCTGTCTGTTGAGGGTGTAGCTTCTGTGGAGCTTCACAGACTGCCACTTTTCAAATCTGAGCTGTCTAGAAAAGTCCAGACTTCTACAACTACAACAAATATTTAAAAATGTATTTGAAGATGTTCAGAGACTTGTACCTCTCTTTATAAAGGCCAAAATATATTTTTGTCTCTCATCCCTTCCCTTAAAACTCTTTCTCTGAGTAAGAAAATCTCAGCAAGACTACATCAGTGCTCATATTGTTATGAACAAAACAGCCTGGCTGGAACACTTGGCTTGGGCTAAGTACTGACATTGAAATGTTAATTAGCTAATTGTTCCTGGGAATCACCTACCTCCCCCCACCCTCACTACCATTCTAGGACTGGGATGCAAAATAATCCAGTGGAATCATGGGAGGGGGGTTTGGGGATGAAAAACACCCCTAAATGGAAAAGATGGGCACAGTGGAGGGGGCTGGATGGGTGTGCTGGTTGGGGAAAAGGGAACCCCATCCCTAGTCTGTGTTTGACCTGTCACCATAACCTACAGAGGACCAGACTGGACTGGGCTGTGGGAAGCAGGAACAAAGTACACACACACTTCCTGGTGTTACCAGGAGGGAAGGAAAGGGATAACTGCTGCTGGAATTTCGGCAGCAGGCTCTGCGCATCCCCCCCACCCTGCAGCTACCAGAGTGCCGGGAGGAAAGGAGAGAGGACGGTCTGCTGGGACTTCAGATACAGAGGGAGGCTCCAGGGACAGACTCTGCACGCCTGCTCACCCTTTGGCGGCCGGAGAAGCTACAACAGCGGAGGCGAGCTCCTTGTTGAGCCCCCTGCCGAGCTGACTTTTTAATAAAGAGCTGACTGTTAATAAAGGCATAGACCCTGTTCATTTCAATATGAAACTCTGCAGCTGGTCTTTTTAAGCAAATTGTGGAATTAAATTATAATTTACTTTAAACACAAGAATTAATATATTGGATGAACTGTGCTGGTTTTGTGTCTAGTTCATGTCTTGGCAAAGGCATTTTCATGGCCTTGTACAAGGAGAACAATTTTGAATAAAGAGCCTCCTTCTCTCTAGTGTGCTAAGATAATGCAGCAAAAATATCTAAGAGCAGGTTCAACAAAATAGACTTTCTCTGGGGTGTGTGCAGGACTAATATCTTACCCGAAACCTTCACTAAACACAGCAAAGTTTCTTCCTCAGGTGTTTGTTTGATAAATTCAATCTGTTCTGCTATATTTCAGATCCTAAAAATGAAGGTTTGAAACAGAAAACACCTTCCTCAGCAGCACTTGCCCCACCGGTACCTCCATCACACACTGCTGTGCCACCTCCTCCACCAGCCTTTCACCCATCCCTGCAGGTGCCAGCAGCTCCTAGTCTGCCTCCCAGAAACATCAAGCCCAGCTCTGAAACAATGTGAGTGAACATAAGCCTGGTGACATTTTACCTGGCCTTACCTTTTCATCATTGTTTCTCTTGTCCTTTGTTTAGACTTTAAACCAGCAAGTCAAAGTCTCAGAGATATATTTAGCATTGAGAAAAAGTCGGATGTACTTTTGCACTGTAAGAAGCCTGCACCTGTAAAAATGGTTAAAAAGTCCAACAGATTCTTTCCATTCAGTCAGCCCATCTGCTTATGATATTTTTCATACCATGCTCTGAGTGCCTTTGTCTCACTTTGATGTTTTTTACTCTGGATCAAGGTGGCCCCACCTGAAATACTGAGCCACAGTCAGAGAGAACAATTTAGAAAATCTTGTGTGTACTTAAGTAGGATATAGGGCTCAATAGACTGTTCAGCCTTTGTATAAAATAGATAATTAAAAGCAACAGAAAAATGGTTAATGAAAATGTAATCATAAAACTATCTTCATAGGTTTCACCTCTACTTTTTCATACTTACAGAAACCTAGAAAATGAAGAAAGTTATGATGATGTTGAATTTGTTTCACAGGGTAAGATGCAAACATTTTATACATTTTAATTAATGGCTACTGGGAGAAGCTCTAAGCACATTGTATTTATAAGATAAACAAAAGTTTATTGTATTCAAGAGTGATTTGTGTAAGCAATTATACTGGCTCTGCTGCTTTATAGGTGAAGATGGTTGTTGCATAACACTAGTGGATCTACTGTTCCATGATTAATACTCTCAGAAACTGCTTTCATTTTCTTTCTTCCACTCCCCACCCTCTTCTTTTCTTTTCTTTTCTTTTCTTTTCTTTTCTTTTCTTTTCTTTTCTTTTCTTTTCTTTTCTTTTCTTTTCTTTTCTTTTCTTTTCTTTTCTTTTCTTTTCTTTTCTTTTCTTTTCTTTTCTTTTCTTTTCTTTTCTTTTCTTTTCTTTTCTTTTCTTTCCTTTCCTTTCTTTTCCTTTTCCTTTTCCTTTTCCTTTTCCTTTTCCTTTTCCTTTTCCTTTTCCTTTTCCTTTTCCTTTTCCTTTTCCTTTTCCTTTTCCTTTTCCTTTTCCTTTTCCTTTTCCTTTTCCTTTTCCTTTTCCTTTTCCTTTTCCTTTTCCTTTTCCTTTTCCTTTTCCTTTTCCTTTTCCTTTTCCTTTTCTTTTTTCTTTTTTCTTTTTCTTTTTCTTTTTCTTTTTCTTTTTCCTTTTTCTTTTTCCTTTTTCCTTTTTCCTTTTTCCTTTTTCCTTTTTCCTTTTCTTTTTCTTTTTCTTTTTCTTTTTCTTTTTCTTTTTCTTTTTCTTTTTCTTTTTCTTTTTCTTTTTCTTTTTCTTTTTCTTTTTCTTTTTCTTTTTCTTTTTCTTTTTCTTTTTCTTTTTCTTATCTTTCTTTTTGTTTTTGTTTGGTTAGAAATATGCTGGGCCCACACATCACCAGATCTTCAAACCTGAATCAAAATGAATGCTGCTCTTTCAGAGTTGATATTGTGTGGTCTGGTGAAGAAGGCACTGTTTTATACTTTATTTTAAAACAAACAAACAAACAAACAAACAAATGGGTTGACTGTGCTTTTACTGTCACTTTGTGGTCTGAGGCAGTGAGAGGCAGTGAGTTGTACCAGGAGCAGCAGACAAGCAGATTGTGACACAAAGAATTTCAATCTGCCTTCTGCTCCCTCCTTGGTGGCACTTGGTCTGTGCCAGGCACTCTGTGAATCGTTTAGTATGCTAGCCATCCACGACTCACAGCACTGCAGGCTGTACAGCTGGAACAGAGCTTTCCTTACCTACCTGCCTGGAGAGTAAGGAGGAATCAGGAGATTCACAGAATATCTTTTCCTGCTGCCCAGGGCAGAGACTGGCTTAGGAAAAGAGCTTTTTCCCTACTTGTTCAGCTGTTGAGCTGGTGCAAGCAATTTCTTTGAGGTCTCTTTCAATTTATTAGGTTTTTGACAATTACTTGTTCATATAAATAGTGATTTTGTAAATAAATAGCATAGGTAAATTCACTAACATCATTGAAGATGTTTTAAAACAAATTTTCCACTTTTAAAATACATAATGAAATATGCTGTTTGTAGATATTTTTAGTTTGCATTCTTCTACAAAAGCAATTTAGAAAACCTGAATTTTGCATTCATACCTTCATCAAAAAATAGAAGCCTGCATAATAAAAATTTCTAGTTAGTATCACTGATGTTATAGGCAGTTTTAAATAGTTAATTCTAGAAGGAATTGCTTTCTGTACAAGAAAAAAATAAATGTCCCGGTTTTATTTTTTTGTTTCTGTAGGTCATGGAAATACACAGAGGGTAAGTACTATCCAGCAACATAAACTTATCCTTTTTTAGCAAAAACTTACAAGTTTAGTGAAACTTCTTCAACACATTAGACAATTACTTGAAGATTTAATCCAGTGTATCCACAGTAAGTTGTAGAAGCAATTGTTTATTGTGAAGGATAGAAATAAAATCAGAGAAGCAGAGTAAACTGGAACAAATTATCAAAGCTGGCTAGACACCAAAAATTTATTTAAAAAATAAAATAGAAAACTACATCTTATATTACCACTGACATCTCATTTCATTGGAATTTTCCAGAAATAATAGAAATAATGGCCCTGTTCCATTCTGGTAATAGAATATTTCAGTTAATATGTCAGTTAATCACAGATTTTTATCAATATGTTTAAGCACCTGGCTATATAAGGACCCTGATCTGAATCCCATTTAGATCCTTAGCATTCCAGTTTAAATAGGGCTAACCCAGACATAATGGCGCTGCAATCATGGCAGTGCAATCATCAGCAATGATAGAGTTTACAGGACACACTCTGCAATTAAAACATCCATTTTGGATTAAGCAATGTGCTTAGGTGATTCTAACAATCCAAGACTTCATAGCTATGATATTGTAAAAGAACAATAGCAGAAATAAAAGAACAGTCCATTTGAATAATGCAGTAACTTGTTTTGGGAAGAATAAAGGTATTTGCATTTTGCTATAAAAGTTTTTTATATAGATTGTATGAATCAATTATATAGAAGAATAAGTTTCTTCATGTCTTCCCAATTGTACTTAGACCGTTGAAAATGGATTATTTTTTATAGGGTCAAGAAAGTGATGGAGAGATGTATGAAGACATTAATGATATCAGGTAATAAATCTGAACTCTATAACCTATTTTATCTTTATTACTATCTTTTCTAATAGGTCTATTTAATCCGGCACAAAAGTGCCATTCTGCTGCAGTCCCTGCCAGGGATTACTGTCTTCATTCTTTTCACCTGGAGAAAGTTTGGCTGTTAGTCAGAGTCTTTTCCAGTTAGACCTGCCATGCCCTGGTTTTGCAAAACTCCTGCAATTAAATAATGTAGTAACGTGACTGAGGTAACAGAATTCTGATTTCGGATCTACAGAGTATGTCTGAACCCCTGGTTTGAATTACAGCCTAGGAGGAAAAATAAGCTCAGCCCCAAAGTATTATGGTCCCAGGTAGATCTTTTGTTGTGGTTTTTATTTATTGCTTTTCAAATAAATGTTCTTAGAACTCTTATGAGAGGCTGGAATGACAATTTTCAGCGCCTGAGTCAACTAGTATAGCTACAGAGACAGAATACAAGCTCTGCTTTTTCTTCTTCCATTTAGACCTTTCCTTTGATGACTCTCTCTGCCCCGGTAATGTCTAAATCTATGGGATTTACTGTATTACAATAGCCAAAGAAAAATTCTAATTCCCTCTGAATAAGTAATTGATGTAGAATATTTCAGATGTACAACAATTTTCAGCAAAAATTTATTTTTGAATTCTCTTTGATTTATAGCCCAAGTGATCCTCATTTCAGACTTTTTTTTTAGCAATCTGAGTCTACCTGTTTAGCAAAAGTATTGGGAAAAAATAAAAGGGAGTTTCACTTGATCAGTTTCATAGTATTTGTAAAACACAGGTCTTCCAGCCAAATGGCAGAGCTGGAGATGTAGGCCTGATTCCATCCCAATTTCCCAAACCCAGTACCTTCCAGTACACAAGGCACAGCAGGTAGTGTACCCTGGTGTGAAGAAATGAGTGCAGAAGACTGACTCGTTATGTAGACTGCTAGAATAGGTTGCAATCAATTTTAAAAACACAGTCCAGTGGCAGCTCAGGCCTCAGTTCAGCCCATCAGCCACTGGTGGCCCAGATAAATATTTAACAGCTGCATCCAGTACAACACCTAGACTGCTGCCAGTTCACAAGCATGCTCAACAAAATTAGCTCAGAGACATTTGGACTCACACATGTGGAGGTGGATAACCTTGTCTGGTGTGCTGTCCTCGTGAGGGCAGACACTGTAACTTACAAATGTAGTAAGGGGCTGCTTACTCTTATCTGTTGCAGCTACATTATGGTTTAGAATCTGTAGCTTTGATTTCACTTGAAGAAGTCTTTTTTTATTGGCAGTTTTTTGTTAGCCTTGGGTATGGTAGCTCTAAGGAAGATTTTCTTCACACATTCTATCCTGGCAATGCACTTTCAGATCATCAAGGGGAAAAGAGAAGAAGCGGGACAAAGAAGAGAAGCGAAGAATGGATCAAGAGAAGAAAGAACAAAAGGAAAAAGAAAAGAAAGAGCATGAACTGAGGAAAAAGTTCAAAGTAAGCTTTTTATTTGGTAATGTGGACAGCGATATGCAAGAAGCATTATTTAGCATTGTTGATTTCAAAATACTCATTTCACCTGGCTATGAAACTATTTGTTCATAGGTAGGTAGTAGTTCATAGTAGGTAGTTCAAACACCTGCATAAATTCTGAATAAGGGTTTAAGCTACCTTTTTTTTGTTTGGCATATGTTTGAATGCAAGCTCTCCACTGATGGATGGTAAAGACTGTGTTTACAGTTTTCATTAAATTACTTTCTCACCTTTTTTTCTATGTAAGAAAGCTTTAAAATCATCCATTTTCACTTTTCAGTTTCTAATCATTTACTTCATTAGAATAGCATCAAAAGCCCTTAATAAAATTGGGAACTGTATCCCGTACACATAGTGTTATTTGCTTCACTGTAGTCAGATACGAAAGTATTTAGCCCTTTAAAAATTTCAAAGTTGTATTGCAACATATTGCCCTTGCCTTGGTAGAAAGGGACTTACAGTAAATTCCAGGCTAAATGAGGAGGAGGAAAATAAGACTTGTATAGGAGAGCAGCAGTCATTCTCTGGGGCTAAATGATGAGAGAGTTTTTTCTGGTTTAAATCATTTTTGCATAGCTGGTGGTCAGCATGCTCTCACAGCTTACAAGTCTGCCAGTCAGTTTTTCTTAACTAATACCCACCCACAATTCTCCATTCTGCTACTTTTAGTGTCACTGTACACAGTGGACAGCTTTGTTTTTCTTCTTATATGCTCTGCACACATAAAGCCATAGTGATTCACATCATGGGCTTGGTCTGCTGTGGAGAGCCTGACATGAATTACGAAGCAAATATTAAAGGTACACATAATTAATAATAGTGAGTTAGCTAGTGTTTATTAGGTGCCAAGTCTATTTTTTACACCAGTCACAAGAAGTATAGGCATTAGTGCACAGAACACTTTTAGCTTATAGACCGTGCTCCTGCAGCCATTAAGGTATTTTATTATTCTTAAACAAATATATTTTATATAGTATATTTTATTATTCTTAAACAAATATATTTTAATGCACATTTTCTTTCCCATGTATTGGCCACTTATACAGGATAGATATTCCTGACTTAGAATTGGCCAGAGCAATAGGCCTCTGAAATATATATCTTAAAGTCACAAATACAAAATCCTAAAATGGCTTCTTCATAATGTGAAGAGCACACAAAATGAATCCTGAACATCAATAAACAGTGTGATCATCTCTTGTGAGTACTTGCAAGATCATTTACGGAATAGAATGGTAAACACAAAGCATAATGTGGCAGACCCATTAACATTAATATTAATGATATTTACTCATATGACTTGTGTCAGGAGCACTGTGGCAAGCAGGATCAGGGATTGTCTGATTGTTCCCCTGTACTTGGCACTGGTGAGGCTGCACCTCGAATCCCATGGAGAGTTTTGGGCCTGTCACTCCAGTGAGGAATTGGAGCGTGTCCAGAGAAGAGCAACAGAACTGGGGAAGGGTCTGGAGCACAAGTCCTGTGAGGAGCAGCTGAGGGATTTGGGGAGAAAAGGTGGTTCAGAGGGGACCTTCTCACTCTCTACAACTGCCTGACAGGGAGTTTTAGCCAGGTGGGTATCAATCTCTTCTCCCAAGTAACAAGGGATAGGAAAAGAGGAAATGGCCTCAAGTTGTTACAGGGAATATTTAATTTAAATATTAGGAAAAATTTCTTCATGGGTTGAAGAAATTTCTTCACTTCTACAAGGGTTGCAAAGGATTGGAAGAGGTACCTGGTGAAGTGGAGGTATTTAGAACATCTGTAGATGTGGTGCTTAGGGCCATGGTCTAGCTGAACTTGGCAGTCTTCGTTTAATGGTAGAGCTCAGTGATCTGAGAGGTCTTTTCCAACCTAAAAGATTCTTTGATTCTATGAGTAGTTCTGCTGGAAATAAATGGAGACACCCATTGGAATTAAATGCATAAAAGGTGTCATAGGCTAGTTTGTTGATTTTAATCTTAGTATTTCTGTGATTTTGCCAGTTAGTTCTTCAATTGCTATATTGCCATGCCATTTCCCTCTCTTTTAAATTCTGATTTTTAATTTAAGCTGTATAATTGGAGCAGGAGGAAGCCTTTCTCTTTATTTGCCCACACTATTTCAAATGTCAATGAAACAAATAACCATCAATATCATTATTTTTACTTTTTTTCTGAATGCCTAGGAATGAACTATATTTTTCCACATCTGTGATATCTTCGGTTTCTTCTTCAGTTAACAGGACCCATTGAAGTCCTTCATCAGGCACGAGCTTGTGTTGACCACAAGGGAGGGAAGAATGAACTGACTGTCAAACAGGGGGATAAGATTGAAATCATTCGCCTCACAGATAACCCAGAAGGAAAGTGGCTGGGCAGGATAAAAGGATTCTGTAAGTTCTCTTTCTTCACTGTGCTCCTGAATGCTTCACTGCGTGACAGCAAATGTGAGCATTATACCAAGGACTAGCCCTAGTATGTCTGAGTTACTGGCTACCAAAGTAAATAATGACCCCAACTCACCCTTCTGTCCTCAGACCGCATATGAAGCACAGTTCATAGCACAGAGTTATTGCACAATGTAATGTAACCCCTATAGGCACTGGAACAAGTTAGGCACAGTATTCTGGGACCTTCACTGACATACTGAGGGTTAATTCCCCATCAGCAGTCTTCAAATAGCATCAGAATTCAGCTCCCTGCAAGTAACAAGTATTGTGTTTTTTCATCATACATGGGTATTCTTAAAATAGAATTAGAGAATATAATGGCCTGTTTTAAGTGTTTTTCTTGTTCCTTTTCCTATGGAAAGTTTCTAAGTGACTTCAAGGTTTTATTTTCTTTGAAATCCAAGATGTTTCTCCTATTAAGGTGTAAGTATCATCAGTAGATCTTTGAGTATAATGAGGTTGATGATCTGGCTCCTGGGTTATAAAAGGTTGATCCATAAAAATCAAACAGAATTATTAAAAGCACTTGCTTGATCTTTAGAGGAACTAAAATGCCAATAAAATTAGTAAGACAGTTCACACATGTAGAACAGAGTTCTACAAAATTGTAGATGATACCAGCTCAGCAGCTTGTAGTGATAGATATATACAGATAGTAAGGAACTGTCTGTCTTTCATACAAAGAGAATCTGAGAGAGCTGGGCCTGCTGAAAGGAAAATTAAGAGGTGTCTTATAATTGTTCATAAATACCTGGTGAGAGGATGTAAAGAAAATGGAGCCAGGCTCTTTCCAGTTACCCAGTGACATTGCAAGTAGCAACGGGCACATACTGAAACACAAGCGTCCTATTCACACAGCAGAAAACACTTCTTTTACTATGAGGTTGACCAAGCAAGGGAAAATGTTGGTCAAAGAGGTGGAGGAGTCTCCACCTGTGGAGATCTTCAAAACTTGACAGCACAGAGTTCTATACAACTTTCTCTAATGGAGGATCATGTTTGTTTAGAGAGATTGGCCAAGATGATCTCAAGAGGTAAGTTCCAATAACAGCTTTTCCACAATGCCTTGAAATTGTGAAAATAAGTCAGTTACATGAATCATTTTGTACACAGTAAATCAAACCTTGGTGAGGGCTGGGAGAAGGTTATTTTCTAGTGCATGTGCAGTCCATTCATTAATTTACTTTTCATTAATTAATTCTTGCAGCAGCTAAACTTGAAGCAGATCAATTTTTTACACCAATGCTTCAGACTTCCATGTTCACAGGTCAGGTCTGTGAAGACCAAAAAAAAAGAAGAAAATTAATTCTTATCATTAACTAAGAGGAAAGATCAATGCCTTATATTTGAGAGGAAAGACACTAAAAACTGCATTCACTCATAAGAAGGAGAGTGGTGAATTTTCCATTTTCAAAAAAATGCATGAGTATTTTTCACCTTGCAGAAATACACTTTTGCACTCTTCTGTACAGGCACTATGCCTGTCAAAAATTACCCTCAGGAGAGACAGAGATTCTCATCTCAGCTCAACTGCTCTGGTCAATCTAGCTACAGTGTGTCTGCCAACCTGAAGAAAAATCAATGTGCATGATTGTCCAAATGACCTGTAAGGAAGTTTATGTCATGGACTGCCCTAAAATATGCCACAAGACTGCAGAGGTGTTGCGAATTGATGTGGAATTTAGATAAGTCCTTGTCTTTTGCCAGGCCTCTGGCAGCAGGTAGTAGCATTATTGAGGTGACCACCACTCCAAAACCCACTGTCTTTCACAAGTTCTTTGAAAATGGCTGGTTTGGTCTGTTATAGAATGGATCATTTATTTAAAAGACACAAAGCTAACAGACGTAAGACTTAAACTATTACTACACAGAAATAAAGACAAAAAGAGATTACTAGTAGGTAAATACAGCATGAGGTTAAAGGAACCTATTATTAATGATACAGCTAGTGAAGAAATAATATAATTTAGGATTCAATGTATTTTACCATCCCAGTGTTGGTGGAGTACACATCAAGATCCTTTCCCACCATCCTCAGGGAAGTAAGCATATGCCCAGACTCCAGGGAGAGGTCTTCCACACTTTAAGGGTGTGTGTGTGTGTAGAAGAATTCTGTGTCTCTGATAACTCATGTGTCTTATAGTTTGTAAAACAGGGTCTCTTGGTAAAGAAAATTTCCTTTATCTCTTCCCACATCAAAATCTTCAGGCTAAAATGTTGATTCCTAGTTGAGGCCTGGGCCTTTTTGGTGCCAGATGCCTCTTTGCTGAGCCTTTCAGGCCAGGCTATCCCTTTATGTACCAACTCTCTGTGGTAGACTGGATGAGGGGCAGGCGTAGTTATCCTGCCACAAGTGATCCCAAAGCCAGCTGAGAAAAGGAGTCTGTCCCATGATTCCTGCACAGAAAATTCTTCTGCTGTAGCTGAGAAGCAAATAAATATGAACTAAACATCAGCTGAGGAGGGTTTACAGGGGGATCTGAGATAGATCTGATATTTGTATTTATGTTGATAGATGAGGCTGATTGGAATGCGACATTTCCTTGAAAGTTTTCAGAAATCATACAAAACAATATAGTCACTGATTCTGAACCTCTTGTTAAAATCATCCCTATATCATGATCCTTAAACTGCATGGCTTTATTTATTTAGATGGATACATTAAAACAACCATGGTGGAGATTGATTATGATTCTTTAAAAAGAAAGCAAAAACCATCTACCAGAGCTGTTGTGAAACATGCAGAGAGTGACCAAGAAATGTATGATGACGTTGGAGAGCAGGACTCTACTAGCAGGTATGTATAAGGAATGCATGAAAAGAAACAAGTGATTCATCTAGGTCAGCTAGACAGGGGAAGTTTTCCAACAACATACCCACAAAAATGTCACAAAACAACCATTTATGTAAGAGACATGCAAGTATTATAAGTAGCTATTCAGACTGAATAGCTCCTATGTGGTCAGAGGAGTATAAATGAATTCTGTAATCCAGCATCTGTAAGCATGCATACTTAGGAGGAACCCATACTATTGGAAGAGGACCTACTCCATTGAAAAAAAAATGCAAGCCATACAGGATTACAAATCATCTGTAGGAAGTCCAATTCTCTTTCCCCCCTCTCTCTCTACTTGCTCTGTCTTTCAGAGTCACATGCTCCCTTTTTTAAGATGCAAGATAAAAAACTCTAAAAGCAGTGGAAACACTCACTGCGCCAGGGAACTCCTGGTCACCCTCATTGCTCTCATGAGCCTTAGCACGAATATTTAAGTCTTGCTACCTTTCATTTTGATGAGAAATGACTTCTGAATTCCTGTCTAGGGTAACACTTCAGAAAAGGGTGCAGCTTATGAATTTAACCCTGAAAACAAGGCCTCTCAAATTCCATGAGATGGGTATAAGCTATACCTTTTTTAATTCATCAGAAGCTTCTTCTCTATGGCACAGTCTCCATGCATTGCAGTGCAATGCTACATTGCAAATTCTCTACTTCCATGTGTCATCTTTTTCATGTCAAATAGATCTGGAGCTAAAGAAGTGATATATCCAGCAGCAGATCAGACTTGCTGGCCAAGAAATACCCTAGTGGTCTTGTCACAAGAGTCATGGCTATCCCATAGCCTAGCATGACAGTGGTAATTATGTTGCCAGACCTCTCAGGAAATTTCCCTGCTTACATGTAATTCAACAAACCATTCTTCATTAAATGTCCTGATGTGCAGAAACAGAGCCTGGGATTCAGATTAGAGATCTGCATATGAGTATAAAGGAATTCGATATGCAGGACAACAATTTTGAAGCACTCAGCCATTACATCTGCTTTTACTGCTTCCCATGAGGCTCCTTAACTTAGAGGCCTGCTTGGAATAAAAAGACAGCAGCTGTCTGGCTGATAGAACACCCCTATGAGATCCAACAGCAGCACATGGAAAAGTCTGCCTTTAGGCTGGCATTTTTCATGCACCCAGTATAGCTTTTTGTGGGATATTTTTCCATGTTGCTCAGTATTAGTTTTCCTCCCTGCACATTGGTCTCAAAGCATTGTGACTTAGCCATGAGAGCCGTGTTAGTTGTTCTAGGTCTCAGGTAATCTCACCATTAGTTACTTCATTGCAGAGGTATCCTTGGCCAATCCTTTTCAGTAGGGCAAGCGTTACAGTCACCTCAATGCAAAAAATTTAGAAAATGTATTGCATTCAAAGGCAAACAATTGCACTGTTTGCTTACTAAAATAACAGTATATTCCAAGGAGCTTCAAAGGATTAATGATTGGCTTAGATTCATTAAATCCTTTAAGCTGTATTTTGACTTTTTTTTCTTCTCTAGTGATTAATAGCACTCTGTTCAGTTCATAAGCATGAAGTGTCGGAAGGTTTGACATATATCAATATGTTTTGAAACCACTGGAAGAATGCCATTCCAAAAAAAAATGCTCTTAGTCAAATAGTATTATCTCATTATCAGTAGTATTGCTAATATTCCAAAATTAATAAATGACTAGGAGTGTTGTATTTCAGTATTTGTTGGCACAAGAGTTTAACAAGTACCTTGTTTTGATGTATAATTTTAGGCAAGGCTTTGACCTGGAAGTAATCTCAGCTACTATGAACCTCTCAGGCTTTTTTCAACTACTGCTAGAATGTTGGGCTAATATGGAATCCTTCCATATTGTTAGAAACATACACTTATACCCAGTGAAATCTAGCTGAGCAATAAATTAACATGTTTACCATTTAATTTCAAGAATATTACCTCATAAGGAATGAATCTAAAGGATCTGGCTCTACTGTTAGTGCTCATTCAGATTATAATTGTATTCCCATCAGGTCTGACTACATGATCTCCTGAGACCCCCTCCAACACAAATTATCCTATGGTTCAAAGGCACATTTCTTACTTTAATTTAAAGATATCAACAGGAATATAAAATACATTCTAAATATTTTTGCCAAGGCCAAAAGCTTTAGAATTAATATTTGAAGAAGTGATGGGTGATCATGGTGTTTTCTTTTTCTGAAGGATGACTGCTTTTCTTTAAAATGTCTTTTGTTTGCTTTTCCAGTCAAATTGGTGACCAAGGTGGAGGTGGAAGTAAGTTCTACTTACATGTTTGGGGGGAGTTTTTTCTGTGTATTTCTTACCCTCACAATCTGACTTCTGACAAGCTGACTTCTGCAACTTCAACATAATGCAGTAATTATCCATAAGCAAGTTAAATGTCAGCTAACAGGCAACAAACAAGGAGGGGTAGTGGCCAACTAAACTTCTCTGCCACCTATAGGAACTCGAGTGAGACAGAATGTTTGTCTCCAGATACTGTGAATTACCAGCATGCCAGATGATCATACTTTAACTTTTTACTTGTGTGTGAAGGCAAATCCTCCCACAAAACAGTACAGATGTAACTGGAGAAATAATAACATGAGCAAGAGGTTTTGTACCGGAGAAATCCAGTTCTGAAATAGCCAGCACTACTATAAATTAAAGCTTCATTTTGCTGACAGAGTTAAAGGGAGCTTCAATAGCAGCAGCACACTGGAGGCCCAACTGCAACAGCTTCACACTGTCAAGCTGACACATTCAAACCCAGTTTTCCCTTTGTTAGCACATATATTTATGCAGCATTCTTTGTTAATCACAAGAGCACAGCTCATCTTCTCAGCTTCAAGTTTAGATACTGTTCATGGCAGAAGCATCCCCTGGCAGTACTGAATGGATCTTCTGCCAGCCAAATACAGATTTCAGTGTCTACTGTGACCACTGCCTAGAATTGGACATGCAAACCAAGCTAATCCTGCACTGAAGGAGGTGGGGCACAAAGATTAAAACAGAGACCAAAATGGGGAGATTACATTGCTCTTGTCTCTGACTTCTTTGGATAAAAAAAAGATGTCAGCTGCTGAGAGTCTTAGTCCGACATGTTCAATCATCACCTGAGTCACACATAAAAACTTAAAAGTCATCATAAGGTCTGCACCAAAATCAGCCATTTAGAATTTCATTGACTACACTGTAAAAGCATTTCTTTTCAGTATCCATGCTCTTGTGATTGGCAGTGCTACATTTAAATGCTGTGAATGGCATTCTAAACTGGGATAAGTCTAAATCTGTTTTAATAAAGGGTCTGTGCCAGTTTACAGAAAGATTCAATTTGCAAGGATAGTACATAAATTACAAACACATCTGATACAGTAAAGAAGCCTATAATGAATACCTTATTCAGCAACATGAAATATAATTGCATTAACTCACTATTTGATCTGTTAAAGACATGTTCCCACCTCCTCCTTCTGATCAAGACATTTATGATGGAATTGATGATGAAGATGCTATAGCTAGGTATGTTTTTATATCTTTTAAATAATTTGCTTCTTTGACAGAATATTTTCAGTTTTTAGTGGTTTTGAATCAAGCATAACAATTAGCAGGTATGAGGATGATCAGCAAGTTGGTATGCATCAAAATGGATATGTCAAGCTAGAGAAAATGGTTCTTCAGTCTTTTGAAGAAGTTTTGTTCTGTAATTTTGATATCACCAAAAGCAGTTTGTAATCATGAAAATCTCCCAATTTCCAACTAGACAGACTAGGTCTGAAATTAAAATAACAGACTAAAATTCTAGATTGCTGAGTAACAACATGAAAACAGTAAGCCACTAGATTAATCTCTATACTACAAATACATCTCAGTAGCTACACATGGCCTAACATACATATTTCTAGTTTAGCATGTTAGGATTTGGGTAAACAACTTCACTTTTGGAATGAATGATAATTATTTGCATCAATGGAGAATTTTACTGGGCCTTTTAAGAAGAACATTACATTTTACATTGTGATAATCACATGCATACTCCAAAGGTCTGTATCGCAGGATGAAGATAAGAATGGTATCTGGCCCTGGGGAATCTTGAAGAGACTAAAGGTCAAAGATGGCAAAAAGAAAAGTGTACGAGAAAAAACAGCCAAAGTCAATGAGACAGAAGAAAATGAAAATTTGTTGTAAGAGTCTGCCAGGAAATCAAAGTGCACATTAACTAATTCTAATATAGCATTGATCACATGCTACTAACATGTCCTCACAGCAGCCTAATGAATCATGCATCAAATTGCAGCTCAGGATGATACTTTTCTGCAAAAATGCAGAGCTTTCTTTTTACCTGCATAATTATTCTATTAACAAGCTGTATTTGTTGCAAAAGTCTGGTAATCAAAATATGCCAAATTCTTTTTTTGGTGAAAAGCACCAGAATAATCTATCATCTTTGTGCCACTAGTGATGTAACTTTGCTGCATACTGAGTTAAAATTTACTTTTCTCACCAGTAAAATGTAGCTGAGATGAACTGGTAAATCTAGGCCCATTAATTTAAATTTTAGGAATAATATGCCAAATAGAAAAATGCAAAGATTGTTTTCTATCTTACCTAGAGAATAAATCAGCGGGTGGTGTTTCTGCCACATTCTTCAGTCACTTGGTTCTGAACCAGTTTATTTTAATTGATAAAAATATATTTAGTCCCCAAGTATTGCTGGTGTTAGTGGCACTTTAGAATGTCTGGAAATTACTTGAAGCCCTTGTGTTGCAAGTTTTTAAAATTATTTAGGTTACAAAAAAAGGCTGTTAATGTGATATAGATACTTAATGAACTTTTTTTTCCCCCAGCATGCCTTCTTCTACAAAGCAGTCTGGAAAAGGTAATTAATAACCTATTGTTCAATCTCCATATTGATTCCTGATTATTTTCTGTATACATTGCTCTGTATCGTGCTAGTTACGAAAATACATCCAAGGAAGGAAACAGGACTTCCTATTGCTTACCCAGTTCCAGTAAACAAATTTAAAATATTGTGACTGATCTGACTGCAGACAAAGAGATACATATACATTGCAAGCTCCCTGGTAAACAATTTAATGTATTTAATGTGATTTTTCTACCTGAGATTTACATTAGTCCATTTTATTTGGCATTAAGTAGAAGCACCTGGAAATAAGCACTCAGAAGTAAATAGAAATTATTTTTTCTATTTTTATCACTTGCAGTGTCTCTGTAAAAGAACATATAAGAATCATCAAAAGTTCTTAGAATTTCTGAGTCTGCTTCCAGAACAGATTTCTAAACCTTCTATATCCTGCTGATTTTTCTAGCCAGTGGTTTAATAAGTCAAACAATTGCTTCCCCTCTACAAACATGCTGAACATGATTGAAAATGTATCCTTGGGCTAAGAATTCTCTTCATTGCTTTGGCATTGCAAGATGGCCTAAAAACTAACATACCCATGATTCATATCCACTTCTAAGCAATGTTGCATTGACCAGGGTGCTATAGAAGTTATTGAATGTGCATTAAAATCAAATTTAAAAAATATACTTTAGTGCAATACAGTGGGAATTTGATAAATTAAACTGAAAATTAAGGGCTATCTCATGTGCTAAACTTGCTTTAGCTTCAGAAGATTAGAATTTCAGTGAATATCTCTTATTATTAATAAAGAATCTTAATCTGAAAAGGTTGGGTATTGTTGCGCAGGTTGTGCAAAATAGAACCTGCAGTTACCATAGACAGTAAATGGCTACAGTACTTGCCATAGTTTCTTATCGATTTAGCTAAAATAACATACATTGTAACACAATGTATTCACATCTCATTTTTCACATAATAAAGTTTCATTATTTTGAATGCTATTGTTTCAGATTATGGAGACAATGTTTATGACGACGTAGATTCTTCAGACTTCCCTTCTCCGCCAAGTGCTTCCAGGCAAGTGAAAATATTACTTCCCTGTTTAGAAATCTAATACACAGGGAGACATTTTTAAAGTATATACTACAGGCAGATTGTTCCTAGTATCTGCTTTATTTGGTGTTGTCAGGTTTTGTAGTTCTCATAAACCTACTGCTGATAATGGCAGTTGAATGCTCTTTCTTCCATTATAGAGTGAAATAATAATTAGATTATAGAATAAGTAAGCATGTTTTGCACATCAATATATTCAGTCCTTAATGGAAAAGAGATAGAAAATGAGGCGCTGGCTTAAAGGAACTTAATTTTAGTTTGTAGTTTTTCTTCCATCAAAATTTAGGGAATGTTAGGATAGATACTTTATCTCAGCTGCTGCAGTATTTTAAGAGAAAAGAAGGCAGTGCCCATGTTTGAAGTATTCAACATATTTGGAGGTGTAAGTTAAGCTTGAAAAACTTTTATCCTGAGCCAGAAAATTATGGCAATCTCTGGAGTACAGTGTTACGGGCACAGTTGCATCTGTGAGGATGACTGTGACATGTCACATCCTGTTGTCACTTACTCCACTCAGATGGAGTGACAGTGCACCACAATAATGTAGACTGGAGATATGAAAAGAGAGAGATCACTTTGGTCTGTGTATCCATAGGAAAATATGGGGTCCTTCTAAGTTAAATCTAGAGCAGGTCACACACACACACACACACACACACACACACACACACACACACACACACACACACACACACACACACACATATATTAATCATCAGTAAAACTCTCATCCTGGCGAGATCAACAAGGATCAAAAAGTAGAATCAGACTTTACACTCCCAGGTGCATCATCAGAAAGTGCAGTTAGGGCATGAAACCCACTGTCTTCAGCAAAAGTCAGTGCTATCAGGTATGTGCAAAAAACAACAGAACTTGAAATAGATAGTAAGAAAAACTGGTTCTTACTGAGAGATTCTAAAGTGTCTTAGTAGATAGATACTTAAAATTAATTTTTAATATTCACTTATGTGATAGATATACAAATATTGGGGAGAAGTAGAAGTAGGAAAGAGAGACCCAACTTTTTATTTATTTTGAAGTCAAATCTGTATTGTATTCTCAATATTAGTTTTTCAGAGAGACAAAAGCATAATAAAGACACATGAAGGCAAATGCATTTTCACCAAAATTATCAGAAAGTGTGCTAATCTTCTGTTCCTAATTGTGTTTTATCTGTAACCTCTTGATTTAGTTCATCAAAATCAGGAAGCTTTGGAAAACCTAAGTCAGATGAAAAAGGTGCACAAAAGCTCAAGAAGATGGAAAAAGAAGAGAAAGAGTTCAGAAAAAAGTTCAAAGTAAGTTTTTTTCAAAATGTTTTCATCACATAAAATATAAAAACAAAGTATCTGTATAGTGCTTTCTAATTTGTTGCCCATTACTTGCTTTTGAAAGGGAAAGGATTACTACATGTAAAAATAGTGATCTGAGCATCTCGAAGTCCAAATGGCAAGTATGGGCACATACGTATATTGTAGCATATACAGATATTCGTTAATTAAAAAAAAAATTTAGTAATAAATGGGAATATTAATGGAAAAACATTAATGGGTTTTAACCATGGTTTGGGGATTTTTTTCTCCTTTTCAGTTCGATGGTGAAATAAAAGTTCTTTACTCCACAACCACAATCCAGGATTTATCACAGAAAAGATGGGGATATAAAGACTTACAAATTAAACCAGGGGAATCTCTTGACATTATTGAAAGTACAGATGATACCAAGGTCCTCTGCAGGAATGAAGAAGGAAAATGTAAGTTATGTTAAAAAACTGTTGTACATATCAAATTGTCAGAGAAGAATTGAGTAGGATGTGTAAAACCTCTTCCCTGGTCTACCAAGGTTTATATTGCCTGGTGGTTAACAAGAGGCAGATTGTTGTTGTCTTATTACTGTGTTTTAGCACTGGCTTGCCTTAAAAAAATCCAAAACGCTTCTAATGGACAAGATATACTAAGTATTAGAAAAAAAAATGACCATTTTTTTAGTAAAGTTTTTCTTTGCAGCTAGAATCACCAGATGATTTTCTTGCTTCTGTGTCTCCCCCTTTGCCACAAGGAGTGTGGCTATGATAGCCCACTGTGTCTAGTAAAACTAAAATCCTTGCTGCACCTCTGGATAGCACTAGCCCATTGATTGCAGCCAAGAGAAAATCAATAACAATATTCTTAGTTTGGAAGAGATGCAGTTTAATCTTTTCAACAGGCAGGGGGGAACATTGCATTGGAGTCTTCCCCCAGCTCCCAGCTAATCCAAGGCATATGTCCTTGCTGGCATGTCTGTTTGTTCTGGGAGCTGCACAAGGCCTTTCAGTGTTTCTTTGAAATCCTTGGCCAGGGTTTGCACTGGCAGAAATCTGAATTTTTGGAGAAGTCCAAAACCATCTCCTGATGGTTTCAGTTTCTTAATGAGCTTCTGTTACAACACTTTCCAAATCTCCTAGTGAAAATTCCCTTTGTTCTGGAACAGCCTACTTTCAAAGTAGCAGTATCCTCCTGCTCACCTTTGCTTTTTACCTCTGATCTATGTAGAATACAGTCCAATGCTATAAACCTCTGAAGAGGATTCAGCCACCTTCCTTTTATTTTTTTCCCTCCTGTACTCAACTGTTACAGACTGGAGTACAGCCTTCTTCCTGGCAGGCCTGCAGGGAGAGGAAGAATTTCTTGCATAACAACACATATGTTTTTCAAAATATGGATTGCACTAGTAGAGCCACTTCCCAAAAAAAACAGCTTTCAAAGCCACATTTTTTTGAATCAAGCTAATAACAAAGTATAAAGTAGTTCATGTTAGCTGTTTTCCTCTCATAGTCTTCAAAGCCTTTCAAATAATGACAGGAGCTACTGCTTTGCTATGCATGAAAGAGCAAAACAAATAAAAATATCCTCCCTGAAAACCTCTGAATAGATCCCAGTCTTTGCTAACACATTAGTTAGCAAAGTTTGAATCCTACTTAAGTGTATGACAGTTTTGTTTATTTGCTCTAATTGTTCTTGTTCCTCAGATCTTAAAGTTATGATTTTACCTTCTGAAGGCCAGGTAGACAGAAAATCCATAACTAAAGATGGTTTTGTTATTGTCTTGCACATGAATTCTTTGATTTAATCATTAACGTATGAAGCACTTCCATAGCTTCAAGCCAACAATTAAACAAAACCACCATTTATATTTCAAAGTATTCTCACCTTTTTAAGCAAGGGCTGATGATCTTATGAACAAATTCTGCTATGGCTTTTTAAATGTTATGAAATTATTTGAAATGTCAGAAGTGAAACAAGGAACTGATTTTTACCTACCATCTCAAATTCCTTCTTGGTCTGAACTCACACATTTTGAAATACACAAAAGCTTTCAATTCAGCTTTGTAGATTTTGCCTAATCAGTAGGACATAAATGGACTTCAGTGGCCCAAAGTTTAATTTTTGACCTCTCTGAGCTTTCTTTACATTGTCAGTGAGGAGCTGGCACAATGTGTTATAGCTTTCAGTGCTTGCCAAGTAATCAACATGGAGTGTGCTGACCTGCTGGCTTCTTCCTTATTTGAAAGCACCATAAAAACAAATAATAAATTATTTAGAAACTGAAACTTTGGACATGTAATTTTAGACTAGTAAATCTGAAAGAGTGTGAGACCAGCAGGGCTTGTATCTCCCACATATATAAGGTTACTAGTAATCATCAGAAGAACCTAGATAATGTTTTGCAATGGTAGAAGCATTGTCACATGCATGTGACTTCCAAAAACACTGTGTTTGTATGCCATAATATGAACAAGCAGAGAAGCTTAGATTAGCCAAATTATTTTAAATTATTTCCTGGAGACTTCAGGAGTCATGAAAAACATTGGACTGCCCTAAAAAGAATTTTGAAAAGAAAATGTATTTTAAAAAATTCAAAAAATCAACTTCTGTCTTTATTCCAGAAAATAAATCTAGGGAAAGACAACTGAGCTAAGATACCCTGAATAGACAGTCCTAATGATTAAAAAAAAGGAAATTTACATATTAATTTCAAATACAAGATAAGATCACAACAACATAGTTCTTTAGAACTCTCCTAATTTTGTTGCAGCTTACTAATGTTTACCTACAAACATGTAATTACTGTTATGGCTTTCTCTTTTTTTCTATTCATTATACCAATTGAAAAAGTATTTCAGTAGATATTTTTCATCAAAGACAGGAAAGAAGTTTTTTTTTTAGAAATTATATACATTAAAAAAGAATATGTTTAATTTAATCTGATTTCATTAGTAATGCACCAGAATAACAGAATAATATTCAGTAGCTTTTCTAAAGTATTTCCTTTCTTATATCCATTATTGGTCTTATTAATGTTACAGTTAAAATTTTAAACACTTATAGGTAGTGACATTTAATTGGTGTACACATCCTGAAAAACATTTTTGTTCTTGTATGAAACTCTAAATAATTCTGTTATTTAATATTACTGCAAATATTATTATGTTATTATTATTATTATACTGCATTTTTGTGCTATAGTTTTTGTTAATAAATGTTGTTTCACATCTCTTTCATGCAACCAAGAAACTGAAATACAAGATGAAACTCTAATCTTGCATAACCTCTATTACTATTTAAATAGGCAAATAAGAATAAGCAAAACATTGCACCTAGCAAAATCTTCATCAACTAGGTGCCCATTGTACCTTGTTGTCCATCTCTTATGTCTTTCTGTCTGAAGTACATAAAAGAGAAAAATGGCATTTCATTAGTGCTAGCAACAGAGGTGATAATGAGTATTTCAATTTAACTTAAATACATCTATATTTCACTTTTACAGATGGCTATGTTCTGAGAAGCAATTTAGTCCAGAAGTAAGTATAAAGTGATTGTTTTGAACAATTTATTGTAACACTTAATATTCTAAATGGTTCTAGTAAAAAATGGTCGAGTAAAAAAATTCAAATATAATTATTTTAGTCTAAACTAAATTAAATTAGTCATTCTAAACTAGTCAATTGAGTTATTTTTAAGGAGTTATGGTTTGTTTGTCAAAAATTAATCACATACATCCATGCAGGAAGTTTGCCAGAGCTTCATTCCTCATTGCTTAACCATAAAGTCTTGTTAAACCATGAAAAATCACATAAATTAAGCATTATTGGTACTAAACTCTATTACTGAACAACAGGTTAATGTGATTAGGTGTACTGATGCCTTTTTCAAATGTTTAACTAAAATGGGCCAAATTTTCTTTAGGTTTGTTTGTACTTCAGTCTTAGTGGGATAGAGATTTGGTTCAGTTTTGCCCCAAGAAATTGCATGGAGCTCAGCATTTTGGTTCTAATCCAAAACTCTTGTCAGAAAAAGCCTCTCCATTTTCTTCAAGAGGCTTTTCATATTAGACCCTTAAATATCAAATCAGATGTCACTTTTAGAATTGTCACATTTAGAATTTAGAGGCATTTAACACTTAGGCACATGTTTGAAATATATGTACAAATAGTTTCACTGTCATCCATGGGCCTGCCCATGTATCTTGGTCACATATTTGAAAATTCCTGTTCATGGAGCATGTATCTTTTATAGACATTATATAATTTCATTACATAAAAAGTCACACCTCCAAAACTATTATGTAATTGCTGAGTACAGAAACTAAAAGAATTTCAAGGGCATACTGATTGGGTTTTTAATTCAGTTTTTCTGGTGACCATTTTAAAATAAAAATTAAGTATTTAATTTCTTTATAGGAATACCTTTATGAGAATATCTACATAAAAAAATTAATAAATAAAATGGATTTCTAATAAAGCAACCCTTTCATGTTAGAAAGAAATGTATCCAAGTCTACCCTTCCCTGAAAATATTTTGACCTGACCATCTTCTCAACATTGTTCTGTTACCCCCAAAGATTGTATTTTCCTAATTAGCAAGTTAATTATTTGATAGATTGCCTGCACCACACTGCTACTGTATTTTTAAATACACTTCTGATGTCTCAACTTTTAAATATACTATTTGTCTTTTTTAACTTACAGTGATGGAGAGATTTATGATGATATTGGTGATGGTATGTTGAACATTTGGAACAATACTTCATTTCTATTCAATTACAATAAATAACTTTATCTCTGTGTTGAAGTACTACACAATATTAATAGTTTTGCATTTTATTTCCATTTCAGATTGCATCTATGATAACGATTCTGATGCTGAATGCTCTTGAAATAACAACTTCATTGACGATCAAACTCTAGTTTGGACTCCCACTTGTGAAAACAAGAAGAGTCATGAATGCTGATTGCAAGTTAATTGCTGTCTCTTTGAAATGTACAATTAACCTTTTTTGGGATTTCAGCCTTTTGTCCTCCAATGCTTTGCACAGATTTGTATTCCAATTTATCTGAGCATTTAAAATTGAAGGAATATAAGCAAAAGTTAGTTAATTTTTCACTTCCTTTCCACATTTCTGACAGTCCATGTAGAAACATGTCTTTAAGTATCTATTCCCAAAGAGGCCAGTTCACATCTATGAAGGGTCTAGAGGACAACAATCTCTGGCAACAGGTTTTCTCTGGCTTTCACCTATTAAGCACCAAAGACAGCCACTCTGGGTAGGATAGTATTCTGAAAAAAAAAATGGTGATAACATCATGTTATAAAAGAAGAAATCAAAAGTGGCCATCAGAGAAGACAATACATCACTGACCTGCCATTCCAACTGCAATAGTGTTAGATACAGTGACATGTAGCTACATCCAGCCATGTTCCATTATTGCTACAGTCTATTTTTCTGTGTTGTACTAATGATAGACTATAATTCTCTAAGACTTATCTGACGTCTAGTATAGAGTATAATGTTCTACTTTGTACTGTAGTGTTGCTCAAAATATACTCAGAACATTTAGGTTAAGATTTAATTTCCGTTTAGTTTGAAGATAAGTTGTCACTATAGTAATATAGGTATTATAAGCTATAAGCTGATAATAAAATGTTTGGAAATTCTTCTAGACTAAATATATAGGTATAGTTATCATGCTATTTTGATAATGCCCTTTTCTTCGAAGTATTGTAGTCTACTACTAGATTTGGCTAAAGAAAGGGTACAGAAATCAAATATCTCCATGCTTATTCATTGTAGAAATAACATTTATTCCTAATGTTCATTTTTGATGCTGTTGTCTGAATGATCAAGTTGCAAATAAAAGCAAAGTCAACGTGTAACTCATAATGATAAATATCACTTTACCCTTATGTATCAGAAGTCACTGGAAATCAAAAGACATTTACAGTAAGCTCCCAATAAAGAGGGTGAGCATGTGCAAAAAATGGAACATCTGTTGCTTTTGCTGTAGTGCAGATTAATCAAAAACCTGTAATGACCAATATGGCTGGATCAGTGGAAGCAGCTCCTTTTGATGAACGAGTATTGTACAGTCCTGAGGGAAAGTCAGGTACCTTGTGCAACACAGCCAGTTTAGTTTATAAACATAAAAAATGTTGGCTCTATTAAGTCAGTGACTGTTGATCTCACCTTCAGTGAAGCTGAGATTTCATTTTATAAAAGTGTCTTTTATTGCTGCTTCAAAATACAGTAAATCTCAAAGGAGGCATAATGCAGTGGGGATACCAAGCATAAAATTAAGAGATAGTGGCCTATAAGCTATTTTTTACTGTATGTAAAATCACTGATAGTATACTGAAAACCTATATGCAACCTGAGTTTCTCTTTCTATTTGCTATTTCTCTTATCTATTTGCTATTCAACCATCATCTGGGCATCAAATATCAATTTTATGTGTAAACATCAGCTGCAGCACCCAAATATAAAACATGACCATGCATATTAAGTGCAATGAATACATGTGAATATTCGACTGTCACCGCTAATGGATCATTTAATTTTCAGTGGTACTCTGTCTGCATTAAATTAGTGATATGCCAAAGAACTGAGTGAGCATGCAGGCAACTACACAACTACATAGTTCTTCCATGTTCTTAGGGTTAATGTGTGTAGGCACTGCAATTTTGTATCAATACGACTGACTAAATTGGTCATATGATACATAAAATAATGAAAATAAATAAATTTATTTATGGCTAAAACTCCATGTTCATTACTTGTTCAAATCAAATATAATGGGATTACTGCAAAGTGTTAAAATGAATTTTTAAGGCATTACTCATTGAAAAATTACTGGCATTGTATCTTTTAACTTTTACCAATGTGGGATGCTTTTTTGTATTTCTTCTGACTAAAAGTATTTCTTCTGAATAAATATTTGTTTAACAAGAAACGTGGGTACACTGTCTTCTGTCAAAATAGAACAACAGCTTCTGTAAAAGCTGTAGAATAGAACAGTAACTTCTGAAAATTATCACTGAACAGCTAACAGAGTGAAAATCAACTTTATTATTGTTACAAAGGCTGCACAAATGCAACATGGCATTTGTTAGTAATTGCTACCCAGAAAGTGAAATGGAAGCAGAAAATCTTCCAGACAGGAAAATCTATAGTTAGGCAGTCTATATTCTAAGAGTTTCTCACCTGTAATTTATTCTAGTATCTTTTAAAAGCCATAAAGAAAGAAAAAGAAAGCTGTTCACTTGATATTTTTCCACCTCCAAACTCAGTCTATAACCCTGCAGTATTTGGCTGTGCCTGCTAAAATAGTCAGCAGTGAAAACATCAAAATATTGACATAAAAATTAGGTTTCAGCATGAACATCCTAGTTGGGGTAAACAGAGCTGGTTTCTATCTGTGTTGTACCTCTGTGCTTTCCCAGTAAACAAGCAGTAAGCAAAACCAAAACTGGGAGGGCAAAAAAGACTTCTCTAATTCGTAGCTTTATAACATTTCTCTGCTGCTACCACAGGCTCTGGACTGAAGGAATGCAGCTGATCTCCTGCACATTCCTGTGTAAGAGGTTTATATTCTCGATCCACTAATTGCAGATCCCCTGGCTACTCCTCCCACAGTCATAACAAAATTTCTTCTATGTGTGATCCCTTTGCATAATCCATTCTCAACTGGAAAGATAAGTACTTTAGTAAGAGCATGGAAATTAAGGGGTGGGATGTAGATTCTTTGTGTGAATTAGAATACCCCTTACCACTACATTACTCTACAGCAGACACTGTTGTAAGCACACGTGTGCATAGGAATGTGTGCACCTGTTGTGTGTGAATATACATCATTTATATGTTAAGGCAAATTCTGAGAAAACTAATGGACCCATAAAAGGGCACCTTTATGATTTAGGTACAGCAGCCCCAGACCACCCTGCATAGAAAAGCTTTTGCATGTAGTGAAAAGAACTCATATGCTAGGAGAGTCAATAGATGTGCTTGTATTTGCACAGCCTCTGTTCTGACTCCTTGCGTGGATCCATCGTTAACTGTGTGTATAGTCCATAATTACATGATGGCTCAGTGTTTTTTCCCACAGGATCCCTGCCTCATTTAGTGCATGGGCTGGATGAGAACTAATAGAAAGGGCAGTTGTTCAGCCCTGCTCATTCAGTTTCTGGCCACTCCTTCATTTAGTGCAAATCTTCCCAAGCTTATCCTGCACCCAGAATTATTAGTTTCTCATGGCATTCATCACAATGATATCTCATATTCCCCTGAATAGGAATGGATTTATCTTGTGAGAGAGGGAAACATTTTATCACCATTTTAATGTATGAAAGGAAGGCACAAACAGAGAACAATCTGTGGCACATATCCATTAATCCTGGATATAAAACCAAACCACTAAAGCTAAATTAAATTTTTTGTACTTTCCTAGATTAGGACTCCCACTATTTTTTCTTTCTGTCATTTACCTCTGCTTATGGTTAAATACAAAGATAAGAGAGACATCATCTTGTGTTTAAAAAGTATTAGCATGCAAAATTTATACTGTAAATAAACTACAGAATTACAGACTCTCCAAATGTTTCTTGAATTCTGGCAGAATTGATGCTGTGACCACTTCCCTGGGAAGCTTGCTCCCAGTGCTCAACCAACCTCTCTGTGAAGAACCTTTTCCTAACATTTAAATCTCCCCTGACTCATCTTTGGGCCATTGTCTTAGGTTCTGTCACTGGTCTCCACAAAGAAGAGATCTGTGCCTGCCCCTTTGTTTCCATTCATGAGGAAGCTGTAACTGCAGTGTCATCTCCCCTCAGTCTACTCTTGTCCTGGCTGAACAGACCGAGAGATCTCAGCAACTTCTCATATGGCTTCCCCTCCAGATACTTGACTACCCTCATTGCCCTCCTTTGGACACTCTCTAATGGCTTCATGTCTTTCTTACACTGTGGCACCCAAAACTGCCCCCAGCACTCGAGCTGAGGCTGCCCCAGTGCAGAGCAGAGCAGAGCAGGACAACCTCCTCCTGTCCCGGCTGTTGATGCTGTGCCTGATGCCCCCAGGGCAGGGTTGGCCCTCCTGGCTGCCAGGACACTGCTGCCTCCTGCTCAGGCCACCATTGACCAGGACACCTTTCTGCAGTCCTGCTTTCCAGCACCTCATTCCCAGTTTGTCCATACATTCAGGGTTACCCCATCCCAGGTACAGAATCCTCTCTGCTTAAGAGGGAGCCAACAGCTCCTCCCAGTTTTGTATCATCTGCAAATTTGTTTTGCTGGACACATCCATTCCTGTGTCCAAGTCATTTCTGAAGATGTTGAAGAGCACAGGGCTGAGGATGAAGCCCTGTGGAACCCTGCTGGTGGCAGATCACCAAGCCACTAGTGCCATGTCTGATCTCACCTGCCGCTGTAACCTGATGTCACCCTAGTCACTGTAACCCTTTGTGCCCCAGCCATGAGCCAGCTGCTTACCCATCACAGGATGTGTTTATCTAGCTGTGGGATGGAAATTTTGTCCAGAAGGATCCTGTGAGAGTATCAAAAGCTTTGCTGAAAAAAGATTATATCAACTGGCTTCTCTTGATCAACAAGGTGGGTTACCTTGTCATAAAAGAAAATCATATTTGAACTATGTTTACAGTAATAAAAAGGTGAGTAAATAGGGAATAGTAATTGAAATCTAATGTAAATAATAGGTTAAGCTATAATGAGAAACTTAATAAAAAGTGAGGATAAATAGTAGAATTCAGTGGTCCACATCATTACACTTTATATCAGCTGCCATGTTGACAGGCAGTTTGTTGGTACGGTTTTGAGTGATGTCTATGGTTCCCACTAGAATTAAACTTTTATGTGTATATGGTATGGTATAGCCTGGTCCCAGGGCTGAGACATCTAAACCAGTTCTGAAAGAGCCAACTTATCTATAAGAAGCAATTCACTCAGGATAACCCTACAAGTCCTCCACCTTCACTTCTTAGCCTGCCTAAGAAATAAGATTTTAGTGCAGGTGAAGGATCATCTTAAGCAATTTCCAGAACCCCAGCCACTTGGGAACAATTTCAGTGCCACTCTGAATAGCCATGGTACTGCAGAACACCCTCTAACTCATGTTCTAAACTTGTGCTGAGCAGCAGTGTGGTAGCCCCCAGTCCCCTGGCTGCAGCAAAGTACAATGATCTCACAATTTTCCTTCTCTGCGTTTCATTCTAGATAGATGACTCCTGAACATAGATAGAATTCAGTAAATCATTTGATAAACAATTTAGTAAATAATTTTTATTTGCTTCCTTTGAAAGCACTTTGAGAGAGAAGATTAAGATGTTAATAAATGTGTAAAGTTCATTGCTGGAGGCTTTTTATATTGTGGGTCTTGTACAAAGAATATGGGACACTATGTATCCTTTTTCTTAACACGTAGACACTTAAATATTGCTTGAACTTAAAATACTCACTACTAGGCAGAAAGTTAGCGTACAAAATGTCAACACAAACATGGATGAAATGCTAATTAGATGGATACCAAGGGTTTAAAGAAATATTATACGATTTGCATTACTTCAGTAATATCACAAAATCCTACTGCTCAGGAATCATGAGACAGGCAAAGAAAGGAAAAATTAGCACTGGCTTTTTTCCCCTGCTTTTTTAAACTTTTTTTTCTTTGGCCTGATTCCTGATTTTCAAGTTCTTAACAGAAAAAGCTGCCTGATCCTTCATTTATGTGTGGGTGTGCTTCAGGTGGAAAATGTACACAAAACACAGACCCACAATACGAGGCTCTCATCCATTTTTGCTGCTGACAGAAGGGGCACACTGCCAAGCTCCCTTCCCTTCTCCTGCATCTCAGCTTCTTCCATGTTCTCCTGCCTTGGACAATGTTGTCATACACCTTCCAGCTCACACAGGTAAGCCCAGTTTCTTCTTCTGTATTGATCCTAAGAAATTCTGTATTTGGTTGTCATTACCTCCTTTCAATGCCTGTCATGTTCTCTGTACTTTTTTTACTCAATTGCTTCCTATTCCCCATAATTATCCCTCTTTTCCTTGACCATCTAACTATGGCATTCTGTTCTTTGCTTTTCTGCTTCCTTGTTCCTTTCTCTTTTCATCCTTTTAAACTGTTCCCCTACTTCTGCATTCCTGCCTCTGGCACTTTAATTTAATTCCATTTTTAAAAGCTGCTATGTTTAAATGTCTTTTTTTTTTTTCTTTTTTTTTGGTGCAAGATTCCTAACTCTGTGTGTGACACCAGCAGAGGTTTAATGACTCCACAGGCATTGAGGAGACTTATAATTCTTGTATTCTGAGTTCTAGGCTGTTTATCCCACAGTATTTAAAATCAGATAAAATATACCTTCCTCTGCCCTCAGTATTTGGGGGAGTTTTCTTTAGTACCCAAGTTGGGATGTTATATATAACTAAATCTTACAACTTCCAGTTTAAACTTAACAAAAATTCTTTTCTACACCATACTTATTTTCTGCTTCTGTATTCATATTAAGCTGCTACTGGCCATGTAAGAGACTGAAGCATGTTCTAATGGCAGTCACTGGCTGCTGAGGATGTCCAATACCCAAATATTTCAGTATGGATACCAAGATGTATATCATCATTGCTGTTGAAATGTTAGGCAGTGTTTGTCAGCCAGTGCCCAAAGAAAATATTAATGGGCTTCTTCAGTTTTTAAAAAAAGCCTATGAGTTACAAAAAATAGTTTCTGCTGCCACATAGATTTTGTATCAGTAGATGATAAATTATCTTTATATTGAGTTTCAGCACTATTACTGGAGTTTATTTGGACAGAAACAGCAGCTGTGTTTTGTTAAAGTTTTTTCCTCAGGTGTAATTATTATGCCAACTATACACAAACTAAACACCTGCTGCTTTTCACAGCTTCAATAGGATTATACAGTGTGGAATGCTGGGAAAAATCGCACATGAACGGGTCCCTAAGTATAAGGCTGTACTAATTAACAATCTAGTTAGCAACCTGCCCAGTTAATCAGGAAGACTTGTTGCAGCACTTGACCTTCTGTTATTTTGCCACTGATTGTTATTGCTTTAGTATGATACTTACCGCTGTTCTTGCTTAATTTTCATGCATTGTATGTTCATTTATTAAATTTCTTCCATTATGGGGTACTGAAGAAATATTAACACTAAAAACAACTGCAATCAGTTCTGATTTTTATTAATACCTTTTATTTCTTTCTTTATTTAAGAGTACTATCTTTGTGACTTAACTTAGATTATGATGATTTCCAAAATCAGAGCAATTTCATTACAAAAAAAAAAATAAAAAATTCCTGAGCTAAAAATTTGTGAGGTATTGGGGGTTATTAATAGCAAATCACATTACTTTTGCTAACTATATTATTGATACTTAATATAATACCTATAGAACTCATTTTCCATTACAATATATGTAGAAATATACATAGTTAATTGTATTTGAAAAGGTAAGCATAGGAATATATTAGGAATATGGCACTCTCACCCCAAAAAGTGAGCACTCACACCCCAAAAAGAAGCCCAGTAGTATCAACTGCAAATTCTCTATTTATTTTTCTCCAAGCTGTTTGGCGAACATGAGACCGAAATGGTCAATTCAAAAACATCTGACACATGGATCAAAAGTTCAGCAAAAAAAATATTCAGCATCCACTTAAACACAGTACTTACCACTAAAGTCTTCCTTGCTGGACTTACTCTCTGCACTGTGCCAGTCTGGGCAGTTTGGCAACCCACACCTTGCCTGTAGCCAGATGCAGCCCATAACTGCATCCATACTAAATCCATACAGCATTTAAAACTCTGCCAGGGAACATCCATGGGCACTGGACCTTGATGACCTTTGCTGTCACATTGCCTGAATTAGACAGGTTTGGCTCAAGACCAGTGCAAGGCTGGTCCAAAGATCTCCCAGCACATCTTTTCAGGGTATCCCTACTACTATTTCCCTCCCCGGGTGACCCCATAAGCCAGATGGATTCCCAAGGGAGCAGATGCATGTAAAATGCAATATCCCTGTTTTCACATTGCAATTCTGTTTCAAGACATCTGCCCTTCCCAATATCCTGGATTCAGCTAGGTTTTTGACCCAGCTCTGGCCACACTGAATTTTTCTCAAATCCTCTGGTAGAACTCACAGAAAAAATTCTGTTCCTGGCAGTCAGAATAATTTACACATAGGAGGAAGGACCCTTCCTATTTCTGGTTGTTGCTGTATTATGGGGACATAGAACCAAATCCTGAGAATAGCACATTAAAGGACTTTGATTTATGTAGATTAAGTTGCAGCTAATGGGGTCATCTTTTTCCCCTTGTTTCCTTCCTTACATCCTCTGAAGAAGATGCTGTTTCAATCTTGCAGCACAACCCTCTCCCTAGCAGGTCCTTCTGTTGCACAACAGGCACACATTCCCAGAGCTGCAGCTGCATCCTCCCACACACTGCTCTGTATCTGGTTGGAGATGTGACATTCATTGTCACGCTCGTACCACTTTATGCCAACTGTGAAGCACAGGGAGGTCTGAGAACTACACTGCATGTCTGCCCAGGGGTCAGGCATTGTGCAGGTCTGCTCCAGGACCTGTGTTTTGCTTCAGAGCTGCCAATAATTTAATTTGATACTATACATTTGTCCAACTGCTAAAAAAGTGCTAATGAGCTGGATTTGATTTGACTGAAACAGTGTAACTTCTAAACCAAAAATCTACCAGGACCCACTCTTAGACAGAATTGTTTAGGTTGGAAAAGACACATAAGATCATTGAGTTCAACTGTTAACCCAGCGCTGCCAAGTATACCACTACAGCATGTCCCTAAACACCACACCTATACAGCTCTTAAATACCTCCAGAAATGGTGATTCCTTGGGCAGCCTATTCCAATGCTTGACCAACTTTTCAGTGAAGAAATCTTTCCTATTATCCAGTCTAAACCTCCCCTGCTGAAACCTGAGGCCATTTCCTCTTGTCCTATTGCTTGGGAGAAGAGACTGACCCTCACCTTCCTAAATACAGCCCCTGTCAGGTAGCTGTAGAGAGTGATAATGTCTCTCCTGAGCCTCCTTTTCTCCAGGCTGAACACTCCCAACTCCCTCAGCTGCTCCTTGTAGGACTCCAGATCCTTTCCTAGCTCCATTGCCTTTCTCTGGACTCACTCAAGTACCTCAGTGTCTTTCTTGACCTGATTCTGAGCTGCTGCTCAGACAAACATTTTTACAGTCTGAGATTTTTCTTTATTTTACATAAGAAAAATCAGGTCAAATTAATTTTTTGTAATATTATATGGACAAACCAATATCAGATAAACTTCTGAGATACTTCATTCAATGGTGGTTTCTTTATACTCTCCTTTTTATACCTCCATTGACAGTATTAGCTGCTGAGAACAGAGTTTTATCATGTTCTATGCAGTTTGATGGGCTTCATAGTCAACAATAAGACTAAACAAATAGAGTGATTACAAAAACTCTTGCTAACAGTACAGAAATATCAAAGAAAGATTGATCCCATTCACTAGATTTTCTTCTCTTCCTGTTTGTCCACATGTCATTCAGTATTCATAGTTTATTTATAGCCAATTTTATGATATTGCAAATTAAGGAAGAGTATTGCAAGTACATTTCCGTATGATAAAATGCTCTTCAGCTACAAATCAGAGTAGCACAGTTGAATTCAGTAAGTTATCTTCTTGTGTGCATAGTTTGATTCAAGTTTATGTTTTTTCTTCTATTTCTTCCATTTATACAATGGACAGTCTGCAGCTGGTGTACATTGCACACCCATATTCATTTCCATGGAGTTTAAATGATTCAAGACAGTTAAGGCTCTGCCGTTAGCTTTCTCAATTGACTCCAAACAAGTGAAAAGCTTTCCTTTTTGATCTTTATTTTGGATTTTAATTCTTGAAGATCTATAGCTCACGTAGTAATATCTTCTACAGTATATGGCATATCTCTGTTCATTGTGTAAAAAGGCTGCCACACACATGAGAGGGCAAAAGCAACAATTTCATGACTGGAAAAAGAAAGGAAAAAGCAGTTTCTTTTTGAGTCCTTTGCATGCAAGCACAGAAATGTGACTCAACTTTTAGAAGCCCCTTTCCAGTCCTTAAACATGTAGGAACATTTTACCTTGGTTTCAAGAACAACCTGCCCCTGCACACCTCCAGGTGACACTAGAGGATTGTTATAGTCTCATATGTCATGCTTTGCAGTTGGGAAAGGAAATACACCAGCAGCTCACAGGAAATTCTGCTTTCACAGTCTGTCCCTGTGTCTCATTTTGGAGATTTACTAAACTACATAGAGAACTAAACTACATACTTTCACATAAAAATTATAAATGAAGAATTAAATTGAAGCATTCTGATCCCACATTTAGCCACTAATATATCTTTTCTTTGACTAGATTTATAGTGATTTGATATTTTGTGTTTTAGACATTGAATGACAAAAAAAATAAATAGAAGAGGCTGCCATACACTGGATCAGATGCAATCTGTGACACAAAATCCAAGTGAAGAAGCTAATTTTCTCTTTAGTAATTATTTTCCCCCTCCAAAAGGCAGAAAGAGTTTTTTTTCACCTCCATATTTCTCCCCTTCTGCACACTCAGGAGCAATAATTGCTGATGAAAGTGTGTAGAAAATTTGACAGGCTAGAAACTTTAAAATGTTTTAAATAAACTTTTGAGATTCTTTCCCCACATTTGAGTGAAGACTAGAAAATGGAAAAAGCTCCTAAAACAGATCCAAACTAGGGTGGACACTCCTCATGCCACAACATTTTAAGGCCCTGACTTTCTTTGCAGCCTTATGTGTGAGGCTGTTGGGGTTTTTTTGTTTTGTTTTTTCCTTTGTTTGTTTGTTTGTTTTGTGGAGATCTAAATGGTAGTTAAGGTTAATGAATTCTTACTCTTTTCCATTTCTCCATAATGAAAAATTTAAAATCTAAATGTTATTTTCATTTTTTTTTTTTGCAATTGTGGCAAATACTAATTATACCTCAAACTTCTTTTAACAGAGCACTTATAACTGACATTATGACATTCTTCCATGTGTCATTATCAGAGACAACCTCAATTTTGTCTGCAAAATCCAAATATAATTAGTGTGAAAAAGACACAGGAAACCCAAGCCCCCTAAAATGAATGTAATATTTTGATTATTAAAGAGTGTCTGCAGGAAAAGATCTGCAAAAGAATACTCTGGGATTTACAAACTACCCCCTTCTTATTCTCCCTTGTTGAAATACAATGTTTAGGTTCTCTTGAAGTACCTCATGTCTTCTACACATTTTATCTCTTAAGGAAGAAGCAAGTGCTGAATGGCTGTAGCATTTAGCATAAGCGTCCCAAGCACTTTAGATAGAGATTACAAGTTCAAATCCAGTCCAGATTGGACCAATATTTAGTGGGGAGTCAAAGTTATATGAAAATAATTACACAACAGCAGAATTTGTAGTAAATAGGATGCAGCATTACTACCACCAGCAGCAGTCAATTTGGCATTTTCAGGAGGTCAAGCGTTCCATGGACATGACATCCTAAAGACAACCCTGAGGCATATTGATGAAATTGATCAAGGAAGTTCAACCTGTTCCTGTGTTATTAACAGATGAGATTTTATTGTTTAGAGCTTTTAATTTTCAGAATCTTTGGCTCCTCCAAAACATTAGCTTAATATTTAACATATTTAAAAATCACAATGCAGAAGTTTTTTGAAAATCATATTTTAAATTAAGTATACTTGATACAGTTCTATTATAACAAGATTTTTCTATGTCTGGCATTAACGGATATGCCAAAAAGTTTTTCCACTCTGTCTTACCAAATAATTATTTTACTCTCCTAAATCAGTATTAATGTTTTAGAAGTAAACCAGTAAATGTAAAAAAATTGAGATGAAACTTAATGTTCATGAATACATAAAATGCCCAGATTTTTATAAGTAATGCTGGATCTGAATTGAAAGACCTTGAGAGGGAAATTCAGACTGGAAAATTATTTACTAGAAAACAGGAATTGTTACCTAAGCCTGTAAAGGTATTTTTATATGGCTGGCTACGTCCACATTTCAACTTTATAATTATTTGCTGGATTTGGTTTAGAGAATTTGGGATGTCAGAGTTAAACAATTTGCCTCATCCACAGGTGTCTGTAACATCAGTGCATAATGTGGGGTGCTATCAGCAAATTTAAATTTCTCCCTAAAGATGAGCCAGTATATCAGTGAACGGTCCTGGCAGTAGGACTTCTTTATCACATTGGGGGGTTCTGGTTTTGTTTGGTTGGTTTTTTTTAATTGCATTTATTTTATTAACTAAGTTTCACAAATGTATAAGCATTAAGAAGTAGATCAGCACTCGAGCCTAAAGAGAGACGTGCTGCACACAAACCAAACAAGTGACGAAAAGCTATTTCTTTTTCCTGACTTTAATTAATTCACGCTTTAAAAAAGCAGAAAACATCCGGCGTACAAAGCCCATGGTCCGCACCCACGTGAATTACCACCTCATCACAAGGCCGAGAAACCGGGAGGGGAAAGGAAAGGAAGGAAAGGAAGAGAGAAAGAGAGAGAGAAAGAGAGAGAGAAAGAAAGAGAGAAAGAGAGAAGGAGAGAAGGAGAGAAGGAGATGAGGAGATGAGGAGAGGAGGAGAGGAGGAGAGGAGGAGAGGAGGAGAGGAGGAGAGGAGGAGAGGAGGAGAGGAGGAGAGAATCAAACAAAAACACAGCAAAAACAAAACAAAACAAACACACAAGAGGAAAAGGACCGATTTCTGCCGCCAGGCCGCTGCCGCGCCCGCCCCGCCCCGCGGTCAGGGGGGCGGTGCCGGGCGGGGGCGCCCTCCGCGTCGGCGGCCCCGCGCGCCTCCCCTCGCGAGAGCGGGCGAGGTTTCCGGTGTTGTGGCTGCGGGGCCGCAAACATGGCGGCGACGCTCCGCGCCCGCTCTCTGAGGCACCTCCGCATCCGAGGTGAGGAGCGTCCCGGGGGCCGCCCCACCGCCGCCCGCACCGCTACGGTGCCCGCCGGCGCCTCTCAGCGCCCCCGCTCCTCTCCTCCCCTCTCTTTTTCTTCCTTATCCCCGGCTTCTTCCTCCCCGCCCGTCTAACGCGCTTCTCTACCCCCGTCCCCGCAGGTCGGAACGACAGCGGCGAGGAGAACGTGTCCCTCGATCTCAGCCGAGGTACGGCCGAGGCGGGGGGGCCGCCCGAGGCGGGCGGGGGGCGCGGCGGAGCGGAGCGGCCTGGTGGTGCCGTGGGACGGGCGCGGGGCCGGGGCCGCCGCCGGGGGCTGAGCGGAGCCGCCCGCGGGTGGGAGCCGCTACCCGGGCACCGCGGGGCCGCGGCGGGGCCGTGCCCGGGCAGCTCCGGAGCCGCGGGGCTCCCTGCTCTCCGGCGTGCGTGCCGAGGCTGCTCGGCCGCCGCTGGGACTGCCCTTGAAGCCCCTGTTGCTCGCAGACAGGGTTGTTCCCAGCGGCCAGCCTTCCGGCCGACCGTGCCCTGCGTCTCCGAGCAGCGGCTCGGCAGCGGCGTCTGTTCCTCTGCTCCTTACTCCAGTCCTTTTTCGTGTATCTCTGCGTGACCTAGGCCGGCTGGCCACCCCATTTGCCGTGAGCCTCTTGCTCCAAGACCAGCGGCCACTCATCTCCCGTTTGCTTGTTAAATTGCTTCAAACATCTTCCACAGCTCTCAGACGGTCTGTTGGGGGGGGGGGGGGGGGGGGGGGGGGGAATGATAAGAGGAAGGAAGCAACGCTGATATCTGCTACGCGCTGAGAAGTTTTGTCTCAGACAAACAGGTACTCATTCCCTACCCACACGTATAGGATACAAAATGTGATCTTGGCTAGCTGAGTACTGAGGTAAGACTTAGACCTTCTCAAAGAGACTGGTAAAATTCAGAAAGCAAACTGGAATGTTACTGCTCTAGAAGCGGTGATATTTCGTGGGATAGAGGATACTTGCCTGGGGAGGGAATGAAGTTGATACTGGTGTGTAACTGTTCTGCTTCAAGAGATCCAGGATGACTGTTATGCTGAATAGATCTATTTTATGGGGAAGTCGGCAGGGAAATGACAGAATCAATGAGATAAAAGTGGCCTATGAAATGGAAAGGAAGTAAAAATACCAGCAGAAGTAGTACTGTTTTCATCTTAGAGTTGTTGATACTGCACTATACTTTCTCTAATTCTCTTTTCCCACAAAGTAAGCTGTGTTTAGAGTTATTTTATTAATCAGTTTTGTCGTGAGCTGCAAGTTATCTCTGTGTATACATACCATATTTACAAGTGAGTTTTAATAACCGGGAAAACTGCTGGGGTTTCCTCAGTTTAAAGAAACAGACTCTTCTCATTCTATCTCCCAATGGACATGATTGCTTTATAGAAATGCTGTCCTTAAAAATTAAAGCATGTGAAGCTTTCATCAACAAAATGTGGAATGAAGGCCTTTACAGTTTAAGCACATGACAAGGTTATTACTGTAAGCAATGTTGCCTTTTTATGAAATCTGCAGAATTAGTATTTTAATGAATGGGTCTTATAATTTTTTTTAATGTTCTGTAGCATACTGAAATATTTTGAGGCTGAAAGAACAATACATGAAATTTAAATGCTGGAGTGGTACTTTCGAGATGTGGTCTGTCTGAAATCTTCTAATCAGTATTTGATAGGTGACCATCATTGTGATATTGATTTTTGCCATGAGGTGTTTTCAGCTGCCTACTGATTCCAAGAGACCTGTAGTAGTAGCAGCACAACTATTACACGTGTATAGTATTGTAAAAGAGGCTCTTGAGTAAGATGCAAACTGCATTTTTTATGTGTTTTCTTTTTTTTTTTTTAATTAAAAAAGTTATTTTGCACTGTGGCAATGTATCTTCTATTACCAAAAAGAATAAATCATTGGGGAAATCACATGAGAACCTACTTTAAATTTAGATGTTAAAAACCCAATGGTTTTCGATTTTTTGTTGGAAAGACTACAGCTGCCTGATCAGTAACTATATAGCACTGTATATCTGTGTAGATATTAATTGTATTTTAAAGAGGAAACAAAAATAAGAAGCTTAAAAGTCTCAGCAAGACATTAACTAAGCTAGATGATAACTTGATTTCCATAGTGAACACAATGAGTATTTGTTTTTCCAGCTGTTACAATAGTTATGTAAGCAATTATTTTAAATATTTTGTTACCCTAATTTGGTACTAATAGCACAATGTTTTGATTCACTGTGTTGTGCAGATCACATAGTTTTCTACAGGGCTCACGTTTGCATTAGCTTAAAAGAATGTTCTAATGTTTTTTGTTTCCTGGTACAACTGAACTTTGTGTTGATTAATGTGAAATATCTGATTTGGGAAAGTAGAGAATCACCATAAACAGAGCCTCAGCCATATGCTTCTAGTTACAGGGGCCTCTTTGTTACAAACACAAGAAATTATATTGGTACTGCCTTATTTTGAATAGGTTCCTAGTGGTAATGGCATGACTTTTCCTAGAGGTTAGACCTTTACTCATCCGTACCTGTGACTACACTTTCCATGCAAGAGGCCAGTGCTGTTATGAAGAATTTCAAAACAAATAATAGATGTGGGGAGAGCACTCCAGTCTGTGCTGCCCTAAGTTCAGCTTCTTCCTGGCTTTTTGAGCAGGAAGGCTTGAGGAGTGCCTTGCTGCTTGCAGAGTGATCTGCATTTCTCTGTATGGTTTGGTTTGCTGTTTTCTCTGGTCCTGTAGTTACATGGTTGCTCATGTTTTCCCAGAAGACACCAAGCTGGCTGCTATGCTAGGTTTACTTTTTGGAGCTTCTTGGTGCTTTGCCTTTTTAAAAATGATACATTATGCTTATGCAAGCCATTTTGCATGGTGGTGGATGCTTCATTTTGTGTGTAGGTATGTGTGAGCTTTTTCTTTACAATTATTAATCTGGTTAAAGATGATAATGTAAGGTATGTGTGTGGTTTGCTTTTTCTGGTTTTTTTTTTTTTTGTTTGGTTGGGGTGGGTTTTTGGTTTTTGTTTGGGTTTTTGGCATGTGTTTGTTCATTTGGTTTTGAATTTTTTTGTATTTATTTTGTTTCTGAGCCATTAAACCGTGCCCATCGTCTAAGGGACTGCAGATAAATCTTTTTTAAGAAAACCACTTCGCTGAAGGGCTCATCAACTCTGGAAAAATTATCCCCAGGATAAACATTTGTGTGTATAATGTTGGTGTAGTAAGAAAAAATGGTGCAGATACAGGGTAGACTCATTGCTTTTGTCTGGTTAAATCGTATATCATGTATTCTGTTGATTACAAAATTGCAATTAATACTTGCGATTTAGAGCACTCATTTGGCCTTGTGTTATATTACCTGCTCAGAATAGAAAAGAAAAGGAAAAGGAGGACAGACTCAACCACCAGTACAACTCCCACTGCAGTCATCTGGAAGGAATTAGCAGTGGGATGAGAGAGATTGGTTTAATTAGACTACTGAAATCAAGCTCATAACTTCCTAAGGCCAGAAACGACAATTGGAGGTATCAACCAGATTAGTGCATTTGGTAGGGGTTTTTCCACTGACTTTGGCCATGGCTGTGTATATAAGCATAATACAGATATTTGGAACCTTTTGTTTCTGACTGTTTTACAGGCATTCGAAGTTGAATCACATAAGCAGATATACCTCCCGCAGCTCTGGGCACTGTTAAAGGCGTGTGTAATCCCCACTTCATGTGCTCCTAAATTTTTGCAGGGAGGTTGGACTACATGACCTTGAAAGGTCCTTCTCAACCCACACCATTCTGTGATTCTTTGCTCACCTCTGTAACTGAATCACCTTGTACTGCTGGGTGACCAACACCTCTTCCTTTGTTGAAATTTTGGCTGTTGTCCTTGGGTCTTGGAACTTGGCTAGTTGAGAGCAGTCTCATGGTTTATATCTGTTGTCAGGCTCATCTTCCTTCAAGGGATCCCTATTTTCTTGGAATCCTGTAGCTCAGAGGTTGCACTGACTATTAGGATCTTTTCAGAGCTTGTTTGCTTACCTGTGCATGGGTGCCAACTGCATACTGAAGTTAAGTTGGGCGCTGTTGGTGTGTGTATGTGTTCATTTCCTCCTTTTTTGAGGGTAGCAGTCTTCACTTGCTGATAGTGTACTCTTTAAACAACTGAAACATATCTATCTCAAGCATTAGTACTTTCATTTATTGTTCAAAAACAAGATTATGCATTACAAGATTGTACTTTGGTTTATCAGCTTTTCTTGTACAGCCGATTTTATTTTGTAGAGGTTTTGTAGATGTTGAATCTTCTGACTAACACAGGACAGACATGAACACAGCAGAGAACACAGAGCTGAGAAAACGAGTGTTTTTTTCCTTTTCCCTGAGACTGATATTACAAAATTGACTAGTGTTATCTGAGAAAATGCTCTTTCCTTTTTTGCCTTTTTTTCCTGTCATGTAGGTAATAATAAAACATAAAGGAGTTGCATTTAACTTCATGTGGTTTAAGTGATGTTACTTTTCTTACTGTGCTTCCATACTTTTAAACCATGTAGTATTTGAGTCCATGTTCTCAGATGGTATATCATAATGCATTGCATGCAGGGCAAACATCTCGGGATGCTATTTGCAGTTTACAGCCCACAGAAATGTCAGGCATTTTTAAGGGTTATTTGTGGGATAGTTAAAGAAGGCTGGATGAATTTTGTTTCCAAAATCAGCTTGAGATTTGATGACCGTACTGTTTCCAGCTTCCTTCATCAGTGTGGAAGAAGCAGGGAGGAACAGAGCACACATCTGATACTGAAAGCTCAAGTAGTGGGGAAGCAGAAAATAACCCTTTTGTGTTGCTTGCAGTGTGGCAGTAGGGAAACCACTGCAGAGATGGCGGCTGGTGCATACTTTTTGATGGCTCAGAGGCAGTTCTTGAACGCTAATGGCAAGTCTGTTACAGAAGGCCTTTAGGTGGTTCTTCCTGTACTTGTGAAATGTAGCCTGGCTTGAAAATGCAGAGAAATAAATGGGTCTCTTTCACCCTCACTTTGCAGTATTTTCATGGTTAGCTATACCAGGATGTTGTGCTTGGGCCAGTCACAGAGAGCAATAGGTGTTTTTTTGCTCCCTTGTTCCTGATTCTGTAACAGAAACTGTAACAGTCATAAGAAGGTAATTAGTAACATTTTTAATTCAGTCTCCTGAGGCGCAAAGTATGCAACAATGGGGCAAAAGCTGTTGGAGTGACCTCTTTGCTGACTGAGAAATGTTATGCTGCATTATTTTTGTATGTTGAAGTTTTTTATTATATAGGAGGAGCAAAGGGAAAGTGATCAATGACGGTGGCCTGCTAACTTTTTTGGCAGCGTGTAAGCTTTTGATAGGTTTTAAAAGTAAGAGAGTTGAAGTGCTGCGTACATGCACTTCAGAATTAAGTCACTTAACTGTCCTGTCTGCACTTGTGCTTGCACATGTGCTTTAGTTGACCGTTGTTTTGGGATTGTATAGTGCATTGTCCCAGTTAGATTAATAACACTTTTGTATCTTTGGCTTTGCTTCCTAAGCACTGCTTTTATAATCTTAAGATTCTCAGAACTACTAAGATGGTGTGTGCTTAAAATATTTCCACTTTCCGTTTCTTAAAAACAAGAACAACATTTTTAATGATGGAAAAATTTTAGCAAAATACCACTTTAAAATCCTATGGCTTATTTATCTGTTGTTAAGATTTCTGTAGGAATTGAGTATTGCCATGTCTTTGAAGATCTGCACTTACGTCTGTCTTTAAAGTTTTTGAGTACAGCACCTCTAAATTTGTTTTTGTGTGTGGGTTCTTTGTTCTTGCTGTTGTGGTCAGAGAATAAAATTACTGTTCTAAGATCTACTTTCTATTGCAAGAGATTATTCTGTGATTTGTATTGGTATCACTATACTGATCCAAACACCTTTGTGGATGTTTAAGCAATGCTGTGTTTTCACAACTTTCTTCAACATACTTCATTCCTCCCTGAGTGCTGAAGTATCAAAATCTCCAGCTGCCTTCTTGATATATTTGAGTCTTTGTCATAAATGCTATTCCTGGGTGTTTTGTTGCTTCCCAGCATCTCCCACTTAGAGATTAGAGCAGTGTTTAGTTTCAGCATTTTTTTTCTGTTAGAGCCTATCCAGTGTAGATGCTATCTAAATCTAAAACACACCCCTCATCATAAATAAAGTCAACAAGGAAGCTCTGTCAGCCATCTCCTGTCCATAAAGAAATGCATTGCTTGCCCAAGCTGATGACCTTCATCTGTACTTTACCAGTTACCTAGCAATCTCAGAAATTTTACCTTAATAACATAAAAGTGATGCTTAACATCAGGTACAGTTACTTTTCTTTAAAGTGGAAAGAAGTGAAATACCCATAGTTAAAATTGAAGTTTTCCTACTCTTTAATATCCATACAAACTCTTGACACTACAGAAAGGAGCAATGCTCAAGAGCTTTACAGGACAGCTTAGGAGTTTATGTTGAAATGACAACTGACTTGGGAGAATGTACTAAAATCTGATAAGTTTTTCTTAATTTTTATACTCAAACTCATTCTGAGGTTTCTTTTTTAAAACACAAGTCATATGCTTTTAATACTAACTACCTTCTTGCAACCAAGACAAGCACATGTGTCTTGAGGCTTAGATAACTACTCAAAAGATCAGGTAAAGTAAGAAGTTTGCTTTTCTTTGGAAGCGTTTTACCTGCATGCAGGCAGACAGATGCTTTTACAATAGTGTGGGTGAATTCACACACTGATCAGTGCTGTGAATAGTTCTGATACAGAATAGTAGGTGACATTACAGTGCTTCAGAAGTCCTGCCTGGTATTTGTCAAGTTTTTAACTGGAGCACTTGTAACTGTGACAATAAAATGTATCTAGTTTAAGAGTCTGTAATGTTGGTTTATTTGTTTATGTTGCAGAAATTTTTTATTTATCTTTTTATTTGCCTATCATCTAGTGTGGTGATTGAAAATTTTGGAAGCAAGACTTCAGAAAAAGTGTATTCATCAAATCTTTGCAGCTGATGTAAAGGAGGAACACTAGTAAAGATGCATAAATGGGAAATGGAGTAAAAAAAACCCCAAACCAAACACAAAACCCAATCCCAAAAAGTAAACAAAAAACATTTAGTTATATTTTTTAGTTATGTTACTGAATTTTGCTAGCACATACTTGAAAGCTTTCTAGCTGTCACCAGTGGCCTGCATAAGTTTGCATAAATAAATATAATGAAAAAGTATCTTCACTGAAATTCTACCTCAACAGCAATAGCCTTCAAATCAATGTTGTTCATTAAAAAATTAATCTGAGTGTTAGCCTTTGTAAACATTTTCTTAAAGGGGGAGATTTTTTTTCTAAATTTACAGGTTTTGTTCTTCCCTAGACTTTTCTAAGTTTATTTTAGTTAAACTGTCATCTACTGCTATGGGTTTGGGTACATCTGAAAAATCACTCAGCTAATTGCTCCTGCAACTTTTCAGAAACAGAGTTTTAAGTTTATTTATTTGCTTATTTAGTAGAATTGTTTTTAATTGTCTGAGACGCAAAATGGAAGTTTTTAATTCTGTTTCAGTTGCAAAAATGGTTAGAGAACATAATTTCATGCTGTTTATAAATTATACTTTCAGTAACCATTTAAGTCCAAGAGAAAAAGGGTAGCAGAATGGTAAATATGATTGTTACTTGCCATCTTTGAAATGTCTCCTGTGAGTTAGCAGTTGTTTGGCTGAAGTGAAGTAAGTACATCTCTGTGCCCTATTTGCATGAGTGTTCATTGTGAAATTAACTGCTTCTGTTGATTTGAGTCTATTGAATGATTGGTAGGAAATATTTATACTTAGAGGTAAGGTGTTTAAAGCAAAACAATATGGCCTTGACTTATGGAAAAATACACAGTAAGAGTAACAAGGAATAATTTAATGAATCTATTAATATAAAGGTGTGCAGTGAATAACACAGGGATTTTGTTTGGGTTTTTTTAGCTGCATAGGAGATTGGTTTCCTGCTTAAAGTGTACATAGACTATAAATAAATACATATATTTAAAAATAATTACTTCATAAAAAATGGAGGACTATCAAGAACAGCTGTTGCCTAGAAATTACTTATTTAAAAACAAATTATTAAATCTGTAAGTAATCCTATTCCTTCGTTACCTCCTGTGCATCAGTGAAGTCAGAATTCAGTTTGAGCAACCTCATATCTAGAGAATTTAGAATGTGTTCATCTCCTTCTTTATGCAAACCATATGTGTGTGTCACGGGTAGACTGCTGGTTTTTTTTCATGAGGTACAAAAAATGAAATAGAAAAAACCTTTCTGTTTCTATAAATGTGGCATTTGCAGCTCAGTTTTTAGCTTAGCCTGTTACTTCAGCTGGATAGGTTTTTCTAAGTTGAGGTTGACCAATAGATTAGGTGTCTTCTGTCTTCAGAGAATTGTATTTAGATCTCGTGAAATCTATAAATATGACTGACACTTCCTGTCCTTTTCCAGGAGAAAGAGTAGAAGTCTTGAATGATCACAGAAATGTGACAATATTACCTGTGTGACAAAAGGAGTTCCTATTCCTTAGTATGAGGAAATGAAGCCCACAAATGCCATCAATCAGCACTGTTTTGAAATCTTCTGGTTATATATCATTTTAGAGTGGGGAAATTAGCACATGACATTTGCTGCAGTTTAAATGTTTCCTACTTCAGTCAGTGCTGTTTGTGAATTACTTGTAGTTTCTAGCTGTGTCCCTGTATTAATGTTTGAATTCGAGTATGTTATTACTTCAGTGTTTCCATGTCATGCAAATTGTCCTTCATATCTTTATTGGCACACTGGGGGATCCTACATCTGCTAATGCTGAATGACTTCTTACATTCAGCATTATGTAGCCCTATGTAGCAGGATGTTTCTGGGGACAGTGGCTACTTCCTGACAGCTTTGAGTTTATTGGTAAGAGCCATGCAACATTTATGCTTTCAGGTTTTTGAACATACTGAAATGATGCAGAGAAGAATCAGAATGCTAATTGGGAAAATAGCCTCAGAGTAAGATCATGTTTCAGTTTGATAACATTCTTAGAAATATGTGATCAAAATTCTCTTGGGTGGTTTTGAAAGCAGATTTGCCTGGTACACTCTCCAAATACTAGTTGCAAGATGTCAGAAAGGCACAGCGTTTTGTTAAAACAACTGAAAATTACGTTCATCCTGATATTTCTGCTTCTAGGAATGGTGGCAGAAAAGAAGAAAATGGATTGGAGGAACTGAAGATAATTTTCTAAACCATTACAATAAGCTCATATTTACCATTCAAATTCATCATTGATGTTCTGGGAAGTTTTAATTTGATTTGTGTACAGACATAAGCAAATTTGTAAATCTGGAAAAGACTTTTACTGGCTCTTGCCCATAAGAACAGTTATACTGGGTCACTCCAACCTTGGCAGTAGTTGATAATTGTTGCAAAGAGAGCAGAACAAGAGGGCAAGCAAATGCATAGTCACACAGTTATGGAATGTTCCCCAGCTTCCAGCATTTTGACCCTCACTTTTTTTTCTCCTTTATTGTTTTTCCCTTTTTTCTTTTAAACATCTGAGCTTTTGAAATTTTAAAGGAAGTTCTTCCTGAATTTTGCTGTATTCCAGAATAATTTGTGTATTATCAGGTGGTCATGATAAAAATTTCAAGAGACTGTAATTCTAGTTTGGTTTTAGTTGTGATAATATGCAGTAGCTATAGCTGTGTATCTTGTAGTGCAGAGAGATGACGTTCTGGAGGGAATTTTTTGAGAGGTGAGAGGCGGGGGAACTGGGAATAACTTTGTAGGTCACAATGATATATATCAAGACTTATTGCTATGATTCTTGTCATCAATATGTCTTCCTGGGAGTTGGATATAACTGTAAATTTAAATGGAGGACTAAATGAAACATTTTCTCTCTATGAATAGACAAGTTTTTTTTTAAAGAGTTGGTTTTTTTTAATATGCCTTGGTACCTTACGTAGTCTTAACTAATGCTATTTAATATTATTTTCATAATTTGTCTTTGTGGAATTTTATGCAGGACACTGAGTTTTGTACTGCTGTAAACCATTTAAAGAATAGTTTGTTTATCAAAAAGTGTATGTAATTAATTTTCAAGTCAGCCTTATAGTTATCTTTCAGAATGGTCCTTCAGTTTTCTCTTCCTGTCCTGGGAAAGCTATTAACATTTCAGCTATGATACCCATTTATTAGAAGTTTTAGCAGTAAAGCAATGCTGTTTACAAAGCTGCCATACAGATCACATGTTGGGAATAATTAACATAATCCCTAGGTGGGGATATAAGAATGGCTTTTATACAGGTAGAGTCTCAATGTCTTTGTTAGAAATAATAATATAAGACCACATTCCGGAAAGTGGTCCCTTTTGGATCTGCTCTTCAAGCTGACTGGAACACCAAACTGCTTATTTTCTGCCACTTTTATATGCACTTAGGAATATTAAAATTAAAAAAAAAAAGTCCTTTAGTTTACAAGATCTAGGCACATCTGCAGAAGAGAAATCTGTACAATCACAGTAGGCATTTAAATTTTACTTAATGTTTTAGAAGTGCATGTGTGCCAAAGTAATCCTGATACATGATTTCCTGTTTATCTGAAGTTCTAGTGATTCCTGGATCCTACCTTGAATGCGGTGTCTTTTCCACTGATTTGTAGTTCATAGGTATTTTTGTATATGAGCTTTTTACCCAAGTGATGTTGGGAGATGATTAAATTTTGAGACTTTCTTTGCTGACTGCCATGAAAGAGAGGATGTGTACTTTTTTTCCATATTAGTGAGCCAGTTTTGTGTATTCATAGCTTTTTTTAAGCAATAAGAGAGAAAATAGTTACAGTTCTTAGTTTTCATTTGCTTTCTGTTTTTACATCTGTGAGTTATGAGAACTTACCTATAATCAAAATAAAGTGCTCTTTTTATGGTTACCCCATGAAAGCTATGAGAATCAAACTAAATAACTCTCTAGGTGCATTCTGCTGAAATCACTCTTAGTCATAGGTACTTTTTGAGGGGTTTCTCTCAACTGTTAAAACTTGATATGCGCGTGAATGTTTTTATTATAAAATTTTCAAGTCTTATTTGGCAAGCCATAGAATACGAAGTATTTCCCATCTTATGGCTTGAAGTGTGATAGTAGAATTTTAACTATACTCATAAAGGATATCTATCTGGCTTAGTATTTAGTATATTTTTCAACATAACTACATTAACTTGATACTACAAATTGACTTTTTTTTTTGGTTTTACACTATGAATCGAGACATACCCTCAGTCTAAACATGTATTGCTGTGTTTTTGAAAATCACACATTGAATGTAAAATGTTCATGCATTGATTTTTTAGAATCTAGCAAAGTAGAGTTGATGTGTTAATGCAAGTAATACGGGAGTGATCTGTGTTTCGGAGTTTGCTTTTTTTATGTAGCTTTCTCATCTTTCATATTCTCAGATTTTCTGAGAATATGCAGTGAGAATATACAGTGCAGTTTGCACCTTTTGATTTAAATGTAAATTAAGAATACTTTAATATCAAGAATATTACATAAGTGTCCTGTTTTGGTTTCTTTTTGCAACAAGTTGATAATGGTAGAATATGACTTATTATTGATGTCTCATTTCATTATTAAAGGTCTTGATTAAAATGTGTTTTAGGAGGCTGATTACTTATCATATAGTCTTACATAGGCCCCTCTAAGTAACTGATTTCTAATGTTTCACTGCTTTTAATAACTGATAGCTCGTTGTTTCAGGGGAAGTGGAGAACAGTGCATTCATGTTTCAAGTTGGTGCATTTCACTCAACTTCCTTGATTTTGGCAGCATGTACTTTAACAAGCTAAGAACAGTTTAACAATATGCAATTGCATGGCATTTGAACTTTAAAAATATCGAATAAATGTAGAGGTGTATAGGAGGTTCATCAGAATGGTCCATTATGCAATCATGACTGTGATTCTTTCAGTAAGAGGAAGATAACCTCTCATGTATGTCAATGCTTGACTGTAGTGAAGTACAACTTCCTTCTTTAAAGGAAGTATTTAAAAGTATTTAATCTTTTATCTCACTTTTTGGCCTTGTAATTCTAGTAGGTGTGACATCAGCTGCTCTTGTGACGTCAGTCTCTCATTTGAGAGTTATTGAATATATATACACATCGGCTACTCTGTACAGTACTGTGTACTGTTTTAGCACCTACCAATTGATGCATATAATACACACTCCTCAGTTTAACTCCTCCTGACTTCAGAGTTACTGCATTATTTGTGTGCTAAAGCCTGCCATTCATTTTTTTTGCCTTTTTCATTCACATATGCATAACAGAACAGCAAACTGGCATGCTTCTAGCATACTCAATGTGGTCAAACAATGCTGCTAAATCTGTCAGGCAAAAGGAGTCGTTGCTTGTGCTAATATAGCTATTCCTGGTCCTATTTCATCCCTGCATTAGATGGAGCCCTAGCTGTTTTGTGTAGCTGGACTACTGTCATGTTCTTTCTCTCTGGAGAATGGGATCTGTCAGAATGTGTCATGGTTCTCACTGGGAGAAAACAATGTCACAGTCCTGAAGGGGTGAAAAAATGAGTCAAGCCTTAAAAGGTCATGAGAGTTTAAAAACAAACAACACGCCCTTGGAGATTTTTGATATACAGCATCTGTGAATTACTTCTAGGCATAGAGAGTGACGGAGTTCATGAGGCTAGAGTTTTAAAAAAATGCCAACTTTGCTCTGTGCTATAGATTATACAGGGTGTTAGTGCAAAGAATTGTGGGTGAGAAACTGCTTCATATAACAGAAGTAAACAACAACTACTGCTACTTCAAAGTTTTTGCTGTTCAACAAAAAGCAGACCGAGAAAATGAGAATATTGATGAGCAAGCTAAGCACTTGCTGCAGGACACAAGTGGGCTGACTTGCAATTTTTATATGTATCAAGAAGTTTTTAGATGGCATTTGGGCAAAGTGGCTTTGTATACAATAATTGTGACAATTTTCCAGTTGTAAAGTCCAGTTGAAAAAAAAAAAGGTGACTTCTTTCTACTGAGTGTCATGTGGAACAGGTATGTCTTGCGTCCACCAAGCTACTTGTGAATGGCTCAGTGGCACAGCTACTTTTGAGTGGGTTTTGTAAGAGTATAGTATTCAGTTTGAGTCAGTAACTCAGTAGAGAACTAACATAGCCAGATATGCAAGAAAAGGATTCTACTGAGACACTTGGCAGGATAATTTTATTGTGAATTTTAAGATGGATGCTGAAGTAGTGTAAACAAGAAAGGTGTATTATACGGCAGGACAGAAGAGAGAAGGAGAGTGAGGTAAGGGGTTGTACATCTTCTTAGAAGAGAGCTGGAAGATCAGTTTAGTCATTTTGCACAGCTCCAGCCTCGGAAGCACCATGGGAAAGAATATGAAGATATTTGGTTGTTGCTGTGGGCCAACTAGAGATAACAGAAATAATTTTTGTTGATTGAGTTTAACCGTAATCCTGACATTGCCAAGTTCATCACTAGACTGTGTTCCTAAGTGCCATGTCTGTGCATCTTTTAATTACCTCCAGGGGTGGTGACTCAACTATTTCCCCGGGCAGCTTGTGCCAGTGCTTGACAACCCTTTGAGTGAAGAAATTCCTCCCAATAAAAGTCAGCGTATCAGTAATAAATAAAGTGAATCAGGAAAGAACAGACTTTTGAGAGGGTCTTAAAATAATAAGCTACTTAATATTATTTTTTTTTTTTAGATACAAAACAGGAGGAGAGAGAGAGTAAGAGCTAAGAAATCTCTGCAGCAGTGATATGAAGCAGGGTCTGTAAAACAACACATACAACACTGATGAGTGCAGTGGGCTAGAGCATGGTGCTAATAACACCAGGGTTTGGAGTTCAATCTTTGTATGAGTCATTTACCGAAGAGTTAGAGTCAGTGATTCTTGTGGGTCCCTTCCAATTTAGAATATTCAGTGGATCTATGAAACAGCAACAACAGCCCCTTCCTCTCCCCCCACAACCCTCCTCCCAAAACCAAACAAAAAAAGACAAAAAACCCACCCCAACAAACCAAAACAAACAGAAAACCAAACAACAACAAAAAAGTATTTGTCAACACCAAGATGAACTGTTAAACTTGACAATAAAATCTTAAGGCTGTGATATTTCTTTGGAAAAATCAGTCTGTGATTTTGCACTATGCTTTTTGCTACTTCTGCATTACTTGGTATTTTGTAGTGTCTTTTTGAGATTTTTTGACAGGAAGACAGACAGTGCTGGATCTGATCTGTGATTACAGGAAAGCTACATAGCTTAGTTGTGAGAATCCAGGATGTATTAATCTATTTCCAAGTCCATTTCAATGTGAGGAACAGACTAGCAAAAAACTGAATTGCCACTTACAAAGTCACATTGGTTTGTTCAAATTCTTTTACATCTGTGAAATGAAGTTTTCTTAGGCCGGCCTACCTTCCTTGCTGGCTTTACTTTTACTAAAATAAGTCACACTTGAGTAAGTAATATAAATTTTCTACTTCTTTGTTATATATGATGCATTTTCAGAAGAAGGAAAGAAAAGATAGCCAGTCTTACCTTGAAGTCAGTATGTCACAGTTATTTTGTTAAATTTTTTTATAGGATATTTTTTGTGAGAAGGTTCTTCTGAAATTTAAAACAAGACTTCACCTGACAGTATTTGACCAAAAGGCTTCTGTTATTTTAATTCCTTCTGAGGTAATATGAGAGGGTCTTTATTTATTTACTTTCTTTTTTTTTCTGCAGCAGTATTGGTTTTGATAGGATTGAAGAGTGCAACAGCTAACTTGCTCTATTTATATTTTCAGTTCAGTACTGGAAATGTCTGTCATGTTCTGAGTTTTCTCACAGTTTTGTAGCTTTTGCTCTGGAGTCCCTTGTTTGCTTCAAATTACTTACCTGCTAATAAAGCTTCTGGGAAATACCTGATTGCCCTGCTAAGTACCACAAACATGTCTTTCCTCAAACTTTTTAGTCTCTAAAAATGAATTTTTCCTCAACTGAAAGAGGACAAAGTGAGGAAAAAGTTGGCATAACTGCAGTTTTTCATGCAAAAATAGAGGAAAATGGTTTCAGTATACCTTTTTTTTAGGCATCCCTATTATACAGATCTGTCATTGCTACAGAATTGTTAATATGGGAAATTGTAGTATCATTGTATCCTTGTTTCTTCATATTCAAACTGACTGCCTTTTTCCACAGGACCACTTGGGCAGTTCTGAGTTAATGCCAGCTTTATCAGATAGCCGAATAAGAATGTCCATTGCTGTTGCACAAGAGGTTTCTGGGCTAGTCCTGTGGTCTTTCCTGTCTGCACGGTGAGCTTAGTTTTTGTAGGGCTTTGTTGTGCATATGTAGCCATCTGCAGTTTAAAAGTCAAAGCATATTTCAATCATTTTGGAAAGTTATGCTGCTCTAAAACTGCTCACCTGGGATCTTTTCTTGTGGTGTAATGGGGAATTATACAGGTCCAAAAGTGTTGTGAGCCAGGGAAATTCCCACGCGTTACTCAAGGCAAGCCAAAGTATAGATATGAGCCAGACTGTTTTCAGAGAAACCAGATTATGAGGAAACCATCTTCCTCTCCTGTTAAGTTCTCTTGAAAGTAAGTTTATGATATAAGCTATTTGTAGTGCTGTTAACTAATCCAAACTACTTGTTTTCAGTGAGGCCTATCCCTGAAAATGTCCAGGCCTATCCCTGAAAATGTCCAAATGGGGCTCTGAACAGCCTGGTCTAGTGAAAGATTCCCTGCCCATGGTGAGAGGTTGGAACTAGGTGATCCTAAGGTCCTTTCCAGTCCAAACAATTCCATGATTTTATGTCTTATGCTATTGCAAACCTCTTAAACTGAGTTAAGCCCTGGAAAAGCAAATTGTGCAGAGGAATCCTAAACCTGGTATAGATCCGTAAGATTCTCATTGTCTCTAAGTTCTGTAATCATATAAAGTATTTTTTCTTTTTTTCCTGGGGATGTGAAGAAGTCCATGCACATATTCCCCTTCAAATTCAAAGTTATTAGATATCTGGTTTGCTGTACATACTGCACAGCAGTGCAAGGTAGTTGTGTCCGTGCTTGTGTATCTGATGGTTGACTTTGCATATGCTGTGAGTAGATTTGTGGAAAAGAATCTTTCACATCAAGCTGGTGCTAATAGACATTGATGCCCACATTTAAGGCTTACCTTGTCTTCCCACAATCTCACTGATGCTTTGTTTGAAAATTACCAGTATTATACGATGTGACAGTAGCATGTCTATACATGAGCTAAAGTTACATTATAAACACCATCGTCAATATAATTGCTTACCTTAACCTTGAGTAAGCATCTAGCAGCTAATCAAGCTGATGGCATTTGATTTCATTGGCCGATAGACAAAATCTTCATTGAGTACAGTGGGTTAACAGGTTTGTACACTTTAATTGGGGTGCCTACCTGTAAGTGTTGTAATTTTAAATCATGTCTTGATTCCTGGTGGTGGTGCAAATACAGGTTGTGTCCGTCCAAACACATTCTGGATTTATCCTAGTAAGATTGCTACTTATGTTTGCTTTTCTAAATTTCTTTAAGTTTTTAAAGTACGGAAAGTGATGTGAAAGCGTGGTTTGTAGAGAGGTAGTGAAGATTATGCTTTCTTTACATCTCTAATGCTTGATTTCCTTTGCATAATGAAAAATACACAAACACACTTCTACAAGTAACAGGAACATAAAAGGCTCTATGTGTGCCACAAACAGCTGTAGCTGTTCCATTCTGTAGTAGGAGGCAAGTTTTTCTCTACTGAAGTTAGTGTGGGACATCACACACAAAAGCTGTCTCTTTGCTGCTTGTTAGATGTCTGGTGTTTAGACTTGTTCTAACGATTTCATTTTATGTAATGCAGTTATTTTTTCTTTTTGATAATGTATTACTTTCTGTCGTTTATATCTTCAGGTTGGCCTTTCATTTATCTCAAACTGCTGATACCTATCCTCAGTGTCTAATCTAAAACTCCATGAGAATCCTGCATTAAATAGGTCCCTTTAAAAACTGCCCTGCCACAGTACCACCACATACTGAACTTACTGCATTGTCTTTTAACAGTGCAGTTGTGCAGCTCCCTAGGCCCAGCCTCACTCTGTGCAGCTTGTTCCACTTTGCCTCAATTTCAGCCTTAATTCCAAAAGTGGGACAAAAGCATCTCTTCTCATCATGATACTCATTCTCTGTTTTCTAGCAGAATGCAGGGTCATCAGTTGGTGTGTGAATAATGGTTTCTGGGTGGCATTTTTTTGTTCATCTGTTTTTGTTGGGATGGTGAACCCTTAAGAAGAAAGAAGACTACATTCTTAAGGCTTTTGTTTGCCTTGTAGTTCACTTACTATGTCACTGGAAAGGCCTAGCCCTCTATTTAAAGAATGACTGTGGAGAGCAAGTAATGTGGAGAGGAGAAAAGAGGTCTCATCTTTCCAAAACCTACCAACCCTTTGTCTGGAGGAGAAAAAAGGAATAAAGTTGGGTGCCAGTAACATGCTGTATTTTAACTTCTGTCTTTCAGCTTACTTTAAATTACAAGGGGATTAACAGTAAAGTTGTTCACTTACAAGATGTAAGGATTAGCCTTTCAGGCACTAAATGGATTTCTTTGTCAACTGCAAATCTAAGATACTGATTAAAATCTGCTTTAAAGTAAGAGTATCTCTCCTCCATGGCCTTTAGCATTTATTGTACAGACCTCAGGTGTGCATGGTTTTGGTCCTTAGCATAAATCAGATTGATGTTTCTTGGAGCAAAAGTGCTCTGCATCCCTTACTGAAACCAGGAGAGTACCTATTATATTTATGAAGCTGCATGTTGAATGCGTGTTTAGATTTTTCTTTTTTTTATTTTCTTTTACTGTATCTGCTAATACCCTCTTTTCTTTTTCAGACCCTTGTGATAATATGAGAGAGATTCTCCAAAATGTGGCCAAATTGCAGGGTGTGTCAAATATGAGAAAACTAGGTCACTTAAATAATTTTACTAAGGTAAGAACTCAAATAGTGTCACAGAACAAGTAATTGTACAGGTAAAATGTTTCGTATTTACTCAGTCAGGCATTGGCTGGGACGTTAATGAAATTGCTTAATATTACAGAGCAGTACTTGAAGCCTACTTATTGTGGGAAAGGAAGGTAAGAAATAAAAACAAGCAAATATGTGAATGCAGAGTTATGCTGAAGTTTGCATACCTGTCCTGCTGGCTGAATTTTTGTTATATTTTATTGTTTAGAAGATGGAAATATCTCCCAGTTAATGGGTTAAGTTGCATAATTTGAGCTTAGGATTTGGTTCCTGCTGTGTAGAATTGAAATAAAAAATGTAAAATGCCATACTGAATGTAAACTGATTGAGTATGGTGAGGGGGGAGGACTATATCATTGTACATTATATGCAATGTTTTGAACACTAATAGAATAGAAACTGCAACTTTCACTGCAGTTTCCAATTGTGAAAAAGATGTAAAGGGTCCATTTCTGGAATATGTCTGTGTTGATGATTTTTGATGTGCTTCTTCCAAATCGTGGATCTGTGACCAGTAGGCACTGAAGACACAACAGATCTCTTGGAAGCTGTCACTGTGAGCTGATGAGGCAAGAATTAAAAACTTGCTGCAGCATGAGGGTGTAAGCTGAAGAAAGAAACTGTGAAAGATTTTCAGAAGGCAACAAGTAGCATGTTTTTAGGTAAAAGAGAAACCTATGGAAAGAAGCTGAGATTACTCATGGGAGGTGGTCAGGGAGTTAGGGAAAAGGTGTTCTTTGTAGGATGGTGAGTGGTTGTGGTTGGACCAGTGTTCCATTTGTCAGTGCAAGGGAAAATGTGCGTTTTAGTCAGTGAGGCAGGAGACATTGAAGCTTCAGTGTGGGCCTTACCCAAACTGATAGAGGGATATAGTGTGTTGTACACCTTTCTGATAGAGATAGGGCAACACACCTGAAAATAAAAACTGATTTCCTGTGACTGAGGATGGATCCTGCAACCAGCAGCAACCAAGAAATAACACAGTAGAGGAGAGTGTAAGGAATAAAGTAAGGTTTAAATTATGTAAGTTTATGTAAGTTTGTTACAAAGAATTGAGTAAGACTGTCAGAAGTCCATTTGACATTTTTGACCCAGTCTTAAGTGAAAGAGTGAATACTCAAGGGAAAGTGTGGGGAGCCAGTTGAAGCGAGAAGGACAAACATGCATGATAACCTTTGAAATAGGCATCTTGGCTGTTAAAGGCACTCCTTGTGAGATTGACCACTTCAGTACTGTCTAAGATTCACTTAACAGGAAGGTGAGTACTGAGAACAAAATCACAGTAACAAATGAATTTATCTTCTAATGCATTAATAGCAAATCTGTAAGTGCTAAATTTTCTGGATTGGTTCAGAACATGTGTAGGAATGTTCACTAAGACGTTCATTCACTAAGGAGCTGAATGTCACACTGAGATCTCTTTGGACTATTGCTTTGTGTCTGTCAGACATCAACCATTGACAGAATGCTGCTGTTTTCACTGGGATTCCAAAATGTGTTGCAAGAATGCCCTTTATTCTGCTAGAAAAGTCTGATGCCTAGCTTGGTTTCCTTTTTGTGAAAATCTGGAAACTTCAAAATGTGAGTGCTTCCAAATTCTCTAGTTGTCTTAAAATTAAAGAGCTGGAGTAGATGCACAACTTGGAGTGAAAAATCAATATTTGAACTAGAGATCTTAAAACAATTTTCAATTGCTATTGAAAATCAGATCAAAATCATCATAACTGTGTTAAATTAACAAATATGCATATTGTAATAAAGATGAACCAAATATTCTTTAAAAAAGAGTTCTGAGAGATTGCATAATTCCATAATTGAATATTTAAAGCTTATTTGGGAATTTTGTTAAACCCAGTATTGAAAATGGAAAATAATTACAGAAATGTAAGGACGATTTTTGTAAATTGCACTTAAGAAAATGCAGTTAAAGGCAGGATATTATAAGAGTGTAAAGCGACTTAATAAAATTAAATATGATATTTGAAGATGGAGACTGTAGTTCATAACCTGATTTTGATTCTAAATCGGAATCAACATGCATGAGGGAATCATACTACTCAATTTAATCTGAACATTTGTTCTTATATTCATCTCCCTGGAATATGTACTTTGTATAACTTAATGCATTTGATTTTAAAAGCTCTTCCAATTTTTGTTTGACCTGTAAATGCAGTAATGAGAATAGAATAAAAGTCGCAAGTTGTACTGTATTGTCTGCTTTGTGGTTGGAACAATTCTGTGGTTTTCATTCCAGTGGTTAAAAGTGAAAGCCTGGAGCTTGGTGAGATGGTTTTATTTCCTTTTTGCACTCTGTTCTTCTACGATGAGTTGGTATAGTCTCAGTTCCTCCTTTGTGAGACAGGAGTGTGAGTAAGATTGATATGCTAAGGGCTAAGGATATTTGTATCCTGTCTTGGAATTATAGTGACTATGAACTTGATTTCTTTATAAATTGTTGCATTTTGTGGTCGATTTTTAAAGAGCTACTTGTTATCTGGAATATTTATACTATGGACAGGGAAAGGACCTTTGAACATTTTTAATAGTGTATTTCAGATAAAATATGTATGGAACATATATTATTCTTCTGCTAGAAATATTATTATACTTAAAAGAAAACATCTGAAATAGTCTAAGCAGTAGTTCCCAATTACCCCACGTTTTTCCTTCAAAGAGTGTGAATCTTGCTGTTTTAGTTCTTCAGTCAGGGAAAGTAAAATGTTTTTACCACATGGAAACAAGTAATGTAATTTACTCCAAATGTGGAGTTTCCTGACAAAGATCAGGATAGACACCAAGTTTTGTATTATTTTCAGGATATCTGGGGTGTGCTATGTTCAGATTCCTTTACTTGAAACTGGACTGGGTTTTTAAGGTGAGATCTGTTCCCCTCACCACCTTTTTTTTTAAGAAGCGGGAACATAGTCATTCTTTCAAAATTACTGAAGTAGTACTGAATTAGACTTCAAGGTTTTATATAGAAGTTAAATACTTTAATTTTTTTTAAAATAATGGTGATCAGAAGTCAACAGGTATTGACTTCTAGTCTACTAGTTCATCTGCAAGAATGAGACAGTAAGGCAGATGCTTTATATGACGCTTATGTGCTTAGTTGCTCTAACCCATGTTTCATTGTTACTTCCCTTTAAGAGAAATGTTAACTAGCTGTGTTCAGGTTTCCACAGCACCCATTATTACTTTAAAAATATTCTTCACACATGATATTTTACAAAAACTTGCATTTCATTTATCAAGTTTTTGCTTGTTCTCCTTAGTAGCTAAGTAGCATTTAGTGTTCAGGTTTTTTGCCTGAATGTGAGTTGTTCTTGCCTGACAGGTGGTCTTAAGTTTTCTGTTCCAGGAAATTAGCATTCCCAGTCTGGTGATGCACAGGCTGTGGAAAGGTACGTTGAGTTCTGAATTGTAGCAGCAGCAGACTTAGAAATTTTATCTGCTTTGAATGAGAGCACAGTCCTGTGCTTCTTGTCACCTAGTAAATGAAGCTGCAGTTTTGTGGGCAAAAACTTTTATGAAGTACTGCCTCAATCTATGTTCCTTTAGAGTAACCCTATTTTAGCTAACTTACATTCTGACCTGAAAACTGTTTGAGAACTTGACCTACAGTAAATGGTCAGTGACACTTCCGAATGTCACAGCAGTACAAGTTTGGTATATACATTTAGCTCCAGTAAGCTGAATGGGATTACCCATCTTTAATTTATATTGCTGCCTGCATAAGGCAAGCACCTTTCTGAAGCTTCCCAGCTTCTGCTGATGATTAGTACCAAAACATCACAGTTATATCTTTTGGGTTTTCCCCACTCCCATGCAAAACAGTAAGATAAATCACTGAAAACCTGAAGAAACTGTACAATTGCATTTACCTAGAGGAAAATATCTCTGTGATTTGAAGTATTTATAATCCTCTGTTATGGAAGGTTTATCCAACTGGGAGCTTCGGAGAAATCTTTCATACCTTTATAAAACTAAAAGAGTATTTTAATTACAAACTGAAAAAGAAATCCACAGATATTGTAGGAATTTATGTTTTTCTTTCAAAAAGAAAGGTACTTCTTAAAGGACAGAATCAAGCAATTAATTTTGGATGTCAGCTTAGAAATGGAACAGCATCATTTTCCATAGTGATATGGAAAATTATATTTTCAATCTGTTTGAAACTAATTGTCTAATGAAACTAACGAAGCTCTGCTATTCTGCTCTGTATATCTGTTAGCTTTTGGCCATGCTGCTGACTTTCACTAGGATGATATGGATATGACCATAGAGGCTTTCATGGTTTGTGTTTCTGATTCATAGTCTGTCATTTTAGACTCTGTTTGTCTTTTGCAAAACCCAGGTATCTTAGCCTGAATGTATTGCCTGACTGTAACATTGATCCAAGTAAATACCACTGACAAAACCTAAAATCTCATGATGATATAGCAGATAGGAACAGAACATGTACTTAGAGACATTCAGCTGTGAAACAAATATGTCTAAATCCAGAGTCCACAGTTTCAGTAGGACCTTCTCTTATGACTAGGATCTACGTAGTAGTCTTTGCTTAAATATTACCAGTGGCAGCTCAAACTATATTTCCAAAGTTATAATGCAATAGCTACATTCTGAATGCACAGAATAATACAGTTTTTGCTGTGGCTATTCTGCTAAATATAAATTGGAATGGTCTCAAATGTTCACTCCATTTGTGCATGTTGTTGACCTATGGTTTTGTTGTTCTGAGCTACTGTTTCCAAGACATGTTGATATGTTACTCATATTGCTGTGACTCATTTGAGTAATATGAAGAACTCATAGCTGACAGTAAACATGAAAAAAAAAACTTCACTGTAAATTAGTCACTGTCTGGCCTGGTGTACATACCATTTTGTCCTAATATTTAATCTTATCCTCAGAGAGTCTTTGCTATTCCCAATCACTGTGTATTTGATTACAAAATACTAATTTTGAAGTGGGCTCATTTGCAGATTTAATTCACAAAGTATACTCCGATTGGTTTTGTTTGCGCCAATATAACAATATATAACATTTATTTTGTGTATTTAAAAATGTATACTTTTTATAGGTAATATCTATATATTAAAAAAATGTATAAACATATAAATAATTTCATCATTCCAGGTATTATATGATAATCCATTGCCATTTTAATGAACCATGTCAATATATAGCTAAAGATAGATTTCAATATTCTGGTATTGCTTGCCTACAGAGTTATGCTATCATGGTATGTATGTTAATTGTTAAATCTTACAGTCAGATATATGACAGTTACTTGACTTTGTTAGGTTATTCAGCCATCTACAAATACCACTGCATTTGGGCCAGAATCATTGATTCGCCTAATGTTGTTTGAAGGTAAATGAGAAGAAAGTGATAACGTTTTTTAGTACAATACATTTAAGGACAGACATTTATAACATAGCAAATACCCAAGGAATTGGAACCAGCTGAACAGTCTGTTCTTTATAGCATCTTCCATTATTATTTTTCCCCCTTTCAAACTTACAGAAATCCAGCCTTACCAGCCAGTTTGTTTTTTCCTTTCCCTAGGTTAAATAAAACAAATGGCTCAGCCTTCTTGGGTGGATCTTTTATCTGCCTTGTCCATTTTTCTGCTACATGTTTTCTACTTTGCTCTTAAAATGTAGCACACAAAATTTTGTTCTTGCACTTGTGAGAGCAACTGGTGAAATGGAAAAGGTCTTTTAATCTGAAACATAATGTGGTCCTATTACTATTTCCAGAGATAAAATTTGTTTTTTCTTTTAAATTAACATTCTGAATGTGAATTTATGGACATTTTCTGTTTCTCTGCTGGCCTACTTTCATTTTTTATGTGTCTGTTAATTTGTGGTACCATGAAGGATGTGATATGCTGTTCCTACTATTTAGTTAAATCTTCTTACTGAGTTGGGGAACATCTTTCAAGTCACTGAAACATTTTTGAATTCTGATCTTGCTATCCATCTTTTCTATATGGAACATATATAAATTACAAGAAAGGCTAATACATAAGTACTGGTGTCCCATTAAAGGGAGAATAAACTAGTAGTTCTTTTTTTGTGGGAGAAGTATTTCAGATGCATGCACAGAAACCATCACTTAGATAATTATTATTGTCAAATTCAGAAATTTATATACAAACATCAGTTAAACTTGATGAAAGCTTTAACTTGTCAGGTTACATGACTGCATTTGAATTTCAAGATAAGGTTAAGTTCTTTTCAGCACCGGCGCAGGTGTGTGAGCTGGGAGCACATACATAGGTGAAAACAATTGATATTGAGGAGCTAATAACCACTGTATATATTTGGTGAGAATGACACTCAGACTAGAACTGGTTCAGTGAACTGAATGTTTTTTACCAGTGCAGCAAGTTAGGTGGGTTCCTGGAAGATGTCAAATGTTTCTATTTAATCTCAGGACTGCTCAAGATGCAAACCCGTGATAAATGTGTGATAGGAGACTAGCTTCACTAATGCACTAGTGCACACTATAGCAGCTTTCTAAAAACCAGGTTTTTCCTACATTGGAATTACAATTCTATGTTTTTTTTTAATTAGGAAAAGTAGGCTGTTGAGGACTATCTGTTGTATTAAGTTAGGATTTCTCATTTGCGTCTGAGGTGGAATGCTGGGGAAAGGTTTAGATGTATAAATGATTAACCTAAACAACTGTTGATGTAATTGTCTGCAACTGAACAATGAACTGTTTTTGCTTGCTGTCTTCTCACACTGTTTTGCTTACTCTCTGCCAGCCAATTTTTACAGTTCATAAGATGTCAATAGAAATGCTAAAGCAGCAGTGGTGGCCTTAAGCAGTCCAACAACATGGCATAAAAATAGATTGATGTTAGGAAGTGACGTACTGTCATAACCAGTTAGTGCGTCAATTGTATAGTTTTATTATAATTTATATTTGAAAGGTGGTAAGAAAAGGTTATATAAAAACTTTTCTTATGTTTTATAATCATCTTTAGTTAAGAAAAATGCAAAATCCAATATACTTCAATTAACTTAAATTTTTTGAGCCCAAATGTGGAGCTGATCCAGGCCAATTTAATAATCTCTCATTAATAGCCTTAGATTTCAGCATTATCACTAAGTATTTTTCTTGAAAGGCAATTTTTTAAGACATAATATGATCACTGAATTAATTTCTACTTGTTGAGCATAAACCCAAGAAATGTTTGAATTTTAATCATCTTTCTAATAAAATGGGTTTACTTAAAAGAGGAGTTTCTGTCAATATGCCATTTTTTCAGATGGAGGTGAGCAGTAGAACTGAACATGGAACACACTAAATACTTTAACTTACAGTAGCCTTGATTTAGCTGTTTGTTGTTTATTATAAATTTCTTATTGTTAGCAGTAAATACACATAAAGAATGTGTCACAGGGTTTGATATATTACAGTATTTTCAGAGCAGAGGTAATGACTAGTTAGCACAAATACTTCCTGAATTCCTCACTGAGGAGAAACTTAATACTATGCTGACTTGGAACTGAACACGTGCCTGTTTTGAAAACAGAGGACAAAGTGCAAACTATTGCAATCAGTATTAGTCACTTGAGTTTTTGGAAGTGCTTAGAAAAGTGCTTTGGGATTTGGACATCATGATTTTATAATTTTAGCCAGGGATAGTAAGTGAGATTGCTAGGAATTTCTTTGCTGCTCTTGAAGAACAGCATCAGCTTTTCTTACAGAAGAGATTGTTTTCCTTTCCTCAAGAGGCTAAAACATTGGCAACCTAGATTGCTCCTTTTAAGCATGGTTTTGGACTTAAAAACTTTGCTTATAAATCTTTTCTGTTCACAATGACTAGATATGGTTGAAGTGTCCAGTTTGTGACAGTTTACAGCTGTCTTTTTGTGTGCATAAATTCCAACTTTGCTCTGATTTTTCAGAGGTACAGGTTCTATAGAATGGGTGGCAGGCCAAGACCAAATGTCAGTTACAGGACACTTAGTAATGCCTTCCGATTTTTTTGTACTTCTGTGTTGCTGTGACAAAACATGACAGTGGACCATCAGTGTCAGTCTTTGTTTCAAATCTCTTACCTGAGCCCCTGCAGATTTGCTTTGACTTCAGTCATTTTTACTCTCTGCTCAAATCACCAGTTGTCAGCTAGCAATCTGGTGCTGAAAAATGGACCGACCAGTACACAGCTTACACAACTGTGAAACCTTTTTTTTGCTATGGAAATCCACAGGTGAGTCCCTGTATCTGGTGTGTATAGGAACACAATACAAACAGCAGAAATTCTTAGAGAAGTCTGAAGCTGGTATTCTCTCCCTTGCTGCGAATTAAATTCCTCAGGTTTTTTTTTAAAGCAATTCCTAAAATATATGATTTTTCATGGTTATTTTTGGAGATCTATAAATAATATATATATATTGTAATATATATATTATATATATATAAATAATAAATATTTTATTTTATTTTCAGCTTCTTTGTAATACTGGCCATGCTGAAGAGAAGTTAGGTTTTACTTATGACAGCATCATAATATGGTAAGTATTAAAGATCACTAGGCAATTTTTGGGGACTTCAGTTGTGTTGGTGCAATTAAACAAACTTTATTTGTACTTCTGAACAAGTATTTTACGTACGTTTGAAGCTTCATAATGCAAGTATATAACCTGAAAATATTTTAATGAGTAAAATCAAGCAAAAATTAGGCAAAAAAAAAAAAAAAAAACTAGGCAGAGACAAGCCCTCCAAGTTAGAAGTGTAGATTTCTTCATTATATTCCTCAGAGATGTAAAAGTACCTCTAAGTATTTCAGTAGTTGTAGAAAGCACTTCTAATAAAAATGTAATCTACAAAATACAGAGCATACTCTTGATACAGAATCAAGCTTTAAAGATCAATATTTTGTGTTGTACTGGTGTGTGTATTTCCATGAAGCACTGCTTTCCTTGCTACTGACATGCAAGGCATGTCAGTATATACTTGTAAGTGGAATTTCTGTCTACTTTGTGGCCATTTTGACTCTCAAATGTAACTACATGCTTATTTCCACACAGAAATTTGTAAATTTTTATTGAAGATCAGCACTGATGATAAAGTCAAATAAGATCTAATATGTACTGCATTTCTGTGTTCTTTCAGTTTAGATCTCACTTAAGCAAAAAAACTTAGGAAAGCTAATTGCTCTTTGAGCAAAATGTTGGGAAACCTTGTGTAATTATTTTCTTAGTTAAAACTGATGTCTTTATACTTTTGGCTAGCTGTATGTTTTCATTGCATACCTAAAGAGAGTGACACATCTCTTTTTGGTAGCTTTTGCTTTTAAGTGTTGAATCTCATGATAGTCTTTTCCTTTGTGGTGGTTTCACTGTGCCAGTTCTTTAATTGGTCTACAGCTTCCTCATGAGGGGAAGAGAAGGGGCAGGCACTGATCTCATCTTTCCATTGACCAGTGACAGGATCCAAGCGAATGGCCTGAAGTTGTGTTAGGGGAGGTTTAGGTTGGATATCAGGAAAAGGTTCTTTACCCAGAGGGTGGTTGGACGGCAGAACAGGCTCCCCAGGGCAGTGGTCACATCCCCAAGCCTGGCAGAGTTCAAGAAGTGTTCGGACATAGTGTGATCCTTGGGAATTTCCTGTGCAGGGCTAGGAGTTGGACTTGAAGATCTGTAGTTCAAGAACTGATTGAGAGCAGTCCTGCTGAGAAGGACCTGGGGGTCCTGCTGGACAAGAGGCTGGACATGAGTCAGCAGTCCCACGTCCAGTCTTGCAAGCCCAGAAATCTGTGTCCTGGGCCCAAAGCAGTGTGGGTATCATATTCATATTACAGGAAAGATGGTCTTGGAACAATTCCCTATTTGGTGCTGAATGTAATAATTAGTTCATCTTTATTGCAAATGATATGGCAGCCTACTTTGTCCAGGTATCCCCTGGGAGTAGGCTCCTGTTACAGTGACTTAACCCTGGCCAGGTATTCACCTAAACACTCTGAAGATTTTTTTGCCTTGGGTTGGTGATTACCATGTAGGACAACCGTAGAATAAGGAAAGAAAAAAAATAAACCCTTTTTAGAAGTAGAAATTCAATCTCAGTGGCTGAAGTATTTACGTTCTTAGATGTCCAGTGAAAAATCCTATTAGAAAATGTCATTGGGAGGTTGAGGATTCCCACCCCACCCTGCCTGTGGTTGAGAAAGAGGGGCGAATATCTTGAGGGCCTTCAAAAGGACAGAGTGCTACCTCATGCTTTCTAACTCAGTTTCTAGAGTTCTTCCATATCTCATTTTTTTCTTACCTACCTTATTCTACCTCCTAATTTTCTTGGACTAATATTATATTCAGCTGTTTTGTCCAATAACAACTTGTGTACAGGTTTTTGTTCTATGTCATTTCATGGATGTGCAAGCTGTTATTTGGGGGAAACATTCATTTGTGGCTTTTTAAGATTAATATATTGCTTACATCTGCTGACCAAATGAGGGCTTGCCTTCTAGGTTGCACATGAGAAGACTTGAAAGTCAGAAAATTAGTTCAGAACATTTATTTTTTAAAATCATACTTTTTGTCTTAAATGAATGAGTAGTAGCTGCATGTCAGATGGTGAAATCTACCTGCTGCCTAATAGTTGTTTGTCCCTTTTGTTTTCTTCATTGTAGTCTGAGGTTAGCTTTACTAAATGAAGCAAAAGAGGTGCGAGCAGCAGGATTGCGAGCCCTCCGCTATCTTATTCGAGACTCCAGTATTCTCCAGAAGGTGCTAAAGTTGAAAGTGGATTATTTGATAGCCAGGTAATTTTTCTCTTTCTTCTTGTTGTAAGTTGTAAAGTTCTAAATCACTTGCCTTTCATGGTTGATACAGGAGAAAAGTCTTTTCATATTCTCATGTTTTTAGTAAGTGGTCTTATAAAATACATTTTTCTTCAACAAAATATTTAATCACACTAGCCAATCCAAATAAAATGCTGTCCTAATATGCGATACATTACAAGTAATTCAGATAATTTCTACTTTAGTTAATACCATTAACTAAAAATTAATAAGATTGAAATAATAATAATTTTCATGTCTTAAGTTTTTGTATGGGAATTGTTAGATTCTTTGTATTATCACACTGCTGTCATATTTGATGTCCAAGAATTTGTAGTCTAAATATAATTAATGATGCAACAGAAAAATACCAAAGGGCAAAACAACAGTGAGATAATAAAATTAGCATGAGGAATAGATGTAAATAATAGCATTTCCAGTGTTTCCTGTAATAACATTTTTTATTTAATATGCTGATACAGATGTATGTGAATTTCTGTTTATAAATATACACATGTAGTTTTAGTGTGCTGTTCAGCTTTTTTGGAGCAAAAGGACTTTTGTGATCTCAAACTCTAGAACACTCAAGGTGTGTTAATGTGACAAATTACAAATATTTGGTGTAGTCTCATTTGCAAATGACAAATGCAACTTGCTTGGAGAATAATTGTTGAAGCATTATGCTTTGCCATTTTATAGTTGAGAACATTTTAGTGACTTAATTGTAATGAAAATAGTTGAGAAACTATAAACCAAATATAAACCAAACCTAACTGATGTATCATAATGAGTATATTGGCTGACAAGCGTAGTTATTCAACCATAAGTCAATTATTTTTATTTTGTCTCATATACATAAATATTAACATGAGTTGTTAACAGGTAAGTTGAAAGTCATAAAATGTGTTTTTTTAACTTACTTTAGGTGCATTGACATACAGCAGAGTAATGAAGTAGAAAGAACACAAGCACTTCGATTAGTCAGAAAGGTAAAATCTCCTATGTATCTGCTGTGCCACTCAATTGTGCTGACTGACTCCTGATTGTCTCCATGAACAGTGCTTTTTCACAGTCTCTAATACCTTGCGTTACCTTTATCATGTAATATAGCTGATAATTTAAAAGACAGAAAAATGTAGTGAAGAGAGTTGCTTTGATTTTACAATTTTACCATTTAGAATATCAAGTGTGCTAGAAAAATTGTGCTTACTGTGCAAGGTTTGAGAAACACTTTTCAAAGAGAGAATGTAAGAGCATAAAAACATTAAGTTTCAATATTGAAAATATGACTACTTTATTGTATAGTTTGTTTAAGCATCTGTGAGTCAGAGATTGGGAGATCTTCTGCCATGTGAGAACAGAGGCAAATTGTCACTGAAGTCATCATTCAAGGAATGCTTATAGCCTTACTGCTTTGTTTGTGGCAGCTGATGCTATCCACAGGATTTTCTCTCAGATACTCAATTATAATGTGTTTAGTTTGTGATGGTTACTGTACTGTGTACCCATGGATGTGAAATTTGAAAGTATGGTGGCTGCATTTTCAAGTTTATGCTAGGGAAATTGGCATATAGAGGTACCAAATGTATTCAGGAAACATAATATCCTGCCTTTGTGCTGGACTTCACTCTTTTTCATTGTTCTCATATTCTTATAGAAACTACCAAAGACTGGAGTAAAGTTTGAAGTAGTTGAAGAATGGCTCCCCAGGTGTACTGTCTGTGTTAAATCTCTTTTTGTGTTTTAAATCTACCTAAATATATTTTCTGTCTCACAGAAGATACAATGTACTTGATTAACAATTGTGCCAAAAAAGAGAGTTTTAAATATTAAACAGGGCTACGTGCAAACCGAAACAAGCCAAAACCAAACAAAAAAATCCCCAGTATAAGGGAACAGGTCCTTAAAGAAATTGCGCTTTTATAATAAAAGTTTTTTGCAAATCTACTTTGAAAGAAGGGCTTCAGTGTAAACTCATCAGAAGATGGAAACACATCCATAATCAGTTTCATTTGGGTCAGAAATTTGTCCTCATTATTTCTGTGCTTTTTTGAGCATTTTCTGCTTGAGCAAAAACTTCTGTCCTGCATGAAAGAAGAGATAGCAAGAGAAACAAATTCATTAGCTTGATCTGAAAAAAAAATATGGTCAAAAAGAAGCATCAGAGAAGCCATACAGCTGACCCTCGATGGGTCTTTTCCTCCATTGTTGTGCAAAGATATTGCTATGCACCAGGTGTGTGCATCAAATGCACAGGCTGTGCAGCCACGGTTGTGGTTCCTTGATGCTGATAACTGTGTTGATGGAAAGCCTTTTCTAGCATCTTTTCCTGCTTACCTGCAACTGTCTGTTTTCTTGAAAGAGTGTCAGCCCAAAAAAAAGCCACCCAGCCTGCTACCACTAAGGTTAACAGCTTTCTCATGTGCTGTCTAGGTCACAGCAGTTAAGCATGCATTGGCATAGAGCAGTCAGTACGCAAGAAATTCTCTTACAGGGAATATAGTGCTTCCTGAATAGCACTTTCTGTATTTTTACACTGTCTTTTTGTTACTTTGCTCTTGCCCTTTTTCTGCTTCTGTCTTCATTTCCCTCGATGTCTAAGATTTAGTGATTTGATGCCAGGATTCCTAAAAGATTATATAAAGGGAAGAATAAATGGCAAATGAAATTAAAAAAGCTAAGAAACTTGTTAAGAAGATAAGTAACTGTGAAACTGAACTGGGTTTTTCCAGTATCACAGAACTATTATTTTCAGTTTCAAGATTTGGTTCTTTAACCTCTTCTGAGGTAGTAAAAATGTCTGTGAGGATTGCATACATTAAAATTAAAATCTTGGGTTTTTTTTCTTTTCATAGAGAAGAACAACAAAATATAAAATAGTAATATCACTTTCTGAATTTAGAAAAGGCAATATTTTTATTTAAAAAATATTAGGTTTAAATGGTATAGGTAGATTTTTTAAAAATCTGATTTTTTAAACTTGATGTCCAAATAATTTTTGAAGGCTGAGTGCTCACTGCCTGTTTTGACTGTAATCATCCCTACATTTACAGATAAAAGTTTACAATTTACTAATATGTTCAGCCATGGAAAGGATGGCATGAAGTTGCTTAGGGAACCATTTTTCTATCTGATAGAAGTCAATAAGACATTTCTTCTAAATTTAATAGTTTGGGTGTTTTATTTTTAAAGCAGAAGTCTGGGTTAGATGCAATATGAGCCATCTTCTTTCTTCCTCTTTTCTAAAAGAGTCTTAAAAGACCAAATTCATAGTCTGTATTACTTATTCATCATAGCTACTTGTGAGTAGCTTTCCTTTACCTGTCCTTGGTCTTTAGAACTGCATTTTAAGACCTAGAACAGATACAAAGTAAATACAAAAATTTGTTTATTCTACTGATGTGTTTCAAATTCAGTGCTAGGAGAAACCGTTCCTTCTCTTGTCTTCAAAGCAAAGAAGACAGTGAAGCAGAATTGCTTGTGTCCTCACAGGAAGTACCATGTCAATATCAGTAGCAAAGAAGTTGCAGTTTCTAGAGTAGACTGATACACCTATTCTATTGCTTATTCTTTTTTCTTCTTCCCAGTGTAAAAGTGAAAGACCATGTGGGTAGAAAATAATTAATTTTTAGGTGTTTGATGGATATTGAGTATTTTTTTATTTCTCATTTTTATTTATTAGTGGAGAAAAAAAGGTGACACGGCTGAGTGGGCTATAAAATATTACACTGTTCCCTTTTTAGGCAGTCAGACAAAAACCCGCTTCCTCCTTAGTAATACATCTATTTAGTGATCTTGTTTCAGAAGGGTATATTTATTTAATTTTCACAAATTGAAAAGGTGTGAACAAGCAGTTGCTCAGTGTTTATAATAAAAGGCTCACTTGGAGGACAGTGAAGAGTTGGTGGTATTGGTTGTTTAGGAATAGTTTTCTTTACCTTTAATGCATCTTGCACCTTAATCTGGTGTGAATTCTGAGTGTCCCAAACTAACAGCTGAGGCTTTCCATAGTGCACAATGTTCTTAATAGGAGATAAGTTTGTAGTCGACCCTGTGTCATTGGATAATGTTGTCAATAAAGATACTCTTGGGGAAAAAAAACTATGATGAAGGTAGTTTTAATTCTCACTGCAAAAAAAACCCCATATTTTTAATTTTTTCTTAATAAGATAAAATATAAAACAACTGAAGCACAAAGAGAATGGTAAAGTAACTTGACAAACAAATTGAAATTGAAAAAATTTCAAGAGCAAAAGAAATAGTTCTGCAGATTCAGCAGTTACAGCCAAGTAATAGACGGACTCATCTAACTGTATGAATGTAACAGAATACTAGTGAATATGTAAGTGTATTTAGAAAGATGTAAAGAAACCAGAAGGCTTTATCTTTCCTTTTTGGCAGATGATCACTGTGAATGCTTCATTGTTCCCCAGTTCTATTACTAATTCTTTGATAGCAGTTGGAAATGATGGTCTTCAAGAAAGAGACAGAATGGTTCGAGCATGTATAGCCATTATCTGTGAACTAGGTAAGATAATTTTTCTTAATTAGTGTTCAGTTTTGACATGGTTTTCATTCACGGTATTTGTTTATTAAGGAATTAGATGTTAAGTGTTCCTGTAGACATTTTCATGGATATTAGTTATTTGTATTATATAAACCAAAATAACTAAAAATATATTTATGTATCATAGGCAAAGGTTTCAGGTTTTCATATTTTCCTTCAAGACTTGACAGTTTTTGGTTTGCCTTAAAAACATTTCTATACTGCAGTTGGTATTTCTTAAACTGAGGATTTGAAATAGGGAGATTTCCTTACACAAGATGCTGACAAATTTAGAAGAGTTCAGAGAACTACAAAATATCCTCATTTTTAAAAAATTTTGCAGTGGCACTGTAGTTATGGGGACAGTGGTTTTTACTAATTCCCTAAATTTTCATTTGGCTGCTGACTTTTAAGGTTTTCAAAATCAACCAGCGGGAAATAATTCAGCAAATTGTTGTCAAGATTAAAGCTTCTATTTCAAAGAAATAAACAAAATGTTACTCTTATTTCAGTATAAATATTTTATCTCTGTCCGTTCAGTGAAGCATAAAAACTCTTCATGGGAAAATCCCAAAACTACTATATGGGAACTTGGTTGGGAGTAAAGTTGGAAAATGGCCCAACTGGAGACTGAGTGACCAGTATTTTTGTGTATGATAAATGAATCCAAAATCACCGTTCATTACCAGTGTCAGCTAGTCCCATTAAAAGCTTTACATGTGCCTCAGCAGTGTTCAGGACAAATAAGATAACCGTACTAGAGATGACAAGTTTGTGATATGGCATGAAATGTTTTATCTTCAATCACTGGCCAAAATTACTTGTTATCCTTTATCTAGCACTTCAAAATCCTGAGGTGGTGGCTCTTCGAGGTGGTTTAAGTACCATCTTGAAAAATGTGATTGACTGCCAGCTAAGCCGAATTAATGAGGCTCTGATAACTACGGTTTTGCACCTCATTAATCATCCAAAGACCCGACAGTATGTGCGAGCAGATGTAGAATTAGAGGTGAGTGTAATTTTATTTGTTTAGTTACAGAAACTAAGCACTGTATTACTCATTAAAACGTTTTACTTTTGTCTCAGATTTCATGTGTGTTAGTGCACAGTGTCTGAACGAAAATGTTTTAGGCTAAAAGTCTGAGATTTATGAAGCAGAAATAATATAGCAGTTTGGAGTGGGACTGAGAAAAGGGCACTAGTGACTTAACTGTATTTTCATGTGAAAATAATGCATGTCTTTCTTTTGTTTAGCGAATTTTAGCCCCTTACACAGATTTTCACTACAGGCATAATCCAGACACAGCAGAAGGACAACTCAAGTAAGTGTTAGTGCTGCTACTTGTGCCATCAGTTATCTTTATAGCATTGGAATTGAGCTGTACTTCCTTCCAAATACTACATTTCTAGAAGTTGAATATCATAGGCTAAACTGCATTTAAGATTTAAAAGGGCTTGTTGAACCTAGAGAGGAAAGGGTTGAGGGACATCCTCTGCTGAATAGCAACTTTTTTACTACCTATGAAAATGCTTTCAAGATGCTGTAGCCATAGCCTTTCATGATGGTGTAAGGTGAGAGGACAAGAAGCAACAGAGACAAATTGAAACAAGAAAGATTTCAACTTGATAAAAGGGTCTGCAGCAATGATTTTATATGAGGCTGGTCAGGAGTTAAAATAGGTTGTCCAGAGAGGTCCTGCTGCCTTGAGTTACTGGCACCCAGCTGGATAAAGCCTTGATTTTTTTGCAGGTATTCCAAGCTGAATTACAGAAGCTTGTAGACCTCCTATTGCTCTGGACACTGTAAAGGCATTTGCTGAGTTCTTGCAGAGGGGTTGAACTATGATGACCTTTAAAGGTGCCTTCCAACCCAAGCCATTCTATGTTTCTATAATCTGGCCTAGTATGATAACAGGTGACTTTTTGTGCAGTAATTTGGACTAGAGAGAGATCTCCTGAGATGGCTTATAACTTGAATTATTCAGAATTTTTAAATTATCAAATGGGAGTAGATGCTTAGGTCTGGGTAACTGAGTAAGGTACAAATATTTACATCTCTGCTGTAGACTTGGTGTCAGTAGAGGTGCAGAGTGATTCATCTGACCCCTGTGAGTGTTTTTGATGTTATCCTCCTGTGGAAACTCCCCGGGAAGAGGAAAAGTAACAATAATCAAAAATTCTGTGCGTATATACATTGTGTAAATACATATGTACACATATATGCATACATAAAATATTTATTTTAGTCTGAATTTTGTCTCCCATCTCAGTTAACTACCTAAAAATATTTTAGAACTGTTTGTTTTGTAATTATTACCTGCACTGTGACATTTGTTGTTTCAATGGCAGAGAGGACAGAGAAGCACGATTCCTAGCTAGTAAAATGGGAATAGTGGCAGCATTTCGATCGTGGGCAGGTAAGATTTGTTTATTTGCTTGAACCTGGATGATTGGAAGTGTGATTTTACTTTCTAGTATAAATGACACAGGGTCTGTCCCTTTGATATGTCTAATTTCTTATCAGTACTTTCTTACAATGCTGCTTAATACGTGTTTTGATACTGTAAAATTGGAGGATGCAATACATGGTTTCCTTAGACTCCTGACAAGGCACAGCTTTTCCCCTCCTGTGTAAAATGCCTTATAAATTACATCTTGATGGTCATTCTTGAAATCTAATGTGGGAAAGGATGTTTAAAATAACATCGTATCATAAGAACTTGCATTTGAGATGGTTCTGCCACTGTAAATGAAGTCTTTTTATCTGTGTTAAGACATATTGGCAAACACTTTACATGCTTTTGCCATAGCTGAAGAGAAATTGGAAATGGACATAGCAATTTGTCATGTAGATGGCATTTCTAAATCGAAAAGGTTTTTTTTATTTTACTAAATCCTTTGTGTGCGATATTACAATATGTAAGATGAAAGTACTGTCTCAAGAACTGCTTTTTTTTTTGTCAAGACGTTGTCTTGCTGATTTAAATCAGTTAATATAAACATTTACCAAAATTTTGAGTGGAATTTTTCCAGGCTATACTTAGGCTGTTTTTTGACACTATTTGTGTTAATTTTTAAGTTCTGACAATGATTGCTAAGCCTAATTAATATCCAGGTATCTTTCAGGTTTCTTGTATATTCTCACATGCTTGAAGAGGAAGCATGTGATGACTTTGAAACTTCAAGAAAACAGTTTCTGATAGGTGAATTACTGCATCACCCTGCACTCGGGCACTTAGATCTAATAGCTGTTAGAATTTACTCGAGACTAAAAGAAAATTAATTTGTTAGGTTAAGATACAGCTTTTGATTGAAATTCCTTACAGTTCTCGTCAGATGATGAAAACCTTTCCAGCTTAAGAATTACTCATTACAGACAGTTTTGCCTTTTTGTCCTTTATTCCATGCGTATGTTGTTTGCACAGGTAACTTTTGAGTACTGTTCACAGTAGGAAGGATAAAAGTAGCACAATTTTTTTATGAGGATATAAAGTTTTGTGATTAGGAAGTTTTGTTAAGTATTATTGACTGGGAAGGAGATGATATTATCAAGGTGAAAATTATTAGTAGTAATTTTTTTTTCATGTGTGCTTGTTTTCAAACTGGAAATCTAATTTAACAATGTGTCCGTTGTCCTTTCTTTTGTTGATGAGGGAATATTGTTATACATTTGACATTTTCTAGGTATTATCAGTCTGTGCAAACCTGGAAATTCTGGGATTCAGTCTCTTATTGGGGTACTCTGTATACCAAATATGGAAATCCGGGTAAGTGTTCAATATTTAGTACTGATATAGGATTATAGTAATACTTAATATTTTAATTAATTTATTCTTAACTTTTAAACAATTAAATGGTTTAAATAAGCATCAGTTCCAGTTATGAGTCATCTGTCCTTGAGTTTTTTTAACCCCCAAAGTTTAAATCCGTAATTTTGTTTAAAAATTCCTATGAAACTGGGAAGCACACTGTGTGTATGTGACAAAATGGAGGAGAGAAAAGTTAATAAATTAATTTTTATTATGTTTACAAATCAAAGCAAATATACAGTAGCTGCAGCTGCAAGTTTAAAGCATAATAATCAGAGTTGAATTCCAGGTAAAAAAATATTTCTTCACAAATTAAGCTTACTAGAGAAAAGTTGATGGCTCCAGATGTAACTATTCTAAAAATCTGCAATCCAAGTAGCTACTATAGCATTCATAGTGAGAATAAGGGACAATTCAAAAGTAAAAAAGCCCCATCCTCTCTTCTCCAGTTCATTTCCATTTGTGAAAAAAAAACGACTGCAACAGATGCATGAGTGTTAGTACTCTAGAAATCTTAAGCTCAGTATTAATAGTGAAAAAGGGATAATATTGTAAATCTTTAAAATTCCTGTTGTGTTATGTTTTCCTTGGTAGCGAGGTCTGCTTGAAGTTCTCTACGATATATTTCGCCTTCCTCTCCCTGTTATTGCAGAAGAATTTATTGAGGCACTTCTCAGTGTTGGTAAGTATTTAAAACAGTTCACATAAGAATTCTGTTTATTACACTCCTATACAAGTTTGAAACCTTTGCTGTCTCCTATGTACTGTAAGTTGCCTTTATTTTATCACTGAATTTATTGGATGTTCTTAAGTTCTGTCTAAAATTCTTTATGACCTGTTAAGTGTTGTAAGTTTGATGAAAGATCAGCATAGTTAGGCATAAACACAAGACTGTAAGGTCAGCGCTGCAGATTAGACTTCTTTGAACTGTTAGGAGTATTCAGAATTGTGGATGTGTTAGTGAACACTACAGACAAGTTATTAGTCAGACTTCTCTATATATTGTCTGTTAGCTGTCCCCATTGTCCTTAGACTTCTGCTTTCTTGAGGGCAAGTACATGCTTTTTCGTGTCTTTAAATTTAACCAAGTTAGTATTTTACCTTGAGAATTACTCTTTTGTAAACCCAAGGGAAGTCTGCTTCTTTTAATTTATAAGTAAACTAATCATTCTTCGTTGCAAACTTGCTACTCATATATATGGATGCACCTTGTAACATTTTAGGTGCTAGTGGTATTTTCTCTTAAACATGTTTAATATGTTTATGAATTGGAAATACCACTCTTTTTGTTGACACTTAGATACAATCTTTGTCCTAGTTTTCAAGGTACCCTTGCTTTGTTCAGAACTGTGGGTTAGATGACTTGTTAGAGATGCCCTCTGACAAAATTTTCTGTAATTTGAAACCACCTGAAATAATATTTGCAGGCAAGGATAGAGACTGCCATTATAATAATACTGTAAAACCCAAGCTTATAATTACCATTGTCCACATTTTCTTGTTCTAGATCCAGGCAGGTTTCAAGACTGCTGGAGACTTTCTGATGGCTTTGTAGCTGCTGAGGCTAAAACTGTTTTACCCCATCGAGCCAGGTCAAGGTGAGGATTTAATGAACTGAGCTTAGTCTAAACCATTCTTCTTGTTTTGCTTTGTGGCAGTGTGGACAAAACATTTCTTGTTTTCTTGCAGGAACTATAAGAAATGTACTTTCTAAACTGTTTTTATACTTTTTTTCTCTTTAGGCCTGATCTCATGGATAATTACTTGGCTTTAGTGCTTTCTGCTTTTATTACCAATGGACTTCTAGAGGTAACTAGTGACTTCCAGTTTTACTAGATGCTTGCTACTTTTTTTCCCACGAGAGTTCAAGTAAGATGCTATACATTAAATGTTGTAATATTTTTTTGCTTTCTAAAGGGCCTTGTTGAAGTGATCACAAGTAGCGATGACCATGTATCTGTCAGAGCAACTATCCTTTTGGGAGAACTTCTGCATATGGTAAATACCACTTTATGTAAACACTTATAAACAGATATTTGCTATTATAGTATTAATTTTTATTTCAAACTTGAAACATGTTTTTATCTGAATAGTGGATGAATTTCACAGTACATCTTCTGGCACTTGATATATTAAAACTAGTATAATTCAATTGGAAGACAGTTTGGAAGGTATTTAAAGTGCTAGGGGTTCTGCTCCAAGGCTGTCTGTAGGTCTGACTCACTTTCTTGCCATAGCAGCAGTTCTCCCTTCAAACACTCCCATCGGTAGCTGTGTTTGGGAAAAGGACCATTGTGAATTTTTGCGTTTCTTAGAGTGATGGTCAGTAGGCCTCTGACCAAGTGTATTTAGCTTTCTGCCTCACAAGGAGGACAGATGAAGATTTTTTCATATTTAGCTTTATGTTCTTTTGGTACGGGATGTTACTCATTCAGGGAACTCCATCTTGGTGGAGTTCTCCTGCTGCAGGGAAACTTCAGCTTTATTCCACTTCTGTAGACCTAAGACAGTTCTTACGGTATCTTCCCTCTCTTAAACTAGTACTTCTTAATTCGCGTGATTGTTACACTGGAGTATGTTGTAAAGCACAGATACTTTTTGATTTTCTGGAGGATGATCTGTTAATCAGATATGGCTACTGTTTCTTAAAACCTAAAAAAAATACTTACCTGTTTTATTTAGTGTTTGGAAATGCAGGTAATCTCTTTATCTTCATGTTCTTTAATTTGTAAAAATATTTGCAGAACTACATATGTTTATTAAAAGCAGTTAAATGTATAGTAACTTAGAATGTTATGTTAATAAATCAGGGGTTTTTGCACGGTAATGTTTTAGTAGAAATCATCAGCTTTAATTGTATTTCTGTTTTTAGGGTTTTTAGTACTTTTATGTACATGACATAAGCACATCTGATGCTTTGCAAGTTTTTGTATATTGCAATTTAAACTCCAATGGAAACAATACGTATTATAAAACTCTGAAATTGTTTCAAGTTACTTTCTAGTGTAATTCAGGTTGATTTTTTAGATCAAATTCAAAATGGTATGTTCAAAATAATGCTTTGACATTAAGCAAAGTGTAATTTTGTTGTCATAAATTTGTGAAAATCTTGTGAAATGTGGTAGATTCTTGAAATGTTGATCCTAAAAAGATGGATAAAGTCATTGTAATAAGTTATTCTAACTGGTCTTTTGTTGGGTTTTTTTGTAGGCAAACACAATTCTTCCTCATTCTCATAGCCATCACTTGCACTGCTTACCAACACTGATGAATATGGCAGCATCCTTTGACATCATGAAAGAGAAAAGACAGTAAGAATTCTATGTTACATTTGGAAGTCCTGTCACAAAATACCAACTTCTGAATACTTTACACAACTGAAACTTCCTAATGGAAGAAGTCAAATAATTTTATAGATTCACATGTCGTTAATATGTATTTCTTCGGCTTTGTGTTCTTAGTTGGTTTTCTTTGTAGAAGACAAATGGAGTGTGTTGAGGTTTAATTCACTTGTAAAAATGTATTTGTTAAGGACTCTTGACATTTTTGATTTGTCTTATCAGATCAGTACTCTGATATATGATATAATGTTCTTTCTTTCATTGTATTGTCAGTGATAAATTATAGCATTTTTCTAAACTGCTAGTGTGGAATGATAAATGCTGCTCGTAGAGGACTTCCTAAAAGTGTAGAGCTCTTCTGTTTTTGGTTTTGAAGGTTTCTTATATGTCAGTGGAAGGCTTTGCTATGCAATGACAACATTAGTTTTCAAAAAAGGCATATCTGAAATTTCAGGAGAGGATATTTCACATGGCCAAAGTAGGGAGGTGAAAGAAAATATAAAGAGCAGATGACAGATGCTTATGTATTATCTGGAATTGCTGTCCTTGTTGGCATTTCTGGACACACCTGATAGAGTACTAATTCCCATTTCTGTTGAAAGAAAGTAGTTTTTTAGAAGTAGTATTTTTTGTTTAAGGAATTTGGCATTGGTCAGCACTCTACACTGTTTTATAGTCTGAAAAACTGTACTCTGTGTTACAGATTAAATTTAAATAATTTAAATAAGTGACCAAATCTAAAGGTATTTGTTTGAAAATAAAATAAAAGCACTCTCCTACACTATGACAATTTTTGTTTGTGGGGAAGAAAGATAGGCTTAACTCCTCTTTTTCAGACTTCCTTATTTTTATTTGCTCAGTAGGTGGGTTTTTTCCTGCTACTACTGTTTTGTAATTAACTGGTTTTACCCTTGTCAGCTGTCATTCAAGTTACTTGCTATCTTTTCCCAGAAAACAGAAACATGCTGTTGCTGAACTGTTAGATACAGAGGGTGTACTTTTATTTAGATACTCCTTTTTTATGTTGATATTCCTGCCACCCTTTCATGGAGGTGGGTTGGGGATGGGAATGGATGAGAGACATTTTGTTACTCTAAGTTGAAGCTAGCGCTCTCAACTACCAACTTTACTGCAGGATGTTGATCTACTGTGATATGTCACAATGGAAATCAACTTTAAACTCTCCAATATCCTCTCTGAACTGTGACAGACACCAGTAATTGCAGAGCAGAAGAAAAGTTATTAGTAAGGATCAGTACTAGAAACTCTAAAAGATAATTTTCTGTATAATTTTAATATGAGACTCAATCTTGTGGATGTATAAAAATGTGTCTCAAGAAAATATTTTTTTTGTTTCAGAATTGTTAGTCAGCTCTTTCTTGGACTGTTTAGTCAGGAGGTGGTGGTCCTCTTTAGTCTGGTAACACTTGCCAAATACTAATTTATAACATATATTTTTTCTGTCAGGCGAGCAAGTGCAGCACTCAACTGCTTAAAACGTTTTCATGAGATGAAGAAAAGAGGCCCTAAACCTTACAGCCTCCATTTAGATCATATTATTCAGAAAGCAATCTCAACACACCAGAAGAGGGATCAGTACCGTGTGCAGAAAGACATCTTTATTTTAAAGGTATTACGATAATTCATTTTTCAAACCTGAATTTGACCCTGTGTTCTGGAGACTTGTATCCTACCCCTCCAGCTTCACTCAATGTAATTCAGAATCATTTGTGTGATTCTGTGTAGTATCTTTTCATCTCATTTGTCTTGCGGGTACTTGTAGATACTAAATTGCATTTCTGGAAATGGAGGAATGAAATTTCAATAACTTTTACTGCTTTTTTGTGACCAGTTGTGATCGCTTACTTTTAACTTCTTAATGCAGTACTATAACGATACAATTTACCTTAAAATGGACATTACTGTGAAACACAGCCCTTTTTAATGATTTCTACGTGAGTGGTAAGTATTTCATGTGCCAAGACTGAAAAAGATGATGCAGGGAAACCTCTTATAATTTTTCATGTCTGTATTCCAGGATACAGAAGAAGCACTCATCATGAATCTTCGAGACAGCCAAGTTCTCAATCACAAAGAGAACCTCGACTGGAACTGGAATTTAATAGGGACCATACTGAAGGTGAGCTTACAAAGGCCATGATAATATGTTGGAGAAAAAAGTCTGTTTCTCATGTGAGTTTTGGCTTTCTAATATTCATTCCAGATTACATCTAATGATTTGTTTTATTTCAGCAAATTAGAATCTCCTGGGTTTAGTCAGTGCTGCTATAGTCTCTTTATATACAACCATTAAACTGTATTAAAAAATACATGATAGTTAAATTCACAGTTTTCCTTAGAAGCATGTATTAAATGTTTTATGTCTTTATTTGTATATAAATCAACTTTATAGAATTAGGTATATTGTCTTTAAAGCTGCTAATACTTCAGACTACAGAGAGGTACTGCTATGTTTAGATTCATAGCAGATTCTTTTAAAATAATGTGAGCTGAAGATTATAGTAGGAGGTGGATTCTAGGTCAAAATTCAGATGCTTAGACTGAATCAGGTATGAAAACTTCATTAAATGTTTTGAAATAATGCAAGTACTTCTGTAGCATTGATTTAATTACAGAATAAATTTCTTTTTACATCATCAAGGATATAACTAATGGGGTGATGGGCATTGTTTAAATATATTTACATATCTTAAATATATTTAATGCACAGATTTTAAGATATGACTTCTTTTTGTAAGCAGAAAATATACTTTGCTTGACTAAGAAAACTTCCTATGTACTTAATGTAATCTTCAAACCAAAATTGCTCCGAAATGTCATTCTGTGCATCAAAGCCATCCTTCAGCTGAGTAGCATTCTCTACTGTCTTCTTTAATGTGTTGTTACAAAGATGGTGAAAGTACAAAAAGGCTTAATGGTCATAATCAAGACTATGTTGTGTTTTTGAGAAAAAGAAAAGAAACTAAATATTTCTGTGCCTTTTTTTCAGGGACCGATAAGGTTGAAAGAGCAAGAATCTGTCTGGTATAAAGATCTGAATATGTATATGACAGTAGCTTTGCTCCACCAGATTTCACTGTTTACAGACTTTTTTACTGCCATTATACGATTTACTGGGTTACTAGATAACTAATATTATCTTTGATTCCATATTAAAGATATTATCAGAAATATCTTTTCAGAATCTCACTGTTAGTCTATGTAGTATTTTGACAGTGGAAGCCTTATGTAGTTGACCTCTTTGTTTTGGGTTTTTTTGAACTGAAATTTTCATCAAACAGCCAGTTTCTCTGCCATCTCAAACGTCCCCAGCAATGTATTTGCTAGTGTCCTGTCAAAAAGTTCCTAGTGTGTGAAAACTGAGGACTCTTTTCTGAATGAGAAGTGTGTGTGTTTTCTGGCTTACTTCTAACCATTTATGTTCCTGTGTAACACCAGCATAAACTTGAGATAATGTTACCAGAGTGGTTGTCTTTAGTCCCCTGTTGAGCAGGATCCAGATTCCAGTGTCTGAAATTTGTTACATCATTTGGCTGCTCACCTTCCCCTTGTCTGTTGCAGCCTTGTACCTGTGGACCATCAGCTCTCTAACCACCTCATTGTGTGCATCTCAGGTGGTGCCTTACTGCCTTTTTAACTTCCTCAGCTTACTGTCTAAGCTGCTAAAAGGGCAGCAAAGTGTCAGCCTCATCTCTATTGGCACTGTTACTTGGTGTAGTCAATCTTATTAATCATTAACTAGTGCCATGTGTGTCTTAATACTGGAATACCACCTGGAAATGTAGAAACTGTGTCATGTAGATAGGAAAGAAGAATGTTTGATTCACTTTTTTTCCATTCATGACAAAGAAGATACTCACTAGTAGCAAGAGAGAGAAATCTGAAACCATAGAAACAGCAGATTGCTGTAAAAACAGAGGAAAATGTAATGGGAAGAAATAATAGGTCCTAAAGAGATTATTATTTCTCATGTGGTCCTTCTTAATACATCTTAGAAAGTATCAATTAGGGAGTTAAATACCATTCTAATAAGCAGCATTTAAGTGATCTGTAACAGAATAAAGATTGCTTTTTAACCAAATCTGATGAATATTCAAAACAGGAGTCAAAAATTACTTCCATGTTATGCATATCAATTTTTTTGTTATTTGGAGAAAAGAAACTAAGCAAAATTGTTTATTTTTCATCAGCTTCTCATAGTTTTTTTGTTTTCATTAGAATTGTAGTCTTGTACATATAGCATGTGACCAACATTCCCTGTCCTTCTCGAGAAAACATTTGAACAATTTTTGAAGCAGGCAGTGTGGGCTTTTCAATAAAATCATGTCTTTTTTAAGATGTAACATTAGGTGCAATAAATTTTTCTAATTGTTAGGTAAATACAACTGACAGAAATAAGTGAATTTTACTGACTAATCAAGGACTGATACAGGTTTCATATAATGCTATATTTGCTGTTTTTTCTAGTGGCCAAATATAAATCTAAGGAACTACAAAGATGAACAGTTGCACAGGTATGTAAAAATTATGTAGACTTCCTTTGAAGAAAGAAATTTGGAAAACCGGTTTTTAGTGCTGCAATAAAATATTCCCTAGGTGTATCACATTTCTAAAAATGGGATCTATAGATAAGGTGTAAATTTGGATAAGTAAGTTGCAATATTTCCTTTAAATAAGTGTTTAAGCTTCTTTTCTATGCACAGGTACTTTATATATTTAGTCCCTTAGGAATCATACCACCTTTGCAAATACTAAATTTTATTTTAAACCTCAGAAATGTTACTGCTTGATATTTCAATCAGAAGTGTTTTATGTCAGAGCTTGGAAAATTTTTACAGAGTTAAGTCCATAGTTGTACAGGTTTTTAATTACAGCTTTCATCAATAACCAAGTAACCAAGAGGACATTATTTCTAGTTGCTGTTAATACCAGGAGAAGCATGTGTAATTTGGGAAAAAAACTCAACCAACCAAACAAAAAATGTCCACTACAGCTCTGGTTCCTTTCATGTCTGTTGTTAGTAAGACATGTTTATTACTTCTATGCCTGTGTGGTCATAGTGTTACTAATAAGTTCTTGGCCACACCTTTTAGCATGTATTTCAGAAATAGATTACATTATTTTGAAGAATTGGTCTGTACTTGTGGGCATGAAAAGCTTCTTCCTGAACTGGGGGAAAACCCAAAAGATAGAATATATGCTGAAAGGCTTGTGTGGCTCTACTTTACATTTTTACCAAAAAATAGGGTATTTTATGAAGTATTTACAGTATAAGCAGTACTCCCATTGTTATAACCATGATTTAATTTTACATACATATTTTATCTGGGTTTTCCTGAAATGTTAATTGCCAGTCTGTACTTTAGGGTAAAGGATTATTTTCCAAATATGGTGGTTTATAATATTGGTTCTCTAAAGCAGTGTCTGCAGTTCTAATTGTGGCACCAACACACACTCCTCAAACTGCCTGTGTGGGACAGTGTTCCTGTTCCATGGTTTTGTGGTGCACTCAAGCATTGTTGTTCAGTGCCTCAGTGATTTAATTCTGAATAAACTGGGAAAATCTAGAATTGAATTGGTGTGAAGCTTCTATAGTTCATTGATGCTTTCTGCAGGATTGGGAATTTAATGGCTTTAAAATGCTGTTGCTCCTGTTTAATTTTAAGTAACTAAGCCCCCAATCTTTCTAGTTTAACTGCTGATGATAAAAAAAAAATCTGTCACTTAGTTTGTCAAGTATAAATTATATTTATTTCTCCTTCTATAGATTGATCTTTTTTAATGTTAGTGTTGTTGTGATGATCTTACAGTTGTTAAAGTGAAATTCCAGTAATTTTTTAAAAGATTCCTTCATTTAATAGAGATGCAGTTCATGCAGTGTATGTATACACACAGGATCACAGAATCATGAAAAAGACCTCAAAGATCATTGCGTCCAACACTGCTAAAGTATGTTTCCAAGTGCCATGTCTATGTGTTCTTTAGATCCCTCTGGAAATGTTGACTCCAGCAGTTCCCTGGGCAGTTGAAGTGCCTGACCACTCATTTAGTCCAGAAATCTTTCCTAATATCCAATCAAAACTTCTTTAGGGCAACTTAGGGCCTTTTTCTCTCATTCTGTCACTTGTCACCTGGGAGAAGAGATCACCTCTACCTGGGTACAGCCTCCCGTAGTGGAGTTGTAAAGAGCACCAAGGTGTCCCCAGAGCCTCCTGTTCTCCAGGCCAAAGAGCCCCAGCTCCCTCAGCTGCTCCTCACAGGACTTGTGCTCCAGACCCTTCTCCGGTTCTGTTGCCCTTCTCTGGACACGCTCCAGCACCGCAGTGTCCTTGCTGTAGTGAGGGGCCCAGGGGCACCTAAACTGAACGGATGCAAGTTGATAAACATACATACATGCTTAAATATACAGATAGATATATATGTATATAAATTTGTATGTCAATATATATTTATTGCTAGTAACCCAGGATAAAGGACATTTTGTTTCACAAAACTTAATTAAGCCCTTAGGTTTCTTTTGTGATTGGTCCTGTGTTTGGAGTTAGGGGTTCTGGATTATTCTGGCTTTTTCAAATATGAATGCAGTTCTGTAATTAAGTTTTCTTAATGCTTGACATATCTGCCTTCTGATGGAACATTCTGTGTTATTTTAAAGCACAAATGTGGGCTTATATTTTAAAGAATTTGTGAAAGGAGGATCTTTGCTGAAGACTTATTCCTGTGATACAAAACTCAAAACTACATTGCTTACTGTGATTTTAAAAAGTCTGAGAGTATGTTACGCTTCAGAAATGGTTAAGTGAGGTATTTGGAAACAGTGGTGCTGAATAAATAGACTTTTTCATGTCAGAACATGAAAATGTGTTTTTCCCAGTAGCAGTAACTATAATAGTTGAAAAAAGCTTAGGTCACAAGTTTCTTTTTTAAGCAGTTTGTTAGTCTAGGTAGTACTGTCTTTGAAACTTGCCACAGGATAAATTACAGCAGAATTAATTATGAGAATGAGAAGGAAGATAAAGCTTTTGAGAGCATAGAAATTTTAAGTTCCTTTGCTTATGTAGCAAAGTAGGCCATGGTATAGAAAACCCTTTATAATATACAGTACAGCAGTGTCTCTGAAATGGTGTCTGGATAGAGTCATTACTGTTACCTGCTTCTCTTTTGATAAATTTTAAGACTTTCTGCCAAGAAACCAAGTTAAGTATAACCCATCTTTTCTTCTAGCATAATTTTGTATTGTGAAACTGTCCTTATCATACTGAAAAATGGCCAATTCTATTTTACTTTCTTTAGGTTTGTAAGGAGATTGCTGTATTTTTACAAGCCTAGCAGTAAACTCTATGCTAACTTGGATCTGGACTATGCCAAGGCGAAGCAACTCACTGTTGTGGGTTGCCAATTTACTGAATTTCTTCTTGAATCAGAGGAGGTAAGAAATTTTCAGCTCTAAGACTGGAAGTAGCATGAGTAGTCTTGTTGAATGCCACCTGGAAAAGCCTTAGTTTTTGGTAAAGACTTCTGAGATTTTGGGTGTTAAATCTAAAAATCTTAAGTGTAATTTAGAAATACAGTGTGAAATATTGAGGGAGATGACTGTGTTTATGTAGAAGTTTTATTAAATACACCTTTGTTAAATGCAACTTACAAGTTTAAAGGAATTTTAAAAATTATTTATGCTGTGTATAATTTTCCTTTTCTAATTCCTTTTTTTTTTATGCTGTGTATAGCTTTCCTTTTCAAACTCCTGAGGCTAAAGATTTTTAGGTCAGAGGAAAATGTCACTGACTAAAACTTTACCCTTTTCCTGGAAAAAAATAATTAATCCTAAGATATCTCCATGCTTAACTCCTTTTATTTGCTTTGAAACTTATTCTTTAGTCTGAATTGTTTTCCAGCCTGCATTTCTGTTTTGTGTTTGTACATTTTAAGAAATTTAAAGTAATGAGTTTCAGTAAAGACACATTTCTATTACTAACAGATGCTATTCCTCTTGATTTTGCTAGGATGGACAAGGTTACCTGGAGGAATTGGTTAAAGATATTGTACTTTGGCTCAACGCTTCATCAGGCATGAAACCTGAACGTAGTCTTCAGAATAATGGGTTACTAAATACCCTTAGCCAGCACTACTTCCTGTTTTTTGGTACTTTATCTTGTCACCCTCATGGAGTGAAAATGCTTGAAAAGTGTAATGTTTTTCAATGGTGAGTGCTTTTATTTGGTTTGAGTTGTACTTGCAGTGTAGTAGTTATCCAAATTTTAAACTGTATATGAGGGCCACCATCTGAAAAGCTGCAAATTTTAAGGTTATTTTGGTATAGTTACAGGTAAAGGCCCCCATTTTTTTCTAAAGTCTTCTAGCCTGTCATTACTAAGCAGACAGAGGTGATAAACAGTTTACCTTTTCCTGTCACACACCTGTGTGACAGAGATGAGTGTCAGTAAGGATTATAGGGTACTGAAAGGTGCAGTGTGGGGAAATAGAAAAATGAACAAAACTAAAAACACACAAACCATGAAAAAATGGTAAGTACCATACTGTTTGTGAAATGTTGATGTATGTTGCACTTAAAACTTCACTCCAGTATATTTGAGTGAAGTTCTGCAGCTCAAAATTTTGTTCAGGTGCAAACAAACTTATCTTCCTTTGAGAATAAATTGGCTGGTGACTAATACTAGTATATCAATGTACAATAAACTTGAAGTAAAAATGCAAGTGTTTTAATCTACTCCTTTTTATTTTTTATTGTTGATTTTTAGAAAGCAAGCTTTTTACTGGCTTCAGAAAACTTGATATACAATAAAATCTAGACAGTTAATAGGACTAACTTAATGGCAAGCTTTATACACAACGTTTTAAAATGAAGAATTGTTCGCAGAGCTTAATGAGCATTTGTTTTTATACTTATAATCACTAATTATGCTTACAGAATTTTTAGAGGGCAATTATAAAGATGTTGGTTTGAGGTTTTCCCCTTGCAGTTCAGTGCCTTATTTCATCCCTTTTTGACTTTATAACAATTTAATTTACTTAGTTTCATACAAGAACTTACTTTGCATATTGCATTTATAGTAATGAAAGTATAATTCAGAGTACTTAAGTTTAAATTATTGATGGTTCAAGTGGATTCAAATACTAATTTTATTTTCTTCCTCCTCCTCTTCCATACCTCCAGTCTTCTTAATCTTTGTTCTTTGAAGAACCAAGATCATTTGTTAAAACTGACTGTTTCTAGTCTGGATTATAGTAGAGATGGATTGGCAAGAGTCATCCTTTCTAAAATCCTGACAGCAGCTACTGATGTAAGTTCAGTTCAAGTTATATGCCTTTGTTACTGCCCTCTACACATTTTTCTTGTTATTCAAGATGTATGACTTTATTTTTAAGTTGTTATATATGAAAATGGTTCTTATTTTTGTATTCAGAGAAATGAAACTCCTACAAGTGTAGCTGTTGAATATATGAACTTCATGCCCTGTATTGTATTTGTGCTCAAGAAATTCTTTCAAATAGAACTTTCTCTCCTGTCAGACAGGGGCTAAAGTCTTGATATGTATAACTAAGTGTAATGTGATTGTTTAGGTCAGTGGCATCTTAAATAAATTATGAAGGCATTTCTGTCACAAGCAGAAATCAGTATTTCTAGCAGCACTGAGCATGTTAGCCTTCTAGTAGACACTCTTCTGATAATGATTAAGGTTACTCAGTGTGTAACCAAAAAGGTGCTACAGCTGCTGGAATGAGGGGTTGGCTCAGAAATAGGCATTTGGATTTGTTCTTCTGAATCAAAGAAGCTGGATAGGGATAAAAAATATAGTTACGTGAACTTGAGAGGGGAAAATCTTGACTTTTAAGGTAACATTGTTAGACAAGCAATCACTGATGTCAGGGAGATAGATGACAATTAAGAAATTGAAATGCAACTAGGAAAGAATGTTCATTACTTCAAATGAAGTTGTTTTTGTTGTCTGAACAGACAGAATGTGTTTTAGAATAGATACAAGAGAGAAAAATGTAGGTACTAGCTTTAGTCTCGCTGTATTTTGGAAGAGGAGGACATAGAGAATATTTCTCTTGACACTGTCAAAGATATGATGATTCTTATGGATAGAGTGGAGTCTGAAAGTAATGAAGATAGTTGAGGTTGAAGGAATGACTCATTGAAAGACAAACCTCCCTACTGGCTATAATTTTTTAAATTTGCTTCTGAATTCTCTTCAAAACATAGTAATACAATAATAAAAGGTATAGGATTAGACACTTATGATGACTTGTGATCTTAGATTCAGTTTTCCCATTTGCTATGATATAAATAGCTCTCTAATAAACTGTAATTTTAATAGATAAGATGTGCATCACAGTTGCTTGCTGCAGTAATTGAAAGGTATTTTTAGAAGTTATAAATCATTAACTGTTAGTTATTTTCCTAGCATTCAAGAAAACATTCTTGTTACTTTACAGAGCTGCAGATTGTATGCAACAAAACACTTAAGAGTGTTGCTGAGAGCTAATGTAGAATTCTTCAGCAACTGGGGGATTGAGTTACTGGTGACCCAGTTACATGATAAAAATAAAACTATTTCTTCTGAGGCGCTTGATATTCTAGATGAGGCATGTGAAGACAAGGTGAGCATCCCTTCTCTTTAACCTCTTTTTGGTATGCTGCTCTTATGCTCTTTCCCACCCCCTTCCCTAGTAGCAAAGTAAAATATGTAAGAAGGTTTCCTTTTTGTATGATGGTTTCCTTTTTGAGTTGTCATTGATGGACTTAAAATAGTTTAGAAGACTCCTTTGATGAAACTATGCAATATTACATACAAGAAAACATAGACATCCGGATTATGCCTGTATTTAAATATAAATTGCAATTTATTTTATTCTTTATACTTCTTGTGAAGTAGTTTATATTTAATGACAGAAGATACCTAAAATTGGTAACACTAGGATTAAGTTAGGATTTTATACATGTGAAAAACTTGCTTCTTCATTGCAGACAGAATGTTTTAGTTACTGCAGTTTTCAAATTCTAGTCATGCTCAAATACTCTTTTATGTGTTCTTAATTATTTTAGGCTAATCTTCATGCCCTAATCCAGATGAAACCAGCTCTTTCTCATCTTGGAGACAAGGGTTTGCTTCTACTCCTAAGGTAAATGCTGAATACACTGTTTGACTTCACATTGTGAAAACAATTTCAGATTCTGGGAGTTGTTTAAATTACAATGTTAACTGTCTGATGTTTTTTTACAGATTTCTGTCCATTCCAAAGGGGTTTTCTTATCTAAATGAAAGAGGTTATGTAACAAAACAGATGGAAAAATGGCAAAAGGTAATGCTAAGAAGAAAATGTTTGCCTGATATTAGGAGGAATGGTGTAAATATGCAGATTTAGAACAGGTTCTTAAAAACAATTGCATTTTAATGTACCTGTAAAGCTTGTGCAATACGTTTATTGCGTCAGTGACATGTTTTTGCTGGTAAAGGTTGACAGAGACTTACAGTCCATAGCTTTTCTGTACATATGTGGTTTTGACTTTCCAAGACCTTTATATTATTTGGGTATTTCAGCAAATATTTCAGGCGTGTAGTGACCTAAAATAGGTTGCTGTGGAAGGTCATTATCTAGAGAAGTGTGCAAAGTAATAGTGCTTTTCAAGATACCTGTTACCTCTGGTAATTAAAGTTAAACCTAGAGCTCATGAGGACAGAATTGGCTGATGCTTTACTTTCTAAAGAGGAACACAAGACCGTTGAGAAAAATTCATTATTTTTTAGGAGTTTTTAAGTGTCACTTCTTGAGGAGTTCTGAAATTCATGATGATCAGTTGAAATTGTGTGTCAGATGTGAAGTATTTCTTTCTTCTTTTTATTTAACAAATTCCTGGAAATAATTATGAAATCAATTGTTGACTTTGCAAACCCATTATATATGTGAAGTGCCTTCATTTTCTTGAGCCCCACCTTCAGATCATAAAAAAATTCAGTCTTCCTCAAGGAACCTTCCTCAATTATTTCTTCCATATAAAATCTCATGCTACAACATAATAAACCGCTAAATGTACTGTGTCAACCCTCATCTATTTTTTTACAGGAATATAACTTAAAATACGTTGAATTGATTGAAGAACAACTTAATGAGGCACTTACAACATACCGCAAACCTGTTGATGGGGATAACTATGTTCGTCGGAGCAACCAAAGGTAAATTTGTGAAAATGCATTCTGAGGTACAAGCTGGTGGGACGGATCAGGAGAGCACTAAACTGAAATGTATGAGAGAAAGGGGTACCAACAGGATTTCACTTTATTATGTTCCTGGAGCAGTACACCAGTACAGTAAGAAAAACATGCAGGATGAACTGAATTCATTGCTTAGCTCACAGAGTTTTAATATAGTTTATTTCAGAGCTTTTATATAATTAGTTTTAGAGCTTTTAGAATTCATTTTATTAAGACTTGGTAGACTGAGTCCCATGACTGAAGTGCTGGAATGGAGGGCTACAGACTTTTCAGCAGGGATGGGCAGATGAATGTGTCACTCTGTATAAGGAATAGGTTTGATTATACAGCATTTACAGTAGTGGTGATGTGGTTGAGAACCTCTGGGTGAGGATTAGGGGACGGAAAACAACGGAAGTGATGTAATGGGTGTCTGCTATTGATTGCTCATCCAGGATGTTAGTACTGATGAGTCATTCTATAGACAGTTAGGAGAAACTTCTGGATCAGTAGCTCTTGTTCTTGTGGGCTTCCTGTGGAAGATTTCAACTGCCAGGCATCAACTGCAAATATCATAATGCAATGACAAGCAGCCTTGGAAATTCTCTGCAGGAGAAAGTCTGTAGGAGATGCCTTCTTTTCACAGGTACTCAGTGAGTCAGCTAGGAAAGATGCCCTCCTCAACTCACTGTTTGTGAATGTAGGTCTTGTGGGATATATGATGGAGGGGAGGTTCTCTAGGCTGCAGTGATCATATGATACTTAACCATGGTATGGTTAAGTTTAAAATTTTCTATGTAATCAGAAAAAGCACCGCAGGGTTGCTACCCAGGGCTTCAGGAGATCTGACTTGGGGAGCTACTTTAGCAGAGTACATTTTTGAGGACGAAGGAGTCCAGAAGTGCTGGTCCATCTTCAGGAGCTATCTTTTAGAAGCACAGGAGTAGGCAATCCCATGCTATTGTAAGTCAAGCAAGCGGGGCAGAAGACACCTTGGCTGAACAGAGAACTCCTCATGGAGCTCTAGAGGAAAAGGAAATTATATGATCTCTAGAAGGTCACCCTTCACAGGAAGACTACAAAACTGTGATTCACATAAGCAGCAAGAAGGCACAAAAGGCCAAAGCTCTTTCAGGACTGAAGCTTAGCAAGCAGTGTTCTGTCGCACAACAGGAAAGAGGAGGTCTGAAGAAAGCAGTGTATCAGTTCTTGCTGAAGATTGTCACTGTCATGGTTTGACACTGGCACAATGCCAGTGCCCCCCATGAAAATGCAATCTCTCAACTGAATGCTGTGAAATGCGATCGAGAGCAGAGCAAAGCAGGCCCAAGCTTAATAACAAGAAAAAAACTTTATTAAACTACTACCACTATGCTACTAAAAAAGGGGGCCGGGGGGGGGGGGCGGGCGGAAAGAAGAAAGAAACACACAAAATTCAAAATGAAAACCTTCCAAAGCATTCCTCCTCCCACCACCCAACTCCAACAAACCACAGTGAGAGACAATCTGGACCCCAATCAGGTTTCCACCCTCCAGATAATCAACACCCAGTCCATCTGCAGGGAGAGAGGAGTCTCTCTCGTGCCACAGACCCCCCAAGAAACACAGCTGCCACATCCTGTGCTTCCATGTCACCACATGGCACCGCCCGGAGAAAAAATTTGCCAGTGGTGACCCTCTCCTTTCCATGCACGGTGCTCTCACCACCAATGCATGGATGGACAGACTGATTTTAGGATTTTTTTCCTTTCAAGGATGCCCTGCCAAGAGGGGAAAAAACAACAGTTCAGTTTTTCATTTTTGGGACCAACAGTCCCCCCCATTTTCCCCTGGGGCCGAGGATCCAGGAACAGAGCTCTTCTTCTCTTCTTCCTCTCTGAAGACAGGGGGCACCACCACAAACCTCCCTAACTTTTCACTGTTCGCTCCACTTCTGTCTTTTCCCAGCTGAAGCATGGTCTCTTGGCTCACCAGCATCCTCCTAAAATACAGTCTCTCTTGGAGAAGATCAGTTCAATCTGTGGCTACCAAGAAAAAGTCCAGCCAAACAGCCACTCCATCATCTCCCCCCACCTAGAATTTCTCCTTCCAACATCCCGGGTCCCAGGCTGTCTCTCTTCCTCTCTTTTTCAAACCAAGGAGGAGAAAAATTTCACAAAGCTTTCATTTCTCAGGAAGGGTTAAAAGTCCCAACTCCCAGAGATGGCTCGCTGCCCAGGCTCCAGCTCCCACAGCCCGGCTGGGCACCTTGCGGCCCCCCCGCTCTTCTCCTTCCCCGCGGCGAACTGCTGATAAAAACCACCACTGTCTCTCTTTCTCTCTTGGGAGAGAGAGAGACTCTGGGGGAACGGAGACATCCCAGATTTTCTCCACCCTTCCATCTGCAGGGGGCCAACCCGGGTTCCAGCCCCTCCACCCTTGGGCCTACCTCCGAAGGCCACATGGCTTCTCCCCTCCCACACCCAGCTCGTGGCCGGGCAGGGGAGAGTCCTGCATTGACCGCTGACCGGAACCCAAAAGAGCAAGTTCTCCTGGGAATTCTGCTTTCAACCCCTCTGTGTTCTCAGAGGCGTGTCCACCTTTAATTGGTCAATGTCCAAATTGACCTCTCCCTTCCGGAAAAATTCTTTTTCCGTGTCAAACCACGACAGTCACTTACAGGGATGAAGAAAAACCAGAGATTAATTAAAATTTTGTGGGTTTTTTGCCTCAGTCTTTAGCGATATTGATAGACCTTGGGCTGCCAGGTTCTCTGAGCCAGAGGCCCACAAATGTGGAAACTGTGGCTTTCCATTTGTGGACACTAACCTTGTATGGGACCATCTGTATCAGCTGAATGTTCACCAAATCATGGGGCCTGGTTTCCACCAGGCTGAGGGACTAGTCTCATCAGTGCTAGCCCACCAGTACTGAAGGCGCTATTAGATGTTGTGCCATCTCTTACCATTTACCAAAAGTCTCGTGAGTCTAGGGAAGTACCCGCTGACTGATAGGAATCTAGCCAGTTTATTCCAGTTTGCAAGAAGTACATAAGGGAAGACCCAGAGAAGTACAGACCTATTAGTCTAACCTCAGTTCATGGAAAAATTATGTAGAAGATTGTAGTGGGTATTGTTGAAAGACATCTGAAAAACAATGCAGTCATCAGGCGCAATTAGCATGGGTTCACAAAGAGAAAGTTTTCTTTAACTAAGATGTTAGCCTTCTATGATAAGGTCATCCAGTAGGGTGAAGGGAGGGTGGTGAATGTTGTTTTCCTGGATATTGGCAAGATTTTTGATGCTTCCTTTGCAGCATCCTTTCTGGAGAAGTTTTTGAGCTGTGAGATGAGCAGGTTCATGGTGTGGTGGGTGAAGAACTGGCTTGAGGGACTGAACCCAAAGGGTTGTAGTGAATGGGGCAACATCTGGTTGTGACTGGTCGCACCAGTGGTTGTTCCTCAGGGCTCCATTCTAGGGTCAGTTCTGTATCAGTGCTGGAAGTCAGTGCACCAATAGCAGGTTTCCTGATGATCCAGACTGGGAGGTGTTGTGGATTCTTTTGAGGGACAAGAAGCCTTTGCAGAGGGATCTAAATAGATTGGAGCACTGAGCAACCTTAAATGGGGTGAAATTTGTCAAGTCCCAGGTGGATTCTGCACCTGGGAAGGAATAATACCAGGTGTTGATGAAGTGGGAAAGGAGTGGCTCAGGGTGGGTCAGCAGTGCCCAGGCAGCCCCGAGGACAAACCCCATCCCAGAGCACCGAGCACAGCCCAGAGAGGGGATGGTCGTCCTGGGCTCAGCCTTGGGGCAGCCTCACCTGGGGCCTGCTGGGCCCTGCAGGTGGAGAAGGATGAGAAGGTCCTTCCGTGCATCCTGAGGACGGAAACAGAGCTGGAATCCTCTGTGAGGAGCAGCTGAAGAATTTGGGCTTGTTGACTTTGGAGAAAAGGAGGCTGAAATGTGATCTCACTGCTTTCCACAGCTTCATGAGGAGGGGAAGGGCACAGGGAGGTGCTGACCTCTTCTCCCTGGCATCCAGGGACAGGATGCATGGGAATGGTTCAGAGCTGAAGCAGGAGAGTTTGAGTGGATATGAAGAAGCATTATTTCCTTACCACGAGGGTTGTAGGTGGTCACAGAGAACAGGCATCTTGAAGAGGTAGTTGATGCCCCAAGTCTGGCAGTGTTTAAAAGGCATTTGGACAGTGTCCTTAATAAAAGGCTTTAACTTCTAGTCAGCCCTGAAGTGGTCTGGCAGTTGGATTAGATTATTGTTGTACATCCCTTCAAATTAAAACAGTTTGTTCTTTTCTAAATTCCTCAAAATAATTCTCTGTATGAAAAAAATCAAGGGTAAGTCATTATATTCCATCGCAGTGTAATTTATTTTAGAATAAAATATTTGAAGTGCTGGGAAACCTATGTATGTTTCTCTTCCTGCCAGATTACAGCGACCGCATGTCTACCTGCCAGTTCACCTTTACGGCCAACTGGTGCATCATAAAACAGGCTGCCATTTATTGGAGTCTCAGGTGAGGATAATAATCATTTATTTTAAAGATCATTATAAACCTTTCGAAAAAAAGTTTTAAAAGAAATGGCATTTAAGTAGGCATTGCAGAAGAAGCTGATTATGAGTCTTAATTTGTGAAGACAGTCTTTGCCATCTAATCTCATGTAAAATTCCTTCTACACTGAAGTATCACCAAAATACCTTGCAACATTTTTCTTAAAATGACTAGCAAAATCTTAGCATGGAGAGCCAATTCATAAATAGGAAAAATTGTTAGTCTCTGTGGATTATATATTGACAGTTATACATGTGGTAGAACTATGCCTGTCCTTTTAAGCATACAGAAATGGGGAGATGAGGGAATAAAATATTTCTAATACTTTGAAAATCTAAGAAAACAAACCCTAAGCCATAATTGCTTAAATTCACTTTTGATGTGGGTTGGCAAAATTATTTAATGAATTGACAATGGTCTTTTTTAAAAGTTCAAGAGAAAGTGTATGTATTGCAGTGATTTAGTTTGACTAATCTATCATCCTTGTAATATCTGAAATAACTTCATGCAATCTGTGATTTCCCTACAGTTTTCTTTTGCATTATCACTGCTGTTAATTTATGGTTATTATTCCAGAATTACCACTGTTCTTCCTAGGGTGCATGACTGAAATTATTGCTTTATCTTCTACTATAAATGCAAGAGAACCTGTTTGGCTGAAGTCTCCTATTAATTTTCAACTTAGTTTTTTTCTTCTGTTTTTCTCCTTCAGAGTATTGTTACAGATCTAAGTTACACTGTTCGTTCTCCAATGCTGGATAAGTGGGAAGGAATTAAGCAGCTGAAAGCAGCCCTTTGGGCGTTGGTTAGTAATATATTTACTGAGATTTTCAGTTGTTTAGTTCCGTTATAACTGTTGATTCTTAAATAACTAAGCAAAATTCTACAAAAATAAGGGAGTTTTTTTCAAAAAATGTGTGATGTTTTTCAAGTTAGCATTTTGTTCCATAATGATACTTTCAGATGAAAATAGTTAATTGCATCTGTTTCATTCTGAGGTTTTTAATAATCACTTTGTCTTTTTTTCTTTTATACAAATAAGAATAACACATTGACATATGAATATTAGTATTGAATTGATAGTTACAATTTAAAAGTTGCCATGGTCTGAGTTTAATGCATTTACTATGGTAGTCCCTAATGTTTCAGCAAGGACATTGGCCGCCAGTACTGATCCATGTGGTTATGATGCCCTGGTACTTGGGACGGGCAAAAACCCAGTCTTAGTGTTTATCCAAGCTACATTCCTTAATGTGTTTCTTGTCTTCCCCAAAGTTAATTTTGGAACATTTGTCCAAGGTGTCTATCAGTGGAATATATTGTAGGTATGTAACAAGATGCCTGTGTAAGGAGGAATGTAAAATGAATAAACCAAGATCATGCTGCAGGCTATAGTAGAACTTAAAAAGTGAAGAATACATAGCAGTTCTAACTTCAAGCAGCTTTAGGTATTATACAAAGCGTGCTGAGTGGTTTTTTGTATTAGCACAGCTAGGAAATGCCAGAAAGGGTACTCAGGTCTTTCAGCTGCTTTGGGAAGATGTGGCTTTAAACTCTACTATCAACAAACAAAATTGTCAAAGATTTACATTGATAGTGCTGCAGATCACATTAAGATCAAAACTTACTTGATGAATTTCATTCCAGGGCAATATTGGATCATCGAATTGGGGTCTTAACTTGCTTCAAGAGGAGAATGTAATTCCTGATATAATGGCACTTGCTCAACATTGTGAGGTTCTGTCTGTTAGAGGGTATGTGTACTGATATATACATAAAATTTTCAGATGGTAGTTGTGATAAGTTTTCAGATAGCTTTACATGATTTACATGAATACAGATTTGTACTTTATTGGAAACCAGCTGTTAAAGTCACTGATGTTGGAGTATCAATCTTCTGTGCAACTGCAGAATTGTGTGGGAAGTCTGAAAGAACATGCAGTAAACAAATGAAATTTATGAAAAAAGTAGATACTACTTTTCTCCTGTCTGTAAAACAAAATACTTGCTGTTTATATCTTCGTGAGAATTTATTATTCCATCTTTTTTATTCAATATATTCTTTAAATATTTAAAATCATAAATAGATGGTATATTGTCTAGTGTTGCTACTACAGAAATGTTCGGCCTTTTTTTCAAAAGGTATTTTTCTACTTTATGTAATCAAGCTCTTGTGATAATTTTATTTCTTAATAGTATCTTGTTCTCTGATATAATGAATTTCCTAAGCTTACATTGATTTACAAATTGAAATTAACACTATACTATTCATCAGTTTTGTGAAGTTTCTCCTGAATTGCTTTGAAACTGTTTCTTTTCAAATGTCAAGTTTAGTTAAATTAGGTGCTATTATTGTTGCTCTCTTTTCTGTATATACATCAAATACAGAACCTGTGTCTACGTGCTTGGTCTAATAGCCAAAACTAAACAAGGATGTGACATTTTGAAGCATCACAACTGGGATGCAGTGAGACACAGTCGTAGACAGCCTTGGCCAGTGGTCCCTGATGACATGGAGCAGCTCTGCAATGAACTTTCTTCTATACCAAGCACTCTTAGCTTGAACTCTGAGTCTACCAGTTCTAGGCACAACAGTGAAAGTGAATCTGCTCCATCAAGTAAGTAACCACAATACCAAAACAAGAAAACAGGAGAAAAATTAACAAGTAAACAAAAAATAACGGCAAAGAGCCCAACCCACCACAAACAGTATTTTGGTGTTCTTATCAGCCTTTTGGTAGGATGAGGTTCAGACCAGTGGTGTAATGGTGGTCTTGAAATAAAACAGTACAAGCAGTAGGACAGTTATGTCCATTCAGAGAGATCCAGAAAAGTCAGAGAGAGTAAAACAGTGTCTTAGCTCCACATTTGATGTAAAGGAAAAATTTTTACATGAGGGTAAGTTACTAATTTTTATGTTGAGTCATGGCAGTTTGCTGTAACATGCTGCAGAAACTACCATGCTTAGGTATAAAGGTACACTTGGTTGTCCTCAAAGGAATAACTATTTCTGTTCTCTGGGTGTACACACAGACACATAATCTTGCTGTGTTTAAATTATTGTGTATTTCAAATACCTAATGTGTTTTATTTTTTCTGTGGGTACTTGGAATTTAAATTAAGAAATGTACCATATTTAGGTATCATTAAAGGAGCACTTAGGTTGTAATCCTTAGGTTGTAATGTTTACACTAAAAGAAGATAGTGTGGCTTTTCTTTTGAAGCAGTGAAATCTTCAACTCAGTTAGTCCTCAAAATAGCTAATGTGCATCAAGTTCTGCAGAAAAAAAAAGGAGAATTAAAGTTCCAGTAAATTGCTTAGACTCTTATTTGGCTTCTATAGAATTCATGCTTCATATTTTGCAGCATAGGTTGTAGACTTGGAAGAATGCCTATTTTTATAACAAAGTCTTATATAATTTCAGGTATGTTCATCATGGAGGATGACCGTTTTGGTAGTACTTCCACCAGTACTTTCTTCCTAGATATTACTGAAGATGCAGAACAAATATTTTATGATAGGCCTGGACCTTCAAAGGACAAAGACCGTAGTCCCTTTCCTTTTTTTTCTTCTAGTAGACTTGTAAAAAATCGCATTCTAAACTCTCTTACTCTGCCTAATAAAAAACACAGAAGTAGTAGTGATCCAAAAGGAGGAAAGCTGACATCATCTGACAGTAAATCAGTCCTGAGGCGAAATCGTACAGTAACAGAACCTAGTGGTAGCATAGACTTTCCTGCTGGGGAAGAACTGAACCCTGTTTTCAGAGTTCCAAAAATCCAGACTTTACGATTAGAAACTTCTTTTGTTGGAAGTAAACATGTGGAAGATACTGATTGTACTCAGAGTATTGGAGAAAATGATCTGAAGCTGCCAAAAGGTCTTGGAAATGAAATTCATCGGGAAAACACAAGCAAAGAAAGGCTAATTGGAGATGGTACTACACAAACACATTTCAAGAGTCGTAGCTTAAGTTTTAATACAGATACCACAACAAGTGGCATAAGTTCAATGAGCTCTAGCCCTTCAAGGGAGACTGTAGGTGTGGACACTACAAATGTAGACACTGACTGTGGAAGTTTGAGTACTGTTGTAAGCACAAAGACAGTTAAACCAAGTCACTGTTCAACACCACAGTCTAACCACCTGCCTCTCTCAAAATCCAACTCTGTGTCACTGGTTCCACCAGGGTCTTCTCATACCCTTCCCAGAAGAGCCCAGTCTCTTAAAGCTCCTTCTCTTGCTACAATTAAAAGTCTTGCTGACTATAACTTCAGCTACACAAGTTCTCGAGATGCATTTGGCTATGCTACACTAAAACGCCTGCAGCAGCAGAGGATGCATCCCTCACTGTCTCACTCAGAAGCTCTGGCATCTCCAGCAAAGGATGTGCTGTTTACTGACACTATCACCATGAAGTCTGGCAGCCTGGATTCTCGACTAACCCCAAGCCGGTAAGAAATTATTCTGTACTCATTTATCACTTCAGTGCTGTTAGAACAACTTAAGTGTGTTCCTCATATTTTTTTTTTTTAATCTGCACCTTAAAGGGACAGTTGTTGCAAGGTGATCCATAACTTCACTGAAAGCAATGCTGATATTAAGTGAATAACAAAAGGATAATTCTCCACTTTTTAAGTGCTGTCAGAGAAGCCCAGCTTTCATAGCTGTGGTCAACCTTTTATAATGGTGGTGGCAAACGAAAAGGTTTCCTTTTATCACATTTTCTTCCTGTTTTATAATTTAAAATTGCTGTTGCACTGCTAGCATTATTAAAGTTGCTAACATGGGTAAAGTTTCAAACAGATGGAATTGCCCATGAAGTCAGAGCTACATTTCAGAAGGGAATTTTCTTGATGTCACTTGGGGAGGTTTTAGGACTGGGCCTCCTGCCAATATGCTATATTTGTGTTCACTGCAGCACTGAGGCCAGTGATGAGATACTAGTACCACTGATAGGAATGTCAGTTTGGCTTCTTAGCTACGGCAGATCAAAGATTTTGCTCATAGCATTTATTTTTAGATAGCAGTGTCACCTCTTTATTTTTGAGCAATATTAGATGTTCTGAAGACTAATTAGCTAGTTATGTAAGATGTCTAGCTCTTGACATTGACACTGTTCCCAGCTGCAACAGTCACTGCTTAATAATCTTCCCTTAAAACTACTTGTACTAAATTTTTCCTTCACATCATCTTTTAGCTAGTGCATTGGATTTTCACATTACTGTTGAGATGGAAAAGGCACATTTTATCTCTGTTCTTGCCTTATCATTTATTGAATGAGAGAAGGGGGAGATGCTACTGGTACATGAGTCATCTGCTTACTGTGGAAAAAGCAAATGCTCAGTCCTTGAGCTGCCCTTCTCATACCCAATTGGGTGTGTATGTCCTGATTAAAAGAAACATCCATTTGTGTTGGTATTTTCACATCATTCTGGAAAAATGCCATGAAAGATGCCTTTGTTCAAGTAAGTTAGAACTAGACGGAGTATGTTGGTTAGATTAAGGATGATTTAGTAGTTACCCTGCACTGTCCTGGAAATTGAAGTGCCATGCCTAGCTATGTCACTGGTATCCTGTGCTAGTGCAGGGACACGTGGGTGTCATTTCAGTGGTAGTACAGGTCCTGTAATGGCTGTAAGTAATGTTGTACCATACCTTGCAGTCATGACCTTGATATGCAGAGCAGCCTTGCTGCAGTGGACTTTGATCCTGCGCACAAATGTCATACTGACTATTCCTGGTGCTTAGCTGTTCTCTTGTGTCAGTGGATAGAGTCCAGGATTTCAGCTGACCTGTTTAACACTGAACTGAAATGTCTGGAATGCTTGTATCTCCAGGTTAAAGAAGGTTAAATAATTGCAGACATGCATACTCAAAGGGAGATTCATACTGTGTTAGTTGCTCATATGTAGCGAAACTAGTATTTCTTGCTGGTTATGCTGTGTCCCCACTGAAAAATTATGGTTCTTGTAATTTCAGATTGTGTTTACTAATAAGTTCGGAGTATGTTTACTGGCCCAGATAGAACTGTCCTTAGATAGAACTAGTTTTTAAAAATAAACAAGAAAAATTCTGGTTTTTTTAACAGCCAAATCAATTTTTCTCAGTCTTCTGAAAAGTTTTATTTACGCTTTATTGACAGATTAATGTATTAGTAGCAGCCAACAGTCATAAATTTACTTTTGTGATGTTTTTATTTGTTCTTTTTATTCAGAAGGTTAAAAAGCCTTTTTCTTTGCATAAATTTTGTGAGGGTAAATTTCCCACCTTTGTCTTTAAAGACCAACATATCTTGGATCCTGATGTTGGCTCTCATGCTATCACCTGCAGACATTCTTTCATGAAAACTTGGTACTGTTCATCACTACTAATGCTGTATCTGTTAGTTTTTCTAGGAAAAGCAGGGACAAATGTTTGGGATTAATACTTCTATCTTTAATTTATGTTGAGAGTAGTTGTAGAATGTTTTATTATTAAGTATTTAATGCAGTTGGTAACTTTTTGAGTTTTATGATTACACAATTGCTTAGATTGGAAAAGACTTTTAAGATCGAGTCCAGCTATTAACACAACACGCCCAAGCGCTCCACTAAACCATGTCTTCAGGGATGGTGACTCAACTACTTCCCTGGGCAGAGTGTTCCAGTGCTTGACAACCGTTTCAGTGAAGAAATGTTTCTTAATATCCAATCTAAACCTCCTCTGGCACAACTTGAGGTCTTTCCCTTTTGTTTCAAAGTATTGACTTCTTTTGTGAGTCCACTGATTCTGTCACTAGCATTGGTCAGAATTACGAACAAGAAAATTATTGATAGCCTCTCGGTTGTATTTTGTGCATTTCCATTGCATAATAATTTCTTGAACCTTTCATTGTCAAACTTTAATAATTTAATTTTATCTCTATCTAAATCCCATCTGTAGGGATAAGAGGACACTTTATTGCCCAAATAAAAAATTGATAGAAAACTCCTTCCAAGGCAAAAAGTAAAAAAAAAAAAACCAAAACCTGTTTGTCACAGTCAGCTCCACACACTGTACAGGTTTAAATTTGTTCTTTGTGCATTCGTGTGGAGCAAATGGGTGACCCTTTTGGGTGGCTCCTTTGGGAGAAAAAATGTTCCTTTTGTGTATCACTGGTAGGCTCAAGGTGTGCCTTTGCAGGGATTTGCCTGCTCAGCTCAGAGTTTGTGAATATCTGGGAAATACATGTTCAATGCATAGGTACATTTCAAAATTAGGTAGTTAGGAGTTTAGAAACCCAAATCTTTACTGGCTGTGTCTGGGCTGTAAATATTCAAAGCTAGAATGTTGAAGAAAATGATGGTTTTGCAGGATGGGCAGGAGTTCCTGTACCAAGAATTATGAAGGAATTGCCAGGAACTGCCAAACCATGCAAGACAATATGAGGCAGAAAAAGCAATGAGCCTGTAGCTGTAATTTATCCTAAAAAGCTCTGAGATCTGCAGTGGGAGGATGACGATGGTCTTTGTGTCAGCAGTCCTTTTTACTTTTAATGTGCCAGAATGAGAGAGTAACTGCAATTGTGATTATTTGTTTCAATGTTACAGGTTTATGAAAGCTTTAAGTTATGCATCATTAGATAAAGAGGATTTATTAAGTCCTATTAACCAAAACACACTTCAGCGTTCCTCCTCTGTTCGCTCCATGGTTTCTAACGCTACTTATGGTAGCTCTGATGATTACATTGGCCTTGCTCTCCCAGTGGATATCAATGAAATATTTCAGGTATGTATGTGTTAAATTATTCGGTCCATTTACATTTTCATATTGAAAGGCAGTCAGCTGTTACCTTTTCATCAGAATAGATTAAATCTAGAGAAATGAGGGAGAATCAGTGTGGTACTTTAAAGAAATACATTTTGGAGAGCTAGTGTTTCTTTTCTAACTGTTCTTCTCACTTGTTTACATAAGATCACTAGGCTGGTTTGTGTTAAACGCAAATAATGGCAAAGACTGTCGTAAGATTTTTAGTTGACATCTGGCTTTTATACTAAAATTAGCATAAGTCTATGCACATTCATTAATTCTACCTTAGCCAACCAATAATAATTCATTAATTCTACTTTAGCAACCAATTGCCATGTTCATCAGCCACCTATAAATTATGTGCATAATCACACAGTTAACTCCCTGCTAGCATGGTCTGTATTAAATAATAGATTCTTTTTTTATATATCATTATAGTATTAAATTATATTTTTATTATATTAACTTTGAAAATACATATATTTAAGTTAGAACAGATTATTTTCAGTGTCTCAGAAAATCCCTTCCTCTTTCTACTTGGTAGAAACATATGCTGGTTTAACAAACTGATGCATCATAGGGTTTAATATTCTGTTACTTAATCAACAAAACCAGGATGTGGTCTATGTCAAAGGTAAAAGTGATCTTCCTTGTCTTTATTTTAGTTAATCTTTGCCTTTTAAATCTAAAAAAACTTCTAACTAATTTTAAAAAATTTCTAAACATAGAGCAAAATCATGTTAAATCATGTATCTGCTTCTGGTTTTCCTTTGTGAAATGACTACTTTTTCTTTCTCCTTTGCAGTCTTTGTGATATATTTGTTGCCTCATTTTGCCTCTCTCAGCTCTTTTTGTAGTTGAGACATGCCTCAGCTCTACATCCTACAGGCAGATGTCCTGGTTGCTTTTGTACTTCATTCCGAAGATCTCCAGTGGTGTGGCATGATCATGGACAGATAATGAATGGCCACTGTGGGTCACTGGTTTCCTTACAACCTGTCACCACCACTTTAACATTTGCTAGCTCTTCATGAGCTTTTGTTAATAATTGTTCATTCACAGATGTATATTTTTCTCATTTGGTTTTTCTTTAGTACTCAGGAGCTCCATGTCAGTTTCTTCCTCTAATGATGCATTTTTCCTGAAGTAAAAGATAAGCAAAATTTAATTTCCTCATAAAAGGTACATTTTTACTTGTGTTTGATTATCACCTCTGTTAATTTTAATTTTCACTTTGGTATTCCAGGTAAAGGAAACCCCATATTTCCAGAAGAAAACTACACCTCCATTTGATGAGCATGCATCTAGGGTTTTTACATCTGATGCAGGAGGTACTGGTTTTATTCCTCTCCTGTAGCTTTCTGTTGTTTACTGGCATATTGGGTGGGTTGTTGGTTCCTTTGTTAATTTTTCTTTACAGAAAACATCATTTTAGCTATTAGGCTTTGAGGACTGCATTCTGGAATCAGGATAATAGGCCATTAATTCCCTGTTTTATTTAGTTTGAGCTAATGTGTTGCTTCAACGTTTGGTCCTGTGCTAAAAAACTGAAGGGGGAAAGCGTGTATCTCTGATAACGTGAACTAATGCTGCTCCAAGTCTGGTAGTGATGCTGTATTACAGGAGGCAACAACTTTTAAGCTTAGAAAAATATGAATCACACATATTTAACTATTTCCCTTTGAATACAAGATCATTTATACAAACTTACTATGGTATTAGATGTGTATGTCAGAAAGTAAATTGTCTTCCTGTCACGTGTCCATGACAATTGATCAGTGAAGATTATGGGATGAGAAAATTGCAAGTGTTCTAATGCCTGGCTTGTTCTGGAATGTACCTCTAGGGAAGTCAGAAATCTGTAGGGACTTAATATGGCTTTTTCAACTGAAAAAAACAAGGCTTGGCACTGGTTTTTTTTATAGTTTATTAGGATAGCTGTTGTCCTAGTTTTTTTGGGTTTTTTTCCCCTTCAATATTATGCACAAAGTTGATTTTGCTGGAAGTGTATCTTTGTAGTTTGCTAAGTTTCAGTGTAAAGTAACTCTTGTTCAAAATTATATGTTTGTTTTTTCCACCCAGGGAAGAGCATGTCACTAAAGTGTCTTCTGCTTGTTTCTGCATTGCTGAATCTAGTTTCTTCCTGTCACGGTCACTAAGTTACAGTTTTTTAAATTGTGTTTATTTTTGCATTGGTGCATGAGTAATTTCAACATCTGGTATATTGTTGTATTAATCTTGTTTGACACTATGAAAATTGGTAATGTATTGATGCTATGTAGGTATTAGTAATGTTGCTACCATGTCAGGATTTACCACTTACCTTCTTACACTGTGTGTACTTAGAGGTTGAATTCTGTTCTTTGCAATGTTTTGTTATGTATAGTAAGTTGGAACTAAAACTTTGTCTCTTTCTCAAATGCTAACAATCTTGGGAACTTAACCAGTCAAAAAATACCTCTATAGGACTTCACATGCACTCCATCCCAAGCCTTAAAAGGCTTGAAAGTGGAAATTATTTGAAAGAGTTCGTGTTGGTTGCTTGGTTTTGTGGGGGTTTTTAGATAACTGAATCTTATTTACAGGTCTTCCGTCAGGTGCAAGTGATGTTGTCAAAAGCCCTTTTCAGATGCTCCGCCAGCAGATCAGTCTCACAGAAATAATGAATACCAGCCGCTCAGATGCCTGTCAGTTCTTAGAAGGTACAGAGGACACAGGGCTCCAGGAGCACACAGATGAGAACTGTCTTTACTGTGTCTGCGTTCAGATTCTGGGTTGTCAGCCTAACACCAAAATGAGCTCTTCCTATAATCGTACAGGTTAGTGTTCTTGCAGAGAAGTGTGATACAACTGAGTGAACATACTGTCTTTTGTTCAGCTTTAAATAATCTGGAAGGGTTTCTGTTTAACTGACTTTCATTTTATTGACCTTAAAATTAAAAATTAAAATTTAAATTTAAATTAAAATTTCTCTAATAAGCTCATTGTGCAACCAGTGGTAGTGCTATGGTCATTTCTAGCTTTCCACTCTTTAGGATTAGTAGGAGTAGGTTCCTGTGTGTTTCTTTAGTCTCTCTAATAGCATGTCAAAATAAAAAATTTGAAACCTTATTTAGTACTTAAAATGTGAGTTCTGAAAACTGACAGTTGCTGTTCAGCTAATGAAAAGTCTGACATCAAGTCTGTGCCATAAGAAGGAAATCCGTGGAGTCTGTTGAAGCTGAGCTGTAATTTCTGGGATTTAGTAATCTTTTCTCATACTTTGAGATTCAGAAGAGATTTGGAGTTATTTTTTCTAACCTTCTCTGCAGAGTTTGCAGTTACATGCCTTTTGTCAATTCCTGTGATGGAAAGTAGTGGATGCTTAGTAGGAGCACTCACTGTTTCACAATATTGTTAGACATTTATTAGTAGCCATGTTGGCAAAGGGGTGATGCACAAATGTGAGGAATTGCTCAAAGCTGAGCTGGAGGTTGAGTTCAGTAGCAAGAAGGAGTGGCAAATAAAATCCCAGCTATCCCATCCCCCAACAGGTGCAGCAGAACCTGGCTATTGCCAGAAACCTTCCTGCAAACACATGTGACAGCTGTGTGAACAAAAAGTCTGCACAAGCAAGAGAATCTCTATTATGTTACATAAAACAGCATGGGTATATCAGTAATAGTGATGTGTGATGGCTTCTTAGGCTTCCATCAGTGTCTGGAAAAGACTCCACTCGTGTATTTTAAGATTTTTTTTTAATCATTTTTGGAAGAGTTTGAGTATAATTTGTTCCAAATCCAACATCTAGTTCTGAGCTGATTTTTATGCATAGTACTTAGTGCATCTTGCATGTTTGCAATTGTTGAAAAGTAATGAAAACATGTGAATTGAGGAAAAGTGTGAATAACAAAGGTACAATATCTTGTTTATGTCAGATTTTTCAGACATTCCATATACTGACTGGTGTGGGCAGACCATTCACAATCACTTAGATGTGCATTCCTCCAAATTTTCTGGAATTTCAGGCTGTAGCGATGCAGTATCCCATGGTTCAGCCAGCAGCACCAAGAGTACAGAGCTTGTATTAGGTAAGTCTGAAAGCCTTATGATTATCAGAGACTATCATTAATAAAGAATATTTTAGCTATTGTGAAAAAATTATATTTCACTTATGTACACTGCAACAAATTAATGCTCTTTATTAGACTAAAACCAAATAAATCTGAATAAAAACATCATCCATCTCCAGGTGGGAGAATATAGTTCTAAACTCTTCTACCTCAGCCATACAGCATTTCTGCAGATTATTCAATACCTAACATTACAAGAAAATTTATTGTCTTTTTTTCCTACAGATGTTAATTTTTAAAAAAAGTCTTAAGAATTACTGAATTACTGTAAAGAGAGACTTTATGATATACTTGAGTATTATATTTTGAATTATGATGTTTTCTTAAAAATTATCTGGTTTTTGAATTCTCCCTCATCTGATAGAAGCTCATCCAGTTTGCAGCATGATTTAGTGGTAACAATATCACTGTAACTTTATCTTGCAGGTTTTTCTTCTAAATGGTAGAAATATCTTTGAGAAGGTGAACTGTTTAAATTCTGAAAATAGTGGTCTAAGTTCTAATTTCAATAGAAGTATTTTTGATAGCTCAGAATACATACATAAATATGTGTGTTCATGTGTGTATGGAATGCATAAACAGACTTGTTGTACAAGATTAGCTCAGTCAAAGACAATTCTGTTTAAATCCACACTGTTTTATTTGTTCTTCCAGGAGTAAAGTCAATCCCAGATGACACACCAGTGTGCAGGATACTTCTGCGGAAAGAGGTCTTACGTTTAGTTATCAATTTGAGCAGTTCAGTAGGAACTAAGGGCCATGAAACTGGACTTCTGACGTAAGTTCAATACATTACAGACGCTTTAGCTACATTTAGTCATAAGTATTCTTTTAAGGTCTCAGGGACTGTGAATAATCTCACTTCTCAAAAGTTGTCAGGCAGATATGATTGAATGTAATGTAGAAGCTAAACAAACAATCTTAACATTGTTGCTCTGTGTTTAGTATTTTACTTTTAAGGTTTGGACCTTTTAAAATCAGTAATTCAACTGCAGTGTTTATGTACCTAGTGTAGCATGTAGGTAAAAAAAAAACAAATACTTTTTTATTTTTGCTGAATAGTAGATAAGTACAATAACAAACCAAAAATGATTTCTTGAGAAACCCAGCTCTACTTTAAGCAAGAATACAACTGCTGAAAATTATTTATTTTTAAAAACTATTCAAATACAGGAATATAAATCCACGGGCTGAGTGTTATAACCTGTAGGTTCCTGGGCTAGTGGCATTGAAACTAACAACTGCTAAAAGAAAATGCAAAAGTGTGTGGTTTAGTTTCAAAAATGCTTACAGGTTTAAATGATTAGTTTAATCTTTTTCCATATTTTTATGACTGCTGTACATGTGCATGCCAATTACTTGATACACTCTTCTCTTTCCAAGTCTGCTATTTTAAGCCTAGGCAATCACAGTGATTCTGTACAACTTACAAGTTGTATATTTTGTTTCATCTCATTCCAGTTTTGTACAAAGTAATGCTGTCTGTTGTGATTTTCTTACTGTGTCAGTTCTAGGATTTATAATACCTGTTACTGAAGAATTATTGATGACATCTCATTGAAAAGTTTAGGGTTTTTTAAATACGATAAAAATCTGTTCAAGACTTAAAAATTGTTGTTTATTCTCTTGTTCAGGATTAAAGAGAAGTATCCCCAAGCATTTGATGACATATGCCTTTACTCTGAGGTGTCCTATTTGCTTGCACACTGTACATTTCGACTTCCATCCCGGAGGTTCATTCAGGAGCTATTTCAAGATGTTCAGTTCTTGCAGGTAAGTGGAGGGTGCACATGCACTTGAATGTACCAAAATGGCTGGCTGGGTCCAGATTCCATGTCCTGAGTAAAAGATGCTTTCACATCCTAAAGGAAGCAATTTTGTAATGTCTCCTGAGTAAAATCTCTAGCAATATTAATACTCCATCCTTCTCTTTTAGATGCATGAGGAGGCAGAGGCTATTTTAGCAACCCCAACACAACAGCCTGTAATTGATGCATTAGCTGAGTCCTGACCTCTGCTCAGGCAGTGCTCTGCATATGGACTTTGAAATGCTCAGACAACCTCCCACTGACTGGATAAAAAGTTTGGAACATCATCTTTGAAACCTTCCAGAAGCTACTGGTACCTGAAGACTGAACTGAAAACATTTTCTTCCTCAACCAATTATTGGCACAGTCATTTGAGCCCTTTGGGGATGTATTAGACATTACCTTAGTTTTAATAATAGTAATTACCAGTATATGCAAGAGCCAAGCACTGAACACCTCCACAAGTTTTCATTTCATTTTCTCTCATAAACTACAATGAAATAGGACAACTTGCAGAGACATTTTTAATTGACTTCCGATTCTGTTCCAGAGAAGCAGAACGATGCCTTGCTTTTTAAACCCTGGATACCAGGAATCAGAGAGATGGGGGTGCATTCCACTGCCAGCAATGGGGAGCCATGCTGTAGTTGTGGGCACCAGGGGATTAATGTTAGCCCTTCTCTGTTGATTTTTGTACTGTTTATAACACTACTTTGGGGATTTGTAACTTCAGACAGAAAGAAATGCCTCTGAATCTGAGGTTTCATTAAGTTATTTTAATATTGCTATAGTTCTAAGACATTTTATTAGCAGTCTCTTAGATTTCATTGCATTTACATACATGTATCTTGTCTGAACCAGTTAAGGATTTTCACTACAATTTGATTTTCAAAACAAGTCATTTAAAATTTAAAATGCTGAAATCAGATTGTTTTCCCTGAATACTATGCATGTGTTTGCAGTTTCTACACTCATGCTCATTTAGTACAAATGTGGGTCTTGCTCAACTACAATCCTTTAAAACGCATGGTTTGTATAAGATAAGCAAATATTGTATAAACTGAACTTGAAGACATTTAATCATTGCAGGTTTTGTGAGGAGACTTAAGTATGAGTGTGTTCCAAGTTCCACGGAAACAGCTATTTTATAAAAACAAAGGTTTATTTGAATTTTCAATGGATTAGTGATCAAGCATCAGATAGTACTAATAATTGTAGTGAAAAGCCTTAAGTAACAAATTTTGGAGCAGCTGTACTTATAATTTTGTACTGGTATTTAAGACTTGTTGCAAAAGTTAAATGATACAGTGACTGGTAATAATTGAAGTAGTTGCCTCTATCATGTTACTAGTACCGTTTCTAAACTAGTAAGTGCAAGCTAAAAAAAAAAAAAAAGTAGGAATCCCTGTCACTTTTATCATGGATCTAAAGATTCAGAAACCTTTATATAAAGGTAGTATAAATATATGCAAATGTGTATATACAGTAGCATGGCCACCTTTGTTAGAATGCCTGTAATAGAGGGGATTACCCTTTGATTTTGATATAGGTGAATAATTCAGCTGGACTGTACTAAGTAGAACGTATTTTTATCCATTCACTCCTCCCATTTTTTATAATTGTCAGATTAATACTTAGGTGAAATTTATCCTGATGCTCATATCTCTGTTCTTACTAGCTATGCTACTGGAGATTTCAATAAGTAGTCCTGTGAACAGTAACACAATTCCTAGCGAAATGTAGAATTAATTTGTTCTTATTGGAAATTTCATGATGTCACATAAGCACTGCTTTGCAGCTATCACTTCACTGAATTCTTATGTGCACTGCATACCATCAGGTTCTGGTAAAGCAGACTGTAAGTTGCTGCTCATAGTCAAATTTAGTTCCTAAGATTATCTTCTCATGAGTTCCCACTAAAGGAGCAAAAAGAAACTGATTGAACTCTTCTATGGTCATTAACATAAATAATACATCTGTGTGGCAAGACATGTTTGAAATGTTTAGAAAACACACCACACCAGTAACTATTGGACTTCTGGTTATGAGACATAAATGCTTCTGTAAAACCAAAATGTCAATCACAGTAGACCAAATAGTGGTATAAACTCCAAAGGAAAATAATGTAGTTTTCCCACAAATGGGGATAGGATATGTTATACCGTAGTTTCAAACACTACCTCAGTTAGGCTAGAGTAGAAGAGATTTGTTTTAATAACTAAATGGGGTTACATCTTAACAACTCCATGTTATTTTTCTGCAGTTAAGGCAAAATAAACAAGTTTTATCACCTGTATTTAAAACACCCACCTCTCTTCATTTCTTAGCACTTAATGTAGAAAGCATCATAGGAAAGCCTCTGATTATAGAAAGGTAAGCAAATATACTTTTGAAAGAATCTCCATCCTGAAATGCTCATGTGTTCCAAATAACGCTTGTATGGGGATCCATGACAACAGAAACTTGACATAAAAAATTATGGCTGCAAACTCAGTTATAAAGCGTGATTTTTTTTTTTCTGAAATTGTATGAGTGTCGGTAGATTTCAACAAGTATGCATCAAGGATGTTAAGTCTGTATTGTACATAACATACATTTCTAGAAATTTAATTTACACACTGACATTAAGCTCACATTGATTTTTCACCTTAATTGGCAGATGAAGGGGATACTGTTATTGAAGGAAATTTATATTGGCTTAGTTATAAACTGTGAATTTCTAATTTTATAGTTCTCTTTTTTTTTCAATGTCCCTTTCAAAGTCCTTATTTTGGGGTTTTATTTGTATCATGAGAAACTTCAAAAGAAAGCTGTAGTAAATAATGATTGTGCTTACATTAGCCATAATAAAATCTCTCTTCCACATCTCCTAGGGAAGCTGACAGACCACCCACTTTTTATATTTCCAGTTTGACTGATTGGTGATACTGCTCAATAAACCATAAAGTGTGTAGCATTCACTTACACTGTATACAAATACAGTTCGTTTGCTGTGGCAAAGAAAACTCCTCAGGAACTCAGCTTGGTCACATACAGCTCAGAGGCAGGAGCCGCTCCAGGAAGGAGAGACCACTTGTGGAACCAGTCACAATTAGCATCAGCTGCCTGATTCTCTTGGTCTGCTCTTACAGGCAGGGGAAGCCCTTTCCAAAGAGCAGAGAGCTGACTGACAGGCACACAGGCACCTCCACAAGGGCCCAGTCCTCTCCACCGAGGAAAGGAGGATGAAGCTAGGGGCTGAGTGTCTCCTTTTGGAGAAGGACAACTTTTCAACTCTCTGAAATTCAGAACTGCAGAATGCTCCCAGCTGTTGTGGACATCACTTGGAGCTGGAGATACCAGGCTTTGATGTTCCCAACTTGTATGTGGTCCCCTGGCATACTGTGCTTGAACCAGTTGCTTTTCCTCATCTGACAGCTCTTACTTGACTGACATCTGACAAACGTACCCTGAACACCCTCTCTTTGCTGGGTGGTGGTGGCTTTTCCCAAGTGGAGTCCTACACAATTCACTAGTTTCGGGTGCAGTGGCTCATCACACTGACGTAAGCTGCCCTTTCGAACATTTATAAGGCACCTGTGTGAATCCTGCTTGTCTTTCTGATTTCACTTTGAAACGTGCATAGGGGTCTGGAAAGAGACTTGTGGGTTGCAGCGGGACTTGAGAACAAAAAGCGCCTCTCCTTAGTGTCCCAAGAGTAAGGTAGCCGTTCAAGAAATACACTGTAACCAAAACCCAGTGAGGGATGGAAGAGTTGCTGCTTTGTAGTCTGTGCCTTGGCCTTTTGTGTTTGGCAGCTTGGGCAGCAGGAAGCTGGCAAAGCTTGTAAGTGAATGTGAGCTCAGGTGCAGCAATCATGGCGGCAGAATTGTCACCAAGCTCTGAGGTCCTACTCACCTCCCTGCAGTCCTGCTCTGAGCTGCACAGGAGCCACTTGAAAGCAGGTCCAGCAACTTTTTTTTTAAGTCACAGTTCTATTACTGTGTCCTTATGAAAGGTATATGATGTGAGATTGAAATCTTAAAACTGAAAAAGACTTCTGAGGACATGCCGGAAAGCATGTTTTTATTTTTCTGGAGGTCTCCAATCTCCTTGGTTTTTTGTTTAACTCACAATAGTTCCCTGGGTAGTTTTGTTTTAAACAGATTTATAGTCATTAATGAATGTGGATTTTCTTTGGTTTATTTTTGTAGCATAGATGGAGAGAAGTGCCGCAGCATGCGGAAACTGCATATTTTGGTTGAGTTGCTTTTTAAAATACACTATTTTATTTGCAAAATGTAATTTATGCCAAAAAAATGTAATGTCATTTTGCCACTGAATAGGGTGTTTCAGCACAAGATGCTATGTCTAAAGGGGAAAAAGGCTTTACACTTTGTAAATCTAATTGAAAAATTGTTCTAATACTGGGCTGTCAGCATCCCTAAAACTGCAGTACAAGAGATTATTATTATCTAAATTAATCATTCTGTTCTGAGGGAAGGGATCAAGAAAAATCTCAATACTTATTCTCCCTGTCCTGTGTGGTCATTTTTTTGTTTTGTAATACGCTGCTACATATTTGGAGGTTCTAGTGTTTGTAGGTCACTGAACAGACATTGAAATCTGATTTATATTGTATACCTGTAACATAGAAAGAAAAAGTATTTATATATTTTACGTAAGAATATTGCATTGAGCTGTGTATAATTTAAACAGAGGCTTGTCCCAAAATGGTATTGCCCATCTTGATTTTTTTGTTTTCCTTTTTTCTTTCTCTTTTTTTCTTTTTGGGTTTTTTTGGGGTTTTTTTTGGTTTTTTTTTTTTGTTGTTGTTGTTGTTTGTTTGTTTTTGTATACTGTGTACAGTTCATGTCAATGAGTATTAAAGGCCTCCTGAAGCATAGTCTTATCAAAGGGATGCGTTGTTAATAAAATGTACTTAAACTTCTTATAGTTGTTTTGGTCTCCTATGTACCTCTCAGCATTAGACAGGGATTGAAATTTGACTTATATTTGTAAGTTACTAGTTAACTAGAACAATCAGAAGCTTCCCAAATAAAATTTTTTTGCAAAAAAAAATTACATTAATGCTTGATAAGATACAGAGACTCTTTAATAGTTCACACACCATTTTTATTTTAAAAATGTAACATACTGATAATTATGTTTAATTATGTGATGGTTTAAGTATTACCATTTCAACAAGAGCTGTGAAAGTTGTATTATGAACAAAAAAAAAGGAGGATTACAGTTTTGGACTAGTTTCAACCATTACTGCCAGACAGATGTTTTAATATATAAAAATTATACACACTTCTCCACATATGCCAAAATATTTCTGTAATCTTCAGTTCTGGTGCCCAGACTGTGCCCTTTGACTGGCACAGAGGTACTGTCCTTCTTAGAGTCCTCCACTTGTGTGCTTTTTATGCACAGGGTTCACAAAGCACCACCCATCAGAGCCAGGAAGCAGAAGGGATTATAGGGAAAGAGGAGCTGGCTTCTTCCCTCACCCAGTGATCTGGAATGTGGTCAAGTATGTCACTGAGTCCAGATAATGGAATTGCATCAGACCAGGAGGATCTCCCTGGGAATAGCCAGGGGACTGAGAAGTGGGAACTCAGCCAGGCCCATGTGTCTCACCCCCATCCCCCCCATCAGAAGGCACAACTGGCTGAACCCACAAACCCCTTCATTCACTTCCTGGGTAGAATTGCTGCAGCCAGGCCTCAGTAAGAGCAGCTTTTTCAAAGCTGGGAGTTGTGCCAGGTTGCAGCTGTCCCCCTGGCAGGAGGAACTGCAGCAATGTCAGAATTTAAAATGCTTTGTACAATACTCTGATTTCTTTGACTGACATCTAGATCTGAATTCCTTAGTTCTTGATTTAGGATACATTTTCAACATTTTAGAATAAATACACCTTTTTCTGACATGTACAGCTGAGAAGTTTTGTATTGGTTGTGACAAAGCAGCTCTCTTATGTTTATTGGCCTTTTTTCCAGCAGCAAAGCTTTTAAGCTACGCAAGTACATACAATGTCATGAAGCATTCTGGAGAAGCAAATGTTTCATGCATGAAGATACTGTGGTATCAAGCCTTCACATGCATTGTTACTCAAAGAAGAGGCTAAGATAAAGGGGGGAAGTTTCCCTGGTATGTATCCGTCAAATCAGCCTTCTCCCTTTTCCTCCCTGTTCTCTTGCCCCTCAGCAGAATGTACCCAGCTGCGTTTCCTTACTTGGGTGGCTGGAGGCTGAAGGGCAGGACCATGCTGCAAACTCTTCTCTACTTCTCTAGTCTGTGAGCCACCTGCACCTGTGCACAACACACAGATGGACGTGGCACAGTGTACATCTCTGTGTCTGTATCCTCCCCTTTTCCTGGCTGAAGACTTCTCCCTCTGTTTACAGGCAGTGCTTGTCTCAGCCCACAGGCTGTGCGAGGTCTTAATGGTTTTCCTGTTGCAACACAGCTTGTGGCATTACAACAATATCTGTAAGCAACAGTGTAAAAACTAGATGTGGTTCAGTATCAGAACTCACTTTGTCTGCAGCTGTTTCATTTCTAGGAGTGTGATTAGCCTAGTTAAACACAGGGAAGGCAAGTAACTGCATTTTAGCAAAGAAGCTGAACATCAAAATGTTCACTCTTCATTTGTTTCACCTTTGAGAATTGCTTATGCTGTGTTCTTAAGCTGAAACCATCTCTTTGTGATGGATTATAAACAGCATAAGGAGGTAAAACCAAAGGGTTCCTTGCACACTGAGGTAAATCAGATGAGACTTTCAGCTACAATTCTGACTGTACTCCTTCATTACAAATGTACAAGTTCCCGAAATCAAAAGGAAAGGCCAAATTCACTGCTGTCTACTGTGGGGATTCTGAGTGTTACAGTAAATATTCTTTTGGTTTTGTTTCTTTAACACATGCAAAAGTAATGTTGAGAGATCTAGATGTATGCAGGCTGAATATGGTGTCCTTGAAAAACGTGATTCAGACATCTGTGCTTCCTACCAGCCTGTCTGGTTGGTTGGTTGGCTGGTTGGGGTTTGCTAGGGAAGTACAGGGGTCAATGCCAAAAGTTCAGTTCATGTGCGCCATGCCATGTGGTACCACCTCTGTCCTTCTGGAAAATTAACTCCTTTACACCTAACTCCCTACGTCTCTTCAATGTATAGTAAAGACAATTTTAAAGGGTCTTTAGGCAGAGAAGGAAGAAGTGTAAGGAGCCCCATTTACAACATATGGAATCAGGGTAAAAATAAAAAATCCCTATAAAAATCTGTTTTCTGTGCTCTTTCACACATCAAGTGTAGTTAGGACACAGGTAAGTAAAAGGATGATTAATGGATTTGGGTGCTCTGGGCAGCACTCCTGGGGAAGTCAAAGTTCCTTCAAATCTTCCAGGAATGAGCCACACTGTGTGCAGGAATCACTTCTACAATGATTCCTTACATTGTTGGAGGTAGAGAAAATACAACCCAGCCCCCAAAATGACCAGGTAATGCTCCATGTCCAGCAGCACAGTACCCACTGGCTGGGGTGGTAGAGTGTACATTGGCTGTGTACTGGTAGAGTACACAGAGCACTGCACGAAAAAATACACTCCTTGAGCAGCACGACCTTCCTCCTTGTTTAATTTGCTCTTCTACTTATGAATACTTTAAATCTCTGCAAAATAAAGCAGTTCTCTGCATCAGCCTGTGACAGGTTGCTGTGATATAACTTGCTGCATAACACAAGCCACAAACCAGCCTATAAATCTCATATAATGCCCGTAAGTTGTAATGGAACCATAACACACACATAATTCCTGTGTAAGTCAGTACTCAAAACTAGTCCAGAAACAACAGCTTTGCTGTTATTAATGGAAGTCAGGCATCTGGGCTTGTAAGAGCCCTAATCAAAAGAAGCTGTGGCTTTAGAAATTCTCACTTACAGTGTGTAGCCAAACACTGACTGGATGGACTCAGTGGAGAACAGAACATCAAACCCTCCCCCCCAACCAGCATGTATCTGTTTGTGAGATGTATTTCAGACTGTTCTTTCTCTCACCTGTTTCTGTGGTGGTTGAGGCTGTGTCCTCATGAAAAATATCTATGTAGCATTGTGGTTGGTACAGCACCACTGCCTGATTTGTCTTGCCTGCTTCCAGTGTCTCCGGTATTTGGTAGGGACCAGATTCAGCCTCAAGTGGAGAAGAGTAAGCAAAATTCTCAAAACAAGTATGAGTTTGAGGTGTAGGTGTGGGTGGAAAGTCCCGTGCTACATTTTCACTAGGGTAAATCCAGGAAGAATTGTGACCATCAATCTTATCTTCAGTTGGTGTTGAAGATAATGGGCTCCAGGTAACAGGATGCAATTTATGAGCTTCATCATTACTGTCCATGGCTAGCATGTCAGGAAGGCAGTCATTTATCTTCATCACTTTCTCAGAATCAGTCTGCAAGAGAATCATTAAACAAAAAAACTACTCAATAAAAGAAGCCCAGAGTAGAAAAAAAGAGTGATTACTTTAAGGAATTCAAATATTCCTACACAGTGTTTTTTAGTTACCACTTTTCAAATAATTGAATTTGAAGGAAAACCTACATAGAGGATGTTCAATGGAATCTGTATTTTATGTGAAATTTATCAGACTATTTATTTAGAGATTTTTTTAAAGTAAATTCAGAATGACCATATTTGAGGATGGAACCACATCCCTCTACTCTAAAGTTTTAGCCAGGTTTTTGATGTGTGCTGGTTTTAGTTTGAGGCAAAAGCAACTGGTAGACAGCAGCAGTGGCTGTTAGGTGTCCTTCACTCCTTGCTCTCATGCTGCTGTTCGGTGAACACCAGCAGCTCCACCTGTGCCAGGGAAAAGGCTTTAAAGCCCCCAGCACACAATACAGAAGCAGCAGGTCCCAGTTTGGAGAGGCTACAGAAGAAGCTGAAGGTCTTTTGCCAATTCTGTTTCCCAGCCAAGCCTGGCAGAACCCCCTGCATCCTCCCAGGGCCAGCAAGTGCACAGCCCTCCAGTGTCCTCCTGTGGGCACTGGGGCGGACGCATCTCCCGGGATGCAAGGAAGTCCAATATCCTCTGGGCTGCTGAGTTCAGACAGTGCAGGGGTTTGAACAGTAACCGTGGAGGAATCACCTGCTGGTCAAAAGATTTCATTTATTCTCCAGTTGTGCATGTTCTTTTCACAGTAACAGACTGCAATATAAGCTGGTCATTGCAGAGACACTTGAATGTCAAAAGAAGAGTCTTCCACTAAATGGTGATACTAAACTGTGTTAATTTGTATATAACAATTAAAAGTAGTCAACACAAAAACTGTTAAGAAATTAATTTTTAAATGCAGTCAACACAAGAATAGTACTCTTTCAAAAAGCTACTACACAAAGAATGGACAAATTGAAAACTCTAGATGTTCAGTGATATTACCTTAAACTCTTTGAATGACAGCACTTTGCTCTTGTTAGGACTAGGTATTACAGGACAGCAGCACTCCTTCACCCTGGAAATAAGAGACCAAAACAAATGACATTTTTGTTCTCTTATCAAAGCACATACCAACAGAAGCCACCCAAAGATGACCAGTATCCCAGAAATGCCATAAGCCAAGTACTTAAAAATCCACACAATCAGACAGCCAAAGGAAGAAATTAATGAGGCCTTGCAATGGGCTGGAAGCAACAAGCTGCAGCAGTGGTTTGTGAATTAGATTAGTAATACTGTCTGTCTACAACAGACACATGCATTACGACTTACCACTTCATCTTCCAGTGGCATATAGCTGCTACTAGGGCTGGAACTATCACTAGCAGGAATACGAAGTACAGCATGTTTGCTGTGGGAGAAAAATACTTTAAAATTATGGTTTTAACTTCTCACATGTTAAAGTCAATATAGCTTGATTTTCTGGGGCAAAAATAACATCAAGACTGCATGGGATGCCTGCCACTAACCCAGCAGTAAAACTGTGTGGTCCATGGTTGCAAGGTAGCTTGGCTGGAATTTCTGGGATACTTCCATTAGCCTTTAGAACTGGATTCCCTTCATTTAGAATGTAATCATAACTAGATTACTTTTTATTTGCCCTCATATTGGCACCTTAGCTGTAAGAGTAATTTTCAAAATTATAACCTCACTTAAGTATTGTTTAAGGTTTTCTCTCAGACTTGCAGAGAAGACTGATTTTTACCGTGAGACATGAACAACACCTGTACTTCCATTTTGGACTAACTAGCAAGAAAAACATTACACAAGTGTCCAGGTTTCCCAGGATTTATGCTGATACAGGGATCTCAGTATTTCCTTCTAGCTGGAAGACAGCCTTGGGCTATGCTGTTCACAAACACTGAGGCTGTAGGTGGGCTGGAGGGAGCACTAGTTAATGCCTGCTCTCCCTCTGCCTTGTCTAGTGCCCTCCTGCCCTGTGCTAGAGAGTTTGTGTATCCCTACCACAAACCACAGGAGGGAATGGACACATGTTACATTGCATCTCTTGTGTCTCTTTAGGGTTAATTAAGCCTTTTTTTTTATTGTCTGCTTGTCTGTACAAACGTCTGGCTGGCTGATGGGCGCTGGAACTTCTGTGTTAGAAGCAAAACTGTGCCTGTGAGGATACCATGATGGTCAGACACTGTAGTAGTTAGCCTAAAACATGGACTCTCCTTGCATAAACTAATGCTTCCCCCTTTCCCATCCCTTCCCCTTCATCTCCAGCCCCAAAATGTTTTTCAAAACAGGCATCTCTAGTTTGGATCCTAAGTTTCACAACCATGCTGACTGGTATTTTCAAGAGAAAAAGTTATGGGCAAGTGATTTCCTCTTCTGCTTTCGTGATCAAATCTGCCCAGTTAGCAAACTCCTTTGCCCATGCCAACAACCCTTCTGTACTGACTTATGAAGGAGTGAACTTGGCAACAGTTTTAAAGATGGGTGAGAGTAAGAATCAACATTAGAATTTCAAAAGTCCATACAGGAATTACCTGTTTGCACACAAGTCTGTAGGTCTGTAGGTTTTCCTATTTCAGAAAACCAGCTAAATCTAAATACAATTCTTCAATTAATTATAAAAAATAGGACTCACTACATGTGCAAATGTGCATATATTGGATATAATACTTAAATAAAGATGTAAATTAGGCTCATTCTAAAATTTAAACATAAACCTTTCTACTTAAAAGTATCAAAATGCCATGCTGGTATGCTCATATCATTTCTCGGTTAGGTTCTTTCTTAAGTGAATATTGCATTGGATTAAATGTTTTCACTTAAGAAAGGAAGATTATTATAACATTGGAAATCATCCCATCCTTCTGCTAGGGGATATTATTCACAGCCAGTACTCACAGTTATATGGTGTATCTATGTATCTAAAGTTGACAATGGGAGTCTCTCCTCCACCTGTAAATGCTTTAACCACTACTTTGTATTTTGTGTTTGGCATCAGGTGTTTCACGGTGTATCTCTTTTCTTCTGGGTTTTCAATTGTGTATTTACATAGCTCTGATTCATCTGAAAGAAAACAGATCAGACAAAATCACTGGATCACAGAATGTTCTGTTAGAAAGGACACTAAGGATGACCTAGTTCCACCTCCCCTCCCATGGACAGGGACACCTTCCACTAGACCAGGTTACTCAGTCCCATCCAGCCTGGCCTTGAACACTTCGAGACATCCACAGCTTCTCTGGGCAACCTGTTCCAGAGCCTCACTACCCTCACAGTAAATCTTCTCCTAATAGCTAATCTAAACCTATACTCTTTCAGTATAAAACCATAACCACTTGTCCTAGCAGTACAGGCCCTGGTAAGAAGTCTCTCTCCATCTTTTTTATAAGCCCCCTGTTAGGTACTGAAAGGTTGCAATAAGCTGCCCACAAAATATTACAAAACCAGCTAACTGAAATAACAAAACATTTGCAATCCGCCTCCTTTGTAATTTGCATACTTTCTTCCAGGAAGGATAATGCATCCTGACTCACTGCCACTGGGCTGGACTCACATCCCTTCTAACTAGACTGGCCACAGCATTGCTCTCCTCTGGCAGACACCTAACAACTTGTTGTCAAAGACTGAACCTTGTTTATTTTAATTTCTTTTTCCTTGAGCATTGTACCAGAATGATTTGAGTTTTTTCATTTCTTTTTTTTACCAGAAACCTTTAGCCCTTAAGGTCATGTCAATTTCTTTGATTATCAAATGCAAGAAACCTCTGCCTGAAAAAAAGAGCTCTTTTGCCTCTTTACTGTGCAACTCCCAAACCCCAGGGAGAAATGGGTTAGCTTATTTCTGCTGTTTTCAGTCACACCCCTTGTCTGCCAGCAGAAGCAGTGAAGCAGAAAATCTCTGATTTAAAACTTTTTAAAGTGTAACTGGGATTACTTACAGAATTATGGTACTTATATGGTTAGTTCAGTTCTGACAAGAACTTCTGCATAAACCTCCTTCAGTTCAAACTATACTTTTCATCCTGGCACTAGTCTAAATCAGCAGAACAGAGGACATGACCCAAGCAGAAGAAAAGGCATGGAAAACAAATATATTCTTTTAATGTGTTGGAAACATCTGAAAATTATAATGGAGCAAAGTCATCTGGAGCAGTTCTGCATGTGGAACAGAAAGGTGTGAGATAAATTTGTGGCTTTGTGCCACTTCATAGCTCAGTTCTGCTGAAGGATCTCCACTGTAAACACACAAATACTTTCACTAAAAAAGAATTTACATGGATAATTTATACAGTGCTCCAATTTTGAAGGAAATAAATTGTATCCCATGTGTTCCTAAAATACGCCAAATCCTAGTAAGACTAACATGCCTTCTATCCAAGTAGAGCACACACAGATGTTTTTCAACATTCATCCAGAACTCATATCACAAGAGGCAGAACTCCTCCATAGTACTGAAGTCTTTTCTGGAGCTAAAACAGAGTCATGGAAAAGAGGATGTGGGCTGTAAATCATTATAAAGCCAGGAATCACTTCTGCCTACCAGCACCTCAAGCACAGGGAGGACCAAAAGCAACAGGTGTTGAAACCTAGAGAAGGCTGAATGAGCCAGCCAGGCTGCCTAATGTGAACTTTCTAAGATGCTCCAATACCAACAAGTTTTCCACTTGTATCAATGACACAACCTTCTGTAGCAGAGAGCTCAGTTACCTGAAAGAATGTGCTTTTTTGATCCTTTCAAATTGCAGTTCCCTTGTATAGGTGACACATAAACATGGTAGCCTCTTACAAAACCAGGATCTGACTCATTTGTGAGATAAGAATCCCAAGACAGTGTTACTGAATTGTAAGTCAGGTCAACTTTTCTCACAATAGGGTCAAGAAAAGGTGCTGGAAGAAAGGAAATTCAAGTTAAACTTGCAAGTATTCTTCAAGACTCTTTTTTCTTATCATTTGAAAAATCCACACTCCCATGTGGTGTTTATGTTTATATCTTTCTTTATTTAAAAGCTGAACAAAGCTCTCTACAGAAACTGTCAGCTTCACAGGGCCTTCATGCACCCACATTATCAGCCATAACTGATAATCACAGCTTTGTTTAGCTCTCCTAATAAACATGGGCTCTACCTGGTCACTCCACTAACCAAATATCCTCCAAGTAGGGCCTGTATGTTGATAATGTTGTATGTAAAATGCCTCACTAAAGATACAGAAAGAACACAAAAACTTCCCATTTTATCCAGCTGTAGGAGGAGGCAATTATTCCATTTGTGACAGATCAATTTAGCAAATGGACAAACCCCAAATATGTTGCCAACTTACGCAGCTCCCGAAGATAACCAATCTTCTTTTCCAGTAACGAGGCTCTATTAGCAACAGATCCATAGATGCCGAATTTGTATCTCACCCCCGGAACAAAAGCAGCTAGAAAACAGTTGAACAAAAATAGGCTATGGTTTGTCTTTCAACATTACTTTTATTTAATTGCTTCCTACCAAGGTCAATAACCTATTAGACACCTTCTCTGAGTGCTATTGCGCCATTAAAAGCAACTGAAGGAGACAGAGGGCAGGCCAATTTTTGGTGTGCATTATGTGAATTAAATACATTTATTCTGTCTGAAAGAGAGAATTGGGACAGAGGTTTATATATATATTTTTTTTGCCATACAGTATTCAAGGTGACTGAAAAATAGACTCCAAATGCACCAAAAAGAAGGACAATTACATTTATGTTTCTGGCACAGGCAAAGGTTGTGTTTTGGAATATTTGATGCAAACATATATCCAAGGTATCAAGATTCCTTGTTATCCTCACAGATATTCACTCCCATTCACATTAAGCAAGTGCAAACCACTGAAGAATTTGGCAATACTCTTCCCATGCGTTACCACAGTCCTCTTCATTATGTGCAAGTTTCCGTACATTTGTGAGAATTGAGGTGCAGCTCCTTTATTGCAAATTTATGTGTGTTCCAACAAATTTTGTTCCAACGGATTTCATTCCAAAGTGAGCTCTCAGCTTGAGAGACACTAGGAAAGATAAATTCTTGTAGCTGTGGAAGCATATTAGAGCAACTTTCACACAGACAGAAAGGATTTAGGTCTGCTAGCCACAAACAGGATAAAAAACATGCAACTGACCCTAAGCAAGGGGACTGGTGCTGAGACACATCATTTGTGGCACACTGACAGCACCAAATCTCTCACTACACCATGGGTTTAAATTGCCTGAGTCTAAACTTCTGATCCATGTTACAGATAGGATAGATGCCCTTCTGCATCTCTCTTGCTAAATTATTTTAACTTCTTCATTAACCTCACTATCCTCCTTCAAGATGCTGCTATTAGCCACTCAGAAAAGGTTTTGTCTAAAATACTGTGTTGACTTTTCTAATATAGTATGCTGCTTTCCAAGGCTTAATGGTGCTGGTAAACTTGTGTGTCTAATTACTTTGGTAGAAAAACATGATGTCACATGCCTTTGAAGAATTACACCTGCACAGCACAGAATTCAATATTTAAAATATTTAAAAAAAAATATTTGTTTTCTAAATTCAATTAATGCCCACAGCTTGAAGAACTGCTGCACAGTCAGAAAGGATATTTGTTTGGCTTTCACCTGAGCTGATCACAGCACTGGAAGTGTTGGGTCCAAATCTCTTCCACTGCAAATCACAAGGTTGCAACCTGGGAAAGTTACACCAATCAATAATGTAACTGTTATATATACTTCTGGGCTCCCAGGAGATAAAAATGCCATCATCTGTACCATTAACCTGTCCTTCCTTAAGCTCTTCAGTGCCTAGGAATGAACAAAACAGAATCTCTTATTATTGTTCTGCATGACACTTCAGAGTCATTTTGAATACAATACATCTCCTATACTAACCAGCTGAAAATAACAATAAAAGAGTTGCACTCCTTCACTAAATGACATATGGGGTCTTTCATATGCTGAAAGCTGACAGCTCAGAAACCATCCAGCAATTGTTACAACATGTTCACCAAAAAAAATCAGCTGCAGAAACCAAGAGTCAAAGAGTCAGAAGAAGCTAATCGCACTGGCAGCACCATCAAGGTACCTACTGCAGGTCTGAGGCCCTAGATTTAGGCTAAATGTATTTTGCTGTGTGGAAACACTCTCTGCACTTAAGCTTAATAAACCCACAGCTGCCACCCTGTAGGAAAAAATACAGTCATAATTTTCATACAGCAGTGGTGTGAGTTAAGAGGTAAGATTAATTTGTTGCCCAAGATGACAAATTCTGTCTTCACTCAAACAAAACTCTAGTAATATAATTATAACTGAAAATACTCCTACTGTTACCTGTAGCTCTAGAGATGATCAATACTGAAGGAAGTGAAACATTAGCATTGTTCTTTGCCATGATACTAATTCTATAGGAATGGTTATCAATGAAAATCCTTGTGCTATTGTAGACTGAAGAAAAGGAGATGCTTTCAGGCTGGGAGCCATCTTCTATTTTTTTCAAGGTTACTTCATATGAAATAATTTTTCCATTTGCTTGAAAACTTGGTGTTTGCTGAGAAAAAAAGTTATGGAAGAAGAGAACAATAACTTAGTAAATCTTGCTGAACAAATATGAGAGGATCATTCAGAATTTTAAATAACTAACAGAATGTGTTATTTCTGTAAAAATATGAACACTAATTTCCATACATTCATACATACTGATTGAAATGGAAATGCAGAAGTCCTGGTAATGGGATCTGTCTTATTACAATACTTAGAAAAATAGAATTGTATTCCTGAAATTCCAGGACAGCATACCATCATAGCTACATGTGTTCTGAGATATTTTATATACAATCTGTTTTAGATTTGTAAAAAACATTTTCATACTGAATTGCTATCAGCTGCACACAAATCATGGGAGAAGTTTCCAAGAGATGGAAATTTCTTCATGAAGGGCTTTGTTTTTATTTCTGTAGGGATGTCTCACCTTCCAGAACAAGGTCACATTTCGTCCCCCAAGAACTGGTGTAATTTCTCTCCATATGTCCAGTTTCCCTGATGGAGCTGCAACAAATATAGCAAAACAATAAAATGAGAATGCTCTGGGTGTGGAAAGGATAGGCAGTTTAACGCTTCCTCCCATTTGAAGAAATTCCACTCACAACACCTCCTTTTCACTCCCAGGTCTTGCCCAAATATTATCCTTTAACATATTTTTCCCTTTGTTCCTTTTTTTTTGAATTAAAGTCTCCTTAATTTCCCTAGAAAATCTTTGTTTGCAGTCACCAGACTCTTCCTACCTCTGCACCTTTCCTCCAGGCCACACAGGGCATGGTATCTCAGTCTGTCCATCTTCCCAGTCAACTGCATTTCCCACTGCCTGCACAGCAGGGAATGTTCAAGACTAACAGGTAGGCTGACAATTATTTAAGAAGTCATCTTCTTGAAGTTTGCATAGCGTGTTTCTTTCATGCATACAACAGGCCTCTGCTTTAACTACACAGCAGAAGAGTAACAAACAGCAAAGAGAGGTGGCAAGCAAGGAACATCCCTGAAACTTTGCTTCTCAACGGGTTGGACATACTTCCTTCCTTTGTTCTGGTGGTCAGGGGGTGGCTCCACGCACTCCACCTCCAGAAGTGCTTGGCCGCCCCGCAGCGCACCCTGGCTGTGTACTCCGTGTACGGCTGCAGCCCACGCACCGTGATGCGCCTCGAGTCCGCAACCGAGCTGTTGTGCTGCAAAACACAGACACAACAGGCACAGCTCAGAACAGCGTCCTCAGCAAGGTGTCCTGCTCTGAGAAAATAGCTCTTCCTCTAGACCCTGCAAGAGACAGTTAAGCATCACTTGGGAAAGATAGTCATGGAACCACAATCAAAAAAAAAGCCAATAATATACAAGGTCAAAACAGTGGGAGATTCAAAAAGAAGGCTGGAAGCACCTCTGTGTAACTGTCTGAGATATTCAGAACCCTCCACCTGAGTACTTTTTACATCCAGGAGGGAATTTACTAAAATCTTGGTCTCATAGAGTCTTCGGCTATTACTTCATACAAAAGTAGGATGTTGTTCCACATCTATGCAGAGTAATCTACAGCCATCTTCTCTTTCCATGTTTTTTTCCTAGCCTTTACCTCACTCTCTCCTAAGAGACAGAGTGACTTCTGGTAACAATCAAGAAGCCAGCCTCTTCTCAAAACTGTCTCCTGCAATGGCCAACTGCAGTGGTCACTTGATTGACACCTACAATCCTAAGCTACAATAAAGACAGAACGCAGCTTGACTGTGATCTGCACTGCACCGTTTTAATGTGCTAGAGGCAAACTGCCTTCTAAGAAAAGAGCTATAGAGAGGTGACAGTAAACAGGCAAAGAGTCCATCAAGCTCACCATTTGTGGAAGAGGTGGAAAAAAATAAGGAATCTAGTCAAATAAGCTTCAAAGAGATTGAAGAGGAAGGGAAGAAACACTGTTCTGGGATTCCACCACTGGAAACAAGACTCTCTACCATCAACTACAATCACTAGCACACAGAAAAAACTTGGACTGATACAAAAGAAACCTTCAACACTGCTCTGAAATGGCATGTGTGAAATGGCATGAGCAATAAAAACAAATCAAGATTGCCAGTAGCTAATACATATATATATTATGTATTATACAACTTAAGAATTATTAGGCCCTTTAGTGTTTTCATTAACTTCAACAAATCTCAGAACCCATTCAGCAAAGCACTGAGCGACATAGTCAGACCAGTCATACCACATACTTCTGCCAGGGTACAGGCAGTACTTGGAGTGAGAATTAGAGCAAATAGTGGCTGCCCACATGGACTGCATAATCAGTGTAGAGCTTGGGAAGCAAACAAATCCAGAAAACAGACAAATCGACATGCTCACAAGATTTATAATGCATTGGTATTGCTGGGGACTTATTTTTTAATCACATCAGAGAGATCCTCACTATATTTTTGTTTAGGAAATTCAGGTTTCATACCAGTTCTACTTTTCCATCAGGTTGGAGCACTTCAGTCTGACAAAAGAGTTCAATTTCATTGTTTTCATAATTCCAGTGTAATGTCATTTCTGTATCTGTACAATCTTCCCAAACCTGAAAAGGTGCAGTGGGATACACTGCCAATGGAAAATCTGAGTTAGCTGTTTCAAAACATAAAATACATGCAATAGTATATTAAGATATTTTAGCTGCGTAGTAAAAGCAAATTAAAAAATAGAGATTTTTCTCCTTATCTAGAAGAAACACATATAAATTATAAAACTTCATTTCAGAATGTAAATGCAAGTAAATGTTGCACAAAGTTTAAAAATCCCCTTGTGCTACTTAGAAATGTTTTAAAACATCATGGATAAAAGGAAGAGAAACATTAATTTCAAACCATTAAAATTCTCTAATTCAGGGCCTGGCAGAAGCTACCATGATATAATATGGTAACATTTGACACATTTCTACACCACAGAATTGGACCTCTTTGACAACAATTTTATTCACAACTCTAACATTGACTCCTGTCAGTAGTTATCCTCCAGCAAACAGTGACAATGCTACTTCTTCCAAAAGATTTCAGAGATTCTTTACTGCCATGTAAGAGTAAGAGTATTCAGCAAGTGAAGTAAATCTCAGACTCTCCCTTATTACCAATACAATAGTGAGGAATGCAATGCAGGTGAGGGGTAATGCTTACACCCTTGGCCATTTATCCTGAAACTTCACATGATTGAATTACACCACTCCATGAAATACAACTTGAGGACTTTCACACTTGAAAGAGTTTGTATTTGATATAGAAGGTCTGAACTAGCATATGCTAGAATTGGAAACAATGGATTTACATTTTCCTTTACTTACTGTCACCCTTTAAGAAAGAAAATCCTAATGTAAATATTTGCAGGATCAGAGAAAAAATGAAGGATTTTACAGGAAGCACTATTTAAAAGCTTAACTCATCACACATATTATACAAAATTTCTTTAACTTGCAACTATCATTAGGACCAGAAAAATAATATTGTAGTAAATTTTAATGTACTTATCACATTGAATGTAAACTATTCTAGCCTGACTTCCCATGAAAACTGAGTTTATGACATTGTATTGTCTCCCTACATACAACCTGTCAGTTTACTCCTCCACTTTCTTGACCTATTTCTTCCACTTCCGAACAATCAGGTAATCAAATTTTAGAATTCTCATGCCTCTCTTGAGACAAATCAGACACAGACATTTAACGTTAGTTTCTTCATATAAAAAAGCGTGGCTTGCAAAACTGTCAGCAATGCCTCTGAGGAAGGAAGCAGTGCCAGGGTGCAGCAGTTACACCAACAACCTCCTAGGCCATCCATTGTCCTGTCAGCTCCTGAGCTGCACATGTTGCCTCCTGCTTCTTCAAACAGGCTGGGCAGCCACAGGACTTGGGGAACACTGAAGAAGATTCAAGGAGAACTGGAAATACTGCTGGAGACTGAAGAAACACCCTGATGTTTTGAGGCAAGAGTAGGAAGAAGCTTAGGGGACCCGGGGCATACTGAGATAAAGGATATAACTACTAGGGAACAAAGAACCACAGCCATTAGACACTTAGAGAATAACCTGCCTCTTGTCACTGATGAACTACTTTTCCTCCCTTACAGTAGCACAGTGGAGGTTACTGTCCCATATTAGGACCAAAAGCAGATTAGCACCATAACTTCTTTCCCAGCAATAACTCCTACACATGTATCACATCTCGTATCATATCAATTCCCAAGTAACCTACACAGATATTTTGCTTAAATATCCCATTTTATATCCTTGTATCATTTTGTTTTCTATTCCATTAACCAGCTTCAGCAAAGCAGCAGATTTCAAAACATTAAGGGGTAATTCCAATTACCAAATCTGATGTTTGGAGTAAAGCTATTTTCTACTGTTCATACACAACTTCCCAAAGGTGAAACTGAAGAGAGAGCAGATAACTGTAGCACAGGGACAGATAAGAAATTAAACTGGGAAGATAAAAATCAAGGACTTCCATACTTCAGACCAGGGCACAGAAGTATCAATCTCAGAAAGACCAGAAAAAAAGGTATGGAAAAAACCCTTACGTCTGTGATCTACATCAAAAACATCTGTGGCAGTTTTCTTTCCCAGTGGGTTTTCCACAGTCACTGTGACATTCCAGATCCGCTGCTGGCCTATATTCCAAGAGCATGAACACTGCTTAGAACAAGTTGCTTTGCACAGAGCTGTTTTCTGGGATGACCTATCAAAGAAAGTGAGAGGTAGGAGAGAGGCAAAGAGAGTTGTCCATAATATATCATCAACATAGATCTTGGAAGTTTCTGATGTCCAGCTAGAATATAGCATCATAAAATATAAGGCTGAGGGGTCTTATAGAAGAAGCCACACACTTCTTTTCTTTACCCTGAAGTACGATGAATACAAAAACTCTTTAAAAAAAGTTTCTTTTGAAATCCAGGTTTGTTTTTTTAGGATACAGCTACATTGCTTTTAGAAACTTACTTATGGATAGTCTAAACCAGTGACTTATTTACCAAGATTTAAAAAATTTACATGTTTACCATTAAGCTTTTAAATGAAGTTGTAATTTCAACTGCACCTTGAAGTGCATCTTCTAACCTTCCATTTTTAAATCAGTATCCCAGTACCCTAATGGAAGTGAATGATGCAGAGGCAAGGAAGGTATATGCAATGCTGGCCTGTTTTCTGCTGAGATCTTTTGTTGAAAGTTTGTTGTGATTTTTAGGCCTCTGTCCCACTTTATGAGTTTCCCTTTCTCTGCAGACCTTGCTGTAAAGTCCCTCTCCACATGCAAGGGCCGTGTCTGATATCCCACAGCTGTGTTGCCTTGACTCAGACTGCTAAGAAGAGCTATGAGAAAGTCTACAGATTTTTTTTTAAGTAAAAAAGCCAGCTGAAACTACAGAAATTACAGACACAAGAAGGACATTTGAGATAGGATTGTCAGTGGCTCAAGGATTCAATAAGGATAACATCAACATCTAAAGCTCTAAAATCCTAAAGGAAAATAACTAGGGAAGTTAATCAGGCAGAGTACTCAGTCTAAGTCAGCATTTGTGCCAATGGATCATGACCACACTAATACTCAGCCTACCAGCTGATCAGATCCCAGTTATCTGTTGTGTGTGCTACTCAATAATTATGTTATACTTTTAAGTTACTACATCCTGATTTCAGGGTGTCTTGATATCTACAGAACAATATCCAAACTTACTAACTCAAAAGAATGGTTAGAATAAGCTTTATCAGGCAGAACTTGACCTAAAGGACTACCAACTTTGTTATAGCCAGTCTGATTCAGAGCAGTTCAGCACTGCTCAAGCTTTGTTAAATAAGTGATCAGTGAGGTGGAAAAAAGGTAAGCAGCTAATTACAACAACAAATCCACAGATTCTAAGGGAAAGAAGGAAAGAAGGTGACTGGTAAGCACAGATCAGAGTTAATACAACAATGAGACTTACGTTTTAGACAATGTGTATTGTGGTGAATTCTCTCCGTAGAGATAGGTCTCTTGATCTCTCCAAGTACATGTTACTCTTTTCATGTCTTGAGTTTGGCAGGAAAAATCTTTAGGTGTATCAGGTGGTTCTTATCAGACAAAATAACCAAAAAAAACCCCATCATGGCAGTCAAGGCAAAACTCATCAACCTTTTTAATACATTAACAAGCTAGAAAATGGATAAGTACAAAGTCTGGTTTATTATAGATGCTATTACTGAAATTACAGTTATTCACTGGCCACTCTGCAGAGATAGTCAAGACAATACCATGAGTCAATAGCAATCAAACACTTTTATACTGCATTATCTTTTTTTAATACTCATCCATTCATTTATTCAATCTGTACTCTTTTCTATCCTTAAAAATTGCTATTGGCCTTTGAAAACGAGACTGTGCTGAGTTTTTACCACATGCACACAGACAAGGAAGCTGAACTCCTAAATGGGTGGGTATGTTTATGAATCAACCACCTGTCATAGGGTCAATTAATTTTATGCTATTCTTTCCTGTTTTCTCTCTATAAATTTACAAATCTGAAGTCAGATGGAGTTCAGACAGACATGACAAGAGCATAATAACTTACAGCAAGCTTTTTTCCCCCATCTATTTTTTTTACAGTCATTCTTGAGTTAATAACAAGAAGAAAATAAAACTGTAAAATGTATTCACTTACTACCCACAAAGAAAGCTGCTTCATGTGACCGTTTATCCTCATCAAAACAGTAGACATGAATGTTAGATCCTTTGTCATGCGACAGATTTTCTACAGTGAGAAGTCTGACTTGACTGTTTGTGTGCTTGAAAACATCAACAGCTGGGAATACAGAGAATTCCTTAATGGTTCGACCTTTCCCTCCTATGCAGCAAAGAGTAATATCAGAGCCTTCTGCTAAAATTTTTTCTTTTGGAAAGATTTGTGGCCCACTTCTATTTGAAGTGTCCAGACCTGCAAATCAAAAAAAAAAAAAAAAAAAAAAAAAAAAAAAATCAAAATCTGCTCAAGGCAACAGCCCTCAGCCAGAACACAAAACTAAGCATTTCCAGAAGAAATTGCTAATGTTATATTATCCATTCATAGACTCTTATTTAGTATTCTTCTGAATACAGAGGTGAATTTCACATGTAATAATACCTTTCTCTTAAACTCATAAACATGTAATGTAGTCCAACAAACTACCTAAGAGACTAAATCTGTTTTACTTCCTTTCACTTAGAGGAAATCAAAAGTGTTATGTCAAGAATTCTCTTTACAAAGGAACACCACCTCCTTCTCCTATGCAGACACTGTTGCTTATATCCAGAACACCTGGTCTTGAAGACTTGTGGTAGGGGGCTACAAAAACATCATGGTCATGCAGAGCTCAGCTAAGAGGAGTCAACATTGACTGAATCAGATCAAGGGGATAATCAACTTGGAATGAGACTCCCATAGCTTTCTATGTTGGACTGCTTGCTGGATGGGAACGTTAGTGGAATTTAAGTGACTCACAACTTTTTACACATATTGCATGGGTAAAATCTGCTGTCAAGAATCTGATCCAGAAACCTGATGACAGGTTACTACCTTTCAGAGAGCTCTAAATCAGGTCTGTTATGTGGGATCAGTTTGTGACCAAGAAAGTATTTTTGTACCACATCCACTTGTAACTGAAAAAAATAAGATCTCAAAGACTGAGAAGACAGTGGGACAAAAAAAGAATCTTGCATCTTACTGCCCATTATATAACAACAGAGAGATGAGTGTCACAATCCAAGTATGAACATCTGTGATGCCTCTTCTGTTGGAGACATGATACCTCCAATATCTAAAAGCCTTTGCTGCTCCAAATGAGTGTTTCATTATAAAATCACTAGAGTCATGTTTTCTAAAGTAGTTGCATATTTTGTTTAAACAAGATTCTCTGGAAACCAAACTGCTTTAGTAAGACATGATAATCCAAAATAAAGATGAATTTTGTGATGTCATTAATTACATTATTGGTTCACTCCCTGGTTTATTCTCATATAATTCAGAAGACATTCCTTCCAAGTGAAATAAGGAGCTGAATTGCTCCTTTCTCTCTGCTTCTGTAATACCAATTCAAGCTATGAATCCCAGACAAAAAACACACATTCATCAGATCATGCAGCCGCTTGCTCTGTGCTTCTCCTTGTTTCCCTGAGTCTGGGCCAAGGATGTGCCTATCCAAGATCCCATGTCACTTCATCTACTACATTGTTTTAATGTGTGTAAAAAAAAAATAGCTCTAAAACTTTTGACTAGGGAGATATTCTGCAAATTATAGCAATGCCTGAAGCACTTCTATTATTGCTGGCAAAATATAAGGAACTGGCTAGTGCTTAGAGCATATGGATTCTTGGTGTGATGCCATCTCTCCTGAACTGTCCTCCGTGGTTACATTCACTGGTGAATTACAAACTAGTTTTATACTTGAAACAAAACCCCAATATTACAAAGTCTTGTTTTGCTTACCCGGAAGAGACTCCCACAAACTCCACTGACTCCAGATTTTTGATGTTTTGGCCTTGCTCCTGATCCTCACAGCATGTGACATACACTCCAAAGGTATATCTGAGTCCCATGTCCAATGAAGAGGCTTTCCCAGTTTATCAAGCGTGACATTTTGAAATTCCTACAAAGAGCAGTAAGGCAAAGTACTGAAAATACAGCAACATGAAAATTTGAAAATATAATCAAAAACAGCAGGAAAGCTGAAAGGAGAAAAATGCTTCTGAAAATGAATGTCTGAAACTCTACTAGCTACACGTGATCTCACACTAAGTAACTAGTCAGCTAATCAACTGCTTACAGATCTGTGCTAGCAGTGGTGGAGTGACTGATGTGCTGATATATTCGGGAGTAAGACCCTGCTTCTCATGACATGGATTTGCTCTCAGAGACTCTCTGCAGGTTATTTATGTCTGCTATTTCATAAGCTGCTGCCTACAAATGCATCCTAATGCCCTGGGTTACATATCCCTGTGGTGGAGTCACCAGCCCTAGAGTGACTTAAAAGATGTGTGAATTCAGCATTTAGAGATGTGGTTTAGTGTGGACTTGGAAGTGCTGGGTCAACAGCTGGACTCAATGACCCTATAGAATTTTTCCAACCTTTGAGATTCTATCATTCTACATGTTTTAGTACTTACAGCAACCACACTAGATTCTCAGTCTATAGATCTGTGCTGCTCATATGATTTGTGCCAAAGCTGTGACTCACACTGAGCCGTAGAGAACTTCTCCCCGGTACTGCTTTCCATCAGCAACACCTGCACTTTCATATTACCACTGCTCTGAGAAAAATTCTGCCATCAGTTCAAAATTTAATTTCTCAGTTATAGCCCTGAGGAACGTGGCTACAGCTCTAGAAGTTATAGGCTGTCCATGCTTTGGTATAAGCAGACTCACAGAGCTTCTTTATTGGTACACATACATCAGAAAAACACAGAAGTAAATATATTCCTGTATGGTAGTGACATCCAAAGTAACTTGTCATGTTTATTACGAACAAACAGAACGGACTACATCCCTGGATTTGAAACACTTTTACTTCCTTCCAATAAGTTAATAAGAATTTGTCGAAGGACACTTCAAAAAACCTAAACCTTAATTGTTTGTATCTATATGGCCCCAGTTACTGACTTCAGGGTGAGATCTACTCATTGGGATAAAAATCCTATCCAGCATATTAAAGGGGTAAAAATCTTCAGAACTGCATAGAACTCATTTGCAGTGAAGATGTGGTTCTTCATACTCAGAGACAAAACACCACCAACTAGGGTGATCAAAGTAAGCTGTGATTTATAACAATGCCTATTTTATTTTATTGATCCCTGATTTCAGAAAAGTAAGACTTTGTCTGTTTTATGTACTTTCTGACAAATAGCAACTCTAAACGAGCTAGTGCAATTTTTCAGTTTAAGTTCTAAAAGTCTCTTTGGAGTCTGCTCCCATACAGAAGTCACAAGCAGAAAAACACCCAGAACAGGCCTAAGCCTGTTATTTGGGTGATCTCCTCTTCAGAAAATGTTGCTGGTTCAGACACTAAGGAAAACTATTAGGACAGGGAGTTTACAAAGAGACGTAACTACATCTTCCATCACTGTAAATGACTAGTACACTTCTCTTCTAAGTACACTTACTGTCCACACAGTAGTAGCTTCATCAGTTCGACAGACTTGTATCTCAAAAGATATTGCCAACTCAGCATCATGTGCTGACTTGACAACATCCCATTCCACCAGCAGCCGTTGAAGATCCAAATCCTTGGAAACGTTAAGGTATGTTACTGGAAACACATCAGATTCTAGGAGCAGAAAAAGGGCACAAAAATATTACTGTCTAGTTCAGTTAAAAAGCAGATTTGAAAAAACGGTGGTTAGAGGTAAAATAGGTTTCACACCAGATGGTTCTGAAGGAAAAAAAAGTAAGTGATCAGGACCTATGCTGATGATGACAAAAAGGAAGATAAGTCATCTTCTTAAGGAATCAACAGGTTAAAATGAGGTTCCTTAATCTATTCAATAGCTCCTCACCATGACATTTGGTATGCTGTTTAATTTCTTTATGCTCTCAATTTACTAGCTGTTTTATGGGAGTACAGACCAATACCTTCATAATCTTATGAAGAGGAACAACATAATGTATTAAGAAGGACTAAATCCCAAAAAATCCCAAACCCCAGCAAGCCTTTATATCACTGGGGTAGAAACTCTGGGCTCAGTTTTGATCTCTGACATAATACAGACTAAACGAGTTCATGCAAAACCATTATTTTAACAGAATAGGATAAGGATTTCCCTCAGTAGCTGGCTTAGATCATAGTCTAGCATTAAGTGCATTCCTGTTTGCTCTACACAAAGCTTTGGTCATGGCCATGGATTCTTCTGCTGGAATTAGACACCTAGCTCTAATGGCACTTGCATACTTCTCTTGGTATGGATTTAATTCTAGACAATGACATGATAAAGCAAAGTTTAAAAGTCAGACAGAAGTCCCTTTTGGTGTTGGGAAATAAAAGGCCCTGCAAGATTGTTCTGTGGAGAAGTACAAATAACCCTCTAAGTGGTTCCTCTTTTTAGATGATTCCTTTGTGACCCCTCCCTAAAAACCCTAACTGTTGGAAGAAATGAAATATATCACTCACTGATTTGTCAATTCTCTACTTCCTGAAAACTAAACAAACATAAACCCCCTAAATTTGATCTGATTGTTAATGAAGCCAGGGAGATGAACTGTCTGAGTAACTAGGCTTTTTCTTTTGCCACAGGTGCTTTCCAAGGTGCTTCTGCTTGTTACAAAAGGACAAGGTCAGAATGTTTATCCTAACCAAGACACAGAAAAAAAGACACAAAAATAGCTACACCTTTTAATAAAATAGAATGCATTCTGTGCATTCCTGATACATTACGGCCAGAATCATCAGGGACACGATGGATTGAGTAACGTCAGCAGCCCCTTACAAAACTGCCACCTCCATCCTGTCCCCTAGATACACTTCGCTCACTGGACTACCTGACACTTTCGCCATGTATCACTCGCAGAAACACAAGAATTCAGGAGATTTGGACTGAGAATCTACATTTTGATAGATGCTTCTGGTAGCCATCATGTACCCAAATAATTCTGCAATTTATCCTGGAGTAGCTGCATTACCCTAACCTCTGTGCAGCAGTTTTCCAACACAGGGATTTTTACAATAGGAGAAAGGAACAAAAGACTCAAGAGAAGCAGCAGTTATAACAATCTCAGGTCAATCAAAGGAAGCAAATAAAACTTTATAAGCATATTTATTTATTATGAGACTACAGACACTGACACAACTCTGTTGTTTATATAAGTACAGACTATAATTAAAGAATATATGGAGGAAAAAAGGTACAAAGTTATTAAAAACTGCTGAACAAAGGATTCTCTTTTAGCAAATCATCCAGAAAATCTGTTGGGATATTTTTAGCCTATTCGATTTTCAAGGGTACTAAAAGTCAGAGCAAAATGAAAACCATATGCTTTCCATCTAGAGAAAACTACTGGTATGAGCATCTTCAGATAAACTTGGAGAACAAATCAAGTTTTACTGTTCAAACATATGGTCTTAGAACCAGGACTACGGTATCTTCAAGTGTTTTGGAGAAAGAAATATATGCAACACACCTTGTATAAAGTCTCACTGCAATCTTAATATATAATTACTATGCAATTATTAACATGTAAATTTACATGAAAGCAGAATTCACAGTCTTAATGTCTTTGCATGGTAAGTGCAAAATGTTTCACATGCAGAAATAAGATTCCTTTTTGGCTATGGTAATGACATGGTCCTTAAAAAGCGTATCTGCCGCTTCACAGCAGCCTTTGAAAAACTATGGGCTTCAGTTTTATACTGCCATAAGGAAACCCAGTACCTATGGTAATTATTGTCTGAAAGTAAATAAACAATGTAGAACACTTGGGCGTAAATTTCACTGAACGATGACAGAGCATCAATTTTAGGTTTTACTGGAAAAAAGAAATATTATTAACTTCACTGCCAACAACTGACTAGGCAAGGAGCCAGAACAACCAAAACAACACAATGATTCATAAACTCAACAGTGGAAGTGGAGTATCACTTTATTTTGTGAAGATAGGACAAAACACACTTCATTTTCCCACATTTTCCAGACCTTCACCATCAACACAAGATAAACACTGTTAAAATCCTACTTATGCTAAAGAATTAACTGTAATGTCTCCAGTATTCTTGTATGTTCACTACCCATTTACCTGAAGCACCGTGTACCAAATCTCTTGAGGGATCTCATTTCACATTCACAAGATGATCTAGAACTCTGGGCCTTGTTATTTTCTACTGTTTTTTTCTGTCTGAACTGCTGAAGCAACAGAGGAAGAAAGGAACTGGGGGAAGGAAAGGACCCTGCTAGTCTCTCAATGAAATTCAATGGCACAAAGTAAGGGTCCAGGGAAAGAATAAATACACCTGAAAGAAAAGCCGGCCAGTTGGCAGAAACCCCTTTCTTTATCAGGGTGCACCATTAAAAGAAACTTCTGCATATCTTCTGAATTTCCTTATCCTCTTTCTGCTCTTTTTCTAGCAAATTATAATTGCAAGTGTCACTATTATGCGTACTGCATTGATGATGAGCCAGCATCTCCTCTCTGCATCTGTTTCTTTTTGTCCAAATGAAAATATCATCCCTTTTCTTGCCATAAAGAATACATCCACCTGCCACACCTAATTAGCTTGCTAAAAGAACTGCTAAGGTCTTATTAGTTTCTGTTTTTCCTCCATGTGTACAAGTGCCCCTCCACTATCTCTCTTCAGCTAGACAACATATCACTTCACACCCTACACTATTTTGTTTTCTACAGAATTTGGCATAAAACAGTCTAGATCATCAGTTGGAGCTTATGCACAGCACTAAAAAATGGAAGAAACAACATAGTTAAGGATATATCCAAAATGTTGATGACCACCAACTTACAAAGTAGGTAATAAAGAATTTTGTAGTGTAGTTTTAACATGTGAAAGTATTTGCAGCATTCACAGTTACAATATTCTCTTATAGCAAAATTAAGTGATTGAGGCATCTTAAGACTTGTTCTAACTTGCAAGCTAACTCAAGACTATGTGAATAGTTATGATTAACAGACGCTAATTTTATTCCTGAAAAATTGCAAGTGAAAACAAGTGACTAAGTTACTGTAATGAAGTAACTGTCCGGACTTGCCAGCATTACAAAGTTTTGCCATTCTAGGAGCCCTAGTAATAATCTCAAAACTGGACTTGGGTGAGTGGTGTGTGAACATATGAATTTCAAGGTTGAAGAGAGAAAAAATGTCTGAAAGAGATATATTGCCCCTTCAGTATGATAATAAATATATTTTTGAAAACCCAAACATCTCTCTGCTTTCTTCACCAACTTAAAAAGGGCAATAAAATTTCCATAATGCAGACTAGAGCTTGGTAACATCTGCCTTTTTAGTGGTGGTCACAGCAAGGGCAATTAAGAATTTTCTTTTTGATTTTAATGGAGACATACTAAATGCTGGCAGCAAGTACACAAGTATTTTTTACCTTAAAACACACAGCATTAAAGTTATCATTATACTCAACTCTTTCCCCTTAAAATATGCATATTTTCTTTCTGTATTTGTATTGGATGAGTATGTGAAGTGTAAAAAATAAAAATCTGGTCATGGAATCTTGTGGCACAATCAGAAAAGAGCCAACAGAAATGCTAAAGTTTTCAGAGATGAGACAAAAAAAGAAAGGAAAGAAATAAAAAACCCCACAGAAGTTGTCAAAGAGGAAATAAATTATTTTATGTGGCAGTACAGATGATAGGAGAAAGAGGATGAGAAAATAAATAAATACACCTTGGCTTCATATCATTACAAGTTGCTGATTCAACAGGCAATTTTGCATAATGGGGTCACAAAAGGTAATAATAAAAGTTGCTCCATCACCTTACCAAAGAGAATAATTTGATTAAATGTGTGACATGTTGCTTGATCAGAGACTTACAAATCAGCAAACTGAAAGCTTCAGTTGCTGTAGACTGCTTCCACATAAAAAAAAAAAATCATTTACCTTGCTGTGAGTATGCAGTGTAGCACATCCTCAGGGGGAGCAGTACTGCCAGAATCATGAACTGATTCATCATTCGTCTGCCTTTTCCTCCATAAGACTTAAGAGCAAAGAAAACATTTTTATTTATTTGTTTCTTTCAGGACAAATGCGACATGCCAAACAATAGTCCAGATAATATTACTATATTTAAGAATGAATGAATAAAAATCCAATCACACAGACTCCAGGAAGCTTAAGAGAGATTCAGGAAGAACGCACAAAGAGATAAGGAATGAAAAAAGTAAACCTCTTGTTTTTAGGACCTAGTTACAAAAAAGTACCTTATAGTCAAAAAGTTCAATTGAGTCTAAACAAAAAGATCACACAATATCTTTAAAGTTTTTAATCCACTTATTTCAAATAAATATTGACGTAGAAGTTTGTCCTAATATACTTTGGCTTTCTTCCCGCACAAGTTAGAAGATATCCATCCTAACAAGGGGAAAAGAGTATTAAAGGTGCAAAACACCTTGTGATTTCTGCCCCACCTACAGTCTGACTGATGAATCCAGCCAACTCCTCTGTTAGCACCCAGGACACTATATATGGAGGGCTTTAGTTAGACTGGAGTTTAAAAACACATATCAAGTCTTAGCAAGTTCCATTCCCAGATGGACTGTCATCTCAAGAACCACAGAGCTCTATCTTTCATTCCATTTACAGCTTTCACTGTGCCAGGATGAAGCTCTTGGACTTGCATAGAGGACCATGAAGGACTGAAGGACTGACTGTACATTAGGTTTCAGAAGACGTGAATCACTTGCAAATTCCCCAGTGCTGAAGGGAAAGCTAAACATCAAGCTGTAGTATGGTTAAAGCTCTCTGGCAAAGAGGGTACAGGGAGCACAAACAACAGGAAGAGGACAATGGATACAGCTATCTTAAACGTAAAACTTGTACATTTTACATTTCTGAAGCTGTGCAGAATACTGAAAGTCTTCTATCACTACTTCCATAACAGACATTGCAACTGCTTAGAAGGAGATAACACAAAAGACCTGCCTTCACTAAAGCTAAGGACAGAACATTTACAGATTTCAGAAGGGCAAGGAATTCACTACAGAATTTATTTCTAGCAGAAAACTTCTGATTTAATTCCTCAGAGATGCAGACTCTTAAGTGTAATAAGTTTAATTAAATTAAATGGTTTTGAGTGTGCCCAAACTTCTCCTTGTGAACGCAAATGCTTCACATGCAGGCCCCCATATTTAGCAGCTGAGTGTTGTCTTGCCTAATGCATAAGCTTCTGCAGTCTTTCCTGCCACTAAACAAATATCCTCAGAAGTATTTATATAACACTAAGATCATCATATATGAAGAATCTAAATATTTTTGAGAAGCTAGGCCAAATTCACATGCAACTATTAGACTATTCCAAAAACTGATTTAGGGAAATCTTTTTTTTTTTTTTCCTAGATTTTCCAAGGATTTTTTAGCACCTAAAAGTGAAAATAATTTGTTATGTATTGTCTGGAATAAACAAGACAATAGAGAGAAGACGTAATTATATCAGCATGATGAAAATCTGACCCTGCAAGACTCCTAATTTTGTAAATATCTTTAGGGTTGGATGTACAAACTTTGCCACATGGGTTATGAATCATTTAAATCCAATATTAAAAACAGTGGGAAAGTACTGTGGAATATCGACATATTAAGACTATTTGATTAAGTTACTTCTTATTTGGAAAATAAATCCAAACTTTTTTTATGCTCTCAAGAACCATTCTCAACTATTGTCATGAAATCGATGTCTAATTTAATTATCTAGCTCAAATCATTTACACCACCAGCTCACTAATGGCACAGCCCAGATCACTTTTATTGATGCCAAAGCCTTATGCTACCATATTGTAATTTAATAAGGATTACCAGAATACAATCATATTTTGGATAGTGACACTGGTTTTCACTATTCGGTATGTTAGTAATCTAGCTTAATAGTGCATAATAAATAAATTGTGGTAATACGTGCAATTGTAGGTAACAAACTGGTTTTCATGAGAAAAGTCCTAGAATTCTCTAACAAAAGAGAATATGAAGTAATTTCAAATAAATGAAAAAGTAGTTGAGAAAAGATAATTCCTTAATATGAAAAAGGTCCTTAGTATAAAAGCAATGTTTTGAATTAAATCCTCTTTATTCAGAAACATCTGCCTCTGACTAACAAAGTAATCACACATAATAATTACCACCAACAAATGTCAAGCACTTTCATCAATAATTAAGTACTTTTATAAAATCATCATTTATAAGTCTGTGTCTTGGCTAGAGTTCTACAACATACATTACCAATTTAATAAATAAATTTTTAAAAAAGCAACAACAGCAAAATTATGGTAATAGATTAACAACATCCTTGCCAAAAGTGAAAATAGAACAACGAATGAAACTAAGACAGGTAGCTAGAAAAGGGGAGATGGTGAATAGCAAGTTGAAGTCAGTTTGGCACAAAATGATCTGTCAGGACTACAGAAGCTAACTGAGTAATAAATCTTTCATTTTTAGCATACATTCTTTCCATTCTTTCAAAAACTCAAATTCTCTAGGGGAAATAAAGCAGACTTGCTTGGTTTTGTCAGTCTGCAGGCTAAAACACTAGTTGTTTTTTTGTTTTTGTTTTATTTGTTTGGATTTTTTGTTGTTGTGGTGTTTTTTTTTGTTTTTGGTTTTTTTTTTAATCACACCTTCATAGTCTAATTATAATTGTCCTATTGGAAAAATGTAACCTGGGATGTGACAAAACTGATGCAGAGGGATTTAGGACTCCCCTGCCTAACTTGAAATTAGTCAGCACTGATAGATATTTCAATAGAACAGAATTATTTTGGAGAACTGACAGCAATTGAAATAATATTCAACAGCAACAGGAATTGTTCAGATTAAACACTATTAAAGAGAAGTCACTCAAGAAGTGAAGAGAGCACAGGAGTAAATTACCTTTGAGAAACTGAAATTTCCTTAAGTAGATGGTCTGTGAATATTTCAAATAAATATCTCCAGGTAGACTGTTTCTCCTTCAGAGCTAAAGGCTGGCTTACAGTCCTGTCCAATCCAATGTTTTTGTGATGCCATGCATGAAATTAAAAAGACATTCTCATTATTTACCTAGTAAAGACACCAAAGACTAACACTTCATCAAACACCACTTCAAAGTCACTGAAGCACCAAAATTCAATCGACTGGGAGTTTGAGCTACACCGTGCACCTACTGTTGCAGCACCTAAAACACCTGTGTGTGTCAGGAAAGGAGGCCCCTGCTAAGAACATCTAGTCAAAGCTGATTGCAGAGTTAATCTGTTTTGTAACAAACTTCCTAAAGGAAAATATTTCAAACCATACTTAATACAACTTTGTTTTCTTAGTGCCCTTTGCTTTGCTTATTTAAAATAGCTGCCAGGCACAAGCCAAATCCATAAATGAACCTGAGCATGTACACAGGCTGAGAAAATAAATGTTTTTAGTTGCAGAAGTTGCAGAATACTTCATCTATTTAATGGAGAGTACTTTATTAGGTATGGATACCAGCTCATGAACACCACGGACTGAACAAGTTTTTCTAAACCAGACATGGAAGAAGACTGTCAGTGCAACAAAATGTTGTGTGGTAATACATAACCCTCTTCATTCTATGCTTTTATTCCCTCTACTTCATAAACTAACAGAGGATCAGAATAACAATCCAAGTTTCTACCACACAACACAAGATGATAACATAGGTGACATTTTAGTGCTAAAATCTAATAAACTCTATCCACAGCCTACACAGAGGCACCCCTAGAAAGTAAGAGCACAGGTAGGCTAACTAATCCTCCCAATGTGTTTTTTTGTATCCTAAATGAAGAGATCACTATATAACTGTCAAAAGCAGCTGGAAGTCCCGAAGTCAATGATTTGTACAAGGACTCTACAACACTGAGTGCATCTTCTCTCCTGATTTCTGCAATTCCCAACCGCTCCTTTGCAAAATCAACAGTGCAGAGCTAATATCCAGCTAAGGCAGTTTTCTTCAAACAGGGAGACCTGACAAGCCATCAGGAAGCTATGGAGCATTGGTAAAGTAGTGTCTCCTAAAACATTCCAGCTAAATTGTTCCTTTCTGAAAACAAAAATCACACTCTATATAGAAGATTGAAAATTTGATTGTCAACAATCCTGAATGCTAAAAATAAAATTAATATCTGAGATATCACATTCTGAAGTGGATGAATCTTTCCTTTAGTCCCTGTTCTTGCTTTTTTTTCTCACAAGCAATTTTGAAGGTGGTTTCAATTATACAAAATACACAAAATATATCTGTGTATTAGAAACTGAAAGCTCCTAATAAGCCTTTGTAATTTAATGGCTGAGCAACAAGTTTAAAAGGCTGCATAAGAAAGAAAGTAATTTCAATAATTAAGGTCTGATACACATGTAATGATTTGACTGCTGAGGGGTAGTTTTATCTCTTATGTTTTGATAAACAGAAAGCTCTTTGATGCATTTGATGCTGTTGCTTTTCTAAAAAGCTCTGCCAAAGTAGAAAAATATGTATTTCATACTTTCACAAAGAGAAGAATCCAAGCAAACCAGCAGTTGAAATAGGGGGTAAATGGGATCTAAAACTATAATGCAATCAATGAGCTTGGTAAAACTACTCCTACCCCATCAGAAATGAAATGTCAGCAATTGTAGAGAAGCTCTTTATCAAGCATTATTTTCTTGTAACTCTGTTAGGATTATTATTTGGTCTGCTGTGCTGGAGTTAGGTCGATGCATGAAAAATTTAGATAAAAGGAGAGGCAAAACTTTGTGCCAAAAATAGTCAAACTCCAAAAGCTTCAGGAACCACAATAGAATTTATGTTTTCTAGTTTACTTAAACGGCCTTGAGATCAAGTAACAGATTTCAGCTGCTTAAAAGAAAGCAGGAGCAACAAGCATTCTCTGTATGATGCCGGATTTAAAGGTCTGGGCTTGCATTTCTGAGCAAGTCAACACCTTCTTGAAGCAGTGGCCACAAGCGATGTTGAAACCAAACCCGAATCACCGGTGGCAGGTGCAGCATCCTCATCCCAAAAGGTATTTTACCCGCTACCCACCTAGGTAATTTTTGCTCAAGTCAATTCAACAGCTCTTATGCTGTATCTAAGCAGTGGCATCCTGAAAGCCGAGGAGACTTGACAGTCATGAAGCACCTTGAATTCACCAGTATGCGACGATGCTGGCGGGTTCCCGGAGAACGGAGATGCTGTACGAGGCGCTGGTCCAGCCCTCCTGCATCTCCGTAACGAAGGGTGCCTGCAAAACACAGGAGAACGGGCAAAGGGTGGATACGGCATCAGAAGTGCTAAAAATCAAAGTAAAAACTCTACAGCGCTCTTCAAAACAGAGTGGAGAGGTGGGTGTTCGTCAGCGGGGCAGACAGCTCCCCTCAGCGGGGCGGACGGACGTCCGCGGACGGAGAGGAGAGGGGGCTTCGCTGAAAGAACGGGAGCTGCCGTGACGGGGAGACACGGCGTTACTCACCTGCAGCCGCCGGCAGCTCCCTCACGGCCGAGCCAGCCGGGTCTCCGGCTCGGCTGCCCCCTCACTCCGTGCCGGGAAGCGGCTCGGCCGGCCGCCCCTCCCCGGGCAGGGCGGCGACTCCTCCCACCTCGAGCGGCCGGGTGAGCCGCTTCTCGGAACTTTCTCCCCCGCTCCGGGAAGCGCGGCCCGTTCCCTTGGCTGCGCTCCCAGAGGCAGAACGCGGGCCGCCCCTTCCTCGAGGCGCCTCGGGGCTGCGGGGGCCGGGGTGAGCCGGGCAGGGCCGGGGAACGGGCAGGGGTAGCCCGAGAGGACCGAGAGGGCAGAGAACGGACAGGTTCCGATCTGCCCAGTCCCCAGCGGGCAGAAGTGATGTCCCCAGGCCGCCTTCACCTCTGGTGCCCTGGCCGCCCGCTCCCTGTGTCTCCGGGGCAGGGCGGGGCGCTCTGGCCGCCAAGTGAGGAGGTGCCCGCAGCGGGCTCGGGGCCGGGCCGTAACCAGTCTGGTGCGGTGCCACATCACCGCAGGCAGCTCTCTCTGAGGAAATCCCTCGCAGAAGCTACGTCAGCTAAGGCTAGGTTCGCAAAGCAAACTGTTCACTCCCCAAAAAATTACATAAAACATGGAGGGAGACCAGGAATTGACCAGGTTTCTGTTGTGGGTCTCCATATGACTGGCCTCATTCAGAGTGGTATAGTATGCCAAAAGCTACATTATCTGATGTAGCCATGAGAAAGTTTTGTTTAAGGTTGTTGTCCGTCCTTTCCAGGACATTCATGGTGAAGGTTTTTTCAGTTTGTAGCACTTTTACATAAAACAAGTAGTCTTCTCTTGAAGCTTTGTTGCTGCTTCTGTCTCTTCTTGAAGCTTGACTGCTTTTCACCAGGGGGATGTGATCTGCAAAGTTTTCAGCCTTATAGGCTATCTTATTTTTATACTTCATGATATATAGTTTGCCTTTTTTTTTTGTTTTTTTTTTTTTTTTTTTTTTTGTACTAGCATAGTGTTGCTGAAATACTTTTCTTGTGGTCCACTTCAGCACCTTGGTCCTTTTCTTCTGAACTGCTGTCTAGCCATTTGTTCCCTGCCTCACTGTATTTCAGGGATGTCTCATACTTCCCTCTGCCAAGTAACATCCTGTCTCTTAGTCAGGAATTCTATTTTCTTACAATGCTTTTGCTTTTTAGTCAAGCAAATGATTTCTAGTCAAAGGATAGTTTTATTCTTTAGAGTATTCTGAATAGTTGCATCTGTTTCCACACAGTTCATGTTCATGTTTTGTGAGTCATATAAACTGAACTTTTCACAGAGGGTTACTAATTTTTCATTGCCTGCATGTGGTCTGGAGACACCACAGCTGGACATTTGCTGTTTTTTCAGAATTCAGACCTGACATAAAAAGTTATCTAATGCTAAGTTTTACTGAAAATGCAAATCACAGATGTCTACAGTTAAAAGCCAAAATTTTAGCTTTTCTACAATAAATAAAATATGGGGTAGAAAATCTTGGCACATACTATATTAAAGATAATAACTCATTTTTGTGCTTTGAGCACTCTTATCTGTGTTTGAAAATATTTATTCTTTTAGGTCTCTAGTGGAGATACCTTTTAAAATCTATCAATATATTTAACATTTTCTGAATCATTTCAACCCTGATGTGGCAGGGGTTGAAAAATTCTCTATTGCCTCTATGTTTGGGTAGCAGCAATGGTCTCTGATTTTGCTTTTGCTGATTCACATAATCCATAAATTCCAGTGAATGCTTCTTTATGAACATATGAATTCACTGCTATTTAGAAATAAGGCTCAATATACTAATTAGAACCAAAAATCCCCTAAAGAGTTATTTAATAATGGGTGTAAGGAATTTCATTCCTGGTCAGAAAGTGTTTCAAAAAGCAAATTGTCAAGTTCCTGATATTTGAGCAGGAAAAACTGAGATACAAAGAGAAGAACAAAGGTAAATCCATAAAATAGCCTGGAAGCACAATGTGTCAAGTGTTGCTGTACGAGATCGGCTCCGGGTGGATGTCTGCAGGCACGGCGAGGAGGGGAGAGGAGAGGCGGCGGCCGCTTTCCCCCTCGGCTCTGCGAGGCTCAGTTTTCGCGCGGGAACAGACGAAATGGCGACTCGGGGCTCGGGTGCAAACACGTGTTTATTGTGGAGCGTGTTGCCGAGACACCGGGTACCGAGCGGGGGGCTTGGTTATACCCCGTGCCGGGGGCGGGAGGAACCTGAGCCACAGCCAGTAGGATGGGGGAGCAGGGGACAGGGGCAGGGAAACCCCGGAGACAAAGACGGGAAAGCTGCAGAGGGGCGGGGCAGGGACAGTCCGCGTGGTGAGGGGAAAGGCGGGGGGCGGGGGGGGAGGGGGGGAGGGGGGGACAGGGACCGGACCACATGGAGAGAGGGAGACATAAGGGAACGCAGGGTCAGGACAAGGGACCGCAGGGGGAGGGGGAGTGAGGGGGGGAAGAAGAGAAAATTACAAATCCTACAGCTCACTCTTTTGAAATTACATAAAGGAAAGGGAGTTCTGAGGTAAAAACAAATTAGCAACGTTACAAATTCGAGAGACATCAGAAAGTGATAACACCAGTCATAGTTACAATGAATGGGGCAAAAATCTTTTCCACATTACAATTTAAGATAAAGGGTACATAAACACATTCTGTATCGAGGATGAAAACAGGATTCATGACGCGATGCTTGTGGTTTTCAAATTCTAGCAGAGCAGAAGCAGGCAGCGAACAGCGATGTGGTTTCTCCAATTTGACTGCGAAGTTGGCATAGCATTGTGGGCAGTAATTAGAGAGGATGATCTTTCCTTCTATAAGATGTAACTCAGTCCAAGAAGTTATTTCCAAATTATCACAAGTCATGGGGAAAACTTGTATTGAAATAATAAGGGAACTTTGGGCAAGGAACATTTAGGAGATGGGATAGGGGTGAACCTGGGCGCCACTGTTTCAGGGGAAGGAAAACAGTGGAGCTCTAGTCCGGGTTTCCACCTCCACTCCCTTCGAAGGGGGCCCTCCCCACAGCAAAGGGGAAAGCTCTCTTACAAAGGGAGGTCCTCTAACGGACGGAGGGGCCCCTCCGGCAATCCCTCCCATCAGAGGGGGGATCAGAAGAAGGACTGTGGGATTAATCCAACCTCACCTCCCCCCCAGTAGGGGCTGGCTCGCTGCAGGATGGTGCAGGGCCATTGGGGGATGGGTGGGGCTGGCGGGAAAACGTGGGCGGAAGAGAAGGGTCAAGGCAGGAAAATAGGATCCCTGTAGCGTGGCCAGCGCCATCTTGGGAGGGGGTGCCAGGTACACTGCATCTCGCCCAGGAAGGCACGGCCAATGCCACCCCTACAGGAGGATAACAAGTTTCCGGCATGGCGCTTGGGGCGGCTCGGCCGCTGCCATCCCCAAGGGAGAAGGTTTGGGGAAGTCCGTGGGGAAAAGAGAAGGGGACGCTTCGCAGAAGCCGAAGAGGAGATCTACAGGAGAGTGGCCCGACGCGGCTGGAAGCTGACGAAATGCGTGGATGTGGAGGGCCTCTCTTAGAATGTTAACAATTCTCCCATAGCTGACGTGTCACCGTTTACAATTCTGTCCCATTGGTGTCCTTTTGACGCTCCCTGCCCCCATAGCCCAGAATAGGGAGAAGAGGGCAGAAAAGGCAGCTTTCCGAGAAAGAGAAGGAGCTTTCCAGTATGAGTTACCCCAAAAAGATCGAGCGAGGTTGCATCCTCCTCGGAAAAGAAAAAGCCTCCCGGCCACCAGGGACATGCAAGCATGCAGCCCCTGTCTGGACACGGACGGCGGTTAAAACGTGGAAAAGAAAAAAAGGTAGTCCAGCTGCTCGCCAGGGTCCCACCCTGCTCTGACCCAACTTACCCTCCAGGCTCGGGCAGTGAAATCTCTATCTCTCTCCTCGGTGGTGGAAAATCGCGCTGAACTGAGAACGTATTCTTTCGCAGTTTGGCTCTGCCAGAAGCCTGGGTGTTCCCGTTAACCAGAGTTCATCCCTGAAACTTTGGGTTCGGCCACTGTCAACCTCTGGTCCCCATTCAAATGCCATCCCCCTGATGGGCCACTCTTCGAGCTCAGTCCATCGAGCCACTGCCAAACTGTCCTCTTTGTCCTCGGGTAAGTCTACCCGGCTCCCGGCCCCTGCAGTCCGGCTGCCCCCGCAGCGCGGCTGCTCCCGGGCGGGTTAGAGAGCACGCCGGCGAGGATGGAAGAGGGTCCCGGAGCTTCGAGTTTGTTTTCTGCCCGGCGAATCCACTCCTCTTAGCGTCTGCAGAGCTCTTGCGGCGGCAGAGTTCCTTTCTCTCTCCCCCTTTTCACAAATCGATGGAAATAGCCATCTTCTGCTACCATTTGTTGCCGTGCGAGATCGGCTCCGGGCGGACGCCTGCAGGCACAGCGAGGAGGGGAGAGGAGAGGCGGTGGCCGCTTTCCCCCTCGGCTCTGCGAGGCTCAGTTTTTGTGCGGGAACAGATGAAATGGCGACTCGGGGCTCGGGTGCAAACACGTGTTTATTGTGGAGCGTGTTGCCGAGACACCGGGTTATACCCCGTGCCAGGGGCGGGGGGAACCTGAGCCACAGCCAGTAGAATGGGGGAGCAGGGGACAGGGGCAGGGAAACCCCGGAGACAAAGACGGGAAAGCCGCGGTGGGGGGGGGGCAAGGACAGCCTGCGTGGTGAGGGGAAAGGCGGGGGGGGGGGGCAGGGGACAGGGACCGGACCACATGGTGAGAGGGAGTGATAAGGGAACGCGGGGTCAGGACAAGGGACCGCGAGGGGAGGGGGAGTGAGCAGGGGACACAGGACAAAGGGGGAACATGAGGGAAGGGGGGAGGGGGGATGGGGGGGAGAGAGAAAATTACAATAATCCTACAGTCAAGTGCCATGGAATCTAGAGAATTGAAATCCCAAGTCAGGTACCAAACTTCTCTATATACACCATGTTATAGTAATTTGGAAAGACCTAAAAGGCATCCAGTCCAACCTGGCACCCTCTGTGTCTGTAGGAGCAGCTCTGAGTTTCACCCTACTTTTCTGGGTGCTTTGTTACCTGTGTACGTATATCCAAAGCCCACCTCTGGCACAACACACCTGCTGGACCTGGATCCAGACTGCTGTGAAAGTCTGGATCTGTAGAGGTTTTGAAAGCAGGGTTGTGGACATGAAATTATTGGTGTTCTAGGATCTCAGAGGGAAAGTACCAGCATGAAAAAGTATAAAACCAAAAAGGTAAAGATAACCTGGGAAAGCATGGTCAAGCTAGACAGTCAGATGGGGACTAGCTGTGAGCCCTTATGTTGTGTTTTAAGTGTTGATGAAGACTGAAAGTTAGAAATGCTGGGATTCCTCTCCACAGAGCCATGGGAAGTGACCCTTGCCCTTTTGGCTCGTGCCTGCCTGCTCAGCAAAGACTTGTTGAGTAGCTTTATATGAGTGGTGAGTATAGTTATGCTTTGTCTAGTGGCTCATCAAACTCTAGCTAGCTCTTCTCTCAGTTAGCCAATAACTAACTGCTTTTTTTCAGTTATGTGTATTCTTGCAGAGTCTCTATACCTGGCTAGAATACCTAAACAAGCTGACCAAGTGTGGCAAATGCACTCAACTCTTTAACCAACCTATTACAAGCTCCAAAGCTATTTACAGGCTCCAAAGAAGCCTGTCAAACCAAGCTATTACAGGCTCCAAAGAAGGTGAAGACCTAGGGCATAACCAGGGCAAGAACTTCTCTAGTTCCAGTCCATTCCAAAAATATAAAAGAGGTGAGCATTGATGCACATGAGCTTAGCTCACTGAGCATGTAAATAACACATGAATAGCAGGTAGCTTTTCTAGGACTCATTTATCAAGGAACAAAGAAAGTTGTGGGTGCAAGGAATCTCACGCATACCCTTCCCATTGTATGTAATTTGAATACAAGCCAACCACTTTATTCCAGAAATATGTCAGCCTAAACAAGCAGTTTTCAAGATCTCTCTGCTAAGCTGCTGTTTGCGTGGAATCTCCCCTTGAGCAGGGACACCTCTTGAGTCTGCTCTTCAAAGCAGGGAGACATCCCACCAAAAGCAGATGCTCAGTAACTGGCAGATACCATGAATAATCTGGTATTATAAGGCATAAAGATTTTTGTATTGGTAGCTTTGAATCATTGTTATATCCTTTGTGCAATAATACAGTGAACCTTGCCACTGAATTTTGTTGTAAAAGTTGCACTTTTACAACATATCTTAATATAAAAGTATCACTTTTGCTGATACCTTTGGTGATAGTTCTTTATTTTTCACATTTGAGTGTCAGCTGTTCCTAAAATAAAATATTTCCTCTTTTATATGTCAAGTGTTTGTAGCTTCTTGGCATCATAAACTATTATTTCTCTGTTTCTATATGTTACACAATATTCTTGTAATGCTACATAACTTAGTTGCATAATTTGCAAAATCTACCACTGATGTTGGTATATTAATAATTTCTACCCATACGTTACAAAATGTAGTAAATCTGCCCCTTATGAGTAATAAAAAGGTAATTTTCTTATTTCTCCACCCTTCAGGAAGAAAGTAAGCCATAGGAACAATGCTATCTATGTTAACAGGACCATTTCAAAGGAAAACAAAAAAACTCTGCAAACATATGGTACAAAACACAATTCCCTTTGTTAGGCACTGAATCAAAGACTTGAAACAATAAAAATTTAATGTTAGTTTAATGTTTCTTGTTAACCAGTGTAATGAAACACTTTACTGTGTTAAAAGTAAAGCAGAAATATTTGTATTTCAAGAGTTTCCAGTTCCAGTTAGTTAGTGATCATATGCATGATCTTCTGCACAGTTTAGTAGAAGTGTTGATTCTCTTATTAAAATCTAGTAATTTATAGGAAAGATCTGAAGTTCTTCTGGTTGCAAAATAATATTCAAAATAGTGTAAAAGATGTCATCTTTAGCCCCAAAGCAGGATGAATCCCACCTGATTCTCAAGTTTTTTTCTTAAAGTCTCCTGTTCCCGGAAGTTCCACTGCCTTCAAAGACAGCCTCTGGCTAGGATCTCACTATAGTGGTAAAGAGTTCTCTTTTTCAAGACTGCATAGTAGGACTTTATATCCACTGCTCTTTGCCTGTGAACTAATAGAGTCCAAGTTATTATTTCCTGTTCTGCAGCAGCCTTTGAAGCATTGAAGATTAATAATAGGACCCCCTCAGTTCTCTCTAGGTTAAACTGACTGAATTCTTTCCATGATTTACAGAATGTTGATTGTGTTCACTGCTCTTCACATGTCTCTTGAGTCCAGTTTGAAAGAAGAATTGATGAACACAGCTCACCTTTTAACAGAAGGTTATTAACCTTATTAACACTGTATTTACTCATGGGTAACACTTCTGTTCCTTCTGTCTCTATGTTTGCTGTTTCCTCAGAAGCAGAACATTGTTTATTTAAGATCTACCTGTGATGTTCCATAAATCACAGGTCATTTTTGTCTTGCCCGCTCTTTCCTTGTTTAATTATTTCTGCTTAACACCATGGCTCTTTCCCTTCTGACACACCATTTCTTTAACTTGTTAAGATGCTTTTGAATCTTAATCTTTTTTTCTGATATGATTGTGATCCCTCATATCTTCACGTCATTTGGAAATCCTGGATATCTTCTGTTTTATCAGACAGATTGTTGGCTGTGTACAGCCCAGACAGGTGTTTTGAATGCCACTACTGTTTCTTTGTAGCTGCAAGCCACTGTTAATTGCTTTCTGTCTGCACAGTAGCAACTTCCAAACCCAAAGTAAAGCAAACCACTGTTTTCCATAAACATTGTTCTTCATACATGATTTCATTCCTACCCAGGAACAATTTCTATGTAATCAGAAGTTACAGAAGTACTCTACAGAGTGAAAGAGTTCAGAGGAAAGTAATTGAGCTAAACTGCACTGAACAATTTCAGATGTATATTTTAGAGCATCCAGAATGCTAAGAGGTTTTCATAAATATTCATGGTGTTTCTATGGAAGCAATTTTGGTCATTCCACATCTGCAGACGAGCTGTTGAAACTGTACAGCCATATTGCATAGGCATAGTACCCTATTTCTCAAAAGGCCTCTCACCTTGTAGTCAAGCTGGGGTTCTTCAGTGCCAGACAATTAGGTCTGAATTGTCTCACAAAATGTAGGAGGCAGAAATAGTCTAACTGTTTGCACTTGTTTTGCAAGTGAGTCCTGAGTGCCATACACGGATAAAGTTTGAGCTTTTTATAGGCATTTCCATTGTGGTTGTGGTAAGTCACTGTAAAGGGCAAAACCTAATCTTGTATCGAATTACAGTATTATACACCAACTTGTGTGGTTGCAGCAACAGTCTCCTCCAGGCATACCTCTTTGATCAAGTAGTAATTGTGGTTCCTGACAAGAGATGGTGCAGGTGTTATATATGTATGATCTGATATGATCTTAACTAATAAGTAACAAGTGTAGGTTTGTTCTAAAGAATTAAAATCACAGTAGCAACAAATAAGTTTTGGGGTTAATGAAGAAGATATTATAAGTTATTTGCCTTTAACTAATAATTGCCTATAATTATTAGTTAACAACAATCCCTATTGTAAATGATTGCTCTTTAGATGAAAAAGCAGTGAAATGTAGGAAGTAACAACACTAGAATTAATAAGTAACTTCAGGTGTCTTTTTATCTATATCCATGGCTTATATTGTACTAAATTATGTCAGGTCTGCTTTCTTTCACAAAGTCTGGTTTTGTGGTGAACACTGAGATATATGAATTTCACTTATTCTGTAATCTTTTTTGTCTCTAGTCCTTCATCCACAGTGTCATATAAACCAAATTTATGTATGTCAATCAAATAGCAATCTTTAATCTTTTTTCCTGCCTAAGTTATTTGGAAAACAAAGCTATGAAAATTTTGTAGTGTTATTAAAAATGCAGTAGGGTTCAGCAGTGCAAGATAATAGATTCATTACTAACTAATAACTATATCATTTAGGCACTTATTTATTAATGAGATTGTTTGTGGTTTAGAGAACATAGGTTCTCCTCTGAGTAGATAAATTGCAGCCTAATCATGTCCCAGAACTATTCTCTCCCATTGGATCGGATGAGGCATAAGTAGTCTGTCTCTCCAGGTCACAAGCTTCTGTGTCTTTCTGAAGAGTTGACAGCTTTGAATGGAGGGCAGTGGCTGTACCCTACTGTTAAACCTATGCCTTTAGTCATTCCAAGCATGTACTTGAACTTCTTCCACCTGAAGAGGGAATTGAATCCTTCCCTTTACTTTCAGGTTGAGCACTCTAATCAGTAGGCTATTATAAAAGGGCTGTGTGCCTTCACTTTTTAAGAGCGGACTGCAACATCATGTGAAGGGCAAGTGCAAGCAACGTGCAATAGTCATACTCTGAGAATGAGCTTCCTGGGAATCCCCACACCTACCTTTTGACCCCAAAAGCATTTTTGCAGGCTGCATACTCCTCACACTGCAACAATTCTGTACACATGAAGGCTAGTTCTTCAAGGAATTTGAGGGTAGAGATGCCAAGTGTATTCAGACTTTCAGGTTAATGGTTAGCTAAATGGGATTCCAGAAGGCAAATTAGCTTCTGCTTAAGAGCCTCGTTATGTAATTGTGTAGTTTCCTGGCTCATCAGAAAAACGCACTCTCTGGGGCCCAAAGACAATTCAGTCTTTTTTTTGAGGTTTAAGTTTTCCTCAGGACAAGCTCTCTGCTACCATCTTGTGGTAGTCTAGAGGAAGAGACATCAAAAACAATGTCGGTTCTCATTGAAGTCAAGGGTTAAAATTAATTCCGTTGTTGGACAAATAAAACATGCAGAGTATGATGTAATATTTCAGGAGAGAAGAGTAAACAGCACGGTGTGGTAGAACAAAATAGTTGTCAACGTTTGTATATTGAGACTGTGTGCTCAAATATGGTTTATACATATTTGGTTTGTTATTGGAATTGTAGGGGTTTTTTTTTCTGTGAGATAATTTGCTAGGATGAAAAAGGAGCACAGTATTTCTCTCTATGTGATCAGAATATTATTTATAGCAGTAGCAGGGCTACTTGATGACCATTATGGTTGCATTAGAGAGCACTTATTCAGGACATATATACAGTACATTGTATATCTGTGTTCAGAAAAAACTGCATTTTTTGAGTGATAATGGAGTTGAGCATATTCAGAAGGAAGAGAAGAAGAATCATTGTAGATTTTTGCTGTTCTATTGACCTTCACACTATTGTAAGAACAGATCTACCTGGTATCTGATGGAGAAATCATACCAGTGTTCAAAGAGTAGTGCTTTCTGATTCAAATCCAGCATTCCAGTTGGAGATAAGAGCTAGCAGGAGATGACACAAAGACACTTTTCTTCCAAAGTCCCTCTAGTGGCACAGGACTAGCCCAAAATCGTTCCTGAGTTCTGGGACACCACAGCTGACTGAGAAAATGTGATGGAGTACAGGCAGCAACTGAGACTGAGGCAAAGTTTTCCACTGGGTGAGTGTAGAAAGTGAGGCTTGCTACAACAAAATGGTTGTTTCCATAGATGCTCCACTTTCTCCAGTTGCTATTCAATATGCTATTCTAACTCATTACACAATTATTTGCTTTACATGTAGTTTCAAGGTATGTCTACTGTAGACCCCATTGAAAAATTTATTTTAGTTGAATGGGCTGAAATTGAATGGGCTGATGCAACTAGATGGTTTCGGGCCTCTTATTTAAAATGAGCATGGGGATTTCCAGTCAAGCATTGGAGACAGTGGGACAGTTCTAAACAAATGTTCAGTTTTCCATTAAATATGACTACTAGAAACTGTGAAATCACTTGGACTGAAGTTTGGGAAAACAAACAGGCCTGCAAGAAACAACTGAGTTTTTTCAACTGAATAAATTGAATAACTTCATAGCGACTGACAATAGCATCTTGAAATGTTAGTCCTACCTTTATATGCCTGTTTGTCAGTTCACAGTAGTCAATAAAATGAATTGGAAAAGGACTTTGTAAGCCCACTGGTGATGCAAATGGGAAAAAAAAGTTTGTTTCGTTCCATGTATTGGCTTTGAATTGCTGCATTCAACATTCTTGTTGATGAAAGTCTTGTTCTGTAGAAAAATCTTTGGAAAGTGGAGTCAAGCTCCAAAAGACAAGGTAGGCTTTCTCAGATGAAACTCAGGGTACCTCAGCAACAATTGGGATCTTTTCTTTATACATTGTTGGAACATCTTGGATTAAAAACATCTTTTTATTTTCAGAAAAATGAAAAGATCTGGGTGTTATGTGGATGTGCCAGAAGTAGAAATTCAAATTCCCACCACTGAAAATTAATGAGTTATCTTTTTCCCCTTTCCCCAAAATGTAGAGTTGACGTTCCCCCCCCTCACACAGCCCCCTGAATAATCAGGCTAGCACAGAGATCCAAGGCTTTGAGGGGGGGAATATCAGGAGATGGTAAAGATTTCCAAAAGAGGCTCTTACCCCGAGATAAGTTGGTTCAGCTCTCTTTATTCTGTGATATCCATGTGGAGAGCGGGGCAAAAGAGAGCGAACAGGAAATGTCAGGGGGTCTATATAGGTTTTGGACAGGGTGGACTTCCCTGGCTCTCCACTAACCCCGTTGGGGCAGGAAGGAGGGGTCCAGGGTTATCTTGATCAGAGTCACAGGGTCCCAGGGAAGGGGGCACAGAGTGCCCATGAGCATACTGTAACATAGAGTCTAGAGTGAAATATGAAGAAATTGGAGGACAGAAATTGGAGAGCAGAAATCTTGTAATTAAGTACATTTGTGTCATATCTTCAATAAACTGAGATACCTAGATTTAAATTATACACCATAAATAATGTTATTACTTCCTTAAACTTGGCTGTGTATTTAGAGAATGAATAGGTAATTAACCAATTAGAAATTAATAATAAATTCACAAGAGAAGATGGTATAGTGGGAATGCACAATAAATGTATAAAAGGTTGGCTATATTATTTAAAGAAAATTAAAGCTTTGATACCTTGGATGCTTAGGCTCAGTGGATTGATGAAATTAAGTGCAGTATTTCCTATCTGCCACACTGAGGAAAAGAATCTGTGGTGAGGCCAGTGTTGTGTTGTTTTGTTGCAGATTGCACTTAGGCGAAGCTGAGGAAGTCTGGCTTGTGGAGGCATTGGAAGCACATCCTGGATTAGTGGACTGAGAGCACCAAGCAATCATTCCTGAGTGTGGGGTGGCAGGAGTTGGGAATGCTGTGGCTGATTGTGCCAGTTTATGACACTTAAGTGGTGGCAGACTCTTCAATGAGCTGCCCAAAGAATATGTCATTAGACCTGCTCATGGGCATGCTCTCAAGTGTTGTCCGTACATCAGGGGATTGTGGACATTCTGATAGCAGCTACTCCAGTCCTAAAGTAAGTTCTGTCTCCAGCAAGCCTCTGCTGGAGACAGAACTTCATTGTGATATAACCAGAGCCAGCAGCTAAGCACCATGCAGCCACTCACCCACCCCCACTCCTGGTGGAATGGGAGGGAGAATCAAAAGTAAAATTTCTAGGTTGAGGTAGGGAAAGTTTAGTAATTGAAACATAAATTGAAAATAAGAAGTGAAATATATGCATGATAGTAAATAAAAAAGGAAAGAAACAAAACTCAACAAAACTAATAGATGCACAGTAGAATTACTCACCCCCTTCTGAGCAATGCCAGATCCAATCCTTGCACCCTGATCAGCCCTGCTTCCAGGCAATTCCCCTGTTTATATACTGGGGATGCTGTTCTATGCTGCGGAATATCCCCTCTGCCAGTTTAGGTCACCTGTTCTGGCTATGGTCCCTCTTAGCTTTTTTTATGTACCTGTTCAGTGGCACAGCATGAGACACAAAAAGGAGTCACTGAATTACAAGAAACACTAGTTGGCAGAAATCAAAATGTTAGTGTGTTATCAACATGATTGTCATACTGAATCCGAAACACAGCATTATATCAGCTATGGAGAAGAAATTAACTGTATCGCAGAGAAAACCAGAACAAATAAGTTCTGTTTTCTTCACACTGCTTCCCTGAGAAAAAAAATTGCTGCCAGACAGTGGTTTTTCTGGTGACACAGAGAGTGTTTGCATAGGGTGTAGGTCCCATACAAGGTTGCACTTGTGCTGCTTAGCAGTATGATGTTTTTTTCTCTAATGACGTATGTATGCAGGTTTGCAGACCATGTCTTTTTCTAAAAAGGTACATTTTCTGATTTAGCTTTATTTTGCAGCTTGTGTTTCTCATCTCTAAAGGCCTTTATAGATGAGCCTTTAGAGATGAGAAACACAAGTTGCAAAATACCACTGTCATACTGGGGTGTTTTACCCATGGAAGTACTCCACTGCATACGCAGTGTATTTAAATCCACTTCTTGATTGATACGCATTGTTCCATGACAATGGATTCCAGGGGAAAATGTCCTCCAGACGAGGCTAGATGGCGCAGTAAGTCAATGCATTGAAATTTTAAGGTCCACAAATTCCTGTAAATTTCCACAGCCCCATATGTTTATAGACTTTTTGGTACATTGATTAATGTCGAAGAATCTCATTACCTTTTGTGGCTTTTCTGAGTCATTATTTTTCATGCTCATCCAAGTAAAAGTCCATAGAGAAGATGCTTCTAAGGTACTTTCTGGACTAAATAACATAAATACTTTCCTCATTTTTTGTAACTTGCCTTCCAAGCAGAAGTATAGTTGAGGGCAAACAGAGTCTGGCTGCTTCTAATTTGGGAAAATTAGAGTTTATTTCATTCTTACTGCCCTCTTGAATACCGCAGTATTGTGTTTATAGATGTTTTGTATACCAATAAACCACTGTCTCCAAATACTTACCGAACATTAAAGAAATCTTCAGTGTCAGCTGTTTCCTCTATGGAAAAGGAAACATTTTATGAAAATACATTATTAACGTGCCCTCAGTACTTCTTCTGTCTACCATGAAAAATAAAGCTGAGTCTAGTAGTGAAAAATTTCTGTTTTGCTTTGAAAACCTCAGGAGAACTAGCCAGCCTGTTCCATGAAACTACTTAGTGAGTATTAAGTGGAATATTTTTTGGTTGCCAAATAGGTTGTAGCAAACTGCCAGTTTCTCAGATAGAGGATATTGTTTACATAAGAAGTTCAAGATAAGTGTCCATCTCATGCATTGTTATTTGCAGAAGATAACTAAGTCATGACTAGTGAGTTATTTATATTTTTTAGAAAAGTTCAGGAGAAGAGTTATTAATATTTGAGCAGCAGTATGTGGCATTTTAAATAACCCCTATTATCAAAAAGGTTGAGAGTAACAGTTGATCAATGCACTGAGCATTTAGCATCTGCTCCTTTGAGGTGTCAAGTGCCTTTGCAAGGCACTGAGAGCACTCAAATTACATTAAAATAATGAGGGAACTCACTTCCTTACAGGAGATTCTCATCCACTGGCAGGATAAAGCTATTATCCTGTGAGCTGTAATGGATAGTAGGAAAAAGCCATTTCCTTCTTTAATTTTTATTTTATTTTTTTTTTTTATGTGTATGTAGCTTTCTACTCCTGAAATGGCTTGTGGAAGTTACAAATGCTCTGTAAACACCAATGTGAAAACTGAGTGCTTGCAAGCAAAATACCTTCTGTCTGCTCTGAGATACAGGGTAAGCACAAAATTTGAAGACAACAGAGGGAAATTGAAGAGAGCAAGAGGTCACGAAAACTTTTATGTGGTAGATTTAAAGTCCTTCCCTGCAATCTGTTTCCACAGATTTCCATAGTGCGCAGCTCCAGACATCTCTGTGCAATGTGTCCACTCCTTTGCCTGCGGATGCATGGTGGGAGTTCTCTGCTCCCAGCTTCTGCCCCGAGATAGAAAGGCAGTTGCTCAACAACCTAACTACACAAATCCCAGGAATCACAGCACACCACTCATCAGCATTCAAAGGTCATATTCCTGACTTGTTCCAGGATAATCTTCTTGTCCTGTCATGTGGTTGAGGAAGGTGCTGGTTTAGATCCACTTTGTGAGTGTTTCTACTCTTAAAATAGCAATTGTGTCAGCTGCTTGTGGTATTTTCAATTTACAACACTGATTTTGGAAGGTTTAGACAAGAAGGAAAGTAATAGCTGTATTCCACAGGAAAGCAACAGCAACTGAAAGACTCTGTGAATATTTAAAGAAGTGTGAACCAAGGTGATGCTGCTTTAGAACAGCAAATACCTTCTACTTAAGCAGTAGTTTTATTGAGGCGGTGTCCACACACTCTATACAGTGTAATCATAAGAGATACATGCAGAACTCTGCAGGACAAAATACTCTGGAGTTTAGGTAACACCCTGGTGAAAGTGCCAGCAATAGGTTAGTGTTTATATCAGTGAGGAAATTCTCTCCTGAAGCCTCAATCTCTGCTATGCCAGAGATGCCATATGTCATACACAAATACTGGACAAAATAAATGTAAATTCCAAATAGTTGAGGAAATTTGAAATAAAAGACAGCTGATGTTTTATGCAGCGAGGGAACCACAAAGAAACAATGTTTTTTATGTGATAAGTATTGATAGCAGAATTATATGATACTCCAGCTATGTTTGAAATTTCAATGACTTTATGATATAGAGTGTGAAGTTGCTCTGGGGAAGCGAACAGACAACATGAATTTCTCAAGCTATTGAAGCGTGGGGTCTATTCTAAGTCTATGTCATGTCACCAGTGCTGGGGTGGAAGAGGCTGCTGAGTATTCTCAGCTCCTCGCTGTGGGAGAAAGTAAGCCAGCAAGGGTTTCTGAAGCTGGCACTGTGAGATAATGCTAGAACCAAGCTTAGCCCCAAACCACAAATTGTGGGTCTTCTACGGAGCTACTATCATTTTTTTTAGAACAATGATATTGCTCTACGAAGATCTTGGAGGGATATAGTGAGTGCCTTGTGATTCCTAGCCCTCTGGTTTAAGGGTCAGCAAGGGTGTCTGTCCTTGGCTTAGTTCATGAAGGGCCTTGAAAAACAAGGAAGGGAAGTCAGAGATGTGGTACTAATAGAAAGACAACCTGTCAAAATGCTGGCAATAGTATATGGGACAGATACAAGCAGGTAAATCTGGACAAGGCCAGGGTGGAAAGTTTCTTAGGCACTGACATGAGACTCAGCAGACTTTTTAGAGGAGTTTTAGCTAGCTGTATAGATAGAAGAGCCTAAGCTGTAGAAATATTATGTGGGAAGAACGATGCTCAGAATTTAGATCTAACCTGTCAGTAAAGGCAAGGGAGGTGTAGTCAATGATAATTCCTAGGTTATTGACTTGAGAAACTAAGTGATTTTATCTCAGAAAATGAGAGTGTAGGATATGTAGTAGGTTTATGAGAAGGTTGAGTGCCATCAATTTACCAGCAAATGATTTTAGATTGGAAAAAAATTGTGAGTAATATGGGGAAGTAAATATCAATAAAAAGAACTGGATAAATTATTAGTATTTCTGGGCATCTTCTGCTGAATGGGCCACACAGCAGTCAGATTCGGTAAATGGGCCTTACTTTGTTCTGTATCTATGCTTGGAATTGTTCTTTGTATTCTGTGGTACATGGTAGCATCAAGGCTATGCCAGGGAACTTTCTGAGAGTTTCCTACTGTGGTTTATAACTCAAAACTTACCTTTTAAACCCATGGACATCATTGGAACACCAAGGCTTACTCACTGACAACACAATCATGTGACATGCCCTTTTTTCACTTCCCCTCAACATCTTTCTTCTTTGCTATGCTGTGTCATTTTCTGATCAATTAGAGCAATCCTTTATGTATCATTACTCATCCACTGCTTCACTGTCAACTTCTGTCTTCTGTCTCAGACACTGAATATTCTGCTAATTACCAGTGTATAACTTCACATGTTTAAAATTTTGCTCTTTTTTAGCAGTCACAGAAAAGAAATTAAGGATTCCTCTCAAATTTGTATAAATTCCTTTGTACACCTTTGTAAGTGATAGGTTTTGTATAACAAATATTTTTGTTGCTTACTCATGCTTACTCATGAGACATTATCCAATAATAAAAAAAAAAAAACTTCATTTGCTCAGTGCACATAAAAGGAAAGTATTCCTTCAGCAAATTTGTGTTATCTACTGTTTCTGACCATAATGCCACCTCATCTGCTTTATCATCAATCCTGTTCACCCAGAAAGTTTTCTGAAGGATGAACAAATCCAGCATGAGAATACATGAATAACAGCTTGATGGTACCAGTTTTTCTTTTTTGTCCTCACCAAATGTTGTCTTGTAGCAATACCAAACATCCTGTGTGGGCAGAGAAAAGGAATGCTGAGAGACCAGTTATTTCTTTCTTATGTAGCTGGTTGGCATTATTAATCTTTTGAGCATCTAGTGAATCTTTAGACATACTTTGAAGACTGTGTGGTTGCACTAGGTTTGATTAATTTTGACTCATAGGAAGAGATCAAAGGATCATGATAATTCTGTTGTGGTTGCCTAGAGCTGCACGTTTTCTTTGTAGTAATGTGCAGTAATAGAATGCCTTGAGAGATACCATGAGATTTGCCAAGTAACTTACCTCATGGTGGTCTCATCTTGTGAGAATGGAGTGTAGTTGTGTGAATGTTGGGTAAGGAGGAAACCATGGATGAGAAACAGGAGAAAACAAAGATGTTACAAGACCAACAAACAATGACAACAACTTCGAGGGTATTAGAAGTAATAATTGAAAGGAGATACATTCTATTCAGAATTTTTTTGATCTTCTGCTTTATATTAAGACTTTAAAATCAGTATGACCTAATCAGTTAAGACCTCTTAAATTTCACAACTTTGTATGATCTGAGCTTCACAGATACATGATTTGTACTCTGACTATAATTTTCTTCACCTGTCACAATCACCACTCACAATGTAAAGATATAAAAATATCCAGTCTGTTTTGTTTTTCCTGTGTCATTTAAATCTCCTTCAGATTAGCAGAGTGTAAGTGAACCATTAAGTTGTTAATACTACCATGGAGACTCAGGCTCACCAAATCCTGTGGGATTAAATGTAAGTGAATCCTTTCAATGGCCCTGTGATGCTGTCTATCAGTATGTGATGACCTTTTTGAGATACCCTTCATTTGTTTCCTCAAAATCTCCTGAAAATGTAGACTGTAGAATTCCATTATTTTGACATTGATCTCATCATTTTACATGTAGAAGCAGTACTACTACCACTTCTCTCTGTTTGGATTCTTACTCCTTCTTTACTGTTCTGTCACTGTATCACTGACATTTCTAGTGAGTTCCTTGTCCACTGGGCCCCATGCCCTTTCCAAATTTTTTGTAGGATACTTTTGCCTGCTTTTGTTCGTTTAACCCACTTAAGTTTCTAGTATGAAGGTGTTCAGCTCACCCAAATGATTTGAGGCTGTTCTATTACCTTTTCTGTTCTTTATTACCTTTCTTTTCGCTTGCCATATCCTTAATTTTGCCATCCAAAAAATTCACATTTATTTTCAAATTCAATTTCTTTTTGAAAATGTGAGATAGCATGCAGCCCTGGAAAACTGGTGAAAGCAGTTTGGTGCAATCTTTTTTGAAATGATAAAATTATTTCTCTGCATCTGCAGAAAGCATTCAGCAGACGACACAGGATGTATGCCTAACACTGTAACAGTTCTTTACATGAATATTTACATGAATGTTTACAAAGTGTTTCATTATAATTGTCTAGATGAGCACTCCTTATGGATCTTCACTAGTGAAAGGATTCATATGTGTATTACTCAAGATTTCAGGATTTCCAGTCATTGATCTTTTGCACAAGGGTTTCCCACAATTCCTATCAGTTACAGGGTGGTTTTATGTTCCAGTTACCTGGAGTTGCTACTTTAGCATGTGAGGAATTAAGAATTTCCTTTATATAATTTGTCACATAAATTCAGTTTCTCTCTTAAATACAGATTTTTAGCTTGCACAGTACTCTATTCCTTTTTCTCATTCTTCACATCTCTGCCCTTTTTGGTGCTCAACAAATGTATCAGTTGCTACTGGAAGTGTGGACCAGGAGGACTTTCAAGAAGCACGTTGAAAAAAGCTGTGTTTGCATTTTACAGAAGACTTCTGGAACATTATAAAACTCAGAGAAGTCAGGTTCTGCCTGGAATTATAATCTCAAGTACAAACAAAAAATTCCCACAGTCAAACCTTACCAACAATAGCCTGATTGTACTATCTGAGATTAGAGATACTACACTAAAAGAAGCACTTTTTTTTTTTTTCTTCGTAGAACACAAACACAGAGATGCAGTGAGAAGGCAAGCAGAGTTTTCCAAAGGCCATCTTGTGCTTTGACACATAGTCAACTTAGTAACAGGGAATGAAAGTGATATAGGCAGCTTTCTTCAAGAGAAAATACAAACGTATACAGAGACTGCCTTGAATGTGCAAATCAAGTAAGACATTAATTTGAACTTGAATAACCACAGCTCTGTCTCCACAAATCAGCACTACAAGCATTTTAGAATCACAGGATAAAGTGGGAAGCATTGGATCAGTTTATTTCCTAAAGCAGAGTTGAAGGAAGTTTAATGGGTCACCTGCAAGTCTTCTGAGAAATTAGAATGGTAAGGGCTGCCAGAAATGATTGAATTTTTCATCTGCAGTTAAAGTCCCTAGCACAAATGTCATGTCTCATCTTTATCAGTGTGTGCATGTGTGAGTAGAGGATGCTACAGGATATGACCTGTTCTTAACTGAAAACATTAAGAGAGAAGATCAGTGCTGCCAGAAGTAAGGGATTTTGCATGACATTTGTGTACACTGCAGACTCATCAAAATTTGTCCAGTCTCAGCAGGATTTCTGTGCATTTGACCAAGATGTCTGGCAATTGTATCCAGATCTTTATTTCAGCACGATAGGGACAGCACAACCTATCATTTTTATATAAGAAAAATGCAATGCAGTGCAGTCACATAAGAATAAAGAACAGACAGGAATGAATCCCTTGCCCTCTGCGATAAGATTTCCTCAGTAACTCTCATAATTCCCACTTTCACAGAGGATCTTTGACAACCTACTTCAGCATCCACATAAATTTAGAATTTCAGCTTTGTGAGGAAAGGCATTTGTACACACGAAATTGCAATTTCATGTATAGGGCAGCAGTAGGCAGAATTTTTCCACAATTTTTCATTATAGGCTCCAGTCACAGGCCGATGGCAAAGCCAAAAGAAAGCCCATGTGCAGATGTGAAAGGCACATTTGTGGTCATCCATCTTGAGCACAAAAAATGGTTGCAGCCTACATTCTCAGATGATGCTGAATCAGAGGATAATTGGGGTGGAACAGGGAGAGGCTGCTAAAGTTCTCAAAGTTGTGTGTGGCATAGACCCAGTATTGTCCTGTGCTTAAAGGGTCCCATCTTTATGCTTGGAAAATGGCTTTGAAAATGTTGATTTTTGTAAAGATTGTTTCTCTTCATTGTAGTACCTGGAGCTCTCTTTTCGGAACACTTACAGAAGAAGTGGATATAATTGTTAAAACCTGTGTGTCAGATCTGAAGTTGCAGTGAAGAAGTCTTCTCACAGCCCTGTTCTGATGGCAGCTTTATAATTACTGATCTTGCTTTTCTTTCTAAGCATGCTGTGCAGTCACAAAGATGCAGGATTTCTTGCATAAACTGTTGTGAGATCACACCCTTGCCGTCTCCTCTAAGACTGAGCTAAGAAAGGAGTTTTTTTCAGCATGAGTCAATGCCTCAATTCAAGAAATGTAGCCTGCCTTTTGAAGAACCCCTTATTGTAACCACAGGCTGTCTTTAGAATGGCAAATCTCAAGACCATAAACTTAGCTGACATGCCTGTGATCTGCTTTTGTTTAATTAGTCACAAAATCCTTCTGCTAGCCACTCATCCCACTCACTTGCCATCTGTGAAAAGATTTATGATGTTATGAACCACTTAAAATATTTTTTAAAAAGAAGGGCTGAGAGTTTTATAGAAAAAGGAAAGTCTTTTGGACCTTAGACACTACACTAGCAGGAATAAACTTCCTGTTTTTACACTAGTACTCATAAGCCCATCATAAGTGGGCACTCCTGAAGAGCAGCATGTGAGCACTCAGGTAGGAGACTCAGGACTTGAAAACAGGACTTTAATGACTGAAGTGGAAATACATTGGCACCGAGAATTTTGTTTTCTTTCTTTTTTCTCCTTTTTTTTCTGAAAGAAATTGAAGGAGCATATAGGAAATTTTTCATTTACTGAATAAGGAAAAATATAGGCTGATTTCTAAATTATATAGCCAGCATTTCCTTTTTAAAATGTTTTCTGTAAAAAATGGATTTGAAGTTTATTTCTAATTTTAGCACATTTGACAGACTAATTAGGGAGATTTTTCCTGTATAACATGAAAGACCGATGTGGTATGTAGAGTTATGTAACTTCCACATCCTGGTGTAAAAATACACAAAAGGTTCTCCTGTATATTTTCTATTTTTTCTCAGAAACGTGAGGGGTTTTTGTAATCTTTATTCTAAAAGCACTTGTTTCACACTTTTTGGGGAGCCGGGCCATACAGATATAAGCTTTCTTTGATGGTCAGCATTACTAAAACTTTCCATTTCCCTAGGTCTTAATAAATAGATATAATATATATAAAGTAATAAAATAATGCAATTTAGTATGCAGCATGAATCTATCTATGGCGTAATTATACTGTTTATTAATTAAATAATTATATTTTTAATGTATGTATTAAACACATTTTGAATGCTGACTGCTATACACAATATCTTTCTGATATTTAAATAAGCAAATGTGGTCTAATTTACATCATCCTTTTACTGGTATTTTTATTCTTCTCACTGCCTTTGTTTTCTTATGGACAGAGGGAGTAATCAGTGTTGTATGTAAGGACTGAGTGGTTTTGGATTTGCTTCAATTCTGATTAGGAAATATGTCTTGTCTTTCTTACAAGACCCTGAGGAAGCTACTTTCCCCTCTTAGTTTAGTCTTCATAGATAAGACATTTCTTGTAAGATAGTCCTTACCTACAAAATCTCTATATTTATGTCTGTGTGACCCATTTCTTGGAAAATAACATTGATGCCATTGATGTCTGAAAAGCATTAATGGTAGGTGGTGTGGCAACACCTGACATTTAGTTTCCAGCTGATGAATATGTCTGGAAGCTCTGTTTTGTCAGCATTCCTTCACTGGCCATATGTGTTAGGAACATGTAGACTTGTGTTCTTCTCAGCATGAGATATATTTATTTTGTCCTGATAAATAGCCTCCTGCTTATTATTATTAGAAACTTCCAAGTTAATTTTCTATTTATACCTGAGAACCTTTGCTACTTTTGATCAGCCATGCTTAAGAAATGTTCTAAATGTCAGACTTTAGCCATTTGTTTTTTAGGTGTTGAAGTCACTGGACAAGAGATCAAATTATTTTGTACAGGTTGCAAGGAAAGTTATTGATTGCTCTGAAGTCCTCCCACTTTAGCTTTTCCTGGGCCTCTTCTCTGACGAGTGGTCAAGGTTTCTCTCTTGTGTAGTAAAACAGGTTTATTTGGAAAGGAATGTCATCATTAAGCTCTGAATATTTAAGTCTCTTGCAGTATTAGATTAAGGAATAATGACTTTCATACTGGAAGATAATTTGTTTTGGTGACATAGCAGAAATGCACATTTCAGCAGCTAAACTCTATCATAAGGATAAACTCATTGATAGAGCCCCTTTGGTGTAGCCTAGCCAATTCACTCTTGAACAAGGAGCACCATTCAGTTTACTCTTAACTGGAGCAGCTCAGACTGTGCCATAGTTCTGGTTTCTCTCAAGATGTTAGATAAAGGAGGTGGCCTTCCCTATTTATTGACATAACTGGAAAAAAAATTGTGAGCACACCTTTAAATGACTACAAACTGTCTTTGGAACTGCAAAAACATTCTGATTTTCCAAAGACAGAACCAGGAGGTTCAAAGGTTTTCAAAGGTTTTTGAAAAATCTACACTCAGAGCATCTAAATAATTTTTTGAAAATAAAGTTTATACAACTATACTGACAAAAAAGTTTCACAGTCACTCTGATAGTGGTCCTGAATCTCTCAGTTTGGATTCAACGATTTCAAGGAACCAGCACACTCTTCAAGATTAATGCACAAGGCTCAAGCAGAGAACCAAGAGTCAAAGAAACTCGGAGGTAGCAGTGTAGATCCTGATACTTCTTAATCCTATCTTCTGCGCTTTTTTTGCAAGGCAGTCTTCGGGAAAACTCCAAATTGAAGGAAAATAAATATGAGAAAATTGTTCAACAAAAAAGGCCAAAATGCGGCTTAATTGAAATTGGAGTTGACAACAAGTGAGATTTATTCTTTGCATTCTAATAAGAAAGCATAGAGAGGAGAGGAGGCCTGAAAAATGTACAAGGAATGGAAGCAGGAAGGCAGTCAGTGGTAGGTAAGAGGAGTAAAATAGCTCCAAAGAAGGAGCTTCAAATTTGAAGAAATTAAGAATGCTTGTGATTCCAAAACTAAAAAAAAAATATTTTAATGTTAAGTGACCCAAAGCCAAATCTTGCTGCTTGCTTCTGAAGGCAGCAGGAAAGGCAATATTCAAATGTCTGTCAAACTGTGTTGAAAAATGAGATTTAAAACATACTCTCATCTTCCATTCTAGCATTTCTTTACAAGAACATTTCTTTATAGAATAGATTTGTGTTTACCTCCTAAGTACTTTCCCTTTTCCCTGAATACTTTTCTTCTAATGCAGCTGTATTTTTTCTAATACTTTTTCTGCTGAAATGAAGCACAAACACTACTTTTAAAAAGTAGTAATAGCTACCTAAACAAGCCATGTTTTTCCTTTTTTTTTTTTTTTTTTGAATGTTGGAACAAGTTATTTGCATTTGTTCTTGAGATTGTCATCTGATCAGATCTGACCAGATATAGGTACTTGCTTAGTGTTGGTGCTGTCAACATTCAGAAACAGAGACAATGGCTTGGCTAAAATCCAGCTGTCGTTAGAAAACTCTTTCTAAAAAGAGCTCTGTGGGATCTTAATTCCATCTGTCCTTCATCATGACTTCAAGCATACCGATATTTCTAAAAGGCAACTAAGTTCCTTTTAGGTCAGTCATGCTCTCTAGGGACCAACGTAAAAAAGAAAAACTTTAGCTGGCAGCTTTATCAATGATATATGAGGGAAAACAGAATACAGTGCTGTTTTTTATAGCTGCATTAGCTATGCATTGCTGGCAATTAAATATAATTTTCAACAGTAAAATAAGAACATAGCTGTGGGTGATTTCTTCTCCCTTGAAAAGCTTTCCCATACTGGTGAACTGCAAATTGTGCACAGTGAAAAGGGAGCTGGTGGAAGAAATGCACGAGACAGAATGCGACAGGACAAGGAGAGACAGGATGGGATGGGGTGGGATGGAATGGGATGAGTTGGAATGGGATAGCAAAAATCCTGATGGAATCTTAAGAGAGGTAAAAATACTGCGTCATACAAGGAACAGATCTCTCTACAGGTAGTTAGAAAGTGATGATGGGGAAAGGTGGTAAAAAATCCAGTGGTTTCCTTGGGAAAGGGGAAGAAGTATTCTTTGAGAAATGACTGTTTCAGGGGTGTGTAGCTTCTCCAGGACCTGGGAGCTGTGTGCTTGTACCATACATATACAGCCAAGAACTGGGGTAGAAAAAAGGGATCTCCAAATTTTTGCCTAAGATTAGTGGGGTCCCAGACACTGGCTCTTAGTTATAAGCTACTCTGTAAATAGGACAGCCGTGACTTTCAGAGGGTCTTAACTGAATGTCAGTAAACTAGCCACACTTCAGACTTTCAGAAGCTCAGCTGATGTGCAATGAAACAATGTTCTTAAAATAGCCAATCCTACTGATATTCTCTGCAGATGGTGTATTTTGAATTGAAGAGTATTGAATAGGACGTAATACACAAAGCATATAAAAACAAGGGAATATGATCTAGAACATACAATAGCTTAGTTCTAATACCAAAGCTAGGCTAGAAGTAATAGTGAGAAGTATTTTACTTTTGCAGTTAGTACAATGCCTCATCATTTAGTTTTGGCATCTGGAAGCAAAAGATTTCTTGTCCACAAACACAAAAATTCTCTTTAATTGTGTCAAATTAATTTTATTAAGTGTTGAAGGACATGACCCTTTTCTTGGTCTTTTGTTCAAATCTGTGGCTGCCCTACTTGAGGAATTTGTGTCAACAGTCTAAAAGTTGACACTTTTAGAGCAAATGTGATACAGCCTTTTGGGCACAGCCAGCTAGTGGTTTATGCTTTAGACTGGGCTTTCACAAGGGGATAATATTTCAATTTAAGCTTTCAGTGTGAAATTACACTATTGTTCTGTCTCAGGATTGATTGAGCATTTGAGGATAAGTATTATACAGTATCCTTCAGGGAAAAAAAAAACAACCAAAAAAAACCCCAAAAAAACAAAAAAAAAAAACCCACAAAAAAAACCAGTCCAGAACACAATCTGGTAAATGTTGGGGAGCTTAACTAGATTTTCCCAAGAAGACCAGAGAGACAAGGGAAGCTATGGGACCTGCTGAAATTCCCCAGCTGTTTCTAATAATGACTGGCTTTGAAGGGAGTAATTCAGTGCAGAAATATAATTTATTTCCCCATCTAGTTAAGGAAGGTGGAGTTCAGGCTTTAAACATAGGATCAAAAGTTTTCTTGAAATCTCTGTGTGGTATTTTGAGATTTGAGGACTTTTGAATATACTTGTCTTTCTACTGCCTTCAATTTATACAATCTATATCCATTGATGATAAATGGGAGGTGTTTATACCATCAGCAAGGATGTTACAGTATCACAAAATTTTGTCCCATTTGCTTCAGCGGTATATTTTATGGATTGAGCTACTACATGACACACACATGGGATTTTTGTAGGCTTTCAATAGTTCCACAGTTCTGTTAAGCATATTGAAGAAATATCCATGTTAATTATTTCTGAAGTTTGACTTTTCCTGAACAGAACTGCAAAGTACTGTACCAGCCAGGCTATATCAATCACTGAAGGTAAAAAAAAAAATCCATTAGGGGTCTATATTTAATGTTTTTCTAGAGCTGAACTGTGTCTTTTTTTTTTTGGGATGATGTCTTAGTAATGCTTTCTGTCTTCTCACATGTTTCTTGACATGGAGTCCATACTTGTGATATTCAATATTCAAGATCATGACTGCCATCATTGAGCAAGTATTGGAAAAATGAATAACTGTCTGCTGTAGGACATGATAGGTTCATGAACTTGGAGGTGCACGAGTCCATGATGACATACATCCATGAGTCTTTGGGAAGTTACTAAGGCATCAGCCATCATATTTGAGAACTTGGGGCAGTTCAGTCAAACACTGGAAAATGCCATATTTTTAAAAAGGGAAACAAGTAACACCCAGGGAATTACAGGCCTGTCAGTCTTACTGACAGGTAAGAACATGGAGGAGATTCTCCTGAAAATTGTGCTAAGGTACATGGGAAACAAAAAGGTGACTGTTGACAGCCAATCACCATGTTAACATGGCTTCAGTAAGGGCAAAATGTGCCTGACAAATTAGGTCATCTTCTATGATGGGTTTGCAGCAGTGGCAGATGAAGGCAGGGCAAGAGACATCTACTACCTGGACTTGTGCAAAGCATTTGACACTGTCTGGCACAACATCCCTGTCTCTAAACTGGAGACATGAATTTGATGGATGGGCCACTTGGTAAAAAATTGACTCAACAGTAACAATCAAAGAGTTAAATCAACAGCTCAATATCTAAGTGGAGACTGGTGGTGTCCCTCAGGGATCAGTGTTGGGAACACTATTTAACATGTTTGCCAGTGACATGGACAGTGGGATTGAGGGCACCCTCAGCAAGTTCACTTATGACACTGAGCTGTGGGGTGTCTATACTGGAGGGAAGGGGTCCAAAGTGACCTGGACAGTCTCGAGGGGTGGATCTGTACAAAGTTCAACACAGCTAATTTCCAGGTCCTTCACCTGGGTTGGCACAATTCCAAGCAGAAATACAGTCTGGGTGGAGGAAGTTCAGGGGGTGTTTGTGGGCAAAAACCCCAATATTATTCAGTCACATGCACTTGTAGTCCAGAAAGCCAGTTGTATCCTGGGCTGCATCCAGAGCAGTGTGGCCAGCAGGTTGAGACAGGTGACTCTCTCCCTCTACTCTGCTCTGGTGAGACCCACCTGGAGCACTGCATCCAGCTCTAGGGTCCACAGCATAAAGAAGGACATGGACTTTCCTGAGCAAGTCCAGAGGAGGCCACAAAGATGATCAGGGGGCTGAAGCACCTCTCCTGTGAGGAAAGGCTGAGACCATCATTCATCCTGGAGAAGCAAAGGCTCACAGGAGACCTTACAGCACCTTCCAGTATCTAACTACCCCTACCAGAAGGGTCACAATAGAGCCAGAGAGGGGCTTTTTGCAAAGGAGCAATGGTTTTAAACTGAAAGGGAGTAGGTTTACATTACATATTAGGAAGAAATTCTTTAGTGTGAACATGGTGAGGAACAGGAACAGGTTGCCAAGAGAAGTTGTGGACTTCACAGCCCTTGAGGTACTTGAGACCAGGCTGAATGAGTTTCTAAATAATCTAGTCTAGTGGAAGGTTCCCTTTCCATGCCAGAAAGGTTGGAACAAGATGGTCTTTAAGATCCCTTCCAACCAAGGCCATTCTATGGTTTTCTATTTCTATGATTGTATGATCTGAGTTGGTTGAACAGCTGCCATGCATCTTAACTTTCAAAAACCCTAAGATTTCAGCTTATGACTTTAGTTGTGGGGCTAAACACCAGTTCTATGTCTCACTTTTCAAGATTTTAAGAATCCATTTTTCACTTCCATGACTAACAGTAAAGCTATTCTTGATCTTGACATAGTGAAATTACACTGCCTGAATTTCTCTGTAAGTGTTTGATGAGAGAAGGAAGGCTTTTAATTTTCCAAATGGTTGTTTCATAATGCAAAGTTTAGAGATAAATACCACTTCCATCTTTCAAACATCTGAAGTATAATTAGCCAAATCTTAAGTACTTTTGAGCACTCCATTCCAGGATGACAGCCCTGATCCCATGTTAGAGCACAACTACTGCAAGCCTCTACATAGTGCCTTTGAAAAGTGGAAGAGGCTGGCAGAAAGATCAAATAATGATACTTATCTCTTGGAGCACTTTTTGGCTGGAGATAACCAGAAGTTCTCCAAGTATTGTTGCAGCATACTGAAGTACAGATGATAAGCACAGGTGCCCCCTCTTTTTCTTACTACTCTGGCACTAACATTAACTGGCTCACCCCAGAAAATTGGTCACATTGAGGAAACAAAGCTCCTCCTCACTGGATGCAAGACGGATTTATTTAAAGGGTTTTCTTCTTTTTAGAAAAGTTTGGAGCTCATAATGCCTCACTCCAGGCAGCCACACAGATCAGACGAGAGACGGTTCTATGTTCTCTTGAATTTTGCTTTACATCCTAGCAGAGGATAAGAGGGAAAAGCACAGATCAGCTAATACTAGGAATGCCAGCCTGCACACAGATTCAGGGAAGAGCTATAATTAAATCCATGTCCTCCTACATTGCATGTAGGCACTTGCATAGCTTTTATCCCTAAAGGCTTCTCTGTGTGCCAAAGAATGCCTAGGAGCGGTTGAAGGTTTCTGACAACTCCTGCAGAGAGACAGTATTTCACGGTTCCAAGGCCTATCAGCTACTAACACAGGTTTCACCTCCTTGTTCTCATGTTCTTTGTAAACCATATTTATTGTTTTTTTTACACAAGAGGTAAAGTCAAAAGAATTGATTCTCAGATACTCAAAGATCCTTTTCCTACAGACTGAGAGAAGTGAAAGAGCATCAAGCTACATGGTGAAAATAAAAACTAATCCTGAAATATTTCCATGTGTTATTGTTATTAGTTCAATATCTATTATTATTTTAGCAGTAAACATTTACATTAGATTTAAACAGTTTCCAGCACTACTTTTCAACTCTGTTTGATTCTGGATCTCTTTCTGACTCCTGCTTTTTTTTTCCCAAATGGAATGTACTTCAGCAACAATGTCCTGTCCCCACTCAAACATTAAATTTAGGACTTTTGACCATAACCAAGACAGTCAGAGCATGATTGGAACACCAGGAACTCCCAGCAAATTCTGTCTTGCCACTAAACATCTTCAGAAAGCTTCAGAAGTGTCAGAGAATGAAACAGGTTTTCAAAATTGCTTCTATTTGATTAGTATACTCCTCCCTCTGAAGACATGAAGCTTCACGTGTTCCAAACATACAGAATTGTTCTCAAGAAAGATTATCAGAGCTGTCACATAGAGAAGCTAGAACAAGGTTTGCCTGCAAGACATTTAGAGCCTTGCAATACCTTTTCTTTGTTCTAGGAAAATCCAAGTACATAGGTCATTGCTCTTTCTGGAGAAAATCAGAACCACCCATAAAATCATGGGTATTTTCTTCTGTACAGAAACCTTACAAAATATGTTTAATGTGGTGTAGCTACCCTATAGGAACATCCTTATTTGTTTTTAGGATAACTAGAATTTTATACAAGTTTGCTCTGCATCTGCACTAACAGAAAATTGAGTCAGAGAGTCCAAGTAACAGCACCTTTAGAAAAAGAAAAGTATTTTCTGAAAACCTTAAAGTAATAATTTGCTTAGAAATTCCAAGACAAAGGAAGTGAAAGTAATGAGTAAGTGAGCATTTTAAGAGAGAACAGATCTTGTGGGAAAGTCTCCTGGGAAAGAATTGTTCCAGCTGCTGTGAGTGAAAGCAAACACTGTTTTAATGTTTAATAACATGTTTTTTTTTCCTTTGGTATGGCTTTCCTCTAGAAAATGTTCCAGTACAACTGAGTGATAAGGAAAAGAAACTGTCTTGGAGCAGTTTTACTAGACTTTGTATAGCAGATATATACTGGACCATAGAAGTGCACAATTAAGGTCTCACTTGTGCAACAGAGATGAAAATACTTTCTACCTACCTACACTTGCAGTGATCTGAAAGTCATCCACCACTACAGTCAGGAGTAGCTTTCCCGTTTTCTAGATATACAGACAGCCTAAAATACATGAATCAGAAGGTGGTGTTTGAAATGTACAACCCCTACATGTCTGCAGCCTGGTTCTACTTTGTACACATGATTTCAACCAATTTGTTCCATTAGAGCAGCCAAAAGGCTAAACTCGGCATCCTCCACAAAACCACTACTTTTGTTATAGAGCAGCACTACCTGTGTTTCATCTTCAATCTGTGTGTTTCTCTTACCCCTTTTCTACCCACTGGAAATCATTACATGCCTAGTTAGAACTACCTAGCACTCCTAGCAGTGGTCAGCTCTGATCTCTATCCATAAAGAAAATGTCAGTGTGCTAGAATGGAAAACAGCAAGGATTTCAGAAAAAAGCTGTTGTACTTGTCAGACCACAGCAGGGAGGTTCAACTCTTCTCCTAGAGAGCTGGAATGATGCCAGGGAGAAATTATTTAAAAACCCAGGTCCTTTGATCAGCCTTTCCACCTGAATGCTGCTAAGTGATTTTACACAAACAGTGTATGAGGTCAGGCACCTGTCAAGCCTGCAAAGGGTTTCAGCTATAACTCTGAATGATATTAACTGTCTATACAAAGGGCCTCGGGAATTTCCAATAGGAGGTGTGTGTGGCTTCGCTGCTCTGTGTGCTGCTCAGATGTATTGAGAAGGGGATTAAGAAGTTTATGGTGACATCCAATGGATGATTAAAATAAACTGGAAAGCTGAGGATGAGGAATCAGCAGCACATAGCATGGTTTTAACCTAATGATTTGCTGCCTCCACTGGGCAGCCTGCCTAACTTTGGTATATCTAAGTTGCAACATTTCAGGGAATAATGTCCTTGTGTGATTAGTACTGCAGTAAAATTACAGGTCAAAAGGTCTGAAACATGACCTGTTTGGAAAGATGGAAGAAAAGGCAGTTGTTTAGTCTGGAGAAGTAAAGACTGTGGGAAGGAGTGGTACAACTTCAAATTTGCAGGAAAAAAGGAAAGGAATACACTGTTGCAGAGAAGACAGGAAGTAGTGGGTATGATTACAACTAGAGAGATAATGTGGTAGAAGCATTAGGTAATCTGTCTTCAGTTTAAATTGCCTAAAATAGTGTTGAAGCCTAATCAATTAAACTAAATATGAATTAGACAAGAATCACCAAGTGACATGGATACTGTGATAGGCAGGGAGATGACCTAGATGAACTCATATTTTATTCTGGCAGTAATTAGATTAATTTTTGTGGTATCTCTACATATTGAAAATACACACAAGGCTATGTATTTTAGTACCTATTTATGAAGGACCTCTCCTAACCTTTAGGGCTGCTTGATTTTAGAGATTTGCACTGAATATTTTGCACAGAATAATGGGGCTTTTTCTCTTTCAACCTTTTTCATCATCACATATTTGAGGAGAATTATGGTAGAGTTTTGCAATTTTAGCACCCATCCGATAAAGGCAGCTTACTGTTTTGTTTCCTTCCTCATGTTTGCATCTCTTGAGTTTGTTTTGCTAGCATTTATTGCCATCAGATTCAAAGCAGTGAAGCTGGTCAGAAGAAACCTTGTAAAACATTGATAACTGTTCATCATACCATATCACTAACTGCAGTTTGTAAGGCTTTTCCTGATTCTCAGGCTGTATGTGATAAACAAACATACAACTATTAGTCAGGGCTGATCTAAGCCCAGCCAAGGGCAGCTGGTACAAATGTGTAGAGATTCACAGGGAGCAATCAGGGAAGCAAGGAGCTGTCTAATTCTGTCGTGAAGTAACATAGCAAGAGTACAGAACTGACAGCTTGCTTATCACTCCTTGTTAGTGTTTTGGTATAAAGAAATAGGTCTCTTAGCTGCCCACTGCAGTCTTTTCCTGCACAATCTATTTCCCTTCTGATCTGATGATTCATGTTTATGAAACTTTTTAGATCAATGGTATGACTTGCTGCTTAAGACTGTCTGCCAGCTCCAATTAGGGGAAATGCTTGAACGCACACAACCAGATGGTGCTTGCTTGCTTTACTTAGATTGTGCAGAAATTTAGGCAGCAATAAAGGGTGTAAATACAGTGCAGTTCCTCTCAGAAACACTGGACTGGGACCCAAGTAACCATAATTGCATGGCAGTGTATTGTTTTCAGACTTAGCTCAAGTGTTCCTACATTTTCCTATAAAAGGCATTTCTATTAGTTTGCTATTTGGCCAAAGCTGGACAGATTTTCATGCAAGCAACACAAGGTCTAATATGCCCAGATTGCCCCTTTATCAAATTGCAAGACTTAATCTAAATCTTGAGGGTTTTAAAATAAATTTTTTAATCTGATATGATCTGTTTTCTCCTTATTTTTACTTTCAGGAATGGAGGTAGTGTTTCGCCAAAACTAGGAACAAATGAGAAAATAGTAGTAATGCTCCTTAAGTGGTAAACTTTTGACAAAAGAAAAAGAAGGTATATGATAGCATAAATTAATAAATTTTATATTGTTTAATAGCTCTCTTGCTTATGGTAAGTATCATTTAAGATCTCTGTTTCATAGAGAGAAGACAATGATAAATCAATTGATTTCTAGTTCTTAGAAACATTGACAACTTTTAACTTGAAGTGTATATCTTGCTCTTATGAAAAGTCATGTTTGAACATGGTATGACCTTTTCATTTCTTATAACAGCCAGGTAATCCAATGTTATTAATAACAAAGTATTTAGAAATGTTGTTCTTGTTCTGGGCTGACAAGTGACATGTACTGTGTTATCAGTTGGCTCTCCCCTGCATACTTTCTTAGGGAAGTAAATAGCTGGCACACTTGGAGACCTCTGGTTAAGATAATCTGGGGACAAGAGCGAGGAAACTGGAGGTGTAAGGCAGCCTGCTACAGAGGTGGTGGATATAGTTAGGCATGATATTTGGCAAATACCTGTCTATACTCTTTGTGGTTATAGCCTTTGATTTTTATGCCTTCCTAAACACTAGCTCTGTTAAGGATTTTAGGTGAAAAGGTAAAGGAAAAGGTTAAGGGCAATTCCTTTTACCTTTTTGCAGCTGGTAGTTCTAAAACATAAAGAACATCTGACAGTGTTTATCAGAGAGAGGGGAGAAAGAGAAAAAGCAAATCAAAAGGACAGTGACATTTGCTTCTAGACTCTTAAAATGCACAAAAGCATTTTAAGATGCCTTGGGTGCATGACTGTAATTCTAGAAAATACAGAAGACCTTGAAACTGAGTTGCCAAAATCTTTTTTAAAAGCTAGCCACAATTTCTTCCATTTTTGGTGTATTCTGCAGAAGGTACTCTGATGTACTCTGCTATCCAGTCTCATCACAGACACATTCTGTTTTCTGTCTCCTAACTACAGAAACACACACATGTTTTATACAATAGATTCTCACAGGAATTAGCTTAGCACAATGCCTGTCTCCTGCTCCACCTACAAGATGCAGCCGGTTGGTCTGATTTTTTACTCTTCTAATCAAAGCACTCAGCACATGTGGCCTTGAGCAGGGTAATTATCATTCTAGCCAAGGCAAGAAGACACAATTTATCTGTACCTCATAGCATGTCCTTTGAAATACAAGAGCCTTGCCAGAGGCACACTGACAAGTTGCAGCCAGGTTTTGCTTCCCTGTGCCATGTGTGGACCTCTGTTTTTCAAGGAAATACTCTCCATCTTATGTCCTGGCATGCCTTCATCTGTCAATAGCAAAGACAAAGTCACCTGCAAGGTCAACAAATATCTTGTGGTCACTTTCTTAAATATAGAGTGCCTCCTTTCTTCTTTCAGAGAGTTTGCAATAAGACCAATCTCTGACTTTTTCCAGAGTAAATTGTATATTGAGCTATGGTCCCATATTAAGTATGAGCTTCATGGGCCCTGTCAGCCACAGGTTTTACTTATGATATGTAGAGTCCAATGTTATGCAGCTAAAAAGCTACAGCTACTCAAGAAGAATAAAAAAACTCAACTTGCTCTGGTATAGATTGCCTCATGCCTGTACTGGCAAAATTTTAATAAGTTGATAATAATCTATCATTTTGGGTAGATCTCATGTAATTTTTTTTTAAAGTGACAAAATTTTAAAATATATCAAGTGGAAAAAAAGGTAAACTATCTCTGCATAAAGATAAACACATGCATTATTAAACACTGGAAGATAATTTTGTGCACATTTTGCTGTGCCCCAGTACCAAGTAAATATCACAGAATCATTGCATGACTGTACACAAGTGAAAAACTATGACAGGTAATTTCTGTCATGTGTTTTGCCTTTGGGTAGGGATTGTCTTTGAGAAGGGTATGATTTTCTAAAACTGAGTCATCTGTATGCAAAACAGCTAAAATAATATTTTAATGTAGGCTTTAAGATTACAACATTCATGTAATTAAAAGCCTTTTTCTTCCTTGGAGGCCAGTGTTTATAAACACATGAAAATCCTTATAATGTGCTTGATAATAAGACTGCACTTAGACTTGATATGGTTAGGTGAAATTAGGAGCCAAAGTTTCCCAAGACAGAGAACCTCTTTGGCATTCTTCTTCCCAAACCAAATATGATAGACAAGATGAAGAATATATTTTCCCCTTCCTCCTCCTCTCCTGAAGGTCAAATCATTACTCCAGTCGCTTAATGAGTAGTGTCATGCTGACAACCCTGTTAAGCTCTGACAAAACCTCTTGCCCAGTATCCTGTCTCTGATGGGGAACAGCAACAGATAACTAACAAGAACTTGAACAGTGTGACCTGCTGCTAGGTTCTGTGTCCTAGTTGTTGATCTTTGGCAGCTTAATGCCTTCCTGAGCCTGTGGCTACATCTGGACTGTGCCTGACAGCCACTGACAGATGCAGTACTGTAATATTCTTCAGTCTTTTCTTCAGCTTCATAAGGGTTGCAATTTACTATAACTTTCTGTGCATTCATCTGGGACAAGCAGGGCAAATAACGGAGAGGATGTCTGCTTTTCATGGCCAGAAAAGGGTGATTCAATGCCTTCCTTTCTTGGAGGGCACCTGAATGTGCTTGACAGGAGCGGGACATAAAGATAGGCGAAGAACCCTTTCCATAGTATGGAGTGGGACAGGCAGAAAGGAGTCACTAAAGCCGTGTTTCTCTTCCTAAATGGGACAGACAGGAGAGGAGCTTAGCTGCTGGTATGGTTTTGACCTGTGCCAGCTAGCACCCTCTGAAATACTGCCTGAGTATGTGCAGGCAATAGCATGTGCCAGGCTATTCCCAACAGGCATTCATATTTTGAATCCCTAGCCTTAAACACAGTCCTTTTTCTATTCTTAGACAACTTAAACTGAGAGGAAAAAAAAAAAAAAGAAAAAAAAATTTTCTTCATAATCACCACATGGAGCACAAAGGAGACCCAGAGCCAGCTCTGTGTAGTGTGAACCCTGCCATTTGGCACAGGGTATGGGAACAGTCCCTGCCCTTGTGTCATTTAGCAGAATGAATGGATCCAGAGAGACCAGGACGCTCATGAGAAAAATCAGTAAGCACACCCCAACCAGAACTCAGCGATGGTAGGAAGAGTGGTTTTTTTTTATGAACCTGAGTAGCTGCATGAAACTGGTCGTATGTCAGAAACCCTATGATGATGGAGTAACAGTCTGAATCCAACATCAAGATAATTAGGATACTTCTAAACCTTGTTAATATCTAATCTGTCTTGGTATGATCTTCTCTACTTTAAAATAAGTTTATACCCATAGTTTATCATTAGCATCCCAAAAGTATTCAAGCTTAGCCAAACTCAAACTAATGAAGCTTTCACAGAGTCATTGTGATGTCTCCACTGGACTCATGCTCTGACACACTCGTAGGGCACTGGATAAAGCTGTACCTTTCAGCTGTTCTGAAAAGGATAGTACCTTGCTCCACAGAATATACTATCAGTAAAATTTTACTCATTCTTCTCTGTGTGAGTTGTCTTCTATACTACTTCCTTGTAAACTACTTCCTTTAAACTTATATTTCCATTAAACTTCTACAGTATGGTACTCAGGAATAGAGACTGAGTCACAAAACATGGGAAAGGTAATAAATTTTAAGTAACTGTTGATAACTGTTATTAATAAGTAACTTTTCCTTAATCAGAGTTGTAGTAGCAAAAAAAATTTCTTCTCAAAAGAATACTGGTCTTCCAGAGTATCTTTCATCATAATCCTGATTCATGCAAGTCCTGACAAGCGGTGATAAGCACCATTTTCAGACAACTCAGTTTTCCACACTGAATTTAACTCCATCATTTCAGACTCTTCCTACTGGCTAGAAAAAGCTACATGTGGTTAAATACATGTTTGTTCTTCAGTTCCCTGTTTTCAAAAATCTGAATATATTTTTTCTGAAAATGGAAACATTAACTCTCTGCACATGTAAATTCCTATAACTATATAATCTGTCATTGAATTAGTGCATTCTGCAGTATAACACATTTAATAAAAGTTGATTTCTCATCTCTTTAACAAGAAATATTCAATCAGAAAGAAGAACAAGAAATACATAAGCATTTAAAATGAAAAGATGAGTTTGCTGAACGCACTGCATATTACACATATGTATAACAAATAGTCACACTTTTTCATTCATCTTCTTAGTGGCCATTTCATTCCTACAAAAGATAGAAGACAGTCAGGATAAATATAGATATGAAATCTGAGAAAAACAAGAAATACTGAAGGTGCTAAATATATTCACCCTGCAAATGGCTTCAGATGCCTCCTTCTCTAAATCCACAGCCCTGTCAGTGCTTTCCAACACTTCATCAATTTGTTGGGGAGAATGAAATGGAATGCTAACTTGGGAGCATTTTTTTTCCATTGGCATCTTCTGGTGCCAGTAAACCCCTTGGGTTGTCACAGCACACATGTCAACATATTGAACTTAGCTAGGCAAACTGGAGCCTAATTTGAAGCATTCAGCTGAGGTCTTATTCCACATGTGGAATATTCATAGTAAAAACATTACTAAAATTCATGAGCGTTATGAAAAGAGGTAAAACCAATCCCTTGAGTAAAAATAATGAAAGGAATTGGCTCATTTCCTGGTTCAGAGTGGTTAACAACATACAAATTTATTTTTTTTTACTGCAAATGGCATTTGCTATCATGCAGGTCAAAACTGACAGAAATAGTATATGCTCAAGAAAAAAAAGAATTTAGGTGTTCAGAGACTATAATACAGTTAAATCACTGTTTTCACTCTCTTCGTCAAGCACCTAGAGAAGCATAAAACCATTCTCTATAGACTACATTAGCAACTTGATGCACAGGGACTTTACACCATGACACCAATTAAGCTTAATAGAAGATCTACAGCTGAATTCCCTCATACCTTCAGCTGAAAATGTACTTCTAATAGTGTTTGAACTAATTTCCCTCCATGAGTTTTTCTCTGTAGGTTTTTTAGCTTTTATGTCATTAAAAATTGCAGCACAATTTGCATACTTTACAGTCACTATGTCCACGTTTCTTAATCATGTGATTTTCCTCCTTAATTGAATTTCAATGGAATTGCTCTGCGTGCTGTGAAGGATAGGGCAGAAAGAGTTGACATACGGCATTGATCTCCACTACCACCACCACCTGCCAAAATGGATCCTGACTTTGCTCATTTGTGGAAGGTTCTATTAATTTCCTTACTGCCTTCACTTTTTTCTGACCATGTTTTTCATCTTGTTTTTCTCTAAGTGCTATTCTCCTCCCTACTTTCTACCTACTATCTTGATTTTCTTCTCAACTGCATAATTAACAGAGTGTTTTCCCATTATATATTAATGGCCTGCATGTTTCCAAAGCTTTTATCAGATCTTTTTAATTGAAAAAACAAACAAAAACAAACAAATAAACAAACAAACAAACTGAAACAAAACAACAAAAAACCAAACACATGGGGAAGACAAATCACAGGTCTTCGGAACAGAGCTCTTACTTTTTATCAGTGACACTCACCTTGTTCATTTAACCATTTAGATAAGATTACATGTCATTCTGGACAAGTTCTGGCTCCTTGTTTCATCGTGTACCAGAGAACTTTAGGACATTTCTCTGTTTTTTCCAATGCAGATGTTGAGGCTGCATTTTGACCAAATGCATTGAGGAGAAATGTGCAAGTATTTATTAAAAAAAAAAAAAAAAAACACAACAACAAAAACCCACTTTTGTTTGATCTTACATACACTCATGCTAGTAGGGGAAGAACTCATAAAATCTGTCTCTCTTTTGTGTCAAGGAATAGCAAGAGCAGACCACTTTTCAAGGTAAGAAAAACCAAGACAAACCAACCATAACAGCCTGGGCAAAATGTTCCATCAACAGCTCCACATTGGGGAAGAAGTGAAGCGGTCCAGGAACCAGATAGTCTTGTCAGGACCAGCAGGAGATGAGATCAGGGAACAGACTTAACTGGGTTCTGGCATTGCCCCAGGAGTCATTTAGGAGCTAGGGCTGAAGGCAGGTGTACTAACCTAGCTCAACCAGGGAATGAAAGACCTGGGTCTGAGCCTACAGAGGGTTCCTCAATGTGGGCAAAGGGTGGAGTCCCAGGTGATGCTGGTCAGAGTTTCTAAGATTTATTTGTGTACTCACAGTTCTTACCATGGTGTCTTCCATGAATGTCTTAGTATCAGGTTTTCCATCTGTGTCATCTAACTCCTACCTACTCCATAATTAAAATTTAGTGAGCTCTTTAAATGTATTTAGAAACTTGGCTGCAAGTGCAGAAGATACTCAGCTGTTAGGCACCCAAGAAGCTTTCAAACACATTCTTGAGGTCAGTGAGGCCATTTAGCTGGTCAACAAATGTTTGCATTGCATTTAACTTTAATCTCTCTGTCTCTTAACTTTGTTGTCTTCAAGATGGCATTCTCATGAGGATTTATTAGTCCAAACCCATATTGCATGGAAAGTGCAAAAGTTTTTCTAACTACAAACAGTTATGTTAGGAGTCATTTTACATGCTAATCCTAACACCAGAAGTGATCTTTACACCATATAAACTTTAAAAGAGATCTAGTAGTAGCCATTCAGAATTTCTCCATGTGCTTTGCTTTAATCAGTTTTTCTGCATTAACAGGCATATGAAAAATCAAAGCCAGAAAAGTTTCCTTACAGTGCTTCAGTAAGTGAGACAGAGGAGCAGTGGCAAGGAAGCATGAATATCAGATGTGTGAAACTTGATAAAAGATAAAGTAGTTTTTTGAGATAAAAACATGAGCCCCCACTGTGCCTCATGAACCATCTCGCGATAGCCAAAGCAGAGCACATGAGAGCACAAGTACAAAATGGGAGTGAGTTCAGTGGAATGTACTTTGTAATGGATAGGGACTGTTCCTCAACATCCATGTGATAGATTGCTTTGCACTACCAATCTTGCAATTCCAAATTCCTTTATCCCATTTGACTTAAGAATTTCAGCTTAGACATCTGGCAGGGCATTGAGGCTTCTGTGGAAGAAGGAGACTGTCATACTTTGAAAGTAAAAATGGCAAGGAATACAGACCAACTTCTGACACATTCCTTGATGTCTGTATCCAGGGAATATTATCCACATATTTGTCATTTTCAAGGTTAATTTTAGATTTTTAACAGTTCAGCTATGTGGCTTTATAGCTTTATAGATTACTAATTTTGTAGTAATGCTATCTTTGGAAGATAAGCCATTACTAGCTGATTGCTATAGCATCATGTTGAGCCAAATTTATTCTGACATGAGTGCTTTGCTCATAGAAGCCAGAGTTCTGTGAGATTTTCAGGCAGCAATTCACATCTTCTCAATGCTCAACAATTTCTGTTTTGGGTCCCTGTATCCAGGCTTAGCTCAACACTGCATTACTCCACAATTGTGCTGGTAGAACTACTTTAGACAAGTTGGTATAAACTGGAAGAACACAGTGATAAAATAGGATTTCTATTCTTATTTTCAGGAATAGTAAGGCTACCTCCCTATGATAAAGATGAATAGAAGCATCCTGTTCCAAATTACTTCCTCAGCATGTGTTTTTTCCCCTTGTTTAGGATCTTTGAAGCTTTTAAGTATTTTCTGTATGTTTCTGAGCACCCCTATTAGATTAGTCTGTTTTGGTTTTTCCCACAGAAGACTGACATTAAGTGGTTCTTTTCCCAGCAATAATAATCTCATTTACTATAAATTGTTATATCTGGAATACCTTGGAGATGCCCTAATGCTTTTACATAATGAAGACCATTTATTACCAAATATTGCAAAGCCAGTTTTCAATTAGTTTTCCTCATTTTTTAAGTGGAAATCATTGAATCTGATGGGGAAATAATTGCTTTTACAAAAGAAATCTGCTATACAAGTGTATGTATAACTTATGTGCAGGCAGAGAAACAAAAAAAATGTTTATTTCTTAAATGTGCAAAATAAGATATGAACATGGTATAGGCAAATAAAGTAAAAAGTGCACAAAACAAGTGACCTATGCATTAGATAGAATTTTTCCTTGATATTTACATTAAAGTGTGCAGGTGTCTGCATGAAAGAGATGTCTGATAATAAGGCTAGTTTTCAAAATTTAGCTTGCACCAACATGACTTTATTTTTAGGCAAGTCTGGCAAAGGGAGGAAACTTAAAAACCCAGTTATAGAGGGAGGGTGAGGTAATGATACAGGTATTTGCATAATTTTTTACATAAACCAAGCAATAGAGCAGTCAGGTAGCGCTGTTCAGTATATACTGGAAAGAGGATAAAACGTACCACAGCAGCATAAATACAAGGGAAAACAATTTTGGTTCCTTCAAATTTATGGAATATATTCTATATGTGGAATTATCCTGTGACCATCTGAACAGCCCCAGTGCATCTTCTGGAGAAAAGAACCAGCTGGCCCAGTCCAGTTCCATGGTTCCCACTAAGCAGCTGGGATCTGCTGTGGCAGCTTGTGCCACAATGTGATTTCCAGAGTGTGACTCAAAATATGCAATCCTCTCAAGCTGCATAGATGACAGTTGGGAGGTTAAAAGGATTTCACCCTGTCTCATGAGCACTTCTTAAATCCAGATCAAGTGTAGAAGAGGTGCATATGTTGCTTCTTCAGAAAGACCCTGTGACCAGTGACTGGGATGCGAATCTGCATGCCTACGTAATGGACCAGGCATCAGGGAAGCAGTGGATCTTATTGATAGGGTGGAAGGTGTAGTGTGGGGAGGCTAACAGGGTCTGGGCCAGGGATGTTAATGTTTTATATAAATGCCACAGATTTTATTTCTGATTATTTATCATACTTCTAGCTGCCTTCAGTTCAAGGCTTAGACCTAGACAGACTTGAGACATGATCTGCTGCAAACCACCTGACTTTCAACACATCCAAGGGCCAGATTCTGCACCTGGATCAATCCCAAAGACAAACGAATGTTGCACAGGGAAAGGATTGAGAACAACTCTGCCAGGAGGGACTCTGGGGATAAGAAACTACACATGAGCTGGTCCTGTGCACTCACAGAGTAGGCATCCAGGGACCTGTGGGCAGCAGTTGTTGGAGGGGATTCTGCACCTCTGCTCCGCTCTGCTCTAGTGAGACCCACCTGCAGCACTGCATCCAGCTCTGGGGTCCCCAATGCAGAAATAATGTGGACCTCTTGTAGTTAGTTCAGAGGAAGCCAGGAAGATGATCAGAGGGCTGGAGCACATCTTCTTGAAGACAGGCTGAGAGAGCTAGAGTTTGGCCTGGGGAAGAGAAGGCTCTGGGGAGGCCTTTTAGCACCTTCCAGTACCTGAAGGGAGCCTATAAGAAAGTTGGAGAAGGACCTTTTAGAAGGGTATGTAGTGACAGGACAAGATGGAATGGCCTTAAACTGAGAGAAGCCAGGTTTAGGTTAATTATTAGGAAGAAATTCTTTACTGAGAGCTATGAGGTGCTGGAACAGGCTGCCGAGAGAAGTTGTGGATGACCCCTGTCTGGAACTGTTCAAGGCCAAGTTGGATAGAGTTTTGAGCAACATGGTCTAGTGGAAGGCGTCCCTGCCCATGGCAGGTGGGTTTAGAACTATATAATCTCTAAGACTTCTTCCAATCTAAACCATTCTGTAATTATGTGATTGTATACCAAGGAGATACCTGTGATTTGATACCTAGATGAGGGCATGGTAAATGTTTGTAGGTTCATACAGGAGTCAGTTTTTTGTTTGAACTGTTAGTACTGTTCAGCAAATGCAGTTTATTCCCATCTGACAGGAATGACAAGTTACCACAAACACAAATTGGTGGATTTGGTATTCTGGGCATACAGCCTTTTTTTGGGGGCCATTGCTAATTGAAAGACATTGTCCCACTGGTGATTGTCAGACCTCTTCCTATGTGAAGGGCCAGCACAATTGAAGCCAGAGTTATAAATCAATGTTTACCCCACGAATCATGGGACATATTAGAAATCATGCATGACACTACTAAAAAACTTTTTTTACTTAATTGGCAGTAAGGCTTGAAGAATAATTGACAAGATGCTCAGATTTTCCAGGCTGTAATGATTTTCCTTTGATGACTAGGTTTTTCCCTATGGACCTCCAGTCACTTGATTTTTATGGAAGTATTTGCTAGCATTTACATTTGTTCTTCTTCTCATCTATCACTATCATTATCTTTTGATGTGACTATTTTTAAACAATTATGTGTGTATTAAGAGTGCTGTGTTAATGCTGTAAAGCTAAATGTCCCATATGAATCATAAATAATTATTGGTATAGTTTATCTTCCTACATATTTGGAACATACGTACATTTTTAAGGTTAACTGACATGATTTTGTAGTAGAGAAAGTAAATGCAAAATTAGGAACAGTTCAGCAGCCGGACTGTAAGATTTTTATGTCATTGGATCAGTTTTGCAAGTACTCATCGTGAATGTCTAATATCTAATATTCAACAGTTGAGCAAGCACATATGTAGCAGTGGAGATGTTCTAGGAACCTGCAGGACACAAGAAATAGAATCTCTTCTAATCACTCAGCAGTAGATACTGCAGTTGCAATATCTTCTGCTTTTTCCTTTGTCGAGTGCTGTCAAAATAGTGTGCAAATCTTTGCATTCAATATATGCACTGTGTGGAAGACAGAATTAAGAGGAGGAGCCACACTGATTTTTCTTGTAAGAATTCTACTTTTTTATTCTTGGCTTTGAGAAAGCCAAGTTATTAGCTACCAGTAGAGGTTGCAGGGTGTTTGAACTCTGCTTTTTAGTGCCAAGAAAGTGAGATTAATGGGAGTTCTAGTATATCTCTTCTGACAAAAAATCCATTTTCATTTTTGCTTTTAAAGGAAAGTACCACATTTCTCATAATTTGCAAGACAGTTATCAGCTACATATAAGGAAAAGAGCATATATTCAGCCTCCCTTCTGAGCTATGGCATCCTGGTTGCCACACTTACTGGCAAATGAGCATTCAAAATCACTGCACTGCTGTGTTTGTTGATCAGTTAAGTGCAGACTTCAGTATACTGGGACTTCATAACTCACCCACTCTACCCTCCAATTAACCCACATGTTGAATTTGCATTCTACTCCTGGGCTTCTGTCTTGCATGTCTTTCCTCTGCTGCAGATAGTTTCACAGAAATCTGTGTTGAAACAAGTCCAGCCCTTGTGTCCTTGGTCAAACTGTTCTTCCCGAGTGAAGCTTGCCTTTGGGAGCTTGGGCTGTGGCAGTGAAACACTGCAGAAACCATTCTCCAGTGGTTTGTGTGCACACATCTGTCACACTGTCTTGTATTTGCCCTGAAGGCTTGTCTGGCACCTTTTGATTGATTGTGCAATGATTCACTTCCTCTATTTCTTTTCCCAATCCACACTTACCAGCGCTGACAAGAGACTACACACAAAGTCTTTTGGCCTAAGAGTTTTCTGTAAGGTTTTCTGTATAATTCCTAGACTCCTATGTTTTATAGAGCCATAGAAGATATCAAGTTGGAAGGCACCTATAAGGATCACTGAGTCCAGCTCCCTGATCCTCACAGGACAACATAAAACTAAATCATATCATTGAGAGCATTGTCCAGATGATTTCTCATGAACTGTAGAAGAGTTCTCAATAACTAGTGTATTGCAAGCCATTCTATGGACTGCCATACCTAGAAACTGAAAAGGTGGAATGGAAAGGAAGAAGGTATTTGCTAGGAAGTGGATGAAGCCTCATTCTGGTTAATTAAGGTGCCTTGGTGCACTTACCACCCCGAGAGCCCTCTAGGGGTATTATAGTAACAGTGGTGAGTGCTGCCAGGAGAAAGAGCCATTTGAGCTTGTTGTGGCACTGAAAGCAAAGGGCTGGGAAGAGGGAAAGTGATGTGTTTGAAATGGGCTATGGAAAGTAGGTGATAAGAGCACAGGGGAGATCTGGATGGAAGATATAACCTCGTGCTGAGAGTGCAATACTAAATGAAACACCACCATAAAGTTTTTGTCTGTTTCATACAGGACATCACATTTGCCTAACTTTGGTCTGGAAAAGTTATTCCTAGAGAATAATCTAGGGGTTGCTGTAGAACTACACAGAGTCTAGTAGGTTGATCAAGATCTAAAGTAAACAGTTTCTAATTTTTGTTTCACTGAGAGCACAATATACAAGTTTTGTTATTTCCATACAAGTTTTTTTATTTCCATACATGTTTTCCACAGTCACTCGCTGCACTAATTTTAGTCCCTTAAAACAATGGGAGGAAAACTGTACATGGCACAGTATTGTAGATTAGGCAGTAGGGAAGATTTTGCAGCCTACCCAGATTCTGAGTCACAAATAAGATATTCAAATTTGCCATTCTTGAGAACCCCCTTTGCTTTTTGAGTACAGCTTCCCTGACATTGCCTGAGTCTGAAATTTTGTTCTCTCATACAACAGTGTTATTTCTACCACCAAATAAATCACCATGGCTGAGTATATTTATGTGATCTGCTTCATGTTTAGATACATTGCAGTAAAACATCTCTTACTGCATCTCTTAATGCAGTCATCTATACTTAGAAAGTGGCCTCAGATTAGCCCAACTTCTGGTCTATTTTAACTTTCCTGTTATAATTGAATAGATACAACTCAGGCTCTTCAGGCCTTATTTATAGTAGTTATAGTGGTGCACTTCCTTCCTCAGGGAAAAGATATGTACACTGGCAAAAGAGTTGTTTTGCTGTTACTGCCTTTACCAGTTCCTGGAATTCAATGACTATTCACTTTTAGGCTGATATGACCGTGGCTTCAGACCTTGGGTCAACTTCAGTGAAGGGGAGCTAAGCTGATTCAAACTACCTTGCTTCTCATGCGGGCAGAGTATACACAGACAGCTGCAGCTATCCTGCAGAAACTTGTTTTGTCTATCTAGGGACTCCTCTGGAGTTTATGCCAGCACAGTTGTCAGAGAGATGTGTGATGTTTTTTCCCCACACTCTTAACCAATATCTCTCTGCCGGTAAAACTTCCAAGTTTAGGCTGGCTGTAGTGTGAATGCAGCTATATCAGTAAAGCTCATTTCTGTATTAGAAGAGAACAGTGTTGTACTGTTATCATCACACATATTAGGGGCTATATCAGCATAAGCACTTTGGCACAAGTGAGAATTAGGCCATTTATCAATTGCACACCCCACTGCTGATGAAAGGGCTCAATTACAAACATCTTTGAATCTCTTAGGAAGAATTGAAGGATTTTCTGACTGAGACAAGTTAATATATCACTGGAGAAATTCACAATATCATGCAGTTCTAGTGGTGAAAAAAAATCATGGGAGCTAAAAAAATAAAGTCTAACAGTTACCATAGCCACCTGATGGGCTACTGCAAATTTCCTGGCTGGTGGCATCACCCTTGTTTGCAGAGTTAGTGGGCTGGCCAAGTTTTTTTAGTTTTGATCATTCATGCAGTTCTTAATAAGATGTGATTCTGTAACCACTTCAAAAGGTATTTTTTTAGCTGAAGACAAGACTGCACCTAGATTTCATGCATTTTATTTTCAATAAGATTATTCAAGAGGAAAGAAAGATGCAGTTGAAAAAACACTGGCGTGAAAGAAGAGCATGACAGAATGAAAAGAACTACATTGCCCTTAAATTTTTAGTAGCTTTTTTACAAAGTTATTTCCCTGTAGTGCCTGGCTTTATAATCCAAGTATCTTTCCATTTTATGTCCCTTACCTGTTGTTGAGGGACATGTTATGTAAATGCTTTTTATGGAGACTCAGAGGGATTGCAAAGTATTATACTAGTCATTCTGTGTACACTGCAGTTGAGTGGGACCTGTTTTCTCCATTTTCTGGGGAATTCCAGAATTGCCATTTCAAAACTGTTTATATCACAAAACGGTTCAGACAAACAGGATCTTCCAGGAACCAGAATTCTCCAAGATTTGTTCTTTACCTGAGAGCTTTAAGCCCTTGTTTCTGAAGAGTTTTCTGGCAAATACATAACTGTGGTTTCAGTAAGACATGGAGAAGCTGAAGGAGGCAATATCTGTGTCTGCCATTGTTCACAGGAGAGGCTATATAGGAGGAAGATGCTTAGAGCGGTAAGCTGTACTCTCAGAACAAGATTTCTGAGCCTTTCCTAGTACCCAATGTGTAGGCTCTAGAGTTGATGTTTCTGCTACACTTTGCCCTCCCCTGTCTGTACACAAAAGATTGCAATACTAGCATTTAATAATATTGTGAGTAATCATCTATTCCTTTAACATAAATGCTTTGCATCATGCCAGTGAGGAGTCCTGAAAAAATGTTTAAAAACACTTGACTCTTGTCTTTCTTTAGCAGTAGTAAACTGGTTTGGATGGGCAGTATCAGGGTTTAAAGGCAAAGATTGCCATTTATCTGAACCAGCAAAACTTCTGCCATGATCTAGGATGAAGCCAGACACAACCCTGAACTGAAACAGAGGAAGGCCAAAAAAGCATTTGCTTGTCTTGACTGTGGAAGTGCGCTGCAGGCTCCCACTTCAGCACCCCACCACAGGCTGTGACGTGGCCAGGTAGGGTCATGCTTTTCTCACAGAAGTAACATAAAATAAATCTTCCAGGAGAGTTAAAGCAAAGTGAGTAGTTGAAATGGATTCACTAGTGTTTCAGTTGAGTGGTTAACTGATTTGGATTACTTTTTAAAGAAAAATGTAACTGTCTAGCTCTCCTTCTTAGGTGGAACAAAGCTGAATTATGAAGTCTTCATAAATTTTTTTCTCAGAACAGGAATACTGTCCATCATGTACAACAAACTAGGCAGGCTGTCTCTGGGTGTCTCTTCTCATGAGTTCAAAACATCTTGTCCTGTATTACAAAAGCTTACTATGGAGCAAAGGCAGAGACCCTCTAGAGTCTCTAGGGTCTTCCTGGGCTTTAGTAAATGCATTCAGGATCAGGATACCCCTTGTTTCTGGCCTATCCTTGGCACTCAGGTGGGTTTCAGCTCAAGCACATGCTGATAGTCCATCAATAAGAAAAGACAGGTAATAAGACACTGAGAACAAACTTCCACATCCCCCTTTTCCTCCTTCAGGTCTTTTTGGCTGCAGCAGAAAGTCAGAGGTCATGTTGTTTCAGACCTTTGAACCCCAGTGTTCTGTATGTCTTTGAAACATTCTGTTCTTACACACAACTTCCAGCCTCTTTACATCAGCACATTTGGTATAGGAATCTGCTCTTTGGATGTTAGCAAATATGACCTGTCCAAATTTCAGTATGAGTATTGTTTAATCTTGAGTTCTCCAGTCAGCTTTTCTACTTTTTTTCTTGACCCATTTCTCAGGGGATGAAATGCAAAAAGCTAGTTTCTGTAAATGCCTGGATTTGGTTTGAGGAATTTGGAAAAATTCAGGGGATTTGAATATAAAGTATGTTTTCTACTTTTGATTTTTTTTCTGCCTCTACACTCATCTGTAATTTGTGGCATCACAGTTAAATCATGTTATGCCACTGACATTTTTGTATGGTGTAATCATTCCCGATTGCTGTCTCTGCCCTTTGCTAGCTGGTTTCTATCTACAGTACAGCTCTCTTTAGAGGAAAAGAAAAAGGGAAGGGAAGGGAAGGGAAGGGAAGGGAAGGGAAGGGAAGGGAAGGGAAGGGAAGGGAAGGGAAGGGAAGGGAAGGGAAGGGAAGGGAAGGGAAGGGAAGGGAAGGGAAGGGAAGGGAAGGGAAGGGAAGGGAAGGGAAGGGAAGGGAAGGGAAGGGAAGGGAAGGGAAGGGAAGGGAAGGGAAGGGAAGGGAAGGGAAGGGAAGGGAAGGGAAGGGAAGGGAAGGGAAGGGAAGGGAAGGGAAGGGAAGGGAAGGGAAGGGAAGGGAAGGGAAGGGAAGGGAAGGGAAGGGAAGGGAAGGGAAGGGAAGGGAAGGGAAGGGAAGGGAAGGGAAGGGAAGGGAAGGGAAGGGAAGGGAAGGGAAGGGAAGGGAAGGGAAGGGAAGGGAAGGGAAGGGAAGGGAAGGGAAGGGAAGGGAAGGGAAGGGAAGGGAAGGGAAGGGAAGGGAAGGGAAGGGAAGGGAAGGGAAGGGAAGGGAAGGGAAGGGAAGGGAAGGGAAGGGAAGGGAAGGGAAGGGAAGGGAAGGGAAGGGAAGGGAAGGGAAGGGAAGGGAAGGGAAGGGAAGGGAAGGGAAGGGAAGGGAAGGGAAGGGAAGGGAAGGGAAGGGAAGGGAAGGGAAGGGAAGGGAAGGGAAGGGAAGGGAAGGGAAGGGAAGGGAAGGGAAGGGAAGGGAAGGGAAGGGAAGGGAAGGGAAGGGAAGGGAAGGGAAGGGAATTTTTAAATTTCTGAATGTTTGAGTAAAACAGGTCTCTCAACTGAAATAAAGCAATATGAAATGCTGAGATACGTGTTGTGTCACCTTGCCATCTTTTTCAACTGGTTTCTTTCAAATCAACAGAAGCTTGCTCTCATCAGCAAGTCTTAAGAAATATTGGTTACTGGAAGGGCATCAGTTTACATTCTAGCAAGGTTTTACATCACCATGAAGGAAATAAAGGCATAATTCACATTAAATCTGTTCTGTTTCTGCAGTGTACCATGTGTACCTCTCCTGAACTCCTGGCAGTGTCCTAGCACATGTGCCTTGGTCTTTTTAGTTTCTCTCAGTGTGCTGAGGTGGGCAGGTCATGAAGGAGACTGTCCACCCCAACAGACAGGACATTCTGACGCTTCTGCCCTATGATAGCTGGCCTCAAACAGTGCAGCAAGGAAACTGCTTTCTGAACATAACATAGCTCATGGGGAAAATGAAAGGCTGCGTTGTGGCCTGGCTCTGAAGTGTCAGCTGAGTCTAGCTGGCTTGGAAACATTGGGAACCTTCCTCTGCTCTGGCCATTTGCCCACAGTCTCCACTGCACTGCTCTCCCTGTCCGGATACCTGCATCTTCAGTGTCAGGAAATCACTAGACAGTCCTAGAGCCAACAGTGTTTGTCACTTTGCAGGCATTACTTAGGACATACACTCAGCATTGCAGTAGGATTTTTTAAAGGTGTAGTGGCAATTTTTTACTCCAGATGAGTTTTAATCATTAGAGCCACACATGTGATGTATGATATCTTTTTCATTCAGATTCTGCAAAATGGCAAGGTGTGTGTTAACATCTTTTCAATTGTACTTTTAAACAAACATTGTTGGCCTGTCAGCGTGGTGATACTTACTTTAGCTGAATACATGCTCAATTCTTTCTGACATAACCATCTTTTCACTCTCAGCTGACTTAATCCAATAATCATTAGCTGATGTGTTTGTGAGATAGGACTGTGAACAGTGGTGAGAGAATTCACTGACAGCTTACTGTTGGTAGCTTACAGGTGCTGGCTATAGGTACAATCTTATGTAACTCATTACTATAGAAAGTGGGAACCAAAGGTGCTGAAGTTCACTATTACAGAGCATTTCTCAACAGCACAGAAAGCTTAAGTTAGTTTTCATATGTTTATAAGTCAGAATCATTATACAACTTTTCCCTCTGGATGATTTGTTTCTTGAGAAAACCTCCTCATGAGATTACTTAAAGATTTAGGTTTACTTTGGTTTGGCTGGGATTTTTTTACTATGGAAATTCTATAGTCATAAAGTTTAGCTTTTGCTCATTTATAGCTACACTAAGTTGTTGCAAATTGCAACATCTTGCATCCTTTCTCAACTCTAATAACTGTACTATCAGGGAATATAAATAACAAGTCTTTCAAAAAATGTCTTATCTAGATTAACCTCATAAACTTGAAAAATCTGTTCTTTAATATCTCTATGCATTAGTTCTGATTGGTAAAAGCTATGAGATCTAATTGGCCTCTGTATTTTTTTAATAATAAAACTCAAATATGGATAGAGCTATAGTAATTATTTTAGTAAAATTTGGTGTTTTGCAGATGACTAACTGATGTATGGATCTCTGACATTTGGACACCACAGGGAATTTCTTTTGATTCATACAGTTAAGGAGAAGGATAAATTTTTCCTTGCAGTTGATCTATTCCTTATTTTTTAGAAAACACATCAGTGTAAATACCTTATGTGTGAAATTTGTTTTACATCATGCCAGCTCTAATGTTGAGCGTTTGTGTAGATTCACTCTCCAGTTAGCAGAGAAACAGGCATTGAAGGCTGACATTTCTGAGAATGATGAGCTCTATCATCTCAAGAGCCATCTGTCTCTCCCCACTGACTCTATAGGGGACTTAAACAATTAGTTGAGGACAGGTTATCATAAGCAATATGATTAAGAGGCACCCCAAGTGCTACAGTGGGGATGTGACATCAGCACATATCATATTTTAAGTTTTTCTAAGAATAGCTTCCCATAACAAACAATTGCCCAGACCCTTGATATATTAAATTGTGACTTAGATAAATGAGAACTCTCCTCTTTATGGTACATCCTAAGACAATGACCCTGTGGAGCTTCTAATCTATTTCACAAACTTAGGTCAACTTCTTTTAATCTCCTTTAATAATCCTGTTTTTCTAGGTTGTGTATCATCTGTGCTGACAGAGAAACAACCAGAAAATAATCCTGCAAAAAAGACCCTTAGAACATGTTCCAACTTTCTCCTTTTCCTGTCTTAATAGCATCTTCTTCCTTCTTTCCCATTCCTAACAGAAATTTCCATAGTCTTTTCTTTAAATCCTCCAAACATAGAAATTTCATCCTTGAGTTTTGGCACCTAACCATGCTATATCTTCACTGTTTTTTCTAAGAAGAAAGTTTTCCTTAAGATTTAAGCTTCATTATTGTGGCTGCATTGTAGAGCCCATTGTTACTGCCTTTGTAGTCTTCCAGTCCTGGGATGCAGAACAGTAGTGGTTTACTCAGCACCTTATACAGGACAAACCTCACTTTTGCCCCCTTCCCTTGTTTCACAGAAATGCAAAAAATCATGAGTATTTTCTCTCTTTAGCATAGGTGTTTGGAGTTTTTAATCTCTATGCAGAATATATGTGTTACCTGACAATAAGTGTCTGTCTGTCTATGTACCATTAATGTAATTCCGTGTTAGTCTTACACTGAGGAGGACCTGGGATATACATAGGTGAAACATCCCTAACTTTGGGATGGACAGAGCATTACTAATGGTTCTTAATAAGGAACGTCATGCCAGCAAAGTAGCCAACAGATTAAGTAACTATAGAAATAAAAGTCAGGGCTGTGGAAAAAACCATTCTGTTACTGGGTTCAAGTCTAATTTCTCCAGAAAAGACTGGCAGACTGTAGCAGCTGACAGGCTATTGTTCTTTACAGATACAGAATCTGCTGAGACAGGAAGGTGAGGAGATGGATAGCTGAGTTTTAACTTGCATGCAAAGCACTGCCAGGACAAACAAGCTTTCTGGATCATTTCCTAAAAAAGAAACCAGGATATTGTTTTACTTCAGGGATGTATTAACAAGAGAAAGCTGCTGAACTAATGATCTCCATGTCCAGCACAATGCCACAAAATTCCAGAATTGAAAAAATCCAGTGAAAATTATGGTCCTGTTCAGCAGAAAAAATGCTTGACTATAGCCAGTTAAGGTGCACTGACATTATTTGGTTTAACATTCTGCAGCTGTGTTCAGCATAAATGGAAATGAAATGTTTTATAGGGGTTTAGATCAGTATCCCTTCTACTGTGCTCCTTTTGAGTGGTATAGCAGCTATAGGTGGATATAGAAGAATTTATTAGCTCCTCAAGTCCAAAACCTATCTTGTGAAAAAAGATTTTATTATGATTATAAATCTGCAAGTTCTTCCATTCCTTTAACCTTCGGCATCCATATATACTGGCATGGGACAGGGTTTCCAGAGTGATGACATACACGCTCTGCCTGTGTCATACAAACATATAAACAAAAGTGATGGTACTTGGTGTAACTGGAAGCATCTTGAAGCGAAGTCTATGTTAATAAACATGGAATCTTTGTGAAATTCCAAAGGAACTGCATTCTTGAACTCTTGATTGAGTTTAACTTTGAATGAGAGCCTGAAATGAGAGAGCTGATTGTAAATGCTACTGTGAAATACTGAGTTGTTTATTTGGAGACTCAAACCAGACGTGCTAGAAAGAACACGACACAAGTATTACAAAGTTATACACACACAAAACCTGCTCTCATATTCTTTGAAGTTTAGAGATATAACAATATTTACAGATTTTTTTTTTGTTGTTGTTGTTGTTATTATTCTAAGTCCTCATTTTCTTCTCTGTCCCTGCTTCAGTGTTACTTGTGGTGCTCCTGTAATGGAGAGTCTGTGTTTCATTATCAAGGTCACGGCTGGATACCATAATAAACCCCTTCTTTAAGCATGTAGGAAAAAACAGACCATGCAGTAGCTGACCAGACATCTCTATTTCTGAAACAGTTTTTGACTTAAGCTTGCATCCAAATTTTCTCTGGTTGGAGAGGGTTCTTTTGTGACAGATGGCTGATGGACCATGAACAGTAATACATCAGATAGCTCAATCCACCAAAAAGAGTGGTATGGTTATAAGGGCATGGTGAAAAAATGTTTTCTTTTGCCACTGAAAATGAATTTTCTTCCAATAATGTCAGTATGAGAGTGAAAGAAGGCTGAGCAGGAGGCAGGAATGAGCCAAGCTGCAGTACAAAAATAGTTAAGGAAAAATCAAGTCACATCTTTCTTACCTTAAAATTACACTATACACTCCTTATATAAATAAACTCACAAAACAATTATTTAAAATATTTTATGTAGTTTATATTAAAAAAATCATACTATCAGATGATGAATTTAGGAGGAACTGACTCCTCATACATGCGGGATCAGTAGTTACAGGCTGACTTACTCCAGACTGTGACTACTGAGATAGAATCTTGTCAGTCCCCATGGTGTACCCACAGGCCTTAACTGCATTGGCTAGCCTCACCTGGGGCCTCCACACACACTCTGTCCCTGCAGCCAGGTGCCTCTTTTAAGCTCATGTCAGGGATTTAGTCCCTGCTGAAATTATGTTGTGGGAATACTGATCTCTAGTTCAGCAACAGCCCAGCCTAGCAGTGGATCCCATTGATGATCCGTCTCTGCAGAATGACTCCCTTGCTTGTTCTCAGACCTGTCTCATTACTCTGAACCGTTACAATATGCTGAGCTGTGTCTTGCCCTGGGTTGCCCTCATCAAATCTTATCCTGGTCCTGATCTGTGGATTTATTTCGTGCCTTACCATCACACCTGACATACTACCATGAATTCACCTGATAATCTGGATCCTTTGCTGACTATGGCTACCATCTCTGAGCCCATGCTGCTCATCTTCCTTGGCCAGGGTGGGGTACGGGCTTTGCCCTGACAGTCTGGTATTGTGCTCAACTCCTGGCTCCCTTTCCCTTAAGGAACAGCCAGTCCTCACTGTGCCCTGAAAGGTCTATCCAAAGAACTGTTACACCTGTTCTTCCAAATTACTCTGTTCCATTACAGGAGAACTCAAATTATCTATGCTACATTTCAATGACATTATTTCAATCTCATTTCTGCATAAAATACTGCATAGACTTGATTGCAGAATGTTTTCATGTTAGGTAATGAACAAAACTGTTCCAATACAGAATAATTCTGTATTCCTATTAGCTCATGGGACTAAAAGCAGTGCATCCCAGCTCTTGGGTTGAATATGCTGCTATTTTGCACAGATTAATATATTTACTTTTTTATTCCTCCAAATATATAACTCTATGTCTGGCAGTACTGCAGCCCCATTCTTTTAGCCAGAGTCCTAGAGCTTTATTAATTCCTACATTTATGCTAGTAGAATGGCCCAAGTTGCTTAAATGAGAAGGAGACAATTAAACTGACAGCTATATACTGTGATGCAGTGGAGCAAACAACTGTCTGTACTTGAAAAAGAAATTGTGCTACAGATACATGACAACATAGCCAATCTCTTTGAACAGGGAGAATAAAACTGTCTGTTCCCTGAAATAGTGTCTGACTATATTGGGAACACTTGGGTATGACTCTTAAAGCTGTGGCTTCAGCAAGCAAAAAATGATCACAAAATAAATAAAGAAATGAAAATGCACACATTCCCACACACTCAAGCAGAACAGGATAAATAGAAAGAATAAACACAGAGTTCAGTTTATTTACTTTGTTGCGAATGAAAGTCAGTGTCATAGCTAAGAACAACATGGGCCTTTGATTGTTTTTGAAATAGGTGAGGCAGTCTTTTGGTTAGAACCAGAAGAGAAGCAGTTTGAGTCAATGTGCCTCGAGACATGAACCAGACTTTCGGAGCGCCCAAGTCTCACTTTAGTTTGAAGCCTTAATTAAGTCATTATTTTAGGGTCATTACTGGAGACTTCTAAATTTAAGTACTCAGGACTAGGAGTTATCCAAAGCCATTCAGGTCAACAGCAGCTCCATGGACTTCAGCAAGCTTGAGATCAGGTCCTTAATGGGAGTATTTAGCTGCTATGTACATCCCCAGAATAAATATGTAATATATATTTAATGCATGTATTCCTACAAAATAAAACCATATATTACATACAGCTTTTCCTTCCTACCTAGCATTAATAAAGAAGGTTAAGCATGCCATTTTTCTTTTTTTTTTTTTTTTTCTCCTAAGGCAACACATTTCAGCTATGAACAATCACGTTTTTGCAAGTTAAAGATTAAAAAGTGAGTTATTAACTTTAAACATCCTTCATTCCTGAAAGCTATGTGGTAGAGACATTTTAGGTCGGGGCGACTCCTCTTACATAAGAGAGTTTTTCTGCCAGGTTATTACCTCAGACAGTTTTTGTGTTGTAGGTGAATATTTATATAGAGATTTCTCCTTCTTACACAAGAGCTACTGGAGAGCCTGGATATCCAGAATATGGCAAAAGCAGAAATAAGGCAGTCTTGGGCTTGAAAAAACTGAAGAAAAACATCTCCAAAAAGAATAGACAAAAGGAAACCAAATGCTGACTTGTAATCCTGTCTTCCGTAAAGTTTTTTCTCCCTCCTACTGCTTTCAGGATAAGCAGAACCCTCTTGACACCTTGCAGAAACTTAGGAGCACCTGGCTGGCTCTCAAGGGTAAGTCTCAACTTGTCTATGAGTTCACTAGAAAAACACTAGCATGTTGTTCTTCTTTCACCTGATATTTATTTTCAGTTTGCCTACAAAGGCTCTGGTCAGTGCAGTTTTGCTTCTCAGAAATTACATCAAATGAATGCTGATATGCTTGGCTTGCAACTTTAAAGTGCCAAGTTAAGCAGCTGAACTGAAGGTCTTGGGCTCCCTTGGGTGCTTGAGGTTTCTGTGTCCTTACAAAAAGAATAGTGAAAATGACAAAAATACATCCTTCTTTATTTTTCTCTTTTCACTGGTTTCTTGGTCTGGGGATAGCATGTACTAGTTAACAAGTTCTGCCCTTTGCTATTGTTATCCTAAATTGGTACTCTTTGGGCAACTAGACAGCTGTTGTTAGGCTCCCTTTTAATGTGTATTTTGATTAGAGCCAACCTAAAAAGACCACTGAGGGTGTCTGGATGGAGCCATACAATTGGGTTCAGAACTATTCAGTCAAATTCACTTTTTTCCCTCCAGTCAGTAAAAAATATTAGCATGTTTAAGAGGGAGGAAAGTGAAGGGTTTCTAACTAAACTATAGTCAGACTTTTAAGGAGTGGTGTCTATGAATGAACTGGATGAAAGCTGAAAAATCCTGCAGAAGAAAACTGCTTTGGCCCTGAAAAAGAGGTGTGAGCAAAGAAGCTTTCAGACACTGGCTTGCTTCTCACTCCCACTGGAGTTAGTGAAGATGCCTGTAATTGATTTCAAAGGGAGAAAACCATGCCAGCATTTGTACAGAAGTATTTTTTGTATACTTCAATACATGGAACCAAGGTTCTGGCCCTTCTGTAGCTTATGTAATGGAGTTATCTCCAAGGAAAGGGAAAATTGGCTGCTATATAGATGTGGAAACATTCATTAATCATTGGATCAGCACTCTAAACATTTCCTGTTTATATCCAGAGTGACACTTCTTTAAATTATATTGCCAGCTTCAATTTGGCATCAATGTGTTATTTTGTAAAAACAAGCTGTTATCAAATTTAACAAAAATAGAACAGTTTCCATGAAGAAAATTATTCTGAATGGGCTTTGGTTTAGACTGTGTTTCAGAAAACAAACTTTCTTCAAAAGTTTTGATCCAGTCACTTCAGACTGAAAAACTGAAGGGAAACTGGTTGAAAAAAAAAAAGTTTGAAATTGTCCTGTATTGTTGACTTCAGGGAAAAAAAAATTGTTAAAGAGATGTGCAATTCTCTGGCTCGGGTCATGGTAAATGAGCCTGTGGTGGGTATCTTTCTAAAAAGAAACTGCAGTTGTAGTGCTCTCACACAAAAAAACATCCATTCTGATTATTGCTGTTTGTCCCTCCTGCTCTCTCAGAATTTCCATGATAACAGTTCTTGTTCTCTCCCCCTCCAGCCCCCTAGACCTAAACCTACCTCCTTTTTCTCATCAAGACCCAAAAAACTCACAGATTTTAACATATTTCAGACCACTGCATGAATGTATGAACAGATTTTGCAGGGAAAGAGAGAGCAGAATAAAATTGGGGGAAGTTAAAAAAGCATCTAAAGGCTTAACCTTCTAATATTCCACTTCTGTCAATTGTTTTCAGCATGACAAGGCAGGGTTTTTCATGGTAAATGCAGACTAGCAATTTCCCATAATAGGAAAAATAAAAGAAAAAGCATTTTTGGTGCTGAGTTTAACTGGTGCAGAGTAGCTGTGTCTATGCAGTTAAGCAGTTTTGCCCTCCAACACGTGTTGGCTGTATCCAGACCACTAGCTGTGACTGATTCCTGGAAGCACACCTGGGAATTGTCTAGGAGACCGCTACCTGGCTTCAGCCGAAGCCACGCCCCACTGTCCCACTGCTTGAACAGTTCAACAGGGAAGGCAGTTGATCAAGAATCACACAAGTTTCCTGGATCTGTTTGGTGTGAAGACACCTATTTGTCCCTGAACTGCAACCACTAAGGGCACTATATGAAAAGAAACAGCACAGTAAGAGTTTAAGTTATAAAATATTCAGGGTTCCAGGGTCTCTGTGTTGTAATCATGATGTTTCATTTTGACAGTCTGATGTATCTCTTCTCTCCCTCTACACACCTAGCCAGGGAAGATCCTATATGGTAGTGACAGTACTGGCACTATTCTCTTCCCTAGGGGTTTATAAATGAAGAAGAAAAAGAGTTTATGAAAGAATATACTGAAGAATGCATCCAGCCTCCCAGTTTTTCCCTTGCCTGTGTTTCTTAGCCATCACATGGCATGAGAACACCATGCCCACATATCAAACTCCGTATTTCTCACCCCTTGGAAAACAAGTAGATGAGTAATATACCTAAGGCATGGTTGACTAAAATATAGTAAATACCAGAACACTGTGTCTGTTCCTACTTCTTATCTGTTCTGCTGTTTCAGCACATAAAAGAAACAGGCTTTAGTGGCATATAAACTGTTGATGAAAGTGTGAGTCTCTTGTCATATTTTGTATGAAGTAATGGTGAATCTCAGAGTTTGGCTTGCAAGGTAAGAGGGTCTTTAGTAATCCCAGCAGAAAATCACTGATGTCCAGTGTTGTGGCATTTTTAAGTCAATTCATAAATATTTCGTTAAGGAAGGATGGATTCTAATCCAAGGAAATTCTTCCAGTGTAAGAGACACAGTTTTAAATTCAATGGGTTTTATCAAAAGAGGCTACAGAATAACTTAATCTAGTAATAATTTTGAAATTCAGGTCACAGGATATGGCCAGCAGAAGAACTGTAAAACTTTGGCTTTTTGTTTGAGCTGTCCTGACATACATTACCCACAACAAAGCATTTGGCCTTTGGCTCTACAACACTTGCTTGTTCTGTGGCAGAGCCAGGAATGTAGGAATGTGGCTCCCAGCCAACATGGTGGGGAGAGGAAAATGCCCTCGACCTGGAGGATTCCAGCTCTTTTCCATGTCTGCTACATCTTTTATCCAGCACTTTATGACATTTGAAGAGAGTGCATTTCCATGCTGCCTACAGCTGCTGTTCCCCCTCCTGCATCTGCCATTCTCACACTCCCAGCCTGGGCGGTCGTGCTGGATTTGTGCATTGCGGGCAAGCCAGGATGTGGCTATTGAAAAGGCAAACGTGGGGAAGGCCAGAGCTCGGCTATATGTGCATAACAGTAAGTCAGTCAGTGTTCACAGGCTGAGAATACCGCAGTGTTTGAGCTAAGGGAAGCTCTTTGTTTGCTTTTCCTTGCACTAGTGACTGGGTTACTTCAGCCTAATAGAAGGCTCTTTATTTTATTTTATGCTCTGTGAACCTGACCCATCACAAATCAATTACAAAAAGCTTATAGGTTCTTTCATCCTGCTCCTCCCAGGAAGCACAGCTGAGAATAATTCATAATGAATAAATCTGGTTGTTCCCAGAAGACTGTACTTAGTGAGCTTGAAGTTCTTCCTTCTGCTTCAAACATTAACTGAAAGAGTTGAGTTTCAGGTGAGGTAGTGATAGTAGAAGAAAAGATGTTTTACACTTCATTTGTACCAGTGGGCAATTTCTGACTGTTTCTCTGATGTACTCTGTAACTTTGGAAAGTATCATCACCCAGGGTCCTCCCAGGAGATAAATTCAGTAATAACTGCAGAGCAGAAGGGCTCCGGACTCTTGCTTGATACTTCACAGTTCTCCCTGACATCTGAATGTACCAATTTCTGGGAAGTTTAGGGCTAAATAAGTGAGTAGTTTATTCTGTTGTAAAGACTATTAAAAGAACTAATAAAGGAACTATTGTGAATTCATCCTGTGGCTGTGGGTCCAGATGTTAAAACTGACTGAGGCCCACCTCTAATTCTAAACTCTGTGGTAGTCTACAGAGGAATTAAATTTATCAGCAAGAATTTAAATTACATATTTTCCAAAACCTGTTTATATTCTTTTCTTTAAACATACTTTCACTGGGCCAGCAAATAATAACATTGTAATAACACCATGCCAGATAAGCCACTTCAAGACCAGGAAGAAATAAAAATTACAAACACTGAACTGGCAGAGAAGATGACCACTAGAGATTGCCCAAATGGTGCCACAGTGTCTGCAGACATTGCAGGGAGACAATGGGATACTGTAGAAGGGATAAGGATAATTTCTGGAGGCAGGGTGTTTGTTCAGGACATGGAGAATCACAGCCTCTGGGATTTCTGTTATATGTGCCATATTTAGGCCATGTTAATAGAGTATGTAAGTATCTAAAGTCAGGTTGAACCTCTGGGATTTTAGATGGGAGATGGAGATGTAGGTGCTTTTGAGACCTTGCAAGTCGCTATTCTACTGTTTTAAATACTTTAAGAGTTTGGCTTTTTGAGACTGGCAGGTGACACAATCAAAGTTAAGGATTGTATAAGTATTGAGTAGTCTCCATTCCCATTCACACTGATGGGAGTATGGAGATCCTATCCTCTGCCTCAGTGTCTCTTTGACCCATCATGTGAAATACCTAGACCAAATGTAAGCTGTGACCCACATGAAATTGCTGCAACAAGTGATGTTTTTTTTGCAGCTTTTTACTTTCCTTTCTACCTTGCAAGGGTGTTGTGATGCATAATTTGATATTGCAAATTACTCTGGCAGGAAAGCATTCTGACAAGCAGTATATTGTGTTCTTCAGAACTTGGGTTTAGGCCAAACAGATAGAAAAGAAGCAGGAAGGCTGTCAAAATTTTATTTCATCCCTTGCATTTCTGAATCCATGCAGGAAGAAGCTAGGTGGGCCTAGAAATCTCTGCATGCTGGAGAAACCTGAGAATAGTCTTCACTTCTGCTTATGAAACTGAACTGCAAGTTTTTCTCATGTCATTCATTCTTCCAGGTCCAACACACTTAGTGCCTCCAGGCTGAGAGAGGAGCCACGATGAAGTTCAGACTGAATAATGCAGATTGAAGAGATACCTCTAGGTATTAAGGGTGGCTCAGTCCTAGAATCTCCATCTGTTTAGATGACTGAAATGAGTGGATTAACTCCCAAGGCGTAGGAAAGGAAAGTTAGTTCACTACCAACTACTAGTGCATAGTGAAGGAGATATGTACATTTGTGCAAGGAGAATACACAGCAAACAGGATCCATAGCAAACAACCTCTGACTCACCACATGGTTATTAGCTAACTTCTTTAACTTAAAATTTCCTCTTAGTTAAAGGGAGAAGACTGGACATTTGGAGTTTGTACATCCTTACATCATTTAATACAGCTAACAAGGAGGAGTGCTTAAACTCCCTATTGCAGCATGGACAGCAAATGACTGTCTGTCTTTTATGCTAATTCAAATACCTGCTGCTGCTTTGACTTTGTGCTTATCCAGTCCCAGTTAACTGAGTGCAAGGAGAGAACTGTTGCTGGCAGTTGAGAGTTGCTATTTGTGAGCAGATGTGAAGTTGGAGGACTTGGACAAGAGAAGGGAGCCTGATCTGTTACCTTTCTCCTCAGCTTCAAAGAACCCACATAATTTGTAACATGTATCATGGTCACTTTATGCAGAAAAGTGGCAGGAAATCAGAGGGGAAAGGGCTTATACATGGTAACTAACACATACATACCTGTATTTTATCTTGGAATTAATTGTGTGTGTGTGTGTGTGTGTGTGTGTGTGTGTGTGTGTGTGTGTGTGTGTGTGTAGGCATGTGTGTGTGTGTGTGCCCGTGCACACACACACTAGAGTGTGGCATGTCTCTGCCAGGAAAGGCAGGGAAGAATTCATAGCTGTCGATAACAAAGATGTCCACAACTGAGCTAGTGATGCACACTTCCTTATAACCACTGGTGAGAAACAGGCACTTAGCACAGCACAATCCATTTTATAATCTGAAATTAATCACGTTTTTAAAAGGCTGTTTCTCACCATTATCTGTAAATGAGCAGATATCCGTGTTGCAGAGGTGTACCATGAAGTGAGATGAATCCCGCCTTTCCTGTCTGAGCTCTCTGGAGTATTCCACATGCAATTTACTATATTATAGATTACTTACTGTGCTCTTTGCATGACCTGGGTGTTACTTGCCAAAGCCAATGAGTAAACCTGATCTGAATCCAACTGAAAATTATAACAGATTTTTCCACACAACAACCTCATTATTTATTACAGTGGCATATGCTTTCTTAAATACAATTTTAGTGTAAGAGACCTTCAGGTTTTGAAGGGTTCTTTTTTAAATTAATTGTTCACTGATCTATATTATAATGATTGCACAGACAGTAGTGTTAGCACAGTCAAAAGAACTCTGGACCATGCCATGGGACAGTCTCTTAAACCAATATTTTTGCTAAATTTTCTGTTATTAGAAAGAGTGTGAAGAACTGATTTAGCAGACAGTTGTTACAAGGTGAATGATTTTACTTCATCAGTAAAATAAGGAGAGTAGATATCTGGCTCCTGCAAACACAGCTGGCTAGAATGTTAACCCAGGAGGAGCTAAATAAACTGTGTAATATAAATGATCATGTTTCAGTGGCATCTATATTGATCACAGTTTTATATTACGTAATGGTTGCCCAAGGCAACCATTGGAACTTTATGATCTTTAAGATCCTTTCCAACCCAAACTATTCTGTAGTTCAATGATTATTTGACTTGGAAGCATATGATCTTTAAGATTCTTTCCAACCCAAATTATTCTGTGGTTCAATGATTCTATAACGGTTCATCTTGGAGATGCTCAGGGCAGTTCAGGTCCTCAAATTATGCAGAGAAAATGTCAGATGACACCAACCTGGTTATACATCCTTTGCTTATTCATACACAGAGATAATGATACAGGTGGAAAAAAAGGGGTTCCTGAGATACACCCAGATTCATCCTGCCTAGCTTCAGATGCTGAGACATCCAACTAAGAAGTCCAGCTGTTTCAACTCACTGTGGAATTAATGGAGAAAGGGACAGCCCCAAAGACCAGCTCAGATTTGGATTTAAATTGCTCTCCATATCTTTCCTGATGATAGAAGGATCCTAGAATAAATAAGTACCAAATGTAGGTACTCTGGTTACATGGATTAATATACTTCTGTTAGTACCTTAGCAGCCCTGTAAGGTATTCATAGGGTCCTCAGTAAATCCATCTGGATTTGGTGTGTCAAGCGAAGAACATATTTTTCCCTAGTTACTCAAGCACAAGTTATCAGTTGCTGTGTTTGCTTATAATCTCAAGATCGCATACCTGAGCGTGCTGACAGAGGCATGTGTGGTGCAGATCTTAGGCTGTGCTAGCTAGAGGGAACAGTACTTACAAACAGTTCATTAACTCCACTTGCATTAGGTACTTACACAGCGGATGTTTACAGGCTGTCTTGGCTGGATTTATAATGGCAAGTGGTTGCTAGGAGGCAGGAAGAGATTAATCCTAAACAGAAAGGAAGGCAAGAGAATCAGCTTTTGAAAGGGCAAAAAGGATGACCCAGGAAACTACAGGCCTCTCTCAATCTCACTTCAGTGTCTGATATGGTAATGGAGAAGATTATTCTGGGAGGTATTGAAAAACACCAGAAGGTCCTTCATGACAGAAAGGTCCTACGTGTGGAGAGCACTACAGTGCTGCAGAGTAGACCACTGCAGCAGGAACTCGAAGACACTTTAACCCTTCCTTCCACTATAACTAAGGGAATTCTACCAACCCTACATCTTTCAGCAGGTTGCTGATGGCAAACAGAATTTTAATGACCCCATAGGGTGCTCTTTGCTGTTGCTGGAAATAAAAAGCCTTGTGCAGAAATACTGGAGAGTCCAGAGAAGAACAACTTAAGTAATTAATGTATTAGATCATTGTCTCTATTAGGACAGGGTGATAGAACTGGGAATGTTCAGCATGGAGAAGGAAAGGCTCATGGCGAGATCACATTAACATGTATAAAACCTGAAGGGAATCTGTAAACAAAATGGAGCCAGGCTCTTTCCAGAGGTGTTCCATAACAGGCTGAGAGGATATCAGCCTGCTTATATCTTCAGCACTGAAGAATAGGAGGGTCCCTCTGGACAGGAGGGTACACTTTCCTTTTTCGCTGAGCACAGAAGCAGGTTCCCTGGAGAGGGGCTAGAGCTTCTAGCCTCAGAGACTCTAATAGTCTTCATGTCCCATGTAACTCTACATGGTCCTAGGCAACTGGTGACCTGCTTGAGCAGGAGAGTTGGACCAGATGACCTCTTGAGGTCACTTCCAGCCTTAGCCATTCTGATATTTTATATATGTTAGCCTGGAAAGGATTTGTGGATATGTGGGTGTCAAAGCTCAAGGCAAGAAAGTTGCCCTTGCACATGCAAGGGGGTGTTAGTGGGGAAGAGATCACTTGCAGCTTTGGATGTCGCTGTTCTTTCAAGCTGTTGAGGAATTAACACACATGACAGCACTAACATTTGCAGGAGGATTTTGGATCTGTAGAGCTATATGCCTCCTGTGCAAGAGAAATAGCTGAGAAAAATGGTTTCATTGTTCCTGATATTTGTTTTTACACTCAGGAATCAGCCTTCCTTGGCATCTTTCCATCTCTGGAACCCAGCTGCCAACAACCTGGTTTGGATTTACCTGGCCTATTATTTGCTTTTCATTTTAAATATCATAGATCCAAAAAATAAAAAAGGCTAATTTCACTACAACAATGAGTGAGTATTAAATATATTTGCTTTCATATGTGGTGTGTTCATACCACATGTGTTTGTTAAACACCTGGCCTATATCCTCCTACAGTCATGCTTGAAAGAAATCCTATGCGTGCAGGTTACTCCTCTTTCTCAAAAGTGGCAGCCTGTGACCCACAACACATAGCAGTAAGGAGTCTTGCTGGCTTTTGCAAGAAACCTTAGAGCCTTTCCATTCAAATTCATCAGATAAAAAAAAAATAAGCCATAATTTTCCCTACTTGATAGGAAAGAATAGCTTTCATCAAACTTTCAAATAAGTTGACATCCTATTTGTTTGGACTCAACAGGAGAAAAGAGATCATGAAAATGACCTAGGGATAAATCATTCTGGGGGCCTTGATATGAGTAGTTTTCTAACTAAGCTGAAGCAGAACACACGTAGTAGAAGATCTCAGATTCATGTGGGTGAAATATCTCTGCAAGTGGTGGGCTCAAAAGATCCTGGCACAGCAGAGTTATGCTTTCACTGCCAGTTGCTATCAGAAGTCACAGTTCTCATTCTCCTTAGTCATAACTACAGTCTCTGCTACAACAGAGCTTTTTCAGCATGACACACATGCCACTTCCCAAGTTGTATTCAGAAACCTTCCCAAGCAGTTGTGGTGGGGTTCCCTAGTATGAAAAGAGTGGGCAGAAAATGAAAATTTATGTGGTTATGTTATGTGGTCCAGAATGCTCTGGTTTCATACCTTATTCTATATATATATGAAATGTGACAAATTGGTCTTTCTAACTGAGCATTGAACAGTAACTATGATTTGTGTAGGGTAAATGCTTCCTGTTGGTATTCTAAAACATAGAGAGGCAGGCTTAAAATAATGCATCAGACCAAGAAGTTCTTTAAATATCACAGGAAATTTGATGAACTCAGAGTCCACCAGTGACAGCACAGGAAAAGGAAAAACAGAGATCAGATAAGACTTTGGTAACAGGAATGACAGTGGGATTATATTCCTCCAGAGGTTATCCTTGATTCTGATACAGGTAGAATGTCACCAATAAAGAGGATATTCTACCAGGATGGGTTTTACTCTCCTAATTATGGAGCTGTTTCTGTGGCAACAGACAAAAACTACATTTACCCTGGTTTTGGTGGCTTGTATATCTTTAATGATGCTTCCAAAGAAGTAAGGAGAAAGCGAGCCTATGGAAAAGGTCAGCATGGGAACATTTTTTTTCTTGTTGTCTTGCTTGAATACACTGACTGCTAGACAGAAAAACTCTTGCTATCAGATGCCATGCTTGCTTATAGTTTTAATTATAGTCCTACAATGAAAATTGTAACTAAAACTGTAGATACTAAACTAAACCTGTAACTAAAACTGTAACTTGGTTACAGTTTTAATTATAGTCCTCCACATTGGGAGGAGGGGGCAAGGGAGTGGGGAGCCTTACTTTATGGCTAGTAGATTGCTGCTGCTAACAGTTACTTCAGAATCCATCTCCCTCCCCCTTGTCTGTTGATTTGTGTGCGTGTTGCCACACAGAATTACTTGATAATCTCATTATACCTAATCCTGTTTACTCCTACAAAGGACACTGGCAGAGGTCCCCTGTTTTCATATTCCTCTTTTCCTTTAGTTATTTCAGAAATATTCCCTGTAAAGCATGATTGTTCATAGTGAATGCTTAACCTGTATACTGTCCTTAATTCCAGACTCATCAAATTCAGCACCCTGCCCTATCTCTTTCGGTAAATATTTTCTTTGAGCCAAGCATCACACAAACATTAGCTGTAGCTCTCCTAATATTCAGTTCACATAATTGCATTATTCTGATGCAATTAAAGCTTCTCAAATGAATTTTCGGTTTACAATATCTTTTATGCCTTTAAAAAGTGGTCTCCCTTACATTCTCTCCTCTTGCATTCCTCTTCATGGGCAATGCAGTAAAGAAAGCTAAAGGCTGTAAATGTCTACACATATTTTTTGTACTTGGTGCTTATTAAGGTAGATTCAATTAATTCAGGATATTTCTAAAGCATAGGGAATCACAATTATATTTTTGGTGACTAGAAGATCTTAACAAGTTACTAAAAGCATGTAAATGCTGTTGATATGAATACACACATTAGGAGCATGCCCACAGTAAACATAAATCTAGATAGCAATTGTAAGGCAAGATGAGAACCATAACCACATAACCAAATTTACCTTTTTAAGTGCTAAATGTAGTTAACAATAGTATGCTTGACTTGATAAAGATTTTCATAGATAGGCTTAGTAACTTTTGTTTTACTTATTTAGTACTTGTGAAATGTCCTAAAGAAAATGAAGACTTTATCCTTATTTATATAACTTAGACAGTGAATAAACCCATTTCCTGAGTTTGTTTTAATCAAATAATCCCATTATGAAGTGATGACTTTCAAAAGCACTGCAGTACACACTATTTAGCACTATACAAGGTTTTGGAGGAAAAGAAGGCTCACAACTTCCTAGTAATTATTTCTATACTGTTCCAAAAGTTAGATTAGAGTTAATTGTATTGTAATTCTTCATCATTAACAGTTATAGAATTTCAACGCTAAATGGGCAAGATTTGAAAGGGACAGTAATATCACATTGTTGGTCCAAAAAAGCAGCTGAGTTTTTTGGGAATGGAACAAGAACAGTTCCACTCAAAAATCTTACATTCAATCTTTTGGACCAAGATGTGTGTAAGATTATTTATACAGGTTAAGCACTACATATATCTTAGTTATCTACTGTACCTGAGGAAACACTTTCAGCATAGTCACACACAAGCCATGATTCCATCGACTTTCTGCATCCAGTATCTCAAGACTCCCAGCCCAGAACTGCCACACTAGGCATTAGGCATTGCTGATCATTTTATTGCATTAAGGAGCACAATGAGGCTTTGATAAGGATCTCCACCAGGAAAGTTTTCAAGTAGGAATAATTTTCTAAGTAGGAATTATTATCTGATTGTGACAATGCAGAATCTCACTGTGGAGGGGGAAAAAAAAGGTTTAAGCACAGTCTCTGAAGTTACAGAACATAAAGTTACGAGAACAATAAAGTTCCTGTATTTTAGGGCCCAGATTTCGGTACCATATTACCACTAGGAGTTTCTAAAGTCAGTTGCTATGTAGCTGTTTATCTGCTTAAAATCACTGTGTTTGACTTCCTTCCTTTAACATTTCTGAAATTTCCACTATCAGTCATTAGGCCTCTCTATTGACCTTCACTCAAAAATCAGATAGCAAGAGGAAGTCCCTTGCTATCTAAATGGAAGAATTGGTTTTACATCCTTACTCCAAATCATTTAAAGAAGAAAGATTTAAAACTGGGTCCTGCCAACCCCCAGCTAAAGTCTCCAATCACTGCCCCCTGAATTAGACATTTTAGACTGCTTTAGTTTTTCTTCTTCTCATAAAATACTGAAGTACCTGCTGGGAGGAGGGATAGGAATCACAGCACTCCAGAATTGTGTCCTCAGCACCAAGACACAGCAGCAGCTCTCTTTTTCTTGCCTAAAGACTATGTCAAAAGTTTGTATTAAGTGAGATAACTTCTACAGGGGAAATAGAAGAAAATTATCCCATTTGATATAGGAAAGATGAGATCCCAGGTCACAGGCTGAGTGTTTTAATTAAAAGGCTATTAAGTTATTAATGGAGACTTTTTTTTTTTTTCTACGAGAACAACTTATTTTGACATAAATTGTTCCAGCTGAATTGCTGATTCACAGAAATTCGAGGTGTACACACAGACTCCCCCATCATGTGATAGGAAACACATCCCACTAAATGATGCCAATTGTGAGGGAGAGGGAGGCTGTGACCAGTGCTGTCAATACACATACTCTTATTGTTTTGCCTCAGGCATCTCTAAGTTCCAGTACTCCTGGGTCTCTGTCAGTTACTGAACCTTCAGTTCTTGGTTTGCCACATACAAATGATGCTGGGTGTTCAACCAAAGCCTGTTACTTTTATCTAGGTGAGAAGTTACTCTTTCACACTGGTAAATGTTGTAGTAGAACTGACAACCAGTGATGTTCTCAGAGATTTACAACTGTGGAATTATGTAAAGCTGAGGCCAGACCTAATTTTCACGCCAGTGTCTTGCTCTTTTCCTCTACTCATCTGCTTCCCTATAGAAATGATTGTTAAAGTACAGAGTCTAGATTTGCAATCAAGTATATCCTGTGGTTATATTACTGTATAATAATTTACCATAAGAATCCATTAGAAATGCACCTATTATAATGGCATAGGAAGCATCCCAAGTACTTAGCATTTCAGAATTTTCCTCAGTTTCCCTTGTTTCTCTCCTTTAAAATTTGAAAGCTTTTACAGTACAGAATGCGAGCAGAGCGTATTCCCTGGGAACTTCAGGATGTTGGTCTCTGAGGTAAAGGCTTTTTGAGACAGCTGCTGTTCCTTCTGCTGCCTTTCTTGCCAATGGCAGCCTGTTTACCTCATCTCCCTTTGCTTTTACCTGTAGGAGTCTTACAGAACTCTTCACAGATGGGCAGTTAAGAAGCAGAGCCAAGAAAACACTTGACAATTGAAACAATTTTGCAATTGACACCTGGGTGACGAACACATAGAGAAGCTCTCCACGTGCAGCTTAGGAGTGTAACTTGGTTCAGGCTACAGAGTACTGTGTAGCAGAAGATTTTGTGGTCTTCTCTATTGCACTGAGTCATTATTAGTTTTGAGATAATGACTCAAAAGAGCATTTCAGAATAGAGCTATACTTTATTCTAACATCCATCTGTGTTCAACAAAGAAACTAAATATCCACTTGAATTAAAAATGCCAAATTGAGTTATAATTTGCTGAATCAATCCTTTACAAGCAGCCTGATTTTACTTTGCACTGCTTCTCTTCCTATTTCATTGTAGCTGTGATCCTGGCATCTCAACAGCAGGAAAGAGTGACTGTGCCGTAGGAATACAAACAATGGAATTTGAGATAAAAACATTCTGAGGAGAAATTCTAAGTCATTGTTTTCTTTTAGCAGTTAAATTAGATCTACAGTGGCAATACTACCCTGCAGATATGCACAGACACGGATATACAGGCATATAGCCACAGAAGGGCATTCATGCTCTTTTTACTTAGCAGGTCACATAGTGATTTTTTATTTACAGGAATTCCCACAGACTTCTAGACATTACATGATGAGAGCATGATGTCTTTTGCCTAAACAGTTTCAATTAATTTTATTATGAAAAAGGAATATTGGAATAACAACTGCTGTAGAAGAAAATATGCCTCTTCTTCTGACATAATAAGTGTTGACAGAAAGAGCATGAAAATATACTTTCTGTAAGATGTCTCAAAATCTCTGATAGCTGCATTTAGTGTTGTATTTGGGCTGCAATTTTCAAAGGGGACCAAGGACAGAAGCACTCAAATTCTGTGAAGTGTGGCTTTTGAAACTTAGACTTACTGTTCCATTCTAAGCTGCAAGAAATATCCTCTGCTCTACAAATCCTAACAAGGCATGCAGGGAACATGGTAACCCAGGGCAGGAGTACTCCAAACTATAGTGCAAAAAATATAAAATTACATGCACATGATAAAGTTTGTTATATCCATGCTGGCTTTCTCAGACAAGACAAGCAATAGTTTAATTGAAATAAACATGATGAATGGTGCCATGGAGAGAGAAATATCATTCACAGGTGGTTCTGTGGATGGAACCACCATCCACAGAAATGGTGGGAAAGGTATCCAAGACTACTTCTGCTTCTTAGGGAGGATCATCACTGTTTATTTTAGTAGCAATGGCCGGAAGAAGGAAAAAAGTCAAGGGGGATAAGATTATGTCTCTCTATATCATCAATGATATGTAATCAATCCTCTGAAATTATATGCTCCATTTTTATAATCCTTGAAGGAACAAAACAAGCAATCTGTCTGTTTCTCAATCTAGTGGGGCATCATGAACATAGGGAATATATAAATGTGCTCCCAGCAAAGAAATCCCTAAAAATTTACAAGATTAATTCTGCCTGATTGTCTTCAAGAATATTGCAAACTGTGGTGCCAAATAGTGATGTATGGCTCCAATACAAAAGTAGCAAAGGAAGATGTGGAAGACAAGGATCTAATGTTTATTAATTGGTTTTGTCACAGTTAAGGATACAGCTGAATAGCACAAAAATGTTCTTAATAAAAACGTTCAAGTATATCCATTTATTGATCATAGTGGTTCCCAGTAATCAGATTGTATATTTTGTCTCAAGAGGCAAAGAAGAGTTATAAGAGTGTGATAGCACAAAAATTGTAAGAAAAATTAGTAGACAAGTTACAGGTGCAACACAACATCCTGGAGGTATCTGTAAGACAGTCTAGAGTAGGTAGCAATGAAAAACGGTCTTCAGAAGACACCATGACATATCAAAGATAATAATTCTGGTAATTCAGGACAATTTTAGGTGTAAAAACAAAGAAGCATTGAAAGAGCTCATGGTAATGTAACTGTGTGTATAGAACATGTAGGCATATAACAGCGAGTATAGAACCCCCAAGCTGGTCCTATTCTAAGTGAATGTACGCATGATAAGGCAAAAAAGCACCAAGGTTTTTCAGGATTTGGTGAAACAAATGAAGCAAGAGGAAAATGCACAAAATGTGGGAGTATTTTATGTGAGCTACAGCACATGGAGACAAGATCAGCTGTGAATGTGATAGAAAGAATGTGGTTATAGACAGAGGGAGAGAGGGAGGGATGTTTTAGTGACTTAGTACAGATGTTTTAAAGATAGCTGAGCAATTTGAGAAAAATAAGTTTATAGGAAATTTAAAAGGCAGTTTAAGCTCTCATCAAGAATAAAAGATGAAGAGTGGGGAATTTTTGAACCAAATAATTGTAACCAGAGAGATGATGGAAAGAACTTTGTGGGATCATGGAATAAGATAGATTAAAGACTATAGAAACTGACTTTGTTGGTCTGTAAATAGATTTTCTCCATAATTTTTTAGAAAGTGTTGAAATAAACAGTAATAAGTGTCATAAAAATTTCCTACTCATTGTACCCTTTTGTGACATTATAAATATACAGAAGAGAACAGCTGAATAGAAATGTGGTTTCTGGAAAATAGGAGTGGGAGTACACAAAAAGACTGACTTTGTTGTGTCTTCTTAAGATGTCCTGGGTGTCATAGCACAGCTATAATATTTTCTGGAGGAACAGAAATTAGGTGATCTTCACTAGTCCCTCTGATGTCACTTGTAATTTTGGTGCTTGCCAAAGGCAGAAAATAAGATACAAATAATAATTGGACACCTCAAGGAAGTAGAAAGAAAAACAGAACTTAAGATAAATTAGTATAAAGCCAACTCAGATAACAGAATTTCAGACAAGCTTCTATATCAGCAGATAATTGTAGAGATCAGAACATTGGCAGTTAAAGTACTTCTGAGTATTGACAATCAGAATTTCAATGGGAATATGGAAATTAATATGAATCTGAGAAGGTAAATGTATTAGGAACATGTGTTACTTTATTTTTACGACATAATACTAGAGTTTCGAATATACCAGACAATTTTAATTCATCTTGTTTTACATAGAAGTGACCCTTGGTTATTTTACTAAAAAGACAAATAAATGAAATAACTTCAGAAATAAAATACTCCTCAAGCATGTGAGGGTAAGAAAAATAATTAGGAATAATGGGGGGGGTCAAAGAAGAACATGAATAGTTATTTAATCCCTGTAGCTTCAGTGGTCAAAGTGTGTGGTTAAAATGACACAAGGCAAACCAAGAAGTATCTGGGTTAAGCTCTTCCGTTGCTGCTTGAGGCTAGTCAATCAAAAGGAAGCAAAGTGGAAGCACTAAGTTAAAACTGTGTTCTTAAAATGTGTGACCAGCTACACAAAAAATGTGCCTGAGCAGAAGGAGTTTGGGGCAAACTGAAGAATCGTGAGTCATTGCATTCTCTAAATCCATGAATGGGGGAAGGCAGCGAGTATGTGGGAATGAAATGGACCACCGGCAGAGAATTATGCCTCGCAGGGGTACCCACATGCCATAGGAGACAAGCGTGTAACAGAGGAGAACATTGCGATTACAGCCTGCCAAGTGGTGAGCAGCCCAGATCCTAAGCCATATCACAATTTACATCATTCCTGAGTTTACTCATCTAGGTCTCAAAATAAACAAAGGAGAAGCCTTATATTTTAAGCAGTTCTACTTCAGCTTAAACAGAAGTTTTAACGTATTCCTCGAGTTGAAAAAGATGAGGGGAATGTCCAGCTTCACGTGTCTCTGAAGCAAAAGTGAGCTGTGCCTATCATGCACACTGTACTGCTGGGCTGCCCACACAGACAGGATTGAAAGTAATAAAAAAACTAAGATATAGCTCACTGTCATTTGTTATGTGCTGCAGGAGCTTATCTGCCCAGAATTATTAAGCAGTCTGTGGATTTCAAGCCAGATTTAATTGCCATTATGAAGGAAAAGTCTTTCTCACTTATTTTCTGGAGACTCTAGTTTTTTTCCCAATAATTTGAGAATGCACCTACTTGTGACTTGAAATGCACAGTAGTGAATAATAATGTTCCTGGTCCTTGCATTTAAAACATTATGCCTGGTTCCAAATAATACCTCAGTAGCAACATGAGTTATGAAGTCACATTGCAGTTTTCCTAGTACAACCATATCACATGCCCAAAATTGGGAAAAATCCTAAATATAGGATTTTTTAACTTCAAGAGCATGAGTAAGTTTTGGATGTTCATACTTAAGGATACTTTCCAATTATATAAAGCAAGAGTGTATAAACTGTCCTTGTCCACTTAAATGCAGCTGATCATTATTGATTGCCAACCTCTTTATTCCATATTCATTCATTAAATCATTGAAGAAAATGACACCTTTAGGCTTTGAAATCAAGAGAAGGGTATTTCCCTCCTGTAAGTGATTTTATAACAGGATTATTTTTCAACTTAGCTTTCTGCTAGGTTTTATCTACAATTGACTACAGAAATAAAAGATACACTAGTGCTTTCTGGAAAGAGGGAGAGGCACAGAGTGAAGATAAATTACTTTACAAATATCTTCCAGATTTGAAGACAGAGTGCATCAAATGTTACTATAAAAGCTGAACCAAAGTTGAAGCTAAATCTATATTTTAAGACTACAAAAACAGCTTTGGGTGAGTCACTGAGGACACAAAAGCAGCCACAAAATTTGTGCACAGTCTATACAGTGACCTTGACATGATTTCCAAAACCTTTAATTTCTGTTGGTTAGGAGAACTAAACACATTCTTTAAACAAAATGCTATGTTTTTGTAAAGTTTATGCTTTGCAAAAATGAAAAAGTTACTGAAGACATTAACTCTTCAATGCTGTACAAATGTGGGAAGGATGTCTACTACTGAAAACTTGCACAGATCACCTTGGACATGAGTGTCTGAACTAGTAACTGTAAAGTTACTAGTTTGAAGATAAGGAATTTTTTTGTAGTACATTTTTTTGTAGTTTAGAGCTTCTCTTCTGGTTGTATTTCAAGACACAGTATGATGGAGTAAATATTTTATTTATTTAATAAGAATTATATCTTAGTTTGGACTGGACAATCCTGACCCCTAATATGGCCACAGACTGGTTATTTAGGCTGTTATCATCACTTTATTTCTAAAATTCATCTTTGTGCAACTTTTGTCACCTACTGAGAACATATCATGGCTTCTCTGCAGGTACTTGTCCAAATTAATTAATCTATGCTAGTGAAGAAACTTTTCTGGCCTCAGAGTCCAAGGAACTTACCCAAAGCCCACTGGATTCAAGGGAGCTTTTCCATGACAAAGATTTAAACAAAGCCTGTTAGTATTAACAAGAAATCCTGGAGGGAATGGTTGCTGTTCTTAAAGACATATTTTATCAATATCAATGTTGTTGTGGTATCAGTGGTGTCAATGCCTTCTGTGGAAGAAGACTGGTGAAAAAGCCATTATTAACATAAAATATTTTCTGAGTTACTCTGCATTAAATAAAGAAAATAAAAGAAATCTGACATAACAGTCTTCCAAAAAGAATAAATTGCATTTAAATTGCTTTGGTTTTACATTTGGTATGAGCACAAGTGAGGATGACATCAGTGAAAATAAACAGAGTAATGAAAAATCTGCCCCTAAATATCAGTAGAAATTCTTATCACCATCTCTCCCATTTGCCTGAGTCATGAGTGTGCTATGCCTTCTCTTCAAAGGGGAATGAAAATTTTTCACAGATACTACAGGAAAGCCTAAATAATTTTTTCTGCACAAGTCAGCAAGACAGTGTGAACTAGAAATTATGTATTTATTATTAGTCAGAATACATATTGTATTTTCAGTGCCATGAATACTTTGAAGTGTAAGTGCAGCCCTCTTTTGTGTAGACTATAAACAAACTAGTGACCTAAAGTGTTCTACACATTTGGTAGGAAACTGCACATACAAGGCAGATATTCCCGTGTGTGTGACACAGGCAATCAAAGTCTGTTTTTACCTCTTCTGTGAAAGACAAGTCATTCTGTAGAAAGACTTCAGGTCTCACCAAGAAGGAAAAAGATATCAGTAATTCAGTAATTGTAGCACTTACATAGATTAATGGAACCCTAGGTTCTGGTCCTACTTAAAGGGTTATTTATGTTAAATAGTGAGTGGATTCAGGGCACAGTCCTTGGAGCAGGGGTAAGAATTCAGATTTCCCCTTCTTGTGACCGGTATTCAACTTGACACATTCTAGTAGGAATCTGGAGGAATCTGTGTTATTATGGTTTTGTATTAGCTATCTTTAGGCACCTTTTGCATTAAGAACACGGACTGAAGGCACTTGCACTCAGTGCTCAGAGAATTAGTTATGAAAGCCAAGCGCTGAAGGGCGAGGCTGTGTGTGACTTTGAAGCGCCTAAGAAAGAAGCAGATATTAGAAGCCAGATTTTCCAAAAACTCTTTCAAAGCCACTTCTAGCCCCAGTTCTCTTTGTCTCTCAGCAGGCACAAGAAAATAGCTCACAGCATCTGGAACAGAATAATGTCCTGTGAACTAATACTCAAAATTGTAAGCCTACATTCATGTTATATTAATATATGTATAACCCTCTTACTTATATATTCCAGTCTGTTAAGGATAAGACTGACAGAATATTAAACAGATACTGTTCAGAGTGCAGGAGGAAATATGCTGAATAGGTCATTATTTGGCCATCATCTATGTAATGCAGGGGCCAAAAATGTTGAAAACAGACTTTTTTCTCCATGTGTATATTGAAGAAGAAAAGGTTACCCAAGGTTTTCTATGCATTTGGCTCAAGGTTGCTGCAATATGAGAACATGTGATTTGTTAGGGAAATCCTATGTGACTCCTCTACAGCAGCTAACCAAGTAAACAAGAAGTGAGCTGGAACTTTCTGTACAAGGACTTTTACTGGAATCATTCGGAAGCTTTTGAATATACTCAGGCTTCCTCGGGAGGTTCCATCTGTTGCTGCATGCATCATCTCTCAAACAAATGAACTTTGAACAGCTCACAATTTTCAGATCAAGGACTTCAGAAAAGGTTTGGCATCCCCTTACAAGTTTAAGGTCATGTTATCATTGTCATTTCCATGTGAGTTGATAGACTTCTACAAAATATGTTCTAGACTTCTATTTTTAATAGGAAATAAACAGCATAAGCCTTTCATTTAATAAACCTTTCATCTTAACAATTTTGTTGATAATCTTCATGTATGAGTGTCTTAAAAAGGCATTTTTTTGCATATCTCCACATGTGGTTTTCAGACATTCAAGCTAGCACCTGTCTGTGTTACTAAATATGATCAAAACTTCCGATCTTATTTTAAGCCTTCATCTATAAAAATCACCAGTGCATTTCTTTATTTTACTCCAATGAAAATCATATGGGATCACTAAATACTGAATGCTCAAGTCTATCATTATCAAATTATGTCACTCAGGAGAAGTGAGTAGTAATGTTTCTTAAAAAAATCACAAGCTGAAGACATAAAAAGTAGGATTATTACTGAAATAAAGAAAAAGGAAAAAGGAAAAAGGAAAAAGGAAAAAGGAAAAAGAAAAAGAAAAAGAAAAAGAAAAAGAAAAAGAAAAAGAAAAAGAAAAAGAAAAAGAAAAAGAAAAAGAAAAAGAAAAAGAAAAAGAAAAAGAAAAAGAAAAAGAAAAAGAAAAAGAAAAAGAAAAAGAAAAAGAAAAAGAAAAAGAAAAAGAAAAAGAAAAAGAAAAAGAAAAAGAAAAAGAAAAAAAAAAGAAAGCTGGACAAAGCACCTCAGTTCATTCTTACAAATGATTTTTAGCCTTCTTTCTGCACTGAAATTTCTAGAGGTACATCAAGATCTTCACAGTTTCTGTAACATATTATGGACATTTAATTATTGCTAAAAATATTTAAAAATACATTTTCTTTGTTCTTATATGAAAACGCTTGTATTCAGATGTTGGTGACAGGTGCATCTCGTATTTGTCCCTCTTTTACTCCTCCTCTGTTTCTTTTTGCTTGGTTTTCTTATTTAAGCATTTTCACATTATTTCAGAAGGAAGATCTCAATTCAAAACTGTTGGTTTGTGATTGCAGAAACAAATATCAGCAGTGGGAGCTCATCAGTTTTTCAATTAATCTCCTTGTCTTTACAGTGATTATCCTGTTTGGCTGAGCTTAGTAGCAAAAGCACAACAATATTTCATGCCAGGATTCAGTAATCACTGGATTTGTAAATCTGTGGCCACTATTCTGTGAGTAATCTTCCACCTTTGCACCTTAACCACTACAGCCCCATGCTTTCCAATTATTGCTTCCAACACAGAAATTGCCTGTGAAAATTACTTCTCATGTAATATATGCTGCCATTTCTAGATCATTTGAGTGAAGCAGAGCAAAACCCTGGAATGTCTTCAATGCATCTTATAGAAGACTTACTTGTAGATGAAGACTGGACACCCTGTATATAAGTTTTCAGTTCAGTTGCCAGCTCTTTGGGCTGTCGTAGCAATCATTCAGGTTGAAAGCAAAACATGACATTGAGCATCTCTCCAGAGTTCAGGAATTATACTTCATATAACTCTATATATATATTCCTAAGATTCATGTATCCTATCATTCCTGGTAGTTTTTTATGAGCCTTACAGGTAATATTTCTTCTCGGGTCCCCCACTTCATTTGAGCAACTAACACAATTTAGGCTGTTGTAGATGATTCATATTCAGAGAAGAAGGTAGTGACAGTCAGGCCTTTTGTGTTGTACCCTAGTTTACGTGCAAAAACCCCAGTAAGCCTGTATTCCTGAGTACATCAGCCTCTAACAGCTGGATTCTATTCCACTGCTCCTAAGTCCCCATTTCTTTCAACCAGCACTCATAGGAGCTCTCATCTAACTTTATATTGCTCGTGGCAAGTGCTTCTGCAGTGACTTCTCCTATTTTCATGCTACTTTCACTTTCTGCTCATTTATTTGTTTGTTGGCCATGCAGACCTTCACAAATATGTATCAGAAAAGTCCTCCTAGTAAAAGTTTGGGGTAGAGAAAATGCTTTTTGATCTTTTTTACAAAATACCAACAACTCACACATTCCCTGGACAAATATTGGTTTCAGTTCTGTTATTCTGAAGCAGTGGGGAAATGGGTAAATATCTTAAGGATACTGGAACAGCCCAATGAAGTCCTGTGACTTCACTGGGAAAACCAACAACATGGTATTTTATATGTCTTTTGCAAACTTGAGAGATCAGTGCCAAAAGATATCTTTTGTAGAGATTCCAAGCTCCTGTCATCAAAATCATGTCAAGAGGATCACAGTCCAAAGAGCATTAGGGAGGCAGAGACTGCTGATGCCTAAGGCAGCTCTACACGTTTTCTTTTCTCTAGGTCTGGATCTTGATTGCATTTTGGATATAGATAGATTGATCAGCAATTATTACTTAATTTATCAAGATTATTCAGAAGATGCCCCATGTTGTTTCTCTGTTGACTAACAAAAGTTTTCATGCATAAAACCCTTCCTCAAGAAAAATCAAAATGTATACATTTTGAAACTTGCAAATATTATTCTGTGCTGCATAATTTCAAAAGCAAAATTGCAAAATGATGAATTATGTGTTAACTACATTTGTTTCCAAAGCAAGCATTAACACACATCCTTTAAACATCATTAATTGGCTTTTAGGAGTAAAAAAGAAAGAGGAAAAGAAAGAGGAAAAGAAAGAGTCATAGTGGTAAAGTAACCATTTTTCTAGTGATAATGTCACTACAGCTATCACTTCTTCTCAGTTCATCTTTATCTGGAAAAGTTTTGTGAGAGTATAGGTCTTAATCGTATAGAGTTCTTTTCCTGCTAAAACTGACAGCAAAGGTTTGCAGAGACCCAATATGCTCCTGAATACATCAAAGACAAGGGATTTGTCACTTTCCCTGGCCAGATTTGATATTAAACATACATGCTAGTTAATATGGAGCTGGTTTATGTCCCTTAATAAAATATAACATTTACATAGCTTTATCTTTCCAAACTGCTGTAAGCTGCAAATGACTAGCTAAACAGAAATATTACCCTTCCTCTCTAATCTTTAGAGTGCTGTGCTTCCTATTTGTTTCCAGTACAGATTTCCTGTGAAAATTATTTCTTGGTACCATGCTGAAGTTAGAGGAAAAAATTTAATGCATCTCTGGGAGACTATTTACTGTGCTGGTTCTGCGTCTTGTGTTTTGTCTCAAAAGTTAAGAGTAGCATCACATTTGGTCAGTAACTGCTGCAGGATAGAATGAGGGCTAGATCCATGGAGATTTCTATGACACTTGGCACCACAGACTATAGACCATTGTAAGAAAGTGCTAGAGTAGCTTTTAACCAGCTTCAGAATAATTAAGAAAAAGAGCAAAGGAGAGAGGAAGGGAAAACAAAAAAGAAAAAAGAAAAAGATCCAGTCAAAACAAGGGTAGAAATAGAGAGGCAATGATATTTGCATAGCTGTAGTAGTTAGCAAAACTAACATTTTTTGGTGATAAGGTAAGATTGCCCCCAGCTTTTCTCTTTTAAAACTCAAATGCTTATTTCTGAGTCAGTCTGAGACTGCTGAGTAGCTCCCTTTGGAAGCAGAGTTATTGTTGTACTTCTTCTTACCAGCTGTGAGAACCCATCCCACAGGCCAACTGGTACAAATTCCCCCTGAAGCCTTGCGTACACTCCCTCTTTCTCGAGTCGGAGCCAGTTGCACTACCAGACCAGACTTCACATCCATATGCAATAACAGCAGCCTGCAGTCTCTCTGGCAACCACTTCTTGCCAAAAAAAGCAATGATTTATGCAACCACTGTCATAGGTGCAGCATATAAGCTTATCTCCTAATACCAGAGGAGATAATATCCTAAACCTCTCTGGGGTTGCAGGCACTGGAGCTGTGAGATGCTTGCTCTGCTATCCCTGCAGGACAGTGCTGCTCTGGACTCCCAGCTGGAAACAGAATAACCAGCCCTTAATTCCTGAGAGTCACCTTTTCTCACTGCTGAAGAGCTTTGGTTGGCACATACTCATGGCTACTGTAAATCCTGCCTCCTCTGGATGTAGGGAACGCTAGGAAGACGCCTTTACCACTCGGACGTCAAAAGAAAACATGTTAATGGCACAGCTTACATTAGCATCGAAAAAGTAGGAGTTTCAGCTAGTCTTTCTGTCCAGGCTTTCTCTTCTGCGGGCGGGAGGAGTCAGGCCATTCTGAAATAGCTCAGCACAAAGGGTTGTGTTCCCGTGAAGTCCGGGAAAGTGGTAGGATTGCACAAGAGAGTTGTCAAGGTTGCTGCCTGTAATAAGGGACAGGGTGAATCATAGTCTGTCAAGGGCAAATACAAGTTTCTTCCCAGCTTTCTGAGAAAGCCTCACTGTTCTGGGTGAAAAACGCATGGTTTCTGCACCCGAATACAACGGGGCAAAAAAGCATGCCCTGGAGTAGGGATCAGAACTTCGCACTTCCTGCTCCCTACCCAGGCACTATTGTTTGCACAACCACCTTCGCTCCCGCTTCAGCCCTTTCTGCCTCCACTACTTCCCTGTTGTTTTTTAAGGGATGTCCCGTCTTCAAAATCAGGGTGGACAGTGCCCTCTAGCCTAAGGAGGCAGCCAGAGTACCCTGGGGGCACGGAAAACCCTCTGGAGCGCCCCTTCCCATTGCACCCCAGCCCTTCCACTTCCCAGTCAAGCCTTTAAAGCCTGTATGTACACTTATGATGGCATTTATTCTTTCTCCCTTGTAAGTACAGAGAAACAAATTTCCCTGGTGTTTAAATCCAAGAGGATTCAGGGCCATAAATGCCACTTACATGAGGCTTGAACAGAACTGTTGAGTAGGTAGGGCAAGACATGACACATAATAGCGATGTTAATGTTATAATCTCCAAAGCCAGAAGAGACTCCATCTAAATGTGACTTCACTAAGTATGTATATTTTGCATCTTAACAGGCCAAAACTTTCAGTGTTCTCCTTGGCATCAGTTTTGCCAACTACAGGAATGAGGCGAACAACTGCATGTAAGGCCAGGGGTCTGGAACAAGGCATAGTAGAATTGCTGCCTGTTGGTACACAAAAGTTGAAAGACAACAAAAACTCAGCTTACAGAGCTATGCAGAGGAAAGCAAAACTGAGAAAACAAATGAAACAACAGGAATTTCCTTTTGGCTAGAACAAGTGCTCTGTACTCAGCAGGTTGCTTCCTGTGAGTCTTTTCCTGTGTTCACTAGATGCTTTATTATACATTTTAGGTTCAGCAAAGAGTGTGTCAGAACCTTGACTTTTAAGTTTGCAATTTTCGTTAGAGTGAAGGAGAGCTAGCAGCCTATCCAAGTAGGAGGAACATCAAATTACCAAATGCAGCAGTGTCTATATACGTCTAACAGACTATTTCACAGCAGCCCCATGCATTAAGCAGAGAACAGGCACAGGCTGAAAAAGCATTCAATACTTAGAGATTGCAACAGCCAGCATGCCAAAACCAAACACCCTTACAGGGGCTTCACTGAACTACCTCTAAAATTGCAGTTAAGAGTGTAATGAAAGCTTCTGGCATGTATGTTCTCCTCCAAGTCATGTACTTCTCCCAGGCAAGTTCATTTCCCTGTTCTAGTGGACATCCAAATGACACAGTTACAGAGTTTTGTGGAGGGTGAGCACTGCTGTCATGCTCAGATGCAGGCTCACAAAGAGTAGAGTCCAAATGATCTTTGCAACTAGGGACACAGCTCACATCCCTCAAATATGATGCCTCAGACAATGGAAAAAAGGCAAGTTCCTTTTTTTCCTTAGGTTCCTACTGTCTGTTCATCCTGGCTATTGCAAGTGTGCTCGAGTCCCTGACTGTGCCTGAAATACTCCAATCTAATGGCTAAGGCACAAAGTTGAAGTTTAAACCCAGCACCTCCACCAGACTAAGGTCAGCCTAGAGCCCAGGACTGTGGTTTGACACACAGCAGGAGTGTTCCTTCAGCTTCTGCCCTTGGATGTTAATTCCAGCCCTTTAACCTTTGCCCTTAGCTGTTTATTCCTGTTTATTCCCACCTCCTATCAGCCTTCCGGAGGCTTGATGTTTGTACTCACTGTAGCTCACAGCAGGAAATCTATTCAGTTAAAAAATAACTTGAGGGGAGGATAATAAAAAAAAAATTTAAAAAATAGGTAAACTGAAAAAAGAAAAAGAATAAAATAAAATTTAAAAAAAAAAGGAAAAAAAAGATAAAAAAAGACTAATTGTTTCCTTAATCTGTGTTACTGTGTGGAAATATGCAAAGTATTATGTTAACACAATTCAAAATTACAGAATAAGAGACATATGACGGATGCTGAAGTTCATACTGGTGGCAGAAAAAGTACCTGCCAAACCCTAATCCAGGCCAACACATGCATCAACTCATTAACATGCACGAGCCTGTGTCTTATGCACTCACAGCACCTGTCTGAAAAATGTGCTTTGCGGCCTCCCGGGTGAGCTGTGTTTCAGAGCAGGGAGGACAGAACAGAGACAAGTGTGAATGTGAATCCATTTTAGCTCAGTGGTGACAGATGTGGTCCTGGGACACCTGGTTGGTCTGCATTTCATGTGACCCCAGTGGGGAATGAATGCCTGCCTAGACGTACAACTTGGCCAAGAACAGGAACAAGATAAAGCATGCTCAGTCACACAGTTTTCAGCATATATATACATTTCTGGTGTCTCCACTGCTGTCCTCATCTGTTCTAAAAAGAGTTTTGCAGAAAATTGTTCTGTGGCTGAAGAAGCTCAGCCTTGCAGCACTAATGATACAAAAAAATCAGGCCCTGTGCAGGCAGCTCCTTTGGCTTTACCAGGTTATGTGGAGGCAATAAAATTGCCATTACTCTTCAACTATGGAAAGCAAGAGTGCTTGTTACACCAGATGGGAGGATGTAAGGATGTACAGAGATATGTAATTAAGTTGATACTAGGTTAGAATTGTATGCCATTATAAATTTTTATTATTGTAGACAATAATAAAAATAAGGTTGAGAACAAAAATAAGTCCACCTTGATGGAAACTCCTAGAATAGATACAGAATTTGCTGCAATAAGTCACCTCATGTAAGGAATTGCCTACTTTTATGAAAACTTCTTTCAGTCTGACTTCCAAACATGCTGGAAATATCTGCTTTACTAAAATTAGCACTTCTGTTTGAGTTCAAATGCAGACCTTTTATTAGCCTACAAGAGAACTGTAGTTAACAAGGGTAAAACACAAACAAAAACACCAGTATTTCTTAAGTCATGCCCAGAAAGGACAAAGTTGCTCCTAATAACTGCATTTTGCCATTATATCTTCCAAGGCCACACTTTGAGGCATCTTTTTTGCATATTGTTTAATACTATAACATCCCAAGCTCTGATGCACTATGTGAAGTACTGATACCCACATCTGAAAAAATTACATGGAAGGGCTGACAGAAGGACTGCTGTGAACCATGTGAGTACAGAACTTCCTCTTTTCCTGAAAAGCATTTGTTACGTATCTCTACCTCCTCTCTAGCTGAGCTCTCTTTGTCTTGCCACTTCTATGCTGATGCATGGAAATTTGCTTCCAAGCAGTGAGTGGGCTAACAGCTCAATCCAAGGATAGTGCTGGAGAAGTCATATTTCTTTCCCTGGATACAGCTCAGTGTGGGGAGAGGGTGTTGCTGCCTGGAAGCTTTGTGCAAGGAGAATTTTGAAAATTCTAAGGACTTACTTGGGATTCACTGAAACTGGCAGCTCAGCTTGAGTTACATGAATTCTGGTTGAATGGAGATCAGCTTGGAGTGCATCTAAAGTTCATAAGAGCTTAGAGTATTTCACATTTATCCAGCATTCATCAGACATGTTCAGGCCATGGACTGATGCACAGAAAATCTGAAGCAACAACTTACTAAGCCGTGTAGTACAGAGGGCATTTCTCGGTGAGCTCTCTTAGAAATAGATAAAGCATGGCAATATCTAGCTGATAAATTGGTGATCAGAAAAGTGTGACTGACGGAAAAGGCACTGCACTGGAAATAGAGCCAACACAACAGTGACAAAGAGTTGTGAAATAAGGAGCATAGTTGAAAACTGCAAACATGACAGGATGTTTGAATGTGATATACTGCTGTCAGGGAGCCAGTGAAGCGCCTTGTAAAATTACAGGTATATGAATGTCTGAGATGTTCTTGGTATCTTTTATTTTCAGATTTCCATGCTTCTCTGGCTATTACAAATCTAAATTGCTTCTGACTGTCATAAATCCTCTTTTCCTTATGTACTTAGGCTCTTCCAGTACTGTACAAAATATGCTTCTTCAATTTCATATCTATAAATCACACTTAGTTCTAGGCTTGATTCCACCAACTCTTCCACAATCAGCAAGACTGTAACAATTTGTAGATGTTTCTTCAAAAATGTGTATTTAGCTTCATTCCTTCCCAAGAACTAGTCTGTGTCTTATATCACTGTCTCAACAACAGACCTCTTGTGCTACTGTATTAGACTCAGCAATAGGATGCATCCAATGTGATGAATAAGGATGTGTTGTACTTTACGCTGCAGTGTAAGCACCTGCAGGATAGCACAAGTGTTTAAATTGAAAAGCAGGCCTGCAGTTTTTAATTGATTACAGCATGGAGATTGTTGTAGCAGGGGAACTTCAGCACCAAGTCCCTTCTCAGGCACCAGTTCACTGTAGCCCCTGTAGACACGTTTAACTGAGGTATTAAGACTTAGCTGGATGAAATACAAATGGAAATGCCTGCTTGTGGAAGCATCAGAAGTGACACTAGAGCAAGAGTGGAAAGAATGAGCATTACTAGACACAATGGGCATGACTGACTGTACTCAAATCAAGGAATGGTGAGGAGTGCGCTGGTTACATCAAGATCACAGGATAAAACCAAAAGTTCAGTTCCCTTAGCATAGGTTACTTGTCACCCCCCAAAAACTGTGCTCTGATAATATAATGATAATGCAGCTCAGATTACATCCTCTCAACAGGAGCCAGACAGTAGCTATAAAGATGTGAAAATGAGGATATAGGGTGATGAACAGAAACTTTTCTAAAGGTTCTGTAGAGTAAGGCAAGGAAGGGTCTGAGGCAAGATCACTGCACAGCTGCTTGACTCAGGAAGATATAAAAGACCTGTTCAAAAGAATTGTTTGTAGCTGCCAGTGAAGATGGACCCAAGATACTCAGTGAAGACTCAACAGTTGGTACCCCCATCTTCTATCCTACACACAAATGCTCTTGGCATTAGGCAATGTGTGGCAATGTAATCCATCTCCTATCACCTCTGTAATGCATGGGAGAAGCTTTACTTTCACTGCCAACAATAAGGGTCCTATTACAGACAGTGAATCCAGTATTTCAACACGATGTATTTCCCAGGCAGATTTTTTTTCCCAGTGGAAGGAATGTGGATGCATTAAAGTTAATTTGCTTTGGCAAGTAGTATTGTTCTACCGATTTCTTTTTAAATTCATGGTACTATCAAAGTTAGTGCAGGTCAGTAGATCAAAGTCCTTCATTGCTTCTGCCTGTAAACCCAAAAATCACAAAGGGCTACATGGTTTTTCTGCAGACAAGAGAGATTAGGGAATTTTTTTTAAGTCCTTTAGCAATATATTGCCAACATGTCCCTGGTTTTACAAGAATGGGTCTTTAATGATGAAGAAAATGTCTGTATTTGAAAATTATTAATTACCAAGAGTTTATTTCTCTGGGGTCAGTGTCCTCATTTCCAAGAAAAGTTCCATGTCAGCTTGACAACAAGAGATGCTTCCACTGAGACTTCCTAGGAAAGAGCTGTTGCTTTGTAAGTGCACAAAGATACATGCACTATCCCCAGTACTTGAGGTTATTCTTGGCTTGAGCAGAGGTTACTCCTGTGTTTATCACAGTCAATCTGAGTTTTGTAATTGGCCTTCCTGAACACATTCAGTTAGACCCAAATTTGCTTTGTTGGTTGTATTATATAATTTTGTTTTAAAGAAAAGAGGAACAGATAGCCCATAAAAACAACCATTGGCAGACTTTTGCCAGTACTACTATATATTTGCAATTTCTGACTTTTGTAAATGCTGGTAGAAGTACTACCTTTTAAACTTCTGGTTAAACTGTATGATTTGTAAAATGTGCACACGGCTTCTCTGCAAAGGAAGTTCTTTAATATTCTTTATTGGCTGGAGGAAAGTAGGTGCCAAATACAACTGTGAAATGAGAAACAATGCACAAAGGAAAAGTTCCAGAACATCAACACATCCGTTACTTTTCTCTGCCATAAATAACCAACACACCCTTAAACACAAGACTAAATGGCTCCAGGAAACTCTCATTAATGAAAATGTCCTAGCTAGACTTCTCACTTTCATTTGGAATTACATGCTTCAAGAACTTTTTTCTGACCTAGACAGCAGATCTGTTGTTCTCTAAGTAATACTAAGCCTTGAGATAGACTAAAATAAACTGAAGCTAACCTACTTTCCACAGAGACTTAAACCTCTCCCTCTCAATGTCCAAAATATTAGTGTTGAAAGGCAAAGCCCTGCTGCTGTTGACATCAATGACAAGACCCTACACTGACTATATAAAGACATAGCTGTGTATTCCAGCATCTGTCCTTCAGTTCTCTGCAAAACAGAGATAACACAGGAAACAAACAGCATTCATGTATGTACTCTATGCAGATAAATTTCCTCATAAAATATAGCAGCTCTGATAGTTTATGGAGAAGACGTCATAATGAGACTGTATGCATGCACAGCATATTTACTGCAGATAGGAAGTAGCAGGGTAATTAGGCCACTCATTTATCTAGGGAATGTTTATATTAAAATTAACATATTTCACTGTATAAAAAAAGAGATAACTGATACCAACCATCTGTAGTCTTATCATCTTGAAACTCCTGCTATATAAACTTGTCGTAAATTGTACCAGACCTAGAAATTTCTGTCTCTTAACTTCCAATTGAGTTACTGAACATTCAGTTATTATTACAATATCAAAACATTAATACAACTTCAGGAACTATCCCTACCTCATTTTTGTCCTGGAAGCCTTTTCTAATTTTACAATCATACTTTTCTGCTTAAAAAAAAAAACCTCAAATACACACTGCTCCTGTATGAAACGTCTGTAATTTACAGGGAAGCTATCTGGCTAATTAAACAGGGAAAATAGTAAAAATTACTATTGCTTAGTTTTGTGATCTAGAAAATTTGCAAATCTTCTGCCACTACTGATGGTATCACGCACATGCTACAGGGCTTTCTAACAAGTGAGATGCCTGTGAGCCTTTACTATTTGAAATAGCATGAGCTGCAAAAAAAGGAAGGTGGTACAATTTCATTTAACATTTTCAATGCCTTTTAAAGACAGTTCTTGTGTCATTTTCTTGGATGGAAACCTGCATATGTGTGTATCGTCCATGGGACAAAGTGCATGCTACATCGTCATGAAATTTAGATGCCAGCTCTAGAAAGGGCATCAGGCTCCAGTTAATGAGATCAAGAAACAAAGACAGAGGCAGTCCTCCCTTGAACAGGTGTGTACAATGAAATGTCCACCTTCTCGTCAAACCTAGTAGTGCTATGGGTATTCCCAGTTTCATTGTGATTTGGCTGCTTTTGCATGAAAGAAAGTAGAAGGGCTTCTAGGCTAGAATGGGAACTAAATGGGAAAATGTTTTTAGGTTACTGACATATCAAACCTCTTTGTGCCTGCAATAAAGACTTCACCAGAGAATTGGACAACCAGGAGCCTTTTCAGTGAGGAGAGATTTGGTAGTGTGAAAGGATGACTGATGTGCTGGAAAGGCAACTGCTTAAACCTACTAAATAGAAGATCCCTAATAGGAGTCTTGCCTTAAAGTCTGTCCATCCTTGGAGCCGTGGATGTTTCAATGTGCATCAATGTTCTGCTTGGGATTCACAGCTCATGGCTTTTCTTCAATTCAAGTTTAAAATAATCCTGGAATTGTAGGTGTATAAGGAGACTTAATCCTTCCTCTTGAAAAGACCAACACATAGTGGCCAACACAAGTGTCTCAGGGTTCAAGGCCTGAAGTCAAGGTGTTCTTGAGCTAGAACAGATCAGAAGACATGTATCGTGATGCATGACTGAACCACACGGTTCATGTGCATCTTGCTGGTCTATTGCATGTCCAGTGCTGTTTGCACAACTAAAAATGCTGGAAAGGAGATAGAACAGTGCCAGATTTCTTCTCTGCAGAACAGTTTATCTTCAATTAGACTGTGCAGGCAATGTGCAGGATGGTGGGAGAGTCTGGATTTGGGGACCTGAAACCTACTTAGCCATCGTGGGACATAAGTCTGGCCCAGGAATTCAATGCAAGTATTTGCAGTTTTCTGTCATCTGGGTTGTGAGACAAATAAAAAATCTGCATCAACTTGGAAAATGCAGGCAGAAAAATACAAGGAAAATCCAGCATTCACTTTTTCTTCCCATTCTCCTGTGGTTGACTGGGGCACAACAGAGGAGCCACAGGCTTGCCAACCCTTCTGATTTTACGGGTCTCATGGCATTTTTTTTTTTTAATTGCCCGACTCTCGAGACTGTGGGATTGTGAGAATTTCAAGTTTCATTTACAAGAAAGGCTGACATGCAACAGTTGCGGCTTCAAAGAAATGTTGGAGGTCAAGTCTCAGACCTCAAAAACTAGTGGCAAATACTAAGATATAATTAATAAAGAATCGCCTGCATCTGTGGAGCCAGGCCCACCGCGTCCAACCCTGGAGGTCTGGCAGCACTGGAAGTATTCAAGGTACTTTTCTATAAAGGGTATTTGACTGTGACACAGACAGAGCCCGAAAGGCTCAGATGAGACCCGCGCCTCCACTCTCCCCGCAGCACACTCGCCGCAGCCCGCTGGGGACCCAGCCACACCGCCGGCGCTGCGGTGTCCCCGGCAGCTCGGCCCCCACCACACGGCCAAGGGCGCCGTCAGCTCGCAGCGCCGGGCAGCTTCGGCACGGCAGCACCGGGGCTGCTGCAGCGGGGCCGAGCCGGGCCGCGCCGGGCAGCGGGAGGCGGCGGTGCCCGGGGCACGGCCGGGGGCGGCGGCGGGCGGTGCGCGGCACAGGCTCCTCCCGCGGGCAGCCCGCCAGCCCAGCTCCTCCATCCCTCCCTCCCTCCCTCCCTCCCTCCCTCTCTTTCCCTCCTTCCCTCCCTCTGCGGCTGCATCCCTCCTTCCTGTCGGCGCTGCGCACTCTGCCGCCGGAGCTGGGCCGCGCCGCGCACCGCCCGCGCACCCGCGGCATGCGGCCCCCTCAGGGAGCGGCCGGGCGGCGCCGGGTGAGTGTGGCACCGCGCCGGGTCCCGCGCCCGGCCGCTCGCACCTGGGAGGAGGTGGCCGAGGGGCGCGATGATGGATGTTCCCTCCATCCCTCCCTCGCTCCGCCCGCCGCGGGGAGGTGCCGGCCGGGAGGGGCGGGGGGGGCTGGCAGCCCCACCGGGACCCTGCGCGGCGGCAGGGATTTTCGGAGAGCCCCCCCGGCTGCCTGTCTGGGTCGTGCGGCTCGGGGCTCGCCGGGGCTGGGGACAGGTGGAGGCGGCGGCGCCGGGGGCGCGGCGGGGTCGGAGCCGGTGTGGGCGCAGACCGCGGCAGCCTCCCTCGGGGGCGCGGGGGGAGACCGGCGGCTCCGCTCTGCCGCTGCCCGGAGCCTGCGACTTAAATAGAGGCTGTGTTTTGTCAACAGCTCATTCTGCTGGCCGGCAGGTTGGCTGGCTCGAGGACTAAGCAGCGGGTAAATACTATTTATGCCTCTTCTTGTAATTTTAGTTTATTTATTTTATTTTATTTTTATGTATTTTATTTTACTTTTCTTTATTTTGTAATAAGTGGTACGCTTTTGGAACATGGACCTTAAGAGGAGACTCCAGAGCCCCTTCAGTGTTTGGGGAGCATCCAGACATGCTGGGTGCCTCGCTGCGCACTGGCTGTGCAGAGACTCTGGCACAGCGGCAGCTGTGTCTGTTTTGAGTGATTGAATTTCTAATGTGTCTAGATATCGTGTTTGAAAACGATCTGTGAAAACCTTTGAGGTAGTTCTGTAAAGAACGTTATTCCCTTGTAAAATTCAGCGTCTAAATTTGAATTGACTATGTTGTGCTGGCATGCTGTGTGTTACTTTGGTAGGAATTGGTTATATGCATGCTTTGTTTTTCAGTTGTCATTGGTGGTGAATGCCTGGGAAGTTTGCAATGAATGGGAGTGAAAATCTGGATAGGTATTATAATCACCTAATACTGAGGAGAGTGGGATAGTGAGCTGCTGTCTAGGAATTGTCACTCTGATTCTTTTCGACAGATTTTCTCACTTAAAATAGTCAGATATTTATATTCCATTATCAAGGCCATGTTCTGTCAAACTTCCTCCGGGAAGTTTTGGGAATTGGGTTGATTTCTGCTGTATTTGAAACTCAGCTTATTACCTAAGTAAGGCAGTGTGACTTGTCTTTGACATCTCACCTGGAAATCTGTTCTGCTTTTTCTCCTTACTGTAGAAGAAATATTTAAATTCTTCCTAAACCCTTAGTTCAACCCCGCAGCATGAACCCAGGCTGCTAATAAGACTAAGCAGGTTTAGTAACTGTGAGAAAGGTTGAACTCTGTGTCATGCCATGTTCCCTCTCAAAACAGCATGTGGCAATGCCAGCTCAGACAGAATGTTTTTTTGGTGTAGATCCATCAGTGCCCACGTGCTTTATATATCAAGCTTTGCACATTCTGTAGGGAAGAATGCATGAATGACTTAATCGGCAGAAAGTCTGCGCTTGTCCTTAGCTCATCAACCATTTTATGCTTCACGATTTTGGTGATAAAGATAAGAATTGATTTCTGTAGATAAAGGTGAGAATAGATTAGAACTCTCCTGGATTTGGCCAAAATTTGAATCTAGATCAAAAAACAATATCTTTGATGAGTAGAAGGATTTGCATGTGGAAGAGACAGGAGCAAATGCCATGTGTATCCACAGAATGAGTAGCAAGCACCATATCTGCACTTGGTTATTATTTGTCAGCATGAGTTGCTGGCTATTAGCTGGAGATGGGTCTGCGGATTACTTTGGAGAGGTCTAAAAAAGACAGACTAGTCTCAGTAGACTGCAGGGCTGTGATCTACCCTGGAAAATTTGCAGAAAGCCACAAAATGAAAGCTTACAAATCATTAAGTTAGAACTGGTTTGGATTATAACTTTTAGGGAGTCAGTAGATCACCCTATTTTGTTTGCTTTCTGTTTACTAAGTCTTTGCATCCTTTCATCTTATCGCTGTTTCACCTATTCAGACTTTTATTAGCATTACTAAGTGATAACAATTTCCATTGTGCACTCTCCAAACACACCACTTTAGTCACCTAGAGCAACCACTGGCAAGCATTATCTGTGAATTAGATAGTGCAAAATCCCTTTACAGGTGTGCTGAGGAAAGGGAGAGACTTAACCTTTAGGTGAGGACATTCTCACAGACTTGCCAAAGGCAAATCAGGAATACATGGGAACAGCCATATGGGTGGAGATGCTCCTCTCACAGAGGGGAAGACTTTTCCCCAGGTGGCAAAGCTGCTGCTGCTACTCCAACAGGTATTCATAGCACTTTAATTTCAAGTGCTTGTTGAGTTACAGTCTCTGGCTATAAGGTCATATCTGTTTCAGCGTCATGCAGCTCAGGGTGTTAGAAAATGTTTAAAAAATATCTGAATTTATTAACATCCATAGGTAATGCTAGAACAGTATCTCTAAATGTATTAGAAACAACTGTTTTAGAGTATGAATGTTGTGTTGCTTAATCCAGTGAATGTCTGACAGCAAATTTTGTGCTTTATGCAAAGATGTATTTAAACAGCCCACATGTTTGTAAATACTGACTCTATCTTGCAGAACGTCATATATCACAAGGCTGATGCAGATGGATTATGTTTTTCTTTTGCCCCGGGATTTTAGTTATGATTAGCTCTTGACTGGTAGGCATCAAATTTGTCTAAAAAATAAGAAAAATTAATTGCTTCTAGATAAGACTTGAGAAGTGTTCTGTGCTCCAAAGCTGATTGATACATTTTGTTCCATAAACTGTTTAATGCAAAAGATGAAAATAGTCCTTGGTACCAAGACCTGAAGACCATGATCCTGCACTTCCAGTGAGTGTGGTCTCACAAGGACACGAGTGTAGCACTGGGTCTTACTTAAGCAGTTACTTAAGTTTCAGAATCGACAGAAGGGCTGGAGGAGTCTTCATCCTGACTCATCTGTCACTCGCAGTAGCCTGAGGTGTTTCTGATGCCCCCACAAGTGCTGCAGTGACTTGGGTTGCCTCAGAAAAGGGAACATTCCTCCTGCTTTCTTCTCCTATGTCTTTAAACAAAAGCAACAGGGTTTTTTTTTGGAACCTGATCTTTTGGTTCTGCGCTCATTTTATCAGCAGATGCAAGCAGGGAGTAGTTACTTTGTGAATCTTGATTGTTTTAGTATCAGGCAAGTGGTATGGCCCTGTCAAAGATGAGACTGCATCTATGTGTGCTGATCTCTACAAAATTTATCATGACCTCTCCTTTTATTTCTTTTTCCTCTCTAATATTTACCTGCAACTAAGTGGGATTTTCAAACATGTCTCTTTTAGGTTGAAGCATGTCTCTTTTAGATTGACATGCTTAAATGTCTTCAGGGATGATCTTCCAGAATCACAGGGATTTCTTCCAGAGCCATTAGCATGGCAGTGATGAGGGCTAATGATGATATAAATTCCTAGATGAACAGACCTATTTTCTTACCTATTGAGGGCAGCTAGGATATCTATCACTAGAAAACACAGAAATCCCCTGTGTTCTTTGCCTTCCTTCCTTACTTGACTTACAGATGAACAGATTTGAATTAGAATAAATGATCTTTGAAAGTGCTTATCTGTCCCTGAGAAATATATCTGGGGACTGTTTTTCATACTCATCATCATTTCTTTGCTTCTCACTGCTGTCTTCCTTCTTCTGAAAAATTTGCAGTCCCTACATTTACAGACTGTGGGAGCCCTGCTGCTATGTGTCCGTAAGGTCCTTGAACTCTTGCAAGCACCAGAAGCTCAACAGGGCCTTTTGCCACTTTGCTGCTGTCTGCCTTTCCCTGCTGCTGTCTCTTGGAATCATTCCTAGTAGCAGGTTTCACTGTAAGCAGAAAGTGCTTAGGCTAAAAATAGCTCCTAAGCCATTGGTATGAATGTTGGTCAGGGTGTAAGGTTTTGAAGGGCATATGCACTCCCTCTTTTCTGTGCACTGTCTGGAGCTGGCACTGGAGTGAGGTCAACTGTTGCTACAGCTTTTTCTGTTACAGAACCAGCTTTCCCTTATCCTACAGGCAGAGAACTGCTGAGTTGTCAGCTGTTGAGCTGTGCCTTTTACCTCAGGGAGCACAAGTTATAAAAGCACATGTCATGGAAACAAGGGCAGCACTGTGGCAATTCCCTGCTCCTTCTGCCTCAATTCCTACCCTGCCAAAAACCAGACCCTCAGCACAGCTCACAGGAGAGGATGGACTGCTAAGCTGGCAGGTTGGTTTTAGCAACACCCCCCCACCCCTCTATTGGGCTATGTGTTCTAAGGGAGCAGTCTCCTTTCTCATCCCTATACCCAGCAATTCGGTGGAAGTTTCCTGCAAAACCAAAAGCACAGCCTTTCAGCGAGCCTCAGCCTCCTGAAATTTCCTTAAGTAGATAAGGTAGTGCTTTCTTTAGGTTGATTTTATGTTGCAGAATTCTCTCTCCAGTCAACCAATTTTAGTGATACAGTACCATTTGCTAGGAAATTATTGTGGGTTTTTTTTTTTTTTTTTTAGTTTTTGGTGGAGATGTTTTTGTGGCTTTTTTGTTTTCTTTTGTTCTGGAGGGGAATATTGATGAGTAATGTTATGGTAGTGTTCTCTGCCAGTATAGCTTACTGCATTTTGAACAGTCAAAAAGTACTTTATTTTGGACTATACATATATTCCAAAAATAGAGGTATGCATTTGTGCTTGCTTTGTACCTACAACTGCACTGATAACACCTTTATAATATTGACTGAACCTTGATAGTTTCATATGAAGGTTGCCTGGTAATTTGTAGTGCATAATCATGAGATTTAAATAAAGCAATGTATTTGAGTATTTTCTTTAGGTGATAAACACTGTCTGAAAAGTATGCTGGAATGCTTCTTATGCTTGCATAATTTTGTCATAATTGCACAAGTTGCTTAAAGGTATAATGAAAGTAGTACAAGCAACAGGGGTGGTTGAGGCTGGTTTACACTGTCAATCTGGCTCAGAAATGGTCCATGTTTTACTTCTGGGCCTCAGCCATCCACTTAAGCTACTTTTGCTCCCTGAATAAATCAGTTACTTCCCTCCAAGAAGAAATGCAGGCATAACATGTACATAACTCAGGCACAGTTAAGCAATTTTTCTGGATGGTATGGGTGTGGCCTATGGCAAGGTTGGCTAGGGTGGTGAGCAGAGCAAGCCAGCTCTCTCCCAGCTGGCGTGATGCCCTTGAATGCCCTCCACATTGTGCCCTTGGGCATGACACACTTTTCAGCCTAAAGCTTTAAAAATTGCTCTTTCTTAATTTCAAACACTTTGAACACAGAAGGACAAGAGAAGCTCCTTTGGAGCCAGATGGTGACCCAGGCCACTTACTGCAAAGTTGTCTAGTCCAGACTGAGGGTGGTCTCAATCAATGTGAAGGTGAGCCCCTCTGCAGCATTTAGGCTTTGGGTGAAGACGCCTTCACACTGCAGTCCATCAGGGTGGTCTGAGAATATCTGGTGTTCATATTTTCTTTTCCATTATTAGCTGCATTTCAAAGTATATGCATGTTTGAGAGTTGCATATCCCATGTATCTTGAAGAATCCGTAGGAAAGAGAAATCTGGACAAGTGAAAGGAGAGTCTTGGCTCTGTTTGGCATGGGGTAGGTCTGGGTAATTGCCTTTTGGGGTTATTTGGTGGTACTGCTTTAGCCTGGCAGCCCTTCTTCTTTCCAAGCAGGATTTAGCACAATCACCCAGAAGCTCTTGTGCCAAGAGAGCAGTGCTGCTCATCGTGTCATGTAACTATGTTTGTATGGCAGATCATGGTTTTGTCCTTCCTGAACTGGGTGCTCTAATGGCCTCTCTTTAGTGTAAAATCAGTGAGGACAGAGCCTCAAAGTATCTTTCTCAAATAATTGGTTTGAATATTACTGCAAAGCAAAAATGCTTCCTAAATCAAATGAACTTCAGAAGAAAATTATAATGGTCAATATTATAGGTGGAGCATCTGCAGATTCTGAAGCCCAGAGGGTGAATGTAAGTTATAAGTATTCCAACTATAACTAATTTTCACAATAATTCATGTTTTGGATCAAGTTCAGCACTTGCGGCAAGAGATGTGTGACCTCAGTTTTTACAGCTACTCTGGAGCTAAACCAAGGAGATAAGCTTCTAAGGTTTAACCGTAAGCAGAGAAAAGAGAGGAGGTGAGAGGAGAGGGAAAAAAAATATTTTTCTTGTAAACTGGTGTTGTCTTGAGTTTTGTGCAACAAGAACAGAAGTACCGTGTTTGTGAGGTGATCTTAAATGTCAAATTCCTCTAGGGCTTCACCTACTTGTGAGAATAATAACATCTGCTCCTCAGATTCTACCTGTTCCTCTTCCTTTTCCCCTCCTTCCCCGTGCTCCACACATTTCCAAAAGTTATGGCTGTGGGAAGCCTTTTAGTGTACAGGTCTCAAGGCACATAACTCATATTTCATCTGCTAGAGCAGCATTGTCACACTTCCCAATATAGAACAGCCTTCTCCAAATTAAATGTGATTGGTCTGTTTCTTTTTTCAAGATAATGAGACATTTTTGACCAAATATTGCTACCTATTTTAAAAGACAGGGTCAGTCTGGACGTAAATCCAGCAAGATGTTTTGTGACCCTTATTGTAAGTCTTACCTCAAAGTCAGTATTTTGTCTCTTTCATATTGTCTTCCTTCACCATTAAAATCCTTTCTAAAGTGAGATCTGTGCATGGCTTGTGCTAATCTAGTCTGACAGAATAATGTGAACTAAAGGCTTTAATATAGTAAGACTTGCATTAAACCCATATTTAGAATTTCTTAGTAATTAATACATCCAATCTTATTTTTATTTCAATCAGTTCACTCCTCCCGTGAAAACCTTTGCCAATACATAACTAGTTTTACTTTTCACAATGTTAGTTTTTCAGTGGAGGTCTGTCTACTACCTGGCATTTCCTCTCTTGTCTTACATGGTGGGTTAAGTTTAAATCCTTTCTCTGTGTAGGTAGTTGAGAACTGTGACCAAATAATCTCTCTGAACTAAATAGTTACATTGTGTTAGCCTTTGCAACAACAGACCCAAACTGTTCAAAGTAATAATTTGATCCTGAGTATAAATCGACTTTGTACTGGATGAAACCATTTCCACTGCTAATGAATGGCTAGTTTTTCTCTTGTGTTCTTGAATCAACAGCTTTCATAAGGTGTCTTGGTCCATACAGAAAAAGTTGTTAGTAAAGTTTTATTTTCAATATCTTTTATGTATTTATGTGCTTGAGCTGTGATAACTAATACTTCAAAAACTTTGAAAATGTTTTCCGGTTCCTTCCTTGTGTTTCAACTAGTAAGTGATGCAGCTGGTGTTAACATGCAAAGAATGCATCCTTGAAAACGTTAGATTCTTGTCTGCTGTCCTTTTCCCCTGGTGTATGCATACTTGCTAATCAGTAGTTGGGTTGAAATTTGGGCAGTGATTACTGCAGACAGAAATGGGAGCAAGCACTCAGCATTACAATAGCTGCTGTAGAATTAGGTCACTAACAGGCTTTCAGCAAAATAGTGTTAATTTTCCTCTTCACACACTCAAAGACAGAACGTATAATTTCACATCTTTTGTGAGTAATCCTCTAGTGTGGCATTCCTAGCAATGGTTTATATGAGTCTTTCAGCATCAGGTGCTTCACGTGACTGCCCAGTTCAGCATTCAGCTTTCCTTTACTGAAGACTAAGGAAAGCTCCTGTAGCTGGGCTTCTGCCGACAGTGCAGATGTGAGTTTGTGCATAGCTTCATTCATAAGTTAGAATTAGTCATATACTTACGTTTCTGAAATTCCAGAGCAATATGTGTATATATGTGGTTACTGAGGCTTATTATCTTGCATAAATCTGCAGGGAGTTAGTCACGAGCAGCACTCCTTGGTCAAATGCCCTCTTGCAGAGGACATAGATGATCTCTGATAGCATGTAGCAGCTTGTTTCATGAAGCCTGAGAACTAACATGAATAAGATGCTGCACATTAAGAATTTAACCAGTATTGGTAAAAATTGCCTTCACTCAACCTCTTCTTTGTTTCGCAAGTCCTCTTGACCATTCGTTTTTGCCATACTTAGTGATAGTCACTTGGTTTGGTTTGGCTTTAGTTTTAAAATTTTCTTATTTGGACAAAATAAGGTATTTGTCTCTTACATTCCTAATACCTACATAGATATCTGATCTTTTTAAGCTCTTCTACTGTGGTTGACAAATATTTTCTTTATATAATATTCTAAATTAAAATACTTATATCTGTGAGGCATATGTATTGGCATCTGAATATGTTTTGCATTTATAGTCCGTGTGCAGATTCTGTGAATAGCTCTTTAGTATGGGAAGGTGCAGAAATGGGAAAAGCAGAGTGCTCTCTGAAGATGTTTGTGGTGGTGTTATTTGTATAATACTTTGTGAGTTCTAATGTTTTTCTTTGTGATGAGATTGGCATGAGCTTTTGTAGAATAATATTTCACACAAGGAATAAAAAAATTATGTGTTGGTGTTCATACCATAAAATGAAAGGTTCTGCCAGTCTCTGGATTTTGACAGGTGAACTTATAAGGATGGGCTTGGCCTTGTGCATTATGTGCTGTGTTTCTGAATACACCTGGCTAGATTAATAAAGAGCAGAATTATTCCTAAGGAATAGAATACTGGAATAGAAACTAAAAATAAGCTGAAACAGAATTTCTGATTCATATAACTACACCCAGATTTTAGTTCTCCAGCTTGTCAGGTTCTCCTTGCCCCTGCTTTTTCTTCCCTATGTCTGGCCATCTCAGTCTGCAGCCACTAGAGAGACCACTGAGAATTGTTGCACATCTCTTGCTCCCACAGTTGGACTTGCTCAGCACTTTGGAAACAATAGCTGCTTCACTGCTGACTTGTGAAACAAAAAAGTTAAATGTATCAGCAACAATGCATGAAAAATGTGATGAACAACCTTCCACAGGAAGAGGTTTTTACATCCTACTGTGTATTGGTGTCAGACGCTAATAAGTAAGAAATCCTTCTTCTTTTGTGCTTTATCTGCCAGCTTAATGCTGAGAGAAGTAAACTGTGAGATTTACTAATTATAGCAGGAAGGAAGAACCCTGTTAAGCATAGATAGAAAAGTTGGAATGACTTGTGTGTGTAAAATCCAAGGTTGTTTTTTCCTCTCCTCAGCCCTTTTTTATAGTCCCCTTTCAGAAGAGAAAAACAAAGGAGTACTTCAGGAGGTGAATCTCACTTTCAAGGGAGAATTGAGGGAGAACAGGCAGATGCAAGTTACAGATGCTATAATGATGGTCATGTGAAAGTGATGTGAAGATGTGAGACTTGAAAATTTCTGTTTAGTTTTCTTGTCCTAAGAATGAATCATGTCAGAAGAGACTTGTGGAACTGACTCTATGTCCTACTAGTAGCAGTCTTAATCTTGTATGAGCTGTTTTCAATTTTAAATGAGGTGCAGCATCATTACCCTTGCAGATGCTGCTGTCTCAGCATTTGCTGGTTGGTTATTTACAGAGAATCAAGTCTCTGCTTTTCTTAACTGCTAAAAGAAATTGCAGAAAAGCATTGTTTTATTTTACAGCAGTAAAAATCGTGGATCCTAGCCATTGTGTGTATTATTTTAAAATGTTCATATCTTCATTGCTTTGTTTCTTTTTCTGAGCACTATTTTAATGGTGTAGAGTTTGCTTTACTGTTTTATCCCTGTTGAAACCAGGACAACATCCCTGCAAAGTACTTTTATAGCAGTATTTTCTACTCTGTGACCCTCCATGAAACACCTAAAGGGCTGCTAGGTTTTTTACATCAAGAAAAATAAAGAACCTTTCTGAGATAGAAAAACCCATCCAACAGACAAAATAAAAACTTCTCATTTAGATTATTCTGAAAAACTTTGGCATTTTTAGCATCTTGTTTTTGTGGACTGAGATATTTCAGTCTATGTTTGAATTCTATTTACAGTCATTTAGCAAAAATTGAAAATAAAATTTGAACTTTCATTCATGTTTTCTTTTTAGACCATGTACTGCCTAAATTGAATGATCAGTTGAAATTATTGGAAACTGAAAGCTGAGTGTTAATTTACTTGGAAAACAGCTACATCTCATTCCTCTCACAATGCAGTAAGTGATTAAGGAAGTGCTGCATTGTGGAGGGGATAACATGAAGGAGCACACTAAAACTGAGGTGAGGCTGTAAGTTTCTTGGCAGCATCAAAGTTTATGAGATGCGTAGAAAGGATAACATGAAAGAGTCAGTTTATATTGAGGCACTGGGTTGCTGTGCTGCTGCAAGATCTGCAAGTGGACTGTAAGCCCTTTGCAGGTACCTTTGTGAGTGGAGCAGAGCAGAAAAGGAGGAGTAGTGTTGCCCTCAGAAAGCTGGATTAGTGTGGCTGCATGTCTTTTGAGTCCCTGGCTCCAGTGGAAGCTGTGAGCAGCAAGAGAATGAGGGAGTACTGTTACCATAAACAGGCATGAGAGTGAGTCTATGTACGTGCATGAACTGTGTGGTTAATACAAATTTCTTATAGCCTGTGTCTATGAGATTTAATTAGGAAAGAGACCATCTCCAGTATATTAACTGTAGAAGTTAGTATTTGCTGAGTACTTAATTCCCACACTTTGCGACCTTAAAAGGAGGGATATGCATGTATGTATGTGTAAGTGAAAAAGTCTAGGGGGAGCAAAGTACAATTAAAACAGCGTGTGAAGGAAATAAATGAAGGGAATACAACTGCTGTGTAATTACACATGGACTGACTTGTTCTGATAATATCCTACTAAATTTTAAACCATGCTCCTTTGTCAAGATTGAAAGGGGAATGGCAGCATTGAGGCCCACTTGTGTGCAGAGCAGAGAGGAAAGTCCCCATCCCAGTGGAAGGATGGTCATACATGATAACATGCTGCAGTGTGTCTTCAGTGATCTGTCAGATACTTATTAAGAGAGGAACTACAGCAGGTCTTGAAAGCTTTTAGTTTCAATAAAGATTAGTACAACAGGAATTAGCCAGAAAATATAGATCTGTAGTTTCAGGAATTGCCCATTTCCTTGATTAGTTAAAAAAATCAATTTATTTCTCGTAAGTGACTCTCATTCCTTACATTCACTGTAAAAGGATATTGCATAACTGTTGCTCTTTATTCTCAATATATTATTTAATGTGAAAGCTGCATTTCAGCATTTGTTTTATTTAAGTGCTCTTTGTACACATGAAGAGAGACTTTCTTTGGATTTGGTTCCTTGTACCTTAAAAATAATTTGAATACCACAGGTTTTATTATAAACAATGAAGGATTCCAACCCTTGGGTCATTGCCGGTTTTTAAAAAAAACACACTTGGAATTGCTTCAGTAATTATCAGTGTTCTCTTATAAAACTAATTAGGCTTTTCCTGTGATGGAAAGAAGATTAAAGGTCATATAGTTCAAAATAAGTTTTTGGACATTTCCAGATAAAGGAAACTAACTCTTTAATAAGGTCAACATGTTAAATGTTTGTGAGTTCACAAGGGTGTATGAGCTGAAGAGAACCAGCAGGGACAGTATTATGCAGATAACATGACTCTTTAAGGAAAAGCAATTTTATTCTGCAGTCTTTGTAAAGACTGAGTGATGGGGTCTGACCCTTGAACCTGACATTGAGTAAAGTGCAGCTGACAATGTGGGCAATTGACATTTTCCTCTGAAGACGTGCTGTTTTTAGGCCTACAGAGTGGCTAACAGTATCCTCCAAAACTGAAATGTGCTTTGAAATAATTAGATTATGTTTTCTTCTAGTTACATGTCAGTAAAGCGCAATAAGCACTGGAGAAGTGGAATCCTCTCTCTGTGTTTTGATTGGATTCTTGGTTTATGTACTGAAAAAAAAAAGGTGAGGTGCATTTTTTTTCTATGCTTTGCACCTGTATTATGCATTGAAAAGGCATAGTGGATAGCCACTGGAGTTATGATAAGAGGTATTTTTTAGTAATCAGACTTGTGTGCATTTGCTCACTGTACTTATTCCATGCTGTGTTGCAAAGCAGAAGAATTCAAGGAAGTGTCGATCATGAGGTCACCAAATTCAAGCATATCAGGAAATGTGTGTAGCTGAATCGGATTTATTAAAGTACATCCTTCATCTCCATACAATATTAATTTGCCAGTTTTAGTAAGTATCAAGAAAATTTTTGAATGGGTTAAAACACAAGTGTGTGACTCTGAACTGTTTCCTTCTTCTGCACAGCACAATAACCTAGAAGATCAAAAATTCTCTTTGGCCAGTAGCATCCTTTAACCTTCACCCCTTTGCTTTGTTCTTTGTTCAGATGATTAGGTGTTTTCCATCTGCACCTCTATGGCAGGAGAATCCGTGCTTGTTAATTTGAGCTGACTTCCTAAGGAAGCTGGGCTTATCTGATTATGTGTTTTCTGTCCCCTCTCCCTTGTAGTAACCTTTGAATACGCTGCTCAGGTTCACTTCAGTCAGGATGAGGAGGTGAGATCTCAGCATACTGAGTCCTTACAAACTTGGTGAAACTCAGCATCTGGATGGAGAAACCCTGCTGAGGAAATTGCTGCAGAGTGAAGTCAACCTTTACTGTACTGCAGTCCAGATCTTTCTAGCATGCCTCTTCTGATGTCTAATAAGGCCTAGGGGTAATCTATAATAATAGTGTCCTAATATGTAACAACAATAAATCATGAACAGGCTTGCAAATATCCCAAAACATATTTAGTCTTTTTTTGGTAGTATTCAGGTTCACTGTGTTTCTCAGGAGAGTTTGTTTTTTGTTGTTACCATCTGGAGAGCAGTGCTGTGTTCCTAAGTAGTCATTGATGTGCTTGTATTTAAACATGTACTTGATGACTAATTGATATGGCAAGGACTTCCAAAATCAAGATTGAGGCACCCAATTTTCCTTTGAAAGTGTCTTCATTCTTCTGAAAAATCTCATGCTAGGAACACTGAACAATGTGTGAAAAAATTACTCTAGTAGGACTAAGAGTTTTAAAGTTAGCATACAGTTTAATTGAAAACAGGCATAATGAGAGCAAAAGGCAAGGTGTCCAAAATACATGTTTTGCTTGAAAACCAAGAAAAGTCACCTAATAAGTTACCTTTTGATTGTGGTAGAAAAATATCAGTTCCTACAGTGTTTCTTTGCTTTTTATTGCCCTTTCTGTCTAACTGCTTCAGTATCGCTTTTTACCCTCCAGGTCATCAGTCCCAGCCAGGGGTATTCTTCACAGTGGTCTCTGTCTTGTTCTTATTAGGTGGAGTTTTCTTGGTTTACATGAGTTTTCCATTGAATTCATGAAGGAGTATTCCACTGTAATTTCCAAATCCATCTCAAAATTGTATACATTGTATAAATACAGAGTATTTGATATCTGCTTCTGCTACATATTTTCCTTTCGATCAAAAGGCAAGTTCTAAGGGTCTCAGTTTCTGTGTGTGTGTTGTGCTCTCCAACAGGTACTAAAAGCTTTCGTAAAATCATCCTTGAGTTGTGACACTTGTTCATGAATTTGTTATCTTATGTCCTTGTCAGGAAAAAGTGCTTCTCCTGCAAATCACCACCTGGCAGTACGCTACAGCTTTCCCAGTCTGCAGCTTGCTTATCTGTATTTCCATAGTGTCTAACAGTCCTGGAGTCAGGAAAAAAAAAAAAAAAAAAAAAAAAAAGGAAGAACTAAAAATACTGGAATGCAGGTGCAGTTGCAAGTTGGCCTTAGAAGCTGAGACAGGTGACTTATTCCATCTGGGGTGCACTTTTACCCTTGTTGGTAAAATTTCTTTCTAAAATGCTTGTGTCTGTAGGTGGTGCTTGAGACCAGGAGCTTTGAAAATGAAACGCTGAAGTGTTGATCCTTGCACTGAGCTGGTCTCCTGAATTCTCACTTCTTGCAGAGGCGGGCTGGGGTGCCTGCAAGATTAACTGCAGTATCTCGGTGGTGATGCTGCTGTTTGGCAGCTAGAGGAAGGAGAGGAGGGAATTTTTCTTCTTATGCTTGACAGGAAAAAGACCCCAGCAAAACAAATGTCTCATAGGACTGTAAGTTTGGCCTTGTGTGTTCGTGCACATTCACTGAATGATATATTAACACCCTGTCTTTGTTTTCTTTTCTTCCGCTGCAGATTAGAAGATATTTGGTGTAGATAGGAAACTTGAATTATTTTATCAGCTTTCAGAAAAAAAAAAATAGCAGATTTTTGAATTAATTCCTCAGAACTGGGGAAAGCCAGTTTCCCAAATGGGACTCAGTCTCCGTTTATAAACAAGTTTCGGTGATTCATGTCCTGCAAATCTTTTATAATGTGGAATAGTGCCATGTTATAAAACAGAGAGGGAAAGCCTGTATCTAAATTACTAGAGATTTTTTTCTCAACTTTGGAAATTTTTTCAAGGAGGTGGAAGAATGTACTCTATTGAAAAACAGCCAAGCTCTCTCTCTCTCAAATGAATGTTATTAATTTTTTTTATTACTAAGCTAGCTTTAAAGTCAAAGACTGAAGCCTGTGGGATCTGCTTTGCTAAAGAAAGGCAGTTCATCTTCTTTTTCTGTGTTCATTGCCTTTACTGTCAGCTGTATTGGCCATTTGCTTGGTTTCCCAGAAATGTGTACTTCTGGCATGGTTTTTCAGACAGGGGAATTTTTTTGGGAGCTTTCAGCTGGCAACAGTAGAATACATAACTCAATAGATGCATTTTTACCTGGATGTGAGTGTGTTTTCTTTCACTTTGAAGGCTGAATTAGTACCCTTCAGCAGAGACAAGTAAAATGATCTTGCTTCACCTGCTGTGCAGAGTAATTTTTCTTCTTTGATCTAGGCACATATTTAGCACCTGCATTTCTGCCTGATAGTATTTGGGATGATGGCTGTCTAGTATTGCCAGAAATGCAGCCTCTTATCATTCTTTAGAATATTTTGGTAGTATGCTATGAAATAATTTTCCTTAAGAGCTTTTTGTTTCCCATTTGGTGGTATATTATTGTGATACCTTTAGCTGTGGAAGCAAAATAAAAATTTTTACTTGAGAAAATTTATTGACAAAGACACTTCTTCATTTGCGTTTACTACATATATTTTTACTTATTTCATGGTTTCGTCTAGACCTCTCCACTTAGTTTCCTAAACCTTCTGTATAAGCTGACTTTTTAACCATTTGTTTTCAGATATCTGCATCTGGAGCAGAAGTATATCTATAAAAACTCCAGCAACTAATCCTCAATTCAAAGACATTTTTAAAAAATTTATCTGGAGCCTTATGACTGTCAGATCAGGCTGCAGGCAGAAAGCGGGCTGGAAAGATTATTGACTTTTTTTTTTTTCTTTAGCTGTTTTGTTTGTTTGTTTTCAAAGTGGTTTCCAAGCACTTGACAATGAAATACATTCAGAGACCAGAAAACTAAAAAGTACAGCAAAGTTTTGCAGAACTTTTGTGCTCATAGAACTGATCTGTCACAACTGACTAAGAAAACACTTGGTTTTTTTTTTTAAGGGAATTGAGCATTTGGTCAGCTATGCTAAAAAAAAAAAAAAAAGATACACAAAGCCAGAGCCAGTTAAGCCAAGAAATAAGTAATAACAAACACAGTCAGAAAGAGACATACCAGTTATTTTCTGCTTTCCCCTTTAAGAGGTTAAGTCTAAAGAGACTGGTAATATCTTAGCTGCCCTCATTTTCTCTGTCACAGAATCCTTAACCTTCTTTACAGCTGACAAGGTTTTGAAGCAATGCTGTCCTCATATACTTTCCCATTATTATCTTGGAATACTTTTCCCTTTCTGATCTATATGATCATCACTAGATGCACTGACTGCATTAAAACATCCTTAAAAGTCATTTAAAAATCCATAATGACTACTGAGCTCTTTTAAATATTGGCCACCAGCTGTTGGCTTCAGTGGTCAAGAATCTGAATCTAACTGTTCTTTTGCTAACGTATCTGTGTAAAAAGAAATTCAGAATTTATTTTTTTTGACCACAGGTGCAAGGGTAGCATGACATAGAGCCTTGGGTGGAAATCAGGGCATTCCCATGTGCTGTATCTTCCAACACTTATGGAATCCTGCTTGTAGTAGCTGCGCATAAAGAAAGGGCAGTTTACACTGAAGCATGTCATTCAAGCCTGCTGTTGTTATGGCATGAATTTGCATGTGAATGCTTTCTGTATGCACCCACAATTTTTTTACTTAGCATAGATTTATGGGAGGCTCTTTCCAGATTTTAAAATTTCAAAAGTGAAAGACCTTTTAGGCAAAGACTTTAAGGTGAATTTGCTGTGCAAATACACTCACACTCAGTCAGGAGGTTTGCAGTCCTTTTGAGGATGAGATTAGAGTCTGAAGTACTAAATAAACAGCTACATGTCAGCATTTTAAGCATCTGAGGCTGGATCACACACTGATACTGAGTCAACAAGGTCTGAATGTAGGAGAAAGCAAATATGGCATGGGCTCTGTAAACACATAGGTTTGCCTTAGGAAAGTTCCTTCATTGTTCTTGATAATGCTCAGGTCTCAGGGCAGAGAGATTTCAAAACTGTGGATACAGCAGCTTTGGTTCATGGAGAAATGTTTATTCTAGGAATGATCAGAAGTGTAAAAACCGAGACTGGGAAATGGTGAAAAAAATAGGAGTTTTTAAGGGAGGTGCTATTAGAGATGTGATATCAGGCATCTTGTATGTAAGAGGTTACTGCAAGGCAGAGGATAAACTGTTCTTTGTCTGCTGGAGATAGGACAAAGTAATGTGCTTAAAATGGAGCAAGAGATAGTTGTGGAGCATATTTGGAATGCTGATGATAGTGCCAGTTAAGTGACATGAATATATTGCCCAAGGAAATGAAATGGTTATGGGATGTGCTATTTTATAAGATGGACAACTGTTACAAGTGGTTTAGTTCCAGTGACTTTTTCTGGTGGAGACAATGGATGTAACACCCTTCATACTGTTTTTAAAAACAAAGACCTATAGTGTAAGGACATTTATATTTAGTAACAACTGCTCTGGTTGCACTCCAGGCAACCATGGTCAAGGTTTTACCTTCTTCTGACAATAATTTTGTAACTTTTTAAATTAAAACAAGCCTAAAATGGGAATCTTTTCTCCTGACTAATGGCATTTAATTATGTGACATGAGGGTTCTAATGAAAAGTTCTATAACTTTTCAGCAAGTTATAGAATGTGAATAAGAACTAGGTAGTCCATTCTTGTTACGAAAGTTGTGGTTTACAAGACTCATCTTACCCTGCAGGAGACTACATAGGTTTACTTCTGTGCCTGACTCTGAAATTGAAATTAAAACTGCTTGAGTTAGGAGAAGTTGGTATGACTCAGATTTCTTGTAATGAGCTGCTATGATGTTACTCTTAAAACTTCTGCAGTAGGAGGACAACTCAGTGAGCTATGTGTTGAAAGAGGTGCAGAAAAACAGATTTTCTTAAAGCACACACATACACACACACACACACACGCACACAAATGTAGTTGCTGAATCTACCTCATAAACCTGGCATCACCAAGCAGGTTTTGCACATATCTACAAAGGTAATGTGTTTATAGACTTGGGATTAATATGAGAGGCTTGGGATTTAATTAACATCACAGCTCAGTTCTCTCTTCTTCAAGTGGCATCAGTGCCTTTTAATCTTTCCTTAACTTTGCCAGCTGATAGATGACTGTCAATTGATTGTGCTATAGAGTTTGAAATTTTGGGTTTGGACTTTTCTGCAAAACAGAAATAGCCTTTGAAGAAGTCCTCAGAAACAGATAAAATTTACATAGACTGAAATAGAAATCAGTCATTTTATTAATGTAACTCCCAGGTTTGTCTGAGTGGTTTTCATGCTGGTTATGAAGTTAGAGGTTTGTGACCAAAGTTTAAACATGGAGATAGCATCCCATATTTTCATTAATAGCACTGAAATAGAATATGAGTACCCTGAGATACACCAGAATGCAGAGGGGGAAATTTGCACAGAGATTATATATTTTATGTGCTGGTTGGTTCTTGATTCATCTTTACCTGGATTTGTCAACCTTTGCTCCTGATTTGGCATCTAATAACAGCATGGATATTACAAATAAGGAATATATGAAAAACACTCTTTGGGGGCAGTGTAGCTTAAATTAGTATGTGTTTTGTGAGATTTTGAAGTGATTTGAGAACATGCTGAAATTAAAATAATTACTAAGTTTTATGGGTACCCTTCTGTATGTAACAGTGATCTTGACCACAGTATTTCTCTCATCTCTTGTGCTGCCTGGACCGTTCCTTCAACCCGGTTATGCCAGACCGAGAGAAAGAAGAGAAATGGCTTTTTGTGAGGACCTCTGGATTATTTGGCATAGTGCTGTTGTGTTTCTCCTCACACAGTGCTGATTGGTAACAGACAGAAGAGCATTTCACGCTTTTCCAGCTGCCCCCTAAGAGAAGATTCCTTAAAAAATGCAAACAAAAAACCAAGCTAATAAAATTACATGGGATGAGGAAGTGCAGACCTGGTGGCACAGGGAACTTCAGAGTAAAGGGTTTTCTTTAAATATTACAGAAACTTCTAGACAAAGTTTGTTATTCTGATGATATTCATCTGGCTTTGGAAGATATTTGAGTCAAGGTCAGGAGCCTTTCAAAATAGAATCCTGGACAAAATGGGAACAAAGCTGCTTTGTAGGACAGGTAGACTTGGTCATATTCTAACATGAAAATGACCCAGCTCGTGCTGTTGGTTGTTAAGACCTCTGGCTACATGAGAACTATGGTCTATGGAACGGTGCTTATGTCTTCACAGATTTCAGGTAGCAGGGAAAAACCGTGCACCAGGATAGTGCTTTTGGAAAGGTTTTCCTGCAGTTTTTCCGTTTTGAGAACAAAATGTGACAGTGTTTGATGTGTGCATGGAACAACTAAGTGTGTTCCTAGGATCCTGCTGACCAGCTGACCTTCTCTTTTTAAAACAAGAAACTTGTTAAATCTTCAATGAACACACTAAACATAATATTCCAGATAAGCTTTTACTCTAACATCAGCAGTTGCAGGAAGAAGTATTTTTTTATAAAGAAATGGCTCACTTTTTTTTTCTCCATCATTTTTCCTCCAGGGGTTATTAGTTAACTCTAGATTGAACCAGTGATCTTGGGTGATCAGGTCTGGTTCTGCAACATCTTGGGCATCCTATAGCTTTGGATCACAGCTTTTTGAGAACTGAGCAGAGAAAAGAAAGCAGATGGTGTGTTAGTTTTAGGTGCATAAATTAATCAGAGGACATTCCCCGTTCATGGTTTACAATATCCTTTGTAGATATGGTATTTCATCTAAGATGAAGAGGCTTATCATAGGAGAACACTCTGCCATGTCTGTTCTATTCTAATATTAGATGGTTCTGAAGAGTACATATGAACTGTAGAGTTTTATATGTCTGTGACTCTTGAGGAAATGTCTTGGAGAAAATGCATGAATCAAGGATTTCTTTTAACAGACAAGATGTTTGCCAGATGAAGGAAAGGAGTTGCTAAGCCTGGGAACATTACTGAAGAAGAAAAGTATATGGAACAAAAATTTGTGGCATACCAGGTTCAGAATTTAAAACTTTGGTCTTTTTTTTTTATTATTATTTCTGTATTTAATTTTAGAACTGACCAGCTTTTTTGAAGATGACGTTTACTCCTGCTTAAAGCTGCTATTCTTAAACAGTAGAAGAATGTGGAAGAACTCAAGCCTCCGCTGCCTTTTAGCACTAGCTATTTTATGCTTAAGAAGCTTAATGTATAGCCAAGAGATAGGTAAGTTTATTGCAATGTAATTCACTAACTGCTTTTTCTGTGTAGCTTCTGTACCTTGTAATTTCATTGCTTTCCTATTATATGTATGTTAAAACCCGTCACCTCTGTGGCCCCACACCATCCCAGGGATGGAGGCAGTGGCAGGCCTGGACTCTGCTTTCTACCAGCACCCAGCAGCATCTTGCAAACCACTGCAAAACTGTGTGTGAAATTCTTCATAGTACCACTGATAGTCTGCATAGGTGTTGGTGTAAATGTCTGCATTAAAACCTTTTTGCTGTATATGTTGGCTCTCTTCAACCATTTCACACATTATCATTAACTGTCCTTCTGTCATTAATTGCCCTCCATGTCTGACATGGAGGAGGGCAAAAAACTCATTAGGTTAAAATCAAAGCTTATGGTGTTGCCATTGGCCCAAAGCCTGCTTATTAGGCCAGGCAAGGAATGGGTATTGTGGAAAGAGGCAGCTGCCTCTGATATATGCATGAGTATAAATCCAGATTTCAGGTACCTCTACAGGTCTGTGAGTCTGTGGCTGTCTAATCAGGCACACAAGTCATTAAACAGTTTTAAAATACTGGTCAGCCATGCATGCAATAAACATTTAAGAAGTATGGCTACAGATGTGGAAAACAGCAGTTGTTTTACAGTTGCTCATTTTTGACCTGCAGTTTTTTTACTGTATTTCTTATATGATTTCAGTCTCTCCAGGGGACCCCCAGAATTTGAAATGTGTAACGCACAATTTACACAAAATGCTCTGTACTTGGGATGTCTCTTCTAGAAGAAAACATGGACAAACTGACTTTTGCTACACTACCAAGTAAGTCCCTCCACATACCTGGTTAAAAAATACCAAATTGTGATGAAGGTACAGTTTTTCCTCTGACACTGCCCATGGAAATTGTGATGCTGTTGTTTCCCAGCATCTCCCCACCAGTTTTCCTTGGGTGGTGCTTCCCCTAGGCCCTGTTAGCTCAGGCAATGGCAGGGTTTCTGGCAAAGCTTTTCCATGCTAATAATTTGCCTGCCAAAATCTGCTTGCTGCTTTCAAAAGACTGGAAGATGCTCTTATTTTTTCAGACTTCTCTGTGTGTCTGCCTATCCCTTGCTCAGAGTTTTCATGAGGGATATCTTCAAAACAGGTTCAGTCCAAAAGGAAATGAGAGTTGGAAGCAGTGAATCCTGATGTTGTGGGCCAAAGCAGTAGAATATATGACACAAGTATTGAGATTCATGTGGATTTTGTGTGGAAAAACATGAACAATCTCTCAGCAACTGCTTTAGAACCTTTATAAATTTTAAGCTGTATTAGAGAAAACATAAAAATTATTTCATAATTGAAACAGCTTTTCTGAAGTGGATGCAAGTTAAGAATTTTGAGAAAAGTTTAAAAAAATCTTTTATCTTCTGTGTGGTTTTTTTTTTCATTAATGGGAACTACATGTTCAATTCCCCATGCTGTGGGTCTGCCAAATGCTTATCATATGCTAGGGATGAATTCAAATCCATTCTGCATCTTGATCCTGCCCCCAGTCCAGATATTTTTACTGTCTTTTTTATTTTCTTTTTTTTTTTTTCCCTGTAAATTCTGCAGGCAGCCCAGACTTTTCCTTGGGGTCCCAGGGCTTGGCTGCACTTACTCCACCTACATGCTTGATTTACTGTGTCTTATTATTCCTACTGCATTGCTAGCTATCATTTCTATTTAAAAACACCATATATACGACTCTGTGGCCAAAGTTCAGAAGTGCAGAGTTCATGAGGTACTCCCTCTGAACAGGAACAATCATGTAGCTGCTGCTGTTTCTCCTTAGCAAAGCAAGACAGGCTGGGGTCCCTGAAGCAGAAAGTCTGAGATGAGCTTGGTGCAGACATCCCTGAGGGAGAGAGGTTTTGTTTTTCAATTGCCCAAACATCCTCTAATAATATCTCAGTACCAAAAAGGAACAGCCTTTCTGAGCACTCAAGTCTCAGGTGGCCTTTGTTAGCCCAGAGTCTTGTGTGAATCTTAAGAGCTCAACCCAAGCTCTTGACTCCAGCTGATGGGAGCTCCAGGATCCTGTTCCAGTTCATAAGTGAGTAACAGTCCCTCAGCAGGAAGTCTGGCATTGTTTTCTCTGCTTTCCTTCCTGCCGTCATTCCCCCAAGAGGAAGGTCTGGATTTTTCCAAACTTTCTGCCTTTCTAGTTGCATATCAGTGATAATGAGCAAAGGGACTTGACCCATCCATTATTGTTTCCTGTATATATCTTCAAGACAAAAGCCAGATCACATTGTGTTGAGCACTGCACAAACATTAAGCACAGGCTACATTTTCACCTGGGTTTTTAGGAATCCTTTGCCCTGCTCTCTGCTCTTTCCCTATGAGCTGAGCAGCAGAAGGGAGCTAAAAGATTTGTTCTTAGATGTGGACACAGGTGGTAATCCTTTTCTTTCAACCCATGTGCCCTCACTTTGAAAAGAAATGGAGGGAGAGTGAGTTAGGAAACATGAAGGGAGGGGACAATGCTACTTGGTTTGGTTTGAGGTTTTTTGTTTTTCTTAATTTGAAATGTTGATTCATGGTGACTAGGTTTCAGAAACATGTCTTTTGTTGTCCTCAAGTTTAATTAGATAGTAAGAAATTTTTTTTCATGTAAAGGGTTGTCTGCCCAGGGAAGTGGTGGAGTCAGCATCCCTGCAAGTGTTAAAAACCATGTGGATATGGCACTTAAGAACATGGTTGAATGGTGAACATGGTGCTTGTGCTAGGTTAACAGTTGCATTTGATGACCTTAAATGTTTTTTCCAACCTTAACAATTCTATGATTTTGGTTAAAGAGCGAGGGTTTCACTTTGAGCACTTTGAAGTGTTCTCTTAACAACTAGTTGGTTGCATTATGCAGCCAGTGCACAACCAACCACTATGATAAAAGGGACTTGAAAGATGAGGGAATGCCATTAATCTGATACTAACCAAAGCCCAAGCAAGTCTCACTCCTTCACATATGGAGCTTCATGTTTATTACAGAGAATTTGGGTTTTATTAGTGTGCAATAATAGGACTTAACTTGCCTTAGCTTCCTATGAACTGAAATAACTGCTTAATCCTCTCTGTCTTTAGTGACCTTACCCCTCAAGTGTGTTTTAAAACTAAGGAGAGAAGGGCTGAGATTCCAGTCCCAGAGAGCTCCATCACAGTGACAATCGAAAGCTCTGGAACTGCTTTTCCTACCAAAGAATTTGTAATTCACCAGAAAGACATCGGTAAGTATCAGGTCATATGTGTGTACCTAAGGCTTTTATACTCTGTCTACACGCTTCAGATGTGTATGCTTGCAGATTTCTTTGGCAACATTCCTGTCTATAGAATGTTGATATGCTGACTCCATGAGAAGCTTCCATATATCACAGGTTGTTTTCTCTAACCCTTCAAGAGAAAGAATACTCCTCTTACCCATAGTCCACAGCAGAAAAAATGAAAGGCAGAATGTGAGGAGGGAAACAAAATACAACAATGATACATCCCTCACTCTTCTCCCTTTTTAGTCCTAGTTATAAATTAGGAAGCATTTGTAAACAAATTCCTAATCTACATAAAATAAGTAAATTAGACTTTTTCCCAGTTCCTTCCAGGCAAAGAAGGAAGTTGTAAACAGAAGATGGCAGTGATACAATCTACCATGCTTGGTCTAGTTTTTGCCTTTGGTTTGCCTGCTTACTCCTTCAGTGTAGTAAAATTTTCATGTCAGTAACACTTCTTATCCATGATTCTGTTTCCAGTCAAGAGCAGCTCAAGAACTTACACAAAACGCAACTCAAAAATATTTGGTTAACATGATAAGCCTCTCAGGTTCATCACAGGTTATTGTGGGCAGTGTATTGATTGTGCTGAACACTTTGCAAGCTCTCAGATCCTTGGTCAGGACTAAAGTTGTATGTATCACACATGTTTTTAAATGTTTTAGCTTACATAAGGCCCAATGAACCCCCATAATCCTTGTACTACCAAGGTTCTTCCTGTTTTCTCAATCTCTTGCTTCACCACAACACATTTGTAGAAGAGATGCTTCTGTTTAATTTCCCTGTCTTGTCTCTGTCAGGACCTTGTGCCCTTAATACTTTTTGTGGCTTAAAATCACTTTCCCTGTGATCTTCAGAACCTCATGTGAGCTTCTTCCATCCTGTACTTCTGGTCTCCTTCTTCGCCACTCTCCCTTTTGTTGCAAGTCCCCACTTCCCTACTGGTCTCCAAAACATGCTTCTTCTTTTGGGGACGGTTCTTCTCCCATTCTTCTCCTATTCTCCCTAGAAGAGTTCTCATGCACACTTCAAAGACTGCCACCATATTTCCTTTATCACTGTGATATTGAAGGAAGGTTGGGAAAGATGGGATAACTTCCCTGAAGAGTCATATTCACAATCAGTTATTCGTCCATCTACATGCTGAAGTATTAAAAGAAAATGCTACCTGATGATTCATCAGCACCTTGCTTTCCTGAGAACTCTCATGCTCAAGTAGACACAGAGCCTTGTTCTAATTACAGAGGTTGAGTTACATGTTTGTATGGCTACTAGCTAGTTCAGAGCAGAGAGACGTGGCTGTTAAACATCTGTAGGGCTGGTGCTGCTGACTAATGACCTGAATATGGCTTTTTTCCCCCCCGATCTTTTTCAAGCCTTTGTTCCTGTCACTCCACGCATTCTTAGTTTAATGCCTGACTTTCCAACTTCCACATTAAATCTGAAGTGGAGTGATAATGGATCAATCTTCCCATATGGACTGGATGCCCTTTGGGAGATTCAGATACTCCGAAAAGAAGCTATGGAAGTAGTCACACAAGTAAGTACCTTTCTTTTTTTTATGAAAAATATATGTACAGTTTTTGCCTTTGTTATGTTCTGAGAGGTCACTTTAGAAACCTGGGAATGATGAAAGATAATAGAGCTTTGCAGGACCTGAGTGTAATCATGCTTTTGGCAGGTAACTTCTTGTTAAATTTCACACTTACAAGAAAACTGGCTACTGTACTGTTGGTACAGCAGGTTTTTTTGTTTTTTTTTTTCTGGTACAGGGACTCTGGAATTAGAACTTACGAATTTGGCAGATACTTTACACCATGGTCTCTATATCTCCAACAGTGTCTCCAGTCTTGATCATCTCTGAATGCACAGCTTGCTTTTTTCTTTTTTTTGTAAACAGAGGTTCTTCCAGACTAGTTTGCAGCTCTGTCCTGTAAATTTTACTAATGGAGAAAAGATGAAATGCACAGCCTGGGACTAATATTAGAAAAGTTTTATTTTTGAGAAGTTGGAGGCCCAGGGTGTAAAGTATACCTCTTTAAATGCTTGGGAATCCTCCTGCTCTCCCTCAAATATCTGCCCTCTAGTATTTCTGGCTGACAGTCTATCTAGCTGGTGGTCTGTTTAGCAACTTAGACTTTTTGTCTAAAATTCATAGCACAACTAAAAGTTAGGTAGAACACTCCAATAATCAATGAGAATTTTATTATTTACTTCACCTAACTTGCCATTCTGTTGAAACTTTGGAGATTATATGTCATTACTAACATGTGTTCATAAGCTCTGTCTTGGTTGATTTCTTGGTGCAAAACTTCTGCAGGTTACTTACTACTCAAAACTGACTCATAAAGACATCATTCTTTTTTGGAACTGGACATCAGATATGCCTTTGGAGTGCACATCACACTATGTGAAGATTCGCTGTTACATTAATGCAACACAGTTTGTTGGCCCCAAGGATTGGAGTGACTGGAGTCCAGCAGAAATGATCCCTGGTATGTTTGTTCCCTTGCAACCACATGGACTTTTCTTTCTGTATAAGAATTAAGCCTAAGTCAGAGGAAGAGCATTAGGCGTTGATGGGCTACTGCCTTTGAGACTGGTTTTTTTTTATTAGAGAAATAACGCAATCACTATTTAATGAAACCTAGCAAATATTTATTTGTATGCATTGTTGTGTTCCTCAGTCACATTTTAGCTGATCAGCACCATGTTTATAGCACATTGTTCATGTGAGGTTTCTTGTTTGTTTTTTTTTGTTTGTTTTCTTCTTTCTCTGCTAGGAAAAGATGCTGAGCCTGGTGGAAGTGGAGTGTTTCCTCTGGACCCTGTGGTGGCAGTAGGTTCAGATTTGACATTTTGTTGTGTCCATGAAGAAGATCAGCACATAACAAATATGACTTATGGATCAAAATCCTATACAATGATCCAACTGAGCCGTCGAAGCCATGCCATCAGAGTGCTAAATGCCAGCATTTCGAATACCAGCGGAACGAATGTAGTGTGCAGACTAGAAAATGGATATGAAGGAAGTGTCGTGTTTGTAGGATGTATGTATCATGTTTACTAACCTTAGGAAAATCAAAATCGTTTTGGTCTGCTAGGAAAAAAATACTATTATTTTTTTCCCTCCTGGGGAAAAAAGTTTTGAAGTTGAACTGGGGATTGTGCTTGTTTGATTTCACTGTGGAAAGGCTGGCTCATGGAGTCACCAAGTCTGGAAGGATGAGAAAGTACCCATGTAAGCCCTCATTAGAACCTGCCCCAGTGCTTCTCTCATTGGTCTCTTGTTCTAAGGTACTTTTTCATAATCTGGAATGCCAAGTAGTTTATTGCCATATGAATATTCAACCCCTGTCTCAGTCTCTATCCGTTTATGTTTGTATCTGTTCTAGTATAGTCCATGACTAGGTGAGAGTAAGAGCAAGGACTGTACATGCAAACATTCATTTACCAATCAGTCAAGTGAAGACAGCAGTTAAACTTGGTGCAACAACAGACGCTTATCCAGGGCAGAAGTTCCTTGGGAGCTAATTACAGTAAAGGAAGCTAGGCAGTAATTCCTCTTTCCTAGGCATTCTTCTAAGACATCTTTTTAGTGTTTTCTTTAAAGATACTGGCTCACTATGTATCTGTGTCTGGCTCTCAGTGGCCATGGGATGGAGGTTCACTGGCTCACTGTTCTGCTTGTGGCCGGAGGGAAACACCTGACTGGCCACCCCCGAGTCTCTGCCCAGACTGGTGCGGGTGGCGGCGATCGCTGCGGCGTGGGGAGCGCAGCAGGGCATAGAGCACGAGGAAACCGAGGCAGAGAAATAAGAGAAAGACACTTGTCTGAGTCTCCAAAGATTTAATCTCCAAGCGGGGGAGAGCAAGTGACAAATCTGAACAGGAAGGGACTACTTTTAAAGGACACAGGGAACATGGGGAGGACACAACCTGTGAGCAATAGGGGAGCATTAGGGGAGGGGTGCAGGGTAAGGGTTCCCCAGTAGAAACCAACATGGGGAGGGAGCAAACCTTACAACCCAATTCTTCTTCCAGGAAAGGATGAGAGACAGGGAACACTCCAGAACCAAAAGATGTGCTATCTTTGACAGACAGGGGAACAAGGGAGGTATACAGGGAGACAGACAAGTGGGCTGACATACATTTTGGCAGGGAAAACTGTGGTAAACAACTCAGGACCAAATGGAGTACATAGAATGAACCACTACAAACTTATAACAAGGAATATTAAAACATAGTACAGAAGAACATGCTACAGAAGAATGTAAAATAACAGACCATGTAAGGCTCAGACATATGTTCCAGAAACAGATACCTATTAAATGACTTAATGTCATTTAAGTCATGACTTAACGTCATGATTTAATGTCATGACTTAACCTCATTCTTCTTCCCCATAGTTGGTCACCTTAAAGCTTTTTATGTATTTTTCCTCACAGGAAATTTGAGAGTTGTCGTCTTCCAATAGTTGCTCATTAGAATCCCATTCCCCCTGCCTTTTAACTTAAGGTCCTTGGAGTTGAGGAAAAGGACAGGAGAAACTAGAATAACTTTGAAAATGTGTTCTGATCTCCAGCCTGTGTGTGCTGTCATTGACTTGGTCTGTTACGGGTTCACTAGGAAATGCAAAACAGAATTCAGCCTCTTATTACTTCTCAGTGATATACCATTTTAATGTTACTCGTGCGGAATTTGCTTTTGTGGGAAAATCTTCTAGGTAAATAAGTCAATGCTTCAAGAATGAAATCTGTGACAATCCCCAAGGTTTTTCCTTCACATTTTTTTGTTTTTTTTTTTTTAACAGATGGGATGCAAAATCTGTTTTTTATCACTGTTTCTTCTTGTAGTACCTGCTTAGTGGGGAGAGGTCTTGTTATGGTCCTCTTGCTGGTAAGGGGAAGAAAAGGTGAAGAAAGTAAATATGTATACATAACACTTCAGTTAAGCCTAGGTCTAGCAAAACAGGTGTTCTTTTCTGGCTCGCTGCTCATAATCTGAGCTAAGTCTGCCGCTGTTACCTTGTTTGTTATTTCCCTTTCTCTAGGGCAGAGAGAAGGGGATATATCTCTGTGTGGATATTGTTGCTCTACCTTTGGCATGCACTTTTCCAGTTTCATACATGTCAAGTGTACAAGACCTGAAATAAGTGCTCTGCCTAGTTTCACATTGGCATGGTTAATCTCTCTGTTGGGAGCACTGCCCATCTTTTCCAGCAAGGCACTCACTGCTGCTCTAGTATGGACACAAAGAACAAGACTTAAAAGGAAAAGATGGACACTTCCAAAGACATGATGAAGAGGATGAACCATTCAGGGCTTGCTTTAATTTTCAAATTCAGTGTGGAATTCATGCTTAAGGGACTATTTTCTTGACACGACTTGTTTGGAGAATTCAAAGCAGTGGTGGGGCTGGCATGTTAGAAAATGTGATGCATAGCTGACAGCATTCCTGCATTGCTCAGCGGCTGAACTGATGCTCAGAATTTCAGAAAACTCTTGGCAGAGTTTCAGTGAAACACTTCCAGGTCAGAGCCTGGAGCTTGTGAGCATGTTTGCATGAGATTTGTCAGATTACCCACCCACTTAGAATTCTAGAGTCAAATGTTAGTCAGATGGGCTGATAATTATCCATCTATTTTATTGTAATTTCTTTAAAGCGTATTACTTCTGTGGTTGGGGTGTAGCTGTTGCCATGTATTTTTGAAGCATGCAATCTAAACCCAGCAAAACAAAAGAGCAATTCTTTCAGGAAGCCAGTAACCCAAATGTCACACTAGGATGGCAAAACCTCAACTAACAGTTTTGGTTTCCTTTCATGCTACAGATGCTCCTGATATTCCCCAAAACCTCAGCTGTGAAACACCCAACTTTCTGATAATAAAATGCACCTGGAAACCAGGCAGGCCCAGTGGACTATACGGAGAACGAAGAACAAAATACAGTTTATTTGAAAGGTAAAATTAACCAGCACTACAATGAATAAAAGGATACAACTGGAATACCTCCATTGCTGCCTGGGACTTACTGCACCATACCTATTTAAATGTGATTGCTTAGAGCCTGAAATACTTTCCAAGAGTTTTAGCAAGCTGTACCTAAACTAAATTTGGAAAACCCTGGTCTAGCCCTGCAAAATTACAATGCTAATTAAGGATAACTTTCCCTAAGGTTTATACCATTATGAACCCACAATCAGAATAAGGGCTTAGTGTATCAGACTGCTGCCAACATGTACACAAGGACAGTATGAAAATACAGGGAGATAGTAGGAGTCATTCACTAATTTTTAATTTTTTTATATGAAACCTGGGTCATATAATTTCAGACATTTAATTAGCTTCTGCTAAGCAGGATGACAGAAGTTCACCGAGGAACAATTGTAAGACAGGTAGTAGGGCATTTCCCAAATGCCACTAGGGAAAATGGCTGTTAGCCTCCATCTGTTCTCCCACTGTTAAAGAGTTGGAGCAAGCAGAGTAAATGTTATCAATAAAACATTGAAAAGGACAAATAACACAGGTTTCACCCAAAGGAAGCAGTCAGGTAGTATCCTACTACATAGTCTTTTAGGCCAGGCCATGTAAAGCATTAAAAAAGAAGAAATATTGGAGTAGCACTTGCAAAGTACAACCACTTCCCTGGTGGTTGTGATTAGAAGTTAGTGAGGAGTTAACAAAATTTCCCATGGTGAGAGGAGGCTCTTGTATCATTCCAAAGGAGCAGTTAGGGAAAGAAGCCAGGAGAGGCCTGAGTCACACAAAATGATGAGAAATGGAATCTCATGGTGGTTTAGGAGCATACTGGAGGCAATGAGGTTTGAGTTACAGTCACAGATGTCATCTAGGGTGCCAGTGCTAAAAAGCCACTGGGTAGGGTGCAAAGAGGTGGATAAAACAGGGCAGATATTCACAGGAAAGGCACTTCAGTCACTGACTGCCCCATATTCATCTTATAAGTAAGAATGTTGTCCAGTCGTGTTTTGCTCAGCCCAAATCTGCAAGATTAATATGATGCATTTCAGGATAAATACTCTCATCCTTATTGTCAGCCTACATTGAACTCAGAGCTCAGCTAGAACACAGTAAAAATGCCCAAAAGAAGAAGACGTTAGTTAAACTTGTGCTACTGAATGAGAGGCTTACACAGATTGTAATTAAAACATATATTTACCTACATACAGATACACAATTTAGATTTTATCCCTGAAGATGCACCACTATTCTCAGCTGTTATCAGACTGCCTCTCCTGCTTTTGATCAAAAGACAGCTAGAACTAGTGGATATATTCCATGTAACAAACCTGAGTTCATATTTGACAGGGCTTATAGAAAGACAGTGTGTGTAACATCTCACTAGTTCACAAAGCAATTAAGAAAATTATTTAAATGCAAATGTATGCTGATCTGAGCAAAGATGCATTAAATCAGAATCTTAGCTGTGATGTGTAAGGTGGTTTTTCAAGATCTACCTGTTTTCCAGGCTTTTGAGAAGTGAGAGAATTGAAATGTTATGCTAGTGGAAGAGGAGAGTTTCACATGAGAACAGGGCAGGTCATGACTGATGCCACTTTAACGTTGTGGTGTTAGCTATGCCTCTGCAATCAAATCATTCTGTAAGTCATGTGAACTGAGCCCATCGTTCTGTGCCATGTTTTCTGTCTGGACTTCTGAGTGTTGTTAGGAATGAACTTACTCAAAAATTAACTTTTCCTTCCCCTCTTTACTTTGTAGAACATCTGGTAAAAATGTTTCATGCGAAGTCAATGAAGTGAACAGAGACCATGTTTGTGGCTTTCCAGTACTGCCTGATCAAAAAACCTATGATTTCATATTAGGTGTCTCCAATCCTATTGGGCAAGCACAGTCATCTCTTTTGGTTGATATAACTAAAAGAGGTAAGACTTATGACTTACAATGGGAAAAAGATGTTTCCTACATGCTGTTTGTTAGTTTTGGTTTTGAAGATCTCTGACATGGTATGCTTTTCATTATTTTCCTTAACTGTCACTAGATTATTGCCTTATTCAATAATTTAAATTGAAAACTACTCAGGGCATGTCTTGAGGCAGTGATGAACTGTACAGGCAGATGCCAGTTCTCAACAGCAGTGCTGCTGTTTTGGACAGCCTGCTATGTGATAAATGCTAATATGTGATCTAATAATTAGACAGCTGCTGTTTATAATGGAATCCCTGAGTGTCTGGGGTTGGAAGGGACCTTAAGAATCAATTAGGTCCAGCACAGCACGCACAGTCCCCATGCCCCACTTCCTGCCGTGGAAAGGGATGCCATGCGCTGGATTCAGGTTGCTCAGGGCCCTATCCAACCTTGCCTTGAGCACTTCCAGTGATGAGGCAGCCACAGCTTCTCTGCGCAAGTTTATGTTTTGCTCCATATTCTGTTACACATCAACAATTAAAATTTAGGTGTAACTTTATGAACCTGTATGTAAATGACCCTGTACTTCAGTATCTGCACATAGGGCAAAATATTACACAATTTTACAGCAGGAGGATTTGGAGCATAAAAAAATAACATGAAAAGACAGAAGGTAATATCGGGACTAATGCATGCTATTGGTAATAGCCATGATCATCTGCTGTCAGGGTTTGAAGAAAGAAGAAACTTGTCTCATTTAGACCTTCAATTTAAAAAAGGAAAGGAAGATGACCACCTCAGTAGCACTGCCTACACCACCATTTTCTCCTTCACAGTCACAGCTGAGCTTTCAGGGATTCCTACTGGTTACAGTATTCTGCTGTTCCACAAAAAACTGAATTAAATGCGAGGATAGTACTTCTTTTTTTTGTCCAGGCCCTAGTTCAACTAGCACTAGATTAGAATTGTCAGAGTAAATTGACAGAGTTGAGCAAAGCATAATTTGTTTCTGTTAATTGTCAACTGGGCTGTTTCACACCCAGGTGATATGCTGCTGTTTCCTATTTGTTTCCTTTTCTTTCTTTCCTACACTGTTCACTTAATTCCCAAAGCACAGTACATATTTCCTTAAGGTATCTGGACCAAATTCATCAACAGATATTTTTTTCTCTGATAGCTGTGAATGTTAGTACTGAACTTTATTGAAAAATTACGTGAAGGGAGTTTTGGGGTAGGGTCATTTAGGAATCCTCCTTTGTCCTGGTCTGCAGATTTTAAGTCCTAATTTAAAAAGTTCACAGAAGTTGAGTAAAGTTGAGTAAATTTCACTTGTGGTCATGTGAAATAGCTGGTGTTTTGCTCTTTTGATAAAATCAGTTAAGAGTAAAAATGTTTTTCTTTGTCTCAACTCCTTATCATGTGCACAGTACACTCAGTCTAAAATAAATGTGTTTCCATATTTGACAGCTGAGAAGATAGTTAGGAATGAGAGTGCTTGCGGGTGCTTTCCCAGCACCAGCTTTCCAGTTGCTGATTGAAACACTTATCCTTCTTATTGTCTCTGGTCTTCTAAAATAATATTTTTCTGAACTATAGTAAATGGGGTTTTTTCTTATAACTGAAGGTTTTTTCTTTACTTTTTAAGTTCATCCAAAAATGCCAGAAAAGTTAACTGTTACTGGGGACAACTCTACAAGCATTCAACTGCGTTGGTTTATAAATGGCAGCTTTGCTGAGACCAGGCTTCTGTGCCAAATTGAAATTAGCAGTAGTCACTCTGAGAGAAAACTGGTAAGCATTGCTTTTAAAAGATAATTTTTTTGAACAAATGTTAAACTTTTTCACTGAACTAATCACATTTCAAATTTATTTCTCACTAAGAGGTTCATTCTGATGGTCTTATTAAATCATTAATGTAGTAATGAGTAGAAGTTCATTTACTAAAGTAAGAAAAATTCTTGCTCATCTCTGTTATTGCCTGGTTTGGTTGGTTGGGTGGTTTCTTTTTTTGGTTGTTGATGTTGTTTTGAACACTAGAGAAAAGGCAAATTATGCACCATGTTATTTGGTACTTGAAACGGATGTATAGTGGTTTATGCTGACCTTTTAGGTAACAGTCCATGTGCTTTGTCTTTCCTGGTGCAAGCTGTATTAAGACATTCTTGTTCCAGGATGCATTGCTGCCCTGCAGACTTCCACACTGGCTACTTCAGATCTTGAAGTCTGCAGTTGAATTTCTCCCTTTACTTTTTCCCTTCAGAGAACAGGTCATTTGTTTGCTGTCAGCAGTCGACGTGCACGTGGCCATAATAGGCAGCTGCTCATAAACCTGCTCATATGTTTGTGATGTAGAGGCAGGATGTATCAGCAGGTAAACTCCAGTTTAGCTGGAGTAACTTCTGCAGCATGAAGTTAGCATGGTCTCACTGGGGAAGCCTAATGAGAAGTGCATTTTCAGCTGGCCTGAGATTTACCACCAGTTTCTTTGTGCATACTTATCTCTGACCATTTCAAATAGACACATAGTGAATTCTCAGGTAGGTCTTAGCGCACAGAGCCTGAATTTTTCATTTGAGCACATTAACCTCAGAGACTTCTTTTTGCAATGCTTGTTTGATTTTTAGCAGTATTCTGTTACCCTCTGCACTTAGTTGCCAGATGGGCATAGCTGTTGAGCAAAGCTTTGAATAATGTAAATGAAGCCACAGAAATGATGCAGCTTAGACTGAATGTCGGAATCTGTGGGTATTGATGATTCCGAGATTGTAGAAAGTCTCTGTCTTTCTGCCCCGTTGCCAAAGAAGAAGCCATAATTCGTCTGTGCTGTTTTCAAGGTTGTTTATTTTTGCTTATCTATAACAAGTTCTGCTGCCCTGCCGCAGGTCTGTCCTGCAGGGCAGCGTGTGGGGCTCTGCCCCTCAGTGGGATGTTACAAACATTATATACCAGAAATTACGTGTACTATATTTACAATAATGTGCCAATATCTATCATCTACGTTGAACAGTGTGTCCCCAGCCTAAACCAATAGAAAAATGCCAACATCACCAAGAACATGGAGGTAAGGAAGAAGAAGAAGGAAGAAAAGGATCAGGCCCACTTTCCTCCATCTTAGAACTCCTGACCCCCCTGTACAAAGTAAACCCCCCTGTACAGGTGTTAAAACCCCCCTGTACAATACTAAAAAATTTTACCCTCTAATTTGTGACTACTTTTACTATACCATCTAACCCTCTGTGACTGCTTGTTCCACCTTTAAAGTTGGTAATTCATTCCATGGTTCAAACTCAAGATCACAGCTGTTTTCTGCTGCTTACCAGGGTCTAAAATGCTTCTGACCAAGGCCTGGAACCTCTAAAAATGTCTGAGGGACATTTTGAGTTCCGACAACTGAAGATAATTATTATGTACATGTCTCCATAATAAGAGGGTGCATGCTCTCTAAAAGTATTTTTAAAATACTTTTGTCCTGGTTTGAAAAGCAAAACCAGTGAGAGGCTCTAAGTCAGAAATACAATTTATTAGGAAAAAGGGAACAAAGAACCAAATACATACAATAGCACAAAAGAAGAACCACTGACAGAGTTAGAGATACAACCTGACACTTGCTGGCTAGGGCGGTGGTAGAAGATATGGTTCTGTCCAAGCAGTGGTACTGTAGACTGATGTAGTTTCCCTCTGGAGGCCCAGTATAGAGAAGGTCTCAGCTGTTCCTCTTGGAAGAGGGGCTCTACTTGCTGTCTGCACAACCCTGCTTATATCTTTGATGGCATCATTTGGCTCCTCCCTCTGGGCAGAGCATCTCACAGTAGAATGCTGTGATCTTATCAGTCATGTGGCTAAAAGAACTGGCCGTCCTGGAGGGACTTATCTCTGAGTCACAAGATAAAGAAAAAAGGGATTGCAGCTCGAGGTGGTAATGGAATACACCTCAATATTATAACCTAGGACAACTTTAAATGCACTTAATGACTGCAGAAGCCTTAAGCTTTTATATTTTGTCTGTAATAACATGTGTTAAGTAATACCAGAGATTAGGTACTACAAAAGGAGCTCAGATATTTTTGGAATATGCAGCTCAAAACCTGGGATATGCACTCGTTTGTGAACTCTGCTTCTGCATCTATCCACTAGGATAGTGGGAGAGGGTCGAGACTTACACTTCCACAGCAGTTTCCTTCACCTTTATCAGAGCCCTCACCCATGGATATTTTGTATGCAGCAAATAGCTTGGCAAAAGCTTTTATAGCTTTATTATATGGTTTCTGGTTGCTTAATAAAAACTCCAGGACTTCCCTGTCACAAAAGTAGCTGTGAAATTGCTATGGAGTTTTTCATGGCATTATGAGGATGTTTTCAGAAGCGCCATCCACATGAGAGATTGTTGGCTTTTCTAGTATTTTTCAAGTTGTCATTTGGCTTTAGAAATGCACAATTAGTTGCGTCTTAAAGTCACTTGCAGTCCAGTTTTTGGCAGCTGTGATGCACATGTATTTTAATTAGATTCAGTAAAAAAATATTCCCAAGCTTAGGGTTTCTTTAAGTAATTGTGAAATTGAAATTCTCTCTAGACTCACACCACTTTAAGAATAATAGGAGAGACTAGTCCTATCATAAGAGCTGTGAACTGAGATCACATATTATCATCTGAAGGAAAAATGAAGGCAGCAGACTGCATGATAAATACCCTGTTCAAAGAGATGTCTTTAGTGAACTCCTGTGCATGTCTCATAGGAAAATGGCCTTCGTCCCCACAGTCTGATGTGCATGTGCTCAGTGAGAGTGTGGGTCCTGAACAGCAGATTCCTGGCCTGCCCCATGTGAGCAGTTTTGCTGCATGTGGGAGACAGGGGGACTGAATGGGATAGATGGGAAACAACCACCTGCTACTGTGTGCAGAACTCACCCTGTTGAAGAATCATACATGTTGCATCTCCTTTTCACACGTTACTGTATACTTCAATTTCTGTCTGTATGTAACTTTATTTTGGTGGATCTCTGAAGTTTTTTTCCTTGTTTAGGGTGACTGCATGGGACATTTTTTTCCCATTATTTTCTTCATAGGGCTTGACTACAGCTTTGATACTGCCAGTATTGTGGGGGGACGAAAACCCTCACATTTTTAAAGTGTTGGCTAGCTGTGTAATCTGGGAGAAAAAAAAAAAACATGTGTCATGTCAATTTCTGTAAATTTTTCACAGCACAATGTCTCCATTCCTGGGCGGAAATCTTCAACTTACACAGCTCAGCTGAATGCATTGCACCCTGACACCAAATACCAGCTCAGGGTGCGCTGCTCGGCTGCTGACCACTTCTGGAGGTGGAGTGACTGGAGCAGGGGAGTGGAGCAGACAACATCAGAAGCCCGTAAGTTCATCTAACTCTTGATGATAAAATGTTGAACTTGTGAAGATATGTATTTTAAAATTAGTAATCTAAAAAAATCTAACTTTTCAATCGACGATGAATTGTCTACTGTGCTACTAGGGAAAAGAACTACCACTCTTATTTTTTTATTTAGCTCCTGCAAGAGGACCAGATATCTGGAGAGAGAGAAGTCCTTCTGGTGAAAGCCTAATAGTCTTCTGGAAGGTAGATAGAACACGTAAAATATTATGTAACGTAATTGTACAAAAAACTACTTACTTACACATTTATAAGTTTAGTGAAGTTTATAGTCAATAAACCAGACTGCTTCCCTTAACTTTTTATAGAACCATCGAGACAAATATTTTTCCCCAAATAAGAATGTTATTAAAATGTTATAATTTAAACATCACTCTGAGAAGCATTTCACATGAAGAATTAAATGTTTTATACATCTCAGTTGAAAATTAATAACTTAGGAATTTATATGTTAATTCTCGAAGTCACACTTGAGTTACATTTTTGCCTTACAATCTTACACAGTCATCAGACTAGATCAGGAGCAGTAAATTCATATTATCCTATGTCATCTTCTGTATATTGAATTTTGGTTTTAATGCACTCTTTGTCTCTTCATAGCCCTTATCCCTTTCTGAAAGCAATGGAAAAATAGTGTCTCACGAAGTGTCCTGCTACCTGCTAGAGACACTACTGGAGCATAAAGTAGTCTTTGAACCCTCAAACAGTACTGAGATAAAACTTGGAAAAAGTGATTGTATGATAAGCGTTGTAGCCAGAAACCATGCAGGTTCATCTCCCCCTTCAAAGATAACAAGCGTGGAACTTCCAAGTGGTGAGTGCTCCCAACTGAGAGTTAAGCATCTTCAAAGCTTGGGGAATATCTAGGAGATTTCCTTTATTGAAAAATAATGCTTTTTCTTTTTCTCGTTTGTGTTTATTTCCTCACACAAATCTGCTGGGGGGGGGGGGAGGCAGGGGGAATGCTGCTTTGCTCTTGGAGTAGTGTCTCACCAATTAATTGTGCTCTTTACATAAAATAAAGATGTGCGGTCTTTACAGCTATTTGTGCTTTTCAAAAGCATTGGTGTGGATCCCCGATATTTGGGGAGCTCAGTGTATTTCTGTGTGTTCGTGTTGAGACACTAAAAAATGTTACATGCCAAAGAGATTCTGAAGTTTTGGAGGCATTGTGTGGCTTTTTAAGGCGAGTATTGTTTGTTCAATGCCTGTGAACTCTGCAGGAGAATATTAATTTGCCTGGTTGGTAAAATGTTGGCATCCTTGTGCTAGGGAGACAGTATTTGAAATGGAGGTAGGGCTTTAGCTTCCCAATTAAAACACTGCTACTCTTGCTGAGGGCTTTGTAAAGGGAAATAGCTGAGCCAGAAAATTATTTTCTGCTCTTAACACTGAGCTTGGAGAGTAGATAATATTGCTGAGCGGTTATTGAGAATCCACGCTTCCCTGCACACCAGACTGTAATCTCCCAAAGCCCAAACCCTTAGCTCCAAATCTGGCTGGTGTTCTGCAGGGACGACAGATTCACACAGCAAAGCCTGTCACCACTTGCTTGCCAGGAGCATTCATGGGTCTGCTTCTCCTTGCTGACCTGGAGAACAGGTGTCATAGCTGGTTTTCTGGCAACTCAGGTTATGCTAAGACATGGACATCTCTCATAGGAAGAAATGTGCTGGCTGGGATTCAGAGTGAAATGAAAAAACAAGTTTGTTTCTCTGTGAAGGAAAACCATGTGAAATACAATGTTTCCTGTGCTTCTCCAGAACAAAAAAATCGAAGAATAGGTCAGGTTGGAAGGGCCCACAGTCCAACCTCCTCACCGAAGCAGTGCCATCCCAGAGCATATGGCACAGGATTGTGTCTAGATGGTGCTTGGGTATCTCCACAACCTCTCTGAGAAATCTGTCCCAGTGCTTGGTCACTGCACAGGAAAGTTCTTCCTCGTGCTCATATGCCTGTATATCAGTTTCTGTCCTGTTGCTCAGCACTACCAAGCAGAGCCTTGTCCCTCCCTGCAGGCTTTGACAGACACTGAGATGATGAGGTCCCCTCTCAGTTGTCTTTTCTCAAGACTGAGCAGACCCAGCTCCCTCAGCCTGTCCTAGTAAGATGTCAATAAGATGCTCCAGTCCCTTACGCATCTTTGTTGCCCTCTGCTGGACCCATGCCAGGAACTCCATGCCCCTGTTGTCCTGAGGAGCCCAGAACTGAGCACAGCACCAATGCTAATACCTGGTAGTATATTCTTAGTCTGCCCATTGGAGGGAAAAGTAACTGTATGGGACAGTTGATTTGAAATGCTTTTATAGCTCTCCTTCAGCAGAGATAGAGTAAGGCTCTGGGAATCAGAGGTCTCTGTAACAGGTTTGTGGTATGGGATAGCTGATGGCAGCTAGAGCTTGGCATTCATTTATAGCTTTCTCTTAGATGTCTGAGGTTCCCTTTGGTGTTACCCAACTTGTTCTCATTAACGATTTGCTCCTGAGTTAGTATAGGAATTGAGTCACTGACTGGAGTCATACAGGATGGCTCATTCAAAGAACTGGATGACACTTCTGCCCTGATATCTTTTCTGGCTGCTTCCTGTACGCAGTCTGTAAGTGATTTTAATGTCAATAAGAGAGCAGAGGGTCTGAAGCTGGAGATCTGCTGAGACACAAACAAAGGATACACTGCCATAATTAGTCACTGTCTCTAAAAAGTGCTCTGTAGAGTGTTGGGGCATGTAATCTGCCTGATCCAGGCTCTCCTATCACCGTAGTGGTCTAGTGCTAGTAGTTATTTGTTCTTCTAGTTTAGGTTGCAGCTATAAATACACCAAAATGAGCAGTACTGCCCATGGTGAATTCCTAGTCATCTAGCTCAGAAAATAAGGTGGAGTGTGATGTATTTAAGTATTTTTTAGACCATATGTGATTACTGTCAGTAAAAAAACTCTTTTCTGTAACTAGAAAAATTAAAGTCTGCTAATTAGAAATATGATCTTATCCAGCATCATAGAAATGTAGTTTCACTGGATGCATAGTAATTTTTCTGGAGAAAGTATCAAAGCCCTTGTGGAGTTGATTTACTTTTATTATTCATGTCTTTTTCTTGCCATGAGCAAGCTACAAAACAATTGTACACTTAACTGTATGCTAAGATTATTTAGAAATAGATAGTCCTTTGACATTTGCAGCACATCTGTGAGAGTAAAGTTTTCATAGCGCTAATTCTTAAAAATTGTCCTTGCCCTTCAGCCTTCCATAGTTTATGGCTTTAATAAAATGAAATAATAGACTCAACAGGGAGCATAAATGAGAACACAGAAAAAGGAAAACTGAAACCCTGAGATTGTTTTTGCAGATCTGTCATGGGGCCACCCCTTTTGTGGTGGCCTTTGGAAGCCATCCCTTAGCTCTGCGGGGTCCCATGTGATGGACAGCCATGGAGGGTAGCTGCAGGAATCAGAAGCTGTTCCCAGATCTGATCACTTCACAAGGGCAGCTAAACCTTTGATAATCAGAAACAAGAAAAATATATTAAGGGCAAAGCTTTTTTTTTTTTTCTTTCTTGTATAATTTACCCTTGGTAGACTGAAGCCTCCATAAAATTCATCAGGGACATGATTATTGCTGTTGATTCTTCATGAAGAATGGTTATCTGTGGTTGGGCGAGTGACAGCAAGACACTTTGAAAGAAACACAAAGCAAACCATTTGATGAAATGACAGCAGGAATTTATAGCTGGAGGCTCGTGCCATATTGGTGTCAGTTCTTATTTGAACCTGGCATCTGCTTTTTCTGCTTGATAAAGTGCTTTTTAAGCCAGTCCTGAGCTGCTGCATTTTTCATCATCATAAGGCTGGCTGAGGGATTTGCTGCAGGCTATGTCTGATTCTGAGCACTTCAGAAAGCTCAGCTGAGTGCACTGCTTCGAATTCACAGTTCACTCTCATGTCTCTCGTTCCTAGAAATGACTGCTGTTTATAAAGCCATTGTGCTGTGGCTGGAAGGCTCTCTTTTATCTTGGGTTACAGATAAGTGTCTGCTCTTTGATGGATTTTTGTGTCATCTTTGTTGCAGACAATATCACAACAGATCAGGCCGTGGCAATGGGGAATGGAATTAATATTTCTTGGGATTCTTACCCCAACATGACATGTGGCTACATAGTAAAATGGTGTCATTCATCTGGGTCTGAACCCTGTAGTGTGGACTGGCAGAAATTTCCTTCAAATACAACAAATGCAGTGATAAAATCTGGTAAGTCAGAATACTTTCTTGTGAGTCTTTCTGTTTGAGATCCTGAGCAGCAAGTGGACAGAGAGTAGCATGAAGCTATATATTGCAGATTGTTTGATTGCTGTGTACTTGTGTAAATAAATGAAGTTCTTCTTGGTACTGTGTTTATTTTAATTTCTTACACAGTCTTGCCAAATCCAAATATCAGTCTTGACTTAACTTTTATCATCCTGTGTTTATTAACAGTTTTGAAATTACCTCTTCTAGCTGTATGCCACAACTTCCTAACTCAGCCTAGTGCATAATGGTTAATCTAGAGTTTGGGATTTTATTTGGATTCTAAGCATAAACAATACTGCTCAGGATGGGAGAGGACTAATCCGTTGTTTTTACATGAGGCAGATTTTTTTAAGTGTGACCTCCATGTGTTGGCTTGCTGTCAACTATTGAAATTTCCTGGAACAGGGCACATTCCAGGTCTCTAGATGCTGGTGGGCAGATCAGGGAAATGAAATTCAGCTGTGGTGGGACTAGTAGCAGCACATTAAAGATGTGGGATTTTTTTCTCTGCTGTCTATAAGGGTATATGTTTGCCTTTTAGAAAAATTTAGTATTATAGTCTCCATTCAAGGAAACAGCTTGGAGCTGTGTACATAGTAAAGTTGAAGGGGAGTGAGACCTGGAAGAGTGGGGGCAATATGTTTTTCTGTCTGTAATTACAACACTGTTGTTTCTGTTTGTGCTAGCTAGAGATTTTTTTAAGCAGACAATACTGTGTCTGTCCAATGATGCACTGCTTTACTCCTGAGCTCTTCACTGGGATGGTTCTTGCAGCATGTGACTCTTTTATGAGTTATCCAGCTGCTAGGGCTGGGCTTAAGCTGGCTAATCCACCTCTGCTCTTAGTCCTGCTAGGAGAATCTCTCAGGCTGGCTGGACCTGAACTCTTGTAAAACCCAGCTGACTTCTGTGTAGTTTCACAGTGGTATCTTGTTCAGAAAAAGTCTTGAAAGTAGTGTACAGCCCTGATTTGAGAAAATCCCAGAAAGTGGAAAAGTATTTACACATTATAGCATCAAATACCTGTGCTTCCACCAAAGACATGGGAAGCATAAATTTGATGACTATCTGTGTTTTTTGAAGTCAGTTCAAGACTGAAGTTCATTGCTAAGTTGTTCCACTGTCGTTTCTTAAAGTTTTCTGCTTATCTTTTGTACTGTTGCTTCAGTAAGACCGGTTATTTCAAAATGCATTTGTATTTCTGAGGAGGCAGGATCTACACGGCTGCTGTGGGAGGAGAGGAAGGGGATTATTTCTGGTAACTTCAATTTGTGTTTCCCCATGGAAAGGGCAGTTTATGCAATTTGAGTAGCTTGTTTTGAATCCTCTCCGTTTAATACTAAACTTTCTCTGGGAGCTAGATTTGGTTACTTCTAAACCACATCTGATGGCATAGCTATTGTAGAAATTACAAGTAGGGATGGTATTTATACCATTATACTTTGTAATTTTTTAATATGTATTTATATATCTATATCACGTGAAATCTTAAAGCATCATTCTTCTGAAGTGAAATATTCTTACAGCAATTTTCTCTTGCAGATCTCTTCAAACCTGGCGTGAGATACAACTTTTCTCTGTATGGCTGCAAATCCATGGGATATCAGTTGTTGAAAAATGTAACTGGGTATATGAAAGAGCTGCGTAAGTGCACTTTTATCATTCAGGATCTCTGCAAAGTGGGCTTAGTCTGTGTCTATTTTTTAGCTCAGTGTTGGCAGAAGACAGAGACCAGAATCCCCACACAGTACTACTGACTGCTGTCTGTTCTCTCTGTATAACTGTAACACATTTCTCCAGCCACTTCCAGTTCCAAGCATACGCAGTAACCCTGTGTTTTCCAGCTTATGTGGTGGCACAGGAGTGTCACAGCAATTCACAGCCTTAATTTGAACCACATGGCTGTGGTCCCTTCTACACAAGAGGAGACAACTTTTTTGATTAATCAAGTCCAGATAAACTTCCAAGCACATTGGTACAGCTCAGCAAATGTAAAAAGTATCCATAACATCTCTGTTTGAAAGCACTTCCTAGATCCAAGCTAGATCCTAGAACACAAACCACTTTGAGAATTGCAATTGTATTCTGTCCCACACCAACCCTGTCTGGGTAACTGGGGTTTGACCCAGTGCTGAGCTTTGCTGGCCTGAAGATGCATTAGTGTCTAAATGTTTTCTGTTCCCAGGTGTCTGGACATGACTGTACCCCTTAACACCACAGCTGTATTGTATTGTATTGTAACTACAGGACCTATTTCACTTTGAACTTTAATGTGTTTTCTGCTAAGATAATTTGCCTAGAAAACTGAACTGCTGACATAATCTGAGTCTTTGGAAATGCTGTTGTTTATTTCATTGCAAAGGTTGAAGGTGAGGTTAAGACAATTTTACCAGAAACTCAATTTTCAGCCATTTGTATTTCTGCAAAAATTCTGAAAGGTTTCCCAGAAGCGTTTTCCACATATGTTATGAGCAGATCGGACAGAAACTTTCCAGGTATAATGACTTTGAGGGACTAAAAATGCATTGAACGTGCAGAAGAAACTTACTAGGAACCGAGAAATGCACAAGAGCATAGATTCATTCTAAAACTTCGGATTTGCCCTTGGACAGATAACCATCAAGAGAAAAATGGATGCATTCTTAAACATGAGTTCAGCCCTGCTGGATCAAAGCCAAATGTCAGGCTAAGTCCTGACATTATACATGGCCATATGCATTATCTGCTGTAACACTTTCAGTAGGCTTCAGGTATTGGAACAAGGACTTGTGTAAACTGCTAAGAGTAGTTCTTTTTAGCTGAGATAGTAGAACTGTGGATTTTTTTTTAGTCTTAAAACGAGCTATGAAGTCCCACAGTTAAAGCTTATTAAAGCTAATATGTATCCTCTGAATGTTTATACAATCTTTTGGGTTTATTGCAGGAAGAAGAGTATTTACATGTATGGGTCTGTAAGAAGGCTGACCAAAGAGAAATTTTTCCTCTAGCACCTCTTAGTAGCTAATACTGCCATATAATTATTAACAATTAGTTCAACATAGCTGTATTTTTGTAGACTCCTGCTAAGTCTTTCACATGTACTTTACAGTGAGGAGTCTCAAGGAAAAAGCTGGAAAATGGTAGCTCCAAAATAAAACTGATTAAATACTTACTTGGTTTCAGCATTTTATTATAAGGTAGTTTCTTACTGGCTTCTTCCCTCATAATTCTCCCTACAGCTCCAAAAACTGCACCAAATTTTATTGTTGAAGAAACTTCTTCAGATTCTATATTGGTAAAATGGGAAGACATTCCTATTGAAGAGTGCCGGGGATTTCTAAAAGGATATCTTCTTTCCTTTGCAAAAGGTGAAAAAGATGCTTTAAAGTCTAGACTTTCAGAATCAGGTAAGATGATTGTGTAGATTGCAACTTCCTTGCTTACATATTTCCTTTTTATTTTTTAATAATTTAATTTCACTTTAATAAGAAAGAATCTTTAATTCAGTTGCATTACTCACTGTTATAATTTGCTCCTGATATGTCACAAAGGCATTTAAAATAATCAGCTTCTTGTGTGATTAGCCCAGTTGTTTTTTAATATAAAGCAAAAGCTGGAGAAAACCCTGTCGCACTGGAGACATAAAGTAATGCAGTGACTATGTGGCAAGGTGTCATGCTGTCCTGTGCTCAGATACCCTGGGTAGATGAGTTGGGGAGGTTACATGGCTATATTTAATAGGGCATATTCTTCCCGTGCCTGTCCTGTCAGGACTGAAGCCTGACTCACATTCATAAGAGGACATGCAGGAGGGTAAGGAAGTGTAGTCAATCTGCAGCAGCAGCACCACACTCCTGTGATGTTTAATGCTGTGTAAGCAAGCAGCATTGCTAGGGTTCTTTATTTCAGTTTTTCTTTGCACGGACTGATCTTCTGGTTTCATCTGCTCACTTCAGGACAGTTCTGCTAAAGCTGAGGTTGTCTTTTTGAATCCTTTCTTATGAAGTTATGCTTTTCTTACTGCTACCAAATAAACAGGGAATCCAGAACTTAAAGTTAACAATATCACTGACCTAACAAAGAAGTCTATGAAAATACTTGATCTTCAAGGCAAAACGAGTTACCAGCTGGAACTACAAGCCTACACTGCTGGTGGGTTGAGCCCTCCAAACAGCCTCTATGTGGTGACAAAGGAGGACTGTAAGTTGATTATCCCTGTTCAGACATATCCCCGTCTTTAGTACAGGGGCTGTACGATGTATATAAAGCTGAGCTTATTTTGTTGGTTTGTGGGTTTTTTTCTGGTCCTGTAGGTGGTTTGGGCCTACAGTCTAGTTTTTCCCTTTATTTAGTTGGTTATTTATAAATACAAAAATAACAGTTCAGAGTGAGGGAAAGATCCTTTCCTATTATAGCTACTTTGTAGTTCATGGTAATGTATGCATAAAAAATAACTTCTAAACTACTACTAAATATAGTGGAGTCTGAGCTTAGTTTTCTCAAACAGCCCTTTGTTTTTGTCAGGTTTCCCATGATGGATATCTGATAATACATGGTGGGAAGAAGGTTATTGTGGAAATAGTTATCAGTTTCAGAGTTGTAAGCAGACGATTCTCTGCTTTGAAATCAATTTTATTGATCCCTTGACAGAAGCAAACACAGAAAGATAATTACAAAAAAAAAAAAAAAAGAGATTGATTTTGGAGAATGAGAGAAAAAAAGTGTTTCCTATGAAGGACTAAACACTGGGGTGCAACTAAAATACAAGGAAAAACAAACTTGAGGCATTTAATATCGATGGAAGAAGGCAATGGAGATCTATTAGAGCTAAAGCCCAGGGACTGGAAGCATTGTAAAACATATAAAAGATAATGCTGTTTATGCAATTAGTTGTTGGCGTAGAAGAGCCATTACCAGAAACTTGGCCAGCTCAGGTAGCATGAAAGTGCAATGCCAGTGTATAGTGAGAACAGGATCACGGTAGCAATGAGTCTTACTCAGCACATGAAGCCTTCTGTAATTAAACAATCAGAGAGGACTATCTGCTGGTTCCCGTAGTTATCACTGAATCTGTGAATTCCAGCAAAGGGGAAGGGTGATGATGTAGGTCACTGCTGGCAGACCACTGCACTAGCTGAGTTTAATGGAATGGTCTTTAACTGGGGGGAATATTAGAAAAGGCATAAAATTTATTGGTAATGTTTTATATACTATCATTGGATATTTACTGTCTTCTCTTCTTCTTATCCCCCAGCTGTAGGATTAATCATTGCAATTCTCATCCCTGTCGCAGTGGTGGTGTTGCTGGGTGTGTTGGCCAGCACCTTCTGCTACCGAAAGAGAGAATGGTAAATGCCTGCTTTGTTGTTCTCATCTTTTCCTGAAGTGTTTGCTTTACTGCTAGGGTTTTCCATGGTTTTAGTTACTCCTTGTTTTCTCTAAATACCCAAAGATGTTAGTGGGCATTGTTAAAAGGTGTGTGACTGTGGAAATCCAGGGCTTCCCTCTGGCTGCCCTGGCAGGTCTGGGACCCTGGCAGGGGTCAGGAACCCCCCTGTACAGAGCCCTGAGAGACACTGTCTGTGATCTCTGTCCATGGAGAGGAGTTTTCAATCTTACAGGATGAATTACAAGCTCTGAGTGTTTGATAAGAGTAATAAGTGTGACACGGGTGCAAAAGTAAAATTTTAGGTTTCTAGATTAGGGTTTCAAAGGGGACAAGATGGAGGAAATTGGCTGTGTCTTGTCCTTTTCCTCCTCCTTCATGCCCTCCATGTTTCACTGTGGTGTTGGCATTTTTCTATTGGTTTAGGCTGGGGACACACTATTCCACATAGATGATAGATATTGGCACATTATTGTAAATATAGCACACGTAGTTTCTGGTATATAATGTTTGTAACATCCCACTGGGGGCAGAGCCCCACACGCTGCCCTGCAGGACAGACCTGCAGCAGGGCAGCAGAACATGTTAGAGATACGCAAGAATAAACAACCTGGAAAACAGCACAGATGAATTGTGGTTTCTTCTTTGGCTACGGGGCAGAAAGACAGAGACTTTCTACAATCTCGGAATCACCAATACCCACAGATTCCGACATGTGACAAAAACACCATGTGGAAGATGAGGAAGAAACTGAGTTGGAGAGACATCAGAGGGAAGAATGCAAAAAGTTTTTGCAGGAGCCCATCTTCCAGTGAACACCGTTTATAAAGTTTCCAAATGGAAATAACACTGCCAATATACTGTAATTTGTGTGCCCTCTACAAACAAAGATAGACATACCATCTTCAACTTTTAGTAAATGTGGCATATTAAATTCCCAACTTAAAAAAATGGTTGCTGTTTTTTCCATTATGCTCACTGAAAGTTCAACACACTAAATCTTTGCACCAGATGTCTTCAGTATTCTGAGTTAAAGGGAGGTGTCCTGAAACTCCTTTTGTGTATTCACAATCTGTTTCAGGCTTTGCTATCTTTATAACAGTTTATTCTTTCCTCTTTAAAGGATTAAAGAAACATTTTATCCAGAAATCCCAAATCCTGAGAACAGTAAGGCACTGCAGTTTCAGAGGAACATCTGTGAGGTAAACCTTATTTTAAATCTAGTATTTTAAGCTTCTGAAAGATAAAACCAGTTAAAGAATTCTTTTGCAAACTGACTCATCTGTTCCAGTTGTAGGGAAAAAAAACTCTGTGGAAGGGGGAAACAAGCCAATTTACTGAGTAACTTTTGTCAGGTGCTATCTAGAGCTTTGTTGTTGTTAATGTAGTTACTTGCAGTGTTTGAACTAGGAAAGGACTGTTGCATTTCTTTTCTTCCAGCTAATGAGAAGTGTCAGTACCTGATAAGAATACAGGAGTAACACACTCGAATTTGTCAAGGTGTTAGAAGAAGCAGAAAGTATGGAGATCAGCCGTATCCCATTGTCCTGGTAGATACATTAGTTGGGAGATGGGCATAATATTTAAACAGCCGTCGGGTATGGCTTATACAAAGACAAGATTTGGAGAGAGTCCTCAAACACTTACTGCAAGATCTCAAGCCTCTTTAATTTGCATAAAGTACTTCTAACATTAACAGGAATGTGAGCCAGAAAATTATAAACACTTTTTTTTCTTTTTTAATGTATTGTACTAATTGCCATGGGATGAGTACAATCCACAAGCCACCGAACTGCTGTAATTTCAGCAACTTGTTGTTTTCAGGTTTTCCAGATCTTTTAGCTTCTCTTTTTTCTCATTTCAGGGGAATAAGACACTTAAAACACTGGAAATGAACCCATGCACCCCCAACAGTGTTGAAGTGGTGGAAACACAATCTACAGCTCCTAAGATTGAAGACACAGAGATTATGTCCCCAGCAGCAGAAACCGCTGTGCCTGAAGATGGTTCTGACTCAGAAATGGAGAACCACGTTGTTGTCTCCTACTGCCCCCCTATCATTGAAGAGGAAATCTCAAATTCCCCTATGGATGAACCTGGGGGGTCATCTCAGGTGGTTTACATTGACATTCAGTCAATGTATCAACCTCAAATTAAACCAGAGGAGGAGCCAGAAACAGGCTTAGTGACTACAGCAGGCTATAAGCCACAAATGCAGCTGCCTATCAGCGCTCTGAAAATAGAGGGTCATTCACCTGTGGAGGAAGAATTGGATAAAACTGCAGGTTACAGACCTCAAGCAAACACAAACACCTGGAACATGGGCACTCCAGACTCTCCTGGATCAGTTGAAAGCAACAATGAAAATGCATCTTTTGGTAGCCCATGTTCAATTAATTCACGACAGTTTCTGCTTCCCCCAAAAGAGGATGAAGACTCTTCTAAACCCATTAACACAGGGTGGTCCTTCACACACTTTTTTCAGAACAAACTGAATGATTAACAGTGAGTCCTCATTGCACGTAAACCTGCCTTCTGAATAAGCTTTTATTCCTGATATTGTAAAGAAAGGAAGAAAAAAAGTGCAAAAGGCATGAATTATTCTTGGAGACAGTCAGCAGAAGTGCTAGTGAGCTGAATGTTACCATGTGTAAGTTAGTCAAAGTGTTAATATTCCATTGTAATAGAGGCTGAGAGGCCAAAATTATAGCAATTTAGTTATTACTCTAGTAAAATATATTGGATGTAAGGGGTTTTGGATTTACAATTTTAAATTATAGTCAAAGAACTATGCCTACCTTCACACAGTGCTCCAAGATAACTGTGGACTCATGCAATTTATAACTTGGAAAGATTGCTTTGCTCTATTGTACTTGTTCTCAACCATGCAGACTCAAATGATGCAGTACCAACAGATTTCCTTACTGAAGGTTTAATTTATAGCAAATCTCAGCCTAAGACATGGAAACAATGTGGTGGGAAACTGTTGAGATCTTTTACCTAGTTATAAACAAAGTGCTATTTTTTTTCTTTTCCTGTATGGAAGGTTATTGTCACTGTTTTACACTTAGAAAGCAATGGCCATTCAAATCTGTTGCTTTTTAACTAGACACTAATTTCTGTACCTACTGTACAATCTTTATTCAATGTTTGACTCAGGGGTACAAACTTGGGGAAAAGAACTGTAACACTGATTGAAACCTCAACAAGAACTGCATAAAGTTTAAAACATCCTTTAAAAAAAAAAACAAAAACTTATAATGCTCTATATTTTTTCTATCTTTTCGTTAGTTAATCTTTCCTAATGTATTGCACTAATACATTTTGTATTTCATAGCTTCTGCTCCAGATCGCCTGCTTTGAAGTGGTACTGTAGTCCATTCACCTTCAGTGTTCAGCAGTCTTTGCACTATGCAGTAATGTAAGCCATGGGGAAATCTGTCTACTTACCTTAGCTGCTGATGCAGTTTGGCACATGAAATTAGAGGTAGTAGGACTAAGTCCTTGAGGAGAAATTGCTTTTTGGATGGTCTTTATTGTATTAGCTTTGTATTACCTGCTGCCTGGCTGATCTTTGATCTTAGGTGTCAACCCAACAGGACCTTCTATAGAAATCCTACCTGGGGGTACAAGGTAGGAATTCTCTAGTGGCAGGGAGAAACCCAGGGAGGTTTTAGTGCCACTAATTCTACCTCTCCTTTACCAGATATGTGATGCAAAGAAAGCTTAAATTATGTACATCTGTGTGCTTAAAGGAGTGTTTAGAACAATCGTCTTTTAAAATGTTTGTTTTCCCATGTGCATCTCTAAATAACTGTAACTGTAACATTTCACTGTGTAAATTTCAGGCTGTGGCATACATGAATTTCACTAGCTTACAGGATAAATGTTTGAGACATTTACCTGTTTCTTGCTGTAAAACAGTGGGGAGGCATCAGATGTTAAAAGACCTTGATCAGAAAGAGTCTCCATGAAGTTCTAACAGGTTTTTTTTAATGTCCATCTCCTTAGCTACTGTGCTTTGTTTGGGGTTTGGATTGTTGTTTGGTTGGTTTTTGGGTTTTTTTAATAAATAAGACATGAGAATGGTTTTCTAAACAAAACAGATAGGAGACTGAATTGGCTCGGCTGCTAGTTGTAAAGGTGTGAGAGTAGACTAGGAGGATGACTTGAAAGACATTTGGTCTCCAAACCACATGATCTGGACATCAAAATAAAACCAAGCATAAGGTTAAACATAATCACAGCAATGCGTGGTTCAGTTTCAGAGGCTGACATGTCTCTGCCATCTCCATAGAACAAAAGTATAGAGATGTTTCAAAACCGACAAAAAGGCAAAGCACTAAAGTGTTAGCATAGGGTAACATACTTCCTGTGTGTGCCTCTCTGAAGAGTGAACTGTGAAGAAGTGAAGGACAGATTAATCTGCAGGTCTGGCAAGAGTGCAAGGTGTCTCTGAAAGAACAGAAAGTGCACATAGGATTCATTTTTTGAGTCTTTGAATTAGCAAGGCTGCAGGTGGAAAGAAAGGCAGTGCAAAGAGCTGACATCCATTTGTGACCAAGGGAAGTGTCATAGCCTATTACTTAGAACATTAAACTAACACATGAAAGGAAGTAGTTAAGCCCTTTGTGATTGATAGCTGGCAGGAGGCTAAATCTTAATAATAACAACTGTTTTTCATAATTGTTATTTTTAAGAGTATTTCTTTTCACTAGTGTAGATTTGGCTTAGTGTGTCCAGCTCCTAAGATGAATTTTAGCCTTTGCTGCTATATGCTTTTAATTGAAAGCAGATGATGTAATGGACAACGTGTATGAGTAGTGGTTAGGGTTTTTTTAATAGAGCGGTTTCTCAGTGCAGAGGAGCAATCAATATTGTATGGTAATCCAACTGAAAAAAAAAGAAAATCTCTGCAGCAGAATAGCTGACCATGAAGAATAACTGGGCTTTTCATATGGCTGTGTATTGCAAGAAACAAAATCAAACTGCAGTTTGAGAGTACTAGCAATTTTTAATTTGGAGACTGGAAATCAGGGCAGATGCAGCGAACACACAGAATTCTCACAGGAAGCAGTTTAGGACCGCTCTCAGTGTTCACATGGTGAATCATTTACACATAAACTTCACATACTCAGGTTTCCCAGTGTGCTGCTCCTCCTATCCAGTAAAGACGACAGCATTTTAAATTGCTTCATTTCTTAGTGATTAGGTAAGGAAAATGCATGTTGTGCCTCAATGTTGATGTTGTAAACTCTCTCTGACCTAAATATTAATCTCTCTTTTTTTCCTTTTTGTTTTTAATTCTTGACTATATACCTGGTATTCTGATTTTCAGGGTGCTGGTCAGAAAGATCTTTTAACAGCAATTGCTTCAGTAAGAAAAGTGGGGCAGATGTGGGAGAGACACAGGCTTATGCAGTATCTGTAGCATCATTCTTGCTTAATGCTGATGAGCCAGTAGGCAGTTGTCATTCCAGCACTTGAAAGCTCAGCTGCTTCACCTCTGTGGTTTCCTTTGAGCCTATTCAATGTTACCTTTCAAATGCCTATCTCAGATCTTCAGCAGTGAATTGAGATGCATAGGAAGAGGTGGTGTGCTAATGTTGTGATCAGCCATCCCTGGATGTGTGGAGCAGTAGGGATGAATGACAAGGACAGTCAGGGAACAGACTTGATTTCTGAGCCAAAGTGCCATGTTAAACCAATGAAGCGTCTTTAGGAATGTCTTTGAACCAAATACTCTTTCAAAGCATGGTGCTCTCTTGTAGCCTGTAAATTCTTTGATAACACAGTTGTAAGCTTCAGAGGGGATCAGATTCTTTGTACTAGTGCCTTCTAGCTTCCTGATGAGCCTCTTCGGACAAGTTTTTTCCTGAAAAATATATTAGGAATCCTAAAGTTTAAAGAGCATTTCCTTACCATACTTTTGTGAAAAATCTCATCCTTTATTGAACGTTTATTTTTAGTTATTTTGGATTTTTTACTTTATTTTTTAGAAGAGTGAAAAGTGCAGTTTAAAAAAAAAATGTAAAAAGAACCAAGCAAAAAACAAAACCCAACAACTTCCAGAAGGGATATGACCAGAAGGGATTGTGTCCCGCCTAACTTCAGTCCTCCAGCATCAGTGTTCGGAGATGTAGGGTATTAATGCCAAGCAGTTGCTCTCTGAAGAAAGTAGTCGGTTCTGCTGCTTTTTATTTTTGAGCCATGCCTGTCATATGTGACAATTTAAGTTTTGCAATGGATTATTGTACTGTTCACTGTACATGTGGAACATCTGTCACATTTGATGTATCATTGTGCACTCTCCTATTTGACACATTCATTATATTTGTTTTTTGACATGCACAAGATCTGGGATCTCAGGCTTGTATTAGATTTTGGGATGGTAGATCTGCATGTGATATACCTCACAGAACTACTAGTTAATATTCAACAAAATAGTAAGCTAATATTACAGGCAGGCAGCGAATTACCTCCCCTGCTATGCAGTGGCTGTATAGGCAGACCTAGCACCCGGTAACTGACATTTGCTATCTTTATTATCTCTAGTTGCTGCTTTCATGGGTAAACCATTTCCAAAGGGAGCCAGTCACTGTGTTGTTTGTCATGGCACAATTGGCAGATGGTGCCATGTTTCTTCATCTTTGGTTTACGTGGGGGACCAGAACTTTACTTTGTTAGGAACGTGGCAGCAGCACACTCCTGCTGACCTCAAGCTTTAGGCTGCTCTGAAGAGGCATTTTCAAGTCACCTTTTTATGTTGTTGATAGGTTCAGCTGGGTAAAGCTTAGTGCTGTAGTGTTTCCTGTGATCATGTCCTCCAGGACACTCAGTTGGACATGAATAGGAGCAAAACTGAAAGCAATTGGGTGCACTGGAGAGAGAAGGTGATAAGACATCACTCTGAAAAGGCAATGATAAATTGTGTGTTCTGTTTTTAAATAAATACTGCTTTGTAAATAGAATACTTGTATCCCTACAAGTAGATAGAAATATAGTAAAATAATTTGACAGATATTAGAAAAATGTAACATTTAGAGTATGAGATTGCTAACAAGGCTCCGTGTACCATAAATCTATGAAGAGCTTCCCATGTAAATAGCATCTTCTGTTCTGCCACAGACTTTGATTAAGACTTCAGTGCAAATGACATTTAATATTTATAACTCTAAGTCCTAATGCTTTATGCACACATGTGCTTGCATCATCATGTGCCTAGGTGCATATGGCAGAGGAAGTCGGTTTGCAATTGCCAAAGTGATATTTTTGGAGTCCTGTACATGACTATGTACCTTCTGAGACAGTTTTGTCTAGAGAAAGCCCCTGCCGTCTTGTGCTCCTCCCAACACACTTTGCAATTGTGGTGCTGTACTTTAAGTGATGCCATGTGTGGATGATGCTCAGAGATGCTGTTGGCAGTATTTGTTGGTTTTTTTCCCTTGTCTTTTCCTTAACCAGCCTGGAAACACAGTCCCAGACCCCAAATGCTAGACAAGGATTCGGAAGTGTTTAAGTGTTTAATTCTCTTATGTTTAAGACTGTCTTAGATATCTCATTTGAAGATGTAAAATAGTTTCTTCTACTACAATTTTCTTTCCCCTCCCCCATTAATATAAGTCTGGATTTTCCCCAGTGTTTCTAGGATAGCCAGTGTTTGTTTCCTTTTTGCATGTTGAACAAACAAACCTCAGATGATATTGGCAGGCTTTCTGTAACTTTATAAGTTGTCCCAGGGTGCATGACAATACTTCTCCCCCACAAAGAGATCTGTTAATTCCTTCTGCTTTTACAACTGAAAAAAAAAAAACCTCCAGAAGAATTCTGCATTTTGGAGGGCAAGGGCTCAGCATCCCCATTCAGGTGAGCTGGTCTAATGGCAGGGTATTTCATGAGAGGATGGGGTTAATCCCTCTCCAGTCTCACCCTCCTCTTGTGACAGCACTGTCCAGGTGACTTTGTGGTGAACCACAGCAGATGAAATTCTTGGTTTTCAATGTGATACCTAACAAAATCTCTAGGACAGTCCCAAATCTGCATTTTGACTGAAAGCAAGCTTCAGTGGAGATTTATGGACAGCTTCCACTAGAAGGCTCAATACCTTTGCAGCTCACTTGGTCTCATGTTGTGCAAAAAGTAGTGAGTAAAACTAATCCAGAAACAAAACAAAAATTGAAATTTTCACTTTTTCATTACTTGGATTAAGAAAAATTTACAAATTAATAGCTCGAGCAGGGCAAAGTAAAATAGAAAGGTCATACCCTTTAGTAGTAATACAATAAAAGAAGACTCCTTGAACATCACTCTGTCAATGTTTTCTAACTGTGGTTCAAGAACAGCTTTGGAAACATTTTACGTTTTGATAGCATGTCAAAAGTTTGTAAAGCTGGGGATAGCAAAAAAGAGAAGACAACTGAATCATATCATATCTGAAATCCTACTTGAAGGTAACAGCAATTTGAACTCCGAGCCTGATGTGGCACACAAAACATCGGAACTGGTGGAATCATACAGGTCACCTGAAAAAACACACAACATTGTACTATAATGCTGTAACTTTAAACATATACTGTGAATAAGTTCAATTTTTTTTTAGCTCTTTTTATACCATATTTTTTACAGCATAAATAATTTGCTTAGAGGTGTTTTTTTATGTTCTGTTTTTATGAAGATTTTAATGGACTTTTGTTAAATACTAGTGAAAATATTGTTTGCCAATTTGACATAGTCATCTATAGAAGTTAATTCTTAGAATAAATCAGTAGATTGAGCTGAAAAAATAGTCTTCATAATGCACTAAATCTAACAAGTCATTCAGCATATTTTTGTTGCTGAATGATACTGAAATTTTCCAGCTTCCAAATCTGCTGTGGAAAAATTACATCTTTCATGATTTTAGCAAAATCATCACAAGGCACTTTAATGAAGCTGTAGCATGCCAAGTAAAATACTGATTCAACAAAGTGTATCACTATGAAAATTTATCAGCTAAGCCGTTAAACAAATGCATGCTTAAAAAAGGAAGCATGGGATCATGTTGGGGATATAATATTTCAGTGTGGCAGTTGACATTTAAGACTAACCTAATACTAAGATACAACTTTGCATACATTTTAAACCTAGTTTGCTTGCTTAATGTAACTCCTGTTGTATTGCTTGAGTGTCTAAAAGTAAGCATGTGTTTAACAATTTTGCCATAGTATTGCCATGAAATTTAATAAATATATTTTCTTACACTCTTACATGTTTTCATTATTATTTGTTTTCTCATCTATTTTTTAATTAAGAGTTAAATTCTGCTCATGTCCCAGTACAAACAGAGTTATTTGAATTTTGTGCCAGAGTAAATAACCACAGAATCTAGCAAGCACAGCCTTGGCTTCCTGATAGATAGAGTAACAGATACTCCCTGAGCGGCTGCTCCTCAGCACAACAGACCCTACCATTTCCAAGGCCCACTGAAGCTCTCCTGCCCTTGCATACAATGCAGTGATAGGAAAAGGTCCAGGTCAGTTACCCATGTCCTCCTTGGCTTGTAGCTCAAACACAGCTGCGGTTTGATATGTGATCGCACTGCACACCTGGGCTGAGGGTGTGCAGGTATCAGCCCCTGCAGACTCTGCATGGGGGACATCCCTGTGCTGGGATGAAGTGGCAAGATGAAGGGGCCCAGGCTTTGCACTGTGGGCTTGGTTTGGGTGGCACAGGACACTGTCTCAGCATGTTTTAGTGGAACTGAGCTAATGGTCATGGGTCTTATGTTTGAGGCCATTTATGTTTTGTCATTTGGTGTCTTAGTGACAGCCAAAGAATTTTGTGGCTCATTTAACCCACAGCACCTTTACTTGGGAATGACACCTAAACTTAGTGTGTAATGACAGATGGTACACCACAGCACATCGCATGAAACCATCATGGCACAGTGGCATTGTGCTCTCTCCATCTCTTTGGAGGCATCCTTGAAAGTCAGAGTCAATTCCTTGCCTCACAACAGCAGATTGGTGCAGCTTGATGTGACAGCAACTGGGCAGGGTGTGGGAGCATGCTAAGCACTGGGGAGATGTGGGGTTAAGAACCTTTAGTGGGACTGAGCACTGCTCTGAAAAGACATTTAGAGCTGTGGAAATGAGGAAAGGCTTAAAATTGTTCCAGAAGTGAAACCCACAGGTGCCCTCTCCAGCCCTGGTAATGCTCTGGTCAGAGCAGTGACACCAGGGAACAGTTCCAGACAGGTCTCACTCCATCATCTGTGTCTCAGGTCTAAAAAAGCTAACAGGATGATGCCTTTGAAATATCTTCTGAAGATATTGCATGTGTTCAGATATAGCTCATTCAGTGTCTAGCAAAAACAGTTTAATCTAGTTGGGCTGTATATTTAACACAGCTCCTGGGCAGCTAGAATGACTAGATACAATCATCATGGAGATACACAACAGCAGCAGCAGAGGACCATGAACTGTCCCATACATGACCATCACAATGAGAGTGGAGAGGAGTCAGACCATCCATGTTTTCTGGCCTTGTTCCAGCACACAACCCTATCTTCTGTTTGAATCTCCCTGTGCTGCCAGTGCTGGTTGCTCCCAATGTGGCACTGGCTGTAGCATTAAAGTACATGCTCCCTCAGATTTGCAACCAGAGAAGGTTTCTCTCAACACAAAGTCCCTCTGTATGAAACATTTGTTACGTATTAAATCTGTGTTTTGGGAAAAACAATCAGTTCAAATGAAAGCTGCCTAAACATAATGATAAATGGATGATTCAATTTTTGAATTCTGCTTTGCTGACGCCAAAACTAAAAATTTTAGAGAGGAAAAAAAAAAAATGGAAGCAGGTGAAATGGTAAAGAAAATATTAGATACTGCTCCTCCCATGTTTTTAAAAGACAGAAAAATTTAGGAAAAATCTGCCATGCCTACAAAAAGTGATGATGTAGGCTGCTATTTGAGAGCCTGCAAAACAAAAAATTAGGTTGGAAAGCTGCTATTTTGTGAGATAGAACATGGGGTGTCCGTGGTCCGCAGCTCCATTTCTTCCACACTTCTCCATACATCTCAGTAACAAAAAGTGCTGGAAAACATGGCCTGTGGGGATGGTGTTGAAAGAATTGGCACAGTTGTTTTCCTAGGAAGAAACATTGAGGGAAGATTTAAAAAGAAAGAGCAGGGGAAGAGGAACAGTGTCATCTTTGTCTTAGCGCACAATGAACAAAGAAAAATGCTGTGACAGTGAATGGACATTCAAAAGAAATCAGGGCAGTTGGTCACAGCACTGCCAGGCAGTTTCCATCACAAGGGGTTTGACAAGAGGGCACTCACAGATTAGCAAGTCTTGTCCACAGGGACAGAAAGCCAGGACCCTGCAGAGCTGCAGTGACCACAGGTGCTGGCACCAGGCTGTTATTCATGAGTGAAACGCCTGAGTGCAGAACCAAGGGCACAACGTCACGGTGCCCTGTGGACTCCGCAGTGCCCACAATGACTCAAACCAATGAAAAAATTGAGAGGGAGAGAGTTGGGGAAGGGGAACCCCCCCACCCACCTCCCCACTACCCAAGAAATAAAATGGTGATAAAAGATATATCTATCTGATGGGTCATGGCTGTTGCTCTCCATGAGTAAACCACGACTGTACCCTATCCAGTCCTTTAAAGTGAGATTTGCCCCTCGAGGGGTAATGCTGTTGTGGAGGGAGCTGAACATGCAGAGCTGGAACAGTACATTTTCTACCCAGTTTAATTTGCCGTGCAAACAGAATGAAATCTTTTTCTCAAAAGGAAAGCCTGGCTGATGAAATAGCAAATTTTACCAGGTAGTTATTGCAGGATAATACTCCATCCAGGGAATGGGCAACTTCCCAACCCGGGCACCCCCTGCTCCTCTTGCTCTTCACGTTTTTCCTCCCTGGGTCTGGAAGACGGGGATGGAAATGAGCTCCTGGCTGACCCATAACAAACTAGTGCAGCAAGGATTTTCCAACCATAGGGAGCATTGCTAAGTCTCATCTGGCTTTAGAAAGCCTTCACTTGCTTTCTTTTTCTTTCTTTCCTTATTTTCCTTTAGGATGAAGCAGATTAAACCTAACTTCTGATTCCTAGTAGCTGGTTCCCATGGAGATGGAGGAATAGTGGAGAGCAGCAAGTCACACTTTGCCCTGGGAAGAGTGAGGGGCAACTAGGAAGAAGCTCTGGCCAGCAGCCAGCGCTCAGCGCAAAGCCTGACTCAGCCCGCCAAAGCTGGCATCAAGGCAGGTGTTTATCCCTACTAAGTGTAATGTTACATATTTTGGGAATAATGTGGAAAAGTAGTAAGAAAAATAAGAACTGCAGTTTAAGGAAGGAGATAAAATTGCAAAGAGAGGTACAAGCTCTTGTGGCTGCTACCTTCTCTGCTGGTTTGCACAAGTAACTGCAGCAAAAGGGACAGGGCTCCAACCGGCAGGAACATACCCTGTTCAGCACCGGGGTCATGCCTTGCATCTGAGTCAGCCCAAGCAATGAGGATTGTGACTAATAAACATTCCTGGAGACAGCGAGCAGCACATGCAGGCCAATTCCTGGGAAAATGACTAATCACTTTGCCATGCACTGTCCACCTTTCCTTTCTCCTTCCCTGACCCAGCGTCTATGGGGAGGGTGGCAGAGAGCAGGAGGGGCAGAACCTCGACATGTGGTCAGATATTCCTGATTTTCTGGTACCGGTCTCCTGCTCAGCTCCTAGTAAACCCATCCCCAAGCTTTACCAGGAAGAGTGGAGACATAGATGAGGGACGTTTTCTCAGATTGTCTTTAAAAAGATGCAGAAAGAATCCTTTTGAACGATTTAAACCACTCAGGATCTCTGCTATTCACGCCTCCTCCTGCCGGCCCGGCCGGCACCGCGCAGCTGTGCTGCCCGTGCTCAGCCCGCATCGCAGCAGGGTGATGTCGCCAGCCCCGAATTCCCGCGTGGTGATAAGCAGAGCTGGAAACATCTGGGCAGCTGCCGTTTGCTGCTCTTCTTTTTCCACAACAACAGAGGTATTTCCTACCCACGCCCCTCCCTACACGACATTTCAGAGGAGTTGCTTTTGTTTTGGAGAAGCACCACCTCGTGCCAAAGCACCCGGTATTCTGCAGTAAATTATCTTAAAATAGAGACCTCTCCCACCAGATGTTTGTCTTGGAACTGGTCTCCAAACCCTGCGACAGAAAGGAAAGGATGGGAAAGGCACGGCACATAAGACAGAGCAGAGGATGATGCTGTTTGTGGACCATGGTAGAGCCCCATCAACATTAGCACATGTCCAGAGGATTAGGGCTAGAGCCGGTCAAATCCCCCTACTCTGTGCCAGGTCAGGACAGGTCATTAAGCATCTGGAAAACCCCTCAAGCTCATAAGATGTGAATTTTCCTTCTCAGGCAGCTCAGACACGACCCAAGCTCAGACACTCCCACGGGGCTACACTGAGTAGACAGAAACATCTTCAGCCTCCAGAAATTTTACTTTTCACTCGTTTTCAAACTCAACACATTTTCACTTTACACCCCAAGGCATCCAATTCCATTTACTTTCGTTTCAAAGGCACATTTGGATCTGGTATACTTTGTCCTGCTTTTTCCCAGCCACAGAGTGTTTCTTCCTCCCCATGGGGCTCCCAAGCCAAACAAAACTTCGCTTCTCCTGGGAGAAGAGCCATGAGTGTCTCCAGTTCCTCTGCAAGCTGCCCGTGTCTTCTACAAATTTTTTCCTGAAGTATCATTTGAACCGGGGATAGATCACAGCTGCACATCACATGATGGCATCACCATGTATTTTTCTTTTACTTTCTGTTTCTAATAAATGCCTGCACTTGTTTTTGACCACTGCTACCTTACCTACAAGGTATCTTTAGCCTAAGAGAACAGGATGTCCCTTTAGCATGCAGGACAGGAGCTGAGGTGTCCTCAGCAGGAATTTGCCTGTACCATTATCTAGAATTGCTGTAGGTGGGATTAATCTAGGGAATATGTGTGAGATCTCAGTGGGGCAGGAGGATTCTGGGCACAGTAAAAATGCAGCAGAAACCTCCTCACGTCCATTGCTTTAACCACATCAGGTCCTTTCAGCTCACAGGCATTCAGATGAGTCTGTGCCCCTGAGGAAGTTTGTGGCTCCCCTGCCACAGGCACGGGGCAGGCTGTGGGGTGCCTTGCTGCATGGTTGGTCTCTCTTCCTCCCTCCAGCCCCTTCACAGGCTCACTCATCCACTTTGAACAAAGAATTAAGGAAGAAAAATCTCCAAGTTATGAAATTCTGGACCAGTCTTTCAGTGTATCAACAGCACTCTGCCTGCTTAAATTACACTTTGGCAATCAAGGTTGCATAAGTGCTGGTCCAGTGCCTAGAAAACATAACATTTTAAGAGGACTGTGACCTTCCAAGGTCTCTTGCAATACCTTTTCTCATTTTTCTAAAAAAAAAAAAAAAAACAAAAAAAAAAAAAACAAAAACAAAAAAAAAGCCACGGTAGCAAGTATTTGTTCTTTTTTTCCTAATCTTTTAATCTGTTTAAGACAGGAAAGCTTCATAACGTACAATTTTAAACTGTCAAAATTTACAGAACAAAAAGAGTCAGATGTAAAACTGGTCATAACTCACAAATATCCCCATTAAAACTGTATAATACAGACATTAAGCCACAGGTCACTTTTCTATTTTTAGGAAAGTGTGCAAAGAGCTAATTGTAGAGTACATGTAGATGTTAAAAGTGATGCCATGTAAGCAGGTCTGCTGCTGCTATAAAAAATAGACAAGTATAAAATTACTTCTACAAAATTGGTTCTTTTTTTGTTGCTTGTAATAAAAAAGTAGACTTGTAAGAACTTTCCTCCTCAACAAACAACAATATTTTGAAACCAGTTATTGTAACTGTTATCCTGTTACACAGGATGAAACATAACTTAGCTAAATCAGAGAGTGGCAAGGAGAACTGCTTGTTCCAGGACCTACATGTGAATCCAGAAATACGCTGCCCAATGGTTTATTTGTTGAACAGCACAGTCAATGCATCACTGCAGGGTGGGATGATTGTAGGTGTTTCAAGATTGCTTTCTCTGATACTACAAAAGATAACCTAAGGACCACAAAACAGTCACTGAGCTACTTATAACACCACACTTTGCCATTTGCACTGATGCACAACCGTTGGCATTCACTAAACACTTAAGGGGTAGAGGGCATGGTTCATACACAAAATGCTTGGTTTCATTTGGACAGGAAAGGAGAGGGAATGAGAGAGGAAAAATGCCCTTTTGTTTTTCTTGGTTTTGGGTTTCCCTTTGGCTTTGTCACCTTCGCAGATGGCAAACATGGTCCAGCTGTAGAGGACTGTGTCAGCCTGCTCTTGCTCAGCCACACACACAAGCACACAACGGGTCCTCAGCCCCAGGATTCCTCTCTTGTCACTTGGTCCCACATGTGTTGATGTTCTTCCCGTTGGCAGCATCCTCCACCAGCGAGATGTGGTAGTCAGTTGAGAGTGTGAGGTGCGAGATGCAGCCCACCAGCCCCCGCAGGTACTGCCGGTTTGTGTGCAGGGCAATTTCCTTCATGCCACCTGTGGGAAAGGCAGCTGTCAGCACCAACATGGGCATCTGCTCCTGCTTGGCAGCTGTACACCTAGCAATGCCATTCCTAGTGCACCTCAGAAGGGAATTTTAACTTACAGGTTTCTCTGTGTTGTTTTAAGTAACATTTTTAAGCACTTGAAACTTAAGGAGGGGATAAGCAGGAGGTAATGAATTAAGATACTAATTATTTATTCCAGAAATGGTAGCATCAGTAAGAGCTGAATCAACTTGTGCCCAGGTGTGAGGTTTCAAGCTGCTTCTTGCTGTTTCTATGTACATGCCAGGAGTACCATGAGTGTCCTATAGTGCTTGTCCCCTCTTATACCCATTCCCACATCACACTTAGAGAGGCCTCCTCACATACAACAGGCTGTGGCAGACTAGAGGCTGCTGTGTGGCACCTCCACCAGGAGCTGGACAGAGCTGGAAAGCCCTGCCATGCAGCTGACCTTGCGTCTGTGTCCTGAATGTGAATAGTTAGCACCCACCTACATAGAGATCTCCATTGATATTTAACTGCCTCATCTTCCCAGGGGATTTACCGGTCCTGGCACCATAATCGTCCACGGTTACTTTGCCAGACTGTCCATCCCTGAAACAAAAAGCGAACCACTCTTGTTTATCCAGCCTACAATCAGACAGGAGGAGGAGCAGCGGCATTTTCCACTCGCCAGGAGACCAGAGCAACTCAGAGTTTAGCTGGGGTCATGATGAAGGCTTGGAACTGGGAAGCCCCAAAGACACAGTGTACTATGGCTGTCCAGACTTTCCAGGTCTTGGGATTTTTTTTTACAGCTGTCCTGCAAAGTGTCCTGCAAAGAAACCTGCAAAGTATGCAGGACACATTTGCAGAGCAGAAAGTGCTGGAAAATAATCAAACTGGACAGGTAGGGGACAGAAAGGATGAGCACATTCTGACCTGTTGTTAAAAATCAAATGTAATGTTAAAAGTTAACAGCAGAAGCTTCAATAGAAGGGAAAAAATGGGCAAGCTATGGTAAAACTTACTTTTAGGCAGTTTTGTTTCTCACTAGAGCCATTTTACATAAGGTCAATAACAGTATTAACAGAAAAGCTACTTGATGGGTCCTATTCTCAATGAATTTGGTAACAATTTGTGCTAAATGTCTGACTGTGATTTCCATGGAATCAACCTCTCATGAAGAGAGATGTATGCTTTCCCTGCTGGACACAGTTGCCTCCCATGAGGTAATGAGTTATAAATATAAGATATATATACACTGCAAGATGTCTGCACCTCCTCCAAATAGAAAAACTAGGTTTACACTGTCTGTGCTCCAATGCTTGTGCCAGCCCACAAAATGCTCACCAGGGAATTTTAAAACGCAGACATTAAAGAAAAAATACTCTTAACCGAAATGGTATGGGTTTAGTAGTATGTCTGTCACAACCCCAGAACAGCCCTGCATGAATTTGGCAGCCTGCCTTGGGCTGTGCCGAATTGGCACTGTCACCTCAAACACAGCAATCTTTGTGTACATCATCCTGAAACAGCCAAGCTGCTAGCAGTTCCACTCCTAAGTGACATGTGAGTGTGGAGCTACAGTGATTCACACTCCACCAGCATCCAGACACGCCAAACAGCATCTTTAATGGCAGGGTGGCTTCCAAGTGCCCCCCAGATGAAGCCTGCCCACTTACCGAACAGCTTTGACTCTGTGCCACCGGCCATCACTGAAAGAGCCGTTCACCATGATGGAAGCAATGCCACTGCCCAGATTGTAGCTACAATTAAAAAAAATTGAAATGTTGACTGCCTTCCTTGAAAGGACGCGTTGCCTGCCAAGTTGCTCAGGCATCCTCACTCCCTTTTGGCTCAGATTTTGGGGCGATCAGTGGAGTCCTTTGGAGTCCCAGCAGCAGTGCTCTTATTTTGTAAAGCCAGTCTCATGGACAAGCAGGCAAAACTCCCTGAGTCAGAGTGGGTACCATCACCACCTTCCCATGGAAACAAGAAGAGAGCTTCTGCATGGCCAGCAGGGAATTATGAAGTCAGTGATCTACAGATCTTTGGCCTAATAGGAGACCACAGTGGGAATTTGCAAATATGGTTAATAAATAAATTTTTACAAGAGTAAATAAGCATGCAACCTATAACAGATCTACGAACCATCTGAAATATAGGGAAGGTTGAGACCGGTGATGTTAGGAAAGACAAAGTCTAATAAATGAAGCCGCTTCAGCTACCACTCTAATTATTTATTCTTTGTGGTTTCTTCTACTAAAAAACTCAGCAGATACAATGTCCCCATCATGTTTACACTTCAGGCATCTTAATTTCTGGGTCCCTGAAGCTTGGGCCAACCTTAACAAAAGAGACGTATCTGCTACAGCACAGTGAGCTATTGAGTGCTCCGGATGAACTAGCTGCTGCTGGACTTCAGCCTGAAACAGGAGGGATTAAAGCCAACATCACTCTCTCCAAAAAAGACTGAACATGGAATGAACTCATGGCCAGGGTGAGGTTCTCAAGAACAGCACATTAAACTGTGAGCTGCCCAGAGCAAACTGGTTACCCTAAATTTGTTTCCTCTCCAGGGGTTTAATCTGGGGGTCTGGGGTGGTGGAAGCCCTGCTCCTGTGTGCCCTGTCTGGCAAATAGTGAGCCCACACTGAGCACTGGCATCACCAAAGTTTGTCCTCGACCCCTGCCAGCCCTACCCTGCTCTGCCTACTGAGATAGATTTAATAGTCATGTTTAATAGGCTTACCAAGAGTATTCATCCCCTCATAAGAAATCTGTCAGAAAATCACAATAAAGCCCTGATGTTTGAAAAATTGGGAAGGAGGAGTGATGCAAATCTTGCAGCACATTACCTCTTCAACTTACATCCTCTCCCAGACAGCAAATGGGACACACCATTGAACAAAACTTTGAGGATGAGAGTGTCTCCCACTGTGCCAAGGGACAAGTGCACTGTATGCGTTGTAGCAACTCCTTTGAGCCCTGTGTGTTACACAAAAAAGGAAGGGAAAGTTTACCTGAATATTAACGCTCCCTCCTGAAGGCCTAGAGAGATGAAATCACTGTTAGGTCTCATGGGACTGTTTCCCCTCCACATCAAAAGTCCTTCCTTCATTGTGGTTTTAAACCTCATGAACACATTTGTTCTTGTTCCTGATACCCTGTTTAATGCAAAACAAGGCAATAATAGTTAAATACTAAATTGTGCCAGTTTTCTTTCACAAAAACATAAAAGATGATGCAGTATTTAGCCTCTGCTGGTCTGGTGGATTACTGTCCTGCAACTCATTTACATGCTGATCTGTGAAGTATTCTGGTTCAAATCCCCATTTCCATAATTTCAGAGTAGGGGAATTTAGCTCATCTCTCCAGAATCCCAAATACAAAAGCTGCCAGGTTATTCCACACATATAAGAGAAAATCCTTTTTCTCCTCTAGCCTAGTGTGAAATCCAGCCCAAAAAGCAGATTCAGAGAATGCCTAGTAGATGATTTGCCCTCACAGAAGCCAATGGAAGAAGCATAACAAGGGCAAACCAGTAAGTCCCAGTAGGTGAGAGGTACCAAATGGCAGGTAAGGATGCTGGTGAACCCTTCTCTATTCAGTGGCTCAGATGAAGGTAGATGGAGGAATTTGTTGAAACAAGCTAACATTTGCTGGAATGTGGGGATGATCTAGGATACAAACCAGTCAAAAAAGTAACTTTGAGAATCTAAATGTTAGGCTAAAGCAGAAGTTAGAAAGGAGTTAAGGTCTCTTAAGGTCTCTGTCTGTTCTTTGCCCTCAGGGAAAAACCAGTCCCTCTCCATGCCAGACATAGGTATGCTATTTCTTGATAGGCTGCAAGATGCTCAAGTATAATAAACTAATCCACAAGGATATGCTCTTAAAATGTACTATTCCCTGAAATTCAAAAATATGGAAAAATGCAGTTAGAAATATTATAAATACAGCTTAAAACATGTACATATACTACACTCTCTCACATAAGGCTCCTGACATTACAACGTTTAAGAAACAGAATACTTAGGTCCAAAGGATATACATTACCTTTTCAGGATATCTGGATTATCATATGTGAGGTAACTGCGACCAATAAATTGTGGGATTTCAATTGCTTCTGTAATAGCTGAGAAGTAAATACAAAAAAATGAAGATGAGTGTCAGCTGACTTGGAAATGGAAGGGAAAAAGGAGACAAGACTCTTTTACTGATTTACTCCTGCAGTGGCAGGTACCTACCAGTGGTACAGAACTGAGCTGAACCCACACTGCTTTGCAAAAAGGCACCACCAGATTTTACCTAAATGTAGGGGCAGTAGTTAAGGGAGTTTAAATGGCTGACAGTCCCTCTGTTACAGCCTCCATGTCAGGAGCCTAACATATTGCTCCATCACAAACGTTAGTGCAGAAAATTATGAAGCATTGGGGAAACATTGCAAATTTTCTCTTTACCCCCATTTCTACATTCCTTAGTTCTCTATGTGGTTCAATGCTCCCTCCTGCCAAAGCTTGTGCATTAACCACCTTTGTTTATAGACTAAGAAACTCCTCCCCAGCTGCTAACAGAGCACCATATGCAGATCAAATTAGGAACCTCTCACCCTGCAAAGGGAGGCTGAGAGGCAGCACACACAACCTGTGAGCTCCCTGTTTTCTCTTTCAGGGTCTGTGGCTGCACTGAGCGGCTGCTGCCTGCTCACAGCTCACCCCTATGAGGGTGCAGTGGGGGTCAGGCTATCTCCAGGGAACAGAGAGTTACAGAGTCCAGAGTCCCAGATCACTTCAGTCTATTGAAAACAACTGGGACAGTGCTAAAGGCTGCATGGCAGAGGCTGTGGAGCCCTTTGCTGTATTAAACACTGCAGAGCATCCTGGGGGTCATTTTCTGTGTCCCCCATACAGCATTTCTCTAGGGACAGTCTCTGTGGTGTATGGATGGGACAGTTGCAAACATTGCAGCCAGAATTGGAGTTGGTGCACTTCTGCCCATGGAGAAGACTTTGGCAAAATAACTCAGCTGTGTGACATAAACCACGGAACATCCCTGATAGAGAGCCCTTCACCAGGCTATGAGCACTGGCCCAAACTAAATTTTTTGTTGAGTGAACATCCTACAGTTTGTTGCTGATTTCCCATAACTAACTGCTGCATTAACCCAATTGTATAAATTACTTAAAATAGATGCCTTCATCCTATTTTCTTACGGAGGAATAATCCCTTCAATCCACAGCTAATCGCATCTATATAAATTTCAAGCTTTCCAGGGCAAAGATGCTTGCTCTCTTTATGCAACACAGGGTCTGGCTGGGCTTTTAGAGCTCACTGTGACACAGATATACAACAATTGGTGTCGTCTGGCAGTCAGCAACAGCAATGAGAAATTTTGCTCTAGGTGCCAAGACTGAGAATTTTAGATCGTGATGAATGACTGTGTTCATCCATGGTGAAATCAGGAAAGCTGCCTAATGTGTCTAAAGAAACCAGCACAAGCCATGACCAGCCTGCAGTCTGCCAATGTCGTTGGAAGATTGCAAAAGCTATGTTACACTGACCAAATATTCCTCTGCAGGTCTGATACTTCCTGCACTGGACAGTGTCTGATGGCAGCAGAGCATGAAAGGAGCCCCTTTTCCTCCCATCACATCCTGCCCTAGAGCCCCACTGCTCTTGCCTTTAGCAGGGGAAGGTGCCCATGTCATGCCGCAACCTTTGCCTGTGCCAGAGTACTCTGATTTTATCTAGAGAGCTTAATGGGCATTTAGCTCTGCTGCTCTTCGCTTGTTTCACTGAATCTGCAGAAAAACAAGCAAATTTTAGCAGTACCCTTGATGCAGCCAGGATCTTTGCAGCTGGAAGGGAGCAGATCCAGTAAGGAGATCTAGGACTACACGCCTTCATTCTTTGCTCATCACAATTCAGCAGACAAGCACCAGAGCATGCCAAGTAGAAGTGAGCTCTGGACTGCAAGGTAGCCTGAAGTCACACCACAAAACCCTCAGCCAGGTGCCTGGCCCTCTGCTCTGCAAATATTGGGACCAGCCCTACTGCCACTGTTCTGAGCTTGGCAAATGCAGTTTGAAATATCAATAGCACAATGTTTAAGGAAGTACTATATAACCTTAGAAAATATTTTGGCTTAATGACAGAAACTTTCCAGGCTTAATGTAACACAGCATCCAGACAAAGACACAATGACTGAGCAGTTTTCACATAATTTGCAGTACTTACTGTTTAGGCAGTAACTTCCACACTCTGCAGTGAGTCAGCACAAAAAAAAAAAAACCAAAGACATTCTGTGTTTATTATTCTGAAGCAGAAAAACCTCCTCTAGTCCAATTTCAGGCCCACTTTTCTGCAAATGTGTTATCTCCCACATACTATTTGTGTGACTACAATCACCTGTGAAGGTAATACTGTTTTCATTATTGGTTTGCTCCAAGTATCTATATTTGTCTGCTCAAAACACAGAAAGGGACAGACAGATGGGACCAGCAGCAAATCCTTCTTCTAGTCCTGCTTGTCAAATCTCAGTGACTCACCAGGTTTTACCCAGGGATCAGCTCTAGCCAAGGGAAAAAAAACAAGTGTTTGCTGTTCTATTCCATCTTAAAGTATAAAAATACCTTTAGCACTCCCCAGGCTTGGACAGAAGATATAAAACCTAGCAATGCCAGCAAAAACTCTATTGAATCTTCAGCTAATGATCCATTACAATATGAATCAATATCTCATATGGCTCATGCCAGCATTACTTGAGCTTTTAAGTGTTGTGTGTAATTTTGAAGAACGAGGTGCGCTGCCTCAAAAGCACTTTGCTTTTTTGGTTTTTTTACAACAGCCTACCATCAAGAAGAATGGAGACAGCACCTTCACCTCACATACCTTCTGAGTGCACTAACCAAAACCCTGTTGTGAAACAGAAGTGGACACAGATGAGCATCTCACCTTAACAATATCTACACCCCAACAGAGACACAGATAAGGATTATTTTGAGTAATCTGTTTCAGGTGGTTTTCATCAAGGCTGTCAAAGACTGAGGTTCAGGAGCAATTCCATGCTTTCTGCACATCTATCAGAAAACCATTCAATTTTTCGTGGCAGCTGAGGCTGCACAAGTGCAAAGAGGTTAAGCTGCATCTGAATAGGAGCCACAGGTATCAGGAACAGAAACCAGGTGGTTCATGCTTTTGGACACCCTTGAAAATGAATAAAAATTAGATTCACATAGGAAGCAGCACCCAGGATCTGGCTAAGTCACAGCCAAAAGGTGCTTCAGACTGTGTCTGAAATCCTGGACACCCACTGAGGTGAGAAAAGGGAGGACATGCCAGCCAAGTGGCACCATGAGCTCAGATACTGCTCCCTGGGCTCAGCACAGGCCAGGAGCTGAGCAGAGGTGAGGAGATGTGGCCCCAGCACTGCACACCAAAGCGACAGGCAGTACACACTCAGGCTGCAAAGCACTCCCTAGAATGATTGCCCCTGGAGATGTGTTGTACTGCTGCAGATACCATCTTGATGTCAGGAATTTAGCACCCTGCACATATCTAGAAAGTCAAAATCCCAATTCTCCTGCCTCCCTACAGAAAAGCCAGGGTAAATGACATTAGTTAGACCCCAACAAGGGGGTTTCTTGCATTGCATTTTATTATAATGCTTTTGTTCTAAGATATTGTCTATTTTAAAGAAAAGACCAATATATTCATTGCAATTTAACCAAAATCACTACATTTAACTTTGAAGTTTATGACTGTGAGAAAGGAAGCAGTAGGTGAAGACAATACAAAACTTCCCCTCAGGAATTTTTTAAGATCAAGCTTGACAGAAGGTAAACGACTCCATCTAGTGGAATAACCCAAAGTGGAGATTTTAAATGCTTTTCTTGCAATCTTATCCTTTTCCTGAGTCTAAGGTTTGAACTATTACAGTGGCTCTGAAGAAAAGAGAGTAGTGTGCACATGGATGAGTTTTCCTCCTTGGTAGTCTCCTTTGCCTTACCAAGGAAGGATCTCTGAAGATGGTGAAATCTCCATCAGAGTAGCCAGTGCCTAAAACAGGAGCAGACCTTTCTGTGTGTGAGAGCAGCGTTTGCTGTCAGCTGTATGGAGGATAAAATTACAGGGGTTATTCATGCTCATGCTTCAGGATGTAACCTAACTGCTGGCTGGAGGAATCTGGCTGGAATTCCCCCTTGGCACAGCACTGCACAATTAGGGACGTGCATGAAGTGTAAGTATTCTGTGCCGCTCACCACAAGCAACCAGATACCAGGTTGCTATCTATGGATCCTAGCCCCGTGCTGGGATAACAGTTACCACATCCCTAAATTACAAAACAAATTCTCCCCTAGATACATGGAAAGCGCACAGATGAAAGGGGAGCTCTGGCCTCCAGGGTTTCTATTTAAAGGCATGTGTACAGCAACAGTTGTAGGTGCTAAATCTTCCTTATTTTTGTGATCAGCTCCAGATCACTGGGTTGATATCCAGACATTGGATAGTTACCTTTTTGACAATGTTGCCCATCAAAGCCCAGGGGACAGTCACATTCATAGCTGTCCTTCTTGGGAATGCAGGTGCCTCCATTTGCGCATGGTGAAGTCACACAGGGATGGGCAGCATTTGCTAGGTTGATTCCAAAAGTAAAATCCTGTTTCACATCAATTGTCCGATCATTCAAGATAATCTGTGTGGTAAAAAAAAAAAAAAAAAAAAAAAAAGGTGTGCAAAGACCATGTTAAAACTTCCAAACCCAGAGTAGCCTACTGCTAGTTAGAAGATTCCTCTGAAAAGCTTCAGAGAAATGTAACTCTCAAAACTTGGCTCAAACCCTATTACTGTGTGTTTTTCAGTTGCAGAGGTCCAACTTTTGCTCCTCCTGATCCACTGGAGATTAATCTCTTTTATGTCTTGTGAAACAGCCATAGGCAACCCCTGTAAAGGGTGAAGCTGGGTGGAATTTACTAGACCTGTGCCTGAACACTGGTCCAACACTGGTTGTAGCTGAACCATGAGCTGGGATGATAAAATTAGATGAGCACTGCTGAAGAAAAGCATTTCTGACATCAGAAAACCCCCCAGGAGATGAGTGTTGACAACATAAATACTAAGCAGAACAGCTTGATTTTCACATTTTCTATTACTTTCTAGTATCTCATCTTGTCTGAAAGAAGCTAGAGTAAAGAAGAATGAAAAACATAAATAATGACTTCACAAAACTGTTTGTATATAAATGGAAGAGAACTGCTAAATGCTGGGATTTTCCCAATATATTCCCAATATAGCATATATTCTCCAAAATAAATCAACATTTGTATAATCTCAGCTGACATCTCAGCAAGAGAAATTGCATGCAGGCACAGCATCTGATCTCAGCTACATCAAAATAAGTGCATCTTAACACATAATAGATTTTAAGGGCAGAACTGAGAAAGGTAGTAGTTGCTCTGGCTCCTGCACAACTCAGACAATGCACCTTAGGAGATCCAACCCAGAGAAGAGGTACATAAAGCACTACACAACTCTAACAGTAGAAAAAACATACAGTGCTGTCATGTAATGGACCAGGGAAGACTCCATTATGTTTTCAGCTTCTTTTTGAATTTTTTTTCCAGAAGTTAATAAGCCTCCACTCATAAAAACATGTCTTTTGTTTTAAACTTATATTCAGTTCCCAGCCCTTGTTCCTCATCATGTCTTTTTCTGCATAATTCCAGCACCATGTATCCAAAGAAATTTCATCCTCATCTAGGAACTAGAAAACCACAATAAAGTCACTTCTCAGCCTTATCTAACAAAACTAAACATATTGTGATCTTAGTTCTTTCTATACACAGCGTATTTTCCAGTACTTGGTGATGTTTGCAGCTCTATTTCTCCAAATAGAACTCTGTATAGTTCTCCAAAATCCTACTATGTGTAAAGAAGGAAACCAAATGTTCCCAGTGCCCAAAAGGCAGGCAGTACTTTTCCTTGACATCCTATTCATGACTCTGAGAATAAAAATCCACCTTACTAAGTACATCATAGAGATAAAGACTCACACTCTACATTTTCCAATGTCCTCTACATTTTCCAGTGCCTTCAGTCTATTGTACAACCCCTCACCTTGTAATTGTAACCTGTGTTAATTGCTCTAGGCTTTCTATCTTGCATCCTAAAATACATTGTGTTTAGTCAAGTCTACCTTCTCAATGATGTTCAATGTTTTTGACCTGTTCCCATAACTATTACTCATCTCCCAGTTTTCCTGAACTTCATGCTTTCTCCTGCACACCCGACAAAAACAGTAAAAAGTGTCAGACTGAGTAATTAAACCGTTTACACTGAACTACAATTACTTTTCTGTCATGGAGCAACTGTTAACTGTAGAGCTTTAATTTTATTTTTTTTTTTTAATAAAAACTATTGCTAAAGATTTGGTTTTATTTGTTATTTTGTTGCTATAATATGATGCAATTCACTCCTCTAAAACTGTGAGGATTCAGGGCCAACCTTTCAATTTTATCCAAGTTATTTTAAGTATGTTTAGAAAGAAAAATATAAGTTCAGTTTGCACCTTCATTTGATTATTTACTAGGTCTGATATGAACTTCACTCACGCTCAGCTGAGCACATGGGAACATCATCCCTAATGTCTGCTAACAATGGAAAACTTGTCCTCCATTCATGTGCCCCATGTAAAATTGTAAGAGGGGAAAGAAGTATGGTGTGCATCTCCATGGTGGTGTAAGAATGCACTAGGTGGACTTTTCACTGTGAAATAATAATTTAACCACTTCATGGTGGGCTCCTGAGGTGAAATCCTTGATTATTTTGAATATTTCCAGTTGAATAATGACATGTTTGCACGGATGCATGGATACAATGGAAATAAATGCCCACAGTGTGTTTCTCTGGGCACACACCTTCTGGATGCTCCCACTGAAGGGTCTGAGGATCCCAGAGTTCTTCTTCACATCATCGTAATTAGGGACTCCACCAATAAATATTTCAGAGCTGCATTTAATCTGTGTAAAAGCCCCCTGCAAGAAACAAAGAATAACATTTTATTAGAGTAGCTGCAACCTTGTTTCTATCTTCAGATTAGCCTACATGAGTTGTGATAGCCCTACATTAGATGTTATAGCTTATTTCAATGCCTCTTCTTTGTACAACCAAGAAAGCCATTGTAGGACACTCTTGACTGACTTTACATTATCCCAGTCTTAAGTAGCTGAAAAATCTCAGGTATTTCAAATGGCAATACTGGAGGAAGAAAGAAATGAAACTGATCCATTGTGTTTTCTGACTGCATATCTAGCTTTATTTGCAAAGACTTGAGGTACACTGATTCAAGTCTATAACAAGAATTAGGTTCATGAAGCTAAAATCAGAGCGAAGTTCATGCAGTAGAGACTCATTCAGTATTTCCAACATCTAAGAGATAACCTACTGTAAGTTATGGGGCTAAATGAAAGAAACATTGAATTTGCATCAATTACCAGAAGCAGTTGCTCAGGATACCTGATGGGAATATTCAGGGTTCTGGAGTAAACTGAAAGACATTTAACAGCTAAAGACAGAATAACTGTGTACTCCAGTCCAGCAAAAGCTTCTGTGCTTTCATGGTTGGCAGTCCCAGCCACCCTCCTCCTGGAGCACTGCACTGCAGCACTTAAGAGGAAAAAAATGAGAATGTTTACCTTAACCCATCTATCTAAAGAAGTCTTGAGAGCTCCAGACAAATGTTGCTCACTCAATTTGTTCCCTGACAGACAATTGGAATTTCAATTTATTTAATTTTTTTAAGAAAAGTCAAAGCTTTGATAAAAGTTTCCCAATTTGCTGAAAAGCCTGCTATGGGATTTTTCTGCTATGGCATTTTTCTGCTATGGGATATGGAGTCTGTTTTTCTGTCTGCACTCTCCACTAGGTAAAAGACATTTCCTAAGCAGGTCTAGCCTTGGCTTTTATCAAGACAGAAAATTCCTCTGTGCAGGCATTTAAGTGCTTAGAGTGAATATCTTCCTTGGTACAAGTACAGTTTCACTTTCTTATAAATTTGATTCACTATGATCACTTGGTGAGTGAAGAACAAAAAAGCAAGTCATCAACTGCCTAATTGTTCCCGCCCTTACTCTGGCCTGCAAACTACTTTTGCAAGAAGACAAAGAGACAATTCTCTTCAGGCCTACCTTTCCAGGACAATATTCAGCAGGAGGTAAAAAAAGACTGGACACGTACTTTTCAGCATGATACTTCTCCAAATTACACCTCTCATAGTGCACATGTTGCTCAACAGACTTGGCCACAAGAACCAAGAAAAGAACCTCAGAAAGATATACGAGCCAGACACAAAAATGAGAGTCCAGTTACACATCAGGAGCAGGTACAGTCAGATTCCAGTGGGATCATGCCGTTACAATATCCTCATCCTCAGACGGAAGGCCTTACACACAAATTCCCATCTCTGGGCTTAAGAAAATGTTGCCCTAATGTGTATACTGTTTTAAGCTAGTAAGAAGTTTGAGAGCAGCCTCTGCAGTCCAGCAGCTGCGTTCAAGACAAGTCTGCCATAAGCTCACCTCTGCCATCCCTTCCACTGGCTTCTGTTTGTCCACCTGCAGGATGCCGTTCTTTGCCGTGCGAGACACTCGCAATTCATGCCATTGACCCAGGCTGACAGGTTCTTCACTCCTGTTTTAAGGGCAAGAAAATTTTCAAGTATGTAACACTGTGCCTTTCTGATACTCTGTAATGTCAAAAAGTCAAGTCTTCTGGGATGATTTTCTAAATAAAAAATAAATATCAGCCACTGTGATTCTTCCCTTATAAGGAAGTAACAGTCTTCTGAGCCCCATCAGCAAAGACCATATTTCTGGAGCAAATAACAAGCACTCTAGTTTTATTTATAAATGAAACACTATTACCAGCACACACTTTAGCTACCTCTGTGCTAGTTTTTCTGCTCAGTCATTTATAACACATAAAAAGGAGTTTTTGTCTCAGCTGTACATCCTCATTTCACTAACAGCTTCCCACTTAATGGTTGGTCTAGCCCCACATTCTTCATCCTCTTTTAAAACAGAACTACTTTGTGTTGGCTTATCAGCTCTATTTATACATCCTGTTACACTGACATCTGTACACACACACATGCAGCCCGGATGATGTACATAAAAGGGAAGTAATTAAAAAATTATCCTAATAATGTGATGAGATCTTGGCTAGGAACAATAATCCCCAGTTGTACAAAATATTAATCAGTCTCAAAGGAAGCATTTTTTAACAGTTCTTACAATCTTTACTGGCACAGCACTAATATGAATAGCAGCCTGTATGAAGGGCAAAACCACATTCCCATTCACAAGTCCTATAGATCTTTGTATCTTGTTTTCAAATGTCATTTAACTACTCTGGTTAACGCATTTATAGCTAAATGAGATGTAGCAGCCTTTCCTCCAGGAGGACTGGAAACTTGTGTTTGATTTACTGGCCAAGCTGGAAAAATCAGAACTGTGTTATCTAGGACCACTAAGACTTCCTAGCTTCAGTAAAAAAATACATGATTCCTGGGGATGAAATCATGTTTTGTATTTTCAGAATACTTGCATTTAAAAACAAACAAAACCCCCCCACTTTTTGAAATTAAAACAAATGGAAAAAAATTGTAATCTGAAATAGTGAGTCAACAGTGATTCAAATGCTGATTAAAAAAAACTTATATAATTTTGAAAATGTGAAAATAATGTTTTCTTTTTCTTAACAATCAAGATCAGTTTTGAAACCTTTTGTCATGTTTTTTTCGATCCTTCAAATTTTCTTAAAGCTCATTTTTGTCTATTTTGATGATGGTGTCAGTATTAATTGACACTTCTGAATGACACTTGGTTCATAAAACCTCGATTAAAAATATTATCAAGCAATGCCAGTCTCTTGTCTTCCTTCTTATGTAACACCACTTAGAGTTTAACTGTCTCGGGCAAATCAATAGCTAAGGAAATCTAATCACCTTGAAGAAGTCAACATACACATACAAAGGAACCAGATAGGTTTGGCTACATAGTAAGTGGCAATACAAATATCTCCTCTGCTGCTAAGGTCATTATCATGCTTTGCATCATCCTCCTGCTTTGCTAGATGTAGTTACAATCAGGGATGATTAAGCCTTGCAGAGTCATCACTTCAGAGCTGCAAGCTCTTTTGTGGGCTTTTTGAAACCAACATGACCTTGGTAACACTTTCTTCTGATGTTTGAGCACTCCCGGCTCTTCATGTGGTGTGGGGTTACTTTTTCCCATGTAAACCACAGCTTAAAAAATATACCAGATCATGAAGATCTTGATCCTGCTTGGCCAAGGGAAATCCCAACAGCTTCTCCTCTGAGGCATTCCAGTGCTCAGGTTCTGCATCTGTCTATCCACTCAGCATCCCTTTCGCCTGTGAAGCCCCCAGAGCACACTGTGCTGCTTCCACCCAGGGATACATCAGGAAATCACAACCTTCACCATCATCACCTCTCCTGCTGCTGCTGCTGACATACACAAACAAGCTTGCCTCATCCTAGTTATTATGCCTGTGTTCTGATTATAATATAATATCTAACAGCCTGGTGGCAGAGGTATCAGGCAGAGCTATCAGGATGACCAGAGATATAACCCTGCTAAAGACATAGTGCAATATGGACATTGACCAAGCAGGCATGAAAAAGAGGCAATCTATTTGTCTTATTTAATCACTGACAGAGCTGATGATAGGGTTTGAGTTGCACATTTTATCTAGAAAAAGAGCTAACAGGAGAGCCTGACAACTTTCAATGAATCCTGATGGTCTCCTGAGTCTTGCCCATTACTCAGCTATCTCACCACACTCTTTCTCCAATGCATGTACCTCAGGCAGTAGCTGCCATCCAGCTTGCCTTTCCGCTTTCCAACAGAAAGGGGCAGTTTCTACTCCCAGGCATATGCTTGTAGCTCTCTCTACATTTCATAATCCTACATATCAGTTAAACTTTAGTACAAGGCGTTTTGAAGTGCTTCAATATTCTTGGAAGAAAAAATGTTCCACTTTAATATTTTACTGTTGCCAGTAACAAGAATTAGAAAGCTGCAATCAGTAAAGATTGAGGGCTGTTGTAAGAAGGGCTATTCTGAATTGGAGAAAAGGTCTCCAAAATTAGCTATTTCTGCCACTTTTCAGCAAGAGAATAGGGCAAGTATGAAGTGATTCTTCCCTTGATATATCCTCTCAGCTTCTGGCAACTTGTCATCTAGCAATTTCCTGAGTCAGAGGCTGCATCCGTACAACTGCGTTTGATCTCCCTCAATGGAGCTTTCTTCAAATTTGTCCAATTTTTTTTAACCTATTTATAGTTTTGGCATCTGTAACTTGCTGTGACAATGAGTTTCCACAACTTATTTATGTACTCCTCTGAAAAAAAAAAAACAAACCCCAAACCCAAAGAAAAAAAGTCCTATTTTCTTTGGTTCCTTATCTTCTTTGCATATTGAAAAAAATACAGAATACTCATTAATCTCCAGGCCATTCATTATTTTAAACCTCTATCATACTTCCAACAAACTCTTTGTTTTCCAGGCTGAAAGGTCCTGCTATGGAAGAGTTTTGTGGAAGATGTTTCATTCCCTCTCCTGGATGTCAAAAAACTCTTCCTTTTTGATTTTGCTAATTTCTTTTGAAATTATGTGACCAGAATAACAGTAAGTTTTCAAGACACGGTGCGCTGTGGGTTTCAGCAGAGACATTCTTCCTTATTCCATTCCTAATAATTCTCTGCATTGTACTCATATTTCTGTATTTGTCTTTAAACAGTTTACTGTTGCTTCCACAGAGCTATCCATGACAGCTCCAGGATCTTTCTCTATCTGACAACACTGACTGTTTTTCCACAGCTGTGCAGTGTTAGGCTTGTGCATTATTTTGCATTTGCTCCCTTTATATTTCATATCTAATTTTGTCTGCAAAACTGAATGAGTTTGTTTGCTTGAGTCCTCATTCATTGTAAAATCAGTACATTTTCCCTAATCACAGTATAGTCAAAATTCCCGATGCCCATCCACAGGAATCACTGGTATGCAAGACTTGCAGACAGTGTACACATTTTCCATAAGCTTTATATAGATAATTTCTAAATATCAAGTCACCCTGGTCAAAATGGCAGCCTCCTGGGCCATATCCAAGATACTTAGTGCCTCTCTTCAGCCCAGTGCCTTTTCAGAAAGCCCAGGAACAGTTGCCCAGTGACTGGCTACTCAGTTACATAGAGGGAGAGAGCAGTGTTTTTGAGGCATTTCATTGCTTCTATCCTCCTATCCATTAATTTTAGGATGCAATGAGTCACCTGCAGAAGGTCTGTCTGGGGAACCTTGGTGACCAGGTTAAACCACATATTTATGTTTTAGACAGCTTACATTGTCTAAATTGGATAGTAGCCTCAGGTCCCTCAAAAAACAGCACTATGAGGAAGTGGAGGGACCTGGAGGTATATCTTCTTGTGCCACCTCCAGCCTGACACACCTGCTTGGAACTGGAAACCAGAAAGGAGGATGCTCACACAAGGGCCAATATTGTAAAATCTTGTGGGTAGAAAGTATATGCATAAAATATTTATAGATCCCCTAACCAGCTATGGTGCAGTGTCACGGGGCCAAGAAGGGAATTACTGCAATACCACACAGACACAAATGTAACAACTGCAGTAAGACAAAGCACAAAGCTTTGAAACATACTAATGTAGGAAGAAAATCCCGTCGCCTTGACCAAAATTTTGGTGCTTCTGTGCTTCCCTAGAACCAGGCACAAGAGACCAAGGGGCTCGCACACCTCATCATAGGCTGTGACTCTTTCCAATCCACTCCTCTCCTGCATCAGCACTGTGGCACTGTTGAGAAGGAAGCACAAGCAGCACCATTTACCTGATAACAGCTGTTCCTGAGCCGCAGTCAAACCTGAACTCCACGTAGCCAGCCACCATGTTAATGGAGAGGAAGTCCTTGCTGTCTGAGTCATAGCTGTACAAAATGACACCAGTCTCTAAATCTGGACGAAATGTCAGCTCAAACTCCATGAAGGAAAGGTAATTCTGTGATTCCAAGGGCCAGGGTGTGCTAGCAAATGATCTTAAGGATTCGTTGAACTGCGGTATGGCCAAGGTGAGTGCTGGAAATCCAGAAATCACAAGCAGGTCACTTGAGGTTCAAACATAAAGGATTGACTCTTACCAACCAATGTCTGTTCCTTGCATTAAGTAAGCTAGTGCCTAGCAAAACAACCTGATGATTCTTTTTTCATCTAAGTTAAAAATATTTTATAATCCTACCCAATACTGATTAATCCATTCCTTTTCCATCTACAAATACAGTATGTGTCTGTACTGTAAAGCATTTTGTACCTTTTCTTTAGTGATTCATAATAGTGCCTTTCAAAGTAGCTAGCATGCACACAGTGGGTGGTGGCATGAAAATATCTACAGCATAAAAAATAATTGCATATGTATTTCACTACTTGTATCTCTGATATTAGCAGGCAATTAACATTATGTCCTTTACATTTCAAAATATACAACTGACACTGGTTTTAGGAGAAAGGTGGGTATTTTTTAGGATTAATGTGCAGCTGTGGAGTAGTAGATTATTTTAACTTCTGAATAGAAATTTCAAGATGCTTGAGTACAGTTAGTTTAAATAAGCAAAGAGGTTTGAGAATCACTGATTATGTAGGAGCTGAATGAAGCTCCAAAGCTTCATCCAGGGAAGGGAAGGGTTCAGCATGTGACTTTAAAAAGATGAAGTAACAGGTATTCTCTTCTGTCAGTGTAACAGCATGAGACCTCCTTGGGTGTCTCTAAGTGGAAAACACATCAAACACTAAATAAAGCACACAAAAAAATAGAGGCATCCCAGTGTCTACTCACCTTCCTCGCAATGATGGCCTTTAAATCCCAGAGGACAAAGGCAAATGTAAGAGTCTGCTTTGCTTGCAGTACAGGTGCCACTGTTGATGCAGGCTGCCTCATCACAGATGCCACTGCTACACTCACCTAAATGCAGGAGTCAGACCATCAGTTTATTGGGGAAGTTTGTCACAGATTTATTTGGCTGTTGATTGCTGCTAGTAACCAACACAATTTGCTCTTATTCCTAGATTCTTTCCCAGTTTGTCAAATGGTGTGCAATTTAGACAAGGAACTCAATTATTAGCATTTTTTAAATATCAGACCAGCAAGAGATTTTATAAATAGCAAAAAGTAACCCTTACAAGCAAACTGTGACAGATGCAACTTTCGCTCATTCCTTGTGTTACTTATCGTCTGTTCTTCTTCCTATTTTCTCATAAGATACAAATTTCTAAATTGTTTACATTCACCAAGTCTTGTTTAATTTCAATTTTCTTAAGTGCTTCTTTGCTCACTATAAATTCATGCCATGCTGAGCATGGGAGGCGTTAATCATCATCAACTAATCTTGTTAGCCAAAATGAGGTTGTCTACTCTCTTGTCCTCACTAAAAGGGATCCATATCATCAACATATGGGCTTTTTAAGCAGCATCTCTACTATGCTGGCATATCAACTTAAATAACAAAGAGGATATTTCTTCTTTCTTGATTTTAGCTGAAATTGTTGTAGAACAAATAAATTCTCATTTGCTTCTTAAAACTGATATCTATAAAGCCAAACTATACAACTGTCAAATGTACACCTGATTGAAATTCTTGTTGAATTTATTTTCTCCTTTAGTTTCTGATTAAATAACTCTCCCCTTGTCAATAGTAACAAACCAATGACATTATCGGTATACATTAAGAAAGACCAAGTTGTACAATGGTAAGCACACCATCTGGAGGGGCTTAGTGTTTTATAGCAAACTAAGAAGTAACACATTTATTTTGTCTGAGATGACAAAGGTTTCATGAGGCAGTTTGGCAATAAACACTTGAGAAACAGTTTTGCAACTTGAGGTGATTAAGAGAAGTCTTGAAAAACTATTGCAAGGAGGAGATATGCTTTTTTTTTTTTTTTTTTTTTTTTTTTCTTTCTTTTTGTCCAAACATAACACTGATTGAAGGGACAGTTCAAGAGCAGGTCTCTACACATTTCAGTAAGGCATTGGTGTTTGTACAGCACCAGTTTTACAGTTTAAATTCCCATCCCAAAGCCAGAAAGAAAACCACAAACAAATATGCAGATACAAATGGCTGATGCGCTGGTCCATCCCAATCACTCTGCTCTCCACAGTGGAAAACAACCTTTTCTAACTAACTCAGGGCAGAAGCAGTAACAGCTCGCAGGTCATCAGGTATAACTCCTTGATAGACCAGACTTATCTTGTATTGCACATCTACAAATCTCCTACCAGGACAACTTTTCATTGTATGGAGGGCAGGTCTGGGTACAGCAGCCTGACACAGGACTCCAGGGCTGACCTGAGGAGCACAGACAAAACATACAAGTCTCCCAGCAGGGAAAAAATGCTTCTTTTCCATGGAAGGGGACAGTTCTGCACCATGTCCAGCCATGGGAGCAGGGGTGCTGGCTGTGTTCATTGAGGTGTCTTTGCCTCTTCTGGCCTGCGCTGTAATGGCCATAAGTGAACCAAGGCAGGACAGGTATCTTGTCCCTCAGATCCCTCATACATTCCCCAATTATCGTGACACTGACAGAGCAGCACTAGTTCTGTTTTTTAGGCAAGGAAACAGAACCAAGACATGTAAACAAGGATCTCTATGCATCAAGTGTGAAGACACAAACAGAAAACCAAGACAATGCTCATCTTTGCTGCATCTGCTCCAGTGTTAATGTTGGCAGTATGTTCAAACAGATCAAAATTAAACAAAGTCTTTGAGAAACAGAAAAGAACAAGGAAGACAACAGCAACAGGACCAGTCATGGGATCCCTGATTTGAGAAACAGCTTGAACTGGAGTAGTCTTGATATTTAAGGACAGGCTGGTCTCCCAATGTCCCAGTGGCTTTTCACAGCCTTTGGGCCAGCACAGGTTACTATGCTGAAGACGCAAACCACAAGTATGGTAGCTGCATTTACTTTGCTCCAATAGAGATGAAGAAGGAGAACAGCTGCAGCAGCAGTCCTAGGTCCTGCCATGCCCATTCCAAACCATGCACAGTACCTCTTCTGTTTGTCCCTCAGCTCACAGTGGGACCTCTGCTGTAGCCAGAAGAGAGAGCAGAGAGATGTATGAACCCCTCTCCTCACCATCCTTAGTTCTGTGATCCATGTAGCACAGCACTACTGATTTATATACTGTGCCAACAGAAAAGAATCTCCAAGTCACTGAATCACAAAAAGTCATTCCTAAACTCTAGCAGAGCTTACTTCCAATTTTTTTATTTTAAGTTATACTTGCATGACCTATTGTTTGCAAGTCTCTTCTGGCACAGTTTCATATAAATGTATGCAGTCATACAAGGACATCAAGGCTTTATCAGTCAGTTTTGAGTCACACATGGCAGAGCACAGCATTTACTTTCATTGATGTTGATTGTTAATGCAAGTAGTATGTGGAGCATTCATGGATGGGAATGAAGCTAGTTGCATCCCAAAAGGCAATAGAGACTAGGACTAGAGAAGTTCAGCAGGGCTTTCACCTATCTAAATTCCACAGATTCTCACTCTATCATGAAATAACATTCTGATTCTAAAATCTTACTCTTCAGCAACTGTTTCTTTGGCCAGTCTGTTCTACCCCTATATTGCACAGAAGTTTGGCCATGTTATCTAGAAAAAAAAGAGCAATTGTTAAGAAGTTTCTCATAAATCATTTCCTTCTTGGGATGTCAAATGCACAGCTACAGAAGAGAAGAAAGATGACTTTGTGGCTGAAGCATGGCAGGGAGAGTTCAGTGGTATGGAATCTATTTCTAGCTGTTAGCACTTGCCTTCTGTCTCAGATTTTCCCTTATTCTTATATTGTTTAGACTGGGAGATCATTAAAGCAAGGTTTTTGTTGCCCTGCCTTTTTTCAAGTGCCCATTAAAAGGATGAAATAGATGAATAAATAAGACAGGACTAGTTAATTAACTTCCCCACTTCTCCATCTTTTACCCTGTGAAGGGAAAATAATTTTATAATCACACTTCATAAAGCTGCTAGAAGTATTTACTCCAAGCTCTTTTTAAATCATACCATGGCTCTGGATAGCAAAAGAAAGGATGGTATACAGGAAAGCCTATATGCTTCAGCAGTGGTTTGGTGTAACAAAGGAAGCCCTCTGCAACATCCACAGGGCTGCTGTGCGCCTGAGAGATCCATGTATTACTTTGGACAAATGCAATGATGTCTTTAGGCAAAATGGATTTTGTTTGGTTTGTATTGTTTCAAATGCAAGCTCAGCATACATTCTATTGATTTCTGATGACATGACTGTGTCAGTCAGGGCTGGTATTTCTGCTGCTGGCAGAAATACCAGCACGGCTGTAATGATATCTGCAACACAGATCTTACTGTTCTCTCATGAAAATGGGTTTACTATTTGCTGTGCACAGTGTGTCCACAAAGGGCTTGCTTGTGCACTGTGATGAATTGTCCTACTACAGACCCAGCAAGAGCAATGTGCAAAGGAACAGAGGAAAACCAAGCTAAAAATACAGACCGCGCCTTCCACCTCTCAAACCTGAACCATTGCTCAATTTGTCCCAATAGGATAAAAAGTAACCCTGGGTTAGTCACTGATTAAAGACCCCACACCATTAAACTCACCAACATCAGCACCACTGAGAGCTTTCCCTAGTGGCCAGGGTCTCATGTCAATTATCTTTCCATTGATGCTCAGTGACTGGACGCAGCCCTGGAAGCCGCGGTTGGTGCCGGTGGCCCTGACCAGCCAGTACACACTGGGAGCGCCGCCAATGTAGAAGGGAGTCTGGAATGTGATTTTGCTGTACTGGCCCTGAAGGGAGAGCAGAGCACAGCATGCTGTGTAACATATAACACAGGACAACATTAAGCCACAGTGGTTTACTATCAATTTTTTTCCTCAGTGAAGAACTGTGTCAGGGAATATATATGTAGGTTATTAATTGGTAATTCCTTCCAGTTAGGCATTCCCCAAATCAGCCCACCATTTGAAATCATCCTGCATTCCATCACAATAACATGATCTACTAACAGCACAATAAAAAGGACTAAAAATCACTGTTTTGAGGAGAAAGCATGGTCTGCCTTTTGCTGCAATTTCTTCCTTTCTTTTTGCCAAAAAATTGTTTATCTTCTAAACTGTGAGCCCTGAGGGATGGACCAATGAGATATTGTCTTTTGGACAGAACCCAGCAAGTGTTCAGTATTGAATAATTATGAAATAACAAAAAAAAAAAAAAAAAAAAAAGGTAAAAACAAAGAAAAGGCAAAACCCAGTAAAGTTGTAATTTCAGCAGGGTTCTGCTCACTTTGCCATTGCTAAATATACTGCCCATCTCTTTAACAAATCTATAGAAATCGATATATACAAATATACTAAAATTGCTACAGTGAAAGAACAAAAAATATCAAAACCAACAGAACCTTCTTGGATCACTGACCCAAACTCCATGCAACTATGGCCAACTGAGTCAAAATTCCTTCCACAAATTGATCAAAATATGACTTTTGCCTCCTACTCAACAGCTCTTTCAAAACCCCGCAAACCTTTAGAAGAAAATATTCAAAATTCTCAGTTATTCAGGGCCAGGTTTTACCAACCTGTGCTTTTGACAGCACTGACCTCTAGCCTAAAATCTTTCAGGATTTTTCACCCCTGCCCTGCCCCCACAGCATTTAAAACAATAAATTCTATCACCATAGCCTGTATTTGGCACCAGGCTAAATAAACTGAGATTATTGAGTCCGCAGGTGTACACTTGCACAGTACACTGCCGAAACTGTACATATCTCTCCTGATTCACATCTGCCCTTTGCATGGCCTCATAGCATTGGTAACAACAATACATGACACCCTGAAATTCTTTCCTCTGTCATTTCCAGCTGATGAGAACTCCATACATTGCAATTTTTTCTCTTCAGTGCCTGCACATAAAAGTGGAAAGTAATAAGACATCTGAAGTTGCTTTCTTTCAGGGCTAGGGATGGCATGTTAATAGTGGCTATCAAAGGAAAGACATCTGAAATAATTTGAAATTGCTTTTTCTTCCAGTGCCTTAATTTTGCTTTCTAGCCCAGCAACAGGTGAGAAAGTCAAAGCATCTTCCTGTATTATATTTTATCTTGTCAGCCTTGTATGAACTTGCTAGTGTTGACATAAGTCAGAGCAGAATCAGGATGTCTATCTCCATTACTATGCTTAAATCTTTGTCCAGAATATGCATGCAATTACACCTCTGTATACAAATTTTGTGTGAATATATGCATATTATACATAAATATAGACTCATACACACATATGCATCTAGTTTTTATGTCTGAGGAAGAAGAGCAGTTCTCTGAGGCTCAAAATAGAAAGCAATCAGGGGCAGAAGCTGTAAAATCTAGTAAACTTCTCTTAAATGGCCTGTATTTGAGACTGGCACAGGGTAGCTGAAGGGTGGCAGAGCAAACGTGGAGTACAACAGGGAAACTGTGATGGAATTCAGCCCTGAGATATATATCTCTGTGATTTCTAGATTATGTGTTTGGAAGAGTAATCTGTACTCTGAACCTAGTTCACTACATGTCCTAACACAAATAAATAAAATATACCTTTTAAATCTAATCAGGCTTCTGGTGACAAGAAAAGAAACATCATCAGAACCCTGAGAGACTCCAAAATCAAGCCAGAAGGGCAGGATTACCAACCTGAGATTTTCCTGTCACTGGAGCATTGTTGTCCATCCTGAGCCAGCCATTCACCCCATCTCTGAACAATGTGACACTGTGCCAGTTCCCCAGCTTGATTTTGTTTTCACTCGTTATGACTCCAACTCCTGTGCCACAGTTGAACCTGGGAACATGAGACAGAGAGGGCAAGGTGATAATCTTACATTAACTAAATAACCAAAAATTGGTTTTAGACTCCAAATAGTCTTTTTGCACTCGGGAACCTCTCTGTTCCCCACTGCATATTAGCACAGGAAATTCAGACAGCAAGCCTACGTAAGATCTGTTCCACATTTCAAACTTCATTATCTGCTTTTCTAACGTGGAGATTTGCATTCTCTGTCCATACCAAGTGCATTGCTATGCTTGCCAACAGCTGAAACTGTTTCAAGATGGAGGGTATTACAATCTGAGTTCCTGCTATTACAGTAATTTCTCATGGGAATTTTTCTAGCTCCCTGGTGAAAGGCTGGTGATACATTAATAACTCTACGAGTCTATTTGAAACTCAGCGCTTATTGACAGGAAGACCTCCAGGAGAGCTGAATGTGCACAAAATGTCTCATTTTCCCTGACTGTCATGCAGTGCAGGTGAATTGAAACACAACTAAGGCACATCACTCACTTTGTTATTCCCCACTTTTAAAGGACTCACCCTCCCAAGTAAGGAGATCCTGGAAATACTCTTTCACTTGCTTCATATATATCAGATTGCAAGATACAGTCTCCATCTTCATTTAAAAAACCTAAACAAGGTATCATCTAAACAAAGCATATGAGATGAAGTTTGTGGCCCCTTGCTGGCACTACATCCTTTGTTTTTCTACATTATCTATAAACCTTTTTCTGTGAAGTAAAAACACTGACTCAATATACCATCAGCATAGCAAATACAGTGGCTCACTGACATTTCTGGTGGCATAGCTATGAGCCCCAGACAAATGCCTTAAAGAAAACGGATCATTTTGCCTTTACACTGAGGTCTGAATTAAAGAACTCAACAGGGTACATGTTCACACAGTAAAGAAAAATGAGAGAAAAAACTATTGAAGTACTCTTAAATGAAATTATACTGTCCATTTGGTGCGCTGTATGGGGCAGAAGTCAAAGACACTGGAGATATTACTCACATATAGCAGCCCCAGGAGGCAGCAATAGCCCCTTCTCTTTTGTATCAGATTTAGGATGGAGGTTTTACCTGAACTGGAGGCTACGTCGGATAATTGCCAGTGACATAAAATCACCACGACCATGTTCATTTTCTCCACAGTACAGCAGCAAACCATCTTCAGATTCAGCCTGCAATCATTGGGTCAACATGAAAAATCAAAGCCTCACAATTACAGATAAAAGCAAGAAGCAGTGGAGGACTTTTCTCCAGAAAAGGGTCACTATTTTTCAGAATAAGCTTTTAATTTGCAGGATCAGAAATTGTTTGATCAGTTTTGAATCCTGCATTTGAAAAACCTAGAAAATCACTGCCTTAATGGTTAAACAATTTAAAACCATCTCTTAAAGTATGGTACTATCAGACAAGAAAAAAAGCCCGGAGGTATTCAAGAATGTCAGGCATATTCCACATGAAACTCCTGAGTAAAAAGTCTAGCAAGAATGTCCCAGCAAGCCTGGTAAGTGTAGACACATCAGACTCACTGTGCATGAATACATACACCCTACTTCACATGTTCCATGAGACTGACACTCCCTAAGCCAAAGAGGCTGTGCTGGCAGCATTTCTCCATATGCTCATAGCAGCTGACACAGTGGCTTTTTGCAGCCACCCTGCATTTTAAAATGGCAAATTGCCAGAGAAGTGTAAGATCACCACTGAGGCAACTGTTGCTGCTGCTTTAGAAAGAGACTCCTTCCCAGACTGTGAGGCTGCTTTATATGGGGGTGGGGAAGCATCCAAGAGCTTGGCCATCCTCCCTAGAGGCAGCCCTACATGTTCTGTCCATAATGAACAGACAGCACTAACACAAGCCAGCGTGGGATGTATCTGCAGTTTAGTCCTGCATTTTAAGCATCCTGAATGTATTAGTAGCCCATGTCCCAAACTTCAGAGAGGGAAAATAATGTCCACTTAAATTCTGCAGGGTGGGAAAGGAATGCTATATGTAGGGCAGTGTTTTGCTCAGTATGACAGGATCGTAATCTCTTGTCCACAAAAATACTGCATACTGCTTTCAAACTCTAATTCACAAAAATTCTGTGTGTTCTTCAGCCTGTAGCTCATCCATGTGACTGTAACCTTGTCAATGTACATTGCTGCTAGTCCACAGCTACTAGTCCCAGAGTTTCTCTCACACAGTACCTACCAACAATGGATGAAAACCCTTCAGTCGCTAACAATTTACATTCACTGAGGGTTGAGCCAGATGTTTGCAGATGAAGGTTATACACAAGTTCACGACAATTACACTGAAGCTAACTTACTGCTCTATGTCCACCACGTCAGAGTAAGTAAATAAAATTTAAAATGCCAATGTGAGAATTGCTTAAACTTACCCTGAATTCAAGGGTAATTTGAAACGTCTGATAGGACTTTTTCAGTGGTTCAAAGGTGATATATGAGTAGCCAGAGAACTGAGGATACTGGATACTAATATCTGAAAAGCAAAGAGGGAAGCATCTTATTTAGCAGTATAAAATCAATATACACCTTTAGTACTAGATAATATCAGGTGGCAATGAAAGGCAGAGTTCCTCCAGAGACAACCATTAGTCAGTAGCAGTCAACAAACAGTTAACCTATTGCCTTGTCCTCCCACCACTTTTTACAGCTAATTCCTTTATTCCCAAGGACCTGGTGAACTTGGAAGGAAACAGGATACTGAGGGCCAAATAATGCTCAATAATTTAATCAGAGAGTTCAGAGGAAATTTCGGCAGGTTTTCATCCCTGTTACAGAAGAAAGACCACATCAACTTTATATTTATCTTCTTTTAAGAACTGATTTAAGGAAGAGAGGACAAAGTAATTTTCTGTTCTGCAGGATTACAAAAACACACATGGGAAATACAGACAGACTCTAGGCAGCATTAGTCACTGCTACTCTGTAGCTGATGCATCTGGAGAATCACTGGATGTCTCATAACAGCCCAGAAGCTTCCAGCATTCCTCTCAAGTCAGCTTAGGGCAGAAGCTAAAAGGAGTGATGGGGAGAAGAGAGTCCTTGCAGGCATTTGTCCATCCCTGGCTGCAACAGTGGCTCTTTTTATTGCTCTTGTTAAATGGCACTATCAACCCTCACCCTTTGGTGTCTTGTGTTAGACCCTGACCCTGAGAGAAAATGAAAATTAGAGATGTCTTACTGCTAGCCACTGTCAGCTGTAAAATTACCTTTTCAGCCTATTTTCATAAGAAGCACTGAGAACGCATGCAGTTTCAGGCCTGAGTTTTTATATTTACAGTGGATTTAAGTCTAATGAGGAACAAAGGCTAAGGATTCCTATTCCTCTTTGCTATTTAAATACTGAGTTTTTCTCACTCAGTTTTGCAATCTGGGTAGAGTTTTTGCTTGCAAATGTATGCATTTTAGGCTGAGGTGAAGGGGATTGGTGCTATAAACCTGAATGCAACCTCAGCAGAGAACAATTATCTCTTGTCCTAATCGCAAGCAGAACTGACTGGACCAGAGTGTCAGGCAGCTGTTGAAGCTGTGAAGAAAAGCATGTTTCTATTCAGATTAATATATTATTTAACAATATTGGCTACTGAAGACAAACTCTGTACAAAGGACTATCGGCACATGATGTTTACTCTGGAATAACACACTCCCCTGTGAAAAATAGAGGCTTTGGACTGGTGTTAATAGACTGCTTTACAAGTTGTATATGACCTTGTCAGTTCAAATAAAACCTCAACTCTTCATACTTGATCAAGGCCTAAAATCATATCTGCAGCTGTTCCATGTCGCTGAGCCACATCAAATTGTTTTCAGAAGGAGCTCTCTTTGCTCCAGCACTCCAGTTTAAGAAGATGAAGCATCCTCAGTGTCTGCATCCCTGATGCATGATGCTGTGCAACATGGAAGTCTAAAATGACCCTGCAAAAGAAACATGGATTCCTGATGCTCCTGATGTGCATGGCACAGTCTTGGCAGATCAGATCCGCAGAGGGATGGGCAGATGACAGGGATGTCCATCAGAGGGATGGGCAGATCAGCTCCTTCTTAGCTGGAGGAACAGCACCGCAGCTAATGGGACGTTTTCTTTTCAAGAGGCCTGGCATTCATCTGACACCTTGGTCACCAAACCAGAAGAAAAATTACTTCAGGGGGAAAAAGTAAACTGCTTATGTCCTGGTGAGGGAGCTGGACTTGTTCACCAGGTGATCTGCTCAATGTTACCTTTGTGAAAGTGGGGGTTTAGGTCTCTAGAGGGAAAGAACAAGAAGGCAGGGAGGGAAGACGAAGAAGGACAGCCTCCTTCAGCTCAGCAAGTTCTTGCCATGGCTCAGTTGCCCTGAAAAGAGGCAATAGGATGGGTGGCAAGTCCTTACTGAGACAAACACACCACATTGACTCAGCCTTCAGGACATGCTTTTTGAACTGATGATGAGATTTTGTTCCTCCCTTGCCCCACTTTGTCTGACATGAGTGCTGCACTGCAGACTTGCAGCCCATGAGGAAAGCCTCCTCTGGAGGTATTTTTACAATGGGAGTTTTCTCTCATCCCTGCAGTGGGACAGCATCATCTGGACCACACAGAACATGGTGGTAGTTCAGGGCTTCAGCTGCCGCCAAAAGGTAAGTGTCATAGAAGGGTTGAATGTCTTCAGCTTCCATCTGAAGGTGCCATGACTGGATCCTGTTACACCTGGGTGATTAACAACATCCCTGCTTCATCACCCCCCGACTCTTAGGTGGAAGAAGGATGATCAACTGCCCCCATGCATCTTTACACAGGTTCTGCATTCAGCTTTATTAAGGAATTACTTTTTCCCAACTTATTGAGGGAAAAAAAGCAAATGGGGTGATGCCTGAACTGCAAACTGCCTCTGGCAGAGATCCACAAAGCCCAGCTGGCTATTCCCAAAGTGCACATTGGTGGGCTCTTTGCAAAGCTGCTCCTTGACCCAGACAAAGAACAGCCAGCAGTGGGCACACAGAAACCTACCTTCCTCACACGTCTCCCCTCCTTTGCCCAAGTTGCAGTGGCAGCGGGAGCCGCCCCGGTCGTAGTCATTGATGCAGAAGCTGTCTGCAGAGCACACGGCCTCATCGCAGGACAGGTCAAGGAGGCGCGCAGCAGAGGACACGCTGCCCCTCCGCGCTGCCCTTGCAGTGGCCACCCTTACTGTGGTTGAAGGCCGTGTGACGGCAGCAGTGGAAGGAGTGGGTTCAGAAGTGGTTGTAAGGACCCGTGACAGAAGCCTGGAACTAGACCCTGGAGTGACCTTTGTTTCAACCAGAAATTTTCTGTTGCCTCCTTTAATAGCAGGAAGTGGTCTGAGCTGAAAGGAGGAAACACCAATTCAGTAAAATCAAAATTCTGTGGGGAAACAAAATTAATACCTTTTAAGATGCAGATCCAAGGCAACAAACTCATCGTCAATGAAAAAAAAAGAAGTGACCACATCACTATATCTAAGCACTTAATATCACATATTAAACTTCCTGACAAGCCCCTTTAAATATCTAGATTATAAAGAAAACAGAAGTGCCAAAGACAAATCTTGACATTTACCTCTTCTATATAAATGTCATAGTCTGAATCATCAATATCAAATCCATCACCATCACCAGTCACTGTGTCTGTGATGTACCGATGTCCATAGCTTCCACTTCCCAACTCCTCAGAGCCTGAAAAGACATAACTAGCATATTCAGTTCATATAGTTTTTTATCTTTGCATACAGCAATTCAGATCTTACCACTCCCCTGATCCATATCACCTAAATCTGAACAAATATTGTTTGTTCAAGTTGTACAAATGCAAGTGTCAGTCTGGAGATGGCAGATCCTGTCCAAATGATATATACACAACTTAAAACAAGGTGAAGACCTTCATTTAGTCACTTACTAGGTGATTAAACAAATAAAGTCAGCCAAGCTCAGTTCTCCTTCTATAAACTGACTTGTATTCATCATTTTTCTACGACAAAGGTTTCAGACTTTTTTGTCATGGACAACATTTTAATGACCAAATTGTTTTTAAGTCAAGCTTTTGCCTTTTGTTAATACAGTCTTGTATCTGCCTTACTGGAACAGCAAAAGAGATAATAAATAGGAACAACAAAAGATATGTGAACAGGTAAGATACACTCTATTTAAGACTTAATCTATTGACTCCAAAACTCCTGAAATTAGTGTCCTATGTGTATTCTTAGGCTATTTTTTAAAACACAATTCAGCACCTTGAAACAAGAAACATGCACAAACATCTTCACCCAGATGATTGTTGGGCACTGGAACAGGCTCCCCAAAGAAGTGGTCATAGCACCAAGCTCACAGAGTTCAAGAAGCACTTGGACAAATCTCTCAGGCACATGATGGGATTATTGGGGCTGTCCTATGCAGGGCCAGAAGTTGGACTCAATGATCCTTGTTGGTTCCTTCCAACTCAGAATATTGAATGATTCTATGACCATGTGTTTTTCAAGTACATAATAAATTTCTGCCATTCCCTGGAGTGCTGAACAGTGCTTTCGAGGATTCTGGCTGAGAATGGACAGTTTAAACAGTAAGGGGATCCTCATTTCTATTTCACAGAAAGTATCTGTACTTTTCTGCACTTTACATAGCAAATGCTGCCTAAACAATGGTTTGTGCTTTTTTAGCCATTAAAATTCACCAGGTCATGAAGAAATATAGTTAAAGTAACCAAATCATTACTGTTACTTGTCATTTCAGTGAGGCTGAGAACAGATATCTTTAAACCATTAAAACAACAGACTCACATATCTGACTTCTCCCTACAGTATTTTTCCAACACATGAAAACAGCATAAGCAATCTTTGATTCACAAAGTCTCTCTAGTGATCTGAACGTACTTACCTAAATCTTTTTGTACTCTCTCCTCCTTTGCTGTGATTGCAACCCAGAAGTCCAGGCAGGCAGTTATGAAATCCAACATATGTGCACCAGAGATGAATGTGTGCCCTGACTGACTAAATGGCCACACTTTGTATGCTCTGCAGGGGTTACTTATCAATGGGCTTTGCACAATACATAAGCATACAGAAAAATTAGAAACAAACGAGTAGAAATAATGAGGTGTACACACTTGCAACCAAGAAAGCATGCTGGACTGGGACAGAATGTGTGCAAGTCTTTCCACTCTAACATGTACATCTAGTCATCTGTAAATAATACAATTTATCTGTACATTAAACAGAAGTATTCAGCACTGAGTTCTACAAAATGAGCTAAGCAGAGAGCTCCACTCTGTGACTGGTAACAAGATGAGGCAAACAGGACAAACTACATCCAGATCTGACTGTGAACACACAGGCAAAGGATTACTGTTAGGGAATCAGACTGCACATTTATGAACTGGTCCCAGTCCTACAAAAACTGGAATTAATTTCACCATGCTGAAATCAAAATGTAAAAAAAACCATCTTACTCCTAGTACTCAATTTTATAGTCATTCAGGGTAATCATCATCCATAATAATTTTACTCCAGGTAGGAAGCTAGGGAGACTAAAGCAGAGAAGAGTAGAGCACAGCAGAGTATAGCAGAGTAGAGTAGAGTACAGTACAGCAAAGCAGAGTAGAGTAGAAAATTATTCCATTGGAAGGAACCTACAATGATCATCTGCAAGCTGCCCATCATAGCATCAGAATCCCCTTCCTTGGTAAACAGTGATTCTCTAAGACATGCCATTCTACCAAAGAGTTTCAGAGTGTAAAACCACATATATATGCACTACAAATATGATTTGCAGTTGGATTGCCTACTTTTTGTAGCAGGGTGAGGTTACAGGGGTGGCTGCTGTCAGAAGCTGCTAGAAACTTCTTCCATATCCAGCAAAGCCAATCCCTGGTGGCTCCAAGGATGGACATGCCAGGCCAATTAGAAATGAGGGTAATGCCTCTGTGACAACATATTTAAGAAAAACATAAAAACAAGGTTTGTGGCACAGTTTTAATTCCTGAAATAGAGGAGAAGGAGGTGAGAACATGCGAGGAGAGCAACAAGCAGACACAGAGTCAGCGAAGGAGATGGGGCAGCAGCTGCTCCAGGAGCCAGTGCAGCCCCTGGTGCAGCCCTTGGTGAGGCAGCTCTGCCCCTGCAGCACAGGGAGGGGCAGGAGGAGCAGAGATCCACCTGCAGCCCCTGCAGGAGCCACACCAGAGCAGGTGGGTGCCTGAGGGAGCCTGCGAGCCTGTGGGAGACCTGTGGGAAGAGGGCCCTGCTCCCAGGCTGGAGCAGTCTGAAGTTCCTGAAGGACTGCACCCCACAGAAGAGTGACCCACTGCTGCAGTGTTTGAGGGCTGCTGTTGCCCATGGGATGGACTCACACTGCAGTAATTTTCAGGGGGCTGCTGTCCATGAGATGGAGCCATGCTGGAGATGTTCATGGAGAACTGTCTCCAGTGGGAAGGACCCCACGGTGCAGCAGGGGAATGACTCCTCCTCTCCCTCAGCAGCAAGAGAAGCCCAGGTGATGAACTGACCACAACCGCCCTTGTAAGGGCTTCTTTTACGTCTCAGTATTCTGCTCTGATTTTGTTAGTAAAATTTCCCTTATTATCTCTGAGTGGAGCCTGTTTTGCCTGTGATGGATGATATTTGATGTGTGTTCCCTATAGGTCCTTGGTTCAACACATGAATTGTTCATTAAATTTTTTCTCCTCTGTCCAGCTGTGGAGAGGAGAAAGAGAGTGGCTTTGGTGGGGGCCTGGCATCTGGCCCAGGTTAACCCAGTCTTCTTACTGGAGAACATGGGCAGTCATGAAGATTTTGAGATAAGGACAGTAACTGGGAGAAGTAATAGGCAAAATAAGTAATGACAAGTGTTAAGTGTTATGGAGTAGAATGATCATGGGGAATTTTTCTTCTGATTATGGTGAAGGATCAAGAAGGGAATTTTATGGAAATTGTTCTTTTTTTTTTCTGAGTTGTGATTATTTTATTTTGATTTTAATGTTGGGGGTTTTATTTAAAGCTCACCACAAAAGGAATTTACTGGTAATATCATGTACAATATATTTTTAGTGTCACATACAATGTCCTTAGTTCTGCCTTGATTGAGATGTAGAAGCTCTCAACGAAGGAAGCCAGCTTCAGTTCACAATCTGATCCCAGCATTTCTCATTGGCTTCCTTCATTCTCTTGGCCAAGAGTTTTGTATTCTGCTGCTTCTTCCTTATTCTTTTGAGTGCACTGCTTCTTCAGATCTATATGCCTATGCTTATGGTGCAGCATTTGAGTAGTCCCTAGTCACTGGATTTTAGGAGCCTTGGTTCTGGGTTTCTTGCCTGCCTTGTTCAGAGGCTTTCTCACAACATACTGGCAAATGTCATCCTTCTTAGACAGGTAGAACAGCTTGGGCATTCTGATGGTTTTCTTGGGACCAAGATGACAGGGTTGTGTCAGTCAGCCCCAGAATGCCCTTTTCACTCTTTTTCACTATGACTGAGTTCAGGACATTCAAGTTTGGATCAACAATGCAACCATGAACGGATTTGCACTTTCTCTCTCCAGTTCTTCTGGGGTGATAGCAGGAATGCTCCTTGCTGAGCATAGGGCAGACACATCTCTGAGGCAGGGCACCTTGCTTCATGGGGAAATCTTTGTCATCACTGATCCAGAAAACATATCCCTCCCACTCCTCACCAAGGGAATCAGAATGGCTCTGTGGCCATTCATTTCTCATTAAATGTTCTGAGCTTGCACCTATTGTCCACTTCAATGAGCATTTGTCAGTCAGGGCTGGGAAAGAGATGGTCAGCTTCATTGTGCTCACACCTTGACACTGCTGGAAGGAGCAGCACCAATTCAGCTCTCGGCATTCACAGCAATTTTCAGCTCACTGAATCACAGCATCACAGAATTAACTAGGTTGGAAAAGACCCTTGAGATCATCAAGTCCCACCCACGGCCTAACACCACCTTATCAACTAAACTATGTCAGTGTGCCACATTCAGTCTTTTTAAACATGTCCAGGGATGGTGACTCCACCACCTCCCTGGGCAGATGATTCTAGTGTCCAATCACTCTTAAAGTGAAGAATTTCTTCCTAATGTCTAGCCTAACCTCCCCTGGTGCAGCATAAGATTGTATCCTGTTATTCTGTCAGTGATCACTACAAGAAGAGACTCACCCGCTGCTGACAAAAATCTCTTTTTTGGTAGTTGTAGAGCGTGATAAGGTCTCCACTGAGCCACCTTCATTCCAAGCTAAACAACCCCGATCACTCAGCCATTCTTCATAGGGCTTGTGTTCCAAGCCTCGTTGCCCCCCTCTGGACACATTTGAGAATCTCAACAGCCTTCATAAGTTGAAGGGCCCAGAACTCGATACAGCACTCAAGGTGTGGCCTCACCAGTGCCGTGTACTGGGGACAATCACTGCCCTGCTCCTGCTGGCCACACTATTCCTCATACTGGCCAGGATGCCATTGGCCTTCTTGGCCACCAGAGCACACTGAATACTGTTCACAAATTTTCATTGAAAATACAGGGAAACTACATTTCCATGCACTTTTAGTGAACATTTTGGGATATTCCAATTTGGCCTCCACTCCTAGCTCGCCTTCTGGGGGTGGTTCTGAGAGTTTTTTTGTCTCAGTAGTGATCTTTAAATTTTGGAATGAGTAACAATAGTCTGGGAAAAAGACAACGGGGTATCAGTTCCCTCTCAGGCATTGTTTGGAAGCTCACCATGTCTCCCACACTCCCTATATTTTTATCACACACTGGAGTAGGTAGAGGGATCAGTTCCCCCTCCCCAACAAGTCCAAACTTCTCATGCAACAGTATGCTTCTGATTAAAAGATACAGCTCTCGCCATGTGCTTTTTCTTCAGAAAGCTTTATTTCATTTCCCAACATCAGTAAAATTTTCAGAAGAGTCTCCGTCTTTTGTAACTTAGATAATTCAGTTGAAGGGTGTGGTATCATCACCATCAGCTCTGCTCCATCATATGCTAATGCCTTAAAAAAGAGCAGGCCAATATCCCTTCCATTCCTCACCAAAGAAATCACCCAGAACCTCTGTGGCCATTTGTTTCTCATAAAATGTTCTTAGCTTGCACCCATTATCCACTTCAATGGCTTCTGGCAGCCAATGGCTGGGAAAGAGATGTTCAGCTTCATCCTGCTCACACCCCAATGCCATGGGAAGGGACAGCACTAACTCAGCTCCCAGCATTTGCAGCAATTTTCAGCTCCCTGAACACCGTTGCTTTTAAATCAGGTCAGTGCTACTGTCCCCAAAACTGTGGGAAAAACAAAAGTTCTCCAACAACATTTTTTAAATATTAGAGAATTACGGCATTATTTTATTCTGGCCAGGATATGTAACAGAAATAATTTCATCCACACATTGCCTGGGTTGTGCAGAGAAAATCATTCCATCACACATGGCTCTTTACTAGATTTTTCACATACTTATACAGTCAAAACCCAGAGAAATCCATTCGTTCATTGGTCCTAAGTTACACAGTTCTTAGTATTTGGTTTCCTATTGGTTACTGATCCCTTTGCCTTTGATGCAAATTAGGACCTCATTCTTGGTTCTCTTATGATCTTTTCTTAGACCAGATGTCTCTGACACACCAGGGAGGAAGATCAGGCATTGATGGTATTGTTATGTTGACGCTTATTCCTCGTGCATCCTCTGGCAGCTCCCAGTCCATTGAGATGTCAAGCTCATCAGGGCTTGCCCAGGGAACAGTCTCTTAAAAAGAAACTTCCATTCCCTTTCCCCCAGGGCAAAGATGAAGAAAACCCCTAAATGAAGTTAGTTAAAAATTTTAGAAGTTGTATCATTTCCAATATTGCTTATTGCCTTAATATTATGTGTCTGAAAGTAAGAGCTAATTTTGTTCTTTCAATGAATAAAAGTATAATTTGCCTAGGAGCAATGGAAGCCATAAAGATAATTTGGGAATAAACAAAGGAAAACTCACAATGATCTGTCAAGGGAAACAATCTAATCTGTACTCAAACAAGCTGTAATACACAAACTCCATTTTCTAACTTAGAACTCATAAGCTACAAAATAAACATCTGTTATGGTCAAAATGCTGTCATATTTTTTTTCTCTTTCCAATCAAACATTCTATTGGCTTAATGGGATGTAAATTTGATAAGGATGGCAGGAGTGAAGCAATGCAGAAAATGAAGAATCTATACACAGGAAAACATTAGATCTCAAATTTATATTCAGATAAACACATGTGCATGTATGGGTATGATTATAATGTCATGCCAGTTTCACAGAAATTTAACTCTCCTGATTTGAGTGGTTATTACTAAAGTACATTAATAATTGCCAGCATGCAATGAAACATGGTATCTTAGGAGAGACTGGCAGTTTCATCCAGCATATCAAAATGTTCCATGCTTTTCCAACAGAAGACCTCAAGAGACCAAATGTACCCACTATTTTAAAACTGGACAATGGTTCCTTTCACGTTATTGAACTGGTACAACATTTAGAGCCTGGAGAGAACAAAGAAGGTTTGGCTTATTGTGTCTGGTAGAAAGACAGCTTTGAGGCCCTCCTTCAAAGACACTCGCTATGTAAGTTTGGTGTTACCAGAATAAGTGTGACTTCAGAAGATGTCCTAATATCTACAGGTCTCCAACTCTCCAATTTTTCCCCTTCATGACTCTAGCTGTCTGCATTTCAGCCAGCACATGCTACATTGCTCTACCTGCTGATCTGTGAGCAGCTTTGGTAAGATGTAATCCACTTGGGAGCAATGCAGCTGCTGGATGGACTCCTGACCATGTCTGAACTTATGCAGGTGAGTACATGACTGATGAGGTATCATACCACTGGCTTCTCAGCTGCCTTGTTCTTCCCTACATTTGGTCTTTGTTCACTGGACATAACATGATAGCCACATGTGATGTGATGCAATAGAACTACAAATCAGGATGCAGAGAAATTAACAGGGTTTTTTGTAGATAAACCACAACATCAGCCCATCTCTTAACTGCACTGTGCTGCCTTCCTGGAGAGCTCATCTTGTAATGGGTGGTAAATCAGGGACAATTAAGCAAAGTGGTACACTGCAAATACCAAAACTATGACAGCAGAGATTATAAGCAGGCTATATTTAATTAAATCAGTGTTCCAGTGTACAAGGAGATGAAGTCTGTATAAGACCTTCTACCAGGTCCTATAATCCTGTTGTACAAATAATTTAAGAACTTCTGGGGGTCATGAACTTTAGACAGCTTCTTTCCAAATAATTAGGGATTAAGTTATACTAAGGAAATCCTTCTCAAAACAAATATAAAGCCGCAAAAACATTTGTATTGCTGATTAGGTTGCCATCATCCTTCTAATGAAGAGACATGAGAGAGTGTAGGAGGTGGAACAGGGGGCACTGTCACACAGCCAGATTGAACTGAAATGTTAACAGACTGACTGGCTTCATCCAGAACCCTCCACAGGAGGGGTTTATTAATCCAAAATACATCGGGAACATTTTCAAACATGTCTTATGCTTTCCAATGACTCAAAGTGTGACTCTGCATGTCACTTGGCCTGTCTCTTGCCTTTTGTCACTGTCCCTACAACTACCAACACTGCTTTTGTAAATTCTCTGGAGGTGTGTGGGAAACAGTTCTGTGGAAAACCTTCTCCATTTACTATCTCCAGGACACATCACCAGCATTTAAATAAAGGTTTGGGCCCCAGAGGCTGCCCCTTTTTTTTGTGCCTGAGCTTCAGCTGACACATTCAAGCTCCATGCAGAATATATAAGCATCTGTGGCAATACCCTGCTCTGTGCGATCCTGGCGGTGACAGCCAGGACCAGAGGAAGGGATGTGCCCTGCTTAAGCAGTCACTTCTGTCACTTTTATTGTGGAGACAAGTAGGAGGGTATTTTTAACAGAAGACACTTCCTCTGTTGGTTTGGTAAAGCCCAAGGCTGGTGACCTTGCAGGCACAGTGCAAACCCCATCTGTTTCCCGAGGAGATGAAGGGTATTTAAGCAATGCAGGTGACGACTTTTTTTTTTTTGTTTGTTTTATTCTTTGAGACAGTTTATTTTGTTGCTTCTAAACTGAGAATGTGCAATCTCTTATTTTCCAGTGAATTGTCCATGACATTTTGAAAGATTTTATAGAACAAAATCCCAACAACCATGTAGGTGAAATACCCACAATGTGCAACTGTAATTAAGAAAGGCAACAAAAAATTGAATTATTACATCATTTCCCTCTAGCAAAAAATTAATAAAACCAAATCACAAATAAATGAGAACCCTTGGGGAAATATGCCCTCTCTATACTCCGTGAAAATGGAGCAATTAACAATACATGCATATTTTAGAAGTAAGGGGGTAACTGCTTATAATCAAGGCCGCATGTTCTATTTTCAAGGACCTTGGGAGGTCTGTCACATTAGGTGATACTGTTAACATCCCTTTAGGGGAGCAAAGGTTTTCCTATGCTGACCTGAAACAACACAGTCAGGAGTAGTGCAAATCCACCTCCATTTTAAAAACAAAAGGAGTGAACTACTTGTGAGAACGAGATAAACCACAACAGAAAACATCCCCAAGTAGCATTGACTCATCTCTGCTTCATCCTGCCTACAAGAGCTGCAAGACAACCTGAGTAAGACATCATGGACCCTGAAGGTCCTCTGCATTTGAGGTAATGTTGGGAATTTGTTAATCAATTAAAATAAACATCAGAAAAGCACTACTTATGTCAAGTCGTGAATAAAAAAATCCACCATATACAAGTGTAATATTGCAAATTTTTGAAATCCAAAAACACTAAGGACCTTAGTGCCAGCACCATGTGAGCTAAATGTAATGCAAAGGAGTCAGACATAACTTCTGGCAGTTTTCTAAGATATTTCAGGAATTTCTGAAGAATAGGCAGGCAGAAGATAGCATCAAACATTCTGTAGCATATAGCATGTTTCACTGCATAGGTGGAAGGAGGAACCACAGTAATAATGAAGGTAGTAATTCTTATGATGTGCACTCTGAAGAAAAAAGGTGCTTCAGTTTCAGAGATGCCAGCTGTCTGGCACCTTTTCAAAAATGCAGATGACTAAGAGTCACTCGCTGGCTCTTTGAGACAGTCAAGCAACTGGTACCACCTGAGCCAGGCCCAGGGGATTATCAGGTGTCTGTGAAGAGCACATGCCCTCCTGCAGTGACCCACGAAAAACACAAAACTTTGAGGACCTCAAATCTGCTGAACATTAACACCTGAGCAACTGAAGTGAGTGATTAACTGGACCAAGATTCCATGCTTTCTGGCTGCTAGAAGCAGGAGGGTACGTTCAGATATATAATATGAATTAGGATTGAATTTTAATTTGATGCATTTGAGAACAGTGTGTAGTTTGGGGGGGGGGGGGGGGGCGGTTAATTCCTGGGTTTTTTTCTGAAACTTGTCCATTTAATCATTCTTCAGAGGTTTTTAATGTTTTGGGGAAAAAGAAATGTTCAGGCTATGCACAGCTTTAATGAATTCTCCCAATAAAAGTTTAGCTTTTCTACTAATACGCTGAGTACTTGTGTATCTGGTTAACATCAAGTCAGTCTCCTACACAGACATCAAAAGTAGAGACAAGTGAGAGCTGCTATCAGCTAGACTATCAACTCAGCTACAGTCCTCCCTTCAGAAAACCAAATAATTTATTTCTAAAGGCATGCATCCCTGACACTTTCAAGCAACACTCCTTGCTCTGAACAAATCTGCTTGTTGTGATGGCAGGTATCCACAAGATAATGCAGGTTTTCATGCATAGTGGCTATATGTAGTTTTTAAGCCTATTTTCAAGTAGCACACCGACAAAAGAACAATTACATTTGTCAAAGGGTCTAGAGTCCCAAAGTAGCCCCAAGTACAAATCTGGAGCAGGGCTGGAGCACATCACAGACATGACATGCCCTGGCCTGCAGGAGCTCTGCCTGGTCATGAGGGTCTCTGCCAAGCACTGCCAGGCCCTTGGAGTGGGGAAACCAACCTCTCAGTCACTGCAGCACTGACGTGCCTACCCTGGGCCAGCACAGACTTTTTAAGCCAAATCAAAGACCAGTGCAAAATGCATAATATAATGAATTTTCAGGTCTGATCCAGGCATAGAGAACCAAGCTAATGTCCCTTATGAACCCCTCTACAAATCAATGCTTATCCACACCAGATGTGAATTTGATTCCAAGCTCTAATGACAGAAACCCACGATCTAGAGACATCTTGGCAGGCCTCTGTGGAACAAGCAGTTTCCAAGGCAAAGTGCCTTCCCTGGAGTACTGCAGTAATAGACTCAGCATGAAGATGATTCTACCCTTATTAATAGAGCTAAACACTTTACCTTTTTCTGACCAAAGGATGCAGCTGCTAACATCCAAAGATAAACCAAAGAGCACATATGTGCCTGAGGCAGTAGGAGTTGACCCTGGAGAATTCCATGGGCCAAGGAACTCCAGAGTACACTACACAAAGTTTTCACAAACATTTACTTCAGAAGTTAAACTATGAGCTCAGCAGCCATGGCAAACTACATGCAAACTGTTCAAGTGACTGAATTTATGACAGGGACAAAAGGAAAACTAAAAACTGCCATATAAGACTCAATAAAAAAAAAAACCTGCCATATGAGACTCAATGAAAAAAGGGATTCCACAACAGAGACACAGTTTAAAAAGAAATCTTTATCAGGTCAAATTGGTGGATCACTAAGTATATTGTTTGTTTTTGCAGCATGCAAACTCTTCTTGCAGAGATCACAGTCCTACCTGAATATTTGCTGCTCACTTTCACTAGCTAATTGGAGGTAGTTTGCAATTGAGAGAGTGAGAAAATAAAAATAAAAGGCACTTAAAAGTACTGATACACATTTTTATAGAAAAAGTTTGAGACATTAATGATTTAGCTCAGTTAGTCCCCATACCTTGCTGGCTTTGCCTCTGTTTCCTCCATTGCTTCTCTTTGTGACATTGGCTTTTTTGCTGTTAGAAGATGTGATTTGTGCAATTCCCAATATGCTCTGTGTTGGCTTGGTTGGGATTCTCACATGCAAGCTATGAATTTGGGTGTGATGAGGAGCAACAGCCCCTTAAAGTCAACCTACAGAGACACTGGTACTGGCAGAGGATTGCATCCTGAGGAAGCCCAGCAGCAACTGGACCAACACTTACTGCAGTGTGCATGGCCTATATTGCTACACAAATGTAAATATAATAGTTAACAAATTGGTATGACGGCAGGTTCATCTAATATATATCTAATATCTAATATCACCACCAAGAAAGGGGTGCTTATTTCCTTATGTCATTATTTTCATGACAATGCTTAATGGTTAAGTGTCTTACTCCTCAGAAAACTGTACAAGTTTGATTTGGTCTGAGTCGTTGAAATTATAAATGTTATATATAAGGTTCAGCTTCAAAGAACAGAAAAAATTAACAATAGACTTTGTCTCTCTCATTTCTCCCCATGATATTCACTTATTTGTACTCATGAAGCCAGCACAAAGTTCAGAAAGTAGCAATCCAAAAATACCTGTCAATGACCTCCAGAGCAAAGAAATGGCATGAGAGTGATGCTGCCTAAGTCTTTTCAGATCTTTGCTCATGGCTTGACTTTCACAGGGTGCTTGCTACAAGCTCCTCAGACAGGACTGAGAAGTGTCAGAATGGAGGTGATTGTGCCTGGAAAGCAACTTTTTCCACCAGCAGGCTTCCACAGATACCCCAGATACAGTTTATTTACAGATATACTTCATTTTTATTTAGCTTTAATAACAGAAAGGTGGTTGTACTCACTGAATGTGCGGATGACATCGCTCGGTGCACTGGCAGGGCTGGATCCAAAGGAGTTTTCTGCTCGGATGGCAAATTGATACCTTGTGTTTGGGAGAAGTCCTTTGAGAACCATGGACTCCATCTGGATGTGCTCTCTTATTACCGTCCAGTTGCTGTCAAGGTCTGGCCTTGAGGATCAAACAAAGACCAGATCTTGAATAATTAAAGCTGGCTGTAAAAATTAGCTGTGTTTATACTTTTCTAGGGAATACACTAATAAATGAGTCAGAAGTGTACTAAATCATCACTGAACCCCTTCATTCTTAAAGGATCACACTGTGCAACCCACCATTACCAAGCTGTGAAGCCTGTGATGTCAAAACTTTATAATCATACAAGCGCAATAACTCAGATTTTGCTTATAAAACCAAGAACCGACTGACAAATCCAGTTAAGTTTATCTGTTTTGTGGATTTTGGATTTAGAGTTTTCAAGTAGGAGTCTATTACCCTCAGTTCCGACCTCCCTATGTGGCTGTATAAGGCAATAAATAGATGGCAATAGAGGGAAAGATCTTGATTTATTTCTAAGAGTTTGTGTTCTAATGCCAGTAGGTCCCTTCAAACATATACAAGCATTAGCAAGATGAGAATCCAACATTTGATCTCCGAGGTAATCAGGTTAATCCACTCAGATAGGAACATACAGAGCCGAAGTCTTCTCTTCAGAAAAACAGACCAAAAAAAAAACACCAAAAAAAAGAAAAAAACACAAACACAGACAACCCACAAAACCCACAGAACAATAATGCAGAGAACATAGCCTATATACCTGGATTTTGTAACAAGATTCCAATAGCTGCTTTTGGACAATCCCTGGTTAACTCCTGATTCATACTGGAAGCCAACTGCCAGTAAGTAACTTCTCTAAGTGCCATTATATTTCAAGTGAAACCAGTGTGACTATTCACATGGCAGTTTGTTATCAAGTGTTTTAAGTTCATTTATACAGGCACATTGTAAAGGGGTGGGTGACTTCAAGTACTCTGAGAGAGTATTCTGATGCTTTGACACCATTTCCACTCTCTACAAAAGTGGCCTCTTCTTATCAAAGAGAGAACAAAATAAGAAGCTAAAAAACACAACACAATAATGTAAACATTCATTCTAGGCCACCCAAAATATTAAAATTAAAGTTTATTAAAGTAAAATAAGAACAGAAATAGCTTTCAGAGAAATTATTCTAGTGCTACTGCAATATTTATTACAGGAAATAACCTCCAAGTGCACCCTGAATCTACCAGTGTTTACACAGGACTAGCTGCAAATGTTTCCAACAGTCTTCAAGTTAAAATTTATAGTACAAGGCAGGCATTTTGTATTTGTTTATGTTCAGCTGGAAGGAAATGCCAAAGTTAATGTATGTTTTCTTTTAGTGGTCAATACAAGATCTACTGATCACTGAAGTCCATTGCTTTGTGCCAGCATGGCAAATGCAGTGGCAAAGCAGAAGTTCCCAGCTCCCTGTCTCAAGTGCACAGTGGCCCACAGGATACGAGTATCTCATTATTTTGCTAAAAATAAAAACAAAATCAGAAAAACTCACAAGATGTAATGATACCTAAACAGACCATCTTAAGTCACCCTTCACCACCATTTCCTGGTGGACAGAAGAGCATTTATTTTGGCTACCCTTCCATTGTTTCCCTCTGAGCTTTTGATGCTGGAGCCAAAATGAAAATATATAGTGTTTTCCAAATGAAAGCTGTTAACATTGCCTCCTTCCAAAGGCTTGCTTAGTAGTGTTTTCAATTTTCCTGTACACATCCTTTTTTGGTTCTAATTCCCATCCAAGGAATTCCTACTAGCTCAAGAGCTGCCTCTTTGCAACAGACCTTGCCTGTGTGTCCACCCAAATGGAAACAACACACCTTTGATGAAGGGACCCAAAGGAGGCATTGTGCCCTAGAAAGATCTAGGAGATAACACAAACAGCAGGTTAGGCTTTAAATACACGGACATTTCCTTCTGCAGAAGTTTATAATAAAGGAAATGCCTGCAAACATGTAACAATCTGCATCTGAAAGAAAGAGGGAGATTTATCACTTGACCTTTGCTACCTCCCCAGAATGCTCCCTGTGTGAACAAAAGAGTATGAGATGAAAACATGGCAAACAGATGGGGAAAGGAACAAAAATTCAGCTGGTGAGTGCATCCAGGGCAAGCCAGCTCCCATGTTCCCTGAGATGAGAACATTTTGTTGAAAATTGTCTACACGGTCCTTTTTTTTTATGTCGTATTTCAGTGTGTTGTCAACTTTTACACTGGAAGGACTCATTCTGTTACCATTTTTCCCATTTTCCTGCAGCATTCCCCAGCACAGGGGACAACACCTTGCAGGCCAGTTCCAAATATTGTATCTGTGAATGGGGAAATCAGACAACTTCCATGGACATTGCCTGCTCACAATTGCAGCTGTGCAACTCCAACACATAAATGCTATGCAGAAAGACTCTAACACAAGTCATAGTGGTTTTAAAATAATAAATATATGGCTAAAGCAAATAGGACTGGATAGGTATAAACCAAGGGCAGAATTCAATACCAAATGTACCCAAAACGTTTGGATTATTGCTTTATGTTGTAACTTGGGAACTGATTCAATTCAAGATGGGAATTCTTTCTGATGCAGAAAACAGCAATTTTATAGTCACATGAACTTCCTTTTAAAATCACCTGGAAATTATTTAAGTGTGAGGCACCCCCTCACACAATCCAATTTTTCTAACGTTTCTGATTGTTCTTCTGTGCTGTATTCACACTCATCTCAAAGGGAAAATTCATCTTGAAATGGTTTTAGAAAGCATTCCAGCAAATAATAAATATGATGACAAGTACAATACATAATCATTTGTGATAGAGAAATGTCTTGTATAACATACTGCACTATAATATATTATTTTTAGTAACTTATTATTTCACATCACTGTGACACTTTGCATAAAATAGATCAACTGATATGCCAGGTTAGTTGTGAGGAAAGGAAAAGTGGACCATTTTGGTAACTCATTCTCTTGTTAGATATTCTTCTTATGCTATCTAATGTTGTTAAGCACTTCTTCCCTAGTATCTTTCACTCCTCTTGCTTTATCAGTTACCTTTTTCAAGGAGTTAATCTCACAAGCAGTGAGCTGAATACTGAGACAGATATACCCACTTTGTGCAGTAATCAGGGAAACAATATTAAAAGTATTTTTCCTAGACACTGGGAGGTGTCTCCCTGGTCAGATCTGTTATTTCAGGTTCTTTGCAAACAAAAGCAAACAATGGTTCAGTGCAATGTCAGAGACAGACAGTTCAGCAGAGAATGGATCCAGGGACAGATTTTTCTGGGAGGGAGAGGGAAGGTTTCAAACTAATCAAGAAATCTGTGCACAACACTATGCTGAATCTGCACCACCCTAACATCTGAATACTAATAAATCTCCCAGTTTTATCAGCAGAACCTGCCTAGTTCATTGCAGCAGAAGTTTCATGTCACTACCAAGATGCTGAAAAATTTCCTTTGCATGCCAAGATTAATATTAAAAGCTTTTGATTTCATCTACATACCAATGAGATGAAAATAAAGTGACCTGGTTGTTTTAGGGCATATGCTGCTAAACCCTCGTGGTTCTGCAGCTGCTGTATAGCTATAAAAATTCAGTTAGGTTAATCACCGAGTTTGAAAGATCATGTAGGCATTCATCAGATTAAAAATATGAGTATTTGGATTATTTGAGTGAATATATCCAAGATATTTTAAGAATTAATTTTGTATAGCATCTTCAGGAAAAACACCTAAGCTCATATGCTTAAGTCTGGGGTCTTGCTTTAGAGACTTTCATAAAAATGTAATTTTTCATTAAATACTTCTCACTGTTAATCAATAGAATATTTACACTTAGCCTACAAAGTTGCACAGACATATATATTTTGATTTTAACATATCCTATTGCACTTTCCCTTAGAACTCCAGTGAAGAGTGAGTCCTACAGTCTCTCTCTGGACTTTCGTCATTTAGACAGGTGGGATTGTGATCTCCCTAGCATACTTTGTTAGTTAGCAGCACAGTAGAGCCTGAATTAGCTCAGCTCACCTTATATCTGAAGCTGCCTGCAACCTTCCACTGCCTGTAGTGAACCAACTACTTCCTTTTGTCCCACGGGAAACCCCTTAGGCAAGTGCTTAAATAAAGCACCAAATTTAAACCCTGAATAGAGACAGGATGCAGTCTAGCTCTGGATCTGATTAGACTCTGGTATCCCAAAACAATTAATATACAGAGTTTTCATGAATGCACTGAACTTCCCCAGTATCACAGCTGAGCAATTAAGAGGAGTGCTTTGTCCCAGCATAATTTTCCTATGGTAAAAATCATAAAGTTAATTCTAAGGAGATGGAAATTACTTAAACAATATTGTAATTTTCAGACATTTGTGCTGTGCCAAAGCAAAATTACAGATTCGCATTAGAAAGTTATTAATCTTGCAAAATCACAGGATACTGGTGTATTTCTTTGACATAAGAGGACTCGATTCTAATTTACTTAAACTGATTTGTTTTAATCTGACACTGGTTTAATTTACTAGCTTTAACTCATGATAATACATTTTATAGTAATTAAAACTATATGCAGCAAAAGACAACGAAGATTAAAGTTAAATGTTTACCTTTAGCTGCCATTAGGGCTTATGGCTCACTGAACTTACTCCAAATATACAACCAAGCTTCCAAGTCTAAGAGAGCATTATCCCAAGATTAACAAAGGCACTTTCAACTTAGCTTTAAACCTCAAACTAAACAGTGTAATCAAAACATTTTGCTGTTAGCAAATTCTTTCCCAAGAAAGCCAATGAAACACTGAAATTTCAATCACTCGCATCTTTTGACCTAAACAGCAGCTTTCCACTCCCTGGCTGAACTAAAACATTCAAGGGTGCACTTTCAGTGTGTCAGATGAAGATGATGGTGCCCACTTCTTCCATTAGCAGGCTCCTGGTGCTATGAAGAAGTGTACATAAGCCTCCAGGTTCCATTGTGCAGTCAGTCAGAACACAAGAAAATTGCTTCCCCATCAACTGAGCAAATGAGAGAGAAGAGATGCAGGGAGAGCAAAAAGCTCTGATAAAAAGGTGTTTAAAAAATAGATATTTAAGATATTTCACTGTAGTCTACAGCAGACATTACAGAAAGGAGATACGTATCTTCAGCCCTCATGTCCTGCCTTGCAGTGCACTGAATATTGGATGGCCTCCAAATAAATATGGGGGCTTTCAGCCCAAATACAAAGTGCATCATTGAACAAGTAGGTTTTCAGTCTGGGTATTCTTTCTGCTATATCAATATCTTTTTGCTATATCAGTATCTTTGAGATTGAATACTCAAATAATACCCATACTTTGAAAATCAAGTTCTTCCCATGTGTTTAACAATAACAATTTTTTTTTTTTTAATTACCATGGTTTCCTTAAGAACGATTTTTTTTTGACCTTTGACAGATCAGTTTAAGAAGTTAAGTTTCTTCTTTTCAAGGATCCTCTACTAAAACCTGTAATCAAGTATTCACTCAAAGGATTAAAAGGGTGAATTTTACATTCACTGTAAGGGTAAACACTGAGGCAAATAAAAATAAATAGATTTGTATGCAGATATTCGCTCACAAGCCTATGAACAGCCTATGTTTATGCTTGCAGACACAATCACCTCCTCCTGGCCCTTTTTATGCAGCTTATAAAAGCAATTTGACTTGAAACTTCTGACAGTTCAGTTCTACTACTGTGAATTTTAAGAATTCATCACGAAAGAACAAAAAAGCGCCCACCAACATCCCACTTCCCCCCCAAATCTAACAGAGAGATCAACATTTCATGTAAATTTGATTAGCATTAGCATAACAAAGCAAGTCTAAATCCTGCAAGTTTAAGACCCAAACAACTTCATGTTCAAGAGGCGTCTGGATCTTGCACTGGGTTATGTGATTTAGTCATTTAGAGGCTACAGTGTTGGGTCAATGATTGGCCTGGATGATCTTGAAAGTCTTTTCCAAACCTGATATTTTTATAATTCTATAACTTTTATCAGGTTAAACTGTCCAACATACTGAATTTTCAGTCCTCAGATTATTTTCTAAAGCAGCCCAGGAAACCACTCTGCCAAACATTCTTTTCTCAGCATAGTTTGACAGCATTTGATTACAGGAGAAACTTAAAACTTCGTTAATCCAAGCTGCTATTAGAGGAAACAGCTCAAATCAGACCTTATTTTTCTTCCATCAGAAAGTACAACTTATTGGTGATTTTATAACAAATTAGATACTTTCTGATTTTGTCTTTAAATTTCCATGGTAATTCAACACACACTGAGAGGCAAACTAAGCATACAATACACAATAAGTAAATAAATCATATCTATATGCGGTTGAATAGTGCAGTTTAGGTTAAAAAAGCCCCAAAACACTATAGTGCACAAACACTAAAACTCAGACTCCACTAGCAAACTTGCCTGATAAACTCCACCGTGTAGTACTGGATGGGAGAACTTCCTTCACTCACTCCAGGCTTCCAGGACAACGCAACTTCTGAATCAGAAACCACCACAATCTGGGGCTGATAGGGTGGTGCAGGAGGCATGCACTTATCTAAGAAGAAATGCAAAGGAGTAGCATTAGAGAAGCAGCTGGGTTGCTACACACAATACCCAACACCCACAGAGTCGGGAATCAAATTCATAGGCTTCTCCCCTACGTATGTGGAAAAGTACCAGTGAAACACCGTTATATTGCACATGGCAGAGGTTAGGTGTGAGTGCTACAAACATCTGCCCTTCCAGTTTTGCAACAGAGCTCTGCAGGCAGAGTTACCTTGGGATAAAGTTGTGACCTCCCTGGGCATGCTGGGCCGTCCTTTCCCTGACCAGCCATACGCTCCAATGCTAACGCGGTGTGGAGTGCCTGGCTTCAGGTCGCCAATAACAACATCCTGCCAATTCAAGAGCAGACAAGCATGTTGTGTCAGCAGTTCTGTTTAACTGGGGATGGTGCTGTGAGCTGGGACTCAGGGATCTTACATGGTGTTTTCCCTTCACTCTCCGTGGAAGATTGTCCCCTGCCCGATACAACTCAGAAACAACAAACATAAATAGAATCATGTTTCTTCTCAAGCTGCAGCTTCACCTCAGGGGAATTCACAAGGTTGACCTGGACCCATTTCTCAGCATAACTCATATGGTTTCAGATATTTGCATTTTATATCCAGCTTTTTCACTGGTGAAGTCAAAGTCACATACTATTCCCTCCGTTGAGCCAACTGCTAGTATTTAGTATCAGTCTGGTGTGTTTTCCCCTTTTCTTTTTTTTTTTTTTGTTTTGTTTTGTTTGTTTGTTTTTATTTCTCTTTTAAATTCAGAGGTCATAAAACCTCCCAAGAGTGAAGCAATTTGATGCAGTGTGAAATGATGATCCTTAATTTCTCATGGTGTAGAGCCCTATCCCATCACCTCTCACAATTTTATGAGCTCAGCTAAAAGCCTTGACTTGAAGCGAACACTTCCCTTATTTGTCCTTCTGCCACAAACACAGAAAGATTAACCCACAGAAAACTACTGTAAAGGAGGAAATGGTCAGCTCCATGTGAAGAGCTTGGGCTGATGAATACTCTTTAGAGGAGCCAGTTCAAATCTCCCAGAAAACAGAAAATATCACCAAAACATTACATTTCATCACTGGCTGCTTCACATAGCATGGATCAGCCTCAGACATTTAGATCTGATCTTTAATGGAGAGTGCATACATGTATTAAGAAATTGGGTATTCTTTATCTGCAGCCTACCTGGAATGTCTATATTAATCCCAGAATTATGAATTTTGACAGCATATACAAGGAAACAGAAATGTCAGGTTCTATACCACAGACTAGTCTAGTCTGAAAAATAAGCACTTTTTAAAAACCTGTTTAACAGCTATTATTCTTCTGGTTTTCATTCTCTGATATTAAACACATTAGTCACGGTGCATTTGAAAATGCAGAGTTCTCCTTTTTCTTCATGTTAGAATAGACTTTAAATCTGCACTTCCAGTTGCATTAAAATAGTAAACAATTCCCAAATTTTATTAACTGCTTTTAATGGTCTTTTGGAAAAAAGCACTTCCTCTCTACTCTTTGAGAAACTCACATTATTACTAAACCATTGTTCAGCAGCACCCTGCCATCTGTCATTTCTCTTGACGTGGTTTTGGAGCTCCAACACTGATTTCCTATTATCATGAACCACCTGACCACTATGATGCTTTTCCATCATTCACCCTTGATCTGCTCGAATGATCTGGACAGGTCTGAGATGAATCTGAGATTTTAACAATGCTGGAATAGTAACTGTCCAGAGAAAGGCAGCAAGAATGCTCACTCTGAAAGATTAATCTGGGTCTTTCAGTCTCATAGCTGAAGGGACTGAGGTCTTTTACAATGTGATCTGAGAAAACCATGACCTCCTCCTGGTGACGGAATTGATGCCCTGCTTCTGCCTTTCTATTCTCCATGCCATATGTACTGTCTGTCTGCTTTAAACTATGGGCATTTTTTTTTCCTGACAGTATTCTTCTTTATTACACTCATGTTTATAAGGAAAAATCCTTCATTATCTGTCTTACTGTTTTCACACTATTCAGGAACTTGGTCCTTGGAGAGAGTTAGATATTCGTGTACGTGCCTCACATCCAGACTCAAGTCTACAATAAACTGAACAGAGAGGATTTCTTTGAGTGCCTGGCCAGTCAAGATCAAAGCCCTAATATCTACTAAGGTATTCAGCAAGTTCAACACGTGTGCCCTCAAAACCTCAGCAAGGTATACTCATGCCTGACACACATGACTACCTGCCTCCTTCTGGCAGTGCCTTCTCTATGAGCACAGCCCTGGAACACACAGTGGGTATCTCTGAAACCAAACATCTAACCTTCAAGCATCAGGGTATCAGTGAATAAGTAAAAAATTCAGGACACCATCAAGCTACCCTGACCTGTGGCAATGTCAGGGAATATCCTCTTCACACCAGGAACACTTTCAAATCAGATCCTGGAAAAGAAGCACAATTCCTGGTGCCCCACTGTCCAGTAGCCTGTGAGTACATATTTAATTTCTTTTTCTGCTTCTATTTAGAAGACAGGTCTTAAACCCATATTCTGTCCCTCTCAGAAGAGACAGAGTGACCTCATAGATAAAAAATATAGGTAGTATGTGGAAGAGTTATCTCCATCATTGTAGTCCCCCCTCCACTCAAATTAGCTCTATATTTTGAAGCCTGATACCCCAAGCTCAACACTCAATTGCTGATGATGCTTCAATACCTCGCTTTCTAGCCTTGCACAACTCTCTTGCTAAAATCCTGATAAATGACATCTGGTATTCTCATTACAATCTCATATTGTTGAATGGGCTGAGGCAATGTGATGCCTTTTCTGTGGTACGGGTGCCAATTTCACAGATTATCCCATATATCCCTCCCTGCCCTGCCACACAGCTTTCCTTCCCTACAAGTGTGTTGAAACTGTGAGGCTCAGTAAACTGCTTCATAGTAACCAGGATTACAAACTGTTTTCCAGAAGAATGTCTGTTTTCTGTTTTGTTTTAATCCAAAAAACCATCAGACTCTGGATTACAGCACAGCTGCAGGAACGGAGCTGGTTTTAATGACATTCTCTCCCCTGGCAACAATTCCTTCCCTGAACTACTGGTCTCGGCTGGTCATTTCCCATTTTATACTGGTATGTTTAGTGATTTGGCAGGGAGCAGTGCTGCTCTCCAGGGCTCTGTGCCCCACCTAAAACCTCCCATCTTTAAAGCCTACTAATTTTTATTGATTTTTCCTTTTTTTTATATGTACTGGAGTTCCTGAATATTATGCCCAGTTAGAACAACCACCTATAATAAATGGTACTGCATCTGCACTTCCCCTGGCTGCTGTCACTTCCATATTCTCTACTTTACAGTAGAGATGATATAATACACAATAATACACTATCCACTTTGCTTACACACAGATACATGAACAGAAACAGGCAGCACAAATCAGCTCTTGGTGCTACAGCAGTCCCACATGGCCCAGAGAAGCCTCCAAGAATCATACCCAGCACCAGGAGAGGCGTGATGGAAACATTAACTATGCAGACTTAACCACAAAACTATTGCAGATTTCTGTTGAGTTTGGTATGAATACAACAGAAAGCATTTCATCGAGAACACCACTTCCTGGAGGATTAATGACAGCTGGGAGCTGATTAATCCCAGCCATTCATACTTCTCCACAAGTACCCTTCAGAAGTGTTATTTTTATCAAGCATAAAAAAAAGTGCCCAGCATGGAAGCTCAATTCTGAAATGCCACAATCCAGACTCAGCTCAGTTAGGATTGAACCACATAGTCCTGGTTCAAGTGCATTCTAAGGACTCAGCCTCCAGTAGTCCAACCAAACTCCCCTTATTCCAGACCAAAAAAAGCTCTGTGAGCTCTATCAACCATGTGAGATTTCTCTATTCCTAAAATAGCCCTCAGAAAACAAAAGTCTGCAAGAGGCTGTTGGTGCTAGGCATTTCAGTTAAACACTGAAATTGCTGTCCTTTCCCCATCCAAACCCAAGCACCTCCTGCTTGCTTCCTGCTCACAATAAACCCAACCAGTTTACTGCTCACAGGAAGCAGACTGGACGAGTGCAGGACTGGAAATAATCAATCTGATTAATTCACCAGCTGCAAAGCCATTAAGAGAGTTGGTATTTCTTTCAAACTTTTATACTAGTAGCTAGTCTCCCACTCCTTCCTCTGGGGCGTTGCAAGGCTGACCTCTTCCTGCGCTCCTCCTTCTCCTCCTTGGCTCTTTCTGGACTGGCTCAGGTTTTTCCCTCTTCATCTCCTCTCCAACTGCCAGATTTTGCTCTTCCCTTCTACTGTCTGGCTGACTACTTGACCGTCCCTATCATCTCTAAATCCTCACTATCTGGATATATCTCATTTTTTAGACAAATCTACTCCATCAAAACAAGGCATACATAAATACCTCTGGTGACTGAAAAGAAGGTTTATCCATTGCTGAAAAGGGAGCTAGTTTAGGGCAAATTTGGGGAAAACTCTGAAAACTCTCTGAAAGGAGCCTCCAGGAAATAAACTTCCATGGCCCCTCCCCACCCACCTGGTTCAGGGAAAAATTTCCTCTGAGAGAGAAGTGGAAAAGAACCTGTTTATTCAACGAACAAAGCACTCCCCAGCACCAAAACAATTAACAACACCAGATGACAACAAAACTCTTTCACCACTCTGAAGAGATGAACAAATCCAGAAAGTCTTTCCTGGGAGTGGTTGCCCGGGTCTGGGTGCTGGGGATTGCTCTCCAGCCCTGGGGATGGCTGTTGCAGATCACTAAATGCAGGCTCCTAGTGTTCCTTGGTGTTTCCCAGATCCCAGTCCAGAGTAGGTTGGATGGTATTCAGGAAGAGGAAAGGAAAAAGCAACAGTCCAGGGAAAGAATTGGACTGCTTAGCTAACCTAACTAGGAAGCAAGCAAAGCAAGAAAGCAGGCAAAGCAAGCAAGCCAAGCAAGCAAGCAAGCAAAGCAAAAGCCAGCCAGCCAGCACTAGTCTTTTCTAGACAGCAGACCATGGGGGGAGGTGAACCAGATGATAACAAGGCAAAACAAACTTTTACTTTCAGAGTCAGTTTTGAAAGTACAGAACATATTATCAAACGTAAACAGAACACACTCTTGGAGATACAAACACCATAACGTCACCCTAGGACCTTCCACCCCTTATCTCCATATCTTCAACATCATGTAAAAACTCCATCAAGTTAAAACTTGTATCTTTCACTTACTCATACCTTCGACACTTACACATTTCCTTCTATTTCACTTGCTCCAACCTTCGACACTTACACATTTCCTTCTATTTCACTTGCTCCAACCTTTGACACTTACACATTTCCTTCTTTCTCATGTCTGTGTGTTTTCATGCACAGACATTGGCAGTAACATCCAGCAAGCAGTGATATTTGCACAATAGTTTCACTCCACAATCAGATCTCCCTGAGGTACACATCGTGTTGTTCCATCTCTCTGCATTATCTACCATGTACAACCTGGTCCTTGAGCAAAGACAATTCCACGAATGGGTTTGTCTGTACTCGAGTCAGGATTGATCCACACTGATTTCCCTAACAAACCTCTGACATGTGCCACTGGGACTTTATCTCCGTCTACTATATTCAGGGGCTCAGACTGGGCAGGACCTGCTCAATTGGTGGAACCTCGGCTGTTAACTAACCCGGTGGCCTTTGCTAAATGTTGCTCCCAATTTTTGAAAGATCCCCCACCCAATGCTTTTAAGGTGGTTTTTAACAGTCCATTGTACCTCTCTACTTTGCCTGCAGCTGGTGCATGGTAGGGGATGTGGTACACCCACTCAATGCCATGTTCCCTAGCCCAGGTGTTGATAAGGCTATTCTTGAAATGAGTCTTATTGTCTGACTCAATTCTCTCAGGGGTACCATGCCTCCAAAGGACCTGCTTTTCAAGGCCCAGGATGGTGTTACGGGCTGTAGCATGAGACACAGGGTAGGTTTCCAACCATCCAGTGGTGGCTTCTACCATTGTGAGCACGTAGCGCTTGCCTTGGCGTGTCTGAGGCAGTGTGATGTAGTCAATCTGCCAGGCCTCCCCATACTTGTACTTGGACCACCGCCCACCATACCACAGGGGCTTCACCCGCTTGGCCTGTTTGATGGTAGCGCACATCTCACAGTCATGGATCACCTGAGAAATACTGTCCATGGTTAGATCTACCCCTCGGTCTTGTGCCCACTTGTAAGTGGCATCTCTACCCTGATGGCCTGAGGCATCATGGGCCCATCGTGCTAGGAACAACTCTCCCTTGTGTTCCCAATCGAGGTCTATCTTTGATATCCCTATCTTCGCAGCCTGATCTACCTGCTGATTGTTTTGCTGCTCTTCATTAGCTCTGCTTCTGGGGACATGGGCATCTACATGGCGAACTTTCACAGGTAGCTTCTCTACCCGGGTAGCGATATCTTTCCACTCTTCAGCAGCCCAAATTGGTTTTCTTCTACGCTGCCAGTTAGCTTCTTTTCACCTCTCTAGCCACCCCCACAGAGCATTGGCTACCATCCATGAATGGTAGAGGTAGAGTTTTGGCCACTTCTCCCTTTCTGCAATGTCTAGGGCCAGTTGAACGGCTTAGAGTTCAGCAAATTGGCTTGATCCACCCTCTCCTTCAGTGGCCTCTGCAACCCGTTGTGTGGGACTCCATACAGCTGCTTTCCACTTCCGATTCATCCCTACAATGCGACAGGAACCGTCAGTGAAGAGAGCATAGCGTGTTTCTTCTGCTGGCAGTTGGTTGTATGGTGGAGCTTCTTCAGCCCGTGTCACTGGTTCTTCTTCTTCATCTGCGACACCAAAACTTTCACCTTTGGGCCAATTTGTAATTACTTCCAAAATCTCAGGGCGATTCAGCTTACCAATATGGGCACGCTGCGTGATGAGAGCAATTCACTTGCTCCATGTAGCACTGGTGGCATGGTGGGTGGAGGGAACCTTTCCTCTGAACATCCACCCCAGCACCGGTAGTCGGGGTGCCAGGAGGAGTTGTGCTTCTGTGCCAATCACCTCTGAGGCGGCCTGGACTCCCTCGTAGGCGGCCAAGATTTCCTTCTCTGTTGGGGTGTAGTTGGCTTCAGACCCTCTGTAGCTCCGACTCCAAAATCCCAGTGGTCGGCCCCGAGTCTCATCAGGCACCTTCTGCCAAAGGCTCCAGGACAGACCATGGTTCCCGGCTGCAGAGTAGAGCACGTTCTTCACATCTGGTCCTGTCCTGACTGGGCCAAGGGCTACTGCATGAGCAATTTCCTGCTTTATCTGGGTGAAAGCTTGCTGCTGCTCAGGGCCCCAGCAGAAATCATTCTTCTTGTGGGTGACCAGGTAGAGGGGACTCACGATCTGACTGTACTCAGGAATGTGCATTTTCCAAAAACCGATGGCGCCTAAGAAAGCTTGTGTCTCTTTCTTGTTGGTTGGTGGGGACATGGCTGTGATCTTGTTGATGACATCTGTAGGAATCTGACGCCGTCCATCTTGCCACTTCACTCCCAAGAACTGGATCTTTCGAGCAGGTCCTTTCACTTTACTCTTCTTGATGGCGAAACCAGCTTCCAGGAGGATTCGGATGATTTTCTCTCCTTTCTCAAACACTTCTGCTGCTGTGTTCCCCCACACAATGATATCATCAATATATTGTAGATGTTCTGGAGCTTCACCCTTTTCTAGTGCAGTCTGGATCAGTCCATGGCAGATGGTAGGACTGTGCTTCCACCCCTGGGGCAGTCGGTTCCAGGTATACTGCACTCCCCTCCATGTAAAGGCAAACTGAGGCCTGCATTCTGCTGCCAGAGGAATGGAGAAAAATGCATTGGCAATATCAATAGTGGCGTACCACTTCGCTGCCTTGGACTCCAGCTCGTACTGGAGTTCCAGCATGTCTGGCACAGCAGCGCTCAGTGGTGGAGTCACTTCATTCAATGCACGGTAGTCCACAGTCAATCTCCATTCTCCTTCAGATTTACGCACAGGCCAAATGGGGCTGTTGAAGGGTGAGTGGGTTTTGCTGACCACCCCTTGGCTCTCCAGCTCTCGGATCATCTTATGGATGGGAACCACAGCATCTCGAGTTGATCTGTACTGTCGACGATGCACTGTTGAAGTGGCAACTGGTACTTTTTGTTCTTCTCCCTTCAAAAGTCCTACTGTAGTTGGATTCTCAGACAGTCCAGGCAAGGTGTTCAGTTGCTGGATGCCCTCTGTCGCTACAGCTGCTATCCTAAATGCCCACCTGAGTCCCTTTGGGTCTTTAAAATACCCCCTTCAAAGGTAATCTATGCCCAAAATACATGGGGCCTCTGGGCCAGTCACAATAGGGTGTTTCTTCCACTCATTTCCTGTCAGACTTACATCAGCTTCCACCACTGTAAAGTCCTGTGATCCACCTGTCACACCGGCAATAGAGACAGATTCTGCCCCTACGTGTCTCGATGGAATTAACGTGCATTGTGCACCAGTATCAACCAAAGCCTTATATCTTTGTGGTTTCGATGTGCCAGGCCAGCGAATCCACACAGTCCAGAAAACACGGTTTTCCCTCGCCTCTACCTGGCTAGAGGCAGGGCCCCTCTAAGCCTGGTTATCCTTCTTGCCTTGGGCGTATGTCTTAGAGGTTCCTTCAAGGGGATCAGACATGTCATCATCATCATCATGCCTGGCAGTTTGGCTACGGGCAACTGGAGCTGCTCTCCTTTTGGTGGCACTTCCTCTCTGAGTCTTACCTTTCTTCAATTCATGCACCCGTTGTGCCAGAGCACCAGTAGGTTTTCCGTCCCATTTCCTCATGTTTTCTCCGCAATCGCGCAGGAAGAACCACAGCTCAGTTCGTGGGGTGTACCTTCTCTCACCATCTGAGGAACGTCTACGTTGGATATCAGAACCTCTGATCTGTACTGCTGAGATTTGGAGAAGGTCTTCCTTTATCTCCTCCCTGAGTCTCTTATGATTCTCCTCTATCTTATCTTCTAATATCTGCAGACGTGTTTCCACTGCTGCAATTCTGGCATGGGTTGGGCCATGTACAGCATCTGCATATGCTCGGAGTTTCCTTGCCATTTCGAGCACGGTCTCATCCCTCTCATCTTGCTTCATTATTGCTAAGGCAGAAGCGTAGTCATGTGGCCCAAGCCGTACAAGTTTTCGCCACATCACAGATGTACATGGTACCAAGTCTGGATTCCTAGCTGTTATTTCATCTGAGAAGATAATCTCTGCCACTGCCATTTCTCTCAGACGTTTGATCCCTTGTTCTATAGTCTTCCACTGGGTTTGCTGCATATAAAGATCATCTGCACACAGGTATCTTTGTGCTACACTTTCCAGAACCCGTGCCCAGAGGCTGTGAGGGTTAGCCCCCCTCATCATTCCTTGATCAATGACAGGATCATGTGACAGGGATCCCAAATGTCTTGCCTCAGTACCATCCAGAATTGTAGCCTCGCCTGCAGCATCCCAAAGACGGACCAACCAACTAATTACAGACTCATCAGGTCGTCGGGTATAATCCTTCCTCAGGCCACGAAGGTCCTTTAGGGAAAAGGACTCAGTATTGGCCTCTGATCTTGTACCAGTTGCTTTGACTTCTGATTTTATGTCAGCAGGCATTGAGGGTCCCTCTCCTGCATTATCATCATCAACGTCATCATCCACTGGTCGATTGGTCTTTTCTGTGCGCTTCCCACTTCTTGTGCTAGTAGCAACAGCTATTGGTTGAGGCTTGGCTGCTGAGTCTGGTTTAGCTGCTAGCTTTGAGCCGGGGGTGTTGGCTGCAGCCTGAGTGACTGGGATAGCTGCTGATTTATCTCCCTGCCCCCCTTCCTCTGTCTGCTGCCCTACAGTATCTAGCAGGGTGCGATAAGCATATGCCAGGGCCCAGCTCACTGCAATGATCTTTTTCTCCTTAGAGTTATCATGGCACTTCTCTTTCAGGTACTTCGCCACCTCAGCCAAATTCTGAATTTGTTCACTTGTAAAGTCCCAGGCTATAGGGTCAGAAAATTCCTTTAAGATTTGGCCCATATCCTCCCATTTCCCACACCACTCAGGATTTCTCACACCTGGGTCTACTCCTGGGTCAGAGGTCTCATCAGCCCCTCTAGAAATCTCAGCCCTCATTCTAGAGAGACTGCAGACTGTATAGAGAAAGCTTACCAGATTAAAGACCAGGAAGATGGTCTCCTTAACAGTCAGGGGAAACTGAACGTTCTCTAATAGGGAGGTAACAAATTCAGAGGAGAAGAAGGAAAGCAAAGGCTGAAAAGCCTCATCCCCTACTTCCCCTCTAACAAACTGGCTGTACAACCATAACCATGAACCATACATTCCAGGAACAGACCTCAGCACCTTTATAAACCCTCTGGAAGCTATTACAGCCAAGCACAGCCCGATGGATATTCTGGTCAGTGCCCTTCTACTGCAAAACTTACGTATTAGGGACAATACCGGAGCTATTCCTGGATAAAAAAATAAACCTAGGGACCACAGGGGGATTAAGATCTCAAAAACCCCTAGGGACCAGAGACACATGCAGGCCTTCACCCCAAGAGACAATATTAATTCAAACAACATAACCAGTAACTGCTTCATACCCACACAAAATAATTGGAACAAAAATATGATTACAACAGGGTTTTTTCCACTCTCTCGAGCCCCACATTGGGCGCCAAAATATTTGTCCTAGTTTAGGGCAAATTTGGGGAAAACCCTCTGAAAGGAGCCCCCAGGAAATAAACCCCCACAGCCCCTCCCCACCCACCTGGTTCAGGGAAAAATTTCCTCTGAGAGAGAAGTGGAAAAGAACCTGTTTATTCAACGAACAAAGCACTCCCCAGCACCAAAACAATTTACAACACCAGATGACAACAAAACTCTTTCACCCCTCTGAAGAGATGAACAAATCCAGAAAGTCCTTCCTGGGAGTGGTCGCCCAGGTCTGGGGGCTGGGGATGGCTGCTGCAGATCACTAAATGCAGGATCTCAGTGCTCCTTGGTGTTTCCCAGATCCCAGTCCAGAGCAGGTTGGATGGTATTCAGGAAGAGGAAAGGAAAAAGCAACAGTCCAGGGAAAGAATTGGACTGCTTAGCTAACCTAACTAGGAAGCAAGCAAAGCAAGAAAGCAGGCAAAGCAAGCAAGCCAAGCAAGCAAAAGCAAGCAAGCAAAGCAAGCCAGCCAGCCCTAGCCTTTTCTAGACAGCAGACCATGGGGGGAGGTGAACTGGCTGATAACAAGGCAAAACAAACTTTCACTTTCAGAGTCAGTTTTGAAAGTACAGAACATAATATCAAACGTAAACAGAACACACGATTGGAGATACAAACACCATAACGTCACCCTAGGACACTTTGCCTACAGGTATCCACTTTATCCACCTGTGGATTTTGAGTTTTTTGAGGCTACTATCTGCTACATTTTGCCCATGAAAGATCATGTATAAGTGCTACATAGAATCAACATTTGAGATCAACTTTTGTGTGTGAGTCTGTGGAGAGACCAAGTCAGAAACTTTCAATTTTATTTTAAATCACATCTGTGACTAAGTATCATGTGAAGCAATACTTACAAAAACTGCTTGTCCTTCAAGTTGACCCTGGGAAAAAGCAAATAGGACTTGTTAAGAACTAAAATAATAAAAAGTGATGGCAAAAGCAGAATAAATAATCGATCAGAGAATTAAAACAAGACCAATGCTGCAGCACATAGCAGTCTGTGTGGCTGTTAATCATCTGCATGAGTACTGGGACGCAGACTTTCCTCTCCCAGTGATTAAAAAGTACTGCTGTTAGGATTAATATAAAAAACCCAATGGTGTTTGATCTTTCTTGGCAGTACTAGCAAAAATAGTTTTTAAGAAACAAAAAAGGTGAGAAAGAAGGGAGAAAATAATGCATTAATAAAGAAATGCTATATCATGATGGCAATATTGTTTTATTCCCTGTGATCCCAGAATCCTGCAGAAGTCAGAACTGACAATCAGAGTGATGGAAACCTGCAGGAAATATGAGCATCCTACTCACTCACAATTCTAGTGATTAAGTGGGGAAGAAAAAGGGAAGGAGGAAAGAGAAGGGGAAAATGAAAAAAAAAAAAACCAAAACCAAAGCAAGATTGCAAAGGAGATATAAAAGAAAAAACATAACTTTAAAAACAATGAAGAGCAATGAGGAAAAAGTAGTCCTTTCAAGTACAAAATAAACACTGGCAGTTGGGGGAATCTTCTAGAATATGAACTTGCAGAACTACAACTAAAGCAGCCATATTTCAGGAGGCCACAGTCTCACACAGAAGCAAAAACACTCTGTGTATTAACCCACACAGCTGTGTCAGACACTGCAATACACATACAGTAATAGTGCAGCTCTCCCTCATATACTCATGCAATTCCACTCCTTCCATGAGTGAAAATGCATGCATTTGAAATTAAAAGCTCTATTTTAGTAATTTTACTGACAAAGGCCACTACTGAGAGCAATTTCCAATAGTTTTACATGATAAAACAGTAAGACAAGAAGGAGAAAAAGTGCATCACTCAAACACAAAAACATTACCCAGAGCAGACTTGGGGCTTGGATCCTCAGCATATTTTGCCACTGTAGACAAAACTACAAGGAGACAGTTGCAAGTTTCCACTTGCATGTTCTGCTCCAGTGTTCTGATTGTTGTTGAAAAGAAATACTCACCATGCTAATCATATCCAGACTCAGGGGAACATCATGTGAGAGCTGTTTAACTGCTTTGTCACCTTCAACTTCTGAGTAAAAGACCTTGGGAAGAAGATATAGTCAAACTTGTTACAGCAATAACTCAGAATGACTTAAGAATGAGTGCACTATTGCATCATTGTCACACTGAGGACAGAATTTGAGCCCAAGATCCCCTGCCTTTTCAAATGCAGGAAAAGCTGAAGTCCTTTACTATTCCTTACATATTTGCTAGAAGCTGTCAGTGTGACCAAAGGACACCATCACACAGTGTATACACTTACCTAATGTGAAACACAGTTGTAGGGCTTGTAGCATAGACCTGAGCTGTTTCATTGTGCATCATTTGTCTGTCGTTACCATGAACAGTTAAAGAGTTGTAGGACTAGTCTGCACTACACAGACACCTTACTTCATGTAAGAAAGATGTTGACATTCCATGATTATGACATTACAAAAATTGCTGAATCATAAAATGTCTCTCTGTGTTTGCTGCCATGTACTGGAGACTAATGAGACAGACAATCTGCTTTGCTGTGCACATAGACGCAGAGATGCCAGAGGGTCAAGATACTACAATGAAGACATTTTGGGTAGAGCATTGTTGATGCTGCTTGTCATTGGTTTTATGATCATGCCACACACACCAGCTCAAGGCTTAAAAAAACAAGTGGAGCTCAGATGCTTGATCTGTACTCATGAAGAGTGACCACTGTTTACAACTTAGGCCACTTACTCCCTGCACCTCTGTTTTCAAAGAGAAAGGTGGTCCCAGTTATACAGAGCCCACCTGAGGCAGTTCCTGACTGCAGCAAGTGCTTTTTGGAGTTTTAGACTACTATATGCTAGTTCATACCACTTTCATAACAACAAAATTAATTTTGCAGCTTGGCTACACTTGTGTCATTTACAAGACTGTGGGATAAAGTAGCACGTGTACCAGAAATACCTATTGCAGGGATTTTTTCCCTTAATGTACATTAATAATTAAGGTACTCCGTAGTATTCTGCTTCCCACCTTTTTACATAAAACTGAATTTGGGGTATTTTATTCTTGGAAATTTCCAATCTATCCATAGAAAATGCTAATAATAGAAACTGCTATTCGGTTTTTGTTGTTGTTGAAGGGGAAAGCAACATATTTTAGTCAACACCTCACACTTTTGGTGCTAATTTCCCGCTGATTCACTTCCATTTTGGGACTGAGTTTCATTGCCATGGAATACCTGTTAAAACAATACCTAATAAAAATGAATGAACGGCATGTTATTGCTTATAGTTTTTCTTCTTGAACACTAAAATACAGTAACCAGTTTAGCCTAGCCATTCTTTGCCCTATAGGCAGAAGGTAACATGGCAGAGGCTTGATGGGGGTCAGAGATTTCCTAATAAAATTGCTGAGTATAACAGGAAAATCATTCAGCTTATTTAACAGAAACTGACTTCTGAGGTGGGGTGAAATAAAACAAAAGCCCTTTTGATATTTATGGCTGCAGGTGGGTTCCCAGGGATTCTAGGCAGTACAGTACCTATCAGGAAAAGAGTCCATGAAACAGTCCTCCCCTTGTACCTGTTGCAAGTCTGGGAAGTTTTAGAGGCTCAGTTTGAAAACATATTACTGCTAAAGTAATCCTCAGGCTGGAAGTAAGAGTCAAAGGATTTGCATGGCTCTCACTTGCACAGTGCAATATCGACCTGCTCTGCTCTACTTTACTGTTTTATCAGAGAGCACTGAGACACTTGCAGGAAAACCACAACAGAAAAGCAATCTATATCCACTGCAGGCCCTTGGCATCCAACCCAAATTCCCATCATAGCCTGATTCTAAACCATGAGCTGCTTATTTTTTTAAGGTTACAGCTCAGTCTGCTCAAGCCCCACTGTCCCCTGGCCACTTTCTGGGCAGTGACACTGCTTGTGAGAAGGGGCTGTCCTGCTGGTTTCAGCGTGTGCAGCCTGAGGCCAGGCAGCAGCACGGAGCATCACTTACCATGTACCCTGCGATGGTGCTGGCATGCTGCTTTGGCATCTTCCACTGCACGCTGAACGCTGTGCAGTTCAGTGAATCCAGCCGAATATCCAGAGGAGGCCCCAGCCGCTCTGCTAAAAACAAAATGGCATTGTATATATAAGGAGCCATTGGACAGAACATAAGGAGCCATAGGACAAAACCCCTCTCCTTTAGATATCTGGCAGGTATGTCTTTGAAGAATAGGCCTGTGCTGCCCTCACTACAAACTATCAAACACACCCCACTACTCAGATTTGACTTGGGTCCCCCTTTTCCCTCTCCGCTTCTGACTTACAAGGTAGCAGTGGAACACCAGGAGAGGGGTTGCAAAGGGGGACATCGCCTCTTCTTAGTGGGCGAGATGTTGCTTAGCTTAGGAGCATGCAGTGCTTCAAGCAATGTCATTGAACAGCTCATAGGCTTTTAAATATATTCCTGAAATGCCGGATTCTACCCAGGACCCAAAGACAGGGACATTCACACATCCATACTGCTTGTACAGTACAGCTGTGGCACAGATTCAGACTCCTGGGAATGTCTCCCAGAAATTGTCTGGAAGACAGTACCTCTCACACACCACATTGTAAGTCAGTATGGACATCTTTGGGGAAGGAAGGTGTAGAAGAGAGCCAAACCATGCCATGTCCCCTGGGCCCTTGCCCATTTTCTTCATTGTCATGGACTTAGTCCCATGGATTCCTGCTTGGTCCAGGGACTCTGAACACAGCATGTGCTACCTCCTATGCTCACCTTCTGCCCTGCACTCAGCAGTAGCTGGAACTACACAGCACTTGCTACCTAAAGCAGTGGCAGGGATGAGCAGCCAGGGCTGGTGTATCAATGTACACTTACGAAACATTTCATATTCAGAAAACAGCTTTCTAATCTTCACAACACCTAATAAGGCAGATTAGCATTTCAGGTGCATTAGCAATAAGGAAGAAAGAATACACCCCTGAACATTTACTCTTAACATATTCATAGCATCCTTGTGTTACTTTCTGGAGAAGATCTATGAGACAAATTTGCTGGAAGGCATAGTTGCCGAAATAATGAATTTTCTAATCTGAATGCACTATAGGCCAATAACATTATTTATTCCAAGTATTTGGTAAATAATTTGGAACAACAAATAAATTTGAACAAAATGCAATCCATTTTTAGACTATCTGCAAACAGAGAGACAACATCTGTTTAATAAGGAGCCAAATAATGAATTATTCACTTAGCCCTAGAAAACACTACTATCTCCAGGTTGCAGATGATGAAAGAGACACAGAGAGCCAAACAGTGACCTGAGTTATACTGGCCTATAAATTGTCACTGTGGAGTAAATACAAAGCCCTGGACTATGCCAGGGAAAACAAAAGCAAGGAGCCAGAGAGGCCTATATTTTTATCCTCCTTGTTTAGTTCTCCCTAGAAGTTAGGGAATTCCCTTAACACAACAGGGTTATGGCTGGATGCTTGCTTGGGAACCAGTCATAAGCACCATCAGTCCTAGCACTGTCTTTGCAAGCAGCTTCAGGTGATGGCCAGCGCTCACTACACCATTGCATCCTGCCCTAAGACAGAGCCGTGCGACAGGCAGGCACACAACACTCACACTGCAGGGGACCTGCTGCCTCATGCCCAGACCAGGAGCCAAGAGGAAAAAGAAAGCCAGTGGCAGCTGTGATCCATGCACAGTTATTTCCTGGGGAGGCTAGAGGGCAAGGCAGAGAGGAGTATCTCATGCAGCATGGCAGTCACAGAGTCCTCTGCTGTCACCACTCCTGGCCTGACAGCTCAGTGATGGGCATCTGGGGATTCAGAGTCACTTCTGGTTGTCAGAATTTCTCACAACCTGGCATAAAGTAAAAAATGTCCATTTCTGGACTGAACTTTCCCTTTGCAGACATGGCAAAGTGATGCCAGGATCTGACACAAGCATTGTTTATGGCACTGAGCTGCAGGAAATGTCATGGCTTTTGAACAACCATATCAAAGCGATTTGTCAGCTGACCACAACGGCTGCAGCACATGTCACTGCTCTACTGACAAGCCATTTTGAGATAAATCTGAGCTTAATGTATTTTGCATTATTTTACAGAGCATCATGTATCATGCACACTAAACATAGATACTGAAACGGGTCTAAACATTTATGGTTTTATGTCAAACGTCATGTTTAGACTATTAAAACTAAGAAAAAGTTTTCAAGGGTATATCTCTTGGGGTATTTGTAGTTTCTCCTACAACTGGGGTCAGAAATACCTCTTCTCAAAACTCAGCATGAAACCTCTGCTAATCTGATAGCACCAGGCACAAACTGAGCCTCCTCCCCTCTGCACCCTGTGGATTGGGAATCTGCAGAAAAGTGAGACATATCCACTCCTTCTACATGCTCTGAAGCTCTGTCTGAGTGATGATCCCCCTGCCAGGGTCTTCTGCAGTTAGGTCAGTGAATACCTAAGAAGGCATGGAGATTTGTTCTGATCATAAAGAACAAGGAGCCAATTAATATAAACAAAAAAATTAAACATGTTTTGTACAAACACAGTCATTCTCCTTTCTGGCCCATCAGGCACAGAAAGTTCAATTCTGTCCAAAATGCTTTTATAGTAATGGAAGCAATTACTCTAGTGCCATGCAAAGAAGCCATTAATCAAGGGGGAGCACTCTTACACATATTATGACTATACAATGTGAAAGTATATCAAACACAAGAACTTAATGAGCATTTAGCCTCATTAGATAAGCAATGTTGAGCTGACAATGTTGTGTTTGCTTTTCTGCTTACAGCTTCTTTCCTTCCCGTTTATATGTCTTTGTTTATATGGCTCTGTACTTCTAAAAATACGCAAAAACCACCAAACCAGTAAAAAAGTCACCAAACAAGCTCTCCAAGTAAGCTGAAGAATACACAAGAAGTCTCCCTGAGGTGCAGTAAATTTTGCCATTTCAAAATAATAACCATTATTTAAATTTCTGCTTCACAAAAGCAGATAAAATTAAAAATTGTGAAAATGCTTATGCCTTCAATACAAGTATCACTTCCATTGTGGCTCTCACTGCTACGTACAACAGTCTCTGCCCACAGGCTACCATCAGGGTGGCCACAAGCTAAATGTGTGCCTCATGGGAATGGTCCCCAGCCTGGGCCCATCACTGGTGTTATCCTTCACTGCAATGAAGAGGTGAAATTCTTTGCTGTGAGGGTGGTGAGGCACTGTCACAGGCTGACCAGAGAGGTTGTGGATGCCCCAACCTTGGCAATGCTCATGGCCACGTTAGATAAGGCCTTGAGCAACTCAGTCCAGTCAGAGGTGTCCCTATGGCAAGGGGGTTGGGATTAGATGGTCTTTAAGGTTCCTTAAATCCCTTAACATTCTACCATTCTATGATTCTATGTAGCCTTCCCTCTAGGTGCTCCTTGCCATCACTGAATCCACCAGCAGAAATGTCACTTCCACGTCTGCCCCTGTGATTTTGTGCAGTTACCCAGAGTACACAGTAGAAACACTTCCAGTGAATCCACCCTCTGCTCCCAGGCCAACCATGCTAGCCTTGTGCAGGGCTCAGGAGCAGCCACTTCATCTGGATCCTTTCCTCCAGCTACTGCAAAAGACTGCTTATGCAGGAAGCTCTTCCTTCCTTCTAGTACTGGACTGAAAGCTAAATCTTACTACAGTGATGAACAGTTGTGAGAAAAAAACTCAACTTCAAATGAAATAAATTTCTAATGTTCATAAGCTTCACATTTGAAGCACACTGGATAAATTGGATATAGCTCATCCCTATTAGTATATACTACTACTACTACTACTATTTTAGAGCAGATTTCAAAACCGATTCAAATTTTACCTTAGATTAAAATACTAGTGATTGAAAACAGTTCTAATCTTAAATACTGATGAATGGAATATCTGAAAGGATTTGTGTTAGAAAATTTTCTTTTAGAATTTTAATCATATTTTGAATTTAATCTTTTCCTTTTAGATGTTGTTACTATATCAAGGCATACAGGTAGTAACAGGTACTTGCATATCCCGAAACAGCATGCAAATTCACTGATACAATCCACATGCAATAATACAGTAATACATTTAAGGGAAAAGAGATCTTAAATTTCATCTTTATGAGTTTGTAGTTTAGAAAATCAAAATCTTTATACTACATGTTCTGTACTACTCTTAACGAGACAGCATAAGCCAATGAAAGGAGATAAGCATTTCACTGTTTTACTCCTAAACCTCTGTGGGTAAGAGCCTAAGAGGTACTGACTGACGGCTCCTTATTTTCGAGTTTGATGTGTCTCCTATTTGTGTCCCATGAAACAAGTGAAACTTGTTGATGAAATGCCAGCTGTCACTAATAACATGTCACAATGTAAGAAAAGAGGAATTTAAAAAGCTCAAGAAAAACAATTCAAACTAATTCTAAGTTTTCAGAAAAAAAAAAAAAAAACACTTTCCAGAAATACCTCTGAATTTCTTCTGTTTGAAACATTATTTGTGTTCACCAATTCACAAAAAAACCTTCCCTATAAATTTTATTAAAATAGCGTTTTATCATTGTAATAGCTGTTTTTGAGGGAAAAAAGCTTGCCTGCTCCAAGAGCTGAAACAAAGTGTAGAACAGTTCATTCACTCTCTTACTGAAATATTGGTGAAATTCTTATTTATTAAGCAATAAACAGTGATAAGGTCTTTTGCTTCCCTTATTTTACAGTTATGCAAATACCACAGTGGAAGGAAGGCAACATGACAAACTGAAAAGGTCAGGAAATTCTAAATTAAAAAAATATGCCATCTTTAAATTCTTTTGAAGCCATTTCCAGCTCCCACTGCCCAGCTGCAGCATGTAAGAGAGCAAGAATTTTGCGACCACAACAACTACAAAGGACGAGGACTCAACACTGGAAAATCTCAGCCATCCTGTCCTGGTTCTGCACCCAGAGCAACAACATCCACACACTGAAAAGCTTGATAGTTGTTTCTCTGAATGAATCACCTAGCACTGCATCAGATCCTGCAGCACAGATGGCAGGTAACATGGCCCTAGAGAAGCACAATGGTTTTTGATTCAAACCAGAGTGCACAAATCTTTGGAGATACTAACCTGACCTTCATTAGCCCTTTAAAAATACTGCAAAAGAAGCCACAATGAAAAAAATTTCCCAACATTTTAATAAATAACAGGATTGGACTCATGTATTATTTTGCTATGTTTATATAGCATCTGCTATCTGCCCCAGGGACAACTGAGGTGACAGTCACTGGGATTTTTATAGCCCAGCAAAGGACTCAGAACTTAAGCTACAGTGCAACACTACAAATCCCATTAAGAACGAAGAGGCACAATGTCACCGGTTGCTTTGTCGTGGCTTTTCCTGCTGTACCTTGGCCCTCAGATCACTGAACAGGAAGGCAGCAAGGGGAAGTTCTCTCCTTACACTCCTTCCTGGAGGAAGGTTCTGCTCCCAGGAAGGCTGCAGCTGCAGCAAAGGGAAGGAGAGAGGAGGTGAGCCCTGCAGAGTGCAACAGTGACTTCAGGACTGAAAAGGAAAAGCAGTAAGTACATTAAAAAAAAAAAAATTGTAGACCTATATATAAAAGTTTCTGGCTATGGATGGTTATGCCCTGGATACACTTTTGAAGAATTCCTCGTGCTGAAGGTTATAGAAAGCAGGGGACATCATATCTCTGACCAAAGGTCTAGTCGGTATCTGTCTTGCTCTAGTAAAATGAGCACATCAGACAATCTCTAGGCAACTCTGAAAGGTTTGTGTTTTTAATAATTATTGCTCAGAGGCCAGTTTGATTAGCAAGGTGTACTTGCACCTGAATAACTTGGCGAAATATTTCACCTAATGGAAGCATTTTCCACTTCCAGAGGAAATGGAGTATAAGTGCCTGTAAAAACCCCTGCCAAGACACTCCCCTTGCAAAACTTACACTGCATTTCTGGAAATCTGAGTCAAAATCTGAAGCTTACTCCTCTAAAACCAGGCTTGTGCTTTGCCCATTGAAGGCTCAGTGCTGGGGTATGTCTGTCCTAGCTCCTGACATCTCTGCAACGCCTTGGCCTGGCAGAGGAAATTAGTAACCAGGTTCCTGTTCTTGGAGAAGGGATGGGACAGCACTGAGGCTCACTTCTCCCTTCTCCAGCCTACAAGTTACTTGAATGAAAAGCTCCACATTTTTTCTGGCTTGGGATTTCCCATCTGGGCTCCAGCCTGCCTTGGCCCTGTGGATGTGTCCAGTGACTGGCAGGGTGCAGCCAGTTCTGCCTGCTGCCAGCACGCTGCCTGCCCTGCCGTGGCCTGTCTTCTCACAGCAGTTTTCAAATAACTTTGATAAAACGTATCTAAGAGATTTAACTTAAGTGTCAGAAGGTAGCTGACATCAAGCAACCTTACGTCACCCTTCTGTGTAATAGAATTTTGTAATTTGTGGGACAGGCTGCTTAGGAATCAGTATGCCAGTAGCATATCCTGGCATCTTCTCCCACCTCTTTTGTCTCATGGGTTATGCATCCAAGGTGGTAGCAAGCACAAATACTGGAGGAGCTTCATAAACCACAGCACTTTGAAAAGTAAAAAGGGCCGTGAAATTGTAAAAATGTCAAATAAATAACTTGAAAATTTATTATCCCGTCAATTAATGTCACTTATTTTTCAGGTGTTTGCTGTCCAAACCTTATTAACTCAATGGAACACATGGTAAAATTGTTCATGGCAGTTGAAAAGTGTTCTCCTTGATGTACCTTAATTGGTTCACTTTATCTACTACACATTTCTTTTTTGCTGAAACCCAGAACAAAAGAGCCCTTGAAGAAACATCTTACTTGGTACAAGAAAATAATTAAAGGGAAGCTTCCTGAATAGTGGTCAGATAGAAAAAAATTACAATCAGATAATTACACATGCATTACATACACATATGTAAAAATATTAAAGTGTAAAGAGGACAAAGCTGACCACATGACAGGCAACAAATATACAGGGGGAGGACGTGACATGCAGCATTTGAGTTCCCACAGTCCTTCCAAGTCCTGAGTGACTGTTTTGAAGCTCATTATTCATGGACACAAATGATCTGGTCCTGCTCCAGAAAGAATCACAAAAATCAGCATGTGGGTTTATTATCCCTGAGGTTCTGGCACAGGCCTCACAGAGTTAAACAACACAAAGTGTAGCAACCTCCCACCAAACACTCTATATTTATCACAAAGCCAGAAAACACTCATTTCTCTGTAGAAAGCAGAGTAGTTTGGTCCAGTTGGTGTTTTCAGTCCATGACAAGGTGGAGGAGGAGAGCTCAAAGGAAGCTAAACCGGCAAGGTGAAACACATGTTTTCAGGAGATCCTCGTGACACTCTGCAAAATCACAGAGGGAATGAGGCTGGAAGGCACATTTGGAGATCACCTAGTCCAAACCCCTGCTCAGAGCAGGCTCAGCTGCACCAAGACTTTGCATAAAGAGGTTTGAATATCTCCAAGGACAGAGACTCCACAACCTCTCAGGCTAAATTCTCAGTCACCCTCACAGTAAAAAAGTATTTGCTCACTTTAAGGGAAATATCCTGCTTTCCCTTTGTGTCCATTGCTTTCAGCCCTGTCACAGGACACCACTGAGAAAAACCTAGCTCCATCTTAATTACTCCCTCATCATTTATATACACTTGTATGATTCCCACAAGAATTTTACTTCTGAAGAAAATCTGGCATCTTCTCAAGGAGCAGGAAATTCTTCCCCAGATCAGTTCCTCCATAAGAAATGGGATAATTCCAATACCTTCCGCAATCAGCAAGTCTCTCCATTCACCAGCACTATCAGTAAAACCAGAGGAAATTCTTTGTCTATACTAAGTGACTGAAATAACTGTGGTTTTTAAACCTGAATCCCTGCACTGATTCAGTGTGGGACATGACCTGTGCATTCAAAGAACCAGAAACAAGCAGCAGGATGTGAGAGCTAAGAGACCGACAGGGAAAACCCTCTTTGGTGCAAGAGACAATGAGACGTGGAAATATATCCCAGCATAACGAACAAATACATAGGGCAGAATGGGGGCACATGACCCAGGCACAGCTGTGATGTCCACAGCTAGTATCTAATGCTCCCTAATCCTCTCAAAGCATTCCCTGCTCACTGTCTCTTGCAGCCTGTAGAATCCAACCCTTTGTCCCAAACCTCTACTGGGGCTAACTCCTGCAAACCATGCCCTTTACTTGGCATGAGCTGGTCCTAACAGCTCGCTTTTTTTTCTGCTTTAAAGCCATTTTAGGCACTATCTTGTTCTTTGTCCAGAAGTCCTGAAAGAATTGCATATATGCTGCCTCTGGAAGAAGGTTTCTTCTTCCATTCTATGACCCTGTGGGTCTGCAGGGGTAAATGGCTGGAAGGCCCTCATCTCACCCTACTGAGTGAGTCTTTTGGCACACACATGGACAGAGAAATAGTTCTTCACTGCAAAGTTCAAGTCTCCCATTGTGACTGACCAATTAAGATGGGAACATTAGCAACCTGCACACCACAGGTCCACATGGGAACAAGAACATCATTAAATGGGAACAGAAACTAAAAATGCCAGCAGGACATCAATGTCCAAGCATGGCTGGAGTATCAGCTGCAATGCCAACATCTCTGTAAACAATCATCTTCATAAAATGCCTGCTTATTTTTGGAAACATGTTACCTTCTCCTGTAATTGTCTCGAAAGCAGAATATGAAAGAGACCTCACATTTTAGTTCCAAGGAACAGATTTTGGCTTCTTCAATCTCTAATTAAACCACAAAATTTTTGGTCCTAGACACATACTTTCCATCGTCTACAGTTTGACAGGTTTTGTTCATAGTTTTGCTTCTTTTTTCCTAAAATGATACGCTAGTTGAAATGTTTCATGCATAAAAGCAATTAACTTGAATGAAATACTGTATAATTTTTGCCCTTAGGATTTTTTATCAAAAGATTTTTGAGCACAGAAACACAAAGCCAGTCTTGATTTAAACCTTTGTATTAAATGGTGCAACAATACCTCTGGTACAGCAGAAAGATCAGAATGATTCGATCTGTATTTGAAAGAAGCATGATCAACATTCACAGGATGTTCATTTCCCATCATTTTAGAAAGACAATTTTGCAAGTTCCAAATGTACATAGGTATTGATATATATCATCATTTTCATAGATACCAGCAATTTTAACCTACTTTTAAAATTGAGAGAGGTGTTAAGAGTAATCTGTCTTGGGATTCTTCCAGCTTCAGAGATCTTTCTGTGCAAATAACACTGGACTGACTATCCTCTAAGGATGTGGGGAAACTCAGAACCACTCAGTGTCTTCTCAGAAGAACTGTTCTTGACACGACTGCTATCTGCACTGTTATATAAAATGTGTTTATTAGCTGTAAGATTAACATATATAAGGGGAAAGACACCCTATCAATACTTGGGGATACACTCAGAAAGCTATGTTCAGCTCTGCACACCTCCATATGGCTTATATTTTCTAGCTTTAAAAAATTATCCAGGATAACTTTGGCAATGCTTGAGTAAGACATCTTTTAAAGAAAAGAAAGCCAATGCATTTTAGCTATCCACCTACAGGGATCCAACCCAATAGAAGAAAGGGTTTCTTCCATGACCACGTAGCTGTCCTCTCCCTTTTGAACAAATGGTTCCCTTTATCAATATTGTCAGGATTCCTTTTTTCATTGGAGGCCAGTATCCTATGGGACTTTCCTCAACAGTAGTCTTTACTCCTGGGTGTAGCTACCTTATGTTCAAGGGAAGAACTGGCCTGAACTTGGTGCATTTCACACTATATGCTTCTCACCTGCAGAGTTTCATGGATCATCACACAGCGTATCATTATCTAGGTTTGAGTTAGACACCTGGTTGTGCAAAAGCTTTCCCCCTAAGCCTTCAATTTTCAGTGGCTTATGCCCTCCTGAAGCAGTTACTTTCAAAGATGAATTCTGGTGTGCTTGTTCTCAGCTCAGTGACTCTGAGAAGTCTGAAAAAGTAATGTTGATATTTTGCTGTGGTTTGGATGGTCACATTATACAAAATAACTAATCTGGTTGTTTGTTCAGATGTGTAAGCATCTTCACTAAAGGTAAAAAATAAAGGAAAATAAAATCTTGCCTAGCCAAAAGTATTTCCTTTCAGCTGGAATTAGTCAAGAAGAACAGGTCTGGGGATTTGTTTGATTTGTGGGATTTTTTTTTAGATAGATCATTTGTTTGCACAAAAAACAATTAAGAAATTTCGTTCAAGATCACATATCTAACATAATCTCCTGTGTCCCTGTGATTTAGGAAGTCTTTTGTTATGCAATCATAGACCACCATCACACTGATAAATATTGCACTCAACTGTACACTCAATAATGAAATAATAAACTCTGCAAAGACCTATTCATGGTTGTTTGCTTAGATTACAGGTATCTTTAATATCCTTTAATGACTTTTTAATATTACAAACTTTCTATAAGCATTTTAGACTTTAATCTTCTTATGATGGAAAAGTTGTGAAAAGGTTCTATCAGTCCTGTTTTGAGGACATGAAGCAATGATAGCCACCTTTTTAAAATGAATTTTATTTTCAATTATAAAAAAGAGCATAAAAAGAGCATAAACACACATTGAAAGAGCGTAAATATGCAAAAATTTGAGTTCCAATACCTGAGGAGTTACAAACTTCCAAGTATTCTCTCAGCTAATCAATGAGTTTTAAGGGGCGCTGAAGAGAACTCATGTACTGAAATTTTCCAGTTTAAGAAAACAAGGTACTATTCTGTTCCTCAGGATGTCTTTTGGGGGACTGACATTCAGAGTTCCTGCCACTAAGTTTAAGGTGATTATGACTGTTGGATGTGTTCACTTCTAATGAGCTGCAAATAGTACACAGTGCTGTCCTGTCCAGCCCAGTGTTAATGAGAGAAAAAGAGGGGTTTTTTTTCTGCAAGACACACCAGAAGACACCATGAAAATCACCCACACATTATCACTCAGTTAAAGCCTGGAAGCATTGACTAAAATTGGGGTACAGCTATGATGAGCACCCTATAGGACTGCTAAAGTGTCTAAAGTGGCATGGTGGAAAAGGATAAAAGCATAAAACCACTCAATTCCCATTAAAAAAAAAAAAAAAAAATCTGGCCTGTGAAGGACTGGCAAGCCATCAAAGACAGTCTGTGACAGTTTCAAGGCAGAAAGATTACCCAAGAATCACTCTAGTGCCCTGACTCCAAAACAACCCCTCCTCTCCAAAGCATCACTGTGAATCCCAGTATCTGGTATAGAATGTCTTGGCTAATGAACACTGGTAGAAGTCTGAATAGTCATTTCAGACATTGGCATTGGCAAAATGGTGCCAATGAAAAACACTTACTGAAAGTTTCCTTGTATAGAAGATTGCAATTTCATGGTGGAAAGGGCACAAGACATTTTGCTACAAGTGAGACTAACTAAAGTCAGAAAACATACTTCAAAATAAGTAACAATGACACATAGAGTTACATGCTCAAGTGGACCAATTTACCACATTCCTATTGCTGCCCTGGAAAGAATTATTAGAGTGATCCTATCTGCATGAGGTGGTGATGTGATTGATCAGTTTTCAGAATTTACCAGACCATGGACCCCAGAGGCACAAGAAAAAGGCCAATCAAAATGAGAATATCACACAATGTTGTGATGCAATTTACACCTGAAGGTGACAAAAACAACAAATACATATATAATGAGTGCTTGATTTTATTGATGCTGAATGAATCAGGCATTTTTGAAACTGTAAGAGGATGATACTAATCTTCCCTCAAATAAATTATTCACATCTTCTTTATTAGTTCTAGCTCACAGATATGCACTGTCTCTGACAGTTCTACATCCTTCACATTAGGAATCATTCAGTTTCCATGTCATTTCTCTTCTCAGATACTTTACATCTAGCAGCAAATCAACCTTACTCTTGCATGCTTTACATGTAGGATTTATTATAACAGTGAATAAGAATTCATCCTATTGTTGTTCCAAAAAACTGTAATATTTAAAAACTCAAATAAGAACCTTCTTTCCAAAACACTGTTGCATTTTTCCTATCTGTAGACCTGATTGCAAGGCAGTTTGACCTATTTTGATACATAAATATGCTAGACTTTCAAGAGTGTTCTTTACGTAGCAGCTCTTATTATAGTCAGATTTTCTAAAGAATTCAAGTATCCAGTGCCAAATCCTGATTAAAAAAGTCATTTACTGTAATGCTGACCCAGGATGTGTACTCTTTTGAAACTCTGTATTGTATAGCCCTTGTATTGTGTGCTACTCTCTTCTAAAGTCTTCAGATTTTAACTGGTCTTATTACTCCAGCATTTACACAGAAAGCTGGTGATATCTACTGCTATGTACATCTGGAAAAGAGATACAAGCCAAATTCTTTATTTATGTTAGCTGGCAAGCATAATATATTTATAAAAGGAGAAGCAATCCTGAGCATCAGATATGATTATTTTTATTCTCCATGCAGACCAGCTTACCCACTTTATTGTTCTACAGGGTGTTGGAATTTTGCACTCTTTTACTAAAGAAGCATCAATGCAATGCAGTGCCATGAACATCCACAAGACTGGTCAGCTCTTTCCCCTAAAACTCTCTAAAATCACACAACCATTAAAATTAATTCTGTATTTATTTTGGTAGCAGAGTAACACACTGGGAGTTAGCTTCAGACTCTCTATTCTTCAACCAGTTGAAACTTGAAATAGAGATGGCAAAAACCTGTGCTTTTGCAGAAGGCAAAAGCAAGAAAACAATATGAAAGCAGCAGTATGAATGCCAACTTCTGGGAGTACAAGATATTGAGAATCCCAGGCTAATCTCCTCCCAGCTATACTATTCACCACACGGTGTCTTAAGGATTTGTTTTAAGCCCTTCCCAAAGAGTCTGTCATCCCGTTTTCTTGTCTCCAGAAAATGTATTATGTAACTGTAAATAAATGGTCAAATTATTTTAGCAGTCATCAGGATGTCTTGTATTTGAGTACAACAGCCTATTTCCCTGAAGATTACTTTAAGAGTTGCATTTATGGCCATTTTACTACATACTTTTAACTTCACAAACAGATTTCTCACTTTGCTGCTTTCTTGAGTTTATAAAACTGATCTTTTTAAGCTAAGCCTTGAACTGAAATTTGGGAAAAATGGAGATCCATTTTACTATCTTTTTTCCTTTGATCCACAGGACCTCCAATTCAGCTTGTTATTGAAAATCAACTGGTTTTATGATTTCTCTCTTGATATAACCTCTTGCTTTCACCTCAGTTAAAATTCCTGTACAAGTCTCACATCTATCACTATTAAAAGGGCAAAATGAAAGAAAAAAAAAATCCTGAAGAACTTTTTACTGTCTTATCTCTTCTTTACTCACTGAATGTGTAATTTTGGATGTATGAGTAAATGGTAGTTCTTTTCTACTCTTAACCACCCAGCCTGATATCCTGCAAAACAAGGCAGAGATGTTCCAGCTACACGAAACCTGTTCTGAGTGTTTTGAGAGCAACATTTCACAGTAAGGACCCAGTCATGGGATGCTTGGGAGCCCTCAGTTCCAACAGTCCCCACAAAATGCAGATGGGATTTAAATTATATATATATATATATATATATATACCACACACAGTCTCTGTGGGGATCTCCCTCTTCAAATCTTGCTACAAGTGGATTTTGAAATGTTTGCACAGATTTTGAAAAAATTTTGTCCTATAAAACTCATTACTTCTTCAGCAAAAGAAGCAAGGAAGGAATGATTCAATCAATCAGTGAATCTGAAGCATGTTATAAAAATTAACACTTTAAAAGTATGCTAACAAAAGTAAGGTAAAAACAATACAAACATTAATTAATTTCCATCACAACACTACACTTAAATTTCAGGCTTTACGGTGTTTCAATTTAATGCACAGAAATACAGTTTTTCCAGGTCTGCCATTCTCCTGTGACTAGGGGGACCAAGTACAACAGTATGTTACAGTCAAAGAATATATTAAAATATTTACACATTTACCTCCCCAACTTCACATATCCAGTATTTTTAATGCAAGCTACTAATCATGTCATTCACAACGACTGTCTGCCTAATTTCCTCAAGTACTTAATGGTCGCTATTACGACAACCAAGGATCATGAGACTAGATCCCTAAGAGACAAGGTCAGACCAGCAAAATTAGCCATCTGCCCAGTAAGGCTTTTAAGCTCAGGCTGTATTTAAGTATTAAGTTTCCAACTGTACAGGCATTTGTTTTCTTGTCTGATGAGCACGAATGCACAATAGTGATTCTAAAAACCAGCAACAAAAATCTTTCAAATCTTTCTGCTGTGGGATAGATACAAAAAGGATCTAAATCTACAAACACTTTGTGAGATGAGGCAGAACTTACTAAATTTTATTTTCAGCTGAACTGATCTCAGTGAATTCAATGATAAGAGTCGGTGTTGGTCACAAACACTCCAGGACAGTCCCAGTGTTTGAGACAGTCCCGGGCATAGTTATCTTCTCTTAGCACCACAATTTGTAAAGTATACAGAATGTCAAACTTCACTATGCACCGTGTCTCATCTCATTGTTTACATTTTACCTTACTGTTTCATATGGGTTTAAACAGACTCGGGGTTTTAACTTTCAACCTCTAAGGACTGTGCAGGACTTCCTTGATCAGCGCGCAAACGTCCCGCCGACAGCCGTGGGAATTCTCCCACAGGACACGGGCAGTGCCCAGCCACGAGCAGGACCAGGAGGCACACCACATTATGCCTGATACACGATGACTACATTTTTGAGACAAAATCATCGCTTCTCTAGTAATGTTTCCTTCGCATTTACTACTTTGTGCCAGGCTATTCGCTGTCACACATACGAATGTCACAGCCACGGAACAGCCTTCCCGACAGGTCACCCCTGACTGGCTTTGAGGTTCACTTTCTAACTCTGCTCACACCGCACCGCAGGTTACGGCATCCAGGGAAAACCGGCTGAATTTTTCCCGATTTTTTCCGCAGTAGCTGTAGCCTGGTCCTGGTTTGTAAGCCGAGCGCGCCCACCGGCACTGGGTATAAGATGTCGGAGGAAACGGGTCATACACTGAGCCCGCAACTTCACGGGTCCCTGCTGTTGCCTGGGCACCATCTCTTCCCCGCGAGAGGGCGGCAGGGGCTCGCGGGGAAGGGCGAGGAGCGGCGCACGCCCCGCCGGGCGCCCGGAGCCCCCGGACGAGCTCCCTGATCGTGGGCGCGGCGACCCGACATCAGGCACTGCCCCGCTGCCCACCCGGGGGCCGCCGCTCGGCCCCGCTGCCGTCGGCGCCCGACGCGGGGCAGCCCCCCAGTGTCAAAAGGACGCGAACTTCGCCGGTGCAAGCGTGCCGCGGAGCGGGCACCGCTCGTCTGGCGCTGCCGCCCGTCCTACCTTGCCGGCGGGGGATGTTCCTGCGCGGCGTGGCCGCACAGCCGATGCACGAAGCCAGGAGCAGCACCAAGGCGAGGCAGCGGCGGTGACAGCCGCCCAGCACCTCCATGTGCGCCGAGTGCCCCCGCAGAGCGGGGAGCTGGGGCCGCTGGCCGCGGGCGAGGGGCGCCGGCGGCGCCGCGCGTCCCCTCCGGGCGGCACCGGGTGCGGAGCGGGGCCGGGGCGGCGAGCAGCGGACAGCGGGGCTGGGACGCGCGCCGGGCAGGGACGGGGAGGGACGGAGGGAAGGGGGTGGGAGGCTGGGTCCGGCCCTTTGATGGGATTACGGCCGCCTGGCGCGGGGCACGGCTCGGCGCCTCCCCCGCGGGGCGCCGCCGCCCCGGCTCATCCGACCCAGCCCCGCTGGAGGGGTCGCGGCGTCCCCTGCCGGGAGACCCCCGTGCCGGCGGGGTCCCTCGGCAGTCCGGCCCTGCCCGCGAGGACGGCGCTCAGGACCCACCCCTAGGCACCATGGGGCAGTGTGTCACCTCTTCCTCAGCTGGGACCCCTTCCCTCCCTCACCCCGTGGCCCGTTCCACCCTGAGGGTCCCCAGTTCTAGTGCTGCCCTCCCCAGGGAGCATCGGCGTTTGACACGGGTTTCTTCCTTTTTTTTTTTCCCCCGAAAGTACGGGTCTGAAATGCTAGCCAACTGCTGGGGCGAAGGCGAAGCTAGGAAGGGGATTTGGTTAGAAAATCGTTGCTGAATTAAGAGGATAAATTAAATTTAATCCCCCCCGCCCCAGATGGAGGCTGAGGCCTATCCAGCCACTCAGACTAATATAGAAACCCCTGTGGAGATTAGAGGGGATGGAGAGGGCAGGGGAAGGAAGGCAAAGGGAAGCACTGAAACTGGACCATACCAGAAAAAAAAAGTGAGATAAGCAAGAAATCCAAAGCATCTCTTCAGAGCAATGAAACATTGGTGGGATGAAGGACAAAATCCACTTGGATCAGTATCCCATCTTTGAAATTTAAAAGACAGAAGGAAGTGAAAAAATTTTGTATTAGCAGACATGAGATTATCTGTCCTCTGTTCGGGGTCTCATCCTAAGCTCAGTTAGTTAGAGATCAGTATAAACCCTGAAACACCAGAGTTGTTATGTCTTGAGGGCTTTGTGTGGGCTTTGGTTTGGAAATTTGCTTCATTTGTTTATTTTGCTGTTTGCTTTGGTAACTGTCAGTGGGTCTGATGTCCATATAAATTATGTAGTTTTACACAGTCTCTTTGTGAATCTGTAAAACTGATACTCTGATCAATGAGTTCCATGCTGTAATTTTATGACATGTGGAGAAAAGCCAGGAAGAGATCGGAAGAAAAACTGTCTCTTTGTGGGAGCAATGCTGATTTAGGAAAATAAGGAAATTTGTACCTCTTTAGGGTATGAGAGGAGACAAGGAAATGGTGATAAAGTCCTTTTGGACAGAAGATCAGAGGCAGGGAGTTTGATCCTGTATCCTGTAAAAGTACTGCAAGTACCTCGTGAAGAAGTTGGAGGCAGTAATGAAAGCCTTTACAGGAGACAGTGGAGAGAACAGCCCTTGCCTACCTCAGGAAAGGAGAAGAGACAGAAACTGGTCCCCTCAGAAAGGGCAGCCTCCAAGTTTCAGGGTGATCACTGCTAGGAGAATATGCTCGAGGCTACAGGAATTAAAGATGAGGAGTAGTTTTGTTAGCATGATTGGGATGCCAGTGGTATGTCTGTCTCACACTCTTATCAGGCTGCCTTTGCAGAGACAGAGGAATTGCAGTACATGTGGGAGAGCTGCAGGACTCATGGCAGGAATTCCTGGCAGGGTCAGTAATTGTGGCATGCTAAGAAACTGCATTTCACAGGTCAGAGGATGCACTCTGGACTCCATATTTGCCCAAAAGGCACATGGACTGCTCACTCATTGACAAAAATGGCAAGCAAATCACAGCCAAGGGTGAAGAAAAGCAAAACCTGTCCTTTATATACACTCCAAGTAATTGTGGTTTGTACAGTGTGCTGTCATCAAATTCATGACAATTTCTGCTTTTCTGCTTATTTGATCTCCTTCCTTCCTTCCTTCCTTCCTTCCTTCCTTCCTTCCTTCCTTCCTTCCTTCCTTCCTTCCTTCCTTCCTTCCTTCCTTCCTTCCTTCCTTCCTTCCTTCCTTCCTTCCTTCCTTCCTTCCTTCCTTCCTTCCTTCCTTCCTTCCTTCCTTCCTTCCTTCCTTCCTTCCTTCCTTCCTTCCTTCCTTCCTTCCTTCCTTCCTTCCTTCCTTCCTTCCTTCCTTCCTTCCTTCCTTCCTTCCTTCCTTCCTTCCTTCCTTCCTTCCTTCCTTCCTTCCTTCCTTCCTTCCTTCCTTCCTTCCTTCCTTCCTTCCTTCCTTCCTTCCTTCCTTCCTTCCTTCCTTCCTTCCTTCCTTCCTTCCTTCCTTCCTTCCTTCCTTCCTTCCTTCCTTCCTTCCTTCCTTCCTTCCTTCCTTCCTTCCTTCCTTCCTTCCTTCCTTCCTTCCTTCCTTCCTTCCTTCCCTCCTTCCTTCCTTCCCTCCTTCCTTCCTTCCCTCCTTCCCTCCTTCCCTCCTTCCCTCCTTCCCTCCTTCCCTCCTTCCCTCCTTCCTTCCTTCCTTCCTTCCTTCCTTCCCTTCTGCATTGCCTTCTTCTGACTTTCGTTTCTGGCAGTACTCATAATAACCACTGTAGTTTGTCTTCTCACATACACCTACCTACCCAAAGTACTCTGTGACTGAGTTGTAGTTGGACATATCGAGGCCAAAGTGATAGGAATACCAAAGCTCATACTACAGAGTTTCAGGCAGTCGTAAGATTCAGACAGATTTTGTAATTTTAATTACTGTTTTAGGACATTATCTCTGCAGCCATGCAAGTTGTCAACTTGCCCTCTGCTGCAATGGAGCAGAATATTCAGTTCTGGATGTATGGAGAGGTGCTCTTCCTGAAAATCCTACCAACAGAGGTAATCCACTACAAGCCTGGTGAACTCTCTCAAAATAACAACATGACTCACAGTGGCTTTCTGACTGGTAAGATTTTTTACTCTCTCCTCATTAGCATAGTCCCTGTTGTCTTCCAGTAGCATACTGATTAAAATTAATAAAATTTGGCACATATTTGTTAATGTAACCCCTGTCAGAGGGAGAATGTAGAATTAAAGCTTAGAATTTTGTTAAAAAGGTAAATGTATGCCTTGCTGTTCATTGATCTGGGAGATGGCAAGATGAGTGAAGAGTTACATTAACTTCTGACAGTGCTGATTTTTGGGAGATTAGACTGTTGCTGGGTTTTGTGCCTGTTTCAGACCATCTTGTGAGCTACATCATCATCTTACATCCTCCTTTATCATGGAGGAGTCTGTTGTACCAGAAAAGCACAGTTACTAATTGTACCTCTCATCAGCATATTCATCCAGCTGCTTCTCTTTGTCCGCTTCTGAAACTTGTTCTGTCAGGATTTGGCTTTAATCAGTGGTCTGCCATTTGATTCAGCCTCAGAGCCACCTCTATACCATTGATGAGATTTTTGTTTTGTTCCAGAGAATATGTAAAATATCCTTCAGGTGCTTGGTTCTCCAGTGGTTGTAAATACTTGTTGAAAAGGACTGAGGCAGAGTTTTTCAAAAGTCCATAAACCCAGGAGTCTAGTGGTGGTGGAGGCGGTTTTCCATCATTATCTCCTCCACCAGGGAAGATGCTAAATAAGCTAACACCTGAATTTATTTGTTTACACTTATTTTCATCACCTGATTTAGTTTACAATAAATCACTGTGGAAGGATCTAAAACAGGATGTTTACCCCAAAACTATTTGGTAGAATCAAGGATACCTTTGTTTGTGGGCAGTTAAGTGAGCAGATGGAGAGACTGGGTAGCAGAAGAACCTGGCCAGTGAGGTTAGCAGGCTTTCCCACTGTAATTCATGGGGGTAGAAGAGTCTAGTCTTTGCCTTGGAGTTTGTGTCCACTTGAAAGAGGAGTGTAAATTTGTAACTTTTTTCAGAGTTGTTCAACATGTGGATACATTTAGTCCAGAATAGGACTAAAAGAAAAACAGTGAAAAAGTCTTTTGAGATAGAAGTGTACAAATGAGGGCATCTCATGCTGAAATGGTATATTTTATACCTTTATAATTCTTTCTATGATGGGAGCATGGGGTCAGATTAAGACATTTGGAATCTGGCCATTTTCAAAATTATGAAGAATGGATTATTTTCTCACTAATTAAAGCTTTAAAAATTCTGTTGTTGTCCCTCTTTTCTTTTTTCTTTTTTTTTTTTTTTTTTTAATAATCAGCATTTATTAAAAGACAAATTCCAAATATGTAGCATTGTGTCAATTTGTTCATGATCCACTATAGATTTTTGTCAGGAGTATTTTCAGAGGTTCTTCTTGAAGGAAGAGCATAAACTTTTGACCTGTTAAGGTCCTTTTAATATGCCAAGATCACTATTTTACCATTCTGGTATTTATTCCAATGAGATACTGATAAAGACTTATACCAATCTGTATATGTGTTAAATAGAATTACATAGAAGAAAAGATCTTTTTATTGACTTTAGCACCTTCATACATTTATGGAAAACAGAAGGACTATTACTTACTAGTTTTCAAAATTAAACCTCACAAATATATCACTTAAAACCGGCAAACTTTAATTTAGCAAGTCACATTTAGTTTTATATCAATAACAAACAAACCAGTGGCAATTTCCATCTTGTTATTAAATTAGAAACCAGTGATGTTTCATAAATGAATATATTTGTTGCTTCTACTAATCTTTATAATAAATAATTGCCTAACATACAAAATGCCATAGATGTGCATAGAGTGCATATGACAATATCTCACTTAAAGCCATAACTCTTCTGCATAAACTGTTTTTTCCTGGCTTAACTAAATAGAGTGTCTTTGGTAGAGCTGTTTCAGCCATTGTACATCTGAACAGGTTAGGAAGTTCAGGCTGCCAAACAAACTCAAGGGACAAGGGTCATGGAAACTAGTTTTCCTGCAGAGTTGGTAGGGCTTTTTCCTGGGGATATTATTAGGAAACACATAAAGGTCTATGTAAATTTAAACTACCTTGAAACAGTGAAGGGACGAGTTTATCCTGTTAAGTTCCTAGCTTTTGACACCATCAATTTATTTTAGATCTGGATCTCAACTGAGCCTTTAAGGCTCTTTCTATTCTCTATGTTTTCCATAAGACAGTCTATGAAGCCCTGAATTAATTAATTTAGGGGAAGGAACCCAAGACGATCCCTGCCTGCCATTTACTGATATCATAATATAGAAACAACTGTACATCAGAAACATACTACACATCTATTAAATGCTGAAAAAACAAGACCAATCAAACAGCATTAGCCTTCTCTTGTCACATCAATAAATATTTGACATATATTTATTAGCCAAACTGATGGCTTTAACTCCATCATCCTGACCAAGGGCTCAGATTCTTTCTGTCCTCCATTGTCTCTGGACTGGCTATAGCATTGCCAGAAAGCACGCATGATCATCTGCAAGCAGTGACTGTGCTACAGAGAAGAGAGTCTTTACAACCTTCATTCATGTGCTGTCAGCCCTTTCTCCTAACCTCCCTGCCTCCTGCTGTATTCTGGGTTATTTTTTTGGTCCCTTCATTTCTTCGCTTCCTATTATGTTTAAGGATGGTTTTATTAAATACATTTCACAGATTACTTGTACTCCATCAGTACTTACAAACCACAGCCAAGACCTGCAGTTCTACACACAGAAACTTGGAGATAACATAGAAAGGTCTTGTTATGGCTCAGACTTCCAAGCATGCCAGGAGAAAATGCTGAGAACAAGAGTGGGAAATGGGAGGATGATGGGCAACAAGAAAAATAGTGTTCATAGCCCTGCAGTCATCTGGCCAGTGTAAAACTTTGCATTCCTCATTGTTGTCTCACTCTTTTGCCCTTACTAATTTTCACTTTTTATTTTATGCCACATTAGTACTTATCATGTTATGAAGTGTTCTTCCCTAACACACTATACATTTCTTATTAGTCACACAATGCAATATATTTATAATTAAGATAATCTATATTTATAACTTATAATAATTTATAATTAATAACTAGTACGCATTACACTGCTAAAACAATAGGATTACAGGGAATAAACAGTAGGCATTGTGTTTGTGGGCTAATTTTACTTCGTTTAAAATTTAAAATAAATGTGATTAGGAGTGAGCACAATCATTCATTTGTGCCAGCACACTAAAATGGATATTGTTGTCTATGTGTTCAAATCCTAAAATGTAATTCTGTAGTTTATTTTGGTAAATATTATTTTTTCTCACTCCTGTAACAGAGAATTTGATAGCTCTTTGGTCACAGATTAGGGTTTCAGTACACTACAGATGTCCAAAGTAAGCTCCAAAGACTATTCAATCTGAGTAAATTTAACTACAAGATTGGAAGATTCTTAAGCAAAAGAGTGCCTTGGAAATGGGGCCCAGCAACATGTGTGGTAGCTTGTGAGAGACAAACCTGACACTTGTTATTTATGAGAAAATTATTTAGTTATTCTTTCTGTCAGACTTGTTTGTGGATTTTACATTCGTGGTTTAATAACCTTGCTTTCCTTCTCCTTTCTTCTTCCTTGTCTGTGTTTTGGTAAGGTGGAGAAAGCATTGTTTTGAACTCAGACACTCTTTACCGTGTCCTTTATTCAACTCATAAAGAAACAGCAGAAGCACAAAGACCAAAATACAAAAAAAAGTCTCACTTAAGAATATTAAGCATATTTTTATATATCTCTCTCACCCTTGAATCTCAGATAAATCAATAATTCCCAGATTTATTCCTGGTGATTTAGCAGAGCAAGTTCACCTCTTGCCAAGTAAGTTCCCTGGACCTATGGTAAATGCAATGAAAAGCAGCAGAAGGAAGAAATGTGGTCTTTTACAAACTTGATATTGCTTTAGATGCTCATAAAGTTTACATGCAGCAAATATTAAATATTTATTATTTGTAAGTGTGGGAGATGTTGGAATTTTTTTTTGTTTTTTTCTCTTTATTATAATGACATAATGAAAAATGAATGATCCACAATGCTTTGAGGAGCTCAAAGCACCATCTTCATATTTGTTTTCCCATTTTAGTCCCTCTGCTGCTCTCAAAAAAGTGACTTCAAAGATTGTCTTTCATTGTTCTTCTGTTTAATAGAATATGTATCATCTCCCCACCCTCTCATCTGTTAACTTCACAGACTGGTGTGTAACTCCTGCTTAGGATATAATTTCCAAGGATATTTTTCCCATGTTTGTGATCAGAATTTCAGAATCACAGAATGGGTCAGTTTGGAAGGACCACTGTGGGTCACCTGGTCCACTCCCCCTACCCAAGCAGGGCCATCCCAGAGAACATGGCACAGGACTGCATCCAAAAAAATGAGATATCTCCAGAGAGGGAGACTCCACAGCCTCTGTGGGCAAACTGTTCCATTGCTCAGGCACTGCACAGTAAAGAAGTTCCTCCTCATGTTCAGGTGAACCTTCCTGTGCATCACTCACTGCTCCTTGCCTCTTGTCCTGTTGCTCAGCACTGACCCCTCCCTGCAGACACTGACAGACAGGAATGAGGTCCCTTCTCAGTTATCCCTCTTCAAGGCTGAAAAGGATCTATTGTCTCAGCCTTTCCTCATAATAGAAATGCTCCAGTCCCTTGCTCACGTCTGTAGCTCTCTGCTGGACCCACTCCAGGAGCTCCATGTCTCTGTTGTGCTCCAGAGACCAGCACTGAGCACAGACTCCAGGTGAGATCTCACTAGAGCTGAGCAGCACGGCAGGATCACCTCCCTTGACCTTCTGGCAGCGCTCTTCCAGAGGCATCCCAGGATTGTGCTGCCTTCCGGGCCACAAGGGCACTGCTGGCTCGTTCACAGTTTGTTGTCCACCAGGACCCTCAGGTCCTGCTCCACAGAACTGCTTTCCAGCAAGCTGGGCTCCAACCTGTGCTAGTACCCATGGTTGTTCCTCCCTAGGTGTAGGACTCTGCATGGGTCCTTGTAGAATTTCAAATTGTTCTTTTCTGTCCATCTTTCCTACCTGCCGAGGCTCTTCTGAAGGGCTGTGCAGCACTCTGGGGTATCATCCACTACTCCCTTCTTACTTGCCAGAGAGACCACTAAAAGATGAATTTGCAGAAGGAATGACATTTCTGGGAAGGTCATTGAAGAAGTGGAAGACCACAAGATCTGCTAGTTCATTTTCACTCATTCTCTTCTCCTCCTTCCATAGGGAAACATAAGCACAGGAGGAAAAAGCAAAAGTTTTAATAAGATGAATTTTTCTTTCCAAGTCAAGGACAAAACTGCTGAATTAGTGCCATGTACCTTGTAGGAGCCCAGTCATGGTGGGCTAACATATTGCCATGGATATAACATCATATACTAGTTTACCTCTTGAACCTGACATTAAAGAACACTCTTATAGGTATCACATGGTGTCCCAGTTTACACGAATATAAAAATAAGAGGTGTCCAGCTAATTTTGATCATTGATTCATCTAGGATCTTCCTCCTCTGTCTCTTTCTAAAGATCACTGAAAACTTTACTTGTCACGCTTTATTCACTGTCTTGAAACACCGAGAAAATATGATAGAGATAACTCCAGCTGTCTTGCAGCTTGATAAGACTCTAAGGAGTTTTTGAAAATCATAACTTTTTGAAGATATCTTTGAAAGCAATTTTTTGCCCTAGCAGAGTAACATTTATATAAACATAGCTGGTAGCAAGGTCCAGCCAATAAACCATAAACGCACCAACAGCACCAGGATAGGATTAGAAGGTGAACAAGTTGTGAAACCTTTTAACTTTTTCATTTTTTGACTAAGAAAATAAAACAGTAAGATGTGTTATTTATTTCACAAGCTTAACTCAACATGATCTTACATCTTTCTTGTCATTATAAAAGCCCCCTGCTTGTGGAAATATGAAAACAGTGGGTTACTGAGGTACTGATTTTATCCTAAAATCATGATTCTTATTTTTAGGCTGAAAGAAGTTTTAAGCAAGACAGCAATTTCCTTTTCCTTTACCTGCATAGGTTAATATCTAAGTTCCACAAAATTCTAGAGGGACAACTTCAACTGTGGTTACCAAGGGCAACTGCTTGGTGGCAGTTACTAGTACAAGAACTGCCCAGACTGTTAACATAATGGATCTGGGAGAGTCTTTGTTTCCCCAAGAGCACATGACCAAATGAACTCTTGAGTAGTCACACAGCAGCAGATTTTATGGAGTAGGAAATTTCATCATTCATCTTATTTATGTTTATAATGACTATGTTGTGGATCGATATTTCAGGTTCCAAGTGTCTTGGTGAGCTGCAAAGCAGTACAAGAGAAATGGTACTGATCTGTACCCCAGTTTCAGGAGATGAGGGTACTATTCCTTTGATGTAACCATAACCCTGAAGGTGTCTGATGGTTTCTGTGCAAGGCACATCATGTGCACTCACATCATGTGTGATATCTATGCTAGTGTATGTAAAACTGTCTCAAGTCTTGGTCAGTTGTGCTGCCTCCTGGCCCTGTCATGCATCTCCCTCACCTTTGGCTTCTAAATGAAAGGCCAGATTTTTCCAGCACAGTTTTCTTATTCCAAGGCAGTTTTGACATGCATCTCCACTCAGCAGTCCTGTTGTATTGCAGAGTGGGTGAGGTGTAGGATTCTGTGCTCCTGTCCCAATGTCCATCTTGATCTTTTTTCCTAAAATTGCCACCCCAGTTTCAATGCTGGCCACCTTGCCATTTGCCTCTCTGGTACCCACTGCTGAGATGTATGGCAACCCAAGTGCAGAGGCAAAGTCAATGTGAGGCAGTGGTTTTGCACTTGAAGTTATGCATTAAATTGGCCAGCTGTCCCCTTGCCAATGGACATACCTATTTATTTTCTCTCAGAGACAGGGAACAGGATGTCATATTAAATATGAGTTCTCCATCTGATTTAGCATTTTTTGCTATGGCTCTAATACAAATAAGACACTTTGTAACTTAGACCACATGGTTCTGGAAAAATTATTAATGCAATTTCTTTACTGGACTGGAACCAAAACTGGTAAAGTCAACTGAAAACCTTTTAGTGACTTCAGTGGATTTTGCATTTGTCAGATGAATGTTAAGGTGTTCATGAATGATTTTTAATACCTCTGTGCTTGGGGATACATGAAGCTGCAACTACTCTATCCCTAATCAAGGCAAAAAAGTGCAATAGTTGGGAAACACCGCTTTGTATTCTGATCTATGCACATATGTAGGACTTTGTATCCAGCTTCCAAACAGTAAACGTCTCTGAATTACACTGCACTTGTGTAAGAGCAAAACTCTTGTGCAGTTTTAGTAAGACCAGAAACCTGATGTGGGCACTTTAGGAATGCATCAAATTTGCTTTTTAACAAAGAGTTAAGAAGCAACAAATTATGCTTTGGCTTACAAGACAGGAGAGAGGAAGCCACTGACCCAGCCCCCTAAAGACTGCCTTATTTCCTCAGGTGCACGTGCTACAGATTATTAGGATTTCCTAAATAGTCTTAATATCAGCACAGATATGCTGTAACAAGGACAGTAAGCCTAGGGCTGAACTAAATCAACTGTAATATTGAAAATAAAGAGCTAAAGGGAAGAATAAATTAGTGTTTGTTGTTTTTTTTGTTTTGTTTTTTTTTAATATTCTTCTATAGGAATTGAGAACTTCACATTTTTGAGAGACTTCCTTACTATATGCCACATCTTTTTTAAATTATTTTGAATTGCAGTACTCTGTAATATTATAATTTCAGTGGTACTACTGTGGCTTTGACCAGGTTTTCCTTTCAGAAACTTACCTCTGTGTGCATGGTATGGTGCCTACTCTGCTGGTATAAAGAGCATGTGTACCGGGTGGGATATGGATACTTAATGAGTGTCTTCAGGTCTGCAGCTTCATTAGGCCTGATTCCAAGGGATTGTAAAAATGTGCAAAAGTTCTTAAATTCTGTCCAGATAAAATTTCCAGACAGAACACGAGTAGCCGGAAAAATGGTTCCTCTACCTACACTGGATAGTGCCTCTTTCATGTTTATACTCCAGTAAGCAATGAGCTCTATCAAATATCAGACAAACTACCTTTTTTTGCAGAAGGAAGTAAATGCTAACTTTTACACAACTTGAAAGTGAAAATACAACAGCTCATACTCAGAGTGATCTGTCCATCTCTACCCATGTCTATTCTGGTGGAGCTATTCTGGATTTATAGTACTACTTTTTTTAGTTCAGGATAATTTTTCAGGTCAGGCTCAAGAGAGAGCAGTGATAAAGGGAATATACATAAGTACAGATTAAGTGGAATTATCCAGGCTGTATTTCTCTATTCTAGTTACTAAAGGACTCTCCATATAAAAGAGAAAAAATCTCATAGACACTGGGTGCAGGAAGTCCAGAGATTTTATTAAGAGGAGGTACCAAGTAATTTTTTGCTATGTAACTCAAAGCTCGTCTGAAACTTCCATAGCAACAAATACCACCTGTATCTTTGCTTTGCAACCATGTTTCCTGAGGTTACTTTGCTGCTGCCAAGCATACATATGACCAATAAGGATATAAGTATGTCCCCTTAACATCAGCTATATTATATTTTGTAATATATTACATGAGATCCTATGTAGATTTAAGTCAGGACAGCTCCTAGGATGCTCCATCAGCTTCAGAAAACCACTGCCTCTCACAGTGACCAAGGGTCTGGCCCTAGCATATTAACTTCTAGTAGTGCGGGGAGAAGGGACAGTGTGCTCATGAAATAAGATTGCAGTGTTTATGTAGCTTGTTTTTTTGCAAACTCTTCTTCAAAGTCATCAAGGCTTTCTTTTTCTTACTCATCCAGGAGGAAGACAATAACTGAATCTTCCTATTAATTAAAAGCATTTTAACATCATATTTAACATTGCAAACTATTTTTACTTTTATTTTCCATGGTGAAAGAATAGCTGTGTTTTTTCTCCCTTTGTCTACCATCAGAAAAAATATTTTTGAAAGAAAGAAAGAAAGAAAGAAAGAAAGAAAGAAAGAAAGAAAGAAAGAAAGAAAGAAAGAAAGAAAGAAAGAAAGAAAGAAAGAAAGAAAGAAAGAAAGAAAGAAAGAAAGAAAGAAAGAAAGAAAGAAAGAAAGAAAGAAAGAAAGAAAGAAAGAAAGAAAGAAAGAAAGAAAGAAAGAAAGAAAGAAAGAAAGAAAGAAAGAAAGAAAGAAAGAAAGAAAGAAAGAAAGAAAGAAAGAAAGAAAGAAAGAAATCATACCAAATAAAAACTTCTCAGATCTTTAGGACCTTCCAGATGCACTCTGTTAACAGAAATAATAGAAGCTTGCATCACATGTATCATATCTGTGAGGCATCACATGGTCTCTTGGATTAAGCCAATTTAAAATTTATTGAACACTGCTTTGTTGGTGTCATATTTAGATATATTTCCTTAAGAATACCATTCTGTATCTTCCTAGATTAATTTCTCTTTGGTTTATTTCTATTCTTGTACCAATCCCAGAGCTAAGCCATGATATTTTCTGTTAAGAGAGCACCACTTGGATCTATCTGTTTTATTTTTCACATGCAGTAGAATGGCAGTTATTAAAGAGGCTCATTCTTTAAATGTCTCTGATCAATAAGCTCTATATATTTCCACCTTCTGTAGCCTGTAAGTTTGTCAAGATCTCAGCTAACCAAATCTATTGTGTTGTGTGCATGTGGCATGTAATTAAGAGCCTAAAATATTTTCATCTTCATTTTTATAGATATTATATTACTATCTACTGCTGAAAACCAGTGCTGTAACCTTTCCTCTCACTAGCAATCTAATGCTGACTTTATGCAGAATATAATTGTTAAATAGCTATACTTTTTTTCTTCCAGCACAGCCAAAAAGGCACATCAGGAAGACAGTGTCTGCAGTGTTCCGTCTCTGATCTCACTAGAATGCTCTGGCTTTTGGGCTGTGGCTCTCAGCTGCACTGCAACTCCACTCACTACTAGAGTCCAGAACCAACACCAAAATATAGCAAACTGTTCCGCAACACCAAAATATAGCAAACTGTTCTGTTGGCTCCTGACTTTGAAGCACTTGTGACAGCACAGACATCTGAACACTGCTGGCCTATCTGTCACCTTTGAGTGCAATAGAGCTGGTGTCACGATGATTGTGACAAACCATCCATACATGCTGCAACCACTCCTCTTGCTATTTGCAAAACCATTGTTTGTGAACTCTGGGAAAATAAAAATAAAAATTAATTTAGGTGGTAAAAAACAATGCTTAGTTTTCTCCATATGAAAAAGAAGGATTTTAAAAACAAATGGGACTTAGAATTGCAACCATGCACTGACGGCTGGGTCTAGGGACTCTTTAAACACTTATGAATACCTAGCCTTGTTATAAACAATTAAATTCCTCACCCATGTTGTATGTACACAAGATAGCTTGAATGTCATACAGAGATCTTAGAAACAAAATGTGAACAGACATTTTCAGACATTCTCAGTGGGAGTCTGAGAAATGAAATGTCAAAGTGCAGGCCTGTGAAAGCTGTAGGGGATCACTGGGGTTTGTTTATTGGCTGGTGTGACCTGCTGTCTGAGAACTAAATAGACACTGCTCCAATGTACTGGGTGAAGAAAATAAAAAGACCTTCATTCTCCTCACACTGTAAGAAGCAAAGTGGTGACTTAGGAACAGGATAGCAGTAGAACAGGGAAAATTAGTGCCTCCCATTCCTGTGGAAGCCAGCTGTTTCCACAGGAATTGGAGCGGCCAGTAAAAGAGCAGGGAACAGTGTGGTGCAATTTTGTAGGCTAGTGATATCAGCTTTTCCAAAACAAATGAGGGGGAAAGAGCTAAGGATAAAGCCTGTACTTTGATCCCCACATAAAGTGATGCTGCTCCTCTCATCCAACTCAGCTTAGACTGGAGATTCACAATCCAGCCCTAAGGGACTGCTCTTTTGTCTAAGATCTGGTGGGTCAGTTAGTATCTTGGCAGGCTAGGTCCATGGCCCAAGGCCAATTGTATGAGGTCCAGTAAACCAGATCCTGCCCTTGGGTAACAACAGCCCCAGGCAGTGCTATAGGCTGGGGTAAGAGTGGCTGGAAAGCTGCTGAGTGGAAAAGGACCAGGAGTGCTTGTCAACAGCTGAATGTGAGACAGTGTGTGCCAAGTGGCCAAAAAGGCCAAGGACATCCTGGCCTGCATCAGCAACAATGTGGCCAGCAGGACCAGGGCAGTGATTGTTCTCCTGTACTGGGCACTGGTGAAGGCCACAATTCACATTCTCTGTCCAGTTCTGGATGCTTCAGTACAAGAAAAACACTGAGGTGCTGGAGAGTGTCCAGAGAAGGGCAGTGGGGCTGGGGAAGGGTCCAGAGCACAAGTCTTTTGAGAAGTAGCTGAGGGAGCTGGGAGTGTTCAGCCTGGAGAAAAGGAGGCTCAGGGGAGACCTTATCACTCTCAACAGCCTCCTGAAAGGGGGTTGTAGCCAGGTAGGGATCAGCCTCCTCTTCCAGGCAAACAGTGACAGGAGAAGAGGAAATGGCCTCAAGTTGTGCCAGAGAATGTTCAGGTCAGACATCAGGAAGAATTTAATCACTGAAACAATATTAAAAATTGGAATGGGCTGCTCAGTGTGGTGGTGGAGTCACCATCCCTGAAAAATCTTCAAGAAACATGTGAATATGCACTTGAGGATAGGGTTAATGGTGAACATGATGGTGGTGCTAGACTGGACTTGATGATCTTAGAGATCTTTTCCAACTTCAGCTATTTTATGATTCTATGAGTGAGGCTCTACCTTAGAAGATGTTAGACAGGATACAAAGGCTTTCACAAAAGAAAATATTGATGAAATAAGTTCCAGAAAAAAACTTGCACAGAAAACGAAAATTAGTGGATCATTGAAAATTGAAGGACAGCTTCAAGTAGCTGGGACACTTCTTTTCCAGACCACTTCTTGGAAACAAAGTAAATGAAACCTCCAACTGACTCCTATCTGTGTAAATAAATTAAAGAGAGGTTACAGTTCTCCTGGCACAATCTGGTAACTACAGCTGATGCTGTCCTTTGTGACCTCCACACTGCAGTGCAGCAGCCCAGTCTGAGGTACAAAACTACTTCTGTGATGGTTGCTGTTCCTCCCATGCAACTGGACAGAGAAAGGATGGTGAAAGATGAGGTAGGAGCTAAACTTTTCCCTTTTGAAATGAACAATGTGATAAGGATGAAGGGCTCTGTACCAGCAGTGGCTGTGTTGTTCCTCCCATTCTCCATGAGCAAAGGAGAATGATGACTTAGATGAGACACTGACTCTTGAAAACTTTTCCTTGCTAGTAGGATATTAGGTCTATAAGATGTCCTTGGCCTTATCAAAACGATCCAGCTCCTCATTTCTTCCCTTGGAAGTCTGTGTAGCTCAGTAACTACTCTTTGGTAAAATGGATGTATTTCTAATTGCTGGAGATGTGAAATGCCTAACTTCTAGTAAGTGAATGACAGGGTCTTCTGTGTAATGAGTTAATCTGTGAAAGAGTTGAGAGCCATAATTTCAAAGCAAGATTAATACGGTCCAGTTGCCTAAATTGCATATATAAATGACATCATGCATAATCGAGGCAATGGAATACCTAACATAAATCACTACAAGGAAGAGCAACAACAAAGAAATTACCAGTGATAGTTGCATGCAAGAAAGGGGTACTAGTATTCACAACGCCATAATATGGCCATATCATCCAGAGAGTCAAAAAAAGCTTCATCAGAGGTGAGCGCAAGAATGTTTAGCACATTGTCTTGACTATAAACAGATAAACTGTACAAATACAGAAGATAAAAAAGCAAATAAAAGAGAAGATAAAATCTCTTTTATTTGCAAGGCAAAGATAAAAGTACATGGATACAGACCTGAAATGGCTTTAGCATAATGAAAACAGGGAGATTTGAAATGTATACTCCAAAAGAGGATGTATCTTGATAGAGAAGGAAAGTGAGTGCCAGAGAGAAGGACCAGCGAAGAGCAAACTCCAGGGGGAAAAACTAGAACCAAGTATGTAACTGTGCAGGGTATGTAAGATCAGAGACATAAAATAAGTCTAGGGAAAGTGCTAAAGATAGCAAGTCGAAGATACAGGAACCAGCTCAGAACTGCAACTCTATTGAAAAGCTCTATAGGAGGTCTGAATCCCTCAATTTTTTGAGGAAACAGTTGGAGCAATAATTTGTGCATTGTAAAACTTGAGCTCTGGCAGTTACATGACCATATAGAGAATTAAGGATTTAATTTTAAAACTCAGTTATTGTGGTTTAAATTGGAGGAAAAAAAAGACGTGTTCTGCATAAATCCTAAAAAAAAACAACAGGAAAAGGGAAAGAAATTTATTCAACTGAGTAATTTTAAGTGATTTTAAAGTAAATAATATTTTTTCTGGACATCCACAGTCTTACCTATTCTCCAGTCCCTCTTTGAGGATGGAAGTTCAGGGGAGCCACGAGAAGCCTCTCCAGTCCTTTTCACACCCCCTCACAGCGCAGTCATGACTACTTGCCTGACATAGGTGTTCTGATGTTTACATTGGAACTAGAAAATGCATATTTTAAAAGCATTATCCTGAAAAAAACACAGAATCACTGAATGGCTTGGTTTGGAAGGAACGTTTAAAGGTTGTCTAGTCCAACTTCCATAAGCAGGGACATTTTCAACTAGACTTTGCTCAGAACCCCATCCAACTGGACCTTGATTGTTTCCATGGATAGGGCATCCACAGCTATTCTGGGTCACCTGTTTCAGTGTTTCACCAGCCTCAGCATAAAAAATTTCCTCCTTATATCTAGTCTGAATTAACCCTTTTTCACTTTAAAACCATTCTCCCCTTTCCTATTTCTACAGGCACTTCAACTTGAAAAAAATCCTCTTCAAATATCCATGTGCAAACTTGTATTCCTGGGGCTATCCCAGGAATACCCTTTTACGTTAAGGAGAGGGGGTGCTATAACAGAACACACACAACCACACTCCCTCACATGCCTTTAAAGTAGGGGAATGTGAAATGAAGGATTTTGCAAGAGTTGGGATTTCCCTTATCCAGTACAACTTAGAGCTTAACAACAAGAGGCTTTATGTCTTCACAAGGAGGTGTTTGTGTAGTACCTCCAATAATAAATAAAATAATCCAAAAAAAGAGAATGAGTGATGGAGAAACAGGATGCCCTAGGGCTGCTCATCCAAGGTGGCCCTGGGGCTGGAATGCTCTGCCGGGCACCCGTACAGTCAGATGTGGCTGCACTGACTCTGCTTTTGCTCATGTGGCCAAATGACAAAGCAAAGCCCTGAAAAATGAACCTTCTCCCATTCTGTGAGGAAATGAGAAGATAACCTGGGGTATCTGAAGCAACTGTCAACTCCATTTGCTTTTCACTCTATTCCAGGATATGTTTTATTTTCTACTTGGTGTCAATCTACTTTCAGTGTCAATCAGCTACCAATAAAAAAATCAAAATAAGGTCCAGACTTGTGATTTCATGCTGTGACAGTGTAAAACTTGCAAGCTAATACCTGAAAGGAAGTGACATGTTATCCCAGGGGAAATCTGGATTCTCCTGTACACCAGAGAATCGTTATGGACTTCTTGGCTGTAGTGGACTGTAAAGCACAGCTGGGTGGAACATATGAAGACAGACTGTAAATTTCTGTAATCAGCAAGTTCAAGTTCAAAGGGCAGGGAGTTAAAGAGCAGAGAAATGAGCAAGAGCACATATCCTTTGTGTTGTGGCCCAAGTCTGGTGCAGACCCCAGCACAGCATGGTGGGGAGGACACTGGAGCTATCTGGAAAGCCAGGATTGATGGCTTCTTTGTCTCTTTGCTAGGGCAAAACTAAGAAGAGGTGAAACACAGAATAGTGTCATTTGTGAAGGTCTGAGTTAGCCAGCCATTTATTTAAATATAAATATAAATATAAATATAAATATAAATATAAATATAAATATAAATATAAATATAAATATAAATATAAATATAAATATAAATATAAATATAAATATAAATATAAATATAAATATAAATATAAATATAAATATAAATATAAATATAAATAGAAATAGAAATAGAAATAGAAATAGAAATAGAAATAGAAATAGAAATAGAAATAGAAATAGAAATAGAAATAGAAATAGAAATAGAAATAGAAATAGAAATAGAAATAGAAATAGAAATAGAAATAGAAATAGAAATAGAAATATTTCACTGGTAATCCCAGTGTCTTTCTGTGGGCGCTGAGGCTAGGACAGTGAATTTAAGCACAGCACATCTCTGGCAGTTATCACCAATCTAGTCTGGCTGCTTTTGGTCATCTGAGGCAAGTCCTTAGTGCACCCAGGTGAAACAAGAGGCTCGTCCGGATGAAAACCATCATGTAAGGTTAAATTCCAAATCTTCAGCTATTAAACTGGAACAGGATGAGATTGACTTACTGTATTGGACATTAGAGCTGAGCTTCTAGGCTTAGCAAGATTAGTATCTGCTCTGTACCCAGCATAAGGGGACTGAGTTTGTCTGGAGCATGAGTTCTTTTCACCTCAGGAAATCTGCAGAAAAGCAGACTCAGTGCAGGGAAGTGATTGCCCTGAAGCAGGAAAGAGCAGTGTTAGTCATCAGAGCTCTGAAACATGTGAGTGACACAGCTACAACTGAGGTGGGAATATGCTGAAAAGCAGCAGAAGGAGGTCCTGGTGCTTTTCTGAGGAATATTTAGAAAAAAAATATATATATATACCTCCCCAGGATGTGCAAAGTTCTATTCATTGGCTTATTAGTGAACTAGACAAACCCATTTTCATTCTTATTAGCACTGTGGCAAAAATCAGGATATCTTTAGGTTAAGAACAGCACAGATCTATAGTCTGTTTCTGTTCCTGCTTTATAAAATACAGAAAATATATGACATGATATAATATTGTGCAGATGGAGAGCTATACTGGAGTTTATTCTTCTTTATAGACATTCAGTTTTCCTTCAAAGAACTTCCTTAGCATCATTCTGAAATTCCAAAGTCAAGTAGATGAATTAGTGGAGGAGAAAAGTTTCCTGCATATCCTAATTTAAAGAGTCCCATTCACCCCTGGGAAAATAGCAATTTTGAAAAAAAATTCCATTTTTCAAAACAACATTTTGAAACTAACCAAAGTGCCTATTTCAAAATGTCAGTGCTTATTTTCAAATTTCTGTTTTAAGTCAGACTTTATTTTCTCTAATGCAACAAGGAAGTTCCTAAGAGAAAATGTAAATCTTTTCTTGATGTCTGATTTTAGAGAAATCTGCAAAAGAGTGAACTCCAAGGATAATATACAGTTCAAGAACATAAATTATTTTCTGCAGAATATATAATTATTGGTATTTTTGCTAAAATTGGTGTCCTTGTTATTACTTTTTGCCTTGTTAGCATTTCTGTGACATAGCTTCAAGTTAATAATAATTTATCCAATCTCACAAACAAGCAAAGATTTAGACTAAAGCCAGTGGCAAGTTTGCCATCAGTGTTGATAAGGACAAGGTGCACCCTCAGGTTCGTTGCCTCTATAATTTTGCATTACCAGTGTGTTTTGTCTGGCTGTGTATAACCTGATTCACAAGCTGATGCAGGATATTCAGAATCCATTATTCTCTTAAATTCAGGCCATCAGACTGTGACTTTATCAGTGAAAAGCCACTCATGCTATGTCTGGAATTAAATCCAGAAAAATCTGTGTATTTTATTAGGAATTAATCAGAAGAGCAAGCCTAGTAATATGACTTATTTCTTTGTTTTGCTACAATATTTATAGTATTGTTCTCTGTTTCTGTTTTCCCTTTGCAGAAATAAACTCTTTTCTTTTTGTCTTTGAGGTATTAAAGTAATAAAAATCTATTTTTTTCATATAATCCTTTGCCATTTGTTTGTTATTGCATTGTATTTTATATGTCTTATAGCAGGTAAGACAAGACAAAACAGTGAATCCTATCCACAGAAAAGCTTTTTCATTGAGTGCAGAGCACTGTGAAGCTATGGGGGGGTGTAATCGTATAAATAATTTAAAAGGCAAAGAAAATAGATGTGCAATGTAATTGCTGAACATATGCTTTTTGTCAGATGTTTAATATTTTTTATCAGATGTTTAATATTTTTTATAAGGGAATCAAGTTAGTTTTATTCTACACCCAAGATGCTAAAAATACACTCTCTCTCCCTCTCTCTCTCTCTCTCAAACACAAACAACAGTGCATGATGGCAATAAAAGACAGAAGTAATTCCTTGTATTAACTGTACTGGCTCCACTTGACTAACCCTAACTTTGGTCAGTGTCTTTGTCAGTAAATCAATGCAATATTCTCCAAATTTCTAGTAATTTAAATATGCTAAGCTAGCAGGTAATTTTACTGATGGAAAATGTATGTGAAAAAAAGCATCAGTACTCTGGGGAAAAATCTCCACTTTCTTCTCTACCTGCGGCACTCCTAAAGATACCGGACATGAGTCTGGAGCTGCATTCCTGTGCTGCAGCAGAAGGTTCCGCCCTTCTGTACACAGATGCTGGGATCATGAATATGTTGCTGTGTGCAGCTGTTTCTGTGCTGCAACGATCAGCAACAAAGAAAAATCTGAGTGTAAAACCCTGCATACAGAAATGGAAGTTTCTGTCACAGGTCAGGAGTGCAGATGGGGTTTTGGACACACAGAAGATGTGGGGTTTTTCTGTTTTGCCTAGAGGACCCCAGCTGTTACAGATGAGCAAAGATGCTGCACTGCCACTAAGAGGTTCTTCTCCCCAGACTTGTCCAACAGAGATGCTCTTCAGCCAAGCTTGTTCAAATTTCTCTGTGAATGCTGGTATTTCAGCCAAGGATAGGCATGTTAAAACACCAACAGTTAAAACAATTACTGGGACAGCAGACAGTTTATAGCAAAACAATGCTAAGCACACATTTTACTGCACAGGTTTAAGGTCACGGTGCAAAGAAGGCTTGTCTGCCAGGAGGGTCACTAACTGGCAAGGGAATTGCAGTATTTTGGTTATCTCATATTAATTCCCCTGTGATTGCTCATCTCATTTTGTCCCTGTGGAGGAAACAACAAATTGGCATGTTATCCCCTCATCACTGCAATGTAACCTCAAAGCAACCCTGTGACACTCAGCTGGATGTGCTGAGACCATAATCAGGAGACATCTCACAACCTCCCACCCAGCCCCCTAATCCAGCTTTGGCAGAAGAAAATGAAGTATGATTGATTCTCATATGGAAAGTGGCCATCAAATAATAAGAGGAATTTAGTAGCATTTGCTCTGAAGGTAACTCTGAAGTCTTCAGTCTCGCACTTATGCCCAGATTCAGATTAAAAGAGCAAGGAGACTCCCATCTCCTTTCTAACATTTGTATAGCAGTGGTGTAGAGGAAAAAGAGATTTCTGTGGGGTATGTGAGGAAACTTGCTGTTATTAGATATGGGCATTATAATGTACCCCTGCACATCCCATGGATCATTTTTCTTTTTGAAAGGTATTTCTGAGCAGCCCTATAACCTCCATCACTCTGGAGCTGACTTCTCAGAAATCTCTGCACAGACATTACTGGATTACCCTTTCTCCTATAGAAGAGCCTCCCTACTGCAGAAGGATGCAAAGCTGTGCTGTATCCAATTTACCACGTGGTAAAGAGGACAGACATGTTTCTTTCTGTGGCTGAACACTTGCAGTGTTACGTTTTCAGGAGGACTGCTTGTACTGAACAGGCCTTTGCATGAGAAGCTTAGCTATTACCAGATTCGGTCCTTGTGTCCAAGAGCTAAGTTTTGTTCTTGGTCTGAGTTTCCATGCCCTGGTCTCCTTCCACTGTTGCCTGTGGTTGGTAAAGTGCATGGTGCTGTTCTGTTAAACAGCTCCTGCACACAGCCTGACCTTGTATTCCACATATCCATAGGCGTCGCCTGATGAGAGAGGGCTTTGTGCTGCCAAGAGCTGCTGGTTGGAAAAATACTTCTGATCATGTATAGTGCTATTGTTGCTCAATACACTGCCTAATCAGCAGAGCTGCATCCTAACTTCTGCTACAATATTCAAGGAAAATGTGTATGTCAGCAAGGGATCCTGGGCAATAAACCCTCAAAGGCCCAAGAGCTGGTAAGCAACAGAATCAAGATGTACAAGATGCACAATTCACCCCCTTCAAAGGAGAAAACACACAGGAATATTTAGAAAAACTGGGAGCTTTAATTTTCTTTTCTGTGAACATCATGTCAGGTGCTGAGGTGGCACTCGCCTAATGCACTTCAATGCTAGTTGAGCCTGTCAAAGTCAGTCTCCCATGGGAGATGAGAAAAAGACAGCAGCTGATTACAGCAATGACCTGGGAAAGGCAATGAGAGGCCAAAAGAAGCAGAAAGATAGAGAAGCTGTGAAGTAGGATCTGGGCTTTGAGTTTATTTCAAAGTGGAGGTTAGGTATTTAAAATTGAAAATGGTGATGAACAAGAAGAATTCTTTGGAAGAGGGGTTAAGCTTAGCAACTAATGATCACAAGGGTCTATACTAGTAAAACTGGAATCAGTGTGAGTTCTTACCCCCAGATAAACGAACAATTTATCTGATCTTTTTTTGTTTAGGAGGTTCAACCCATATTGTAAATATTACCATACCAGACTGAGAGCCACATGCTCCAGAGGCATTAGATCAATTCAATAGTGCAGCTTCCACAGAAAATAAGTAAGATCCTAGCCTTTGCAGCAAAAAAGAAAGATTATAAATATGAAGGTAACTGAAACAAGTAGCTGGAATATACGGTAATGAAGCTAAAGTGTTAATACCCCTGTATCAGTCCACTGTGTGTCTCAGGGAAACACCAGTGGTGCTGTAGGACAAAAAGGAGTCCAACAGGGCCCCTGGCAAAGGCTCACAAGACTAATAGGGGCCTTCTGTATCACTCTTGTGGGTATTAAAGCAATCATGGAAGAAAACTTTAATGTCATGACACCACAGGTGTCATCACATTAAATTTGGGTATCTGGAAGAACAGGCTACCAAGACCCCAGCTCTGCCAGAAATTATAGATATAAGGTCAGCCCACTGAAAGAAAGGAAACTGTTATACACATGATATTGAGTCTAGAAGAGCCTTTCTACTTGCTCTGATTTGGCAGTAGACGGAAACTCCCTAAGATCAGTTTTATGAGTGACTTAGTAAGGGTCTTTCTTTGATTACCTTCACAGAGCTGTTTTATCTTCAGTGCCTACCTGCAATGTCACTGGAGTATTGTGCACACACTCTCATGCTGCATTACAGTTTCACAGTCTCCAGCTCTTAGACCACTATCCATCAGCCTGAAAGTGTTTAACTAGGAAGGGGTTACACCTACCTAGCTGGTGAGAGAGCTGAGCTATAAAGAAGGGAGGGACCTTCTGGAGGCCTCTCAGCCTTGACAGGGTCAGAACTACTCAGTGGAGTCCAGATATCTGGTCTCCAGAAGGATCTGGTCTTTCTAGGACTGGAGGATGCTTCTGTTCCATCTGTGCCACTGGAGTGGTTTAAGTCATCACAAAGGCCACCTCTGAATGCTTCTTGTGTTACAAAGACTTCCTCACTCTTAACAGAGGTGAGCTAAAGCTGAAACAGGCCCTGGAAAGTTTGAATATAAGCATGTGGGTTAAAACAAGCATTTGCCTGTAGCTTAGTGGAAAGATTCCAGTACACGAAAAATTGCCACATCTGTGCTTCAGTTGATTTTTCTGATCCTATGCATGTGCCTTTTCTTATCTTCTTATTCCTTTAGAACTGACTGTGTAGCTATTTTGATAATAACCCCTCAAATCTGATTTTCAAAAAAGGCTGTATAAGACTCTGTCTGTTGAAACAAAATAAAACAAAACAAAAATATCTCGGATTAACCCTGGGTCATTTTGCTAGCAAAAATGGAGGAAATGAGCCATGGAAGAGAAGGATGGATGGGAAAGGGAGGGTGCTGCAGCATGACACTTCATTTTGCAAACATCAAGATACCATCTGAGTGTTGGCAAGACACTCGAATTCCTAAGGCTCTGATATGCTATATATGTCTAATGTTTGAGGTAGGAATAATCAAGAGGCTGCCTCTAACACTTGTATGTCATCTGCAAAGCAGGCACACCAACCCTCATTGCCAAAGCAATGTTAACTTGGATACCCAAGTTAACAGTTTGTCTATCCACAGCCATGTCCATAGATACCTAAATACAATTTACTTTCACACACATTTACATAAAACATAAACAGAAAACTCACCATGGTAGTCCATAGCAGGATCTCTGGGTAAAAACTGATATAAAAAATAAAAGGAAAGGTCTTATTCAACAGGAGCACAGTCTCCCCACCAAGTTTTTCCTTTTGTTTTTAAATGCAGCAATACAAATATTTATTTTGTCATAGATTATGGATGTACAACTGCTAGCTACATAGTGTAATGAAAATTAAATCTTCACCCAATAGACTTAGGTGGAACTTGAAGGAAGCAACATAAATAAAAATGTATTATTCATTACTTCATTGCTTATTTGCTGTGAAGGATATAAGACTTCAAGTGGATTATGATTTCATAGTGCAATAAAAATGAAATCAATAGCCAATATGCCCAACATTTAAAAACAATTCTTTATGAAATAAAACCTTATTTCATATGGTGCCTTTCATACCAACTAGATACCAACAAATTATGCGTACTGAAAGAATCCGATTACAAAGATAATAAATAGGAAAGGGGAGTCTAATGAAAGAGATACTGTGAGACAAGGGGAGAAACATAAATAATACACTACAGAACAAATGTATCTCTTACTTAGCTTTGCACATAATGATTACCTTGGTGGGATCCTGTTGGAAGTGGTAAAAAGCCCAGTATGATTAATTTTCAAAGGCAACAATCAGCAACAATTTATCAGCTGCTGCACTGGAGGATATGCTAATGTTTAAAGGGCCCATAAAAGCTAATGGAAGGCTTTTGCTTGCTCTGTGTATTGGATCAGGCTTGAGTGTACATATTAAACCAATAATACACATCTCTCTTTTTTCTTTTTTTTTTTTTTTTTTTTTTTTATAATCTAGATCTCTACATCAAAAGAACAAAACTCCAAAAAGACCTTTTCAAGAATGGCAACAAATCACCAAAGGAAGATAAAAACTCTTTTAACTCTGCAAACTTGATGTCTTTCTGGCACTTTTTACTCGGGTGTCATTTCTCAAGATACTTGGAAGAAAATGTGCTTTCAAACTATAAAATAAACTTACTGGGTGAAAAAAGGAAAGTGTTACGTTCTTCTGAAATGTCAAATGTGGTACCTAATTGAAATATTACTTCAATCAGGTAAATATTTTCTAATATGAAAATTTAATTCCTCAATCCATTATAGTGAAAAACAACAAAAAAAAAAAACCCAAAAAAAAAAAAAACCAACAAAATATTTGCAAATACAGAGACCTGAGCAAAATAAAAACAAGTGTTAAAAATACTGTCCTTAAAATAACGTTTCATCTTCAAAATCTACTTTCAAAGGCTCAGGACAGACTCAGTTTTCAATCTGGCAGAACAAGTGTGATTACAGGTACTTAAAAAACTTATGGTAATATAGTCTCATTTCTTTTTAAACATGTTATGCTGATTTCACAGATAATCAATAGTGGTTTTCAAACATTTATGAATGTACCAGATTTAAATATAAGGTGTGCAAATAAGACACATCTTTTAATATAAAAAAGAGAGAGATTCTATGTTACTAGAGTGGATTAAGTACTCTAAAAAAATCATGTCTGAGACAATGATTTCTATTATTACATTCTAATAGTAAAAATGAGGGAAAGTAAAAAGTTATTTAAAATAAACGGCAGCACTGAGAAAAGGAATGGGGATAAGGAGCTAAGGCAAAAAGAAAAGTGTATTCCCAGTGAAAGCAAGTTAGGTGGTGTGGGAGAAATATACTACAGCAGAGAGAAAATTCATATGGCCAAAGCTCAATTGGAGTAGAAGCTGGACAGAAATGTGGGGGCAAACAAAAAGAGTTTCAAATTCAGTATTGGGAGAAGTCAGTGTGGAAATAAAATGATGAGGATGGTCACTTCACAGATGAGGGACAGAGACAAAGAAGATGTACTTAATGCTTTCTTTGCCTCTGTCTTCAACACAGATGATGGACTGAGGACGTCCAGTGCGCTAAGCTGGAGGAACATGGCTGTGAGAGTGACCAGTTCTCAGCTGACCATGAAGTAGTGTGGGATCAGCTACTCCAGATGAACCCTTAAAAATCTATGGGGCCTGATGGGATTCATGTGAGAATACTCAAAGAGTTGGCTGACGTTATGACAAGGCCTCTCTTGATGATTTTTGAGCAGTCTTAGGAATCTAAAGAGGTCTCATTTGACTGAAAGTTGTCCTTGTTTTCAAGAAAGGTGAGAAGGATGACCCTAGAAACTACAGACCTATCAGCCTCACTTCAGTTCCTGGTAAAGTTATGGAGAAAATTATTCTGGGAGATATTGAAAAACAGCTGAAGAACAACACAGTCCTCAGTCACAGCCACCTTCATAGTTTCGTGAGGGGAAAGTCCCGCTTATCAAACCTGACTTCCTTTCATGGTAAGGTAACCCACCTAGTTGATAAAAGGAAGCCAATTGATGGGATTTTTTTGCATTCTAGTAGATCTTTTGACATAGCATCCTTCTGGATAAAATGTCCAGCCCACAGCTGGATAAACACATCCTGTGATGTGTGAGCTGGCTCATGGATGGGGCACAAAGGGTTACAGTGACTGGGGTGACATCAGGCTGGTGACTTGTCACTAGTGGGGTTCCACAGGGCTCCATCCTCAGCCCTGTGCTCTTCAACATCTTCAGAAACGACTTGGACTCAGGACTGAAAGGGACACTGAGCAAGTTTGCTGAAGACACTAAATTGGGAGGAACTGTTGATGTTGGCAACAGCAGATAGAACCTGCAGGGAGACTTTGACAAATCAGAGATGGGCAATCACCAACCATTTAACTAAGACAAGTGCTGGATTCTGCACCTGGGCCTTGGGAACCCTGAATGTATGGACAGACTGGGGAAGGTGATGCTGGAAAACACTGCCGTGGAAAGGGCCCTGTGGCTCCTGGTCAATGGTGGCCTGAGCAGGAGCCAGCAGTGTCCTGGCAGCCAGGAGGGCCAACCCTGCCCTGGGGGCATCAGGCACAGCATCAACAGCCGGGACAGGAGGGGATTGTCCTGCTCTGCTCTGCACTGGGGCAGCCTCACCTCAAGTGCTGGGGGCAGTTTTGGATGCCACTACATAAAACAGACATTAAATGGTCAGAGAGTGTCCAAGAAGGGCCACAGGGAAGGTAAAGGGTCTGGAGAGGAAGTCATTGAGGTGTGGTTGAGGTAATTTTATCTGCTCAGCCTGGAGACCTCATTGCAGTTACAACATCCCCATGAGGGGAAGAGGAGGGGCAGGCACTCATCTCTTCTCTGTGACAGCACTTAATGAAATGGCCTGAAACTGTGTCAGGAGAGGTTCAGGTTGGGTATTATAAAAGGTTCTTCACCCAGAGGGTGGTTGTGTACTGGAACAGGCTCCCCAGTAAATTTGTCACAGCATGAAGCCTGAAAGCATTCAAGAATTGTTTAGACAATGCTCTCAGGAACATGGTGTGACTCTTGGGACTGTCCTGTAAGGGGCAGGAGTTCGACTTTGATGACTCTTGTGGGTTCCTTCAAACTCAGATTATCCTATGATTCTATGACATTAAAAAAATTGGTTGCAAATGGTGTTGGAACACCATTTAATCTGAGAATCAGAACATTAGTAATCAGCAAATAAGTAAATGTCTGAGTAAGCCCTCTGTCAGGATCAATAATAAAGGATAAAGAATAAAGAATAAGAATAAAGATGTTTCCACAGGTAGCTGGACTGAGTATGGATAAGGGTGTGTCCCACAGAAAGCCAGACTTACAGCTCATGAATCCCTATTCCCACTATTGTTTCACCTTCCCAAAATACTGCTGAACCTCGCTTTTGAAAAGCTCAGGTCTGTTCAAAACCTTCCCAACTTCAAGAGAATCTTCTTTCCATTCTTGTCTCAAACATCTTTCACAAGCTCTTTGTTTCTTTTACATTACTAGATTTCCTTCTGCTGTCCTAGATTTTGCTCCCTTCTACCTTGAAGGTCAGTATCTAAACCGTTTCCTCAGCTGCTCTCTTATCACTACACAGCAAATTTCCACTCAGTACGCATTGTACAGCCAGAATCTCCGGTGTCTTTTCCACCCCAGGCCTGCTAGAAAGTCTCCCCTGAGATATGTCATAAGTAGAAATATGAAGTCAAAGAACCCTAGATTTTGGCAGCAACTGATGAGAAGATGCTTCTCTTATCACAAGGGGAATACCACTTAGTGATAGGCTTGAGAAGAATGAAAAAAAAAAAAAAAAAGAAAAAGGAAGCACTAAAAATCTCTTTGCCAACAAAGACAAGCTTTGTTAATCTATTCTATTTTGACACTGAAATAGCCATAAAAGTCCTAAGCCATGTTATTTGAGTTTATCTTAGTTTATCTGGTTATTTGAGTTTACAAAGACACCCACTTCCCAAAAGGATGCTGTGATTTTTAAGAAACATTGACTAGAGAAGGCAACCCTCCACCTTCATTTGAACTCTACAAAGGCTCTACCAGATGGCGTTGTGGAAACACAAAGGTTTTCCTTTCCACTAAAACACACCACACTAAATGCTTTTTCTATTATTTTCTCAGTCTCTAATTGAGCAGGGAAAACCATTGCAAATGATATAATAGTCAAGACCTAAGTTTTCTCCTAGTAATCCAAATCTAATTTCTGTGGACTCTTCATCTCTTTTAAACAGGTACAATGTAGATACCCTGATGGGTCATTCATTAGTTAGAACAAATAGAGGTCTCAATATTGGCTCTGATGGTTTTTAGCCTAATATGGAAGGGCATAATCAGGTCCAGGGCTGGAGTAAAGGTGGGAAAATTCCATGTGGAGAAATCTACACATTTTAGGCAATGAGAGCAATTAGTTAACAGAAAAACACACCTAAATTTACAGTGGATTTTACTGTCTTCTTTGCAGTTTAGGTGTCTTTGTAGAAGCTGTGGTACTCTCAGCAAACACTTCATCTGTTGAAACCTTTCTAAATATTTGCATTAGCAACCATATGGCCAGTATCTCTGGTCTGTACTAAAAGCATGTCAGAAAAAAAAGTTCTCATAATTCTTCACATTTATAAAATAAAATCTAAAAAAAAAAAACCCAGCCTATTAAGACTGAGTAGTATTTCTACTGCAAAATGAAAAAAAAAAAAAAAATTTGCTTTTCACTGTAAATGTAGTTTAGCAACATTTAGAACAGGGTATCCCAAATTCAGCTGCAGATAGCATAGAAAAAAAATTCCAGGGTACTGTGATAGCTGTAGAGTCAATAATTGCAACAAGTTTTACCTTTTAGCTCACAAATTCAGTGTTTTCACCTTAAAAGCAGGAGCAGTAGCCCTTGGTTTTTGTTCAAATAACAAAAAGATACAGATACTCAGACAGCTAAATTTCCATATCCTCAGTGAAGAGTTATTAACTGGATTTTTGTATGCTAAGCAGAAAAACTTGTATATCTGTGGGGGTCTTATATATGTTTAGAGAGAGAAGAGTTGAAATTTTGAAAGAAAAAGCCTTATTTAGAAAGGCAGTACCACAAAAGAAACAAAAAAGCCCCAAACATTATTAATAACAAGTTAGGATCAGCCTTGTAAAGAGCCCTTGTGTGTGAGCTGTTTGTTCATTCTTATCCCCTGTGGTCCAATTTGACTTTCAGAACTTGCTTGACTTGAATTCTTGAATGATGCCCAGCTTCTAACAATAAGTTCCCAATGAAATCTAGTTTAATCAATGTGTTTTGGAATATAAACTTCTTCTCCAGTATTTCTCAAGCATCAGATGAATAAAGAATTTATCTTTATTTTAGAGAACCTTATATTTTAGAGATTATAAACTTTCATGGCTGAAGGAAGTGCCAGTTGAGCAGAATGACTGCAATCGCTGGGTTTGTGGGACATCTAGTGGGAAAAAATGGTTACTATCATGGGTATGGATTTTCTCAGACATGCTGCTCGAGGAGGAAGATAACCCTGCAAGCACAAAAACATTAAGCAGAATTGTGAGGAACATAAGGGTACTTGCACCTGAGCACCTTGAGAAAAGTCATCTGCTGCTTTACATCTGCTACATCTGAGCCTGTTTCCCAGAGCATAAATGCTTTCTGCTCTTCCACTGCAATCTGGCAGCATATGCACACTAAGAGAGGCATTCCCTCTTGCTGGCTGTGATCTTGCATGTGGTAATACGGAAAAAAACAGTGGCAAAAGTAGAGCAGCACAGATATCAGCATGGGCTGGCAACTTCAGCACATCACCAGAATCCTGAACATCCTGTAGGCTCCCATTGCTATTTCTCCTGACCATAAGTCAGTAAACTGTAGTGAATCACTCTATAGGTTTACCCAATTCAGCATTCTTTTCCCAAAACAGCCCCTGAAGACCCACAGGTATACCTTCCCTGCCTCCAGACGTTATGGGAATAATCCCAGCTCAGGACATGACATTTTTCCCTAATTTAAGTGAGCTCATAAAAAACACAGGTAAAAAAGAGCAACATAAAATGAGTGAGAGCTGTTCATGTTCCTGACCTTGGTCAATTCTTCTTTCAGTCTTGCATATCCCAGTTCTCCTCTCTCAGTTCTCCTGCCCTCAAACCTCTCTTCAAAAACAATTCTTTTAGAACCAGATCAAGCTTCACTTCTGCACAATTTCTCAAGCTCCCCAGAGCAACATATTATTGGGATGCTTGCCTGTCTTTATGAAACTGCTAATATTGGAGATAAAGTCCTTAATTTTTAATATTGTAAATTCAAATAAATTCAGGTGTGTATTTCTTTCTTTCTTATTTGAACAATATATTCTGCAAACACCTTTCTTTCCTCCTAAAAATACAGTTCATGAAACAGGAGAGTTTATCTCATTTTTCACAATTACTGCACTAGCAAAGTTCACTAATAAACACTGATGTGTTAAGATTAAGGAAGAACACTGCCTAAAAGATCAGCTTTGTATCGTGCTTTGAAGGTGAAAATATCTGGCTTTGATAGAATGCTGCAGAAATTCTAGGATGGTTTAAAGAGGCTGACCTGATTCCAGCTGTGAAAAACACTCATTTACAGGCAGCTAGCAAAAGAAGAAGAGAATAAAGCATGTTGTAGCTGCCTTTTTGCCACTTGTCACAAAAAAAAAAAATGGCTGAGTGATATATTCAGGTAGTTAATTGAGTATTGCTTGTAATAAGAAGCATTTTTAATGCTAGAAGTTAGCCATGCTACTGCTAGCAAAGGGATATTCAGAGCATGTCCTCATACATCAAATCTCTGCTATGTTGTTTATGAGCAGCAATTTGAGATCAGGATTGGATTTGCAGAGGTATGTGTATTGTAAACAGTTAGCAGAAATGGCAACCAAGATTCCAGCATGCTTACTGTAGGCCTGGATAGTTTTGTGAGCCCTTATTGTTCTTTAAACTTAATTACCAGGTACAGTTAAATCCTAGGCCAGATTTTTATCTTACATCATGCAAGGAGGGCTGAATTTGATATTTTAGAGGCATGTCAGTTAGTTGCTGGGAATATCATATGCATGGTCAGCATCAATATGCTCACTTATGCTATTTCAACACTGCTAAAGGAATCTCTCCTAGTATTTTATGTTCAGCCCTGAGATGAATTCAAATAAATATGGTGAGGTCCTTGTCTGAGGTCCTATGTAGAGGATTCTTCTCACTAATAAAGCTTAATCAATAAAGGAAAGTAAGAGCTCTCTTATAATGCTTTGGAGGAAACTGAAACCATTTAATGCAGTACTACAGTATCAAAACTTGTAAATTCACAAAGTACATGATTTGGGGAAGAAACGACATAATATGATCATTTCAATCACAGCAAGTTCAGGAGTTTGAACTTTCAGTTCATTGAAAAACACTAAGGAAAACAGACTTCAGCTAGTCGGTTTAAGTTGAAAGTGGGAGGTTCTATTTGTCAGAAAAAGCTAAAATTCCCATGTTAACATCACCAGACAAAGCATCCCAAGAACAAAAATGCAGGACAAAATCAATGTTTTTAGTGTTCAGTGTCCAAAGTTTTACACAAACTTGCAGTACGTTCTAAAGATATGATCTGCCATTTGAAAAAATTCATGGCAGGATTCAGAATTTGAGTTGCACAGTGTGCAACTCTGGCCAGGGATTCTCTTGGTGTTTCCCCTCTCTGTAAAAGTCTACACAAGTGTGCTATGACAAGAATAATCAGTCAATAAATGGGGATTTGTAAGTTTAAAATAGCGTCAGCTGAAATAGTACGCTAGCATCATGTAAACGTTTTTGCACTTTAAATTCTGATGTCAAACTTTTGGCAGTTGACACAGCCAACATTTTTTCAAGCCACTCATAATGCAGGATAAGTACCGGACTTAGCAAAGGAAAGGAGAATGAGTTCGACAGCTGAAAATTGCTACTCCAAGAAGTAAAAAGAGTCAGGCAAACAGGTTTCAAGCGCGGAGTGAGCAGAGCCGGGGCGCGGCCGGCGCAGGGACGCGCGGCTGCTCCCGCGGGCGAGCGGGCACCGAGAGGGGCGAGGGTCTGGTGGCCGCCAGAGGGACCCTGGACCCCGCCGGACCTCTGTCGTCCTTCACTCGTCTCATTTCGGCGCTCCCGCTCCCTGCACTTGTCCCTTTCCTGCCCTCTTACCTCACAGGGAGGATCTGTGTGCACTGGTTTCAAATGCCAGAGATGCTCTTTTGGAAGACAGGTGGTTACGTGAGGTGGGAAAGCCATTTTGAAAACAAAAACAAAACCCCCCAAAAAACTCTAAAAAGAAAACAGCAAGAAGATTCAATAGGAGAAAAGTACAAAGGTTGACACCTGAAATATAACAATTAAAAAGAGCAACAAGTCCAAGGGCACATAAAGAATGGGTGGTGAGGGGAGAGGGAGGACGTGAAAAATGTACACTGGCATACATTGTTGTTTTGTTCACTCTTATTAGAAATAAAGAAACAATTAGGAGAAAATCTGAGCAGGAATCTTATTACAGATTTTTTGCAGATGAGACAAGCAGGTCAAGGGAGGTGATTCTGCCCTCTACTCTGTCATTATAAGTTCTTGGAAATGAATGGAATTGTTCTGAGTTATAATTAATTTGTTCAGAAATGTTGTCTTTAGATTTAAAAAATAGAGCTCAGAGTTATTAGCAGAATTTTGAGTATTCTGTTCTGTTGTTTTGCATATGGAGCAATCTGTCTGAGACACATAATTATACTTTTTGTGGTCCAATTTCTTTTTAAATGTTATGCTAATATGTAAGCCTTGCAATTCTCAGGAAAAAAATACGGAGGATCAGAGCTGAGTAATGCAGCTACATCTTTGAAATTTTTCAAGGTTTTCCCCCCACAAACAAACTTAAAAACCAGTTTTCAAAGGTATTAATTGCCCCATTTACTTCAACAGGTAGAGTCTGAAATCTGCTGTCAACACTCAACTTCATGAACTTACTTTAGTGCTTCTGCACTTACCTCACACTGCCTGAAGTTCCAGAAACACTACTTGCCAAAGGTCTCCAGATTCATCTCTCCTCTTTAATGTTATAATTATTACCTAGTAATACAAAGGTTGTATTAATAAATAAAAGTATTATCCATTAATATCCATTAAATAAAAGTATGCCTGGGCATACTTTTACAGTCAGACTAGTCTAGTGAAACTTTTGAAGGACCTACTTTAGATACAGTATGTCCATCAGGGATAGAGCTGAGCAAAGTATGAAGATCATGCTTCATTTGAAAGCCTGCATGTAATCTTAAAGGTAGTTGATCATACTATTAGATGCTTCCTAAGTATGTTTTGTATTTAACAGCTCTGGACTTCTTACATTTTTGCAGAGACTGACAAGAAACTCTATAACAAGAACTGGAAAGGCTGTAAAACAACCATCTTAAATATACCAGGAATGTCAATAATCCAGCATGTAATTCCTTCAGTTAATACTGGCTTTTGCAATTATTTGTGGTACCCATGCAGCTGAAGTCTTTTTGAACTTCTTTTTGAACACTGGATACAGCCTTTGCATGCATTGTGTTCCTCAGTTGTACTGCCCACTCCAGTCAGCTTCAATTTTTTCAAATGCCAATTAACAGGTGTGAGAAATGCTACGTTTTACCCAGGGACTGATGTCTGCATAATAGTGATACTATCTTGGCAAACCAGCCTGCAGCATAAATATCATGGTGTTTGAGCCCTTGGGGCCTGTGGAGTTTACAACTATGCTGTCAAGATCTCTTCGTTGGGATAGTCCTTGAAGTCCTGCCAAGATGTAGGGGATTCTGGTGCTTTTATGTGCTCCCAAGCACAGCTCTGGCTCCAGGAGTCAACACTCTTGTCAGGCTGAATGATGGTGTGAATCTCAACTCGCGAGCTGAGATTCCAGTGGGGAGTGTGACAGTGCATGCTTGCATGATGATGCCAGAGAAGCAGGTGACACTGGCAGATAGCTGCAAGGAATAGTAACTGGGTGGCTTCTTGTTACATATCCTCAGAACTTCACAGGATGGAATTTGAGAGAGAGGAACAGTTATAAAATGAAGTTACAAAATCCGGATGTCCTGATCAATTCGAGATAGTTGTAAGGTACCTAACACTGCATGCACACACAAGAAGAGCATTCAGCACTGGGTCAGGATCTGTTTGCATCATATTTTTACTAATCCAAGGATTAATCACATTGCAAGTCAATGAGCTGTTACACTCATCCAGGTTCTCCAGAGACTGCCTGGAGAGAAAAGAAGGGGTCGGTATGTCAAAATAGTGACACAAGGAGGCGCAGAGCAAGTATGTTTTCCTTGTAATAAAAACTAAATGGGCCCAAAGTATTTAAACACAGCTTGTAAAGAAAAACAAGAGTTAAAAGGACAAAGTTTGTCTCGGCCGCATCCCAAAAAAAAGTTGGATCAGTTCTGAATTTGTCATTCTGCATATACAATAAATATAGAGAAACAGCAGTAGTTTGTCATCAAAGCACTTCACATTTGCTAGCTCTCAGGAATCCTGAAAGCCTTTAAAACTGACAGAACTCTTGCAATACAGGACATTACTAATGGGATTTTGTGCATGACATGCATTTCTGCTTCTGTTAACCATGAATATTTAGATAGCAGCATGCTGGCTTTTCACCTGGGCCGGAATTCAAAATCAAGTTCAAATGCAGCATTTAAGCAGACATATTCATTCTGCTGACAGCTGGGGCTGATTTTGCAGTTCTCCTCAAGCTCCACTACCTGCCACAAATAAATGTACTAAAATATTAATTTAAGCATGGAAGATCTGCTGAATGTCAAATGGTTGTTCCACTGTCTTGGTTTTCCAACCATTTATCCAAGGGTGTGAGCCTGTGAAGATCTTTGTTCTTGCTTCCACTGCCATGGAACTAGCAATGCATAGCTCCACCAGCAACTAGCCATGCAGATCTAGGATGGTGAAGGAGGCTGCTAGACTACTCACTGCTTCTGAAAAGCTTTTCTCTTGTAGTTCACCCCTAGTACAAGGCATGGTATCCAGAAGAGACAAAAATCAAGAACAGAAACTATATCTGAGAGACACCATTAGTGGATGCATTGTATCTTTCCCTGTGCTGACCTTCAAGGACAAATGCATCTAGATAAGTGTTTGTTTTAAATGGTTTTTGCAGCAAACAGGGCTGTTAAGTTTCACCAGTCTCTTTTAAGACTCCATTAAATAAATCTGTGTTCAGGATCAGTTTTGCAATTTACTCAGTGCCCTTGACCTCTCACAGAGAAGGACTTCTCTGATGAAACACTTCTGGCAGGATTGTCCCAGTTTCAGTACATGCTGAGTATCTTCTGTTCACTGAAACATGCAAAAATGCATTCAAATTACATATTCAGAACAAACATTGTTTTCCCTGATATTAATTTTGAGCTAAATTCTGCAAGGTATTTTCTATTTACTGGAAACCTCTGGTTAACAGGGCTGATGGTATTCAGTGACCCTTTGTAAAAATGAGCCCCTATATAAAGCACTGTAAGTGTTGATATTAATAAATTGATATTAATAAATATGAAGTAAAGCAAAAATTAATTCACTGGTCAAAGTGGCTTCTTTATAAAGCATCAAGGAAAATGACTCAGTTAAGTTAAGCCTGTGAGTGGAAATCAGTGTTGCACTACTCGAGGATAAGGAAGTTGTAGCAGGGTTGTGTACAGACACTTTTAAATTCCATTTAAATTTTAAAAGGACAGGTTTGTGCCTTATCACATGGCTCCTAATGAAGCAGTCTCACACTGTCAGATGAAGATGAGATGGAGGTAACCTGCAGAGGAAAAGTAGGTTGATACTACAACATGCTGCTCTTGTTGATGTTCACAGTAAACAGGTGGAGGCTGATTGCTAAACATTGGCTTTTCCCAGTGATAACTTAATGGGTTACAGTTACAGCATTCAGATTGAACGAATACTCCCAGCACTCTGAGAGATGGAAGAATAAGTTTATAATTTGAGAGATTTAGGTAAACTAAGATGCTCTGTGATCTTGTGTGAACGGGAGATTTGGCCTCTCAAAAATCAATGGTCATGTGGTTCTGGAGTAACAGTGAAGATGCTCACACCAAGGAGCTGCAGTTGCTTCTTTCTGCTGTCATTTGCCCTTGAGATATCTCTATTTCTATCCAACACAGCTCAAGAGCTTACTTACTTAGTAGCCACCAGCTTTGCTTTTACTTCTGCAGTCAACAGAAGTTTGCATTATGCTGAAACACTGGGAACAGAACTCTTTCCTGTGAGAAAAATGTGCTTTATTTATTCTCTTACTTTTAAAAATAATTTTATATGGAAAATGTTTTCAGGTTTGGTTTCCTCAAAGATGTTTGCAGAGAAATCTGTGCTGGTCCTAAAATTCCTTTTATTTCCCCTTCAGGATCTATGCATCTATTAGCATGTACTCTCTTCACTTAAGAATTCTCTTAACTTTCTTCATCACTAGCAGTATCCTGCTGCATTATGCTATATACAAATATAGAGAGAAAGCAAAACCAGCAATCCATTTCCAAGCACTCACACTATGGTCTCAGGTGGCTGCAACAAGCAATCTGCTCTAATCCTATGCCTGTGTGGATCATGATCTTGAACAGACAACTGCTGCTGACACTGTTCAGTGTGTGGAGTGGTGACTCCATCCTGATGGCAGTGGGTAAATGATACTGCCACCCACAAGCACCTGTTCTGCCCACGTGGCAGCCTGCTGGAGCAGCCTGTAGAGACATGGCAGACACCTCCAGGCACAGGACAGCGTGCCCTCTGGCACACGGGCGTGCCTGGCTGTGCCTGTGCACACAAACTCATCGGCTTCTAGCTCAAACCTCCAGGCTGTAATGCAACTCAGACTTAAAAACTTGTGCACTGCAGGCTTGGAAATGCAGATGAGCAAGGTCTCTACAGCAATGCAGAGGCTTCAAGACCAAAGAAGCTGTGGGTAATGTCCATGTTATAAACCCTAATTCTCTTCTCAAGCTATCCCAGGACTTCAGAGGCTGCTTTAAACAATAGTTTAGAATTACTATGCTCTTGCCTGCAAGGGGATGGGAGACACAACTTAGCAAGATGATCCTGCCCCACTGCCTTAAGATTCCTCAGATATTCCTTCTGCAAAGAGAGCTATAAAAGCTAGATACAGAGGACTGCTATGACAACCTCACCACATTATTCCAAATATTCTCAAATGTAAGGAAAAGGTGTTCTTAACGTAAGGGTGTGACCCAAAAATAGGTTACTACTGAGCTTTGTGCCTGCTACCTTTGAATGCGCTGCTGAATCTAAGTGGAAATTTTACATTGCTAAAATGAATTCCTATATTAAAGTTTACAGGATTCACTTAATTTAGGACTTCTATTTCAAAAAAATTAATACTGTACAACAGTGATTAAATTATTTGTCCAACTTCACTTTACTCTCTATCATACTTTGCATCACCCTGTTGGAAGGAAAAGGGACTATATGAGTTTCCAAAATGAGGAGGTATTACCTTCAGATACTTCAGGCTGTTGTTTCACCATTCCCAGAGACGAGGATGCAGGCCTTCTCTGGCCATAGGTGAGATGAGGATAGGGATAGGGTTAGGAAAGATGAAGGTAAATGTGAATGCAGAGAGGAGGAGCTAAGAACACAAGGAAGTTACTGAAATGGTGCTATGCACATCAGAGGGAAGCAAAGTACTTTGGGATGTCTTTGATTCAGGAACTATTCCTAAAGTTTCATATGCTGTGCTTCACCAAAACCTCTTTTTATTCAGCTGTGACTGAACCTCTGTAGGATGGTACTAACACATTGGGAGGATTATATTTCTGGAATTACAGTGGCTGATGTTACATCCTCAGTGCAGGGGTACAATGTGCTCCTTTGGACCTCTGCAACTCAGCTTGGCCTAAGTTTCAGCTCACCAGACCACTGCCTTCCATTAAGAGTCAGAGAAAATCCAAAATTTAACTGCTCCTATGACTGAGGTAGGATTAGGAGATTTTTCTAGACTAGGAATTTAATTCTGAAAACAACCAAGTAACCATAGGCTCTGTGATCTTTGGGCCATACCAGCTGTTATAGGACACCACAGAAGAATGGTCAGTTGACGGATCATTAAGAACTGGCTTTAGGCTACTGTGACAGGAAACAGTTACTTTCTCTTTACTAAGAAATATCTGCCCTAGTCCAACCATACTGTTGACAACACAAGGAAATTCCTTTGCTTTCAAAGCCAGGTGATATTTGGCACTATCAGAGTGCAGTTGTTATCCACATCATCTGCTCACTAAGCCTATTTCCATGGACATCTAATGAAGAATAGGAATGCAATATAAATCACACACTACTTCAATATGCATTATATTGCCTGCCTAGACCAGGTCTCTGCAGAAACGGATGCATTGCTGCAGTCAGCCTCAGCAGGTAGCTTTGTGAGAAAGGGTGGTCAGGTCAGGATCACCAGACTAGCTGAGCATAGAGCTGGTAAGAGCAGTCCAGACCTCAGCTACAGACAAGCCTGGACAGGGATGTATGCTTAGAATGCAAGTTTATACTCTATTCAATAGAAAAAAAAATATATACACAAACACACAAGACTGTATTGGACTTATTGAGGGAAAATCAGGTATCATATCCACAGTATTAAAAAAAACCCAAAAAACAACAAAAAATACCAAAAGACCCCCCAACCAACGAACAAAAAAACCCCCACATAAACAAAAATCCAAACAAACAAAAAACCAAACAAACAAACAAACAAAAACCACAAGCAGAACTTTACTAATTTAAATGAGAAGACGAGGCTCTGACTTATTCTGTGCCGCCAAAAATAAATGCAAATCAAGACTTTTATTTATATAGTTTGGAATGTGTGGTCTACTGTGTGTAGTTGTACTGTGGTAGGACATGTAACTCTTTATAAAATAAAAAAAAAAAACTTTCCTAATTCAATTTTCCTCCTAATTCAATTCATAAATTTGTATTCAGTTCCCAGATGTGTTCTATCTTTGAGCTTTAGGAAATTAAGAAAGTGTTTGAACTTTAGAAATTCCTTGCCTCATAAGTTTTAGCAGATGCACAATACAATAATCATCACAAGTGCTGTAACACTCATGTAGCTGACATTTTATTAAAAAATGGAAATATACAGATGTGCTAATCCCTGCAAAGTGCACATGTATCACCACAGATGATTTTTTATTCTTAGGCCATGGTGACCAAGGGAACAAATGTGTGGGCATTAATGATTTCCCCTGCAGTGTGCTCCACTAGGTTATCACCAGTGCACAGTGTACTCTGGTTGAATAAAATGCTCTGGGCAAGTAACAACAAAGAATCTGCAAGGTTGGTGGTTGGGGCTTTTCTGTTGTTTTAAAATGCACTGAAAGGATCATTACTGTATCCATGGTATTGTGAGACAGCCCCTGACTGGGAAAGCATACAAGCATCAATTGATTTCTTACAGAACTGCTGGTGCAATTTTCAGACATGCTTCCCAACCCTTCATAAGATATACAGCAGGTATTAGTTATACTTAAGGATATCAGGTCTGTGAAAAGTGGAAACATAAGTTAAACAGAGGTGCTGACATTCTGTCTGACATTGTGGATGACACAAGCAGCCAAATCAGTAAGTGAACAAACAGAGCTTTTTATTTTCCTTGCAGCTATGTGAGCTCTCGTTATTTCTGACACACCTGCAAAGCCTCTGTGGAGCTTAAGATAAGTGTCTCACAGAGAAAGTTTGACTTAAACATACATTTTGTATGTGGGATCTGATTTTGGAGGAGATAGGCCAACAGTACTGTTAGAGAGCCATACCAAAGGATTGAGAGCTTGTATACATACTAGTTAACATCAAAACCCTTTTCACAAGGGAGAGGTTTTGTGTGCACTCCTCATGAAAAAAGTACAGCTGCATATTAAGGCAGATAAAATCCACATTTGGCTTCATATGCTCTCTATGTCTTAGGAAATTTGGATTAAAAGAAAGGATCTCTGTTTTGCCCTATTGCCTATTCCATAAATAAAATCATCACTTTCATGAGGACAATTTATAAAGCAGCAGTTCCATTGCTTATAAAGAGCCTTTGGAAAATACTGGTACCATAACATATGGATAAGATGCTGCTTCTGTTCAGAACCCTCAGCCTGTGTGATGCACTACTCTTTGCAGCATAATTCCTGGCACAAGAAAGGGGAATGGGTTAAGCTCAGCTGGGAAACAGTTGTTTTTCTTTATTTTTCTTATTTTCGTTTTTCTTTTTCTTTTTCTTTTTCTTTTTCTTTTTCTTTTTCTTTTTCTTTTTCTTTTTCTTTTTCTTTTTCTTTTTCTTTTTCTTTTTCTTTTTCTTTTTCTTTTTCTTTTTCTTTTTCTTTTTCTTTTTCTTTTTCTTTTTCTTTTTCTTTTCCTTTTTTTTTCTTTTTCTTCTCTTCTCCTTCTCCTTCTCCTTCTCCTTCTCCTTCTCCTTCTCCTTCTCCTTCTCCTTCTCCTTCTCCTTCTCCTTCTCCTTCTCCTTCTCCTTCTCCTTCTCCTTCTCCTTCTCCTTCTCCTTCTCCTTCTCCTTCTCCTTCTCCTTCTCCTTCTCCTTCTCCTTCTCCTTCTCCTTCTTCTCCCATAACAGCCCTGCAAATCAAGAGCTGCCTGCTCTTTGGTTTCCTCGTCACTCATAAGGTTCTAAACCAAATGTCAGGTCTCCAGGAGTTTCACCTAGTGACAGTGAAACCAGTGAGAGCTCTGCTATCATCACAGACCAACTATTATACATAGGAGTACTTAGTGTCTCTAATAAAAAAAAAAATCCATGTTGTGACTGAAGATGAATAAGGAAAGGGAAGATTGGGCCAACAGCAATATTCATTTTCCAGCACTTCTACTGCTCTTCCAATGTGTCTGTTACTTGGTATTTTTGTAACACTTAGATAATGGGCAGTGGTGTTTCTATGGTGACATATTGAGAACTCAAAGATATATGTGTCATTTTACTATTTCCATTCTGATATCTCTATGCTGATAAAGGCTTGGCAATATCACCAACCCATTAGTAATATTAAATACTGCGAAACTAGGGTTTAGGGAGATATAAACCATTTTAAAAATGAATGTGACCAATAAAATTCTCTCTGGGCAGTTTTCCAGTGCAGTCTCCAGCCTCACTGTCAAAACATGGTGAAGAAAGGAGCTACTAGAAATTTCTTTCATAATTGAGAGCAAGGGACGTGAGTTTCTGGGGTATACTTTTACGAACAAGACGAACATGTGGATAGTTCCAGTTTCAAATAATATTGCAGCATGGATCAAAATGTTTGGAGTAGCTTCATTTAGATTTTCCCATCGGTGTTGGATTGAATCTTTGGCAAATGGAAGCCCCTCTATTATAGCACTCCATCCTGACAAACTCCATTCCCCTCATCCATAAAAGATGGCATTGTTTTTGTAAAAGAAAACTCAGAGTAAAGCCCAGCAAGCATGAAAAGAGCTGAATTATGGCCTTGATGGGGCTTTTCTTTCACACAGAAACCTTTCTTTTACCAGTACAAGGCTGAGAAGTCAATCCCTGTTCCAGTATACTTTCTCCAAGGTCATCTGATGAGTCAATGCATAAACTGGGCTGAGAACACAGGAATGGTGACCTACAAGAGCAATAGTTCTACTATTTATCCAGGCTCTTGGTATTCCTGAAGCTTTTCTTTTTTATGGTGAACATCAGCAGGCTCCTCAAATCAATTTCTGAGACCTCATACAAAATAAGGAATGCAGCAAGTCAGCATCAACAGACAGGTATGAGTGCTTTGGAGGCCTTTGGGAGGGTTCAGAAATTCATCCAAGACTCATGATGAACTTTAATGTATAAACATTTTCTCAAGAGAGAAAAAAAAAGAGAATTCAAACCCCAAATGAATGGGACTAGAATGTGACCCCAGGAAAGGTCATTAAAGTGCAGAGGCACTTTTCCACTCTGTTTGGTTCAGACACTAGAATGCAATCAGGATGCCTGGCAGCTCTCCACTCCTACAAGCACCTTAGTAGCATTACATCTAGATGTGTATATCCTACTGTTATGTCTCAGCCATAACAGGATCTTTTCTCTACCCTGAATAAACAAAGCCTGATTTTCTCCCATATCGCTTCTATTTCAGTAGAAATAAAGTGGTCTGCTTATTGGTCTTGACTCCAGTAAGCTGCTTCCCTCTATATATTGGCCGAGGCACACAAAATGCTGAACCTGGACTCAAGATGACACAAGTAAAAGCATATTTGTTCAGTCTTAATTTTTTGGAGGGCTTCCAAAAAAGCATCAAATAGAAGAGCAAGTGTTTTGGAACAGCTGAGAAAGAACCTTGTGAAGCACTGACCACCATCAGTACCCATAAGGTCTGATGGGAAGGATGAATGCGTTGGGCATGGAGGTGAGCTGGAGTTGGCTCAGCAGCTCAGCTGTGCTTAAATCTAAAAAGACAACACTTAACCTTTTCTTCTCCTTCTTACCTTCCCTTATAGTCACACAGGGCCTTCCCATGAGTGTAGAGTAGAGCTTGTTGTACTTAGCCCTCAACAAATTTAACACACTGATGAGAACCACAGAACAACACATAACAAGAAATCTTCCAGACAGACTCTAAGGCCACATACAGAAAAAGGGTTTGAAGATTGTCACAGTATATTAAAAGAAGAAAAAGGATCACAACAATGTCAGCTTTAACAAAGGTAAGCAAACTTCAATCCCAAAGTATCTTTACAATAGCTGCCAGTCTGGAAAACCATTAGAATAAAACAAGGGACTATTGTAGACTTTGCATATGGATCCTAACTCACTTCTTTCCGCAGATGGCTGCCTAAATGTAAAACTTTGAATGTTTAGATTGAGTTAAATATCAGTAAGTAGGGCTGATTCCTCAAACCCATAAGATTCCTCTCAGATGACCAGACATCCTCATGTCCAAACGCCATTCCATAGGAAGGTCTCTTTACAGTGGCCTATGGGAAATGGTGAGGCTGAGAGGCAAAACTGCTCATCCTTCTGATCCACATATCCTTTCTCTAGGACACTCTAACACCCTCTGATGGTATCCATTGGATTTAACCTATTCAGACAGCAGAGCAACCTGACTTGGCATCTGCTGTTGCCATTCAATAACAGCTTCCTCTCCCATATCCATAAGTCATTGTTAAATGAGGACATGAACAAGGCAGCTTCCTATTTCTGTCCTCCTTGATGACCCATAAACGTGAATTGCTTTGATGGCTTTCAGCCCTTTTCCAGAAATAGGTGTCCCTAGCACTGGCTCTTCCCAGTCTCTTCCTACCTTCTTTTAGAGCAGGCCTGTGGAGCCATGCTACTGCTGTCCCTATACAGAGAAGAGACTATGGGAGGTGAGACTTTCACTGCACACAGGAAGAGGACATATCAAAAGGCTTCTTACCTTACCCTTCCCTCCTAAGAAGAGTGCCCAGGAGCCAGGTAAGCTTGGTTACAGCCTCAGTTTACTCTGCAAAATTTTCTCATAGCAGAACATATTTGATTTAAAGACTGCATAGCACACACATTCAGCTGCCCACAAGTTGGCTGGGACCCAGGAAGTCCCAAAGCTGGGTTTAAAAATCTGTTCTCACAGCTTGAAAATAAGCTCCCAAACCTAAGGACAGTGTCACATGGGGACTGATTAACAGAAGTTTGCCACTGATTTTAGAACTTAATTACCTCGTATCAGTGAAGGTTAATTTCAGTTAAATAGATGATAGCAATATCCTTTGAGTCTGGGTAAGCTGATCTAAGATGAAGCTGCCAGTTCAGTGATTTAAAATTAGAGCAATGCTCTCTCTCCTTCAGGCCCCCCAGCATCATTCTTGTTACCACATGCTAACCCCGCTGCAATCTGATGCTGTACCCGATCAAGAATTGCTATGCTTAAGTGGGAGGCAATGAGAATACAAGCAACACTGCTACAAAAGTCAAATAGAATTTTATTTATTGCAAAACTGGATGAAGAAATACAAGGGTCCGTTTCTGCAGCATCGTGATGGCACTTTGTGCAACTCCTGTACAACTCTTTCTTTGCAGGACAGATATGTGCCTCTCTTGAAGAACTCCCCAAAGAGAGAACAAAGAGAGTTGTGAGAGGTATCTGGAAAAGAGAAATAGGGAGACAGGCACCAAAGAGCTAATAGAGAATAAATATCCTTTCATTAAAACCAGATAGCTAAAGGAAGGGAAGAGAAACCCAAAGAGCACACTCACGACCAGTTATTAATAATCCATCACATTGAAAAGCAATTCCTTCTGAGATTTGTGGCAGTCTAATTTTCAAGGAAGGGTAGTCTGGTGTCCTTCTCCAGTGCATCAAAGCCCTTAATCTTTGCCCATTAGGGTTTGCACATCACTGCCTGGCCATGCTAAGTCTGCTCACACACAGGCAAAATAGCAATGTCATGGCTGGTGATCTGGCCCTTAAAACGGAGCAACTGAGCTTCAGCCAGAAGAATACAGGAGTCTGTCTTTTAGGCCATTTGGGTGATGCCTCATTGAAGAAAAATTATTTTTGTTTAGACATCAGTGTTCATTATCCCCTACTTATGTGTGTGGTCAGAGTACAGCAGGGCTGTATATCTATGTTACCTAGTTATATTAGATCAATATAACAAAGATTCTACTGGCTTTTATGGTCCCTTTCCACTTTTTGCTGTCTTGTTACATGGCAGGTCTTAAGTTCTCTGTAAGCTTTAAGCCAGAACAAATGGCTCCAGTGCACAAAAGGTGAAAAAGCAGCGACAGACCATGTCACACACACAGCTAGGATTGGAATCAGTAAATTGTCATTCACATACCGCTCATATGGAGTCAATTTCTGAGATAACACACGTATCCAAAAGGCCAATTCAGCTTTTAAAATTATCAATAATATAACATATAATGGTTAGGTCTAGTAACCACTAGCAATCTTAGATAAAAAACTTCCCTCCCCCCTTTCCTACCTAGAACTTGTAAACCAAAAGCACTTTCTTTTATACTCTTCATAATTTTTAAAGATATAATTTTACATTTCTCTGTACTGACTGAATTCTTTATCTTCAAACCACTAATAATTTTTTGCTACCTTAATGTTTTCCTCTTTGTCTAAACTTTTTCCCTAATTCCCTTTAAATTACTCATTTGTGAATGCTTTCCTGTCACCTGGTATCACTCAAAATTTTACTACATTTATCCTCAGTTCTGTTGACTCAGTTCTACTCTTCTGGAGATCTGAGCAGGATGATATATGCACTGCAGTCAGTAGAACAATATAAAACTGTTCTGAGAGAAGAGCCAGATGGAGAAAGACATATTTATCCTGGGCATATGAGGACACACTTGCAGTATTGACCCTGAGGGGCTTCAAAACAGTTAATGCTGTCACTGGATTGAAAACTCTGTTTTATGCTAGTAGCACATAAAACTCTTCACTCTTGTCTGTGGTTGCCTGCAACTTATCAATAAGTATTTACCATACATTTTTCACATAAATGACCTTCATACTCTGAGTTCAGCATGCCCATTATTGCTTTTTGCCACAAGATGTATCTGTTGTTTAATAAAACTGTTGTTAGCAGCAACCTGAGAAATGTGTGATCACATCCTTTCTGTTTGGACAGTGTGTTTTTCTTGTTTTGTGCTGTGGGAGATGAAGGGGATACAGCTAGGATGACTGGCAAGGTTTTCCATGACTTACATTAGAAAATTTTAATCTGTGATCTAAATCTTACCTCACAAAACTTTGGTTTTACAACTGTCTTCACTCACAAATCGAAGTCCCTGCTCCCACCAAGATGAAATGTGGCACTCTCTTCCTATATTATTTTGCTAAATGGAAGAGTTTCATGAGAGAAAGCAGCCAAAGCTCTGTACATCTTCATCTAAAATGACATAACTCATAGTAAAGTTTGGCAAAGCAGTCAGAAAGGAAAGGTTTTGCTTTCACCAAACTGTCTACTGAAAATTGGATTCTTCTGAAAGCATCTTTGATGGGAAAATACTTTCATACCAAAAATGAAAGACAGGCTGGCCACAAGTATGGGCCTTCAGCAGCACCAGAACTGTCAGCTAGACACAGAAGAGCCTGGGAGTGTAAATACACTTTGGACATCTTCCCCTATGACTAGTCCTCAGAGAAGCCATTTATATTTGCAGAGCAGCCCAGCAAGGCACTGCAGGGTAGAACCAGGTTCCTCCTGCTCCTTCGGGGGAGAGGCTGCAGTGTGACACTCCTGCCTGGCATGGCCTGGGGCAGCCGTTCTTCCTGATGCCATGGATTTGATGTTCCTGATATTCACCTTTGCCTAAAGGTGAACCCCAGTCAAATTGTGGAGCTGGGTCAGCCAGCAAAGGAGGTTTGTTGTGTACTGTCACCTCTCAGCAGGACCGCTGTGGTTTGGGCAGCTGAACTGCTGTTTCTCTCTGCCAGCCAGGGGTGTATGAGATGTCAGGAGGGCAGGAGAGATTACCCAGCCTTTAACCCAGCAGTGCTCTGGGGGTCAGAAGGAGACACACCTCTATGCTCTCCTCTGCTTCCTCTTTCTGGGCACTGGAGAACACTGGTCTCAGCTGATGTAATGAGGGTCTTTGAAAAAAAAGCATTAGTATTTCAGAGCCTGTCTGTCCCTGGTAAGATCTGTGACAGCGCTTACTAAGTGCTACACACCAGTGCACAGCTAAACATGTCAAAAATCTATGAGGAAACAGATCACACATTTGTGGCATGTTCAAAGGGAAAATGTGATGTCAACTCACCAAAGTACATGCACAAGAGATGCAATAAGGACCTTAAAGAGTTAATAGGACCAGTTAGGATTTTATTTTTGGACTGCCCTTCATGAGAAGACAGAAGATTTTCCCAGCATGTCAGTGACCTCCTCCTGCCTACAGTTATCCATGGCTGCATATAAGACTCTGCTGATGAGAGTTATCACTGGAGCCTTTAAAAAGCCCATAAACCTAAACACTACATGGGAGATGGGACACTAAAAGAACAGGGTGAAGGGTTTTATTAACTGATTCATCACTAAGACCATTTTGGTATGTTCTAGTGACATACAATAATAAAATTTGCACGGTGCTGTTTTATATCAGAGAAATTTATTGTTTGGGAAAGCTGCTGTGAGAACAGCTCTGAAGAGACCTGCTCCTGAGAGCAGTGGCCACAGGAGCAGTGCTGTGCCCAAGCTCACTACAGGCAGGCTAGTGGTTGCCTTCTGCCTCTGTGGGGTGCAGGCAGCCACCAGCCAGTAGGAAACCAGGTGCTGTTTTGACAAGTTGTCTGGGATCAACTGATGGGGTAAAAATTAAGTAATTAAAGTAATCATCCAAGTATTCTCAGACATGAATGATTTTAAGACCCAAATGTGATGGTTCAAGTTGGAAAGTCCTGAGTTGCACACAGCAAAGAGCAATGACATACATCAGCTCTCCACGGAGGGAGGACAACAGATGGGAGTTTATCACAGTGTGGTATTTTCAAATGTGCCTATGTTATTTCAGAGACCAATGTAAGAAAAATCTGCGCCCAGTTACTCCGTATTTCCAGAGATCATAATTCAAGGTCAGTTGAGCAGTTTTTAAATTCCGTTTCTACAGGATTTAACCAGGATTATTCAGCAACCCTTTTGAATGGAAATAGCCCTTTAAAAGATTTGAAGATTTGCTTGTTTATAGGGAAACAATTCTCCATTGCAAAATTCTACATATTGAGTAAATCACATTGTTTGGTGATTCATATGGCAATTTGTCTGCATAACAGATACAAAAGACTTCCAGCTGACAACACACCTGGAGCTTCTCCTCTGCAACCCACGGTGGGTGGCAGTAGAGGCCTGGCAGACAGGGCAGAAGCAGCCTGAGTCACTGAGATGTTTATCTAGATGTTAGCAGATGTTGTGGGTGACTTCTCTTATTGTTTTTTCCCGTTTAAAAGGAAAAAAAAAACAAAAAGTGTTCTTGTAACTAAAACAAAAGATACAAAGCTGGTTGAGAAATAAATTCTTGTTCAACGCCCTATCCAAAAGTGTTCTTGTAGTTGTGTTCTTGTAGCAATACACATAACAGACTCTGGTTTGTTTGATGCTGAGTAGAGCTTGTAGAGGTTTGCAAGACATTTACCTTCTATGTAATGGCAAATATTTGCCTTTAAGCTACTTGCTGTTTGATGCAGCCTGCAAGGCATTCAGTCTTGAGAAGAAATGTTATAGATCTCTATGATAGAAATTGTCTCAGTGTGGACAATCAGCAGCAGTAGTCAGAGATCAGGTGGCCACTACCAGATCTAAAAAAACGATACTCAGGTCCTTACAGCATGGTATTGAGGTTTTAATGACAGCCATTCCCAAGACTCAGAGGACCTGCTAGAGAGAAACCTTAATGGAAGTCTGCATCCATCAAAGAAGAAGTCTTTAAAATTCAGCTTAGAGGAACTAGAAACTAAGAGGTAACTGCAGTCTTATATGTGCTTTCATGCTTTAATGGTTTTGTACATTCAAATATTTTTGCTCCATCCCAAAAAATACCTGGATTCCCTCACCTCATGGGAAGCACAGCACCTTCTGAATTTTCCCAAAGCACAATTGTAAAAAGCACAGCAATTTCCTCCTAATTCATCTTCCAACACAGGGACCCAACAGTTGATTTTTAAGCACACACAGTATTCAGATCCCTATACTAAAAAACCGATCTCAAAAAATGTAGGAGGGAAGAGTCCCCCAAATATCACTCCTGTGCCCAAAACGTAGTGGCTCACCTAGGACTAGGCTGGCACAAAGGAAAACTGGTGGCTCAGTGAGCCACAGGGAGGTCAGTCAGGCTCTAAAACAACCTTTATATGAAGCTGACTCAAGTTTATCAACAATTTAATGTATATTTTGGTGAATAGTTTCCATATAATTTGCATTATCATTATTTCCAGAATCTCCCATGTAATTTTGTTGTGGTTTTGTGGATTAAAAATTTCTAAAATTACAGGACAAAGTAAAACTTTCCATCCCAAAAAATGCCAAATCTCCTATTGTAACTTCTATTTACTTCTATTTATCAACTGTACTATTGACAATTAGAGTCAACACTACAAAACTCTTACTATAAAAGCACTAGAAATATCAGTATAAATAAAAAGCATTAACTACCAAGCGTTAACAGAAATCCAAAAAGGAACATTAGATTTACATTAAAAATATTTTTGTCAGTAAAAATCCATCAGAGTACGTTGCAGCTTGCATAGATTCACATCAATTAAACCCACTAGAATAAGAAAGGACAAAAGAAGTGCAATCTAATTTCACTAAAGTTCTGTCTTTTAATGTGGATGACTCGTGTACACTAGTGGATTCATTCTCTATGCCAGGACTGAGCACATCTTATTCTTCCAAATGCATAAAAATAATTAACGATCAGGGAAAAAAAAAAAAAAAGAGGAACATAATTTCTTTGAAATTCTGTAGGGCAGCTGTCAGTACTTATGTATCTGTTGAACACAGTTTAGTTCAAATGGTGCATTTGGAGGTGACTTTGTGGAAATCATGCTGTCACTGTGTCTGAAGGGAAAAGGAGCTTTAAAATTATCTATATTCTGACTGTTCCTCTGGATTTCAGTAACACAAGTCACAATAGACATTTAACTCATTTATGAGGGTAAAAGCTTTGAAGATTGTGTTGTTGGGGCATTTTTGGTTTGGTTTTTTCCCCTCCTCTTTCTCCTCTTTAGACTCTCATATTAAAGGTTTGTTGTGAAAGGAATAAAAAGCAACTTCCAGTCTGTTGCTTGACTATTTTGGATAGATGTGCTGCCAAAGTCCAGCATACTCTTTTAACTGCTTACACATGTACTCCAGATGAGTTTATTGATGAAACCTAGGTTTTATTCTTGGTCATATGGCTATAAATTAAAAATACAAAATAAAATAACAGCTTCCTCCTACTCTTGCTTGTTAAATTAATCTACTAACTAAACTATTTTTCTCTCTTGCCTCTCTGTTTAAATTTGTCAACATAGGCTAAAAGTCCAAAGCTTATGGGGAAAGGAAATATTAAGGAGGAGTTTCAGTTAAAACTCAGTGGAATTGGATTAGAGATAAATGGATGATAAAAAAATGGATGTTTTGAAAATGTATTATATATTATTAATCAGTCACACAACTGGAGGATCCTTGTCATTTGACAATGTAGGAGCTCTCAGGCTCTGCTCTTTCTGGAGCTGCTGCAACCTTGCAAACTTTGTGCTCAGTAAAAGAGGAGTAAAGTTTTTTTTTAAACTAAACAATGAATAAAATTTATTTGCAGTGCAGTCCCATTTACTTTTCTGAAGTCAGCATAGTAATGAATTGCAACCATACACTTCACCCAGAGGATTTACCGAGTGAAACTGAATAGGTGGCTCCAAAAGAGGTCATGTAAGACAGGAAAGACCACATGGTATTGCAAACTCAACCATGATCTCCGCAGCCTACTGTGTGCACATACCTGGTAACACAGAAACATCTTCTTGAAATTAGCTCTGGGAGTTTAGTCAAAAGAGCAGTTTTAATTAATCCTCTCAACAATATGTGTAGCTATAGTGAATTCTATATTTCACTAGAAGAGTTTCACCAGTGTCCTTCAGACACATAGACCTCAGTTGAAATAGAAGTTGCATGCTTAAGACAAAAAGGGATTGTTTAAATTCTGTGAGAAGTGCTGGCAGGAATTCATGTGTGGTCATCCTGAATTTATTAAAGAAGATAGATCCATGATGTGCCATGATTTTTTTAAGACATGGTTCAGGAAAGCTGCTAGAGGCTGGTTTAATCTCTCCTATACCTTGTGTTCTGAATTGCTTCATCTAAATTTAGAACAAATCCCATCCTTTTCATTACCTTCAAGAACTCCCAAGTCACGAAAACAATGAAAAGAAACTCAGAAATAATTACATGGGATTTTCATGGGGGTAGCAAGAGAACAAGGCGCAGACTCTCCAATCCTGAGGGAACATCTAATTCCTATGTTGGCCCCAAGAACAATGGGTATGTGCAGAGTTTTGGGGAACTGGGAACAGAAGTTACACCACAAAAAAGTGCACAGTGGTGGAATAGAATATTGGAGTTTTATTCTTAAGGAACATTTACATGTAACTATTGAAATGTCAGCTACTTTTCCAACTGTTAACCATGTATGACATTTAAGTTAAAATAAATTATATTGACATATTTATAATGAAGTCACGATTAAACTTTAATGAAATGCTCAAAATCTACCAGCAGAATGTATTTTTTGAATGGGTCACCCACATCAAAGTTGCCATATTCCATCACAAAAATAATATTTTAAAAATAATTTCCTGGCTTCACATCCTTCCAACAGATCATTCAGGAGGGAAAAAAAATATAGAGTTCAGTCTTGACAAGGGCAGAGCACTAGTCTTTCTTGCACTAATACTGCTGTTTGAAGAACAGGTTAAATTGTGGAGGAGGACTGAGAAACAGGCTAGTCAAAAGAAAGAGAAAGCTTATTCCAAAAGAGTACATGTTTTAGATGTGTCAAAATCAAATGGCTAATTAACAAAATAATTCAAATTAGAACCAGCTGGTAGCTTAACATTCCTCAAACCCTTATTCAGCAAAAGTTTTCAGTGTTTGCCTGGTTTGAGTCCCACCAAAGTTCATTAACAGTCAAAGAGCTGTTCAGAAAGTTTGAAACCTGAGAATAATTTTCCCTATTTTTTGAAGATTTCTGGGGCTTTGGTCTAGTGTTAGCTAGCTCAGTCCTGCACAAAAGTTTTGTCCAACAACACCAAACTACAATTACATTTGGTATAGCCTATATATAAGCACAGCAGCACAACACATAAGGTAAGGTTTTGACTCTGTGAATCATCCTACTCAAATCTTGGTGACAAGAGCCACCATTTGGGTGCAAGAAATCCATTCTGTGGAGACCAAATCACTGGAAAATTTCTTTCTTATCCTTTAACAGATCAACTTTTCCCTTTTTGAGAACGCATTTCCCTTTTAAAATTTCTATATAATCTCAGCTAATATAATTGTTTCATATTATGCAGTTTATTTTGTTTCTATGACAATCTGAGGATAAGAGTTCTAGTGATTAATTACACATCCTGGAGCAGGATCCTAAACTTCTGGCATTGCCCAAGCTGGCCACATTTCCATCAGTTCAGAACTCTTTTTTCCATGTCAGAAGAGCAACTTTCATTCCAGAGACTCACTAAACCCAGGAAGAGGAGAATGCAAGTAGTTCTACAAAACTGCCCTCCAAAACCCTTAGTGTTAGTGTACAGTAGAAAGTCTCTAGCAGAGCCTTTCATGAGAGCTTTCAAGTAAGTCACGGATTCTTTTCCCTTAACAGTTGCCAAGGACAAAATTCAAGACAGTTACAGAAGAACTAAAGTAGTTGCTGTCACTAGCAATAAACTCCAGAAACTTCAACAGAAACTTAAAAGCTCTCATACCACTATAGAATAATAATTGGAATTCCCTTCTGCTCTCTCAGACCACATAAAGTCCATTGCAACCTCTTCAGGTTTTATTTTGGGCTTCAGACCTCAGAAGGATTTGGGGTGATTTTCTGAAACTGCTATCTTGCAGTTTCATAACTGCTATTTAGATGTATCCTCTGGTTATCTCAAGCAGTTTGGACATATCCTTGGAATGTACTAATTTTTGTTTTAGGAAGATTTTATTGCCACTATTTTTGAGATATTTTGTAATTGCCACAAAGTTGTTTTCCTGTTATATTCTTTCCCCTGCTGCATTCCAAATAAAGGGTTATTGATGAATCTTTTCGATGCACACAGGTTGCCATCATCTCATAGTATGAGATAGTGGATGTAGCTTGTGGAACATTGTGTTATATATTTGGGACATAAATCACACTCCAAGTTTCTTAATGTATATTTCACACTGAAGAATGTGTCTTGTATCTTCCCTTACAAACTTAGTCAAAATCTGCAAATATTCTTAGCAAAAGGGGAAAAACATTTGGGAGCAGTGAAAATCCTTCTTGGCTTGTTTGAATGACTTTTCTGAGTGACAGTCTGAAACCCATCAAATTACTTGCTTTCCCATGAGACTGAGCTCCTTAGAAGCATAATCTATTCTGAGACCAGTGAGCAAGGAAGAAAATAACCTTGCAGTATCCTTTAAGCCTTATCCAAACAAGAGTCAGGATTTTTTAAAGTGACTAATCACTATAGGTGCCTTGAGACTCCATAAAGAGGTCTGATTTCCAGGGCTTAAGGTGTTGCCTGAAAATACCAGCCTTGCTGGTGCCTCGTGTTAGCCAATCTAGCACAGAGACACCACAACTCACTAAACTTTTCCCTTACATCAGCTTCTACTGTAACCTACTGATGATACTGAGTGTGAAACAACCTTCAGACTCCTCCATGTTTCCTCTCCTACACAGGACTGAAATATCTGTCCTGGTTGTTGGAATCAAAATTGAATAATTCAATTTGTTAGACAGAAAAATTCTGGAGACTGTCATGACTGAGACATTCTCTGCTTCCAAACCCCAAATGGGAAGAGAAGAAAATGAAGTGCTTTGCCCCTTTAGATGTCAAAGATAACCTCCAAGTTGTAAAACAATCAACTCACATGTTATAGAGACCTCAAGCAGACAGACTAAAGCAAAAACAACCAAGGTGCTAATTTCAGCAATCGATCTCCAAGCCAGGATTCACTTCAAAGGATACTCATGATCATTTGAGTGTTAACATTTCCAAACAACTAGTATAAAAAGAAATATCCTGTACTGGGTTAAGTGATTTTTTAAAAGGAGTGTAACTCATTCTGACTGATATACCAGGGAACATATGTTAAAAATCAGACTCTCTGCAGCATATGAACTGTTACAATTAAAATAATGAAAGTCTACCCTTCAGGGTAAAAATGAATATGCCTTTACCAATGGTACAAAACAGCAGTGCAACATTTAGAAGAAGAAAACTCCCCTGTATTTTCAAAGGCACCCCCAGACCACCATCAAGAAGGAATCATTGCCCACTAAGATTTCACTCCCAGTGGGCTCATCCCTTTGTGCCTTAGAGTTCTATTCCCAACCATTACGCTGTAGATGGCTTAGGACAGCAGTAGGCCTGGATGTTTTCACTGAAGATATTTCCCAGGGAGGACAGGAGATGTGAGACATTGCAACTGGAAGCATTTACAGCATAAAAATTCATATACATTGGCCAATGTAGCATGATCTCCTGCTTTCTCTCTAACTGTAGAATCAGGATACCATGTGTTGTAACTGAAATAAAGGGAAATACATGTCTGCAACAGACCAGAGTCTCTCTGTCCTGAGTGATGTTGTAGGTTTAAAGACAACCATAAGGTGTGAATTAACCACTCATATTCTGACTACTATAAAGTTTATTTGGCTTGTCACAGACATGTGTACCTGCCAGGTCAGAGAAAGGAGCCTGGGAAGACAGTAAGAATGTTATCCACTACTAGGTCAGCATTTGTCCACCATTTTTAGCCCGTCTGCTTTTCTGCAGCTGAGCCTTCTGTGCTAGAGAGTCTGTGCAGTCAGACCAGGGAACAGACACTGGGCTGTATTCCTGTCAAACTGATAAGGTCATGTTCACACCAGCCTGGGAAGTGGCTGTTCTGTGGTTTCAGACCCAGTGACTACTCATCACTCAAAACTCTTGCCTTGAGCCAGGTCATATTTTCAGGCACCTTGGGAAGTTATTACCTCCTAGGGAACACAGTCTTCCAGGCCAGTGTGGAATATTTAAGCTCTCTGTTCAATTGCAATGTTAATGGCAAGGCACTACGGCCCAATGTTAATGGCTCACATGCAGTGGCAAACCACAGGATCACTTGCAGGACAGCTTGGCTACCTAAGTTATGTTCCAGCTGTCCATTGTGGATTCCCAGCTAAGACAAAATATATGCTGTACGACCACTCAGCTCACTTCAGAAGAAAGCAGAACCATTTCAAATCAAGAGGCAACTGAACTGACCCAGTCCTTCTCAGCTGTGATTTTCTGATTGATAGTGCAAACTCTACATGTCTACCATGTAAAATTACTGCTGTCTCTATGTTGTTAACATTGGTCAGCCAGAACGTTTTTAAGCTGCTAGTCCCAAGCAAACATTTTGTAACATGATAGTTTTCGGTCTGAGCTTTTTTTCCATCTGAATATTTCCTTTAGAGAATGTTAAGGCAGATAGGTAAGCCTTGGACTTCTGGAAAAGAAATTTATTTCTTTAATATGTGTTAAGTTGCATCAACATCCTGTTATATATAATATTTCATTTCTGACTGTCACTGTCAGGTGACTGTCAGTTCCAATATGTCTGGTCATTGCAAGCTCTAATTGACTTCAGTCCCAGAGAGGATAAAGAGACCACAAAACTAATAATCTGTGGGTTCCATCACAAACAGCCACAGCTGAAAACCCTTTGTAGACTGCCCTTAAGGGATTTGTATGGCTTCAGTAGCCAAAAAAATGGTGCACATTTAGAGCTCTTGGAAGGAAATTATGCCTGATTCCCACAAGAGGTTTTTCATGTCAACCTGGTTCCCATAGTCCTCTTAGATGTAATGTCTGCATGGAAGTCTCTTCCCTTGCTGCTTCCTTTAGATTGAATGGCAATATAAACTGCCATATTATGTCTCCCCCTTATAACAACTTCAGTCCCCTAACGTAAAAATAGTGATGGCATCTGTGTGAGTATCAGCTTGATGTTGGCAGTCAGATGTCTACTCATGCACTTGTGAAGAACCCTGCCTCACATATTTGTTGTCATACAGTTTGTGCTCCATGAGACATTAAGAGAGGAGAATGGAGTTTGTCTTGCCCACCTTTGAGCTGCACTGATCAGTTATACTCAAGAACTCAGAGTGCAATGAGCATGCATTTCAAACTATGTTCAATCCTGGTGCTCTGTTGCACACAGAAACAACTGTCCCTCACACACATGCAAGATGCACTTGGCAGACAACCTTTGCACACCAGGGGAACAGAGCCTTTCCGGCAGAATCTGGTGTCACTCAGACACCTTAGCACCTTCAGACACAACCTTTCATTTGCCAACAGCCAAAAAGAATCATGGAATCACAGAACGTTCTGAGTTGGAAAGGACCCACAAGGATAATCAAGTGAGCAGCTTTGCTTCCTTTCCTAGGAAGCCCACAAGTTGGATCAATGCAGGAGGAAGATGAATTAAGGCCACGCTAATTGTGTAACAAAAAACAGAGCAGACTTGAGACTCTTCTAATAGAAGAGTCAATTAGACTTTCCTCTGTCTGGCCATGCACACAGAATTAAACCTGACTACGTTAAAAATATTGAAAGTTCAGTTGAAAACTGCAAATGAATGTTACTGAACTTAAGGTCCTTGTCCTTCTCCACTCTCCTCTTCTTTTTCACTGTCATCTCTTCTCTTCTCCCTTCCTTCCTCCCTTCCTAGTCAGCATTTTTGAAGTTTATAGCGTACTCAACTCTGGAATTTCAGTAATGAGCTTGGAAGTCGCTTCTAGAGGCCAAACTTTATTATTTTATGTGAGTTATTTTTTGTTTCATTATTGAACCGGCATTTCTTGGAAGCACAAGTACTCACAGAACCATAGCACATGGCAATCATGTAAATATTAATATTCACACAGCACTGAAGATTACAAGATAATAAGAAGCTATATAACCATGTAACTCAGTTTATAAAGAGTATGACAGCTATAGGACCAAATTTTGTCTTTCTTCCAGGCCTGACTCCTTGGAATCTCTTTTTTCCTCTTTGTTTAAGAGGAATTAATCATTTGGAACCTGATCCAAAAAGCTCTAGGGTCAATGCAAGTCTCCCATTGACTGCAGCAGATTTTGGTCTTCGATTAAGTAAACTCTCTTGAGTCCTTGGCAGCTCAGACCTCAAGCACATTACCAGCCTCCTGGTACCCCATCCCTCAGCAGCATCAAAGCAAGCTGTCAGAAAATTTCCACATGAGATTTACTCTTGGAACATATAAGAGGGTCAGGCAAAGTCCTTCATTTGGAGAAAGGACATGCACGTCTTCAAGCACATTAGGTCACAAACTGCCACAGCCTCATTAGACTACAGTGTCTGAGGGTACACTGTCTGCCTCTACTCCCACCAGGCCACGTCCTGACAGACAGTGACACTCACATCTCCCCAGAGGGAGTAGACAACTCCCTACAAAAGGAACATGGAGTGGGAGTTTTGAAACAAGGCTTGGCAGCCATAGTAACAGGAAAGGATGTTTCCAGCTTCCCCCTCTCCTCCCCAGTCACCACTTTTGATCAGACACTGCTTTTCTGGTAGCATCTATTTCTCTTTCTGGCTTGCACAGAGTTATGAGTCAAACAAACAGATTACCCATCTGAATATAGCCCTTGGTGGATTTAGAACCTATTGCTTTATGGGAGCTGTTTACATTCAACCTCTGTTTGTACAGATTTATGGCTTTAACTGTTTTTCTTCTAGCTGTAGAGGGACAGCAAGCATCATGATAAAGAGATGCCAATGGGCAGATTTTGTCTCACATATTGTAGGAGCCCTTGACAGAACCCAACTGTCAACATCTATTACTGAAAAAAATGGATGTGTTTTAGACTAGAAGAAAATTGACTGGTAAATAGCAAGCAAGTATTTAATACTGGGTGCTTTTTTCATCTTAGAAACCGTAGAAAGTCAGTCCTTAGTTAATTATGTTCATAGGGAGGCATTTCAGAGATGTTCACTGAGCAACTGCATTACTCTGTTTGAACAATGAGACCTCAAATAATATTTTATGGTGTTCCCCCAAAACCAAAAGAACTTACTTGAATACCTTTTCACTGTACTTTCTATGTGCAAATATTTAGTTAATCCCAGAAAAGCTACAGTAAGTCTTTTGAAGTTAAAGTGTTTCTCAGGTAAATACATGTGATTTAGGTGCTTACTACTACAGTATGTCCTGAAGTTGTCTCCATCCCATAGTTCTGGAAGACTGGATCGAAAGAGATTTTTTTTAAAGTAGTATGTCACCACCACAACATTTCATGGTAAGCAATTCATAAGGTGAATTTTAAGTTGTCCACATTTCACAGTGATTCAGTTATGTCTTATTTCCTCTGCCCATATACACTCTGTGCCCTGGGGCTCAGGTTTCACAATACTACCATGTCCCAGCAGCTTATTCCCCACACCCTGTGTTGCTCCTCCCTGAGTATTTGCATGCTCTTTAGAACAAGCTGGCTCATGTTTTGGGCAAAATTTCTTCAGTAATTAACGTTTGACCTCCAACTAGTTTGTGAATTAGTTTGAATTATATGTGTAAATAGATAATTTAAAAGCTTGTATTTAGTGTTAAAATACAAATTGTGAAGTCCTAAAGTCTAAGTCCTAAACACTTAGACAAGCTTGTATTTATCCATTGAAGGATGAATTCCAAAACATTACCACTGACTGGAATCTAGTATGTGTTTTTTGCAGTCATTTTTAAAGCAAACATATCATTCATTTGCATTAGTTTTCACTAACAGCAGTCCCTCACTAATCCCTGAAACTAAATACACAAAGCTGGACTGAATTTTGGCTTTGATACTGAATGAAGTTAAAGAAAATGGTTTGCTCTCATGAATTTCTACTGCTTATTTGCAAGTTTATTTGCATGTAAAATGTCGAGATTCAGTTTAATAATTACTGACTGTTCAATGCTGAGGGAAGAATTGATGTAAATTACCTCCATGCTCCCACTAATTTTGCCTATGTCAGGAAGTCACATAAAAGACAAGAGATGGCCATGGAAAGCAAGCTCTCTGATGCTTTTGAGCAGTGCTGGAGCTGCAGAAACAGCAGTAGCCAGAGCTTTGAAGAAGCAGTAGTTGAACCTCACATACATAAATTCAGCACTGTAGTCCATTTTCTCTGGAGCGTCTGTAGTTGCATGTTCTTCTGAACAGCAATATGTCTACAGTTTACAAAAAAATGGAAAATATTCTATTCCAAATCTAGAAATTAGGCTCCATCCTTTCAAATAGATGCTCTGTATTATTCTAAAAATTGTGTAGATATCCAGTGGGGCACAGAATGTTACAGGTAATTTCTACAAACTTTGAATTGAATGAGTACATGAGTAATTGAAGTCATTCAATACTAACAATCGTAGGAAAAAAAAATATTATTTCAACTGAGAAGAAAGATATTTTATGTTCAAACCTTACAGCAGAAGGTAAGAGGGATACAGCCTTGCATTTGGAAAACAAGTCACAACTTTACATCACATAAGGTCAGCCCCAGCTCCTGAGTGAGGCATGAGGATATATGGGAAATTTCGAATATCAGAATGAGATCTGTGCAACAAGGTATCAATGAACACTTTCATAGAATACTCAAAAAGTTGAAAAAATAATAAAATATCTCCCAGAATGTACATTAAAACCATGGGCAAGCCAAACAGTCTCTTTATCTTGATTTCTTATGTGTACTAAGAAATATATATTAGACACATTCAACTAACAGAAAAATCACTCAATTTAACAGTGGATTTGGAAAGCAGATTTTTTAAAAAGTCATATATACTCTTTCTGATTATTTTCATAATATTCAGTGCAGCTGTCTCATAGCAGCAGACAGGGTGATCCAATACCTCACCCCAAGGATGTTTCAGCAAATTTTCCAGGATGCTTGCATGAGGGCTCTGTCCCTTCATGTTCAAGTCTGTAACAGACTCTCTTGATGACACCCAGATACAAAAATAAATTTTTTTGTTTATATCAGATCTCAAACCAGTACAACACTACCTTTTCTATTGCATTGTCCCTTACCTTATTCAGCTTTGTACTTTCAGACATCAATTAATCAATTAAACAATAATTCTCTCCAAATGCAGACTGTCATTTATCGAAAACCACACCATAGAGCTTGTTTGACAGAAAAAAGATAAGCTCCTAGTGTGATTAAAAGTAAATGCTAGAGCATCTTTTGAGGGTTAAATTTGGTATGGCCAAGTGTGTCATAATCTTTGTTTCTCTATGGGGTTGATTATCCCCATGCCTAGTCCAAATCATGAGCTAGACCTCATCATTGCCACTGAGCCTGTTCATGAATTCAGAACAAGTGCATTTATTACCATAGAAGCTGGCAGGAAATTCAAAAGTATGGAGTGTGAAAACTGTGAACCCCAGAAACACAGACACTGCCAGCTCTGACACCGAAGGAAAGTTCTAAGGCCACAAGTCCCACCTAAGCAGTAATAGGCTCATGGAGGACATACCATTAAGCTAGCTTTGCCTGGAGGTAAAAGGAAGAATGACAAGGAAAAAAGTCATTAGGAGGGAGCTGATCCCTTCAGTCAGGACCAAGCTGGCCCTGACAGGTTCTCCCCAAGCTGCAAATGCAAAAGACAGAAAAACCCTGCAAGGTTTTTGGGGCAATGACAAGTCGGCTGAAACCCTAAAGATTCTGTTAGATATGAGCTTGCTGTGATTAGATTAAGTGGTCTCTTTCTGTAATTTCTTCGTTTATCTTTTTTATAAACATTTGTAACTGTGTTGCCTATATTGGATGCTGTAAGTACTTCTCCTGGCATACTTCCCAAAACTCTCCTTTAATTTAAACCAGGCTAAGGTATCTGGGTAAAATCAAAGTGTTTTTCATCAGGACTGGTGAATTTAAAAACACACGTATTAAAAAACTCTCTTGTGTATCCAGGTACCTAATATACTTCAAGAGAGTCAAAGGGTAAAGGACCTGCCTTTACAGAAACTTCATGAGCTGACAGAAGACTTGGCCCTGCTAAGAAGGAGAAATAATCCCGTGAAACTAGCCTTCCATGGCACACAGCAAGGTGGTGGAAGCAGTCCTGTGCACAAGGAGCCTACAGGAGATTTTTCTAAAGGAAAAGCATTTTTATCTTCCATGATTGCACGTGGCAGACAGCATTAGACAGTATGGCAGACCTGACACTCTCAGAAGTCACACAACTCTATTTGCAAAACCAACCCTAAAAAATCAGTGCAGCTGAAAAAACCCTGGGAAGGTTCTGAGTGTAAAAAACCTGCAGTTTCACAGTTCAGCCTCAAAATCAAGCCACTGTTGTGTTAGAGCATCATGATACCCGTTTCAGTAAATTTTTGCTCTTAAGGTTTTCCAATAGGACTTTAAAGTTAAAAAATAATCTGTTTGTACAGTTGTGTTTAATCTGTGTGGTGGATTCAAGTGGACAGGTCCCCTCTTTTAGAAAGAGCAAAATTCTTTGACCACAGAGTTAGGATGTATTTAAGTTAGAGTGTATTTAAGTTAGCATGCTCCATTTAAAGTATGATTCACAGGATAATATCACAATGCTAACAAAGTTCACTGCTACCTGTAATCTTCTTTTTGCTTTAAGAACAAGTGGAGAATGAGGCTTGTGCCAGGTGCCATACACAGAGACCAGCAGGCTGGCTCCACAGAAGGAGTTTATTGAACAGAGACGTAGTGGTGGGAAACTCACAAGCCCTTGGAAAGCACAATGCACATAAAACAGTGCTTCTGGGTATTGGAGTGGGGGATTGGCCAGAAGGTTTAGGCAATGAAAGGAAGAAAGATGGGGTAAAATTTGGTAGGAAAAGAGATAAGAGGGAAGTGACACAGAGTTGAAGAAGCTGAACAAAAGAGAATGGGAGGATGGACACAAACAGGCAGACAGCATGGCTAGCTGCAGTCCAGGCAAAATTCGGTGGAGCTTCTGAGTTCCAGAAGTCTTGGGTTGTGGCTGGCTTCAGTCTCCGGCCAGTTCCTCTGCAGACTTCCCCATGGGCCACACAGCGGAGTGGGGAGGAGAAGGCACCTGGGCAGGGCTCTCCCCTGCACACCTCTGAGTTCAGAAGGTTGCTGGCAAGCTCCATTTCTCCCTTTCCCCTCCCTCCGCACAGCAGGCCCAGATTTGGCTGCCTTCACAGCTGCAGCTGTTCCTACCAGCTGGAATCAACCGTCCTGGCCCTGTTCCAGCTCAAAAGCAATTACATTCTTGCAAGTGGATATTGCAACTTCCTGTCCTAAACAATCATGTACTGTTCCTCTGCACTTTTAACCAGCTGCTGCCTTGTACTCAGAGATGGCTGCAGGCACAGGGGTGGGGCCCTGGAAGAAAGGTGATGGTGTATCAAGAGGAGATAATTCCTGTGTAGGTTCACCTGCAGCTTAGAAAGGTCAGGGAGTGCTTCCTGACAGCTCTGAATAGCTGTATATAGGTCTCAGTGCTTCAGCAACATATTATAATATTACCTAGGCTAGACACTGCAGCAGGAGAGTGCTTTTTCTTGGCTCAAATCTTCCAGGAGAAATCTTCTGCTATGCCTGAACTTCATAAAACAAGGCATTTCTAAAAATTTTGCAAGAACTACCTTGCCTTTGCCAAGCAAGGCAAAATCAGAGCCTGGCCCATAACACCTGAAAGGAGTTTTGTAAAATGTCTTAGTGAAAAATTTGATGAAAGCATCCAAATGATAAGTGGGATTACTGGTCTCAGACTAACATACCTACTTACCTGCAGCTGGTTTTCTAAAACTGTTCCACTCAATCTCCAGCTCCTCCAGGCTAATTTTTCCATTTTAACTTTGCTACATGAGAAGCATGGATCTGAAGTGATCACAAGGCTTTTTATTTCTGAAGCTTTTTCCACACCTGAGCTTTTCAGAGTCATGGATTCCACCCCTTAGAGAAAGGTGCTCCCACATTCATTAACATAAGCACAGCACAGAGTAGCACAGAGTGAGGCAAAGTACCTTGAAAGACAGAGTAAACAAATGGGGAATCTGGGAACCAGGCTTCCAAGTAAAAGGCAGTGAGCATGTTTTAAAAGGTCAGAAGGATTTTGGGGATAGAAATTCCCACTCAGACAGGCACCATCTCTTGTAACAATCAGCAGATACACATTTAGTTGGGACAGTTAAACCCCTCATTTAATTTAAGAATAATTGACTAAACATTTGGAGAGTGAGGGCTTTTAAACATTGCTGATTCTTACCTCCTTAGTTCCTAGTGCCCAAACTTTGATGTCTGTAGTTAGTGGCCTGTTGAGGTGCCTATGAATTAGTTGTATCCCCACATTAATGAGACAAAACAAGTCAGCCACAATTGCATTGAAAAACTGTACAGGGGTCCTACTGTAGGTCCATCACAGGCCCATCATCTTGCCATCATTTTTCTGTCAACTCTGCTTTCAAGATGCTGCTGAGCACTTGGACTCAAACAATGTGTTTAGTTGTGGTGGTGGAAATATCAAATATTCTATTAACAGAACACTCCCTTAACATGACTAAAAAAGCCTGATAGATATTTTCTAAAATTCTGAAAGTGCAGTTAACATTATTTCCCATGCACTTTAGTAGACCAATATTATAAGTGATGCATGAAAATTTCACATGGTCTTTTCACCTGGTGTTTTAGATTTATGATAGGCTCTTTCTTGGCTGACAGCCAGGAGGTCCTTAATATAGTGTAAAACCAAATATTTAAGTGTAAGTCTGAACAGATAGGGTTTTTTGGTTGGTTTTGCATTAGGATTTTCTTCTTTTTAACACATTTCTTTCAAGTGCTACAAAGGTGTCTGCAGATGCAGCAATTGATAAATTTCTCCTCCGAAGGAAGTATTACATGCTCTGGATTCCCAAGAGAATGCTACAAGAGAGCAAGTACTAAATACTATGATGTATGAATTTGAGTGCCATAATTTATAAAACTGTCTCAAAGTGTTGTACACTACAGAAAAGCATGCAGATAAATTATAGAAACATATACACTGAGTATAGTATATTTTCAGCATGTGCTATGTGCCAGTTTGTAACAAATACACCTGCACAGGGGGATGCTAGAAAGCAATACGTTCAATATTATTTATTACATGTTGTATCACAAAGCTCTCTTTATCTGCACATTCTGCTTTGCACAACTGCACTCTGTTACCCACAGTTATCTCTCATATATGACATTACCTGAGCAAGGCCGCTAGAGTGAGAATGAAACAAGGCCACTGAAAAAAAAAATTAAACAGGATGTCTTACTGAATTTCCACTACATCCCAATCTCACATGGGACTCTGATTTTTTATCTTTTAATTTTGTCTCACAGAACTGCCTTATCTAGTTTTCCCCCCTGCTAGCTTTGTGCTGGATGATCTCCAGCCTGTCTCGAGAATGGGAACACCTCACTTGTCCCATCAATAAGCAATTCTTGTTCTTCCTGCAGCTCTGTCCATAGGCTCAGAACTGAGCCTTCTGGTACCAGAAGACCAACTTACCACATTAAAACCCCACTTCCTTGCACTAGTGAGTGAAAGAGTGTATCTCCAAGGATCTGCAATAACCAAAGTCAAATAGATCCCTAATTCTAAGCCTGGGCTGAGGAGATACTGACATGCAAAGACTGTTTATGATGGATCCAGGAAATTCAGCATCAGCTCCACAATCATCAGTGAAAACTTCTTTGGTTGATTTGTTTTTTGTTTATTTTTCATTTCTTTAATTAGAAAGCTTTGTGCTTTTTAAACTTTAAGTACTGGGAAATTAAATGAACCAAAGAGAATATTTTTCAATTTATTTTATCACTGGCTTCATAATCTAACACCACTTCCAACACTTGATAACATTACCACCCTGATTTTGAATCTCCTCTCAGTCCTCCTCCCAATCTTCTTTCTCACATAAATAATCTTGGTCTCTTTTCTGTCACTCTAATAGCATGTTTCCTATCTTCATCTCAAGCACATCTTTTTCTTGCCTAATTGAAGTTTTCTCAAAGCTTGAAATGTGATCTAGTCTAACCTTTTTAGTTTTCCAAGTCCTGTTAATCAAAGAAAAATAATTATCAATTTATCAAAAAAATCAAGACAATTCCCATAGTCATGAAAGGAATTCCTCCTTTTCTTACTATCATCTACACCTTCCCTGCCCCTTGTTCTCCATAGTAATGGTCACATTGACTGAAAAGCTCTGGATTTGTTTTTGCACTGGCACATCTCTTGCACATAGTTATTGGATGCCCCATTCTCTTGAGAATTTAGATTGTGTTTATTAATTGTCCATTAGTAACAACATGTCATGTTGATTAACCATGTAAAGAAAACACTCAGACAGCCCCTATTAGTTTTTAAAGCTTCTCCCTGAGAGTCCTAGTTAAGTAGTTCCTCAGGGACTGCTCTTCAAAGTCTGGCCCATTTTGCTGGTAAGAGTCTGCTACAATATACCAAGCATCCAGAAAAGGATTAGTGGGTCTGTGAACCTGCCTAAATAGGCAGATGCTCTCTTCCTGTCTACTCTTGCAGGACATTTTGTTTTTTCCCCATAAAATCTGATAATAAAAAAATGTTTAGGACATGACCCTTTCCAGGGTTCTGCAGCTGTGTTAAATCTATTAAACAGGGTCTAGAATCCCTATGCCTTACCATAAACCAGTAAATACTGTAGAACAGGAAAGAGGTTTTTATAGCCAATAGCTATTACTTGGAGCTGTGAGGGGACAGATTTTCAGGTTTGGAGAGGAGAGGTTTTACTCCAAACTCACTATTTTTCTATTATTTTATGTGTCAGATATAAATTCAGGATGGCCCATTCCTGTTCCAAACCACCATCATGGGCAGGTTCTCTATCACTGCAGCTGAAAAGCATTTTTTTTAATTCACTACCATTTATAGAGTGATGTTGAGTGAATATTACTTTTTAACCCAATATCTTTGATCAAGTACAGGACAATGAAACTTTGCCACACCCTGCTTTCCCCAATAAAACTCCCTCTCTGCTTTACTTAATAGCTTTTTTTCTCAAAGCTGAAACATTCCTTTTTAGCATTTTTAACCCTTCTAGATATACCTATGGACACGTGCTACAGACACATGGCTTGCACACATGCTGTGACTTTTCTCTCTTCACTTGCCAGATTTAGCATGGAAGAGGCTGATAGCCCATGCAGTCCAAGATTAACACGTGGCCAGATGGAGGCTTTAAGGATAATATCCCTGAGCAGATTGAGGAAACTTCCACAGAATCATTCATGATGGAAGGGACCTCTGGAGGTCACCTAGTCCATCCCACTGCTCCAAGAGGGGCCAGTTTCAAACACAGATCAGATTTCTCAAGCCATTCCAGTCTCAAAAGAGGTGGTTTCTTCCAGAAACCCAATAGTTACACTTCTGAGGAAAATAACCTTATCCTTCATCTTTCCAGTAAAACAGCTACAGAACAAATAGGTTTAATTACATCCACTACACTTTCAAAATTGGGTAATTCCATGACAGAGTAGTTCACTCTATATGCATCTTCTCCTACAGAAGAGGGGCAAGCAGCTCCATTGGATAAAAGATATAGACAAAAAAAAGGCTAAAAAGTTTGGTGCCATAAAGTTACAGACTGGTTATGTGTTACCCTCCCATTGTCAAGATGCTCAATCTTTAGTCTGTCCCACCCCTGGGGCATACAATCAACCTTTCTTCTCTGCAGCCAAATAATTATTGGTTTTAAAGCTTGTTAACATCAACTAAATATAGTCATGACATTATCTATTGCAGCTTTTTTGCATATATAAGATCAAAGAACAAGCCATTAGAAAGCAAAAATATTTTGCCATGTCTGCAGGACTGGAGGCCTCAGGTGCAGGTGACTGCCATGTTGATACTGCTGTGATTCCCTTGGGAAGCCCTTGAGCCATTCTGGGGGCTTGCAGTAGCATGTCTTCAACAAAACTTGGGAAGCTTCCACAGTCTGACTCCACTCCTAGTCACCTTCCTACAAAAGAGAACTCAAAGAGCTCCCAGTTACATAGTTTTTAAATGAGACAACAAACAAACAGGAAAGATGCAGGGACAAAGAATTAATAACATTGTCACAGTGATGGGAGAGAGTTATGTTTAGAAAAGAGGTTCAAAGTAATTTTTTTTTTCTCACAAAGTCATAATGTCTTTGGGGAGATGGGCTGGGTTTTTTTTCTAATGTCACTGTTGGACAGGAGAGAAGATTTTGCATCTTCCGAAGAGGAGGGAAAATGCAAACTAAGAGTTAATTTAGTTTTCAGGTTTCCAGCACTGAAGATTATAAAGATTTGTTATTTAGATCAATCAGAGATTTCATTGGAGGAAAGAAAAGTTTAAAAAATGCAGATATTTTTATGTTCGGTCTTCATAAAAGCATTGGAAGTTATTTTTGTATGTGTGAAAATAAACCTGTAAGAAACTTAAAACAAGGTGATTAATTGAAAGAAGAGAAATGTCAAATCAGATACCACTTACATTTTTAATGCAGAAATGAGGATTTGTTCCCATTAAATTCCCCTACTAGCATTATTCGTTTTAGTATCACAGTACATGGGGTTTAAGACAAAGCGGCACAGAGTGTTTTCTAAATCCATGCATAAAACTGAGACCATAGACACTTGCATCCTAATTCCACTTTTATTATTCTCAATAAAAATGGAATCTTTGAAAACCATAGAGGATCAGTGATGCTAACAAATACATTTTCCAGCTGTTTTAATGACTGTATGACTAACACACAGCTAAATCATAAGAAAACTGAAAGCTGTTTAATTATGTACAGACTAGTGATTGACAATACCACTCCAAACTCCTACTTATACCCAAAAAGGTGTCAAACACCACTGAGTCTCTGGGAGAAGCAAAGCAATCTGTGCAGTCTCCTGCAAGCAAGGCAGGAGTCTGTCCTTTTAATCTGTCCCTCTGCCCTGTAAGACCAAGACCTTTTAGGGACATTACATAGTGGCAGGGACTGCAGCATTAGAAGGTCTGATATTCCCCCTTGATCTCAAGGACATGCGATCACCTCAAGAAAACTTTTCCATTCCCTGGATACTCTGACCCCGTAGATCTCCCCTTGCATAGCAGTTTTGCACTAGGGCTTGGCTGAGCAGAGGACGGATCTCAAAGAGCGGAAGCTGGCAAGCAGGCAGGCAGGGAGGGCACCTCAGGTGAGACAGGGGACAGGAAGGGCAGAGGATAACACAAAGCCAGGCCACACCATGCTACACAGGGCAGCCCAAAGCAGAAGTCAAACAAGCATCCAGGGTAATATCAGCAGCTCATCAGTTTGATAACGTTGATTGCATATGTTATTTGGATTACAGTATTCCAGTGGTATTGGTACATCAGCCACTGCAAAAAACTCCCCAAGCAGCATGGAGAATTTAGAACACAGCTCTCATGAACTTCAATGAGAATGATGCATCTGTCTCCTGCGGTAGCTTTGAAGCTCTCGGCCAAAAGTATTCTTAGCCCTACTGTCATGCATGTCCCCAAAGAGACAAAAAAAGAAGGTGCGAGCATGTGAGACCGGGAGCGGACGTGGTTGAGGAAGTGAGAGACCAAGTAGAGCCTGATCTGGGAACCCTGCAGAGACAGATCATGTCCCTCAGGCTTTATGTTATCAACACTTGTTTGGAGGTAAAGAACAGGGCTTTTTCTCCTAGCAGGATGAGGGAGCTAGTCTGGAGCACTGGGCTCCTGACACTGTGCTGCTTTCAGTAGCGTTCCCAGATCATTAAAGTCTGGTATCTCTAGTGTGACCCTATAGACCCAGAAATTAGAACAAGCAAGGCAGAGAATTAGTAGCACAAAGAAACAAAGGAAAGATGGGTTTGCAAGAGCTGAATGTACAAATATTTCAAATCAAGTTTCTTCTGCATTTATAAATTGTTTGTGTTTTCTCAGCAAGTGCTTGGATGTGGAAAGGGAGAAAACCAGCTCCTAGACAGTTTAAAATAACCCTTTTTTGCAACAGTACTGCTCAGTATCAGTGTACCTTTCTTCCCATTGAACACACAGATCTCACTCTGGCCTGCTGCAAAAGGTTCAATTTCCCTCCCCAACTGCACCTGCATTCTTTACTTGTGTGTGGTCTCTTGCATCACTACAATGCTGATATCATCTCCTGCTCCTAGCTCAGAAGGGCTGGAAAGCAATGGCTACAGCACAGTAATAACAAGCAGTATGTATCAGACTCCTCTGAAGCTTGGGGGTTCAGGGGATTAGAAAATACTTGTGTGGAAGAAAATGTCTTGCAATACTTGTACATGACCAATTTCCAATCCTTGTGAAGCTAAACCAAGAAGTCAGAGCTCCCTGTGATGAATAAGTAACGCACAGGGAGCCACTTCTGCACTTTGGAATAGCCCTCTGTGCCTCATAAAGGCATTTCATGGAAAGGAGGCAAGAATTAAAATATTTTAGGTACAGTTTATGTGGTACCTAGGAATAAGGAGATACCTAAAAGTTTGATGAAAATTCAAGATCAGTAATCCTATATGTCAAGGAGCTAACAATTTTTTTGTTCTTATCTTCTTTGTATCTCCAAGGGTGGAATGCCATTGAAAGGCTGAATTCAACTGAGCATAGAAGTTGCTATTATGTATTCCTTTTTTTGCTGCAACAGCTCTTGGAGCCTGACAGTTTGAAATTACATTTTCATGTTAGAGCTGTATTTTCACAAATCCTGGAAGTTAAATAACTCTTAGAATAACAGAGAAGACATTACATTGCCAACTAGAGTTGATATTCTCTTTCATTATTTGTTTCTATAAATAGGTATGATCTTTTTTTTCTGGAACATAGTCTCATGTAGAGCAATACCTTTTCCTCAGATGGCATCAAGAGGCACAAAGTAAGCTTAAAGTTATCCACTTTGTTTACTCCACCTCCCTTCAAAGCTCTCACAAGAGACAGGGCAGATTAAAGGACATGTAATCATGTTGCTACACAGGAGTCCCAGCAATTCTGAACCTTGCAGGGATAAAACTGGAACTACAAAATATCCCTTGCACTTGGGAAGCCATTCTTTCATATTAGGTGTCCCTAATGTTTTGTCACCTTTCTGCACTTTCCCAAAATAAACTGTAGGATTACTAGATCCACAAGGACTGCATGCACAGAGCAGGAAGATTTCCATGGCCCCCCTAATGCCCAAGAGACTGTCAGCTTCAACAATTTGTTTAACAACAGAGGTGATACATATTGGTGTTGAGGAATACGTCTGGTGTAGGTAGCCAAGTTTGCAAGCTGCAGTTTGAGATGCAGACTGAGCTCTGGGTGGGAGTCTGAGACAAGAGGCCATGACCTGCCAGTAAGGTTGCTTAATAAAGGGCACAAAAATCAGTGGTCAGCCAGGTGAAGGCACACTTGGGGACATAGCAGGAGCATAGGACTAAGGAGAAGGAGCAAGACCTGCACGCAGCCTGGATAGTGAGTGGATAAAACCCCAGGTGTTCCTTTGCTTGGGATCCTTCCTCAGCAGCACCTCAGCTTGAGCTGTTTCTGTGTTACTGTGCTGTGAATAAATGTATATGGAATGAGACATCCAAGACTCTGCCAGGGGAAATGTAGAGCCAGTGAGGAAGCCTGGTCTGACTGAGGGGGTGTGCAGGAGCCCAGCAGAGACCCTGTGGGCTCCAGAGATGCCCACGGTGGAGGGGCTTCAGTCCCAGCAGTGAAAGTCTCTGACCTTGGGAGTAAGGCTGCTGGGGGCCTTGGAATGGTCAGGCTGGGAAATGCCCCTAACATTGCAAAGAAATTAAATTAAATTAATATTTGATATTTCTGTTCGATGGCATTTCATTCTTTAGGTTTCTAACATAGCTCATTTTCAATATAGCAGTTTAAACTTCCATTGCACAGTTCTTAATCACCACAGCATTAAACATTCAGAAATTACAAGCTGTGTTTTAAAATTACAGTTGGTGTTGATGAATCCTGGGTTCTTAGTTTTGACCCCAAGAATGCCTTTTCCAACACTATCTCCTTAATCACGTGAAACAAAACCTCGTTTTGAAAGAAGAAAAAAGAGCACCTTTCAATTCTTCTGCAGGCTTGACTGCAGAAAGTTTTCTTCTATGAAAAGCATATGAGGCCTAGAACCAAATCTAGGTGAATGAGCCTATAGTAGCTGTCTAAAAACAAATATATTTTTAATAGCACAATAAAACCTGAAACATATGCAATAAAAAATGAAAACTAAATATAGTTGTACAGGATTCTTTATGCACTCTTTAGAGCAGAGTCTGTCCCTTGATTTTGTACATTTGGTAGGTCTTAGTCAGAACCATGACATAGTACAAGAATTTACGCACATTCAAAGATGGTTGAATACAAGTTTTCTGCCACTGAACTGCAAAAAAACAAGTATCTACTTATGTACCAGAATTAAGGAAAGAGAAACATGGAAACTGAACGCTTTCCAGTCAGCTGATTTAAACTAAAATATGGTTAAATTATTAAGTTAATTAAAATATACTTTGCATTAAGAAAACCTAAAGAAAATAGTAGCAGCATGCAACACAAAATAGAAGAGAAAATTTTCAGAACTATTGTACAGGAATTTTGTGTGTATCAAAGTAATGTATTCTCATGGAAAAAAAAAAAAATTGCGTATATAAAACTAAGACCTTACCTAATAGACAATAGTCCTGTACTTTCTCACACCTGATCTAAACCTTGCTTTGGAAGTTACCATTAATATAGCAGTTGGATCTGCACTAGTCTGAAGTATGACATATGTTTAAATAATGCCTGCCCATTTCACAGTTTTTAAAACATAGTGAAATTAGTTTCAGATTGATAATTTAGGGTATTGTGAAATTTCCTGTTTGTATTATCCTAGAAAAAGATAAAGGCAGGTGGATATAGTTACTCTTAGCTCTGTGTCCTCCAGAAGCAGGCACAAGCCTCCAGCTCATGGGAAGGTTAGAAGACCAGGATATGCTACCACATATTTGAGGACGACTGCACCAAAGCTGTGCCTGCAAACCTCTTGGGATCATTCCATTAAAAAACAAACAACAAAAACCCCACAAATAACCAACAAAAAACCCCCAAAACAAAAACAAACAAGCACCACCAAACCCCACAAAGAAACAAACAAACAAGTAAACACCCAAAACAAGACCAAAAATTAACAAACAAACAAATCCCCTAACCAACAGCCAAACAAGCAAAGAAAGAAAACAAAACACAAAAATCCCCAACAACAAAACTCCATACTACCCTGATTTTAATTCCCCAGTGGTTTAGGGCACCAGAATTACTGGAAGTGAGGAAGAATATTTTCCATCTCACAGAAGTCACTGTCACTGTGGTAAACCTAGGTTAGGCACCCTGTGCATGATTTGAAATTACTCACGTCCTCCTTCCCAGACTGGCATTCGTTAAAGCTGATGGTACCTGAGCTCAGGCAACAACAGGTCATTTTCAAATGCCAGCTGCCATTTCCTGTGCACAAGACTTGCACAAGAGCCTCGCCAGAGTCAAAACTACCCAACTACCCTGTCCCACCATGGTTTGGCCTCATAGGTGTTGCAGTTCAGTTTTCAGAACGATTCACTGGAAAGGTATGCCTGGCAGCTAGCCTGATCAGAATGTTACACTTATTTTCTCCAACATCTTAACTTACTCACGGGTCTGACCAGATGCATAGACATTTATGAAACCATGAAGATGCCTTATTCATCTTCAGACATATAACAGCAGTTCCCAAGTTACCTCAGGTCTGCCCTGTGCAGACTGCCTTGTCACTGTTTCTGCAAGCTCCTTTAGCCAGCACAGGTACTCTGACATCTTTGTAAACAAAGCTAACACTATGATTCTGACATCAGCAAGTAAGCATGGATTAGCTAAACTTGATAACTTGGGCCGATTTCATTACATATTTAAGCTTTTATTTACCCAAATGAACTTGAAAATAACTCTTAAGAAATGGAGATGGTGTTAGTTATGAACTAAACCATAAAACCTGAAAACAGCTTGCACCTCTGAAGGCATCCTGGCCTAGAAATAGGAAAGTTATTTGTTAACAGGATGCATCTCCCAAAGGGGAACATGCATCTTCCTTAAAGAGATTTCCATTGCTCCATCAGCTGTGTTTTATTCATAAAATCCCTCTCAGGGGAAAATAAAATTTGACTTCAGGTATTTCAATGTTGCCTCACTGCCAGATCTGTTTAAATCATCTGTGCCGGCTGAGAAAAATGTCCTGAGCAGTGAGCAGCCCTGTAAAAGCTGGAGCCAAGGACAAATATATACTCTGTGTTTGCAGTTCTTAAGCACTGCCATATCTCTCCTGCAGTCTGGAGAAGTGACCTGACAAATATACGCAGGCTATGAACACACACAGAAGTTAAGCTATAGCAGGACAGCTCTCATCATCATATCCATCTACATGTGTGTTTTGCTGGTAGCTCAGAAGAGCCATGCAAGCCCACAGGCTTCTGGGAGGCGGCATACGCAAATCTTACCAATTCTGCTTCAGCTGGAAAACAGCTCTACTCACAGTGGTTATTAGTGTATTTACAGCCATAGTGAATACACTGATAATATATGGGCAATAAGGCCAATTCCAAGTTTTATACTTAGGAGAGACTTTTTAGTGGTGCTCCTGACCTTCCAGCCACCTGCTAGGGAGTACAAGGCCCAGAGCATCACCACAACCTGGGCATGCCTGGCATCAGCCAGATGCCACTGTTAAGCTCAAGCAGACATTATCTGCAGAAGAGACGTGTTTTAGGCAGCCACGGAGACACCAGTGGTGAGCAGGCATGAAGAGAGGGATTTAAACCATCAGAACTAGGGAACAGACTACCTTTTAGTCGTGGTATCTGCACTGGCAGGTAAAGTCTTCCTCAAAAGACCTGTCAGGTTTTAATATACGCACTCATGCTGAAGGACAGCTATTTAAACAACTGCCTGAGAGTGCTTTTAAGAAATCAGCCAGAACTAATGTCAGAGAAAGGAGAACAATCATTAAAACATTCTCAAAGCTTTATAATATGTTTTAAAATAGTGTACTTGCATATAGGAATGCCAGGAGATTAAGATTCAATATCTCATGATCTACTGTGTCTAGGAACAAGTACTTTAATACTATTGGAAATGTGCCCTCTTGAATTTTTGACTGCATATTGTTTCTATCTCTAGTTGTAATGAGTGTCAAAGTCCCTTTTCTAAAACATTATTGTTTGCCATACATGGGTATGATTTGGACTTAGAAGGTCACATTTTGAGGAGGAACAGATTATTGTTTTGGGTTTGTTGGGGCTTTTTTTTAATTTTAAGATGATACCTTTTAAAGGAAATGCAAACAACTGGCTATTAGCACACAGCAAGGCACTTCAAAAGTGCAAATTCTCACAGGACTCTCCAGCTCATGGGTGTGACTTACTCAGCTTTCCTAAAATGTGAGAGCATGCAGTAATAATGGTTTTGCCACTCATTTGGCTATCAATACAACTCAAATGTAAGTCTACTGTTTATGATTAATGGCATCACCCCAATGCATGCTAGCAAGAATTTGTAGCAGACAGCCCAACACAGATTCTAACACTGTTTTTCCTTTTGTCCTCACTTCTTCCACATGAGTTAGTATGAAAATGTCAGTACTTCTGTCACAATTTTTTATCAAACACTGGCTCAGAAGCACTGAGTTGAGTTCTGGGCTCCACAACACAAAAAGGTCATGGACCTGCTGGAGGAAGTCCAGAGGAGGCCATGAAAATTATCAGAGGGCTGGAGCACAGGCTAAGAGTTGAGGCTGTTCAGCTGGCAGAAAAGAAGGCTCCAAAGTGACCCTGGAACACCTTCCAGTACCTGAAGGAAGCCTATAAGAAAGCGGGAGAGGGACATGGAGGGATTGGACAAGGCAGAATTGCTTCAAACTGAAAGAGACTAGGTGCAGATCAGACTAGATTCATAATCTCACCATTATGAGAGTACTGAGACACTGGCACAGGTTGTCCGGAGATGATGTGGATGCCCTGTCCCTGGAAGTATTCAAGAGAAGGCTGGATGAGTCTGTGTCTAGTAAAGGTGTCAAGGTGTCTCTGCCTTTCAGAAGGGAATTGGAGCTAAATTATTTTTAAGGTCCCTTCCAACTCAAAAAATTTCATTATTTTGTGAATATTTTGAGATAAAAATGAGCAAATTCCCAGCTGTAGATCATGCAAGTATTTATCTTGTGAAAAAAAAATAATTGGGAGAGATTTTTAAATCCAGTTGACTCCACCCAAGCTTTCCTTTGGATAAACCAGTCGGGACTTTCATCAGTAATGTCTCCGGCTATGCTTTCCTCCATTCATCCACAACGCCCACACAACCACTTCACAAAATAAGGACAACAGAATAACACATCTTGGCTACTACTAACATAAGAACAGGTGGTTTTAAACAGCAGTGTGGTCATCAATGACTACAGGGCTGAAAAAACCACAAAGATCACTAATACCTAATACCATATTTTATCATTGTTTTAGTCACATTATCTCTTAAAACTTAGCAATGATCTTCAATCAAGCAGATGCACAATCCCAAACCCCAGCTCTGAAAGTCTTTAAAGATATGATTCCAGTTTCCAACACTTCCACTCATTGCCAACACCAAGGGAAACTTATCCAAATGCAATATCCATATGATTATCTTCTGCTTGCACCCACATTTACCTAAAACTACAATTTGAATTTTACTTAACTCAAAGGGGAAAGTGCCATTAATTAGTCATCTATGTTAGGTTGGAAATGCAAGATGTGGCCAGGAGGGTGTATTCTATTGCCATCTGTTAGAGGTGGGGCAATCATCTTCTGTTAATTGGGACACCTGTTAAAACCAGGTGGGGCAGTTTTCTTTATCTCTTCCACAACCCATCCTCTCTCCGGGGAGATATCTTCTGTCAATGGGCCACTGAGTGTCACTGATAAAATTGCATCATCCCACTGTGAGATGCTCCACCCAGGGGAGGAGCCAAAGATTCCTACCTGACATTGATATAATCTGACATTTCAAACACCACAGGCTACCTTTTCTTCTGGCTTCCCAGAAGAAGACCAGGCCCATCTACACCACCCCTGGATCTTCAGAGGAAAATTAAACCCTCCCATGGGATCACTGTTTCAACACAACCACATCTATCACTGCAGGAAGGATGCAGCCACCATTTAATGGGACTGCTACCAAGACCCTGACCGACATGGTGTCAGGTCACATTCTGACACTATCAGTGTTGTTTTGTATTACTGCATTTTTATTTTAATTTTTCCAAATAAAGAACTGTTATTCTTACTCCAATATCTTTGCCTGAGAGTGCCTTAATTTCAAAATCATAATAATTTGGAGGGAGGGGGTTTACATTTTCCATTTCAAGAGAGACTCCTCCCTTCCTTAGCAGAAACCTGTGTTGTCAAACCATGACATCATCGCAGCTACCTCCTTCAATTGCACACACTGACTCCTCCTCCCCAGTGGATGGACAGCTGGTCCCACAGCTTGGCTGTTCTTTATCCAGCTGGGAGGTGTATACCAGGAAAAATGTCCCTAAACCAGGAGGTACTGGAACAAAATCCTTTATGACTGGAACTGCAAATATTTGGATGTCTGTCATCTTCAGGCACCATAGGTCACCCTGCACCCATAAATACAATCAATCACCTATTTGGGGGTTTCAGGGCAGTCTGCTAATGTTTTCATATGATTTCTGCTAGCTTAGAGAGATCTACAAAGGCACAACAAAACCTGGATTTGGTTCTTGCTGCGTTATCATAAGCTGTCTTAAGGTGAATATTATTAATGGCATTCAAGCCTCTCTTACACTCTTCAGTGGTTAAACAGATAATAAAAACATCTCCAGATCTTCCAGTAACTAGAAGATCGGAGTCATGTCTGGTTGTTCCTAGCACAACCATTTGGAAAACCCCCAGCAAGCCAATTGGAAATCAGGAGAGCATTTAACTTTTGCTCGCAGGCCATTCCCTGCTCTGTCTTTTTCCAAGGACCCATAGTACTTCCCCTGCTGAAAATACTCAGTTTTGTTGGAATAACTCAGAATCCCCACAGTTACAGATATTTGATTACTCTTTTGCTCACCTTACTACAGTGGGCAAATATCTCCAGGAAATTAGCAGGAAAAACAGATGGGAAAGCAACCACACCTAAATTTTACAGAAATCTTAAAGATCTGTACATGAACATGATTTTTAGCACAATTCCCAGCTAAAGGGAATTGTGCTAAATTCCCCCTACTGTGTTGCATCAAAAAATCAACAAATAAGAAGCTGGAAAGGGTGCCCGAGCCACAGGTACACAAATCATTTTCTGCAAGTTACCAAAGGATCTAATTTTCTTTTTTTTTCACAAAATATGGTGAAACATTTATACCTCCTGCCATACAGATATAGAGACACACAGAATATGTCAGCTGTGGCTATGATGAGTGGAGACTGGTTGCCACAGGGAATCTGAAGCTGGCTGGCCAAACTCAGAGAAATGAAAAGCAGTGAAGAGTTGGGGAAGGTGGACTGACAGAGGAAGAGCTTGTGTGGCCAAGAGTGAATGGGTCAAGGCACCCTAACAGAAAGGAAGAGCCAGAAAGCCATAAAATACCCACTCCTTAATGGGGTATGTGAGATTTTTAAATGAGCAATCTATGATTTACCCTGATAGTTGTCAGGCAATAGAAGAGCAGTTTCTCTGAAAGGTTCTGGTGTATGTTTGTATCAATCAAGTGAAAAGGTTTCCTATGGGGCCAAATGCACTTCCTTTATGTTGCTCCTGATATTGCCAGCTGTTCTGGGCCTTTCTAGATGAGGAGGAAAAAGAAGGGGAAAAAAGAACAGCAACTTGCAAAACATGTATTGGACAAACCCACATCTTTACTAAGAGTGCGTTTCAAAGAAGAGGGAAGGATATGAATGTGTATCTGCAAGTACATCACCTAAGTAATACATCATGCCAAAAGTCAGTTCCATCATTAAAGCAGCAGGAATGCCACACTGGCCCTTCAGTAGTGTTGAGGCTGTTTTGTGCTGGCCAGTTAGTAAATGTCAGAAGGAAGGAAAATCAATTTTTATCGTATACCTAAAGTGAAAGCAAAACTTTGCAATTAACTTATATGCCTATTGACCACATAATGAAAAGTGCAATTAGATATATTGCTTGCAACTCCTGCCATAGTCAATGGGAGCATATGGAGTCATGGGAAGCATGTGGGTATATTTGAGTGTAGGCTCTATCTAGAAAACAGCAGAGAGGTAATCAAGTTAGAATTAAATATAGTTATACCAGTTCAGTTAGACCACACAATTCATTTCTAGAACACAAATAACAGCCTATGAAGTGAATGAGATCATTAAAGCCAATATACTTTAAAAATTTATTTGCTGAAAGCACGGTACTGAAAGCTTTACTTAGAAATGAAAAATCTAACAAATTGGCAACAAAATGTAATATAGGAAGGAAATAAAAATAAATTCAGAACAGCGGGCTGACTGCCACAGATAACAATAAAAGCTGGAAACTAATCCTTGACAACTGAAAATTTATGGCACTTCAAAATACAAGTGACCACCCTCAGACTATTTTCATTTACTAGAATACTCAAAAGCTTCTTCTGAGAAAATTAACATTTTCAGAATTAATTGTACACATTTGGGTTTGTGTTGAGCTCAGTAAGTGTACTTATACACACTCACCATATCTATAGTTGTTTTTTTTTTTGTTGTTTTTTTTTTTTTGTTTTTTTTTTGTGTGTGTGTGTAATTACAGCAGGATTTAGAAACTGTGTGCAAATTTTTTGCTCCTCTTCTGCTAGATTCAATAGTTATTTGGACACCCTGAAAATTTTGGGTATCCAAATTATGGTATCCCAGAAAATTTTTATTCTGAAAAATAATTTACAGCATTTGATGCACCACTATGAACAAAGATAAATATTCCAAGGAAAGGAAATTAAAAATCTAAGCTACTCAGATCCATTTTCTTTCAACTGTCTAAAGTTTTGGTTTTTATATCATTTTGAACTGTGTTCTTTAATACATTTCTGCTTATCTGAAATACATAACTTAATATACATAAGAAGTGAAAACTATTCAGCCTTTTACTATGCAGACTCCTATGTATGCATGCAGTTAAATACATGCCGTTAACATTTCCTTAAATGCAGTCAAAAGTAATTCACAGCAATTTCTTGACAAGATGGTAACAGAAACCAAGATAATTAGCATGGAAACCATCAGGACTCTGCAGAGCCAGCCAGCTTTACTCCTACCTGTTGTAGGAGCATCATCATACTAACAAAGGAGCAAAGCCATTTCAAATCTTAAATTTCAGAACAATTAAAGCTGAATAAAAACATTGCCAGTGGTATATCTTATGTTAACAGTCCTCATTACATCTATACTGTAAAATGAATGAAGAAAATATTGATGTAGGTATAATACCACTACAGTGTAACCCCCCTAAAAGGCATTAGGTCACTTGCATTACTAGGCTAAAACACTGAAGTGCCTGCATCGTTTGGTCCTGGTTTTATTTTATATAAAAATCACATTTATGGGGCAGACAAGTAGCTGGTGAGAAGGTTTAAAGCAAGGGGGAAATAGCTTTCTCCCTGGGGAAAAATATGTACAGCAAGAAACTTAAATAAGCAATATAATTCAAACAGAAAAAATAGAGGATTCCTCTGTCTGGAAAATAGACTGAGACCAGTACCTTTCTAACAGGGCATTTCTTCTCAGGAACAGAATACTCACTGTCTCAAAAAGCCTGGAAAGGGATCCAGGCCATCAGATAATTAACCCCAGGCTTCTTCCTAAGAAGATTAGTCAGGGCTGAGCACCAAAAAGGTGACAGTGATCTAGTAGAAGGGCAGTATCTGTCTGTTCCACCTCTCAAGTCTCTCCTCATCTTTCAGCAAGTGTGGGAAATGTCAGCCATAAGGAGTTGTTACATTCCGCTTCCTGGGGAGAGGAGCACCGCATCTCAGATGGGCTCCAGAGGCCGCAGTCTCCTGATTCAGTGGCCACACCAGAGCAGTCCTTCACAGACCCTTGTAGGTTTCCAGAGCTAGATGGGATCAGAGAGGAAGAAGCAAAGCAGAGCTCTGCAAAGCACAAAATCAGACACCTTAGAAGTACTCAAAGCCTAAGTTTAAGGTTTAGTCTCTACTCAGAGGGAACAAAGAAATGGAGGCCAAGAGGTACACATTCTACAGTCTGATGGCATCTGTGAGGAGGAGCCAGCAAGTCAGAGGCCATTCCTCTACTTTCCTCAGTCTTTCTTGCACCCAGGAGGTGCTCTTCATTCAACTAATCTTCCCCTCTTCCTAGCAGGGAATAGGCTCTTCTTTCCACTTGGATGCATTAGCCTCCATTAGATAATCAGGGTATGATTTTAATTTCTGCGGAGCTCTGTCCCCTGCATAGAGAAACAACAACCACACAGTACAATTTACCTCCTTCCAATCCCAGACCCAGTAGGAAACTCATATACTGTAGTTCTTGTGAGCCCAGGCATACCTCATTAGCAGATAATCAGCAACCTACTCAGTCACTAAAATATAAGTGATTTATTACAAGAATAGAGGGAACTCTGCAAAGGATACTTTTACACATTTGATATGATTTGTTGTGATTTTGAATATCCAGTCCATGACTTTGTGTTTCAGAGAATTGTTTTTCTGTAAATTGGCATCTGAATAAATAAAGACTGTAAGAACATATGATATGGTCTTTATTTCAGCTCAGGATATGCAAATACAAAAACTTGGAATCAAAAGGTATGCATTCTGCATAACTTTGTGGTCCACAGAGTAACAGGAAATAGATTTTGATGTGATTTATGCATAAGTAGATGAAAATTAAATCTAGCAAAATTTAAAAATATTCTCAAAACCAATGAGAAACATTTTTGTCCTGAGCAGAGGGATCTTGACTCAAGAGGGAGCTAGGTAGCTGGATTTATAAGCAGAGCATTTCAACAATCTTACTCATTTTCATTTGAAAATTAAGAAATTAAATAAACCTGCTTGTGTTTATAACTGATCTTGTTGACAAGATGATAGCTAGGATTTTTATTCCCTAGTGTAGAACCCATGACTGCATACTGATGGTGATTTCATTGAAGGATTTAAAATAATCACTTAAATTCAGCTGAGCTGCCTTTTCCTGTAAGCTGTAAAATAGTATTCAAGAAATCCTTCATTTTCACCTTCTCTTTTCAGATGAGAATTCAGAGGATACTTGACTCTTCTGAACTAGTAAATAAAAGTAAACACAATGACTAGTACTGTCATGGAATCACAGACTGGCCTGGGTTGGAAGGGACCTTAAAGACGGTCTCATTCTACCCTGCTGCCGTGTTCAGGGACACTTTTCACTAGACCAGGTTGCTCAGAGATCCCTCCAGCCTGGCCTTGAACACTTCCAGAAGTGTCATTCAACTTATTCTTCCTTTCCATCAGAAAACTGTAAGGGTATCTGCCATATATTTTTTATTGCAAATATAAATTTTCAAGAGATCAAAGGTAGATACTGTGACGTAATACTTTGCTGCATAGTTTGCTAAAATGCTTTTACTAGGTAAAACTAGTTTTACTAGCTTCAAACATGCATTAAAAAACAGAATGAACCTAAAGAAGTCTTAGCAGGAGACAAACTCTATCACAAATGTTGACAGAGACATCCACATGCAGCAGTGACAAAATTATGACAAGCCAGATGAACTAAGGAATGACTTTACAGATAAAGATAATTTTTGTAATCTGTAAAGGAATCCCTTAAGGATTTTCTCTATAACTCTTTTTTAGGGGTTGAAATTTATAATTAGTACTACCAGAGTACTAGTAATAATAAAACAGCCTAAATCATAGGGGTGGAGCAAAACTAAAATACAAATAAAACGTACTGTAGAAAATATTTGGGAAAAAAAAAAAAAAAAGGAATCTGTTTATGTTTCTGTGCTGGCTGGCAGGGGTGCATCTGGCAGCTTAAATTCCCGCTGTAAACAGTAGAACTGTACCCAACTCTCCCAAGTGGGCAGATGGGAGGCATTTATTTACTGTTTCTCCAATACAAAACTCAACTTTCTAAAAACAGTTTTCAACTTTCAGTTATGACTTCTTGCAAAGTTATGATGATGTTTCTCATACATAACCTCATTCCAGTCAAACCTGTGTTTGTGATTTCTGGTACCCTTGAAAGTGTGTGGGGGGCAGGGCCCAAGAGGGGTTGGCTCTGGGCTGGGGCTAGCAACGTGAGAGTCTGTGTGCCAGTGGCAGCACACAAACCTTGGGGCTGCACCACACACTTTGGCAGAAGAGTCCCCCCTTAGGATGACACGGCTGTGCTCACCAGCACTGGGACTCTTCCCACAGAAAAAAAGGGAATGTAGCACACTCACCCCTCTAGCTGCCCAGGGTTTCTTGCTGCTCCATGACTAACAATCTATCCTATTGATTTCGGAATAGGTGGAAGGGAAATAAAAGCCTATTCACAAAATGTTTAGTAAAGCAAGTAAGAACATCTGCAGTCGTTTGTCTGGAGGAAGGTTCCTTCCCATCCCTGGCTAACGATCACAGAATTTGGACAAGGAAGGAGGGAGGGGAAAACCTTATGGCCTTTTGGCACTTGCATTCCCCTTCTTGTCACCAAGCTGTAAAATGGGACACAGTTACACAAGATTTGTTCCTTTCACAAATAAGGAGGGTGCTGGAACTGATTGATTTATTTATTTAAGTTGTACAGTAATAGTTTTGCTCTCTGAAGTGACAAGGAATGCTTGTATTAAGCAGACATATTGGTGAAACTTTATGTTGGGACAGAGTCTACAAAAGCAAACACATAAACCCAAACCTTGTCATCTCCACCCCTAAATTCAAAGCATGTGACAAACAAGCACTACACCAAAATCTGCAGAAGTTACGTTTAGTTAATTGCAGTAGAGTTTATTTACATATCATAATTTACAGCAAAAGGAAAGAGCCTTAGCTAACAAAAATGGGCATTGCTTCATTTCTAAATAATGCTTCTTACTTAGCATGTAAAGAAAATACTGTTTAACTAAGGGTTAAACTTCACTACCATGCCAGAAAGCCATCCAAGTTCATTCTGTTGTAAACAAATTCCATTGCCAGTTAACAGGCATTATTACTGAAATGGAGAAAAGTTCTTAAATAACTGTGTTTGCCATGAATACATTGAATTATAGATTAAGAGATCAGTGTCTTCCTTCAACTTGGCAAATGTTGATGAGGCATTTGCCAACTAAGAGAAACATGTCAAACATTCAGCTAGACAGCATAAAAACCTTAAAACCCTTGGGGGCAATGAAAGCAACATCTAGAAAAATTCAGATGAACAAAAGTGGACTTTAAAGTACCATATGAAAAGAAGCAAGAAAAGAATTAACAACAGATTACTGCATTAGCTCTCCTTGTGTGATGCCTGATGACAAGGCACATATAGTACTAAATTCTAAATTACAAAAATATTACATATGTGATTGGAGCAGGGGAGAGCAAGGGGGCCTGTCCTGAGAGGCTGGAGATGAGCAACTTCTGCCTTTGACAAGAGACATGAGAAGCAAGTCCTGGGCTCTGCAGTTTGGGAGCCAGTCTGCCTGGGATGGGGAGAGGATGGTACAAGCAGTCCAGAAATGCTAACACAACCCACTCACCAGGGCTTTCTGGTTTTGAATTCCCCAGTTGGTTCTAGTGGGAAGGAGGAGGCAAAAAAAAAAAAAAAAAAGCTGTAGAATATGTCCATCTTCGACATCAGTGGGGAAATGTGCTGCACAGGGCAGCTAAGCAATAGCCCTTCCCACTCAGGAGGAACATGCAAAAGAGCAGCAGAGGACAAGTCAGCAGGGTGAGACCCTATGCCATGTGGCAATTGGCTCTTAAGGGTTCTTTATGCAGCAGCTACAGAATTGCTAGTGGCTGCTGCTGCAATGAAGATTGTTTTTGATCTTTGATAATACCTGTGAGTTTCCCAGTGGGGTATTAACTATTCAGCCATCCAAATTCAGCCAAATCAAAACCTGGCAAAAATAAACATTTCCATTTTGGCATCCAAACATTCAAAATATTTTTTCTTCACTGTTTTTGAATTATGAGTGGAAAATGACACATGTGCATCCACCCAGCTATGCAAAAGCATACTAGGACTCCAAAGCCCACTTTTTCAAACTATGAAATAATCACTTTGTTTTGTTTAAAAGTAGACAGTTATTAAAGCTGAAAAAAACCAAGGTCAGCTAGAACTAGACTTGAGAATGTCTGCAGGTTTTAGAAATACAGTGAAGAACGTCATGACACAATCACATTTGAGGTGTATATTGCCGATAACCCATAGACAGCCTGGGCTATGTCCTTAAATTTTGTAAATATACATGCTTTGATTTATTTGTTTAACTTAGGCTTTGAGTTACTTTGGAACTGGTTTTAAACATCATGGAACTCCCAACACACTGTCCTAGTTTAAGGCAAATTTGGGGAAAACCCTCTGGAAGGAGCCCCCAGAAAACAAACCCCCACAGCCCCTCCCCACCCACCTGGTTTGGGAAAAAATTTCCTCTGAGAGAGAAGTGGAAAAGAACCTGTTTATTCAACGAACAAAGCACCCCCCAGCACCAAAAAGAAAATTAACAACACCAGATGACAACAAAACTCTTTCACCACTCTGAAGAGATGAACAAATCCAGAAAGTCTTTCCTGGGAGTGGTCGCCCAGGTCTGGGGGCTGGGGATTGCTCTCCAGCACTGGGGATGGCTGCTGCAGATCACTAAATGCAGGATCTCAGTGCTCCTCGGTGTTTCCCAGGTCCCAGTCCGGAGCAGGCTGGATGGTATTCAGGAAGAGGAAAGGAAAAGAAACAGTCCAGGGAAAGAATTGGACTGCCTAGCTAAACTAACTAGGAAGCAAAGGCAAAAGCAGAAGCAAGCAAAGCAAGCAAAGCAAGCAAGCCAAGCAAACAAGCAAAGCAAAAGCAAGCCAGCCAGCACTAGCCTTTTCTAGACAGCAGACCATGGGGGGAGGTGAACTGGCTGATAACAAGGCAAAACAAACCTTCACTTTCAGAGTCAGTTCTGAAAGCACAGAACATAATATCAAACATAAACAGAACAAACGATTGGAGATACAAACACCATAACGTCACCCTAGGACGCACACATAAAAGAGGAAAGGAGGTTATGTGTCTTCATTGTTTGAACTCTACAAAGAGAGGAGACATTTCTCACATTTCTTCCTTAGAGGTATGATAAGCAAATCCCTACATAGAAGTAGCCAGAAGAGTTTCATTACCTTCACAAAAAGAGCAATACAACTTAATGAGCAAAATATTTATAACAAACAGTTCCATTCTAATTCTGTTTCTTTTGAGCAAACTTGTCATTTGGCAATACTACTTCAATACCCACCTTTGCACTGGTGAAAGCTGACATTTACACGAGCACATGGACATGCCTTTTTCTGCTCTCACACCCTGAAAAAATGAAGCATCTTTCCAATGAGAGAAGCAAAGGAGCAGAAATCCTCCCTACATTTAACTCTGACTCCAAGGAGCTTAGGAATTCCACCTAAAACAGCACATGAAGTTTTCGATGGCCCAAGAAGTCTTTTTCAACTTTCTCTTCCTAGAACAGGGGCTTCAAACACCTACCTGGATAGTCCAGCTTGAGGAGAATGGCAACAGCTGCTTGGCATAAGACTCACCAAGCCAACACAAACTCCATCCTCAGCTTTCCAAACAGACCAAAATAATCAGCAGCTTCCCGTAAAAGTCAGTAGGCGCCACTCGCTGAGCAGCCATGTCCCAATTAATCAACCCACGCTTTTGATAGTAGCCCCCAAATGTATAACCTCCTCCCTGAGCTTTGATTTGTTTCAATTTGTTCAGCTGATCTGCTCAGCTGTCAGCCAGAAATTGCCAGTCTGACCCCAGCACACATCTCAGACTACTCATCACTGGGCAGTTGCTGTATCCTTCAGCTGAGCTGTTCTGCTCTGCAAATACAGGATTCAGGTTCTGCTCCTGTTGTCTAGGTGATTAAGAAATTATCCACTGCTGCTAAAGAGACAAAATGGGTCATCAGGGCCTATTCTAAGGCAGGTCAGTTGGGGAGAGCTCGGAATGAGAGGCAATGTGAAGAAGAGCTAGACAAAAGAGTTTTTTCATGATACTAGTTCACAGCGTTACCTATGATGGGACTGCCCAGGTTATGGGCTACTTTTAAATAACCATTAGGAACCTAAGGAGCTGCCTTAGACTTGCCATGGCAACTGGACCCTTTGTTATATTACTTGTTTTCCAACACAGTTCACATCCATATAGCTAGAGAGCAAGGTGAAATTCAGTCTTTAGGGGACCTCCAGAGCAATCTAAAAGACAAGAGGAAATAAGCCCATGATACATGTTAGCATTTGTATACTTCCAGCTTTACCATCCGGTATCCTTGTAGCAGTATCCTTCCTATGTTTTAAGCTGAACAGACAAGACCCAAAAGGCCAGGAGCAGGACTAATGGGGAAAAAAAGAGGAAAGGCTAGGTGGAAATTAGGTGGCTTTGAACAAGTTGCTGAGAGACAGAAGGCTTAAAATCAGCTGAGTAAACAGTAAATTGCAAATGGCAGCCAGCAGGGAAACATTTGAACCCAGTACTATTACTCGCTAGGCAACTCAAAATATGCAGTTTAAAATTCTTGTTTGCTACGGCAAAACTCTTTCACTTGGATATCTTCAGGAAATAATAATTTTAAAAATATAAAGAAGTAGAAAAACATAAATTATAAATTATCCCCACCAGTTTTTTTAAATCACAGCTCATATTTGCAGATGCATTGTTCAATACTTTTGACATTCTAGCCAGGAAGTCTAACATTAGGCTATGAGGGAAGAGTATTATAGACTTTAAATCATTCCTCATATGTGCTTGAGGTGATTTATATGACAGCTATGCACTGAAGTCCACATATTCACTTAGAAAAATGCACCTTCCAGAACAGTATAATTAAGTAATAGGAATTCAATTCAGGTAGATTTTCCAGTTTCCTCTAGTGACCCCCAAACAAGAATGCTTGTCTGTAGACAACAAATTGAATTAGGATGTTTACTGAAAGAAGTAGATGACCTGACCGATCAAGGCAGCTGACATTTTATTGCAATCTCTGACTGAAAGGGCTATTCATGGAATTTTGCGTTCACTTCAGGTTTCTCTTGCTTAATCTTCTGAGATGTATTATATGTTCTTCCTATAGGAGGGTTATGTTACTAGAATTTCTTTATGTGAAACACAGACAGCTAGCATTTGATGTAATTTTATTTTAATATTGTCTTCTTAGACAAACCTTAATTTAAGGTGCATTTTTCTCACATAGAAACACTAGATCTGTATCTGGGAGTCACCTACATAAAGTTCCATTTGTCAGCAGCATTCTGCAGTGATACTGCCAAGATTTGGTCTCTTTTTCATTACATTCTCTATCAATATTCTCTAACATGATTTACTAGCATCTTAATTTGGCAACATGGTACTGAATTCCAACATGTTTGATATAGTGTAAAAAACATTTGTAATAGTACTTTCCTAGCACATTATGTATAAGCAGTAATTCATTTGAACTAAGTCTGTAAAACAGAGCTAAACAACAGGATACACATTGCTTTCTTAGTCAAGTTGCAATATATTACACCTGATTTACATAACTCCATAATGTGTTTGGAGCCTTTTGTGTCAGACGCGTGACCATGTGGTCAGTAGAACTGTATCACCCAGGCACCTATAAAATATGTATAGAGAAATAAAAACATGAGATTGGGTTGGCATAGTATCAATCATTAGAAGACACTGCAGTACCTTATTGAAAAGGCAGAGCACTAAAATCTGCAGTGTGATTTACCCTTTTTTTTCCCCCCAAACTGGCAGCATCAGTCTTTTTAAAGCAAATCCTTTTCTGTCCATTATTTGATACTTATTTTCTGCTCCATCAAAGCAGTAAGGAGCAAATGAATCTTTAGACAACATTTCTCTGAATGTCATAGATTGTTCTTACAAATTTGACATACCATTTGGCTTCAGAGACTGATTGGAAACAAAACAACCAAACCCCAAAACAACTAAGGAATCTGTGTTACAATTTTATGCTGACCAGTATTTTGATAGAAACTAACTCAGTGAAATTTTGTCAACAGATTAAGACTGCTTCCTACATCAGGGCTTAGCATATTTGACACATTCTATACCCAAGTTTTTTTATGCTTATATTGTTTCTTTCCTTCCTTCCTTCTCATTAGCTACATATACATATATAAAAAGTCACAACTGTGAGTTTTTTCAATGAGGTTGATTCATTAGGCCATTATTTTGTCTTTCCTTCTACTACCCATGAACTGACTGCCACAAGCATAGTTCCTTCCTAGGTGAATGCCTTTGGAGGCCCAAGTGTGTTACCACATTACCACACTGTGTAGAGAGCAGGAGCACCACTGACACAGAAGCCCATAAGAGGAAGCCCAACATGACAAAATGAAGGTCTCTGACACACTTCTCTGCTTGTTCAAAGAACAGCTGGAAATTATGTCAAAGGCTGTTGAAGAATATCCACACCCCCACATGGGCCAAACTACCATGTCTTAAATAATTGATCCTATATCCACCAAAGAATTTTGTTTCAATACTTTGAAAGGATATTGCATCTCACAAAAATAACAGGTTTCTCTGCATCTTCATAATATCTCCTCTGTAACTAAGGCTTCTGCAAATTTGTGCCCATTCTGCATGGGCTTTCACATGCAGAATGAAGTGAGTAGAACTTAGTAAGCTGTTCTTAAAAACTCCATTAAAAGATCTGACAGAGAATAGAAACAGTTCTGTCTTGCAGATCCCTGATGCTCCCTCTAGCAAAACCTTAAGGAAAAGTAATATTAATTTTCCAAAATAAATTTATTTGTTCCCATGACTGAGATTAATTAAGTGCTTAAAAATCCAGCAAGACTGGGTGTTGGAGGGTAGGGTTTTGAACATGTTTTGCAAAGCAAAGCTCAAAGTAGGCACTTTTCTCCCACAAATTTGCAATTTTTTCATATTAGAAAGACAAAACTATTTGGGCTTGCATTTCTAATTATTGCACAAATTTGGCATGAACTGCACTTAAAAAATCTGATACAATTGTTATTCATTATTTTAGGAATCCTAAATGCTGATGTAATGTAGCAATGCACAGGTTTTTCATGGGGAGGGATGTGAAAGGAGGAAGAGGGCTTAACCTCGCAATATTTAAAACCAAGGCTGACTTCTAGTTCTGTAGGGAATTTAAAGGATGTCTTCGCTAAAAGCAGATGCGTACATACATATGTGTTTACACATATGTTCACACACAGTCAAGCTTGCTACAGGACCTAGAGGAATAGGATTGAATTTGGATAAGAGTCATCCTATAATTATTGAGGAACTGGTCACTCAGGCAGGAGCGTCAAAGGTGCTGACTGTGGTCCAAACCACATGGCTGTGTTTGGTTCTCTGTGGAAACTGAAAAAAAAAAGATCAACCACGTTAGTCAAATGGGTTCTCAGGTCAAGACAGAATCACCTTTTGTAAATCCTAAAAGTAGAGGCTGCCCTTTCCAGTCTGGTTCCTGGGGATTATTTTATTACTATTCGGTCATAGGATCAAAGAATGGCTTAGGTTGGAAGGGACATAAAGGTCATCTTGTTCCAACTTCCCTGCCATGAGCAGGGACAACTTCCATGAGACTAAATTGCTTAATGACCCACCCAACCTGGCTTTGAACACTTCATCTGCTACTTCTCTTGGCAACTGTGCCAGTGCCTCACCTCCCTTATAGTGAAGAATTTCTTCCTAATATCTAATACAAACCTACCCTCCTTCTGTTTGAAATTATTACTCCTATTCTTATCTCTCCATGCCCTTGTAAAAAGCCCCTCTCCAGCTATTTTTAGGACCTATTCAGATACTGGAAGGTGCAATATGATCTCCCGGAGTCTTCTCCCAGCTGAACAAATCCAACTCCTTAAGTCTGTCCTCATAGGAAAAGTGCTCCAGTCCTGACCATCTTCATGGCCTCCCCTGTGTCCTTATTGTGCTGTGGATCCCAGAGCTGGATGCAGTGCTCCAGGTAGGATCTCACCAGAGCACAGAAGAGGGATAGGATCCCCTTCCTAGTGGTCACATTGCTTTGGATGCAGCCCAGAATTCAGCTGGCTTTCTGGGCTGCAAAGACACATTGTTGTGTGTCAACTTTATTCCTTAAAAAGCAATCTCCTCTCTGCTCCTATGTATCTGCATTTTATAAAAATGTGTGGCCAGAGTTAAACATGTTCTCATTCCAAGAAAACAAATATTAGATCCCAGTATTATGTTTTCAGAATACTTTAAAAGATTTCATAAACTTACTTCAGTTCCCCTCCCCTCAAAAAAAAAAGTTTTAAAATCTGCAGTTTGTATAGACACACATAAAATTTCTCACAAATGCTATCAAATATTGTGGCTTCTAACAGTCAGTGGTAACTTTAATATTTGCATTTATTCTGCTCTTCATAATGAATTTCTTCTCTGGAGGTGCTTGAAACTGCCTTCCAAACATCCCAGAAGTCATATTTACAAGCACAGCTACAAAAGATGCACCTGCAAAATCAGTCTTTACTGAGCTCTATGGCAATTTGGTTTTTACCAGCCTGGAGTGAGAAACACAACTCTGATTAGATACACAGATATGGAATTGTTCCGGAAGCTAGGGAGCCTTTATATTCAACATCTTTTAGTCTTTATGCAATACATGCTGAACAAACAAGTACTGAGTTCACTGGAGGGGAAGACTATGGTAACAGACTTCTGGAAATGTTCTGTCAAATGCTGTATAAATTAAGGACTTTAGACTAAGGCCAAAGAGAGATGCCAATGGACGAAATTCAAAAGGAGCAGGTGCAAGTCAGAAGTGACAGAAGAAATAAATTTACTACTTATACAGCTGGAACTAACCAAACAACAAGAGCAGACATACTAAGATAATACAAATTTAGAAAAAACCTCAAACAACTATGGCAAAAGCCTTAACCACGTATGCCTATAAACAGGCTGATAAATTAAGCACATGCTCTGGCTGTATTTTATAGAAGAAATTTTACATTAGAGATAACAAAAGGTGGTATCTTCCCATTTGATGTTGACATTCTGCCTCCCTCCTGGAAATGCAATAGCTCTCCCTTCACATCCATTCTATCAGTTTCACATTTAAAGACCCCTGTGCTAGGAATTTGCCTTTTTTAATTTTCAGCATCATAACACATCCAGGAATTTCAATATTCAGACTATTGCATCAATTCACACAAATCAGCAACTTCAGTAAACTTCTTATAAAACCTTGGAATACTTAGCTTTTCTAACTAGTCTCTTGATTTTTTCTGTTCCAATTCATGTCTACAACTTCTGCTTCCTAATGCCACGGTCTGCTCTGGCATTTGGTATACCAGCTTCTGATCTGTTCACAGCTGCCCAGCATCTGCCACAGACTCTGCTACTGACCAAAAGAGTTGGAGGGAGGTCTGGGCCACAACTTGACTGTTCACAAACTTGCCATCAGATTTCAGTCAAATCTTAATTCTTCTGTTCCTGACTTTCAGCAATGCATCTGAAAAATAAAAAGAAAACTAAAAAAACAAAAAAACAAACAAACAAAAAACCCCCAAAAAAACCCAATCACAAACCAGTTCTTTTTCAGCATATATTAAAGAAACTCAGATATATAACAGAAAGCTATCTTTGCCTTCTATCCCAAAAAAGTTAAGAGTACCAAGCCTCACTCAGGATTTTCCAGCTGTAAGTAATGGTTAGTATCTTAGCACTGTATGTTTTGGAGCTACTGGTCTTAGGTGTCTCTTTTTCCTCTGTTCAATCTGTAGTACTCACACAGGCAACTTACCTAGGAAGCTAAACAGGTAGATTCAAAAGATGATTATCTCCTCTAAGGAAAGTATCTGCTAGTGATTATCGAGGGAGCCTAACTACTGCCTAAGCCTGAATGCTTCACTTCTGTGTAGCTCTTAGGTGAGAACATGGAGCCTAAATGCAGTTAGATGCACAACTTGAGCTAGAAGTTTCAAAAATAGAGAATAGCTCATATATAATGATTTTTCAGAAAAATAAAATTACATAGATTAAGGAGAGTGTAAGATTTCACAGCTGAGGATGCTTTAGCTGAAGTGGTGTCTAACCAATCTGCCATACAGCTGCAGTGAATGGTACTGAAAGTCAGTAGTAATACAAAGAAAACTGAAAACTGTAGATCAAGACACAGTCTGGTGTTCAGACAGAGATAAATTTACACATTACAGGATTGTTCCTTTCAACAAAAAGGCTGGGTCTACATTCATGGCAATCATCATCAGTGGGAGACAGATATCATGGTATCTCTGAATGAAGGAACTTCTAAGAGTGAGAGGATCTGGATTTTTAGCCTGGCATCAAACAACTGCATAAACAGACCTTCTAAACCTGTAGCAACTAATGTATTGCTGATTTATGATCATCCCATGGAGTATTAAGCAGTTGTGCTGAAAATAAAAGATCTTGGATTATAGCTTGCCAAAAGATAGTTTGAAGCCTGGGTGATCCTATCATGACTTAAAACACAGGGCAAGAAAAATTCTCATTTGCATCACAGCAACTAATTTACAGCAGAACACATACAGTCTGAGGATTACTGGGGCAGTTCAGCCAATATAGGTACTTCAGACTAAGGAGAGATACAGGGGATGCATAACATTTCTGATATGGACATTCTGTGTCAAATGCCTGCACCCCAACCACTGCAAGCCTGATGATCACAAGCAGCCTGTTACCATTTTCACCTGTACTACCACAGTGTTGTGCCCCTGAGGTATTCAGTTCTACTAATATGCTCTCTGTCTCAGTAATAGACTCTGCTCAGAATGGCTTGTGGTGCCAAATGGTTTTAGCGTGTCACCATCTCTTAATTCTCAATAACTGGCAGAAGATAAAAGATAATTTAGTCCCTGACCCCTTGAAATTTCCAGTTCAACATTCCCCGGAGAACATTGATGAAATGTTGCCACCTTGAATACACTGAGCAAATTCACAGTCCCACAAGACTACTCATATTTGTGCAACACAGTTTGTAAACTCCATGGCAGCAACAAAAATTATATTCTAATACAAATGAAACAACATTCTAGGACTCCCTCCAGGGCTATCAAGGTTTCCTCTGCTCAGTCAGTTTTGGCTTTGGACAATTACAATATAAATACAGTTAATTACAGCTAAACAATAAAATTATTACAATAAAAATACAGTTAACTACAGTTCTCCTACTTTCTCAAGTGTGGGAATTCCAAGGAGTACAAATCTAAAAATGGAAAAATGTTATTTAAAATTCTTCATGTATACATATGACATTCCAAGTAACTTTTAACATATTTTATATTACATACTGGTGTGTCTGTTTATTGAGATACATATTAATAAACTTCATGATAAACTAAAGACACAGACACTTGAAATCTTTCTCACCACCCCATCTCTGGTACTCAAAAGTATCAGGCCTGTTCCAGGCCTGAGACAATAGCTCCATCAGAAATTCCTCTGATGTGCCACAGCTAGATCAATGGGCTACACCTGTAAGAACAATTAAACATTCCATGCTCTAAGCTGCGACCAGATAATATGTAATGGCACAAATAAGTGTGCTATCAAACTCACACTGCCAGCAGACCGCCACTGGGGTTAGCTTGCTCTTGTACAAACTGCCAAGCCACTCAGAGTTTGTGAGACATAACAGAGGTAAGAGTCATACCTGGGCCATTCTAACAATTCAACAATGTAGAAGATGTTCTACAACAATGTAGAAGAGTGCCCAGCACTCTTTAATCTTCTATAAAGAACAATGGTCAGATCTCAGAGAAACGTTAAATCTATGCCATCGTCATTTTATTAATTGCATTTTTGTAGCAATATTACTCTGGTTTTATTGTCAAGGTAAGATCTGATTTTCTGTACCACCTCCACAGATGCATTCCTTGGCCTGACCCCCACTGAAAAAACTCTGTAGTTTCAACCCAGGTGAAGTGAGTACCCAGAGCAAAGGAGGACGTCCTAGTCTCCAACTCTATTTGTGAATGTAAACTTCCAGTTTCTGTAGTGGAGACTTGGTCCTTTCTTTGGTGCCCAGGCCAAACCAGAACCCCCCACCAATACGCCCTGTCTAAGATACATATCCCAAGGCCTATTTTGTACAGGTCCTTTTTCCTTATTGGCAGTCAGATGCAGAGAACTTACAACCACAGTTTTAGATCTGGAACACTGCTGAAGCAAAAGGACCCAGAATGTTGAACTTTGAAAAAGATCCAGTCCAGGTCTCATTAATGATTGGCAGGTCCTGGTCTCACTTCTGACCCACTATAAGGGAGACCAGAAGTTCCATTCTTAGAAGTCTGCCAATTCTTTTACTCTTAATGGCAGTTCCTCTGCAAGCAGAAGGAATGCTACAGGCATGCAAACAGACAAATCTGAACGTCTTTCACTGACTGGACTTTCTTTGGAAGGACATGACACTGGAAATTGGGATCTGAACAGCAGTGAGATAATCCAGTCAGGCTTCTGATCTTGAGCCACGTGTGTAGCCACCACAGTGCAGTACCTAACTATGCACATGTCTTGCACAGCCTGGCTAAGATACAGAGGACCTGGGAATGGACTCTTTGTCCTAGAGTGACTGCTGCCCTGATTCAAACTCACCCAGGGGTGTGACGAAGCCACTACTGCAAAGAAACTATGTAGTGCTTGAAAGGGGCTGCAGATTAGTTGAGTTTTTTCCCCCATTAGCACTGGGCAATGTATTATGCTGCCATGCACCAGAAGATCATTATAGAAAAGACTTCAGAGATCTGTGGTAACAGATATCCCCAGATACCAGACAATGAGCACTACAACACAGAATTGTGCTGCCTGTTGGCAGTGAGCAGTAAGTACTTGAATCTATTTTCAAGAAGCAAACCAGAGATGAAATCAGCTGCAGGCTCTGGAGAACTGGAATAAAAAGCTTCCCAAACACAGTCCATGAACAGATAAGTCCCCAGAAGTCAAGGACAATCCATTCACTACTAAGAAAAGCATCCGAGGAACATTAACTTCCTGAGAAAATTAAATACTGTGAATATTTTTGGCACATACTAGAAAGCTAAATGTATTTCCTTAACTGCAATCATTTAACACAGTAGGTTATACAAATAGATAAAAATTTCATAACTTGTTTTATCTTTGCTTTCAAAACTGTTCCATTATAATGTAAGACTTCCTTGACAATGCACAGGGTTTTAAGGCACCTGCATTGCCTTTAACTGCTTCAGCAACAGACAGTGCTGTGCCATACATGTCGGAAAGGTAACCTTTCCTGTTAAGGCCAATTAAGTGCAATTTATTCCTGTACAATGCTGAGCATTGTAGAGATAGTTTCAGAGGAGCGCAAATGCAATATTAGTGCTGCAAAGATATTACTTGCTACACTAAATTATATTTGCTACTGACAAAATGTAGTCAAGCTCTTGTCTCTTAAAGTCAAAATCAACCCCATCAACATCAGCAGGAAGTCTAATGCAGCTGGAACCATTCCCTTGCATTTAAAAGAGAACTAATTTTAAAAAATATTAAAAATCTGATGAGACCTTACATTTACTAATAATGCTTGATTCAGTCCTGATATATTTCCTTCAAATGGGATCTCAACCTGAGAGGGAAAAATCCCAGACATACTATTTCTAGACACATTCAAGCTCTAAACCTCCCAGTGTCTCTTTGATTTTGTGCCATTTATGAATCTCTACAAGGAACGAATGCTTCCTTATGTAGTAAAAGATTTGCACTGTAACCAAGGCTGGTGACATCATATTGCACCAAGGTCTCAGCACTGGTAAACTCAACTGTTTTACTTCAGTTAGTGAACTGTACCATTGTGCAGTCTACCTGCAAATGCTGTCTGCATTTACCTGCTTGATTGTGATCTCCAGAGCAGAGAGTATTTTGTCCCAAACCAGAGATCTAAATTGTGACTCAAACAAAAAGATATCCTGAGGTAGAAGCCCTAGCACTGAAGGTGAGAGAAAGCCTCCCAGAATTGCATTTTACAGCATTTGATTCTACTTTAGTACATAGTATACAACTTTTCAAACCTGTGACATTCTTCTGTCCTTCAGGAAGAAGCAACAATGATGGCAATGATGGAATCTTTAGCAACCAGAAAAGAAAGTTTGTACGTGAAGGGCTGCAAATCATGTTCAAGTTCTGGGAGGATATGTAAGGAATGCACCCAAAATACTATCCATTTATGGCACCCCAGAGGTTTTGATGGCAGTCAGGGTTTTCCCCATTTTCTATTCCCTCTTTCACTCTTGGCAAAGAGCAGTAATTTTACTGCCAAAACAAGTCTCAACTCATAACCTATTGTCTTGAGAAAAAAAAAGCAGCACAGTTGACAGCAGCTTTTCTCCAATTCAGATGTTCTTCTTCAGTTTCTGGAGAGCCAGAAAATATGGTAATTTGGACTGTTGAGATCCTTTTTTTCCCCATGGAGATACTGACATTGATTTTAACACCTTACTGATTTATTTCTGAGGATATGAACCAATGCGAATTGCAGCTTCTGAGTATCAAAAAAAACCCAAAAAAAACCCCAACCCACGTAACAACTAAAGAAAGCAAAAACCATTAAACAAAAAAACCTCTACCCTTAACACACTATTTTGAACACAGAAGTTCAGCTCATTGTGTCCTTTCAAATGTTTTAGAAAGAAAATTAAAAGACTACAAGATATCATGAGTCAGAGGAAGAGACAAAGTATTAGTTGACATAGAAAACCAACAGTGCTTCCTCTTTGCTGTTTCACTACTTTAAATCATTTTATGGCTCTCTTCCATACTGGGATTTTTCTTTTGGGAGTTCATTCTATTCCTAATTCCATCTTCAAATGCAGCTGGCTAATGCTGTGTGGATGTTCAGCTGTCTCCTCTGGGAGGGACTCCTCTCTCTAACCAAGTCATGCAAAAGTTTGACAGAAAACATGAAACAAAATACTACCTAGTTTGTTACCACAATGGCTATGTGCTGTTGTCTGTGACTACTACAACAAAGATGCAATTAGAGTATTAAGTGTGGATGCTTGCATTTCAACCTAAAAATAAATGAAAACAAATCTCAGGGAGAACTGAGTTAAGAAATGGGACTCTGCAAGAAAAAATGCATTACCAGAGACTTCCACTGAGTTTCAAAGGACCATGTTGAACAGGGCATACTTGGTGGCAAGGCCAACATGCCACCAGATGCAGAGGTTTCTCAGCCACCTTTTGAACAGAAAGCTACATTCACATACATACACAGTCATCGGGCAACAGAAGTGAACAATGAGGAAAGAATACAAAAAAAAAGTCACGTACATTTGGATCTCTTAAATATTTATAGTTCAGTTACAGATAATTCTTTGAGGGTCGTGCTGAAAAAACATGTTTCAAAGGAAGTGGTGTTTTCAAATTGGCAATCCCAGACTTCTTTTATAATCATTGGCTAACACTCCCTAAAGATTTTTAAGTTAGAAAAACAAAATTAATGCAAAATTTAAAAATTAAACATTCATCTCAATAGCATAATATTTACCTCTGCTATGGTGTTCTGCTTTTCTATTTGTTCATCTCTTCATCCCAAATTTTTAGGCAGTAAATTGTCTCTGTCTGCCTCCTGCTCTGTTTGTTCAGGGCATAGCGCAATCTTAATTAACAATACATAAGAGTTTGCTTTTTAACATTTCAGACTGTATTTGACCTATATTTCACCAGGCTGTGCTTTGCATCAGAAAAACCCTTGTGAAAGCAGAAAAGCAACACCAAGTTATGCTGTAATGAACAGCATTAGAAAATAACCATTTAATTCAGGCAGAGAGGTAGTCATTGCTCCTCTCTTCAACTGCCAAAAAATGGTACACATCTAAACAAAAAATGTTTTGAATTTGTTTTGTTTGATCTTCTCTACAAATTAAAATTAATTGTGATACATAACTAGGTTTTTGGCTTCAGATAATCTACTACAGTCTGCTTGTGTGGGAAAGAGAGAGACAGTAAGTGGGAACAAGGTCAGTTGGGTTTTACAATTTATCCTCATGCTCCACTTGCACCCATTTCCAGAAATGTCTATATCCTTCTGGCTGTCTTAAATGCCTTCCCAGCCCCTGGTGCTCCTCATGTCTGTTTAAACACCAAGACTGGAGCTGCAATCAATGAGATGGAAGACTAAAAGTCAATACAACCAATACTTCAAGATAAGAAACAAAAATCAGAATGATGTAAAGCTAATTAAAGCTTAACATTTATAGAGCAGAACCATGACCTTTTGATGGTAGGCTTTAGAACTCATCACATATGAATTTTCTCCACTAAAAGAAATATTGACTACACACATTGGCAACAAAATTATGTAACAAAATTCAAAACCAGTATGTTTTGTGATAAGTATTTTTTGTTTTCCCCAAGAGTGGAAAGGGTTGAACATCTTAAAAACTTACTTAGTCAACACAACTAATAGAAATGGTCAAACTAATGGTGTACACTCTGTTGCTGTAACAGATGGAATTTCTTGGGCAGGGAGTGTTTCATTAACAGAGTAAACTGATAAGCCTGTTTTATTTAAGAAAAAAAATATCAGTTAAGTCTAGTATAATTCACAACAGCAACAAAATACTTTGAATTTGTTTTCAGTTCTATCAGAAAACAGCTGATCATATTGTTCAATTAATCTCTGATGATGGAAGTCCTAAAAAACCATCTTGTCCTCAAATATCCAGCTGTCTATTGTAAAGAGCACATAGAGTCACAGAAACACAGAATATCTATCCTGAGATGGAAAGGACCCACAAGGATCATCAGAGTCCAGCTCCTGGCCATGCACAGAACCATCCTCAAGAGTCACACCAGGAAGCTGCCTCAGAGCATTGTTCAAAACACCTCTTGAACTCTGTCAGGCTTGGAGCTGCAACTACTGTATTGGGAACCCTGCTTCAATCCTCAACCACCCTCTAAGTGAAGAACTTTTTCCTGATATCCATCTTAAACCTCCTCTGACATAATTTCAGGCCATTCCCTTGGTCACTGGTCAGAGCAGAGAAGAGATCGGTGCCTGCACCTCCTCCTCCCCTCATGAGGATGTTGTAGACTGCCCTCAGCATTCTCTCCTCTAAGCTGAACAGACCAAGTGACCTCTCCTCAAAAGCTTCCTTTCCAAGCCCTTTACCAGGCTTGTGGCTCTCCTTTGGACATTCTTTAATAGTTTAAAATCTCTTTTCCATTGTGGCACCTAAAACTGCCCCCAGCACTCGAGCTGAGGCTGCCCCAGTGCAGAGCAGAGCAGAGCAGAACAATCCCCTCCTGTCCTGGCTGTTGATGTTGTGCCTGATGCCCCCAGGGCAGGGTTGGCCCTTCTGGCTGCCAGGACACTGCTGGCTCCTGCTCAGGTCACCATTGACCAGGAGCCCCCAGGACCTTTCCATGGGACTGCTCTTCAGCCTCTCATTCCCCAGTCTGTCTGTTCATCCATGTTTGTCCTGGCCTGGGTGCAGAGTCCAGCACTTCCCCTTGCTGAGCTTCATGCAGTTGGTAATTGCCAGTCTCTCTAATTTGTGAAGGTGTCGCTGCAGGGCCTTGCTGTCTTTGAGGGAGCCAACAGCTCCTCCCAGTTTTGTATCTTCTGGGAACTTGCTCAGTGTCCCATCCAGTCCTGCATCCACATCATTTATCGAGATGTTGAAGAGAGCTCAGAGCTGAGCTTGGAGCCTTCTGGGACCCTATTAGCGACAGATCACCAGCCTGATGTCACCCCATCCACTACAACTCTTTGTAGGCCATCCATGAGCCAGTTGCTCACCCATCACAGGATATGTTTCTCCAGCTGGGGGCTGAATGTTTTGTCTGAAAAAACTGTGTAGAAAGTATCAAAAGCTCTGCTAAAGTCCAAAAAGGTATCATCAGCTGGCTTTCCTAGATCAACCACGTAGGTTAACTTTTCTGAAAGGAAATCAGGTTTGATAAGCAGGGCTTTCCCCTCAAGAAGCTGTGCTGGCTGTAACTGATGACTCTGTTGTCCTTCAGGTGCTTTCCAACACCTCCCAGAGCAATCTTCATAATTGTCAAACCACTACGGCCATGCAGCCTAAGGTAGAGAATTGCACATTCCTGAAAACAGAAACATACCCATCTGAAAAGGACACTGAACTAAAAAGCTAGGTTTAATAGCAGCAGATCCAGCCATAAAATAACTTCCGGTGCACAAAAAAGTGAAGTAAAGTAACACCGCTTTCACCTCATCTCCCCAGCCTTGATACGGAGACAACAAAACCCATTTACTTTACATGCAGCCCTCCTAAGGTTAAAGGTTCCAGAAGAGGCCTTCCTACAACTCCCTTCTTACTAACACAAAAAGGTTCACTTTCATCCTGGTTCCTAGCTCTGTAACTGCAAATGCATGAAGAACTGCTAAGTTACATATGCAGAGCTGCTGACAAAGCTGAAGGTTATAACAGCCTTGTGTAGTGGACACTTCCATTTGAAATAGGGCCCATGCTGATAAAGAAGATAGCATAAAGAATGGAACTCCCGTAATAAAAAATTCAATGTTTTGCATGTTCAAAGCATTGGACACATAGAAAAATGTTCACACAGTGTAATTGATGTTGCTGTGTTTATAAAGCACAGAATTTTCAGTAGAGAAAGTAGAAAATATCATGATTCATATTGTGACTTAGGATATGTATACAAGTTGCACAGACCTGAACATGTAGCACTTAAATTAATTCTCCATTGCTTCCGTAGTGTAGAAAATTCATATTTTTAAGCTGGGTTAATAATAAATTTAAAAAAATAATGAAATAAATCTAAACCTAGAAACTTGAGGAAGTTTTGGCTGTCAGATTTCATGCATAATTTGGCTGCCTGTTCTGGCAGAGGAGGAAGCTTCAAATGAGGTCCTTGTACTGTGGCAGTGAAGCTATGGTTTGTCTTTTCTTTGGACAGGGTGAGGACAGGCCCTGCCCAAAAAGCCCTGCCTGAAAATAATCTCCAAGACAAACAAACCATCAAAACAGAAACAAACAAACAAGCCCTGCCCAGACAGTGCACACATGGAATTCATATCCATTATAGTATATTAAAGTCAGTGGAATACCAGCAAAGTCCCTGAAATTAATGGGAAAACCAGAACTAGTGACAGCAGCCAAACCAAACCTGACTGACCACACTTTTCTACACCAATTCTACACTGCAATGACAGTGCAAGATCTCCTTCCAGCTCAGGGTAACATAGCTGATAACAAAGAAGATTATTTTTCTTCAAACAATAAACACCTCCAGAGGTTCAGAAGGCAAATATGCTTTCAAGACAGCTGTAATATGGAAGATAGCCTCTCCCCTCCCTTTAGTACCCTTTCGCAGTGCCATTTTACAACATGGACCAAGGGTCATTCAGACCCATATTTAAAGGACACTCCACAAGCAGGATGCAGGAAAACCAGCGTGGATTTTTGAGACCTGTTTCATACATGCTACAGGCCCTGCTGTGGGAGAGGATCATGCCCAGCTCAGGATCTCTAGGTTATTATATAGCTTGGTTTCCGTGGAAGCTCCTGCCAGTCTCATGCTTTAAATCAGCTTCCTACATTTTTCATTATCATGTCTCTTCCCTAAAAATCTCAAGACTGTAGCTGGCACAGGAAGACGCCTCTGAGCAGTGGATGGATTTTCACCTTCAAGTCCTCTGCCACTTCTCCCTTCAGCTTGTGACAAACAGAATAAGTCAGTTAAAAAGCCTCAAAGCAGCTGTTGATACAGAAGACACTCCAGTCAGCTTCATCCTGGACACAAATCTGCCCTTTGAAATTTGAGCCTCTTATTTTAGGAAAAAGGGATCTTCATATGTCTGCATTAAACATTACTTTCTCGATTAATTATTACCCATTTTTTACATACACAAAATCAAGCAATATAGAATTAGTGAATACAGGGATGTTTTCAGAATAAGCAGAAGTAAGATTAGAAAGGCCAAGGCACACTCAGAATTAAATCTGGCCAAGAATGTCAAGGATGCCAAGGATAGCAAATATACCACCAACAAAATGCACTAATAACAAAGGGAAAACAAAGGATGATGTGGGCTCATTGCTAAATGGAGAGGGAGCCCTGGTACCAGAGGACAAAGAGAAGGCATAGTTAGTGGATGACTTCTTTGCATTGGTCTTCACTGGTAAGACCAGCCCGCAGTGATTTCCAACCCAGGAGACGAGGGTAAAGGGATCTTAGAATGAAGGCTTTAAGATGGTGAAGGGCTGGGTCAGAGAACACCTAAACGAAGTCCATGGGCCCTGAGAGGACGCATCCACAAATTCTGAGGGAACAGGCAGACATCATAGCCAGAGGACTCATGATCATGTCTGAAGGGCCATGGAGATCAGGAGAGGTGCCTGAGGACTGGAAGAAAGCAAATGTTGCCCTGGTCTTTACATCAGGCAAGAAGGAGGACACAGGGCTGTGTGACACCAGTCAGTCAGTTTCACTTCAATCCATGGAAAGGTGATGAAGCCCATCATTCTGGAGACCATCTCTATCCACATGGAAGACAAGAAGCTGATCAGGAGTAGTCAGCATGGATTCACTAAAGGTAGGCCATGTTTGACCTGCATGATTGCCTTCGACAATGAAACAGCTACCTAGATGGATCAGTGGAGAGCAGGGGATATTGTCTGCTTCACCTTCAGCAAGGCTTTCAGCACTGTGTCTCACAGCATCCTCATAGGCAAACTCAGGAAGTGTGGATTGGATGAGTGGACAGTGACATGGATAGAGAAATGGCTGACTGCCATACCCAAGAGGGGTGTAATCAGTGGCACAGGGTCTAGTTAAAGACGTGTCAATATTGGTGTCACCTAGGGTCCAATTCTGGACCCAATCCTGTTTAACTTGTTCATCAATTACACGTTCACTGATGACACAAAGCTGGAAGGAGTGACCAATACCCCAGAGAGTTGTGCAGCACTTCAGAGGGATCTTGACAGGCTGAAGAGGTGGGCAGAGATGAATATGCTGAAATTCAAAAAGGGAAAATGCAGAGTCCTACACCTGGAGAAGAGTAACTCCAGGCATCATACAGACTGGGGGCTAATCTGCTGGAAAGCGGCTCTGCGGAGAAGGACCTGGAGGTCCTGGTGGACAACAAACTGTCCATGAGTCAATTCTACCATGATGATTTTGTTAGCTAATCTTTTCAGGGACATTTATACAGTGTGTTAGTCTCCTCTGCTCCAGACACATATATGAGGTAGAGCAAGTGTTTCCTGAATTTGTCAGAGGACAGTGCTAATAGTCAGAAGTCCAGGAGTTTCTATGCAATGGAGAAACTTGCCCAACCTTAAGGAGATTTTTTCAGTGCAATTAATTATAATGCTTCATTTTTGTTCAGGTGACATGGAACAAACACATAACAACCATAAACCTTTTTCACCTTCTGGGAGTGCAGACAACAAAGAAAAGAGATAATGGATAGAGATAACTGTTTTCTTTTGGAAATATTTCTATCTCTTGTCTTCTCTGTGGAAGAACTCCTTAAAAACATCTTCACATGCAGAGTTGAAACATATCTACAGTCCCACAAACAGTTCATCACATTCCCAGCTTGCTCCTTAACCAGCTGCAATCCAGATGCCATGTGACAGCATCAGTGTAAAGTTGAGTCCAGACTATAAATTCTGCCTTCCCATGAGCAGACATGCAGCTGTCTGCACCATGCATGAGTGTCCTTGATGTCTCAGGACTAGCTTGCCAGTAAGCCAAGGACCCTGAGAGATCCAGTGAGTGTCAGCGCAGACATACCTGCCAGGAGAGGGAGATAACATTACAGACAGGGTTATCATCCTGCCAGCAGTGCAATGTTCCCTCAAATTCAGATATTCCCTGGACACAGATGGCCCTCTATGCACAGGCTGACCACTACTGCTAGCCCAGAATGTGGTGTGTACACCAGATGAGGTGGTAGAGGAGAGACTGATGCTTTGCTAACACCTCTGTGATATGCTTGAACACAGCACAGTTCAGCCTCCTGCTTTCTCTAGACCTCCTTGAGTAGCATGGATCATGTCTGAGCTTACAGTTCTTCATATTCTTTAAGCAAAGAAGTTTATTAAAGTTAGAAAGCCCAGACCTTCTATAATCATCCTTAAATATGCCAATTCTGTATATATTAAGTTCAGAAATATTAACAGTATCACAGACTGAGCTTGACTGTTTTTGAACACTTGGTTAATTGGAGTACTTGGTCTCTCACTGCTCTGTATCTCACAGGTACATAGGAATCGCCACAGCCACATCATCGGGTTCACTTCTAGTGTGTAACAAGATTAACTTCAATGGTTTATTTCTTTAAAATAACATCCACATTCAGTTTGGTTTTTTCTGTTACTAGACAGAGAGAGAATTGGCACAATTGGCTCTCTGCCTTCCTTTGGTATTTGTCATAGATCTGTCCCTTTCCACCAGCATGCATTAATGCTATTACAGAAAATTCAGAATGCCTCTCAGCTTTGCTAAAGCTGTAATATTTATCTGTGTGCATTATTAGAAATGCATTTCATTGCCTTGTTAGCAGACATCAGATAATCTCACTTGTATCAGAATAGTATAAAATGTTATCAGTCTGGCTATCTAAGATACAGTACTTCTACTATCCAATATTGTCTAAAAAATTTACAGCTGCCTTAAACTGAGGCTTGCAGCAATTTCGCTTTTGAGAGCTGTTTTAGACTAACAATAATGAGTTTAGGAAGACATTTTCAGCTGTTCCCCAAAGATGTTCAAACTGCCAAGATCAAATAAAACTCTGTTACAATACAGGCACAATAGATTAAACTTTTTTGGGGGGTTTAAATCTTTTTCCAGCAGTGATGCTGTAATCTGCAAGCCAGAGCTGTATAAAGATCATACACTGAAATATTCCCAATGGGAAACCAAAGAAAAATACTCAAAAAACTCACTGGAGCCTATTGCAGTCTCACAGTCCTGAAATAAGTATTTCCTTCAGAAGTCAAATCACTGTGCAGTGGTGGTAGGATTATTCTACTTTTTAGTTACAGCTGTGCTTCCTTGCCTATATAATTGTAGAACATAAAAAGGAAGGAAGCAAGGGAGGCATTAAAGTCTCTGAATGTTTTTGATGGGATCTTTTTCTGTCCCAAGCGTGGGAGGTGAGAAAACATCAGAACTTGGGGTGTAGTAAAGGCAGCTAACACTCAACTGGATGTGAAAAGTCTTTCATGAAGAGTGTAGAAATATGGCCAGGGCAAACTGGTTTATGGGCAGATAGGCAAAAATTTCTTGGAAAAAGTCCATGGCAGCAGAGTCATCCTTTAAAAACAGCACTAGTGGGGTTTAGTTTTCATTTTAGCATTAGATTCTTCTCCATCATTGTAGCAAAATCTCTGGGAATACCAACACCAGTGCAAAGAAAGGTAAGAGAAGGTTTTCTATACTTTTTCAAAGCCTGCTGAGGTGATTGGGAGTTTTCTCCTGGAATCTGGAACTACAATGAGAAAAGAAAAGGGGTCTTTTCTATAGAAGTACATCATACTTCTGATATATCACAAACATCAATTTATTGGACAGCAAATGAATACCTAGGCTTCTCTGCCCACAGCATCACAGATTCCATTATCAAAAGTTCAGTAGATTTTGATTGTTATAATTTTTATTATTTATTCAAGCAGTTTATACTACTAATCAAATAGATGTCCGAATAACACAGCTCATAATATAGAGCTGCATTTTTTCCATAGGGAAATTATGTTTATGTTGCCATTATATCTGTATGAACATGATGCTACGCATCTCCCTCATCCCCCCTAACAGTACTTAAATCCCTTTACCAACTTCCGTTGAATTTAACAGAGTTCAGCACCTGCCATTTAGAGAGGGAAATAGAGATTTGCCACTGCTGCCTCTGCTGATGGTAAGAAAAGGTGCTCTCATTCCTTATCCACTCAGTCCTACGGAGCAGGGTGGGCTGGGCCACTAACCAGGCACAAGCCCCTCAAGCAGCACACAAGGGCCCTGACCCATCAGTGACATGGCTCTCAGGCTGTAAAGATGGAGATGAGAGAGGGTCCTGAGGGCATTTGGTTGTGATGAGGATCTGAGGGATTGTGGGGCTCAAAGAAGTAAAGAGCCAGATCTGTGGGTATTAAAGGAGGAGAGAGTGGGGAACTGGACAAAACTGAGGGCATGACAGGAATGTTGTACAAAGCACAGAAGGAGAGAGACAGATGTGGCAGTGAGAAGAAAACAGGGGTCCTGCAGGACAGCCTGCATTGCATGTATGATAGGGATCCATAGATACCCTCAATTTCTCTGCTCAGGAAACAACTTGTTATGATCATGCCTGATAGGATGTTTGGTGTAAGTCTGTTTACATTGGCACCATACCACATCTGTGGGTTTGCTGGTATTCTCTGAATCCAAGGGTAGGCTGACCTTCTATGTCCCATGTTTTCATTTGCATAATCGAGATGTACCAACAACCAAGTTTACAGGAAAAAGTTGGTCATTTCAGTGAAACCAGAGATTCTAGTATAATGGTTAGAAATGGCTTCAAAAAGCCAGCTTCTTATACTTTCTTAGAAATCCTGGTTTTTTACAACTAAAAATACCTTCTCTTCATTTTTCTGGACAAGTAAACAAAGTACTTTTTTTAATTATAGTAGCATTGAGGATTTAATTTCAAGTCTTTTGAGGGGTATTATGTGAAAAATTATGATCTTGTAAACCTAGGTCAAAGGTTTTATTTTAAAATGGTTGCTCTTGTCAATACTTAGAAGCAGTTGCTGGGGAGAGATTCTGTTCTCAGCTCTGCCAGTAATTCCTCATGGGACCATGACATTTAAATTTCATGCTTTCTCACTCTAATCCGTCTGTAAAATGAATGCAATAGGCAACTTCATGAAGTTGTTGGGAAGCCTTTTTAATGCCTGACAAGCATTTTCATGTCACCCCACAGTTGCTTGTATAAGCAGTGTATAGTAATTGTAAGTGCTTTATAATTCCTGTTTCCTTTTCTCAGCCTAGTCTTGTGTCTTTTTGCTGCAACCTTGTCACGAAATACTCTGATTTCATCCTGTGTAATTTATTTAATTTGTGCTAGATAAGAACAACAAATGGGTTTTTCTTTTATACCACAGTACTGTGTGTTTTCTAAGAATGTATCTCTTCCACAATTAACTTTTCTGGCATCTTAGCAGATTTAAATGCTGTAAAATTTAAAAAATCTGTAATCCACATTGCACATGTATACAGATTTCATTTAATTAAATGGAAATTACACTGCATTGTACTCAAAATTTTTGCTCTTAAAGACTGTTGTTGGTCCACGTTTTCAAAAACACATGAAAAACCAGTCTTAAGGTAGATTAAAAGTGGGATCCTGTATTTCAGGAACCTTTTTCTGTGCAACTTCAACTCTGTATAATTGACCCATCTTTATTAAATTAAATTTTAAATAAAAACCAAACCATACAGTATAAGCATAGCTGAACATGATGTAATTCCACATTCTGATACCAAGAATAAAAGTAATTTTCCTGTCATAGTCAATGCAAAAGCTATCCTGGCTAATGCTAAATCTGTGACAATCAGAGAAATCCAAGAAAATATGAAGTTGATGCTGACATTTTCTTCTCAGTGATTTTTAACACAGCATTCTCCTAGGAAATTATTCTTTGATTTCCATGGAAAGATTTCCAGGTGTCAGGGTGAAATGAAACCTAAAACATGCAGTGAGACCAGCTTCTTCCTTCTTTCCATGCAAATCAGAATGCAGGTTACAGCCATGAGCCTTATCAGGAAGACAGAATCTTTGCCTGTTCAGAGCACAGCTGATATAGATTAGAACAGAGGACTGTGATTTAAAGTATTAATAAAGTGGTGGGAAGCACAGACCCTTTCCTCCAGATCTGGGATTTCTACTCCCTTTGGGAGCAAGGCAAATAATATACTTTACATTAATTACTCCTTGTACCATATGCTGACTTTAAAGCATCCTATCTTAAGTCTCAAAAGTTATGGAATAACTCATGGAATAACTTAATATCTATTGTACAGTCACTTTAGATACTATACAACTACTTCTGATTTTTTTAATGGTTTTCTATTGAGGCAAATGGAACAAGAACAAGAGATCAATACTGAAAATGTCTTTTAGCATCCCTAAAGTACCACCTCCTTCACTAGCAACACATCAGTGTCTATCTCCAAATTGCCCATATTGTCAGCCAGTATGTTTTGTTGACATTTCTAATATCTTTGGGATTTCTTCAGTAGTACATCTCACACAGACTGTAAGCACCAGCCAAATAATCCATTTTTCCTACCTCAATTCACTGTATATTTTATATATTCTGCCAAAAATTTGATAATAAGAGGGCTTAGGGTAACTGGTGTTCTAGGACCATAATTACCAGTTTGTTCTTTGTTTTCATTGTATATTTAAATTTCAGATTTCTTTGTACAGAGAGGTTATTTGCTGCTTCTGCAGCATGTAACAAAACAAAATCCTACTGACTTACTAGAGATTCTAGCTCTTGAAGCTTAATAACACCAAACCCTACTCTGATGTCCTCTAAGAAATGTGTCAGAACATAACATTACAACACATTCATGTTCACACTCAAATGACTTAGAGATGGGTACCTAAATGTAAAATTTAGGCCTTCAGTCCTCTTTTTACCATCTGAAAGTATCTTGTTTTGGCTCAAAAACAAATCATGTTGCTGCAACTAGGGCGCTAGCCATATCAACTACCATGTATGGGCTCAGGAGAGATGCATGTTCTGTACTGGAATGTGCATGTTTACCCTTAATTTTTTTCACCAAAATATCTCTTAGGTAAATTCATTTTTGCTGCTGGCCACAAAGCTGTAGAGATCATGACCTCTACTGTTCAGTTCAGTTCCTGCCCCAGGCTTAAAGCATGGTTTAAGATTTCATTAAGTGTACTCTGCATTTTAAGGAAGAAAGATTCCTGTAAGCACAGTTCATCATTCCCAAAATGGCAGACTTCATGCCAGAACCACTTTCTTATATTTTCTTCTTATTATTAAGCCTAAAGATTTACATTAGACCAAAGTACTCCACTAACTGAAATACAGGGATGTAAATGAGCCAAATTCAAGGCCATGTAAAGCATAAATTGGAGCAGAGATCTGAAGATGACTTCCAAGAAAATGCTTTAGCTACCAGGCTATTGAGCTTTTCAAGTCCTCTCTCCTGTTGAAGAGGTTGTGATACAAAACAAATGAGAACTGTGCAAATACCTAATTTGGGATGGTTTGCTGAACTGAAAGACCACCAGACTAAAGCTATTTAATTCCCTATTTTTGCATAGATAATTAAATAATCACTGGAGCAAGAGCTTGAACGTAGCGCTTCATTATTTCAGGCAGATCTCTGCTGACTGAGCTGTTGGCCAGAAGTGAAAATGCACCACACGTTCCTTCCCCTCCTCCTATTCCAGCTGCACTTTTTGTGAGAAAGTTCTGGCCTCCCACCTACTTGCAGAAAAGGATTCATGGCTGTCAATGCTAAGAGGAAACAGAGGCACCTTCCTTCAGAATTAGCAGCCTAAGCCTCTTTGAGACACAGAGTAGGAAGAAAGGTTTCCCACATCCTCAGTTTCTCTGGCCAATCCCTTGCTCAGTTCTCTGGCTAATCCCAAGAAAGGATTCCTGTCCTTTCCCAGTGCTAGGCAGACATCCCTAGCTGCCTGCATCAGGACTGTGAATTCTGCCATTTGGGACAATGACTGAAATCTGGGAACATGAACCCAAATGCAAACAGGTTGCCGTTGCCCTGAGAGATTTTCACCAGTGGAAATTTCTGAACTTATTTTATTTGAGTGATGCACACAAATGAGAAAACTTTGACAACTTCCAGACATATTTGAGACTTGTGTTGAACAAACCTAAGTGTGTAAGATTAAATAATTCTAACATGTGGCTTCAATGCTCCATTTTGGGTAGGCATTATTAAATTAGAATATTTCAGTACCAAATGGACACTGAGATTACAGAATTATTATCCACTTATAATATTATTTTGCAACACTTTTATTCAAACCATCCTTCACTAATTAAATTCCTATTGGGGAAAAATAATAGGAAATAAAAACCAGACCAACGAATCAAGATAACCTGTTCTTTAATAGTTGTCTTTTTCTTATGTTGGGCAAAATCTCTGACCTAAGTTATGGACCTGTTAGAGATCTTGCAAGCCCTTAATCAAAACCAAAAGGATTTGTGTGATATAAAATTAAAATCAGGCTGAAAATAAGTAATGTCCATGTTGATGTTGTTTTTCATTAAAGAAATATAGCTGATTATCCAGAATTTATTGTAACAGGTGTTCCAAACAGAAAGTATGTTCACTATTGATTTATGCATTTTTGCCCTGAACCATGAAAAATTCATATTTATAATGCAATATTACATTTGTTATCCATCAATTTTATTGCACATTGTTTCACACGCACTCAACAGACCAGGCACTGTACAAGCCACAGTCAAAGCCTCTACACTCACTTTTCAAGATCAGTTGGGGAACAGAAAGATACTGCAGGGCCTCTAGAGTGTATCCAAACAGACCCACCACCAGCCTATGGACTGCCTGCAAGCTGTCCATCTGAGGGTACACATCTCTCATTTTCCAGAGGGCATTTCCAGTTAAACATTCACCTTACAGAGCTTGCTTTCACTTACTTCAACTTGCTTTCAGTCTGGTCTGGAAATGGCTGCAGATACTCTGTAAAAACTAACCTGGAACACCTTAGAGAAAGATAATGTTAGCTATGAGAACACAATGACATGATGCTTGCTTCTGCAAGAACCGCATGCACGCATCCCTGCAGCATGTCACTGCAGTAGGGACTCAGTGCAGATGTATGCATGTGCCTTTCCTAGAGTGCAGCAACAGGGCCTATGACAATTGTGACAGTGAATAGATCAGACTGAATAACTGACTCAGAAAAGATGAGTAAACCAAAACCCTCAACACCCTGAGAAAAACCTTCTGCTTTTATCCAGCAAAACAAGCAAAAATATCTCTCATGTGATGCATTCCATTTCCAAGAGCAGGGAAAGTTACCTTAGAGGGGGTTTCAGTAAATCCATGCACATTACTGAAAGAAATACACTTGACTGCTGATTTTTTTCCCCCTAAAGATACCAGATTGCAGTATTTCAATCTTTTTTCTAAAATACTTCTTTTTCTATATTAAAAATTTGTTGAATTCTAAATGAATTCATAAATAATTTCCAGAAAACTGAAATTCATTAATTTGATAAACAACTACCAGTGATAGTGTAAAGCTACCAGGCACCACACAATAGAATCCTAAAGCTATTGAGAACCTCCCAAGAGCCATTCAGTTCTGTACAGACTCAGGTAGTTACAGAGGCAGCCTGGACCTGTTGTCCCCATGGATCAACCCTGTTCCACAGCACAAAAAAGAGGTCAGTGACTAAAACATCTAGAGAGTAACATCATGTTACTCTCAGGTAACATGGCAAATACCCATGTCACCCACTGAAGAAAACAAATAAAGGCTGGCTTGAGCAGTGAGAATCATACTTAAGGTGTGAAAAGTTATTGCCAAGTTCAACCATCTTTTGTATATTTGTAGCATATTGTGCTGAAATTGTGTGGTCATATTACTATGATATTTAATGTTGTTGCTTATTTGGAAGAGTACAAAAACTAATTTTCTAGCAAAAATACTGTTTTCAAATATGAAGAGATCTAAAATGAGACCTTATGCTTTATTCATGAGAGACAGATGTTATTTTTGGCTTCATAGTTTAATGAATACCATATCATGTTCTTTATAACCGTACACCAGAAATAACAAACTTCTAGAGCTCATGAACTTCAAATCATTATCAGTAAAAGCTTCTATTAACATCCAGAACTTCTCTCAGTTTTCACTGCAAATGCTTTAAGCTGTCAGCTACTGTCCCTATTATGGCAGGATTTTTTTACCCTGAAAAGATATAATTCTTAGCAGTGAGCTAGTGGAGATTGAAAACTGCAATATGATTCCTATTGTCTTTACCATGTTTAATTTACTCATTTTATGCCTTGACGTATTTTTGTGTTTGTGTTTTCATTCATGGCCTTCTGAAAGTAAAAATACTGCATCCTTTTAAAAATGCTGTTACACTTCTGTTTACTTTCACTGATTTGGAGCAATGCCTACCAGTAAGTATGAGCTGAAACTAATTACCATCAGCACAGAATCTCCAAGCTGAACTGGGATGCTGTCAAAAATGCAACCAGAAAATGAATAAAATGTTTCTTGGGAAGCATAGATCAGTTTCACCAGCCAGTGACTACAATGAAAAATAAAACCCTGCATACAATTATTCTTCACATTTCATTTTTGCATGGATAACTTTTTTCATACAGTTGAGGCTAAAACTGCTTGGTTTAAGCCAGTTACAAAAGATTTTGTGATGCCTGTGTCAGTGTGTACAATAGGATTTTTCCCACTGCATCTAATACAATGGTTTGAAACAAATAAAGCTGTTCTAAGAAAGATCCCTGAAATCTAAAGTTTCAGGCACCCATCTCAGCTTCATGTATTAGAAAACAGCAGTATATCTCTCAAACAGGTAACCACAAAGCCACCCCAAGCTTCCTGGGCCTGAAGTACAAATCAACATAGCTCAGGATCTAGGGCATGGAAAAGGTAAAGTACCCTTGCAGCCTACTACAAACTCAAGCTTTGTGGACAGATCATCTTTGGAGGTGCGAAATTGTCCAAACTATCACTTATGTTCTCACAGCCACAATAAAGCCATTCTAGCAATTACAGATCTTGAATACTACAGCTTTCAGCTACGGCAACCTGCTGCTTTATGCTTTACACAGGAACTCACCAAGAGCGTTGAGGTTAAATGCTGATTCAAAAGCTTTACTAGGACATATCAAGCTGGCAAGGGACATCAAGAAACAGGAGCAACACAGGATTAAATCAAAACTTGAATTTATGAGCAGACCATGCCTCATATTGCACAACTGGGCTGAGCAGTATTTCCACGGCAGTAGAGAAAGACAAATATCTGGCACTCCACCTCATGATTAGCCTGGTTACAGCACAAGTCAGCACGTCACAGAGCAAAAGGGACGTGATGAGAGCAGATCCCATGTTGTTACTGTTCCCACAGAAGCTGACACTGTTGAAATAATAAAAAAAGTGCCCGACAACACATTTTTTCCCAGGGCAAAGAGAGCTGCTAGATGTGTGGAGCACACCCAGCGACAGAAGCCATCTGCAAAGACTCACAGGAGTCCACATGTGCCAAATTCTGGGAACAGTAAGGAGAGTCTCAATTTACACAGGCAAGTATAAATTTACGGCCTAGTGCAGGATTTCTCCTGGGCACCTTACCCTCCTTTACTTTTTTTCTGGACAAAGGAACAGCCATGATTTTAGCCAAAAGCTCCTCCTGCTCTGTATGTTGTCTCTGATGATAACCCGGCAATCAAGAAAAATAAAGGGTAGCAGTAACACCAGTAATTATATGCATTTGCCATATTGTCTGTGGAAAAAGGGAGGCAAATGTAAAGTCTGACTTAGCTTTAAGAAATCCAAACACTTAGAATAATTGTTTGGCAAAAGAACATACCTCTGAATGCATACATGAAACACAGCAAAGGAAACTAAAGTATTCCTGGCTGCAAAAAACACAGGTTAAAGCTGTAGTCAAATGAATTTAATGCAGCGGAAGAGAAGACAATTTATGATGTTTAGACTACACCAGTGCTGGCATTGACAAATTGTGTAAGTAGGCCAAAAAAACACTCAAAACTTGGGTAGATTTAAATGCATCTACACATATACATGAACGACTTTGAATGTTTTGTTATAATTCTTTCCTTTCCTTTTTTGATATTTCATACATAATATAATTCATCCTTCCTGACCACCGACCTGGAAATTTAAATAATAAAATACCACAAAATGCTTTGAAGTTGTAATGTCAGTGAGAAATTCTCATAAAATATCTTCAACTTTTGTTATTGTTTGTACTCTCTTATCTTAAAATCGTCAAACTGACGTTTTCAGATACCTTGAGATTTCCTTGTGTTTCCTGCACTCTGTTCCTGATGGTCAAGTTTTATCTGAAAAAAATCCCCCTTTTACAGTTCCATTAAAATTAGATAAAAGTCAGAAACACAGGGCTAAGGTATGCTGATACAGAAAATTTTCAAGTCTCATGAAAAGGAAAAACAGAAAATTTTCAAGTCTCATAAAAAGGAAAACCAGAAAATTTTCAAGTCTCATACAAAGGAAAAACAACATATTTCTGTAGGATACTGACAAGGAAGAGCAAGATACTGAACGGGGAACACCAGTATTGTTCCTTCACAGTGATGATTTTCATCAGATGATCATTTATCCCCCAGGATTTTTCCTATTAAATATTTTCCTTTTATCATAGTGTTCAGAATGTTTGCTGGAAAAATGCAAGGTGTGGGAGCCAAAATACTGTCTGGAGAGCTGGCAATTCCTTAAAACATTTCATCCCACTGTCTCCACTTGGGAGACTTGGGATAAAATTTTTCCCTGGTTGACTGAATTGATGCAAGGATTAATCTATCAGAATTTTAGGTATTTTCAAAAGGACAAGTGCCATACAGAGTACAGTCCTCCAGAAATCCATTTCATGAGCCTGTGGCTTTTACTTTTTGAGCTATATTTTGGAAATAGTATAATTGAGCTGTTCTGCAGACTTAGATAACTACATATCAGCAAGTCCTATTGTGTGGTGCAAAAACTTGTTATGAGCCAGTGGGAGGGAGCCCTGTTCCTTCAAGACCAGGCTGTAACAGATGGTAGAACAGCTTCAGCACAGAGAGATTCTGCACACAGTTAGGCACTTAATTCTCAGTCGATTCAGAAAAATGGGGATTTTGTTCACAAGGTACCATAGAGAGTGAGGCAGAGAGCTCAAAGTTAGAGCCAAATGTGCTAGCATGCCTTCACTGAATGGAGCGAAGTTGTGCAGAAACATTGGACCCTCAAACCAGACATCTCCTCAGCATATCATGGGCCTCATCCTAATTAGACTGGCTGTGATGCTCATAGCCAAAATGTGCTGCATTGTGCCAGCCATATTGCTTCTGACTGCAAAGTTTCATCATTCACTGCCTGAGGCTCTTGAAAGATTCTACAAGTGCCTCTCAACATCTCTAAGCAGATCTAGGTACCCAGGTTTAAGTAAGGGCTAGTTCCTCCAGTACCTCTGCTAATGACACTCCTTGAACTTAATTCAGTCAAAAAAATCAAGTGTTTCACTGATAAAAAACAGCTGGAGCCATGACTGAGGCTGAAAAGAGAGGTAAGCATGGAAGATGACAGACAAAGAGGGGAAAGCCAAGTCAGTTTTAGGAACTGGAAGGAATTGGGAACTGTACAACTCAGCCACCTGCATCTTTGGAGAAATAGTTTTAATCCAGAAGCTGTCCTTGATGGATGGACAGTTACTGTGCCTGGAAATGCATCCCACAACAGCAGTTTTATACCCTCCTTTGGTAGCTGTCCTTTTTGTTCTATTCCTCTAACAAGCCCTCCCTGCTCAATTTATAGTTTTGTTCCTGCTCCATCAATAATTAATTCTACCATCCTCATGGATTAACATGAACAATTATGCTGCTTATATTTGTAAGACTGTTTTGAGATAGCCAGGTTCCATGTTCCCATCAGTCATCTCTGCATTACATATTCTTGCTTCTTTTCCACACAGGTCTTCATTTCCAAAACATCTATCACATTAGCTGTTCTCCTTTGATCTCTCTCCAGCTTGTCTGGGACTTTTTTAAAACATGTTGCCCAGAACTGAACATAGGATTATAAATCATTTGTTGACTACAGCAAGCTAGGAACACTTGCCTCATATGTAGTACTCTTGGTAGTTCAATGAAGTACAAGAGTAGCTATTTTTCTGATTAGGACTGCACTGTTTACCTATTCAAATCCGCTATAACCCCCAGATACTTCTCTATGGGATAAATACATAGCCCAAAAGATTTCCCTCATTCTGTATTTTTTTTTCATGTGAAATGTGCATTTAAAACTTCACTTGATCGACTTCAGTCTACTTCTACTGTTGTCTTTGATCCAGTATTTTTGACCTGTGTTCTATTGCATTCATGACTCTCTTCAGACTATTTTTTCGAAAAGGTAATAATGAAGATTCTGAGAAACACTTAAATCTGAGAAACATGACTACAGAGTCCTCATACATCAGCATATCCTGGCAATGAATAAATAGCAATTAGTGGTTATATTTGTCTAAACTAACTTTAGTTAGTCAGAACAGACTAGAGTCTCACTATGGCAGCTATAGCTCCACCACATACCTGAGTTTTTCAGAGGAAAAGTTCGCACAAGAATAAGATAACCACCAAACACATAATTTAATGGGTGATGAGTAATTTGCAACAAACCCACATTATCTTCTCTTCATTGTCTTATTCTCCTCTGTTAAGATTTCCCTGTTGTCTTTGTAACTGTAGTATTTAAGGACACCAGTGAGTGAGAAAAAATATATTATTTTTTTATTCTGTACAAATCAACAGGAAGTGGGTTAATTAACCCAAAACTTGGTGTCTTTTAGTACCTGAGCTAACACATGCAAAGATACCTCCATATCTCTACATTGCAGTCCAGCCTGGAACGCACAGAGGAACTCTTGTTATCTTTAAGTACAGACACAGAACAAAGAATAAAGCAGATTTCTGACAATCACTGATAGATAACTGAACACTCCTAAATTACACACACCTCCTGCTTCTCTCTCCTCTCATTATGATCATCAAAAATTTAAAGACTCCTCAAAATAACAAATTTTGTAAAGCATTTATAATGTTTTATTCTGTATCTGCCAGCAGAGAGGTCTAGCAAAAGAGAGGCTTTGGAGTCCAGACTCTTCTAAAGCACTTGTTGTGTTCATTAATTTTCATTTATTGCTGGCAGAGAAAGCTAACTATGAAACAAAGCTTAAAAAGTGGAAGGAGTAATAGCAGATAAAAACAAAACATGAAAGATGTCTGCTGAAACAGTGTGGAAAGAAAGCCAACTGATTGAAGAGTCTGGCGGTGATGTAAAACTGAAGGACAAAATACACATATAGACAAAATCAAGAGGAGAAAGGAAAACAGGCTGGGTTAGTAACACAAACCAGACCGTCACTAGGATCAAAATCCAAAGCTCTAGGAGACAGATTAAAACTTTTGACAAATAACCCTTAACAATGTTGGTATGACCTGCAATTTGAACAAAACTGTTCACTCTGGAATGAGGTGGATATGGCTATTGAACAAGAGCCATGATGAACAAAGACACTACAGCTGAACAGAGTCTGCACATCAAATTAGATGGGTATGCTTGCTTGAGGTTCACCATGGTAGAAAACAAGGTCACTAACAAGCAACACAACCTCATCAAGGTTTTTGTGTTTTCAGCCCAGACAGGCTTATGCTACTAAAGTTTAGGCAATATGCTGCTCACATCTTCAAATAAAGAGAGCACCATAATTCTTATTTTGTCCAAGAAGATGTCAGGCATAACATTGGTCATTAGAGACAAGAGAGTCTTAGGATACAAAATAATTCTCACAAATAAACTCCTTGTTTTTGAAAACCAGCAGTGCTGGGTGATTACATGTGAACTTCAGTCATATCCTGTAAGAACCTAACTAAATTGCAGGACACTATAAAGTTTGGGAAGAGTGAGATATACCAAACAAATCTAATATACTGGCCTGAAAATGCTACCAAAGAGCTGCATCAAAAATGTGCTAGGAAAAAAATGTGGGAATTGGACTGGAAATAAGTAAGCCCAAAAAGAAGCACTGGAAGTAATTAACAATGAATGAAATTACTGACTATTCAAACCATATCTCTTTAGAAACCTTCCAGAAGAAAAGTCTTTGGGATCAAAGAATAACTGGAACTGTCAGAACCCATAACTTCCTTAATCTTCAAACGGCAGGAGGAGGGACCTCTAGGCATTACAGCTTTCAGTGACAGAAAAACCCTAGAACTCAACTTAGGTATGACATTTTCTTTCCTGTTGTTACATTTCCCCTGCCTACCCCTCTCTTCACTAGCCCCTCTTTCATAACTTGCTATGATTCACACCCTTTCCTATGTCCCATTTTTTAGCCATTTGCTTTGGAAAAGTCTAATTTAGATAGCCCAGAGTTGTGTCTTCACAATTTAGATGGCCTCATCCAGTATCTTCAGAGGAAAATAAAAGCTGAAAATAAAATGGAGTTTGCCAGTTTCTGTTGTGACTGTAGCTCTGATTCACTGAGAGACAAAAACTCAAGAGTCCATGTTTGCTATTTCTATGCTCGTTTCTGCCTGCTTATTTTTCTCTGCTTTTCTCTGCTTTCAGAAACAGAATCAGGTTTTAACAACATCAGAAGCATCAGGTGCAGCCACAGAACCATATTGTGTGTTCTTTTTCCCAAAGTGGAAAGGTATTACGTGTTAGATTTGAGAGATTTTTGAACAGATTTCCTTATAAACAAAATTCAATCATCCACAGTTTAAGGGAAAAGAATCTATATTAAACAAAGATTTCAAATAATCTAGCTGTGTCCTTTTCTATCTTTTAAGGTTAAAGAGATTTTGAGAGGCTCTAAGGGATAGGGTCCTCACACCATGGCCTCATGGATTTTAGGAATCTCCATCCTCAACAGTGAAATACGGATCTGCCATGGAACCACATTGGTATAGCCTAAAGTGAAGTGTAGCACCAGTTGTGCTAGCTCAGTCCATGCAGCCCAGGGTGCAGCTGCTCCACAGCTAACCAGCCCTGACTTTCAGCAGCATCAGACTAACATGCTAGAGTGGGTTCACATTAACCCAGTGCTATAATTATGGTCTTTCTGCTTCCAGCTCAGAGCTGGGTCCTAGATGTCCCTGCAGAAGTCGCAGATATCTGCAGAACAGAGATGTATAAAGATCTTGCATATACCTGATGTTATCCAGAACCAGCTGTTGCTGTACTGAGAAAAAATCATTTTGCAAACATTGAGAAAGGAGAAAATGTATTGACTGGGTCACCACGATTGCTACAAATAAGATTCAGCTCTGCTATGTCTCTTCTTTGGATAAATTAGATTTTTTTGTAATCAAGAGATCGATTCTCTGAGGCTGTCCCCACTTTAAGTTAATCTTTAGTTCTGATTCTGTGGTCTTATGTGGTGGTTTTATCCCTGTAATGAAGGGAGCTGCTTAGAGAGGTAGAGTGCAGAATCCTGAGCTCCTTTTTAATCTAAAATTTTATTTCAAAGCATTAATCAATTTCTGATTGTCAGGAAACAGAAATTTTCATTTCTACTGCTCTGTCATCTTCTTTTACCAGTATCATTCCAAAGATAAATTCAAAATCCTTCCCTCCTACTTCAAAATCATCTGGAATTAGGCGTCAGAATTAATACCTCAAAATTAGAGTGCAGATCATGTTCTGCAACACAAGCAGTTTTTAGCTGTCACGTATCCTGGGTCCAACCCAAAATTCTGCACATCTTCTGACAACCAGGGCTGTTAATATGAAAAAAATATTATATTTGTAAATGAGTTTATTGCTTTATTACATACATCTTCTATAGAAATATATTGTAACTGTTGCAATCAAGTTATCTCCTGATTTTTACACCAAAATATCTCATCTACTGCCATGGATTAGTAGTCCAGAGGTTGTTACTGATGGTTTTATGTTTGTTTCTAAAGACTGGAATGGATACAGATCCTAATCGAAACCTCACTGAAGTTAAAGAGAGTCTTTCCTTTTTTGCATTATTTCTGGAGCAGTGTCATTACTGAGGCTTTTATGCTAAGATTTCATCTTTACGCAATAGGCCAACAATAAATCTGCTGCAAATAAGTATAATTCTTATGATTTTATGTTGGCAACAAGATTTAAAGCATTCCTGAACATCGCAATAATCACTGAATATGATGCAAGCAAATGTGTTTATTGGTCAGGTTGAGTTTCCACAAACTTGTGCGATCCATGTTTTCCAACTTGAAACCCTTTATCTTTTAAAAGTAAAAGAAGCAAGGGAAATTGCAGTTTAAGAAAATCAGTAATTGTATTATGAGTTGTACCATAAACTCTAAACTAATCAGAAGATTTGGTTTCTAATGGAAAACATTCCATTGCTGCTTAGGATGTGAATAAGACCATGTGTAAAAAATAATCTCTTAGATGTCACATAAAGAGTAAATGGTATAAAATAGGAGTAAAGTAGAGTGAACTAAAGTAGGAGTAAAAAAGAGTGAGTAAAGATTTCAGACTCTACATGACAGTATCCATCTTGTGAAATCTAAAAAAAATTAGTTCCCCAGTTAAATAAAAAATTAAGTAAAAGTCAAGTAACATCTGTGACATGCTCCCCAAATGGCTGAAAACAAAATCAAAACCCCTTCTCTTCTTTATTCCTTATCATCTGCCTTATTATTGCCAAAGTCATTGCTCTAGAAGAGATTAAAAATAAAAAAGAGGAAAGATAGATAGATAGATAGATAGATAGATAGATAGATAGATAGATAGATAGATAGACAGACAGACAAACAGATACTCATTTTAGAAAACAGCAAAATAATTACAAGCTTCAGTTGTGAATCCTTATGTGGTGATTTTGTTGGTATGCTGACTGTGAGGTGATAGAAAGAAGAGAAATAATTCAATTCCTTGATCATCTTTGTGTAATACTGTATATTTATATCATGACATTCATTTGAGGCTTCTTCTACCTGCTTGAAATGGTCAGGAAAGTACTAGCTTCCACTTTTTTATAAAATTTGACATATTTATTCTTTTTCCTTTAGTCTCTCAAAAACTGGGGAAAAGTCACATCAAAAAATAATATAGACCAAGGCATTTTAATGTGGTATTGATTTTGTACTGTTGCAAGATCTAAATTCAGTACAGGGTGTGTGTCTTGTGGTCTCTGATAGAGAGAGATACATGGACTAAAAAGTCTTCTGGACTAACCATTTCAGATGTGGTTCTCCAGCTCTGTGGAAATTAAGACTCAATGATACAACCAGTTCTCTGTATTCATGTCCTCCTGTGTCTGAGGATACTAAAGGACTTGTATTGATGTAATAGAGTCACAGAATCATAGAATATGCTGAAATACACTGAATTTAAAGGCACCAATCAGCATCATAGACTTCAACACCTCATCCTTGCCATTCCAACAATCACACTATGTGCCTGTTGTCCAAATGTGTCTTAAACTCTGTCAGAGCTGTGACCATTTATGTAGGGAGCCTATTCCAGTGCCTGAACACCCTCTGGGTGAAGAACCATTTCTGATATCCACTCTAAACCTGCCTTGATACAGCTCCATGCCATTCCCTTGAGTCCTGTCACTGGTGTTAAAAGCAACAAAATAAAAAATGGAGGAAAGAGTTAAATGTAGTGAAAATAGTATCAAAAAAGCCTATTGGCTATCTATGTATCTTCTGTGCAAAGCAGAAACTGATGGCGCAAAATCAATTCCAAATCATTAGGTCTGGGTTACAAATCCTATTCTGGTGCAGTTATATATAACTTATTAGAAACCACAGTAGACCAAGCAATTCTGAGTACTTATTGCATTGTCCAGTACAGCTATAATATGAAAATAATTGTGCTGAACTTCACAAATAGCACTCACCCAACCAAAGACAATATTAGGAAACACAAAAAGAGAAGTGGAAAATAATTATGAGTATACTGTAATGCTGTAACATTTTACTATGATATGCCCTAGCAGGAGTACTGTCTCACAGATTTATGTCTTTGTCTCAAAGAGATATCTAGGCTTTTTATAGCCCTAGAGTTCAGCTAATGAGACCTAGGTGACCTGGCCAACAAAACAAATCAGACAGTTCATTACCCCACAGTCTGACATAGCCTCTCACACTCCTCCTTTGTTTGGGGTTGGAAGGTCGCAAACTGAGACTTCCACACCATCCATTTTATCACATCTACAAGCCATAAACTTGTTTCCAGAAGACCTTAATCACAGTACATTTCAAACATTTAACTAAATGCTGCTTTACATTAAGCTAAACTTGCGAATCAATTCAGTAATTTCATAACATCTTGCCTTGAAACATACATGCTGCAAATTGACACCATGTCTAAGTTTTAAGTAGAAATAATAACGGCAACCTCTATATTTGTCAAATCAAATCTTTTAGTCAGAAAATCTCTTCAGTTCCCTGTTGAAAAAGTGAGGATCCTATCTGTCTACCAAGCACTCCTCGTAACTCAGATTTCCTCCTTCACCTCTGGACCCACCCAAAAGCCTAAAAAAATTGTCCAAGGGTGCCATCAGAACTGCCTAATCTGACCTGGGCAGCAGATTTTGCATTAGGCATGAGGCACTCAAGTAGGGTGTACCCTTATCAACACCACAAGTGAGAAAGGACATTTTCAGGGATAGGACATCCATTGTGGGCAAGCTGTGTCAGGTTTTACCACTTATTGTAAAAAGCTTCTAATGAATAGCTAATATAAGTTGACAATCCAGCCCTCACCTCTTATCCTAACACCACAGGCCCTGCTAAAAAATTGTCTTTCTTATCAGCCCCCTTCAAGTACTGGAAAGTGCTATCCGGTCTCTCCAGAATCTTCTCTTCTCCAGGCAGAACAACCTCAATGGTCTCAGCCTGTCCGCAGAAGAGAGGTGCTCCAGCCCCCTGATTATCTTTGTAGCCTCTGGACTCACTGCAACAGCACCAGGTCCTTCTTATGTTAGGTACACCAGACCTCAATGCCTTGCGCCAGGCGGAGTCTCACAAGGGCAGAGAAGAATGGGAGAATCATCTCCTTCAACACGCCTCTGGGTGCAGCCCAGGACATGTTTGGCTTTCTAGCCAGCAAGTTCATATCCAGCCTCTCATCCACCAGTAGGTCCAAATTCATCTCCTCAGGGCTGCTTTTGAAACATTCATCCCCTAGTCCGCACTGATACCAGGGGATTCTCAAGTGCTCCATGGAGTCCCTCCACAGGACCACCTTACTTCTTTTGATGTGCTGTAGCCCAGATCAGCCTGTGCCTGGCCCTGTGCCTGGCATGGAGCCCTGCACACTTGTCAGTACTGCACATCCCAGCACAGCACATGTGTCAGGGGGTTGGTTTGCACAGCTCAGAGTGGTGATGGTGACAGGAGGGCCTGTGCAGCCCTGCCACTCTGTGTGTGCCTCCCATGTCAAGGACACTGTGGTGCAGGCTGTGCATTCCTTGGTGCCCTGGGTGGGAGGTCACTGAGTGGCCTTGTGTGACCTAAACAGGCTGGCTGCAGGCCCCAGAGAGTCCTCTCACCGAGCATCAGCCTCCAGTGAGAGACTGGGGGCTTCCTGCACGGGGAAGTATCACTGGGACATTTTTCTAACACCTCTAAGAGTGTTAAAAATCCACCACATGGCTGCATGCCTTCCTAGTGGGAATGGGATTTCATGACCATTCTTCATGTGCATTTCCCACAGCAAAACCCACATCTCTCTCCCTCGCAGCAGTGGAGCAGAAATTTTATTTCTGTTTCCTATCAACCTTGGAAAAAGCCTCGGGCCACAGCCTCTCTTCACTTTGGGAGGGGGCTTACAGAAAAACCAGAACTAGCAGCCTCAGTAGCAGAGAGGAAACAGCACTCTGCCAAGTGCAAAAATGAGGAGCAATTTGACAGACTCTCATTTCTATAGTTGCCTCCAGGTGTGGGTGGATGAGCAGAAAGCCACGTGGTGATGTGAAGATTTTGCTGTTCTTTTCCCCCTATTAAAGTCACATTCTGTCAGCCCAATCCTCAGTTCATGGGAAAAAGTCTCATTAATTTCATTTTCAGAATATAAAAGAGCACATAATCACAAAGCAAAACTGATTAGTTGAAGTTTAAAAAGGGAGCTAATTTTAGCAGCATTTACTTCTCCACTATGCAACGTAGTTCTTAATCACTTCAGAATTAGGGACAAATGAAGAAGATATTTCCAGCGGTGAAGAGAAGTTTGCAGCATACCATTAAATTTGCCTGTGGCATTCCAAACCAAAACCTTTTGCTTCATGTATACAGCTTGCTGAGGGTTTATCATAGGAATCCCCATGCATGCCTGCACAAAGAATTCCTGTGGACCTATATCTGTAACTATTTCAAAATGCGTGTGAGGGGGTTGTGCAGTTTTCCATTTCCTACGACATCTAATCAGAGCTGTGATCCTTGAGGTCAAATTATTGTAGGTAGATCCAATAAGAGAGTTAACCCCCGCAGATCAGGCATCAAATACTTAGCCTCTTAGCATCTGGCTCCTTCTGTGAAATTCAAAACCCAGCGCTGGGTGCTAAGCCTCCCTTCATTGAGCACATGCAGAGTTAGATCTCTCAGAAGGGCCATCCAAGAAAGCACATGTAGAGCGGGAGCCACTTGGAGCTGGAAATATTAATTGCAGGAGCGTGGCCCAAATTCTTGTACCCTCTCCAGGGCTGCAGCATCCGCCCATGTCAGAGCTCCAAATAGAGCCTGACCCTGCTCCCTCCCACCAGCAGGCAGCTCTCATCAGGGCTCTGTTTTCTTTCTAAAACCCAGGCAGAATGCTCAAGCAGTGTTGGCACTCATGCACATGTCACACCCTGGAGCCAGTAGCAGGGTATAAGAGGGAAGCACATGGGCTCCTCCATCAGCTGGGGGACCATCTTCTGCCTCCCAGCAAAGCTGCTTTGATGCAGGTGTCTTGGATGTTGTGAATTGGACTTACAGAGCTTTCCATGGAAATCTCAACCTTTATGATGACTAGCAGCAGGCCTTAGCACTTTGGTTGTGTACGACGAATATGGGTGGAGTTTTAGCACTTCACAAGGACTGATTTCTGATTTAAAAATGCATGCAAGGAGTTGTGAAGTTTTCCATTTCCTACACCATCTAATTGGAGCTGTGATCCTCGAGGTCAAATTACTGTAGGTAGATCCACTAAGAGTTACCCTGATATTATCCAAGATTACTGCGAGTTTTCCTTTACTCTTGTAGATATCAGATATGCCATCCTTGCAGAGAGCTCTCTACCTGTAATGCAGGCTTCACCTGTTTGAAATCAAGTGCACTCTCTCTGAATTTTGTCACATAAAAGAATAGCATTTTTTGATTATTTGGGACAATTAATCCAAACACATTGTGATTTTTTCACTTTTCTCTTGCCAGTTGTATAATTTTCACTTTTGATCACAACACACACACATACCTGTGCAATAACTGTCAGTGTTTTCAAACAGGAATATATTTTATGGCATGTAACAGAGTTGAGTTACAGCTAACCTGACATAAGATCTGAGTTAAAAAGAAAGACATATTTTGTAGTGATATTTGATGTCAAGTGTATGTCCTTAAAATATATCACTTCTTACAAAGAAATGTTTCTTATAGCAGTGAAATTAATTTTCATCAATATTATCTCTGAATTTGAAACAAATTATAAAAGGACATGGTAGTCTTTTTGCAAAATGTGAACTACATGTCTATCAGAATTAGTGGTAAAATACTGCTCTGAATTGTAACTCTAACATGTATGTATGGTGACATCATATTTCTGGTTTTTACATTTGCTTTGAGCACCTGCACCCAAATTCCCTATTGTGAAATCAGCTGAAGTTGATATAACAGATAATTATATTTAGGCTCAGAAGAAAAATACTGAGATTACATAGCAGAACATAAGAACTCCCATTAGATCTGAATAATTCAAAATAAAACTTGACTTTTAAAGTCTTAAAGCATTAAAGTGGATTACTGAGATACCTTTTTTGCATCTGAAAATACTACTTAAAATTTTTAAGTGTTGCTTCACTGGAAAAAAAAATTCTGGAAAGTTAGTGATGATTTACACCCTGCAGTATTTCTATAAATTAGCAGTTCAAGAAGTTCCACAGAAACCTCAGATGCATAATTCCAAAATAAATTGCATTGAAATGGAATTTAGCAATATATGTTCCCTGATATGTGGCAGGAGTTAGCACACTCCTCTCAATTCCATGCTACTTGCAAGTGAAGAGTCTTACTTCCCAGAGAGTGGTACTGAAACCCCTTGCTATTAATTTTTTTTTTTTAGAAAGTGAAATTTAAACCAGGGCAGAATGTGAAGAAAGATATCCTTGTTCAATTTGCAATAGCAAACCCAAAGGGAAAATGCTGGAAAAATCCTGAAAACTTGGGAGCACACTGAAAAGACACTGCTGGGGCATGGACACAATAACCTTTTAGGAAGAGCAACCATCTAGAGAGTGCTCCCTGCCACCAAAATGTGGCACAATGGCTGGGGAAAGATATGTTTCCAGGAGACAAAGGTTTTGGTTTTTTTCCATGAAATGGCATAAAAAACATGCTTATAACAGCGGAGCAAATTAAACAGTAACAACCAGCACATCTTCCAGAATAGAAGATCCAGTTTTGCCATTGTTCAGTCCTTATGCTAGTATGAAAAAACATCCAAGCGCTCTTTGCTAGGCAGCTTCCTGCTAAAGTCCTATTGGTTTAATGCTTTGCACTACTTATGTCTGCTAGACTTTCCTTATCTGAAGTTCCCCTTTGACTGAAATGGAATGAAAGAAGAAAGCCATGGTACACACAGGATGTTTCTATCTGAAAAAGTAGGAGCAGGTAGATAACTTCTATCACATATCCAGGCACTGAGCCAAATTTTCAATGCATGTAAACAAGCATAGCTTCATTGAAGCCTGTGGAATCTTGCCAGTAGAAAACTCACTTGAGTCCATCATTCTCTTTAGCACTGCACCAAATTGATATCCTAGGATGAAACCTGAATTCTTTTAGCCAAAAATAAATAAATAAATAAATAATCACAGAAAGCAAAGCTTATGAACTAGTAGTGTCTGAAAGAAAATCAGATGCCTGAAAGTATAAGCTCTCATTGTAGCTGTGATGCAATCTATTTAATGAATATTATATTTACCTCCAAAAGTTTTGGACAAGGTAACAGGTAATGTTTCTGTGCCTGTTAACAAAGTCACAATACTTCTTTTCACTCTGGATGAACTACATAATTGATTCCTTAAAAGTAAGGTTGAATTTCTCGGGACAGTAAGGCTAATTTGTTAAAATCACACTTGTGCACTTAAGACTCACTTCAGATAAATGAGGATATATCTTGTGTTGAAGTACATTGACCCTGCATCTTATTTCCAGAAAATGTAGGCACTTGTGCAACTCAAGTTTAAATATTGTATGTCAAATGATCACCCATGCTGACAAGATTACTAAATAGCAAATAGATAAATATACTCATAATACAAAGGAAAACCTGTTGCATGACTGTAAGCATACAAAGCTTAAAAAAAAAGGAAGAATACAAAATTTTATATATATACTACATTTTACATATAAAATACGTAACTATAATAATTTCAAATATTTGGAATTTAAGTCCAGCAGGTCATGAATCTCAATAAGAAATTTCAATGTGAGGATTAATGGTATATATTATTTAGTAGTCCACTGTGAATAAGGGCAGGAAAATTATATTTCTGGCTATATTATTACTAAATCCTTTCAGCATTCATGGGAGATTCTATCGAAATAAATTAAATATTTGATGTCTCAGTCTGAATAGACTATGAAGAATTGCAGCAGCTGAACTGAAATATATTTTATGTTAGGTAAGATTTTGGGTTGTCCAGGGCATAGAATTCTGAACACACCTCATCACCTAATCCATACTTATTATATACTGTTGCCTGTCGGAATCTGTGGGTATTGGTGATTCCGAGATTGTAGAAAGTCTCTGTCTTTCTGCCCCGTTGCCAAAGAAGAAGCCATAATTCGTCTGTGCTGTTTTCCAGGTTGTTTATTCTTGCTTATCTATAACATGTTCTGCTGCCCTGCCACAGGTCTGTCCTGCAGGGCAGCGTGTGGGGCTCTGCCCCTCAGTGGGATGTTACAAACATTATATACCAGAAACTACGTGTGCTATATTTACAATAATGTGCCAATATCTATCATCTACGTTGAACAGCGTGTCCCCAGCCTAAACCAATAGAAAAATGCCAACACCACAGTGAAACATGGAGGGCATGAAGAAGGAGGAAAAGGACAAGACACAGCCAATTCCTCCATCTTGTCCCCTCTGAACCCCTAATCTAGAAACCTAAAATTTTACTTTTGCACCCGTGTCACACTTAATTATTACTCTTATCAAACACTCAAAGCTTGTAATTCATCCTGTAAGATTGAAAACTCCTCTCCATGGACAGAGATCACAGACAGTGTCTCTGGGGGCTCTGTACAGGGGGGTTCCTGACCCCCTGCCAGGGTCCCAGACCTGCCAGGGCAGCCAGAGGGAAGCCCTGGATTCCCACAGTTGCCCCTATTGTAAATATTATAACTTTAAACAGAGCAAGTCAGTGTGGGAAAACACAAATCAACTTGTAATGAACTTAAACTATCTTTTTTCATGTACAAATATACTATCCTAGCAACACTCATTAGCATCCCTTTCATCTATCTGATATCTGCCTGTTGAAGGTGCAGAAATAGATGCCTAATGGTCTAGCTCACCAGGTCTCCCAACAACTTCCATTCTGGCACAGGGAAGTTTATATGAGCAAAGGCCTCATGTTTCTTTAGGTTTTGAGTCAGATTTCCAATACAAGACAGACTGGACTGTGCAATTTTGAGAATTTTTTCTCTTTTTTTAGTCCTCTTAGAGTATGCTATTATTATTATTTTCATTGTAGCAAATTTAACACTTTTTGATAATTTGTGGAATTAATGACTCTTTAATTTATACCTCTCCAATCTCCTCAGTTCAAAATAATGATCACACTCAGGCATAAAGCACAGGACTTTTCTAGCTCTCCCTCCAAGTGAGTTTATACATGTTCTTTTTTCTATTAACATTTTTCACAGAGAAAAAAAAAACATTTTCTACTGAATAAAGATTGATGCTGCAGTTTCCTAGAATAATCTTCAAAAAGGAAAAGGTATTTCCTCCCTCACAAATCCCCTCACTCCATGCACACACAACAGTGTGCTCTGGATAGGATGAAAAAAAATTAGAGAGGATATGATTACTTTACTAGAGAAAGCCTACTCCTGCTGTGCCAACAAGACATTATAGGTCAAGTCAAGTAAGGTCAAGTGAGTTCTTATCATATCAAAGATCCCTGATTTATTCTGTCAGCTGTTCACTGTCATGCAGCATGATGGGTTGAATGTTAATATTGAGATAGTGCAAAGCGACGGGGCAGGTTGATTTAAACTTTGTGGCTCATGTTCATTTGAAACACACAGTGAGCCCTGCTGGGTGATTATGGACATCATGGAGAGTGTGGGATGAACAGTGTATTAGTTCACATAATTTGTGTTGGGGCTTTCTTTGCTTTTAAGAACACAGACCCTGGGACAGGGATGTCCCATGGGTTCCTCCAAGTTCTGCTATATCCTAACAGGTGAAGAAACACCAAGGAAGTAAATGAGGAAGAGCTGGTGCAGTCAAACCCACCACTTCTCCTCTCAGGAAACAAAGCCAAGGTCAGGCAGCAAAACAAAAATGCAGCTAGGATCCAAAACCATGAGTTCCTGTTTGCCAACTTGGTCAGGTGTTTTACTAGCTGCTCATTGAGGCTACATTTCTGAAGGCTGAAGTTCTGCATTTCCATTGAAAAAGCAGACTGTATTTGCAGCTTATAATGGTGGTGTTGCACAGGTGAATGATGGCATCAAACCTGCAATTTTTTTCTTTATACTTTACCTTAATTGGTAGGCTTTTCTTTTTGCTAGTACTATTATTAGAGATTAGGCATATTTGTTTATGCTAATCTTTCTGACTCCTTCTTTATTAATACACATTTTCTGTAGGCAGAATATAAAGCAGAATAGTTGCTGAAACGGATCTGATGATTATTGGAACATCCTGAACTTTCTTTGAATCACTAGTTTTTGATAACCTCAGATTTCATGGGCATGGGTTTCAACAGTGTAGGAGTCAAGGGCAGTCTTTGAGTGGCAGGTGCAGTCATTCATCAGATATGGAGTCAGAGGTACTACAGTTAGATATAATAGTTATATCACTGTCCAAAATTTTGATTTGTTATAGCATATGAGCACCAGATGTAGACACTTATGTATACATAATGCATTTTTGTGCTTTAGATTATGCAAAACCAGAATTTTATACAGAGTTCTTTAATAAATGTGGTCACACTATGCTGTAAAACACTTATAAACTACATTATGTAGAAGTCAGGTTATGAAGAAACCATATATATTGTGGGCAGAACCATACCTCAGATGAATTAATTGGCAAAACTTCATTGACACCTGTGTATGTAACATTCCTCACTGTGAAAATATTATGAAGCAGGGTTTAAACAACCACAGCATGAAACAATCAACTTTTCTCAGTCACATGCCACACTTTTTTCGTAATGACACTGGTGTGGAGCAATCCATAGCCTATTATGCTTCCACTTCCCACAGTGACTGTCTTTTGCACCAGCTTCTTCAATGCCTCTTCAAAGTTAACAGTTCTGCATGACTTTCTGTGGTAGCCATGACAAACCATGAGGCTGGGCGGATGCTTTGATAGACACACCAAAAAAGCATCTGCTCTGTGGACCAAGGGAAAGGGAGAAGATATTAAAATAACAGGAAATAATGAGAAAAATTACTTTTATTTATATACTTTGATACCACTAGAGCCAAAGGAGCTGAATATTTTCCAGTAAAACAGATAGGACTCCACAGTAATTCTGTATCTTTGGAGCCCTGCAAGTATTTCCACTAATTTCTCTTCAAAGAACTCCGTTTCATTTTTAATTTCTAGTTTGTGGAAGAATTTCCAGTTTCCATTTCTATTCACTTCCTGAAATATCCTACAATTCATTCTTTTCTGATATCAAACCTATGAAATAACCATGGAAATCCCTGTTTTCAGACCTGCTTTTATTGGTTAGGATTCTGAACAGCAGAACACTCAGGCACACACATAACTTCAAGCAAGTGAGTAATCCCAGCACTTTGGGCTACACCACTGAAGTGAGTGGGAGTCTTGCCATTGAATTTTATAGGAGCATTATCGGACTGTAAGTGCTTTGCTGGTTCAAGGCCAATATTTTCTCAGACTTTGGAGGAAGCCAGATTGGGTCCAAACTCTACTCAGCTTCTCCTAGAAAGACCAAAATAAAAACAAATGATACTAAGCAACAGGAATGCACATAGCATAGAGGAAAGGAGTGTTGAACACAAGACAAGCCGAGGAAGCATTACTCATTGTATAGGAGAGAGTGGTGGCAGGTTGTTTGGTTCACAATATCCTTCCTCCCAGTTTTACAGACAGGGAGTTTATCCATTTAGCAAACAAGCATCTGTCTGAGTGAGATACAGAGAGATAAATAAGCCTGCCACAGAGCCAGGGGTGCTGCACTGGTTAGAGAACAGGCTGTGCAAAATACTGTGTGCACTGATCATCTGTTTCACACACCTACGGCGGCAGTGAACAGCACAGACCCCAGCTACAAGCAGAGCAGACAGTTGACTGCAGCCTCCAGCAGAACAAGAATCTGAGAGCAAGAGGGGCAGCCACTGCCCTGTGGTCAGGTTCGCTCCTCATAGCCAGCATCCTCACATTACTGCCACAGCAACCCAAACCACAGTCCAGAAACATCCACATCTGCCACTAGCAGGAACAGCCTTTCTGGAGCGGCAGCAGCCGAGCCCTGAGCCAGTCATGCTCCAACATCTCTACAACATCATTTCAGGAAAGTCACTGATTCCTTATATAGCACCATTTGGCTTAATATAGCTCTGTTCAAACTGTGTTGGTGCTCCCTTCACATTAAGAAATTCTTCCCATATTAGGACTCATGTAGACATCTATTTGGTCCAACACGTTTATCATTTATGTGCACTCAGAGACAGAGATATTACGTGCATGACCCACTGTAATGTGGTATCCTCCACATGGACACACAACCGTGGTCGGTGATCACACAGCTTCTCTAAACCTGCTGAATCCTGCAAGAACAGTATCTTAGGTCAAACACTCAAATTTGGAATAAAGCTGCTTCAGGGGGTATTTTTTGTCCTCGGAAGTGAGGGGCTTTTTCCCCTCTTGTGGCTTGTCATTTCCCCCTCTCTCAGCCCCTAAATTATCAGGCTAGCCCAGAGATCTGAGGCCTTGAGAGGAGGAACATCAGGAGATGGGCAAAGATTTCCAAAAGAGGCTCTTACCCCGATGTGGTTTTCCAGCTCTTTATTCTATCATGTCCAGGGGAAAGAGCGGGGCAAAGAGGGCGAACAGGAAGGGTCAGGGGTTTATCTAGGCTCTGGACATGGAGGGCTTCTCTGGCTCTCTGCCAACTCCGTCAGGGCAGGAAGGAGGAGTCCAGGTTTATCTGATCAGAGTCACAGGGGTCCTGGAATATGGGGACAATGTGGCCTGAGCTCAATGTAACAGTGGCTGCATTAGACGCCTCGTTAACCAAAACTAGCAGGTATGCCCTTTGGTTCTGATTCTCTTACTCTTTTAAGAATAATTCAGTGACATGCTGTTACTCCCAATGAAGTTGGTATCATTATTTTTGTGGGTAAAATGTATTCTTCTACAGCCACAAAACCTAGACTCTTGGTTTTCTGCTATATTTTCTTCAGTGGGAGAACATTTATTTACTCCACTCATTCCATGCAACCACACAATTAGTCGACTCTTTCAGGCATGTGTATCTTTTTATGAAATAGAAACCAACTACCAAATGCTGTTGTTCCAAGCCAACTGAAATCTATGCTCTACAGAGCACATGAACAACTCAGCTCCATTAAAGGCACATACCTTGAATTGCTAACCAGCTCTGGTTAGACCAGAGCATTTTAAATGACAATGTCACATGCAACTTGTGAGTGAGTAAGAAGCTATGCCACTGTGATGTCTCTGGAAATAAGTGCTACTGTTTTCCCTAGGCACTTCATGACCTTGTGTGTTGATCTCAGTCCATTTTCCAGGACTGTAAATAAGAGCACTTGGAAAAGCTTTTCTGTTCACACATTTGTAGTTACGAGGGAGAACTCCTGAATGGAAGCATGGCATCCATCAGGCAAGCACAGCAGGTGGCACAGGACAGACTGCATTAAGCAGATGCTACAACTGGGACTTCGACAGAATTTTATTATGGCAACAATTGAATATATATTTGTCAAAAAAATTAAATATAAAAAAGTCCTTCCCCTTCCACAGTAGTAATCTGGCAAGCTTCCAGTTGGCAGTTTTACTGTTAGCAACACAAAGAAGTCACTTGCTGGGGTCACCAAACTTCTGGGAGTCTGTAATTACTTTTATGATATTATACCATAAATGTTATTTTATCATATTGTTATTATAAGGAACTTTAAGCTCCTACATACATCCAGAAGAAGTCTTATTTGGTGAAAATAGTTATGCTGAACAGCTTCATTCATAGTATTGTAAATGTTATAAAAGTTACTTTCTCCACTTTTTCAGTTTCATAGGTGGTGATATTTTTTGCTGTCTCAATAGTTTTTATTTGTATTATTCTATTCAGGGCTATCCATATTGAATGATTAAGCAGTAAGTAAGACTACAAAATGGCTTTTGTATTGTCCATCCTAGAATGCATAGGGAAAATGTTGCCAGCAAAGCATCTGGGTGCTATTATGAATTAGCTCTAACCCTAAAGCCAGAAAAGAAGTCTTGGTAAACTTGGGAAACCACAGCCATTCTACCACTGTCACACAAGGAAAAGAAAACCCTGAGGTGGAAAATGACGTCTGCAGGATAACATATGTGCTAAACATGCTGCCAAAATGAGGAAGTACTAAGTCATCAACGCCTGTACTTACCAAAAAACTAATGCAATTATAGTGAGTGCCTCACTATTTTAAAAGAAAAACCTCTAGTCTCCTGTTTCCCAGAATCACCTTTAGTAATTTCAGACACATAGAAAAGAGGAAAAAATAGAAGCAAAAATAAGTAAATTGGAGACAGCCATGGTTATTGGCAGTTTCTGCTGCTTCCTTCCTCTCATCTTTATGGATTACATCACCTGCACATTGTTCGCTATATGTTCTATATATAGACACTAACTATAGATACATATCTGCACTTGTAAGGCCAGATGCTGGCACAACCTGCCTGGGAGCTTCCACCCAATATTTGAGAGGACAAATGAAACACAGGAGATAGGCCCATTTCAATGGCCCCGTTTCCAGCTGCAATAATATATTACTAGATTTTCAAACAAATACCTTCTATTTTTACCATGTTGGTGGTTGCATTTGGGAGCAGCTGCCTGAAAGCAATTACAAATCTGCCTCACTCTTGTCTTTCAATTTCCTTCTTAAAATTTACTTTGCTTGTGATGTCAGCCAAGAGCTAACAACACTAAAGTGCTGAGATTGTAACTTACTTAGCCCCCTCTTCATGCTCCAGGTGTAGCCAGATTTTCTCTTCTGTACTTTCACACTATTCCTCTTCAATGAGGATGCCTTACTCTGATGGTCAGTAGAACTGAGAAATTAGGATATATCTTCCTTTCACAATATCCATTTCCCTTCACACAATATTCAAGGGTTTAATTAAACAGATGCTAGCCTGTCAATGGTTTTTATAATTGCAGAAAGCTTCCTGACTACAAGAGGCCTTACAAAAGGAAGTAAACTTCTCATACAGGAATAAGAGGAATTAAGACTGAAAACTCACAGATTTTTGAACTGCTAAATAGAGCATCAAAAAGTGGACTTACAAAACTATCAGGTCTTCATATAACAAAAAGTTCATTTGATTTAATGCAAAGGACTATTCCTTCTTATTTAAAAAAAAAAAAAAATCAGAGGTTTTACCAGTAATTACTCATTCCCTGAATTTGAAGAAGAGAACCTGTGCCAGGAGGAAGAGGAAGAAGAGAAATTGCAGAGATGCGCCAGAGAAAGTCTAAAAAAAAAATGCAAAGGAAGTGGTAAAGAATGAGTTTTCAAAAGGATCCTTACACACTTCCCTGTAAACATCTTCCTCTTTGTTATTACTGGCTAAAAACTGATCCCAGCCCTACAGAACAGCATGAAAATATGATGAAGAATTATAAGATTAAAATTATAGCAAAGAAAATGCAGAATTCCAAGTAGGACTCAATCTAAAGAGAAACTTTTTTCCTCTGAATTTCTACTCTGATAGGTTTAACATTTTATCATCCTATGGCATTACTAACACTTCAGCAATGTGGCATTTTCTGCCATACTTAGTAACAGGGCAGGAATAAGGAGGCTGCCAGTAACAACATTGAAGAAAGCACGTGTCTTTTCTGAAAACATTTGGTATTCAGAGTTTGTTTAGGACCTCCAGCCAAAGTCACTTGTGGCACTGAGGTCTTGTCTATCAATGCCATTAAGCTTCTGATCTCTTTAGGGAGAAGAGACTGACAGTCATTTTTAATCCCTACCAAAGACATGTTTTCCTATGCAGCCTTTTGAGCTGTCAAACCCTGAGCCAGACCTTTCTATAGCAACAAAGCACAGTAGGAGTCATGCCTTCTGGAAGCTTGGAAGGGCAGGAAGAGAGATATGCCAGTGTCTCTCTATTTATACCTTTAAAGCCTATGAGGAGACTGGCGGGGCATGAGGACAACGGCCAGCTAGGAATTCCTTGCAGAGCTAGTATTGCTAGCAACTCTGGACCTAGATTTCTCTGTCTAAGCTAACTGCTGCTCTGTGGAAACTAGAGCTTGTGTATTTTGCCAATATTTTAAGACATACAAATTAAGATATACAGGAAGCTAAGGGATCATGTGTTTTGTTAATCAATACAGACCACATGGTATTTTCAATGGCTTAGTTAAGCAACACAAAATAATCCAATAATTGTGCAGTTTAAAAAATTCCATGTGTTCTATCCTGAAACTGCCAGAAAGCCATTGAAGAGGCTACCAAAGCTGCCCACAGAAATGGACAACTAAAGGATGACCAGCTGTGTGCAATAAAGACATGTATTTTATACTAAAAAACCAATTCATTATACAAGGGAAATATTTATTTGATCTAGATCTGCATGACATCTGATAAATATTTCTTAGTACATTGAGTTTTTCCCAAATGAGTCAATGTTAAGTGTTATTAATGTGCATAAATACCATTTAAAAAAACAGATTTGTTTCTGGAAGCCAGGAAGGGAAAGAAAGAAAAAAAACCCAAAACAAACAAAAAAAATCATCAAAAACACAAAACCAAACCAAACAAACAAACAAAAAAAAAAAAAAAAAAACAAGAACAATCCTTTCTAAAGAGAAGAACAACCTGTTTACAACATGGCTCAAGAGCCCAAAAAAAGAAAGTATATTTAATGACATGGCAAATCTGTTAGCATTCTATACCTTCTAGAAGGTGAATATCTGTTAGGTAGGTCACTAGAAACACCAAAAAGCAGTTTAACTTTACTTTTAGGGCATTTCTTAATTTTTCCCATGGAAAAATATATCCTTTCAGTTTCTGAGATATTTTCAGCAGATTATTTAATTTATATTTCTCTTCTTTACTACAGCCCAAAGCAGTCAAGCCTAATTTTGCACTGTCACATTTCTGGGAGCTTGACTTAAAGAGCTCTGCAGCACCTCAGAACCACTGTATCTCCACACCTCAAAAGAGCTGTGGATCTGCACCCATGGAGACTGCCCTCTGGAGAAAGGCAGTAGTGGAAGGTTAAGTCAAAGCTGAGTTTATGCCTTTGTATTAACAAATTTCAGAGAACTTTTAATTAAACCCTCAACTGAAATATATTTCTGATTAATTATTACTAACTTAAATTCTTCCTTCATGTGCTCATTTTTTAGACATTCTCTGGCAAAAATTGATTATCTCTGATCTGTTGATTCATGAAATTCATTTTAGTTTTCATTTTTCAAATCTGGTTGAGGGCTGCAGACTTTTTCCTAGGGAAAAAAAAAAAAAAGCACTGTCTCTAAAGAGGACCTAGAAAAGTTGCCAGTGGATGAGTATGTTGGCCCCATGAACAGCCATTATCCTCATGAACAGCTCTTGAAGTTTGGTCCTACCCATCATGTTCCGTGTTCTGCCTTTAACAAGTCCAGAACTACTTGCTGTAAATGCAAGACTAATAGCACAGCAGTAGACAGATGGAGGCATGATCTACTCCTTATGAGAGGTCTTATTCCAGTCCATAATTGTTAGCAGAAATAATAAATATGAAGCTATTTATTACACAATGTAGCATTTTGTCAATCTAAATCTTTTTCTTTCTTCTTTTTCTTGCTTCATCTTAATTAGTACCTGGCCTTTACCATCTGCTGAAGGGAGAGATATAACAGCAAACACTAGATTATCTTCACAAGTATCTGATACAGCTAACTGCTTCATGTCAGAATTGCCTGAAATGTTTTTCTCTGAAGGAAATGATAAATCACAGCTCCTCATTTTTCAGTACACGTTCCAAGGCAATGGTTTCCAAATTCTTTTGGACCTTGCCCCATTGTTAACTCTCAGCATACTTACACACCATCAATCGCCATTACTGTCAAACATTCAGCCGAACTCCCAGGAGAGTGTGGCTCAGTGTGCCAGCTATACTCCATGCCCTCACAGGCCACCAGTTGGGACAACCTCCCACAAACCTGCTAAGAAACAGGTTTATACGCACAGACCACAGAAGAGCCAGAATCAAGCTCCCCATACCTCTTAAGAGGGAGATCTGAGGCACGAGAAAATTTCTATCTACCCTTAAGTCCCAAGAAAGGACAAAGAATAAATGACAGTCCATTGTTCAGATGAGCTCAATGATACTTCCTCTTTTCATGACAAATTAATGACAAAATGCTTTTGTTTCTGCAGAGCACAGTACAGAATCACAGAATCATAGAATTATCAAGGTTGGAAAAGCTCTGTATTATCAAGCGAACCATTAACCTATTAGTGCCAGTTCCATCACTAAACTGTCCCCCAGCTAGACATTTTTTGACCACTTCCAGGAATGGTGATTCCACTGGCCTGTTCCAATGTCTGACCACCCTCTCAGTGAAGAAATTTTTCCTAACATCCAATCTAAACCTCCTCTTGAGACCATTTTCTCTCAACCTGCCCCTTGTTATCTGGAAGTAGAGACTGACCCCCACCTCACTATACCCCCCTTACAGAGAGCTGTTGAGTGATAAGGTCTCCCCTGAGCCTCCTCTTCTTCTAAATACACCCAGCTCCCTCATCTTCTCCTCGCCAGACCTGGTCTCTAGACCCTTCCCCTGCTGCATTTCCCTTCTCTGGACTCTCTCCAATCCCTCAGTGTCTTTCTTTCAGTGAGGGACCCAGAACTGGACAGGGCTCAAGGTGTGGCCTCACCAGTGCAAAGTACAGAGGGACAATCCCTGCCCTGGTCCTGCTGGCCGCACTATTGCTGATCCAGGCCAGGATGCCATTGGCCTTCTTGGCCACCTGGGCACATCCTGGCTCATGTTCAGCCACCCTCAGCCAGCATTCCCAGGTCCTTTTCCAACAAGCTACTTTCCAACTGCTCTGCCCCAAGCCTTTAGCATTGCATGGAGTTGTGACCCACAACAAGCAAAAGTGCAAAAATTGGAAAGCCTCTGGTACGAGGAGTCTACCACACAAGGATTGAAGTGCATGGAAGGCAGATAAAGGGCACATGTTAATATACCTTTCTCATATCTCCCTGCATGCTTGCAAAGCTCATGCAGAATGTGTACTTTTTTTATCCAGCAGTAAGTTTCTAAAGGTGCTGGTTTCTTCCAGACACTCAGCCACTTTGATGAAGTATCATCCCCATCACAGCACTGGCCCCAGCTGTCCCACACCTGCACATTCTCCCTTGTAGAACTGCTCTTTCCCTTAATGAGTTGGTGCCATCAGCCCCAAGGAGCTGAACAAGACATTTATTCCCTTGATTCAGTGACCATGAATTTCCTCCAACACCTGGACTGGACTCTCCTATCACTGAAGTTTGTGTTTGAATTCTGTGAAAACAACAACTGAAGTCTGCTCAAGAGTCTCAAACCTTCTTGACTGGCCTAGTGGAAAGATGAAGGGGTTGCATTATGTGCCTGCTTTATTGCTAAAACCCTAAATTTTGTTTCTCCCAAGCTTTCCCTAATAGGTCAATGTTAAAACTTGAAAATTATGTATATGCTCAAAGTGAAGAGGCACAGGGAGCTTCTTTACAGCTGACTGACTGAGGATTTTAACTTTCTGGCCTACAGTCAACAGAACATCTACCCGTCCTTGTGAAGCTATAAGTGTGTCATCAGGATACCACATGCTTTGATAATTACTCTAGTGGGTATTAAAGTTAATCCCGGGCTGTATAGATCACTTACAAAACACAATAACTGAACCAGAAATCCTTATGTGAGACAGTAATGAAATCAACATCTCAAAGTGCCAGCACGTCTTTGACACGTCCGGCGTAAACTGGAACCCAAAATTCCTGCCCAGAGCAGCCAGTCAGGAATCCAACTGTTCTGAGATTATGAAATCTGAGGCATGGCAGAGCAGCTTATGTCAGATCTACTGCGTACCTATAAGCCTTAGACCAAGACTTGTGAATATAACCCATGCCTTTCCAGAATTGTGAGAAGGGTCATGAGCAACTGGTAAAATTTCAGACTGAAATAGCTAATGCATCATTCAGTGGACCCAGCTCTTCTTCCTTTAAAGACCAGACACCCATCCCAGATGCACTGATCCTACTCAGTTATATTCCCAGCTTGAAACCTCCTGTTCTGCAGAAAGCCTAGAGAAAAAACATTTTAGGTTTTCTGAAACTTGTCTCAAGGAAGACACAAAGTTAAAGCCATATCTACAAGGATGGTGAAGAGGAAAAGATATCCACCCTTCCCACCCTACTGCTCTCCTTTGCTATGTCTCCCTGAAGAAGCTGATATATTATTGTGTTCTCACAATAACATCTCACTATATTTTCCCTGTACTACTGGTGAAAGTCCCAAGTGAACTAAATAATAGTTCCCAGTTTAGTCCTCAGTCAATTTAGTCCTCAGTGAACTAAATAATAATAGCAAGCAGCATGTCCGTTTAACACCTCCCTTGGATTAGTATTTTCTCTATCTTCCCTACATCTTTGTATTATACTGTGCTGGCTAAAATACTCAATACAGAAGCTGGCCTCTAGCACTGGGCAAAAGAAGGCACCAAGTATCAATACTAAATATGACCACCTACTGCCACCACAGCTGTCTAGTGCTTGGACAACACTGGCTTAAAAGTGAAGAACTGTAATAACTAGGTTGCAATGCTAGAAGGTGGTTTTATGCATCCTGACTCATCTACAGACATGTAATTATCATCTTTGCTTAAAGACTTCCAAGCAGCTGCCTCTGCTGTGCTGGATTCACCACGTGCTCTGAAAACAGTATTCAGTAATAAGACTTTCTGTATCCCCCTGGTTAGGTGCAACAACCTTCCCTTAATTTCAAATGAAAACTTCAGCTTTTAAGTAACAGTCTGAAGCCCAGATTAGCACAGGATGTTTGGAGAGTATCAGTCCTATCTGTGTTTAAATTGGTTGAAATCAGCCCCAAGGTCTTGACCACTGTCTTTGAGGCATTATTTTTGTCTAAGTCCAGGAAATATAATAGTCTACGAGTTAAGGGTAGGTAGGAAAAATCTCCTCAAAGACCAGGAGTAAAATCCTGGGTACCTCCATGCTCCCTACTCCACATATATGGCTCTTATTCTCCCCATAAGTAAACACACAGAAATAGCCACACCTTAAAAAACACATCGCCTTGCTAAAATAAGATATTTCCCAGGAAGAGTGTCTCATCAAGCAAAAAATAAAGAAAACATAGCAGAATCTGATTTCAGACAAATTATGAGACTCACTGGGTAACACAAAATGGAACAGAATACACCTAACCATAAGCCCTCTTGGAACCACAGGAGGCAAAGGTCAAGTCCAAGCTCAGACTGTGGAGAAGATGAGGATATGGAGAGGACATAGCTGTATTAGCAGCAGCTGGGGTAGCTGAAGTGTGCAGTGGTCTTTGGGAGCAGAAGAGGAAATGCATCATCCCAATGGTGCAGCCTCTTCCTGTAGGAACTAGTAAGGAATTACAATTTTTACCCTAGATTATATACACTGGGTACATCCACTCTTATCTAGCAAGGAAAAGATGTGTCCTTTCAAAAGGACACATGATCCATGCAATGTGCTCCCAAGAAGGTGGACCTCTGTTCTTAATAACACAAAAGAAGTGGATTCCCAGTTTCATACATGGCTCCAAGAATTTAGAGGCTTTGGAGTTTCTTCTATTTCAAATGCAAACAGTGGTTGGAACAGGCTTAAATTTTTCTGTTTGGTTAAGCCTAAGAATCTTTTAAACTATGTTCCCTGACAGTGTTATTTCCACTGCATTTAATAATTTTAATCAGGCTGATTATGCTATTCTTCAGATTTGAAGGGGAGGTAATTCTCAGTGATCTCTGAGTTTCAGTGCCACTAAGACTAAACAGTTATTAATATTAATCCAAACAAGCCCTAAAGCCCCTTCAAACTAAGCTTAAATCCACAGCAAATAGACAAATTAGCAGGAACATTGGAATTAAATGGCTATTTTGGTTAAAATGTCAAACTGAGAGGACAGGAAATAAATCTTCATAAATTCTTAAACAGGAAGTTAAAAGAGTTATGTAGGTAGTTACAAATCTTATGAGCAAATTTCTGCCTGAAGCAGTAAAATCAAATTTCAGTTGGATACACATTTTAGTACTGAAGCAAATTACTGTTTATGTCTAGATCACAATCTCAAGGCTAGCAAAGGCTTCCTCCCTACATTTCTGTTACATGAGAGCAATCTGTTTCCTTCTGCCTCCCCACAGAAATTATAGACTTCAACAAGTCAATCTTTGAGAGAAATGTCTAGCAGTATGCTCTCCCAGATGTACTTGTACGTGTATGTATGTGTGTGTGTACATACCACAGCTTAATTTCTTTGAAACTTGTCACAAAATGGAACATGAAAATTTCAGTCTGAAATTTAGCTAGTGGAAACTAAAGAGATTAACCTTGCTCCCCATGCAAGGTTTTTGCAGGAATTTGTAAGCTCAGGGCAGTATCAAGTCAGATAGCTTTATTTCCCTTCCCAAAAAAATATATTGTCCTATATATCAGGTCTTCAGAGTAGTCTTTGCCCTCAGCCATCCTTTCTACAGCATCTCTGCTGGAGGCTCCTGGAAGTGTGAAATATACCTTGCATTTGTATAAGAATTGTACAATCCAGGCAGTTTGCTATAATCTTCTGAGCCAGACGTTACCCTAAAATAGTACATGTGATCACAATAAATACAGTCAAAGCAATAGAAATTAATTTGTGAAGCCATCTCTGAACTCTTCCCTCTGGAAAAGGTGATCAGTAATTTTGCTATTACTAACACCTGGTAGAATTTCTAAAAATCCATAATCCACAATTCCCCTGGCAATTGCATTCACACATCCACTTTTCTCTGGGTAACCTGTGCCAGTGTCTCACCAGCCTCACTGCAAAAAATGTGTTCCATATGTCCACTCTAAATCTACCCTCTTTCAGTTTAAAATTATCAGACCTTGTAGTGTCACTTCAGACTCTGATAAAAAAATCTTTCTTATATATGCCTTCTGTGTTGGCTGAAGAACCTCTCAACCTGTCCACTTTTGCCCTTGCCTATTCAGCCCTGAGATTACTTTGGGGAAATGATTATTCCCCACCTAGTTACAACTGTTCTCCTGCGTAGATATGACTACGTATATCCCATCCCACTCATGCACCACCCCGAAAGTCAAACTCTGATTCATATCCTTTCCCAGGGGCTACTTTAAAAATTCCTGGCCACGATTGCCATGGGAAGACTCTTTGCCTTCAGGCCATGAAAAAATTTTGTTACCCTGCATATTTTTACATGGTATGCCTGCCTTTTAGAAGGCATAATCATTCACTTTGAGGCTGCTTCATAGGAAAATAGTTTGGCAAAAATAAGTACCAAGTGGAAAACAGATGCTAAACTTGGTTGTCTGGCTCCCCAGCCACCTATGGCTGCATAAAAGGTGCACATAACTGTTATGGCCATTCTTGTAGCAGTGTGGCTGTATCAGTCCAGTGTAGGCCAGTTGCATCCATTATTTTCTATCACTTGTCAAATTAGAGCATAAATTTGTCTTTCTCAAGGCTAAACAGACAGTGTCCTAAGTCACTGGTGACTGAGACGTCTTTCTCCAGCTTGTTGTAAAGTGACGAGTTGTAAAGATCCAAGCAAGATTTGCCCATTTCAAATGAGCCACTCTCCACACGCACACACTGTAATGAGCAATCATAAACTTTAGAGAGATTTTTGAGCAGGCCTGGAATATTATGACTGTATGCAGATTATTTCCTAAAAGTGAAATCACACTTAGAAGTACAGCTACTCATGTCCTCCTTCTTCAGCTCTTGCTCCATTCAGTTGAGTTTTGAATACAGCAGGAAGTGATTCAGAAAATAATGATTTTCTGTGCTAACGCGATCTGGAAATGCATCAATTAAATTATACCACATCAGTCAGTGCTCACTTACAACTTCCCCAAAGCAGATGCAGGCAGAGGCAAAGAACTCTGCTCTGGAGGAGTGCCTGGTACAGGACTTCACAGGAAAGCAGTAGCATTGATCCCACAGTCTGAAGCCATCTACTCTGGACAATTTTAGTTTTACCCTCTTTATTTTGTGAGGAAGAGAAGACACCCAGCTGACCTCTCAGTAAGCCAGGGAGAGGCTCTTGCTTACCCCTGCAGGAAGAATAAAGCTTTGCAGCATGAGAAACACTGTCCTTCTGCATAAATTAAAAGAAAAAATATTATGCAAATACATCCTACACTACCACAGATACAACCAAAATATAACTTACTATTGGAAGATATAATTTTAGGTCCTATACTCAGCATATATTAGAACATACAGTTCTGCATATTTTCATAATTTTCCTGATTCACAGATGAACAGCAAACTTCAGAAATGTTATTTTTAGGAGGAAGAGAAGCAGACAGACAATTTCACATTGATGTGTAGACGACAAAAATAAATTAATGGCTTTTTCAATAACTACATGTACTCTAAATCCACAGTTAAGAGTTAAGGGACAGAACTGCAGCTACCAGTGACTTCCTGGTAACTGAAGTGACTTACACTGGTTATGCAGGAGAAGAACTTACATTTCTTTGTGTTTAGATATAAGGAAGGAAGGATGCAGGCTCTGGCAGTTCTTTGTATTCATCCACTGCTCAGATCTAACCCAACAGCTAGCAGCTAGAGCAGACAAGGTAAAAAATCTTCAAGAGTGCCACGCGTCAAAGCATTGGGTGTCTAGACTGGGATATGATGAGAAAATTACTTTTTCAGCTCATACAGGTCTTATGTCTGTCTCTGCTTTCCAAGCTACTCTTGGCTGCAATCTTGAAGAATTTGATTATGTCATTGTAGATTTTTATGGAGTTGTCTGTTTTCCTCCCAGCTCATTTTTTTCATTAGTTTTGTTCGTTATCTAGCATCTGTCTCTTCTTTTTCTTCCTGATCTGATTGTTGTAGTTATTACTAGAAAAGGTCTTCATTCCATAACAGGCATATGAACAATTGTCCACATTATTTACTTTGGGAATTCCAGTAGTCCAAAAATAAAAGGATCGGATTCTGATACTGACTAAGCTTATGTAAGCCTGGAATAACTCCACTGATTTGAGGAGAATTTACCTGGATTTACATTGGTATGAGTAAGACCAAAATCTGGCCCAGAGTTTCTCTTTCTTCAGTCACATTAGAATTCAACCATCAGGCAACCCTGGATGCTAATAGTTTGACTAAAACTGGAGACAGGGTTTTTCACAGAGACTGCACTTTATGGTCTTTTCCAGCTGTAGAACATCAGCTGTCTCTCCCAGCTCTTCCAGGCACTTCTGTTGATTGAAGAAATTTAAACCTCCAGCCTAAATTCCAAATAATAAGTTAAAGCTGCTACTAAAGTGTTGCTATAATTTTTTTATCATTTAAAAATTATTGTTTTGGGCTCCAAATATCATTTGTAAGAGTTATACACTGGCTGTAAGTTTTCCTGAATCCTCCTCTTTGAGGATCACTTGCAAACACCCAAGGGGTGTTTATATCCCAAGGGACATAAACTGGCTTTGCTGTAAATAAGAATTGGGCACTTCACAAGCAGCATTTCTTTTGCTGTTTATCGTCAGCAATTCTCTGCAGCACATTGATTTCATCTTCTGGATGAGCTGCATGCAGTTGTTTAGCTTCTGCTATTGAGACTTTTATCCTCTGTTGACTTTGCTTGTCTCAGGGCATGCTACTCTGGCAGTGGCACCAGGGTGTGCATCACCAGCCTTGCCTTGTGGTTCCTCATCACACACAAGTTCCCTCAGGGCAGCAGCAATTTTCCTGCAGTGCTGGCCATGGACATCAAGGGTTTTCACACTGCGGGGTCACTATCCATTGCAGACTCTAACACTGCACAATTGAATGCCACTGAAGCCACTGGAACACCATCAGACTGTAGGTCAGCAGAGTTTGGGTAGCAGCTCATTCATCCCATTGCATTATGTAAGGCATGGTGGCTGCCCATTATTGTTGCACTGGGTGATAACCCCTGTAAGAAAATTATTTTTGCCCCTGCTGATTTATTCAAAGCACTTTGAAATCAGAGGAAAACCAATAACACCCTGCAATTTTTATTTTAGCTAACTGGCGCGGCCATCTTCAGAGTTTAAATCAAAAAACTTACTGTAGCTGAAACTGTCTAAACTGAGATCCATCAACATGGTAATATCATTTTTAGCTTGCTGCCTGAGGGCACATAACTGACATTTTGTCTATATAAAGTATTGGCGTTCCTCATATGTCAGAGTTTAAACCACAGAAAGAATCTTCTGGCAGATTCTAACAGAAGTTCCCAGAGGCTGCTGAAACAGTCTATTATCTGTGTGTGCCTGTGTTGACTAAAAGTTACACATAGGCTGCACTCCACTATCCAGTAAGCAAGACACAATGCCAGCTTTATCCCTGCAGCACTTCAGAACAGGAGCATCAGGGTTGCTTTCCCACATCCATCACAGGAAGAGTTGCTCTTTGCCAAGCCCAGCAGGAGCTGCACAGCGAGTGCCCCATACCCTCACCACAGCTCTGGAAATTCACCACACTGCTCCAGCCACTTGACAAAAGGAACTAGGGCTGTATGGAGTTGGGAGAACACCGTGACAGGTCACCGACCAAATTATTTTAAAATGTTAGGGACTAGTGAAGGGTAGAAACTCCATGAAGCAGCTTGTGCTGAAAGTACCAAGAAGTATGTTGCTAACATCTTACACTTGATTTTTTTTTCATTCAAAGATAGCCCAAGGCCTAGGAGGAGTTGAATTTTTCATCTGTACTGGTTTCTTAGGGCTGCTTGAATGAGCTCTTTTTAGACTTTGGAGATTGTTGTCTAAATCCTCACTCTCGTAAAGCTAAGATGCAAATAATAAAAGCTATGCTGTGCTCTCACCAGAGATAGCAGTGTTTATCCTTGTGCTAGTTTTTATAGAAAGAGCTTGAGTGTCTGCTTGCACTAGTAAGTTCTGTGCTTTAAATTACAAGAAAACTAGTCAATGTAATGGCTCATTTTGGCTCTTCCGTTTAGAACCCCATGAGAGGAAAATGAGCAGAAAGGCTTAATTAAACAGACACTTTCTCCCCAAGTCAAAACATCAGTGTTTTAGAACAAATGGATCTCTGTTATTAAGACCAGAATTTCATTAAGGTTTTTTTGTGTCCAACATTTTAAGTCATACCAGAGCTCTAGCTACTGTTCTTCTGGCATTAAAACCAAACAACAAAACAGTCTTACAGTTACCCTGAATTAAATTTAGATACATAATAAATTGTATTTGTATTTTCTGTGAGGTTTAATGCCAAGAAAGGTTGCCACCACTTAGTCCCTGGTTCATGGTCGCAATCAGTCCCTGCAGGTAAAGCAGTTAAGCATGTGGAAAGCTTAGCCATATTCAGTGGGAGAAGAATAATGCTTGTTTATGCTTTGATCAATTTTTTTAATAATCTTCAGATTCAAACTTCGTAGTAGATATCTTGCTTCAAGTTTTAGGTGAACTTGGCACTGACAAATTTCTGTTTTACCAGGCAGACTTCCACATTTGGTCAAACACCACAGAAGAGTGTGATAACTTTTTCTATAGGTGTATATCCTCACTTGCAATAAAATACTTAGTTGAGATGCACAGCATTTTTCCCATTGTTCAAAGCTATGGTTCTGTTTTCTGCCTGTTCCAGTATTACATAGCTGCTGCCCTTCCTCCGCAAACATTAAGTTCATCTTGAGGGTAGGCTCAAGTGGTTGACCTATAACAAAGTAAACACACGTAGCTCAATCAGATGAGCTCAACGCATGCTTGTGTGAGGTTGCTTGACAGTCTGGGGTCTGTGAAACAAAATGTGGAGCTGCAGCAGTGCAAGCTGCTCCAGAGGAGAATAGTTTACATGAAGGCAAAGCAGAATTTAAATTAATATCCTCTGGTGCAGTGATGTTGCAACCTTATCCAGGATCACTCACCTCACAGGGCTTCATTTCACAGCCCCCAGGGTGGTGAAAACCACACTGTCTGCTCACTTGAGCACGCCTCCCTTGCCCATCTTACTCTTTAGGAATTATCCTTGGCTATTTTCTGCTCTAACCAGGTTCTCAGCAACACCAAGGTTGGACATATAAGAGAGAGATCTAGAGGCTGTCTACAGCATAACCCCTTACTTTCATAGTAACAGGGAGGACATCTCCCAGGGTCTAGTAGGAAACATTCAAGTGTAGTTTTTTCCCTCCAAAGTCACTGACTCAGGAGCAAAAACACAAATATAAAAAACTGTAGTAGAACGGCTCCTCAAGCCACACTAACAGTTCTGTGGCTAGGCTGGAAATCCCCTGTCCAATCCAGTTTGGCCTGGTGTGCTCTAGTCCCACCTGACACCCATTCCAGCTATTCTGCCCATGTGCCCCTTCTCAGACTTTTCCTTTCTCCCCTTCCAGACAAGCTACCCCAGGTCTGGCTTTGCTCATGCCAAGGGGACTGAAACGGAATGACCATGGTACAGCCACGGTACTGTACTCCTCACTTGTTTGTCCTCTTCTTTTTCTACCTGTATTCACCTGCAGCATCTGTGCCATGTTGCAAAACTCAGCATACATTTTGGTGCTTTTAGCATAGGAAAGTAAAAAAAAAAAAAATCCTGCACACACCTTGGGGCAGTTTGAAGAGACAAAATTCAGATTGCACTTGCAATTTAATTAAGAGCCAAATTTTCAAGCACCAGTTTTCCTGACATGGGTAGGAAATCAAACACACAAGTCACTGTCTGCAAGGCAGTGTCATGTCTGAACACATCAAACTTCAGATGCAGAAAAGAATCTATTCCAAGATAGTTGCAAATGAAAGTGGAAATCTGTCACTACAAAACTAAGTTTTAATGGCAAATTTTTATATGGCATTAAATGATCACATCAGACTCAAAATTTGTTCACAGTAATTCAACATCCTATATACCAAGTGATGACTGGTAAACTTGAAAAGGAAAAGGTCAGTAACTTGTATGAAATAATTATTCCCTGCATGCAAAAGACAGCTGTTTTCAGCATCTAGAGTCAATACATGTCACTGATTGTCTGCAGAAGGGCTCTTTCTGTATATGGAGTTGATCAAAATGCAGATGTGAACAATGTTCATATCTTAAATGGAGCTTCTTTTCATATTACTTTTCATATTTCTTTTCCTTCAATACTTTCTCATCACAATGTAAAATGATTATTATATGATTGCTGGTGGTATAATATTTCAAACCCACCATTAGTTAAGATTTCAACTCAAAAAATAATCTAAGCTAATGCATTTTTGAAACAGAGCTTTTCTGGCAGGAAAACTTGGGGTAAACCAAGAGCTAATGAACACAGCCAATAATCAAGAACTCCAGTATCTTTAGCACACTTTTCACGCCTAGCATTCAAGGACTGCCTGGAACTCCTAAAAGTGAATGAGTTCTTTCTTCAAACACACAAAAGTTAAGTTAAATACATACAAGTAGACAACACCCTAACAGCAGCAATATTGTCTAGCTCATCTCCTTCCTATGTCTTGGTGTAGTAAGAGAAGCCTGGCCTAGGATGAGAACTCCAGTGCTCATCCTGCACAGGGAACAGAGTCCAGCCTCCTACAGCAGTGGGGCATAGCAATCTCTCTCATGCCCTTCAGGTGGTGTTTATTCCTGCTGTCAACAGCAGCAGTGGCATGCTGACAGTGTTACCAAAACTGTTTTGACTTGCTGCAGGACTAAACAAACTCACTGGATTGGGAACTACACCTCTCAACAAAATCCATCCTACAACTCCTATGGCACTACTAGTCTCCTATTTGCACTCCTCTATATTTTAGTGCGGGGAAACACGTGTGTGAGCGTGTGCATTATTCTGAAGCTTAGGTTCAGAACATTCAGCAATTCACATTGTCACTGGAGACATAACTGTTGAATTTTTAACAGCTTGGAATCAACTGAGAGTTAAAGGTCAGTTTGCATTAGGTTTTCTACTTAATGAGTAAAACTTAAGAGCTCAAAAATATGTCTCCTCCAAATGAATATATTTAATCCAGCAGTTTATTTCAGAGCAGTGATACTTTGAAAGGTATAAGCATGATAGTTACTGTCCTATCATAAGGAAAACAAAACCCAAGTGCTGTCCTGAGAGGTTTTCAGGATTTTATCACCTACGCAAAAGTCAAACATTCTTTTAAAGGAATTGCCTTAAAAATATAAAAGATATTTTAATCAAATTCCTGGACTGTATTATCTTGTCACCTGTGCCCAGCAATAGAACTCTTTTTTCCTTTAATAGATATTTTTTCTTAAAACATCCTGATCACAAATAACCTTTGTTTATGTAAGTAAAACACAACAGAACAACTTAGTCCTGAGCCTCTTCAGGTCAGTGGGAAACCTGCCTCTCCTTGTATCACAGAGCATCTCAGCCTGTGACATGCACAAGCTCTACCCTGCAAAGCCATTTATTTCACCCTCCCAAATGGAGTTCATGGACAAGGGGGGGGGGGAGGGGGGTGCTCTCAGACTCTCTGAGGATCACGGCCAAGAGATGCTTTCCAAATGAACCACAATAGAATAGCTTGGCATGCAGCAGCCAGCTGACAGATGAGAGTCCTGTGGGAAAGAAGTCCTCGGTTCTGATTTACAGAGTGAAAGGGCAGCAGTATCTCTGGCATCTTTGGGCAGGGACTTACAGGGACGAAGTAGCAGCTGCCCAGTCTGCATAAATTTATGAACGGGTGAGACAAGCAGGCTACTATCTGCTGGCCCTTTGGAAAATGAAAGGTGTGACCAGATTGCGCAGAGAGAAAGAGCTCAGGTTCAAACCCTGAAGGGCTGCATAGAGGCTGTGGAAAGCAAATTACCTCAAAGGATATACTGAAATTAATTGTAAGCAAAGATATAGGGTAGTATTCAGTAGTGGCTGGTGGAGCCCTGGAAGCATGTGCAAAACAAATTACAGCAATTTTTTTCTATGCAGTAAACCTGAATGAGAGGCATTACAGTTAAAAGTGTCTATAGACAAACTGTTGTCAGGGAAAGGTGCACACCCAAAATAGTCTCTAGACAATCATGACTTAACAAAAAGCTATCTCAACTAAGAACTCTAAAGATACTTTGCGTCAATAGCTCTGAGAACCCTTTAATTTTGTTTTGAAGTTTATTTGACTTGCTTTGATATTTTTTACCAGGACACTTTGGTACAAAAACTACTACTTATACCTTCTAATGGAATAGCTAGGAGATGCAATGCTTACTTAACTTGCAAAAATTATCAGATACTGAATATAATTTAAAAATATCTAATCAAAGAATTTACTATTATAGTATAAGGAAGATGCTTCAGCCTGCTCAATTTATTACAAGATACCCAGACAAGACAAAGACACAGTCTAGTGTTTCAAATGGCAGAGCTGCAGGTCCAGGAAACACAGTGCTGATATTTCTGAAAAGGTTAAAGTTAGAGCTCATCCCAGGAAAAAACAACTACATTGGTTTTTCAATGGTTTTCAATTGTTTCATTGGTTTTCTCAAACATTCACTCTTGCCCCTGCAACTATGCTTCTCTGGTAAAGATCCTTAAGAAATAGGACCTAAGAGAGAAGATGGGCAAAAGAATGCAGATTCCCAAGCAACTGCTGGAATTGTAATCAAAAGTTTCCTGATCATCTAGTCCCTTATACAGCATAGAGGAAAAATAAGAATTTTAAAACAAAGCAGCTTAAGAGTAACATCTAGTACCACATCAAAACACAAAATTTTCCTGCAAAAAGCGTGAAGAGATGTAGCCTGAGTCCAGAATACACACAATAACCTGAAGTGTGAACCCCAAAGGAGAACCTGAAAAGCATCAAGAGGATGAAGGGGCTCAGGTGAGCAAGGATCATTAGTCAAGGGGCTTCAAGATTTTCCACATGCAGGTCAGCAAAAAAATTACATTCCTAACCCAGGGGAAGTCCTAGACCACAGAGAAATAAATGTAACACACAATAAACAGGAACCAGCTCCTCTGAATACTGTCCCAGGCTTCTTGTGTTGTCAGTCTAAACTGAGCCATTAGAGACTTAATGATTTTCTACATTTCAGGGACTTAATTACAGATTTATTCTCTATGCAGAAGTCTAGGATTAGGTGTCTTCCCAAGTAAAATACCAGGAATACAGTCACTATGTTTTACACTAGGGTTTAATATTATCATTAATGACCACAGATGACAGTAAAAACTTGCCTATTAACCAAACTTTCAGATAATTTCCAGAAACTAATCAGCCATTTCATATAGATCATTATTTTTGCAGTCACTCTCCCTCTTCACAGATTGCAAGTCACAGAAAAATTCTTGCATGGAGGACTGCTCAAATTGTGTGTGCCAAGTTAACTCTAAATCTTTCAGGAAAACAGATATAGCTGTGATGAAGCCAAGGGGGTGAAACACACTCCCATGTGTTTCTCATTTCCTAGTCAGCACAATCTGCAGTAGAAACACAGAGAGCAGACAGAAAAATGCATAGTTTGTTTCAGCTTTGGTGCTTGTACAGGCAGTTATTGTGAGTGCAGCTGTTGAAAGATGAAGGCATTTCTCTTCCCTTTGCCTGTCAGACAGGTGATGACATCCCAAGGAACCTTACCTGAGATATTGCACACTCATAACACCACTATTAACATTTTTCTTCTCAGGTGTCATCAGCTTTGCAATAATTCATTAGATTTGGTGATCATTAAATACTTTTTGCTATGCTCAGGGCCTTTGCCCTTGCCTTTTCCCATGCACCTGTGCTGCCTTTCCTCTGGAGCCAGGGAACAAGATCCACATTTCTCCTTAGGCTATATCTTCTGTGAGAAGCTGCCTGCCAATTTTCTGCCAAGAAATGGTGGCAGAATTGAGACCAGAAGAAGGTCAATTAAGCTTTGTACTGTGGGGAACTATGGAGCAAGTCTATACATTGCATACATGTGTGCAGTGTAGGCACAGAGCAAGGGCTGGACCAGAGGAGCATTTATCCCAGGACACTGCTCAGAGGCAAAAACTTAGGCCAGAAACACCTCAGAAATTAGGTCAGCAAGTCATTACCAGCAGTGGAAGTTTTGGGGAGGGAGTGAAGAGCTTTTTAAACCACAGGGCACTGTGAGTCAAGTGTATTTCTATAGGATGCAAGTGTTTTTAGCAGGCCAGAATTTAGAACCAATGCTGTGTGTGAAAAACAACGTATACCCAAGCATGGGAAAACAGGTCCTCTCTACTCTGCTTTCATCCAAGCCTGCTTAGCAGAGATGCCTCCTTCATGAGACTGGTCACTTCTGGTTTCCTCTAACACCAGTGTTGACACAAAACTGGTGCTCATACCTTAGGTAGGCCAGATTACCTCTGGAGAGGCTGTACCCTTCATGAAATACTGAAAAGGCATCTGGCAAACTGGCTTCTCACTTGGGCAACCCAAGCTGCCTGACAAAAATTAGGCAGAAGGGGATTAACTCCCAATACCTCTCCTAACATGTTTCAGTGGGAATTTCCCAAAATGAAGCAACATCAAAGGGTAAGAGTTATGCATCTGTGTGTATTTACCCTAATTCTATTCCTCAGGTTCCTCTCTCCCTCGCAAAAAAAACCCCAAAAAAAACCACAAAAAAAACACAAAAAAAAACACAAACAAAAAAACCACAGAAAACTCATTAAGATCTATAGCACCTTGGTACAAAGCAGAGAATGTTCTAAGGACTACTGGAATTTCCACAAAGGGAACAGAGATGAAATTATGTGTTAAGGAGATTCAGTACCAAACAGTTATCTGAGTTTGGGGCTTCTTTTTCTTTCCTTTTTGTTTTGGAGGAACACGTAAATGTCATGGACTTGGCTTTTCTTTTTATTTGAAAGGTGGAGAGAGGATGATGGTGGGGGTGTTAGGTTTTTGTTTAAATTAGTGCTTTGTGTTATATTGCCAGCACAGGGTAATATATATGGAGCTGTGAACAGAGAGGACTAATGCCTGATGCCTGCACTTTCCATTCCCATGATCCAAGGAGCAGGTGTCCCCAGCAACACCCCTGCTGGCACCCAGGCACAAGCCCTTCATGTCTCTGATGAAGGCATCATTGAAGACTGAAGACTGGCAGGGGAAGGGACAGCAGGTTTTAAGCACAGACGAGAATCCCTAATGTGAGAGGCGAGAAGCAGTGGATGGAAGGGTCACTTAGAGTGGGTGGCAAGGGCTGCTTGCAGCACATGGACAGAGTGAAACAGGGAAAGTTGCAGTATGGGAAAGTGAGAGCTGCTGCAGCCATCCTGAAACAGTCAAGCGTCAAGGAGCATTGAAAGAGCAAAAACATCACTAAAATTTTGACAAGATACTGGGACTAGAATTTGGCTTGTGTCCTGGGTTATTAAGAAGAGAAGGCTCCTTCATTTCAGGAACAGATGGTTTGGTACCCTGGAATTGTTTCTGAATTAAGGATTCTGTTGATGTTTTGGGGTAAACGGGCTTGATGTCAAAAGCTACCTTGACCTAATCTTCCCCAGATTTTCCTCATGATACATGACCCCGATTCCTATAGGAAAAGATGATTGTGAAGGTTTTTTTCCTGAACAAACAAATCAAGTGTTCATTTCCACTTCAAAAATACAAGTTTGGCTTTGAAAATTCCAAGAAATTAAATTAATGGATCTGAACAAACAGCTTTTAACAGCCCCCACCATAATATCATACGTTCTCCCTGAGGACATTATTCCCCAGCTCCTTTCTAAAGATTCTAGAAGAAAAATGCAAAGGGAAACATAATTAAGGATAGCTGTGGGGAAATTACCCTTTTACCAATTTCCAGAACAATTAATTCCTTGGGATCTGACCAAATAATTATATAATCTTTATTACTGCACAAGAGTGAACTTATAAAAATAAAGGATTTATCTTTGTTTCCATTTCTCATTTCCATTTCCCCAAGCAAACCATAAGTTCTGAAAAGCTTGATACAGACTCTCACAGAGTACAGGTGAGATACTTTATGGAAAGAGTGATGTTGGGAGAGGATCTGAAAACAGGCAAGTGGGAAGCAAGGGGTTGATTTGACCAAAGGCAACAATAATTTTTCCACAGGAGATAGTTTGTGCACAAACTAGAGCTATCCCTCATCCAGCAGCACCACACTGACTCTGGAAGCAACCGGTCACCCAGGAAATTGTGACAGAGAAGTACTGCTGGATAAGAAGAGCAGAGTTCCCAATATTGATTTTGTAATAACTTTTATGGAAGAAGATACTTCGAAAACCTTGAGGTAAATTTACCAACAGTTATCCAAGAAGCCTTGTAGCATCCTACCATCCCAAGATGGACAATTTAATTTTGGGGTGTGTTGCAAATTTTAATGTTTCTGTCAGTTTTTTTAACTGATCATATCTTTCTGGTAAAAATGGTTAATCATACTTGGGATTTTTTCATACCTTCCCTCATTTTCCACCATCATTCACCTTCCATCACTACTCACCTCTAAATTTCTCTATTTCAGTTTGCTGATAAGTACTGTCTATTCTTTCCACTTCCCCTGCAGAAAAGCAGTGAAAATATAATGTCATACTAAGACATACAAAGATTCAAGAACCAATTCTACAAGAAGCTTCTACGTATATAAGTATGCTAGCCATCCTTGGCTCAAAGTAAATGTTTCACTTCAATGCTTGACTGAGATCCTAAACCTAATCTTCAGATTAACTTCTTTGAAGCTTATATACATCACTGCACTTCCGAGTCTTATTAACTGTGGGGAACTCAGAGGTGTAGGCAAGATCATGTAGGTACAGTTCCCCACACTTTTCCTTGCTACGGGAGAGAGATGTCTGTGTGCAATTCATGCAGATATTTAATGAAAAACAATGCAAGAGTGCTCTTACCAAGTGATTGTAAAAGTAGCCCGGTATAAATAAAATGTGCCAGTTTGCATTTTCATCCCAGACTATAGCCCCAAGTTTTAAGAACTTTTTTCCTAGCTGCTGAAGATTTTCATATAGGTAAGTTCACAGCTTCATAAATCGTTGTTATGCTTATTTTGCCTGTGAGCTATTTTGTCTGAATTTGTAACAAGACATAAACTTTCTGTTCTCTTAAAGTGTAATCATAAATGTATCTTTATGAACACAGAGATCAAAAAAATGCTTCTAGTTTCAGTAGTAGTGAAGTTTTCCAATATAAGTCAGTATGCTGAAGCAATACAAGTTCATAGCCAGCACACAATATAACCAACCAGTTTATTTTTTAAAAATAAAACAAACACTGCTGTAACTCCACATTTGCAAGAAGAAAAAGTATCAGTTAATTGTCACTATATGATGATTTACATATAAGCAAGAAGCTGGAGATTTATAGCCCAGTTGTTCTCATAACCAAGCCTAGTGACTACGTCTCTCTGCTCATCCTAACAGAAACATCTGCCTAACCACCAGAGCTAGGGATAACACTGCTATCTGACATTCCACTGGTTTACAAGGACAACACACTTAGAGCTGCAAATCTGCTACAAGCAAACAGCTAAATACTCTGCTGAATGCATCACAATCATTATGATTACTCAGATGTTTCCTCCTATCCTTAGTAACAGGCTAACATGGATCTTGATCCAAAAGGATCAAGCTTCTGCTCCTCATCTCATAAAATTTGATGGGGTTTAGTGTATGGGTTTTTGAGGCACTTTTTTCTAACAGCTTTTCCTGGCAGAACTTACAAGCTAATGAATACTTCTAAAAGACCTTTCTTGTGCCAACATCTGACAGCAGAACTCAAATTCAGAAATACAGAAAAAGCCCTTGGGAGAGAGAATCCAAACAGTAAAGCTCACCACTTTTGCAAAGTGTTGCTGCTGGTTCCAGTTCTCCCTCTGCATGGCTTGTTCCTCTTGGCTGCTTTCAGCACAGATTAGTAACCTTCAACCCTGACAAATATGTTGTCCTCATGCTTTTATGATCTCATAATCTCTCAAAAGGTGCCACATTCTGAGATTAAATACACCAGAATCCCAGTGGCAGCATAATAGAGATGCGGCTGTGATTAATGCCAATTAAAACAGTAGCAGCATGTGTCAGCTGTTACAATTACTGTTAATTAGCAAGTTTTAAACCCTCCTTTATCAGGCTCCACTTCAAAGCTTGCGACTAGAATAGGTCATGAGTTCATGATTCCTTAGTCCTTTGAATGACTTTCTGCTAGAGAGCTACTACATGAAAGGCTTTACCAGAAAAGCTTTGCATGATCTGTTGGTATTTCCCTGGAAAATGCCTGGTAAAGAATAAAGGAACTTCAGCTATGGGGCGAATCTGGGCACAGGACACTGCCCAGATGAACTCGTAAACACAATTTGCTTACAGCGTTCCCCACAGCATGTTAAATTTCACTGATAAATATACAATTTAAACAATCCAAGAAAGTGTCTACAATAAAGTTGTGCAAATATCAATCAAAAGAGAAGAGAAGGTTGCTCTTAAACCTACTTACCATGTGTCACATCAATTTTAGAAACATGGTATCTTCTCCCACCACAGCAAGTGAGCCCCTGCTCAGGATTCTTTTCAATTCTACTGGGAGGTCTGCCTGAAGCACGTGCAGACACGCTGGCTGCACCTATCCCGGGAAAATAAACACTGCAGGGATGCTGCCAGGCCCAACCATTGATGCTATCACCCTGGTAGAACAGTCACTGGCATGCTGGGACCCATGCTGTCCCAGGAAACAGCATCCCACATGGGGGCACAAATCCAGAGGGGCCAGGAGCCTCACCCTGCATCCACCCCCTCTGGCAGGAGCGAATAGGATGTGGTCAAAAAGCAGCAGTTAGCCCCCAGGCTAAAGAACAGACCTTGGCATTAGCTCACAATAATTCTAATAAACACAGCTTTATTAGGGATAGCTTTAACTATATTAAACTATATTATTGAACAGGTTATCTGGGCTTCAGCACAAGGTGGGCACCTCTTAGGCCCCAACAAACCTGCCCTACCCAGGCAGCTGCCACATTTCTGCTCCAGTTGTTACCTAAATCAGTGTCTCACCCCTTGTCCACCAGTTAAGTCACAATAATACATGTCCCATGGGATGCAGGAACAGCAGGTCCAGTGTTGGATGTCATTGCAGACCAGAACAGCCACCCATGTCCCCAGAACGATTAATTCACTACAAATTTTAATCATCTTAAATAAAGAAAAGGAATTAATCCTCAAAGCTCTTTCAGGCAATGGCCGAATGCTGCAGGGATATCCTGCAGGCCTAGGGATCACCAAGGGCATTTGACATCACACAGGAGCAGGCAGCTGTGGCCCAAAACACAGCTGCTTTCCCAAGCATGCAGCTGCTTGTGCATATTCCTGGTACTTAGATGACTTCCGAGGGCACTTGCTCCAACAACAGCATGGTCTCCTCTGTTACTAATACCAAAGAAACCACCACTTACTGCCTGAGAGTCTTACTGTGACTAGGAAATCATGTTTCATATTTCAAAGGTAACTTAAAAATTACAGTATGCAGTGCTTGACGTCTTAAGAGATCTATACATCACGTTGACACATATAAACAAAAAATGAGACCATACTGCATAATGTCAAGCAGCTTTTTAGCTTGTTTTAAAAGAGGCAACCTTTACAATGTAAAGACACACTTTATTTAGGTCTGAATGGGTCATTTTTCTCTTCCTGTTGTTTTTTTTCCTGACAGCAAACATTCTTTTTTTTTCTTCACCAAAAAGAGTTTTATCTCAAGCAGCTCCAAAACTTTCCTGATCTCTATAGAAAAATATAATAAATTCTGAAGTTTTTGTAGTTTTTGTTAGTTTTTAATAGAACTATGGAAAGCTTTCAGCAGCTACTTCACTTTCCATCAAGAAAGAGTGTACAGGGCTCTCAGTAACACTTCTTACCAAGAGATTTGTGCCAGCAGCACGGGAAGAAGCAGGTACATTATTCTGTGATTAAGAACTAGCAGGTTTGTTCTCCATTTATTTCAACCATCGTATTAGTACAGCGAAGACATCTGCCTAACATTTCCTTTCACTCTGGTTCATGTGAGCTAAGTAACACATAAGCTAAAAAAAATGGGCTTTCAGCAGCTTTCAATAGCAAGGAAAAATAAACTCCTGCAGTATTATAGATGGACAATCTCTGTGTTGGCTTCATTACCTTCTGTTATTTCAAGAAAATTAGTGGCTTTGCACTGACAAAACCCATGCAAAAGAATAATGTGTTGAGCTCACTTTGTCCAATATGTGCAGTAAAGTTTTAGTTAATGATCTTCCACTTAAAACACTAGGATTCTGTATCACCATAAACATGTAACCAAGGCATTTGTTTCAGTATGCCTAAGTCCCCAAATTTTAATGGAGGCACCATGTTGTATCTATTCCTCTGCTCTGCTCAGGGTGGGAGCCAGGAAAAGCTTTTGGTGCACACAGCACTCAGTGCATGCTGTACTTCCATCCATCACCCATCTCACAACTACACGTAAATAATTTTGTGACAGAGGTAGCACAACCTGAACAGTATCGCTGAGCCAAACGCAGCACTGCTTCTTGTAACACCTTCTCCTGTCCCCATCTGGTGTGCACACATATATAAACAGATGCATTTATCAGATGCCTGTGTCTTTATTGTACAGATACCATATACCCTTTTCAATCTGTTTCTTTTCAACAGATGGTTCTGTCATTGTCCCATTTGCTGCCTGCAAAGAGGCTGTACTTCAGGAACTTTTATTCCAGGTACCTATCACTAGACTGTCTGTAGTGAAAAAAAGTTAATATTAGTTTTAAGCGAACATTTACATTTATGTATAATACTATTTAATATTTCTAATGTAGATAACTTTGGGGATTATTTTATTCTACTATACTAAGAAGAAATCTCTTCAAATGGCACAGATAGGGAAAAAAATACCCTGAAGTTAAAAAAAAAAAAACTAATTCTTTCAAATATTATTTCTGAGTCACAAATCTGTTGCTCCTGCAGATACAGGGACATGGTCCCAAGAAAGGCTGACCACTTCATCACCTCATTTATTGGAAGATAGTTGTGAAATTTCCCCAGTAGATAGACAACTGCAGTGATGGAAAATCCATGCTGCTGAAAGGGCTTCACAAGAAATTTCATTTTTGTCTCTCTGTCTTGTCATCTGATAGAAATTTAGAAGATGCCTTCTTCAAAAATATTTGTCCTGGCAGCCCATCCAAACAACATCCAGCAGACCCCTCCAAATTTCCAATAAACATCTCAAAAACCTTCACTAGTTCCCTAGAGGTCACAGGGATTGATTCTCATTCCCATTCTATGTAGTGAGTAGACTATGACCCCCTCTACTCTGCCACAGCCCTGGCCTGAGGTCTCCTTCACAATTAAGAGCTTGGAGGATTATGTACATTGCAGACATGGAGAGCAAGCAAGTGTTGTTGACGTGCACACACTTTGCTCTGGAGTCCAAACTCACAGTCCTCACCCTATTCCCTAGCCAAGGACGGCAGGAAGGGTGCAAGTGGATGGGCTGCGCACGAAGCCTAGGGTATGCAGCAGTAGCTGGTCCCACTTGCCTCCTGCATCCTCACCCTGGAGGACCTGGGACTTACAAGGGGAAATGGGAAGAGGGACAGGGAAAGTCGCATACAGCCGACGAGGTGCCGCAGGCGGCTGGGCAAGGTCGGGAATAGAATGCCCACGGTGCCGCTGACGGTGGCAGCGTCCGGACGCGGCTCGGCGCCCCTTTTCACCCTTTCTCCGCCCTGCCGGACCGCCCCTCGCCCGGGGGTGAGCTGTGGCCGCCGTCGCTGCATCAGGCAGCCAGGCCCGCGGGGTTCGGGACAGGCAGCGGTCACCGAAGGGACAGCCTGAGGGCTGCTGCTTCCCGGGAGAGACGAGCCCGGTGCGCACACGTACGAATGCACAACCGTAACCACACACATACGCACACCTGGGGTGGAGGGCATACGAAACAAACCCTCGGCCAGGTGTCAGCTTCGGGGGCAGCCTGGCCCGGCCATGCCCAGCGCGGGTCCCTCCGTCCCGCAGCTCCCGTGCTCGGCGCTGTGCCGGCGCGGGGGCTCCAGGACCGACCTGGTCTCCTGGGGGTTTCGCTTCTCCATCCCATATCCGAGTGCCTTCCCCCCACAAAATAAAATACCCAGAAGCAAAGACTATTTTAAAAGAGAAGCCGCGCGAGGCGGAGGCAGCGGTCTCCGGACCGCCCGCACAAACGCTGCGCTGCCCAGCCGCCCGCCTGGGCTGCGCGGCGCTAATTCCGCAGCACCGGAGACATGAGGATCTCATACCTCCGGACAACTGCGTGAGTCATAAATACACGGCGCAGGGCTGAAAGTCGACACTGTTTACAGCGACTTTGCCGCGGCCTTCGCCGAGTCAAACCACCACCCCCCGCGCAGGGGCCGGGCTGCGCGGAGGTTCCGCATCCCGCACCCCGCACTGCGGCTTCCGCGGGGAACTCGCGGCGGTGGCGGCACCTGCGGCCGGCGGGGGGCGAGGAGGGGACGGCCTCCTCGCCGCCGCCACCGGCCGTCGGTCGGTCCGTCAGTCCGTCCGTCCGCGCGAGCGGCGCTGGGGAGGGACGCGGTGTTGGGTTACCCCGGCCCGGCCCCGCCGCCGCCGCGGGGCCAGCGGGTGCCGCGGGGCTGCTCCGGCGGCCGCGCAGCCCACGGTATGTCGGGCCGGTGACTTCAGCCGGGAGATATTTGGAGGCTCCGCGGGGTCCGGTGCGGGGGGCCAGCGTGTGTTTGGGTCTGAAAGCGAATCAGCGGAGGGCGCGTCACTGCCAAAGGGCCCTATAAATCCATCTGCGGCGCCGAGTCGCCCTGGCAAAGCCCCCGCGTCCGCACGTCCGGCTCCGCGCTCACTCCGTCCGCGGGTGCGGCGCCCCCCGCGCCTCGGCCAGCCCCGCGCCCCCACCCAGCCCCGCCGGCGCCCGGGGGGCCGGCGCGCCCAGGCCCAGCCGGAGCGGGCGTTCCCGACACCGGCCCAGCTTCCCGCCGCGTTCCCGCTTGGATCTAAGCTTTCGCCTCGACGGGACCCCGCTCTGGAGGAGGAAGCCTCACTGCTGCTGCTGCTACCGGCTCTACAAATCCCAGTGCCAGCCTCTGAGTCTCACAGCAGGCTGAGCGGGGGTGGTTTGATTTTTATTTTTTTAATCGTTTTCACCTTCCTTCCTCCGTTGGGGTGGGGTTTTTCTTGGCATTCTTTTTTTTTTCTCCTTTTTTTTTTTTTTTTTTTCTTTTTCTCCCGCCGTGGTGTGCGTGCCCGAGCGGTGCGGGGGTCCCGGCAGTGCTGGACGAGCTGGCGTTACAGGAGCGCTGATGTCTTCATCTGACTCCCCGCAGTTGTTGATGGAGTGTCTTTCTCAGATTTCCAGGCAGGGTCCCAAGCGCACCACCCAGCGCCATCTCCCGCTGCCAGGCGGCGCCCCCCTCGGCTCGGGCCACTCCCGCCGCTGCTGAGCGCGGCTCCGGGGCCGGGCGGGCAGAGACCCCCGCGGCGCCGCTCCTGCCGCGGGCACAGCACCTGCGGCGGCGGCGGGGGAGGCCGCCGGGGACTGTGCTGCCGGCCTTCGCTGCCTTCACCCAGACCCGCGACCTTACACCCCCTGCTCCATACGAATCCCCCTTCCCCCGTCCTTTGAGCAAAGAGGGTGCCGGCAGTCGGACCTTGACCTGCCCACATGAATCGGCCGGCCGGCCGGTCGACTCCACGGCGTTAATGTCCATCTCGGGTCCGACGAGACCAGCTCAGAGGTGAGGGCGAGGATGGGAGCGCGGGGGAGAGGGCGGGGCGGGCGGACACTCTCCGGGGCGCCCCGCAGCTCCCCGAACGCGACGAGGTGCGAAGGCAGCGGCCGGCGGAGAAAGCGCGCACCGAGCGGCAGCCGCGCCCTAAGCCCGCCGCTGGACCGGGACCTCCGTGGTTCCCTCCCGGCGGGGCTGCTCCTCCCGTGCCGGACACTGCCCTGTGCCGCCGCCTGGGCCAAGCCGAACCGGGTTTGGGGCAGCTGTTACCCCCGGGCGGCGTGCAGAGGGCAGCGGGTACGTGCCGTGGCAGACTTCGGGCAGGGCGGCCGGAGAACGAGGAGAAGAAAAGGAAAAGGGACAAGGGAAGGGAAGGGGAGAAGAGAGAAGAAAGAGGATCGATGAAAAAAAGAGAGAGAGACTGAAAGAAAGACTAGGGGAGGAGAACAATACCAGGAGTGGAAAACGAGAAGGGAAGAGGAAAATTCAAGGGAGATGGAAACAAAAGAGGAAAGAAAAAAATGAAAGTGGAAGCAGAAAAGGGAAGGGAAAAAAGAAAACTTGAAGCAAGGGAAGGGAAATAGGAAGAAAAGAAGAAGACAATAGGGAAAGAGGAAAGAATGGGAAAAAGGAAGAGTGTAAGGGAAAACGGTGGCAAGTGAAGATGAAAGGAAAAAGAAAAGGAGAGTAAAAATTAAGAGGAAAGAGAGGACTGGATAAGGGAAGGGAAATGGTGGAGGGAAGAAGAAATGGAAGGAGATAAAGGAAGAGAAAGAGAGAGAAAGGGAAAGGAAAGTTTGCTTGTAGCACATCAGATCTGCGCAGACCAGCACCCCAGATCAGCCCAGTCCTCCCTGGTCCAGCTTGAGAACAGGTGCTGCCCAGGTGCTCAACAAGCGCAAGGTGACCTGCCTGCCAGTCATCACAGGGACATGGTTACAGTCCCTGTCTCTAGAAACAGACTTCTGGGGCCTCCTTACCTGCCTTCCCCAGAGCAGCTTTCTCAGGCATAAAGGGACTGGAGGCCATCCTGTGCCTCCTTCTCCCACTCCTGGGGACAGCCCACCTCGCTCGCTCTGGCTGCACAAGGAGCAGTTGTTGTTCCATCCAATGTCCTCAGGCCTGTCCTGGGTGAACCAGTGTGATCTGGGGTGCAGGACTGCTTAGCTTTGTCTCAGGGCTGGCACAACTGGTTCAGGACTGGGGGAACATAGCAGATAGGAGCTCACCCTGCCTCTTCTTTCTGCCAGGGACCTGTGTTGGAAGGAGATCTAAGATGAAGTTATGGGATGTTGTGGCTGTCTGCGTGGTGCTGCTCAACACAGTCTCCACCTTGCCCCTGCCCACCGGTAAGACGCCTCCCAAGGGGTCCCCTTCAGTGGTAGAGGGACCTGAAGATGATCTCTCCCCCATCAGCCTGCTGCCTCCCTATGCTGTGCACAGTGACTGTAAGAAACATTCCCCTTTGTAGCAACTGCTGTCTGTCCTGCTAAACTTGCTTCCCTTTGCTCAGGCATCAGGACGAGGAAAGAATCCTCCCATTTTGTGCCCCTTTTTCTCCATAGGCAGTGTCATTGGCTTTGGTCTTGTTTGAGCAGCTCCAAACCTAGTCATTCTCCAAAGCTTGGGGCTGACAATTGCAGTGATGATGCCCCCTGCCTGCTCCAGGCCTGCCTTCCTGGCCGTCTTAGGATCCCTCGGGTTGACAAACATGGGGAGGTGGGTGGTACAAGTTTGTTGTATGCAGAGAAGCCGAGAGGAGGATCTGGTTCATACCCCTCACAGCACATGCACTGAAACTCCTTCTCCACTGCAACAGCCTCCTCTCCCTGCTCGGACCTGCCAATGCAATTATTCTCTGCCTGTAGTGGGCGCAAGTCCTGATGGAGGTTTGGCTCTGTGATGGGAGGCGCCATACACATCCTGGAGTACTGCTGAGCTTCATTAAATCCTCCTTGGATTCTGATCTCAAAATTAGTGTGTCCGCATGGAAATTTACTGAAGAGTAGCTGTGGCACTGTTAGGAGCTTGATGCAGAGAAATCCACATGAGCTAGCTCACATTAAGACAGTTTACAATCCAAATGACAGATCATAATGCCTTGCTAATAATAGGTCCTGTACCTACAATAGCAGATACAGAATTTTCACAGTGGAATGTGAGCATTATGTTAACTCTGGTGGCTTTTTAAAGAGAGAGGTAATATGACTCAGTAAGAAGTGGTAAGATACTCACAAGAATAGTGGAGACACTCATTTAGCAAAGGTGCAGAGGCAGTTTGAAGGTAGTTTCTTTTTTCGTTGCTCATGCCCCTCTCTGTTTAGCTCCTTACAGGATACAGACAGTATCCAGTAATTGGGATTAATTTCTATTTCCTTTTCTGGAGGTATGTCCTTTCCCTGCGCTGTCACAACTCCAGTCACAGGCAGCCACACTGGCTTCTCTGGGAGCAGCCAGGCTAACGCAGTGTGGAGGCACCGAGTTATTTGCTGTGACTTCACTTTGACCCCTCCCAAACACCCATCTCTTCTATACACACACGTTTATGCCCTTCCCTGTTTAGTTGTCTTTCTTCCCTTCTCTTGCTAGTGTTGCCCCCCCTGCTGGAATCTTGCCTAGGCTCCCGCCTCTGCGTGTCCCAGCCTGGGCTCCTGCTGCTCACAGACTGGCAACCCTGACATCCTTTTCAGCCCCTCCACACAGGGAGGTTGGCCAAAAGTGTTTCCTCACAGGGCTACAGCCTGCCAGGATCATGGAGGTATCACACATGGTGATCTTCTTCCCTATGGCAAGCCATGTGGTGGATAAGTGCTGTCCTGCAAAAGACAGTGATCAGCTTTTCAGGCTACTGTGCTGTTACCCTCTGTACAGACTTGCTGAGGTGCTGGTGGCAAGAAGAGCATTAGAGGGAAAGCATCATTAGTCAGGTTGTAGCTCTCAAAGAAGCTTCAGGGTGGGAGAGCATTAATGCTCAATTTTTCCAGAGTGATAGTATTTGTACAATGCCTGCTTTTATCTTGAAACTGCCTTCTGGGAATATGGTTCCTGGTAAGCTGATTCCTTTACAGCAGCTCAAGGGGGTAGGCAGCAGTAGTGATTCTCTCAGTTCCTAGTATCCAAAACTTCTCATCATTGCATCTTCTTTTTTCCTTTCCTGTGGATTGGATAAACAAGAAGCAGGAAGATAACCTGTGTTTTACCTGAGCTATGGTAGTATCAATATTATCTCTGTTTCCAGGATGCAGACATGGGCTTAGACATGCAGAGCTGGGTGAAAGGTTGTTGCCCAAGATAGTAATTTGAGAAAGAGTTGATAGTTTGGTCTCAATTTTTTAAGTCTGTGTATCACTAACAAATGGACCTGGCTGCAAGAGTAAAGGAAGCAGTACTGTTCTTCACATCAGAGATTGAGGAAAACCCAGGGCATTCCTGAGATCTTTGTAGGGCAGCAGTTACCACAGCAATCGAGTCTGAAAGTCAGAAATTCATCTCTATGTGCCAAGTCAGATGAGTCAGAGGAGACCTGCAGAAAGGTGACTAGGGAGAGTCTCTCTGTAAGAGAGCAGTGAAATACTCTGGTGCACTTTTATGCTGTTTGTAGTTGATTTAAAAGTGTGTGGTGTCTGCAAACAGGCTATGAGGCTGACCCTACCCAGGCACATCACTGCCTTCCTGCTGCAGTAGCACTTTGCTCATCACCTCCATCAGTGTCTTTGACATACTTGTTCTCTCCACTGACAATTTGGTGGCATGCACCATTCAGCACAGGAAAGACATAGAAGTAAGTAGACAAGAGGAATCAGTGTCTGCACCATGTAGATTTCCCTTTCCACTTGAAAGTTTCTCTTGCCATTAGAGCCCAATGTGCCACAAGCACAGAGGTGTGCTTGCAGCTCCCTGGCCGTCTGCTGGTGAACCTGCCGTGTATTCACATCCCTGTGGGTACTCTTGGTCAGCTGCTTTGCTAAGGGCTTTTGCAGGAGACAATTCACAAAAGTGGTGGGGGCACCATCATCACCTGTGTTGCCTCATATGCATAGGGCAGTGTGTGGGTCTTTAACAGGACTGGTTGCTGTGTGCATTCAGAGAAGTGCACTGCTGTCCCCTAAAGCAATCCCTTTGCAGGCTGAGTGTACTCATTTTGCTCCAAGGTCCACTGCCCATACTCCAGAGAAATTGTGTCTCCCACACACCACTTGCATCAAGGCTTAGTAGGATTGTGAGATAAAGTCCACCCTTAAGGGCAGACCAAACAGCTTGCTGGAGAACACATCTCTTTCCCAGGCCCTTGACACCTTTTTGTGTTCATGTTTAATGGGATTGCTTTCTCTGCAAGGTACTCTGAGGTCACCTGATGTTACCCCATCCCTTTCAGACTGGCTTGAAACCTCCCTTCATTCCAGGCTCCAGGCAGGGTTCTAACCTCCTGGGCTGATCAGGTGTAAGTGCTGACCTTTACTGTTCAGGGCAGTAATCAGAGATGGCAGAGGGCGCTAGCAATTGCAAACTTCTGCATTTTTAATTGGACTAGAGGCTGGAGTATCCTCCACAAATGCAGTCTATTGGAGATGAATCTGGTTATTTGTAGGTGCTTTGGCATCAATATTCATGGGATAGTTTATTTCACACCCACAAAAAACAGAATATATACAGCATTTGTAACTGTTTGTTTCCCTTATTCTGCAGTTCTCTGGAGGAAGAACACTATTAGCTTAGATACCAAATGCAAGTAGAACAAATATAAACCACATTATTATAAACTAAATACTAAGTCAGCAGCCTCAGAAGCATGACAGTGCAGAGGGAGCCAAACACTTGTTTGCATTATACACAGCTGCCAGTGAATACATCTTGTAACTGCTTGCTGTTGGATGCACATAATCACCATGCATGTGAGGGCTGGAGTGTCGTAAAATCCATTCTATGATATGGGTTCTTTCAATCAAGTGAGAACCTTTACTAAGAACTAGTGGTAAGCAGGTAAAATTAAATTAAACATGTCCTCATGGGATTTTCCCTCATAGTAAAAGGAAAAGATCGATTTTTTTCATCATGGTGTCTGCGCTACTCTAGAGCTACTGCAGTCTCAGGTATACATACTGAATATACTCCAGTGAAGACCACTCTGTTACTTAAGGGAAAAAAGTTCTGAAGTGCAGGATAATAAAGTTATATTCTCATTTTGGGTTATCCTTTGCTGCTTTTTAGGGACCTCAAAAGATTGCCAGTGAAACTATGGATGGTGTTGGATGTTTTTCAGGGGTTTGTTGACAGATAACATGCCTAGACATACTTTTCTTTCATAAGACTTTTCAGTATATTTTAGAAATACCCATGTTCAGGGTTTGCAGATGAGGAGCTTCAAAGCATTCCTTGAAAAGCTGAGGAACTCAGTTGTGTTAAGTATTCATTGGACTGTCACTGAATTCAGTGGAGGAGGCGTTCTTTGTCCACTAGTAGATCCTCTGACTGATAGATTGTAATGTCTTTGTAAATTATACTGTTCCTGTTCCTTTTACTGCAAAAAGTGGTTTTAAAATCATTAAAGTTATGAAGTTTTAAAATCATTAAAGTTATGAAGACTTTGAAAAGCCATTTGGGTCATCAAATCCCACCCTTCCACAACTGCAGATGTTCAGAGGTGAACATCTAATGCATATAGCAAATTTTCATCCCTACCCCAACCACTATATAGAGAGCTATGTAAAACTTGTAGTGCATAGGCCAAACCCTACATAACTACATTTGTTGTGGATTCCCATATTTCTGAGCTAGTAAGTGAATAAGTAGAAATAAACAAGCAATACAGCAAGCATAAACAAGCAGCATAACCATGTGCAGGATCATGAGACATCTAAATAGGCCACTGACATATTAGTGCTGGTAGAGTGGTTAGCACTGCAGAGTGGTCATTTTGTACAAAAACAGCTCGTTTTTTTGATCAAGAAATATCCTTTGGTAAAGAGAACCACAGGAAATATTTCAGTTCTTCTTGGAATTTAAATTGTGATAACAAAGAGAAGAAAGACAAGAGGATAAAAAGTATTTACTTGAGACAGCTGCAAAGAAGATATTAAGATACAAAATATATGTTAGAATATGTTGTAAGATCAAGGACTTAATAAAATTAATTTTGTGAGGTATTTCATGTAGCAGCATTTTTTTTTAAAGAATAAAGCCACTTGTATGACCTAGCCGAAGTTTAGGCTCTATGTATTATACTTGCTTAAACTGAAACCTGCTCGTACATTTCTTTGAAATCTTTGGGACTTTAAATATTTTTGGACAGGAATATTCTTCAAAAAAAGCAAACACTGAAGTCCATGTATTTATTTTCCTGTGTTGTGGCTGGCAGTGTTATAGCAGTATGCCAAAACTTTTCTGGTGGCGAAGCTTTTAGAGGCAAGCTGGTCATATCCCCTTTCAATAACAAAATGGGTACAAACATCTGGACTATCTCTGCTTCCATCCAAAGCATGTGTAATTTCTTTGGCAAAATCAGCCATTATTTAGGAAATTTCTGTAGGTTGGTAGCACCCAGTGTAACAATTAGGAAGGACCTTGCTCTTCTGAGCACACACACACCAGCTCTATCTGACAAAGTGCCAGTCCGCACTCACAGCATGAGCCCTTCTGCAGTGGAGTACATGCACCTGCCCTAGAATCAGGGACTAATTACTGTAGCAATAACAATTTTCAACTAGCAATATTAGAATCTTCCCTATTGTTCCTTTTGTAAACACATTGAACTGCAGCCAGTTGAAAGGCAACAATGAAAGATGGTGTGTTATTTATAGATCAGATCAAATCTGATAGCAGCAGAGATTGCCACAAGAAAAACATCAGCCAAGATTTTGCCTGGACTGCTCTACAGTCTATGGCCACAGGGAAGAGACTGGCTTAGAGTCCTTTTAGGGTCTGTTCTTCCTGCTTTGGTGCATGTCTTTGTTCCTTAGGGATGCTTCTAAAGCCCAGTGGGAGATGCAGCATAAGAGCACAGGCATTCTAGTAATAGCTTATGTTATTGATTTAACCATGATCTTTCCCTTCAGTGAACTGTTATTAAAGAAGGGCTAGGTTACCATAGTGGGGTTTTACTGATGTCATAAGAGAGCTGGGCTGGATCACTTCTGCATCAGGGATGGTGAAGAAAATACCACCAGTATTTCCTCCATTAAAACCTGTGTGCTTGCCTATTAGCTGGCTGCATATGTTCTTGCTAACAAATGTCACAGGTTTCACGTTTCACTCACATACACTTATCCGAGGCTCTCACAGGATTTGAGGTTCTAGCTTAACAAAATATTAGGAGTAAACTTAGGTTTTACTGGGAAGCTGGGTATTTACTCAGCATAGTATGGAAGGGTACCAGAGAGGAGTCAACAGGTATTTGTCTTGTCCAGGTTTGGCTCCTACTTGGTCGGTGGCTTCAGGCAGGGTACTGGAACTTTTTCTATCTTCTTTTACATTCTTTGTGCTGTAACTTCTTCTGATGCAAGGATGCTCTAAGGGTGCTCACCCACCCACCACCCCTTAGGATAAGGTCCTAGTGCAGGTGGGTTCCTGGCAGCATCTGCAGGAGATGCCACAAAATCTCACGTACGACTGCTGCAACGCTGACTGCTCTGTGGTGCTCAGAGCTGGTGATTCAAAGCTCTGTGCCAGAGGCAAGATTGCATCGTCCTGTTGCTTCTCTGCTCCTTGACTGCTGGGTGAGGTGTTCCTCTGCCCACCCCAGAGAGGCCAGAGGTGGGAGTCGGCAGAAGAGGGCAGCCCACCATCGGGCAGGGTCCTGTGAGCAACCTGCCTGGGCTAGGTGAGGAACGAGAAACTCCTGTGAGCAGGTCAGCTCATGACTTCCTCTGCTCCACGCAGTCCATCTGACCTGGCTCTTTCCCCCGGCGCTCAGGGACTTCCCACACTGGCAACAGCTGTGGTGGTCCTATTGTCTCCCCGCTTTCTTTCGCTGTTGAGAATCAGCATTTCTACCTGCAAGAAGGCAAGCAAAGTACAGAAAGGGAGGCACTGCCAAGCATGGCAGAGTGAAAATGCAAAGGATTGTGGATTTGTCATTTATGATGGACACATGGGAAGCTGCAGGGTTAGCTAGTGAGCTACAAACACAGAATTTGACTGCTCCATCAGGAGCAAGAACACCAGGAAGGCCTTTTAGCAGTGTTGCCTCATTGTACCTGGCTGGTGTAAGTGGCCCTAGCATCACCCATTAGGTTATTTAGCACGTGCCTTGATAAGAGACAAATGATACTGCGGAGAGGCTCCATTTCTAAGGGCGCTCTGAGTCTGAGGGGAGCCGCAGCATGGACTGGGAGTGTGGTAATACAGAACTGTATTAAACATTCAAGATTGAGCTGACCCTGGTTTGTTTGGTGCTCTGTTTCCTAATGGATATTGGGAACTAATAGTCATGCCTCAGAGAGGTGGTATTTTAGTTGTTTAAATACCAGAAACATTTCAGCATACTATTTTTAACACCTGCCTTCACTTAGATGTGTTCATATAATACTGTCTTTTTATACCAAATAGTTCATTTTCAATAAAACAAATGTTTTATCCCCACCACAGTTGCTACTTTCTCACTTTGTAAAGCCAAGTGATCGTCACATTAGTATTTTTAACCTGGATAAGGTTACCCTTCCACAAACAAATTTCTCCAAATCTCCCCTAAAATACATCCCTGTGGTATGAGATGGAGGCATTCTGTGTTCAGACAAGCCACATCCACTATAATAAGCACCTGAAAACAGTACTGCAAAGCAAGCAAAATATTTTTTAAAAATTGAATAATGGTTATGAAATAAAGTAATAATTTGATTATGAAGGTCCCAGATTAAAGTACCAGAACTGTTTCTGAAAAGTGGCCACTTAATCCCAATGCAGATCTGGATCTAAATTTTCTAAATATTCCTTACCATTGCAATGAGCTGGACTAAATTCCTAGAACTTTGAAATCATACTTCAGGGTCTGATCCTGTTGTTTGAATTTCTCTAATTGAAAGATTGTGCTTAAGCAAAATAATTAGTTAAGTGTTTGGGCTAATGTTTTGATGTGATAGCTATAAACTGTCACAAATGCAGGCATAAAAACTACAATCTAAAAGCAAGACTTAATTTTATAATGTTTAATATACCTTCTGTGACTTCTGTTACATAACTTTAGCTCAGGGTTTGTAAAGTGCCAAATAATATGGCAGTTTTATGAGGCTGAAAAAAACCAAAAGGAAAACCCACCTATATAAATTATTCTTCTGCAATATACAGCGTTTAAGGTTTTCTTGTATGCCATAAGAGACAGCATGGTTAGAAGAGACTGTAGTTAGTATTTTAAATTCATAACTAGGCATCAAAGGAAGAAACTGGATATTTGTCTCAAAAAATGAAGATCCAAACCATCAGTTTGTGATCAGGTACAAACTGAGGATTGCTTGATTTACCATGCTGGGTTGCTGTTATTGCACATGGGGGACTATTTGGCTTTAAAATGAATCTGTTTATAGGAAAATCAAATTAATAAATTTACAAAATGTAATTGTGGTCACATTTGAATAGACAGAAATAAATTGTCCATTTTTACTTCATGGAGGCTGTTTTTTTGCTAATGGGACACATTTGGTGTGAATATCCATTTAGACCTGTTTCATGTAGAAGTCTATCAGAACACCTTATAATTTATTCTTCTAAGAAGCACAGGGGGCAGATCCCAGTCCTGGTGTCACATGATGTCTCAAATTAAATAAAAATGCAGAAACAGATTCTGGGGGGTTGCAGTGGGGAAGGTGCCCATAGGAAGGCGCATTTCCCTGCACTCCCAAAGCTGAATTCAGGACTGGATTTCTCCAGGGGCTAATGGGGAATGCCATGGCTGTTTGGCTGCAGGATCCTTCACTCATGCGTGCTGCCAGCTCTTCTTGTGCCCAGGGAACAGAGACTGTCTTTGAGGACAGGCAGGTCAAAACTTCAGGTTCCAGAGAGCATCAATGAGGCAGGAATGTCAGTGTACATTACAGAAGGATGTTGCAAACCTAGGAGGCTGGGTTAAAGCTATGATCTGACTGTGCCCTAAGTGTTTAGAAAACAAGCGAAAACAGCAAGCAAATGATGCAAATATTCTTGTGTTTGGTTTTTTTATTTGTTTTTTGGGGGGTTTTTTGTTTGTTTTTTTGTTTTGGGGTTTTTTTGGGGTTTGGTTTTTTTGGTTGGTTGATTGGTTGGTTGGTTGGTTTGGTTTTTAAATTAGTATTTTAAGTGAGTCTCACTCCCTCTGGTGAAAGTGTTCACCAGCTGTGCCCCCAGCCTAATCACTCTGCTAGATTCTTATTTGTATATTTGTATCAGTCTTGTGACATTTCATTCTTTCTTTATTTCTTTGATTTTTTTTTTTCATTTTTCTCATTATGTGAGAAAATCTTCACAGATTAAGAGCCCTTGTTCGGCTGGACAAGGGAGACAGAGAAGGTGCTCAGAGGCACAGTCGCACATGGACTGTCATCAGTACACAGCAATCTTGGTTCTCTGACCCTGGGAAAACTTGTACTCTTGTTGCAGCCATAAGAAAAGGCTCTGCCTGTTCCTGCCTGGGTGGCATGGTAATAAAAGAGGGAGGGAGCATGGAAAGGAGCTGCAGGAGAGTGAGCTGGGCACGGCAGGACACATGTAGTAGATGCAGTTCCCACAAGCCCTGCTGCCTGCCCCAGGCTCCTACTGCAGGAATGCTAGGCAGAGGTGACACATAAACACCTGCACGAGCCTGCACACAGACTGCCTCCAAGAGACTTCTCAGCAAAGTCAGGAAACTGCTCTGAGAATTGTGACATAAAACCCAAACAAAACCTCACCACACCAGTCTATGGCACCTATAAGTGGTGGGGCTCAGCCCATCACACCCAGCCAGTGGGGTCTGTGAGCCTTTCTCCCACACTCTGAACAAGACATACAGAGACTCTGTGTTCCCTAAGGGAGGATTTTACTTTTGAAGGACATGTGTTCCTTTGGGAAACACATGTTTTGAGGTGCATCACATGTGCAAGACAACCTTTGCAAACCTGTATTGAGCACACACTGCTCTGGCTGTCCTGTCCTGTCCTGTCCTGTGTGACTTCCAATTTTTAAATTCTTATTCCTTCACACCGTGGAGCTTGAGATTGGGGACTACTCCTCAGAGATCTTTGCTGCTTTAACGCCATTATCCCAGCAATTTCTGCTGGCACATTACACTGCATTACAGGCATCTGTCATGTGTTTGTTCTCTCAGCTTTTCCAGCAGAAGGCAAGTGTTGTCAGTAAACTAGTTTGTTTTAAAAAATGTGTGTGTGTGTATAATCAGTTATATTTGTGTGTGCATATGTGTAAATGAAGCACACATACACACACATGCAAAATGTGTATCTGCTCCTTGCAGGGGTGTGAAATCCCCCCGGCATACTCTGTCTGTTGCACAATCAAGACAGCACAGTCCATGCTGTGTGAGAGAAGCAAAGATGCCGTGAGACTGTAAATATTTTCTAAACAACATTGCAGACAGAAGGGTAACAAAGTACCCCTCTATCATACAGCTTTATTCAGTGTACAACCATCACTACATGCTCAGGCAGCCCCTATGGGTGTGCTGGTGTTCCTGGCCCACAGCTCTTCTCAGCAATCCCATTGCCCCCAGCAGAACTTTAAAACAATGCAGAGACCAAACAAGTGCTCAGCATGTTATGTGATATCTGTGGTGCAGAGAGGTCTCAAAATCCCTGGAGCACATCTACCAAGTGCCCATCAGGATGAGGACATCCTGCAGTCAGTCTTCTCCACCTTCCCTTCTGTCTTATTAGCATTTTACAGAGTTTAGTCATAGAGGTTATTGCTTATTGATGCATGATGTCTGGTGGTAGCTTCTGCAGCATTTACCTCAAGTGCCTTGTTTCAATCAATCATGCCTGGTGTCAATGCTGATGTTTCCACTGGATTGCTCTGGATCCTATTTCAGCAGTTTCAGGCTCTAGGTCGTCACACCCATGCTTGTTGGACAGCTGAATATCCCTACTGAGTCATGACTGGTACCTCAGCACAGGGCTAAGACAAGTCTCCTTTCACTCCTGGTTGTTAATCTTTCTTCCAGACCCCTGTGACCCATTCCTAGTGGCTGCTTGTAAACACACTGATGACTGATTTATTAAGCAGTAGACAATTAGCTGATTGCAGGGATTAGAGCTATTGCTAAGACTGTTAAATTATGGAAGCAAACCTGGGGTACCTTGGAAGTGCATTGGAAGCTGACAAAAAAACATTGCTGCATTGCTCATGACCAGTTTGGGGCTCCACAGGCAGAGGAGTGTGTTGCTTACAGAAACATGCAAGGTCTCATTGAGTAGCCCAGTACTGCAGCTGCCACTCTGTTGATTTGACGTACCCATGTAGCCTGTACCAGCACATGTAGTTTAGGTGGGCAGAGAGTGACCAGGATCAAGTAGATCTTCACATTTTCTCAATGGGAGCTCTGTGCCCACTGTTTCCACCAGTTTCCTATTACCACCCACAAGCCTTTTGTCTCCTCCAGTGATGTAATCTCCAAATATTGGGTGTCACTGCAGGAGTCTTTCTGGTAGATTTGGATACCTGCATAGGATAGTTTCCAGCTCCCTGGGCTGAAAAGAAAGTCCACAATGGATGAAGGAAATTGGAATTCATCTTACTAATAGTGCTGGCATTCCTCCCAGTGTATCTCCAGAATATATCCTGCTGTTTCAGTAGGGCATGAGCAGAGCAGGAATCCCCAGCGCCATCAGTGTTGGAACACTTCTGGCACAGTTCATGTTCGAGCTTTAATGACATTAGCAGGACCAGTCATTCTGTCAATGACCCCATTTTCTGGGTGCAGCTTGTCTCTGTAAGTAGGACTTCCCTACTTGGATATGCTGTTGGTTTGATTATTTGATCTACATTTTGCCCTACTGCTCACACCTTCTGCAGGGTAGACGGAGCATGTCTGCATCACCAGCATTGCGTGGGGCTCTTAAGTGGCATTTAGTTTCCTCAACCTGAAATATCACAGGCCACTCACAGTGCAGAAAGCTCTCAGTGGCAATGCCTCCCTTGGTGCAGCTGAGGTAGGAATCACACATGAACCAGGATAGATCTCAGCATGCACTTTTAGCAGGAACACAGGCCACCACATGGATCTGCCCTCCTCCTGTCTACTACCCTCCAGAATATAGTTGGCAGAACAGTGCTCGAACCCTGTACCTATGTGATTGGTATTTAGCCAAAATACACTCCTGCCTATAGCACTCTCACAGAGGTAGGTGGTATTTTTGCCCCTCAATTGCAAGCCATTTAATGTGATGTGCCCAGTTGGATTATCTTTTCAGTTAATCCAGTTTTGTCCTTCTTACTCTCACTGTACTGGCAATGTGCCAGGCTTGAGATAAGTGCAGGGCTAAAGGGCTAAAGGTTGCAAACAATAATATCTACATATAAGTTGGCTTTCTCTGTAGCTGTCTCTTGTCCCTTTCCTGATGGTTGATCACTGCATTAATTTTGTTAAGCCCTTGAGCCCTGTATATTTCCCTGCCTTTGTGTTTTGCTCTCCCTATAGCCAAGGTCTCATTGCATTATACAAAGGTACAAAGGTTGTGCTAGAAATACATGAAAGAGGTGTGGGCTGGCGTAGTCACAGTGGTATGAGAGGAGGGCAGTTGAGGTTCAGAGTGGAGAAGGACACTTCTAGAGCCATATCCTCGGGGCTACATCCTTCTCTTATTTGATTATTGACTAAGAAAACTAGTTTCTGTGAAGGAAATCTAGAAACTACTCCGTCCCGAGCAACGAGTGCCTTCTGGCAGCTACTTTCTATCTGTATCTGTTTCAGGGCCAAGTTTGTACTTCAGCAATGGGGGTTATGTACGCTCTACGTGGGTCATCTTTTTTAACTGAGTCTAGAAGGATGTCTAGCCCTTGCTGCTTTAAAGGAACATAGCCTGCCTATTTCCTGGACCTGTTCTTGCTTGGTTGGGCAGTACTTGTACAGAGTAGGCAGACCAAGCTATTCTGCAAAGGAGCTGGTTGCTGCATCCAGTGGGACACATCCATCCAAGCAACCCCTCTCCAGTAGGTATGGCTCACATTTGTGTTTTGATACCTGCTACAGAGATAGAGGAGTGCAGGAAAGGTGCACTTACCACTGGCGTTGCAGGGATATGGGGCCAGGTCCTGCCTTATTCAGGTTCCACCTAGCTGTACAGATAGCAGCCATCCCTCCTTCATGTCTTTGAACATGAACACTGGTCTCTAAGATGGTTGATTTTAGCATGGATAAAACAAAGTGTAATTCACTTCTTTCAGTTCCAAACTCTACAGTTTATAGAGTTTGCCTTCATTATGTGGAAGTACAAGGTTTCCAGCCTCCATTACTCTTTCACCAGTCTAAACTATTTTTCTGGGTCCATCCATCAGAAAATATATATCTCTGATCCTTGATGGAGGGAGGCCTCTAGGATGTGGCCACTTCAGGCAGCAGTCGCTATTCCTGATCATGTGCAGATGCTCTCTGTTTCAGCAGGTTTTTGCACTGGCGGAGTTAGAATTCTGCACCCCCCACCCCCCCCCCACCCCCCCATCTCCTCTGTATTTGGTGCTTCTACTGAGGATATGAGAGTGCACTTTTGCTAGGTAGTGGGGGCAGCCTCATGCCTTCCTGCCTTCTGTTAACAGAGTCCATGCTACTCTGTTTGAGCTGGATACCTGTGCTGCCTGGTCACCCGCTGGGATTCCTGTCTTAGCGTGCTCATTAGGGAAATGTGGAGCTGAGCCTTTGCCTAAGGAACCATTCCAATCTCAGCACCTCACTGAGTGGGAGCTTTTGTGTAGGTACCAGCTCCTGAGCAGGTGCATTGCACTAGATAACATCTCCCAGTATTTCGTGTGCCTGCAATATTTGTAGGGGTATTGGAGATGGATATTCCCATATATGCAAGGTTGGAGTGACGCTGGTGTTACGTGTTGGGTTTTAGGAGTTGCGTACAGAAAGGAGCATTCTCTTAGGACTTACAGGAAAGGAAGAAGTCTTAATTTTTGGGGCAATAAATACAAAAAAAACCCCAATATTGCAGTATAGTTTTAAGATACAGTCATTAATAATGCAATGTAAGGGCATCCACACACAGGATCCTGACAGCCTGACCCTCCGTTAGTTCTCTGTATTCACTAAAGCAGGTAATTTTGAGGGATTTAGTCCATGGGAAGATTAAGGATTTCAAAATGCATTTTTTTTCTAAATCATGATGAAATGGCAAAATTTGGAACCATTTCAGAGCACATTTAATTTCACCCTTCTTGACGAGGTTCATTCTACTAGCATCAAAACATTTCATTGACTTCATTGTACAGTTTACTTGAGTAATTCATCAATGATATACCAAGTAATAAGCTAAATAGAATAAAAATTAAATTTTTGGAAAATGCATTAATAATATTTCACTAAAGAATTAACATAATACTTCTATTCTGACTTATTTCTACTCAGTGTGATCAGACTCTTGTGATACAAAACATTTACATTAAAAATTTTTCAAAAGCTATGAAAATAATTATCCCCTAGAAGCAGTAAAAACCCAGGCATTCATCCAGGAATAATATCTCAGTCTGGTACCCCAGGAAATCCTCCTTCTGTCATGCCCAAAAACCTTATTGACAGGTGGCTTTGGCAATACTAACTGCTGCTGGTGTGGAAAGAAAATAACAACTATAATCAAAAAATTGCTTTAAAAAAACCTCTTCCTGTTGCTTCTTTGCTGGGAAGAGTCTGTGTAACCTCTTTACAGCGGCTTCATCCATATTAACTAATATTCATACCATGACATATTTTTCCTTCCTTCTATTTCAACAAGGCTCATTCAAAATTAAAAGATGTGCTGAAATGCTACCAAGCATCAGGACAGAAATACAAATACATCTCATTTCTCTTTCCTCACATGAGTTTCTGTGATGATCCAAACCATTCCAAATTCTCCTTGATTTCTGAGGGTCCTGGGCATGTGTTCTGAAGCTTGCATGTGCATAATGTTTTTGAGTTGTGAATGGACAAACTTCATGATAACTGATGTGTGACAAAGCCTTTTCTCTCTTT